>NC_059478.1:27805625-29010000 GCF_018139145.2 Gymnogyps californianus | reverse complement strand
AACTGAAATTGCATCAGCTTCTACCGGGAGAATTCGACCCCATTTTGGCATAACCTATTGTAATCAACCTTAGTTTTGTAGGAAAGGCTGGTAGCAAGTTTTGAGGTTACTGTTAGTAATTAATTTGTTCAATAATAAGTTCTATTGTCATTGGCATTTTAAAGCATAAGGAACACCAGCGGTGCTATAGAAATAATTATTTGTCATCTTTTACTGCTTTCTTCTTTTGCAAGAGATTGACAAATCTGCTTGCTCTATTGAGACAATGTTTTTAGCTGTTCCTGCTTTGAAACTCATGGACATGATAGTTATTTTTATTAAAAATGACACGTTCATAAAACTCATTAAAAGGAGTAGAGTTTAAAATTAGTAAACAAGGACTGACTGAGACTGCTACTTCAATTTACTGCTTCAACGTTGCTTCCAATTTCTGTCTTTATATTGACAGAACCTGCAAATCAAAATGTGGTAGAAATGACCATGTATAGAGAGAAGTATCTGTAGGATAGGTCAAGACAGTCCAGATCTCTGAAGTACACCATGAGACAATGTACCGGTGGAGTATATTGTATATTTATCACCATTCCACCTCTCCATCTACATGCACAATAACTGTATTGGAGGTTTTTGTGTCCCAACAGAGGCAGCAGCAGGAACCACTCTTCTTCCTGTGAGTTTCTACCAAAGTAGCAGTAATCTTCACTGGAGAGAGTTTTTGCAGGACCACCAGTGTCTTACTTTCTCTGAAGCACCTAGCTATGGAAAGTCACTAGCCGTTACAGTCACTGGACGTTACTAGCTAACTGTAAAGTGGCCTCTTGTCTCCTTCTGCATATATGTAGGCTGTTTACCCTCTTAACTCCTCCTCTGTGCTTGATGCTCAGCTAGGCTTTCCTCCAAACCAATTATACATTTTGCCATGTAGTAATAGCACCTTGTGTAAATTAAGCTGTATCCCAGATTTCATAGGAGAGTGTTTTTCCTCTCATTTTTAGAAATCTAATCCCGAGATAACTCCCACTCAACAAGCTGGTTTGAAAATATGCTAAAAAATTGCCTTTGATCAAATTACACTCAACCAGAGTTTTCATTCTCTGCACTTTTGGAGCTTCATCTCGGAGATCCCTTTGTAGCTTCATCAAACACTGTATTGTCACAGAAACATCTCTGAATGACAATGTGTTTGGTGGAGCAGCCCTGCAGCCCGTTTTTGCTTGAGCAGGCAGAGTTCCTCTTTCAGGACTACTCACAAAGGGCACGGTTTGGCATAAGGCAGTAGGTGCTGACGTTCCTGGAGTACTCAATGAAGAAAGAGAAAGAGATACTTCAGATTCAGTTAACAGGAGTGGTCTTATTTAGGTGCTCCAGCTCACCTTGCAGAAACTAAAGTACTCATTTCAGTGCCAAGACGTTATAGAAGGATTACGTTTACTTCATGCCCTGCTGAGAGAAGCTAGCAAGAGCTATTATCAAAGACTCCTTTTCTCCTCAGTCATTTAATAGTAGCAGCTTCTCTTTTATTCTGTGCTCTTGGGAGAGCAGAATAGGAAGTGATAATCTCCTTGGAATACAGCAGACACCTGTTTGATAAGTGGTAATTGCATTATTCCTGGAGGATTATCACAGTGGTGCTTGTTTCTTTGTAATGAAACTCCACTATATAGCAGAGCTTCACTAGAAGATGTATGAAAATCCATTGCAACAGATCGAAGGTGTTTGGGACTCTATAAACAGAGTTTCACTTTAAGTAAGTGTATGGTAAGTGGGCTTGCTGTGTAATAGCAGAGGAAAGCTATGTAAAATTATAGCATCATTTTTGCTTTATATGTGAGTCAGAATGCTTGCTGTTGCTAGAACTTCACTTGGGGTTTGTTCTAGTTGTGTGTAGAGCCTGATATAATAGTCCCAAATGCTTCCTTTAAAAAAAGTGGTATTTAAATAATGTTAAATTAGTCCATAGATAACTTTTAAAATGCTTAGAATGGAGCTAATCTGATCCTCTGTTGGGAATTTTTTGTTTAAGTCCAATAAACTGTTGATAAAACATGGTACCAAGAAAATATTAGTTGAAAAATCTATTTTAGACAGATAACTTCCTCTACCAAACAAGAGACGAGCTGCGTTTTCAATAGCAATCACTGGATTGAATTCCTGTTCTAAACGTAATTACTGCCCAGTGGTCAAAACATAGACCTGAGACAGATTTGTAGCTCTGCAGACTTTACTTATGACATTTAATAAAACACTTTACTTAAGCAACTCAAGCCTTCTTATTTCTAAGAGGAGGCCTGAGATTTAATGCTGAACTTTCATAAACGTCAAAGAAAAGTAGCTACATGGCCTCAGCTGGATTTCAATAGAAACTGGCCACCTTATTTTTGTTAGGTGGCTAAGAAAATCCAGTCTATAATGCTGGGAATGTTTCATGTTTGTCTAGTCCTTAGAGGTCTCCGAATAGAAAGACCCTTTATAAATGCTTAATTCTTCAGTTATTTATGTTCTTTATCTTTTGCTTGTCACACTTGAAACTATCATACGTCAACCAAGCACATTCAATACGTAGTTATACTGAATGAATGAAATTAATGGATTTTTATCTGCAACTGCCCCAACCCACAAATTACCATTTAAGAATACTAAAATATTATTTAGTATTAATACAATTTATTATTTCTAGTTTTGAACCTTTTTCCTTTAATTGAGGAGGTTACGTACTCAGTGCTTTTAATTCTACTGATGTAAAGAGTTAAAGGCCTTTTCATATATTCCAGGTAAGGGAAACAGAAAATAAGAAACAATTATCCTTTTCAGAAGCTCATTTTTAGACGTCAGTAACACCGTGTTTTCAAAAGGCTAACATTGCAAAAATCCAATTCCTTGAAAAGTGATACCCAGTAAGAAGAGGCAGCATAAAAAGCCTATCAGTGCTTGAACCATTTGTTGGAAGCAGTGTTGCTAGCACAACTGCTTGAACTCTGCCAAGGAATTATATAGTGCTGGAAACATATCCAGGCAGTCTTCTGTTTGCCATCCACAGCGTTGTACAATGCTAGAAAGTAAATGGCATCCCACCATAGACCAGAAACGTGCCAAGTATTTGGCTGATACTCTTTGTGAATGCAAAGCAGTTCCCAAGATGTATCTGTGAATATCTGTGGGCAATATGTGATCTGGATGAATCAAATTGATTGTTGGTTTATACTGTTGCTTATTATTTCACTTACAATTGTTTCTTACCTTAAATATCTGTTTAACGGGTTTGTATCTCTTCTGAATAGCAAAAAATAGGCTATTTGTGATCAGACTTAGAACAAACAATATTATTATACCATCTTCTATGGCAATTAACACAGTTACTTAAAGAAAATATCAGAAACATAATAGACACTGTGTTTCAACACAGAAGCCAGCAAATGAAACAGGACAATGTTAGTACCTTGATTACTTTTCAGCCCTTACACTATGAAGAATTTTGAGGAAAGGAAATATAGGAAGACAGGTTAACTCTGTTTAGTGTTTTTGCAATTGTTATGAGTGGGAATCCATGTTAAGTGCAGCTGAATTTTTCACAGTTGCCATTAGAGTATCAAAAGTAAGAGTAAGCAGTATCACAAAATACCATAACCAGACTGCAAAGCACGTGATGGTCCTCAGAGAACTGATGGATGGGTGGATGCTAGTGCTTTCCCGCATTTTCAGGTAGTAGAGGGATTCTTGTCCTTTTTCTTACAGACCTTTTCTTTTGTTTACCTTGGTCCTCATCTCATTTGGCAACGTGAAATGGGTGAATGCTTTGACTCCTGGTATTTGTTGTCACCCAAAGGCAGTCTCTCTCTAGCTTAAGAAAGTTGGGAATCCCAGTTTATCTATGAATAACACTCTATTAGTCGTCATAGATCTTGTTTTGGTGAGAGAATGTTTATTTTCAGTTCCTGAGACATTCAGAAATGTACAGTGAGTTATGAGCTGTTCGCGGGCATGTATGTTTTATAGATCAGTTCACACAGGTGTACTTATTAATAAACTCACTTAACCAATTTACATGCATAGGTTTTAACCACTTAGTAATTAGTGAAAGCATTGCCGAGGAACTGGAAATTTGGGAAATGTGTCATTATTTGCATATCAGTATAAAGCAGTTACTAAATTAAAGAGTGCACGTTGTGACAAACATGAAGCTCCTTTACTGTTGCTTTGTCAGTGCACATTAACATCAACTTGATGTGAAAGCCTGGCTTTCTCTGCATGAACTAAAAATCCTAAGGCAGAAGTACACAATGAATCACCCAGAGTTTGGAGCCTAGCATACTGAATTGCCTTGGGGTTCAGACTGAGGAAAGAAAAAACTGATGTAAAAGACCATTGAGAAAACGTATCAGTGGAAAGTAATTAACTCAAGATCCACAATTAGCCTCATGGTCTATACTTAACTGTGTTCCAGGTCTTTCAGCGTTTATTTAATTCTGTTACCCTGTGTTTCAAATAGCTGCAAATGGCTTGGCAGATTTTTCATCCTTTTTAATATTTACAGTTTTTGTCTAAGAAGAAGAATGAGCTCTGTAAGTGATCACGGGTATTTATTTCAGTCTCTCAAGTATATCTCTTTCTTAGTAGAATCTGTTGTACAAAGAAATATGATTTTCCTTTTGTTTCCTTCAAATAAATTTGTGGTTTGAAGCAACATTAAGTACTACAGTATCTGTCCTTCTGCTTTAATTCCGAACTTGCCTAACTAGGCTTAACCAAATGAGAAATAATCAAAACCAGGGGTAATTTTCTCTTTCATTCAGCTAGCAAATGAGAGTGATAGAGTCACAGTAATACGGCTGGTGATTAACACCAACCGTAGCAAAAATTGGCATGTGTGTTCAACCAGCGTACCGGAGCTGGATGTTCCCAGAGGACTGGGCGCAACTTTTTCTCAAGCTTGTACAGAAACTCTCAGTAGTGTTTTGTGAAGCTTGCTTTATCGTGGTTGTCACTAGGACTCCAGCATCCCTCATCTGGTGTCTGAAAGACACGAGTGGCCTGCTCACTGTGCCATGGACTCCAGCCTTCCTCCTCCCACCCCGTGTGCTGTTTATCCACAAGTCGATTCCAGAGCATCTTCACCGTGCTGCTGCCTTCAGCACGTTGTATAAAGAACTCCCAGGGTTGTGCCTTTATACTGCAGCAGAAAGAATAAGATACGTACGTTTAATATGCAGCCTTTTGGAATAAACTGCAGAAGAATTTTAGAGAATTAAGCAAAGCAATCCCTTAATCCTAAAGAATTTATCAAATTTTTAAAATTTATTAATATTAAAGACACTTTTTTTCAGTTCAGATCTTTTTTAACGTTTGGGTTCTGTGTTTTAACTCTATAGCATTCCTTTGTGATTGTAATCTTCATTATAGTTCAAAGATCTACCATGGGAACATCGCTGAAATCCTTGGAATGAATTTCCTACAACCTGTGTTGACAGGTTTAAATTACGTACTCTGACACTGTTCTTGCGGCTGGATTAGAAACTTTTTTTCAAGTTAAACCTGCGATAAGTAATTGTCACAGCGCGCTGGCACAATGCTAATTTGAAGTGACATGTCCAAACCGGCCTCAGTAACATGAAGAACCCTAACAGGTGTGAGGGGTGGATCTTCCCATGGGCCCTGCTGAACTTCTAACAGGGGAAAAATAGTAGAAAAAGTGAAATGAACCTTGAATAAAGCTGTCAGCAGTAATTATCTCAACAACACTTTGTGAGGAGTTAAAATAAGCATTGCTGATTTATAACCTGAACACACTCCACCCTAGAGATTTTTTTTTATCCAGTTAGTGTTTAAAATGAAACGTTGAATACCTGTCAAGATTTTTTTTTTTTTTAATTGAAGATGCATAATGAAAATGAAGTTATTTTCCAGAGGAAGTTAATTTCAAGGGCTGTCAAATTTTTTAAACTCTTCTGTTCCTTTTAATATTTGTACAATAGTTTAATAAAACAAACAAACCTGGAGCATACTTGGCTCTTTTTCCCAGCTAATGCTATTTGATGTCAAAAGACGAAGTGACTAATGTAGACTTACATCCACTTTCTATTGTTGTTCAAGCAGGGGTAAGGGTTTACGTGATAGTAGATGAGCTTTGGTTGGTTGATTTATTTTTTTAAATTATGTACTAAACATGAGTAGCAATGTCTTGTTGACCAGTATAGACTGAAGAGAGCTCTTCAGTTCTGTATAGTAAATCTCTGAGTCTCGTAACTAATTTCATAGTACAAAAAAGCCCTCGTTTCAGTAAATTTAAAAAAAAAAAAGCATTTGATAGAATTTTTTTTTTTTTTAATTGGAATGTACCTTCATTTTACAGTGGGATACTTGCTTGTTGTTGCTGTGGTAACACTTGTTTTATGTATACAATGTATTTCAGTATGGATAGAAGTAATTTTACAGTCGGTTACTAATGAAAGAATACTTGCTAGCTTTGAGAAAAGAGCAAAGCAAAAGATTAACATTAATTCACAGAAAACCTTTAATCCCTTGAAGTTTTAAACATTACTTTTAAACATGAACATGTGTGAATTCTTAAATCATATATCACTTTGACTTTGTGAGATTATACTGAAAACAAGATGGATTATTTAATGTATAATTATACAGCGATAAGTGATGGATTTGGCAGTGTTGAGGACCTGTTTGTTCCCAAGGAATTTAGTGAGGGTTTGTCTGAGCACAACAGGCTGCCCACACATTGTTAATAATGCTTGGTTAAACACTGAGAACTAGAGCCATGGCAAGAACAACCTAATATGAATGATCTCTCATGTCATAGCATCATTTTTCTTGAAATGATGAGACTCTGAGTATCCTCAGAAATAGCATGAGCTGCTTGGGAGTCCACCACCTCCTTCCTGTGTGGATTGGTTTCAATGTGTTTGGGTCTCCAGCCAGGAAAGAGCGTGGAGCCATCTGATATTCTCTGGAGAATCCCCCAAAACTGTGGAAGAGTCCCCACACTTAATTTCCGCTGCTTCAATATTCATCTTCAAGGGCTGTGCTAGATGCATTTAGAAACCACTATTTTCTTCAACTGTTTGTATAATGGAAAACTTCCCACTCTTACATTTCAAGTGTGGAAGCAAAACTTTCTCTGCCATCATTCACATGCTCTACCTCTCCCTGCCTTTTACACTTTGGTTTTTCCCATGTGCCACATTAACTGCTATCTCCCTTTCGCCACACAAATATTCCTTGCTTTATGTTTTGATTGCTTCTTTGATCTCAAAAAGGATAGGTTACAAAAGAAAAATGGAAACGCTAGTGAGCTGGGAGCAGCAGCCTCAGCTGTGGAGCAGCCTGACCAGTCTTGCTCCAATGGTAAGCAGAATAACTTCTTTTCTAGGTGTTTCAAATAGATTGTTTTATAATTTGTTCCTGTGTCTGTCTGGGGAGTAATGTTAGGTTGAACTGGTCTGCAGTCCCCTAGATCACCCTGAGATTCTGACTTAAATACCTGAGGTCTGAGGCATAGATCTGTGCCTTCATCTAGCCCTGCTGTAAAGGTATTTCTCTCTGATTTCCTATTCTGCACAGTTAGTATGGTAATCTTTTTGAACTGGGAAATTTGTCTACTGAGGAGAGATAGGTGACGTCTTGTTAGGCTAGGAGAAATGAACTTGTTTGAATTCTTCTGAGATCTGCTCATCAAGAAGAAGGGATTAGCAATGATGAATATACCTTGTAGACATCTAAACTGAAGTTTGTCTAGACTAAGCAGTGAGAGAATTTCTCACTTATCACAATGTTACCTACCCTGGCTGAATGGATAGAGAATGGACTGAACCTGGACATACGGAAAGGCTCCTTCGCAGGAGCCATGCTATTCAGCCAAGATGTAGAAAACTGATTAATTGTTTTGTCTTACTACCTTACTGCTCTTGGTGCACTTGGGCTATGAAAGTGTTTGATCCCTAATATGCCTAGTATCCAAACTCAGCCAGTAGTACTGTATGCATATAGAGTATAATAGAAAAACTAGGACAGAAACGTTCCTTCTCAAACTTCATATAGTTGTCTTCAAAAAAGACCAGATTTTTTTTCCCTAGCTTCAGGAAAATGCGTACATACAAACATCTGTAGTGTCATTGACACTTATCATACTCAGGGAATTAGCTTATGCTATAACAAGAAGTCAAATAACAGAAGAGTAAGTTTAATATGAAAACTGAAATGCTTGCTATAAAGCTCCTTCCTCACCCCTCTATCCTTACCCCTCCTCTTACCTGATGAGGGGAGAAAAGCATCGTAGTAATTACTCCAAGAAGAAAAAGGATCAAATTATATGGAAGTGAAATTTTCACAGTGGAGCCACCTGTCAGTCATTGAGTATTTTGCTACAGGCACCTCTGTCTTAGGTTATTTTGAATAATCGAGCATGGTGTGTTATGAAATGTACTCGGTCATGTTTGTTTCTTTATACATTAGCCATGTATCAGTGAGTAAACCAGTAAATGAGAAAGCTAAGCAACTCACATTTTGAGCACAGTGAAAGGGCTGTCACATGGAGTATTTGAACCAGGATTAGGTTTCAGTCTGTAGGCAACAGTGCGTTCATTTCTGATTAAGAATTTTTGTGTGTGATCTGTGTATTGTAAATCTCCATGTGTTTACTGCAGCCTGCTATGCAACCTCTAGAAAGAGCTCTTGTTCAGCTGATGAACTCCTGATTCATAGGAGAATGAACCTTGGGGTTCATTGGGTTGAAATGGGCTATCATTTCCATTTTTGTTAATGTATTTGTTTCTAACATGAAACCGCAGCTGGCTAATACTGACAAGCTAGTTATGGCCAAAGTACTAAATAGGAGCCACAAATGTCTGCTAGATTTCAGAGTTGGTATATACTGTAATAATAATTATCGAGGGTGGTTAGAAGTTTGTAGTTGTGGTAGAATTCCTCTTGTTAAAACAGCTCTGATTCAAAGACTATTCAAGCTTAGCATGAACTTCTGGTTTTAATTAATTAGATAACTTTTCACTCACAATGACTTTACAACGTTTTTAATAATACTCTGAATGTTGCTCTCATACTGCTATTGTTTCCAGCGCAAAAGGAAGGTTTTTGGGTTTCAAGATGTTTGTATAATCTCTATCGAAATTTGACTTCACAGGATGAGTAATAATATTTTTGGCATATTTTTCTGGAGATAATCTTCTCTTACTACTTAAGCAGAGCACTGGTTGTACAATGATAACAGTGAAGGCATAAAACATTCTCAAACCAATACTGAGATACGAGAGCTACTGCACTTACTGACTTGTGGAGGTTGTTTATCCAGCCAGAACTCCGTATTATGATATGTGCTAACAGCAGGTTTATCTTCAGCAGAGATACTCTGTGGGCTTGATTTTTCCCCTTGTCGAGCAAAAGGAAAAAACGGGCATTGCCAGTTTTCACCAGAATTAACACCCAGAACGTTAAGTATAATTCTGGAATTGATTGGATGGGGTGCTCTAAAGATGCTGTATTACAGAGAGACAAATGGGAAAGGCACTGCACTGGGTGGAGCGCCTCATTCTCTTGGGCTAATTACGAGAGCTACAGCAAACAGAAATTAGAGATGCCAGTTTGAAAGATTTGGGATTAGGTAATCTGAGTGTTCCTTAACTGCTTTAGATTATAAAAACCAAAAGGCTAAATTATGCACTTTGTATGCTAAATCCGCCCACCCCCCACATTTGAATATATGCAAGTTTTAATTCTACCTGTTCAACATTATAGAGTCTGAAAGGATGCATTAGAAAGCATGCACCTTCTTGGCAATTATGCATGGAGTGACATCTTTGGGAAGGTTTCTTTCTGTGGCTTCTTCCATCCAGCTGTGCTAGTGAGTGCAGCTGGAAAGCTGGAACTTTAATTTTACCTAACTATTTTTCAGGATGCCAGAACAGGAGGGCAGGTTATTAAGACTTCCTTTTGCCTAATATGCTACAAGCTGACCTTGAGCAGGACTGGGAATTAGTCTGCTTTTTATGGGAGACTTATGAAGGAGAGTCGAGTATTGGAAAACATGCTTTTTTTTGTACACCAGAATTTTGTTTGCTTACCTTATCTCTGAGTATTAAAGGCAGAAGACATAGATTATTTTCCTTTACTTCAGGAGGAAATCACACTATGAGAATTCCCCCATTTAGTTTTCTATTGAAGTGGATTATATACAGCCAAATATAATTCTGCATTAGAAGTACAGCTAATTGAATAATTTGACGGATTCATAGCAGTCAAGTAATACAGAAATTACATTTTGTTTTATGATCTTTTTACTTTATATTACAAATCCAGCAGGTTTGTCCACTGCAAGGTTTTTGTTCTGGTTTAGATTTACCGCTGTCAGTTAATGCCTGTTGCTTCACTTGCTGTGCATGAACAAGTGAAATCTAGCATCATTGATAGACTCCTCTCTTTTGCATATGGATCAAGTGTTCTGTGAATTTTTTTCTGATGCTTTTTAAGGTTTATAGTTTGACCTTTGAATTTCTGGGAGCAAATGATCAAGAATCTCTAGTTTATGTCCAAAAAATGATATTAGAAAAGAAAATATTTTGCCATGGAAAAATATCACTCCAGTGAGTTGGAAAGGATTCTTCATTTGAGTAGCTCAAACAATAAAGATAGTTACCCTGTTACAGTGACTGAAATTGTTTCTCATTTTAAGTGGTCTCTTAAACAGTCAAAAGCTGTTTTTTAAAATTGACAACTACCAGATGATACAGCTGAAGGGCTATATTTAATAACTTGCCCTGGTTAACAGGAACAGTGGTGAGTACCTGTATGTTTAGGTAGGTGCGTTAATGTACATTAAAGCAAACCAAACAAGCAGAACTCCCACACACTCCAAAACATCAAAACTCTCACTGCTCTTGTAGCAATCAAATACTTAACAAAGAGCACAAAATAAGTCAATATTCCTACTTTCCTTAAACATTTTCACTTATGCTTGCTTGTTTTCAATGGTTCTTGTTAAAAGAGCTACATCCTTTTAGAGAAAAGGGATCCCTTGATGACAAGTATCCTGTGAACAGCACAACTTCTCAAGTCATGCCAAAGCAGGTCCATTATGTATCTGTGGCTCTCAGCTTCTGCAAGGTGACATGTTTTGCAGGCTTGTCTTGCCTACTGCACCTGTAAAACTCTGGAGTTCCTGGGGAAGTTTCCTGCTGTTGATGACTGTGGTAGGGAGTTTGATTTGCTCCAGAACTGGCTGATATGGAAGCTGTTCTACTAAAGATCACTGACTCTCGGCAGCAATTCGACAGGTCATTCTCCATCTCATCCTTCTGGAAAGGCCATACTTTGCAACGATAAGCACTAAGAGGTTAATAACAGGCCTAATGGATAAGTCTGTAAATGATGTGCTTCAAGGGCCTGCCTGTTTTCCTACCGTAATTTATTTTCTGAAGTATGTTCTGACTTAAATACAGGCAGCTTAGTGGCAAGAAGAGTTGTCTTAGTGTTTTATTCAGATTACTGGATTGCTAGAGAGACTTGTGTCTGTATTTACATGGAGCGAAGAGTGAGCGTTTCCAAAATGACTGTGATTAGTTGAGGATGAGGAAGAAGGTCCAGTTCTTTACAGGTTGTTGCTTTAAGCTGGCCACTTTGGATGTCCAACTATATTCTGTAAGGTATTAGAAAGCTCTTAGAGCTTGCCTTCATACTTTCCTTATTAGATACGGTTGCCATTAGAAGTGGCTGAATATGAGGAAGACTAATTTGTCATATCCAGTTACTGCTTTCCTGATGCAGTACACAGAGCTTGTATCAGCATTTCTCAGTGGAGAGAGTTCTGCAGCTGCAGTTCTCTGCTGGTATCATTCCTTCACGTTCCTACTGTTTATCTTGCTCAGGTCTTCAGTGTCTTGATTTAATATCTCTGGACTGAGTTTGCTCCTTCCTTTGTAATTTCAGAAGTCTGCAAGAGTGGGAATTAAGTTGTGCCAACAAACTCTTTCTACAAGATTGCAAGCTTGTGAGATTATGGGCTCGTAATTTTTCCTGTTATTCTGAGCATGCGACGGCAGCACTCTGGAGTTACATGCTCTCAATGATTTCTTTCCCTGCTGCAGACATATTTGTATCATGAAATATTTGAATAGTCTTTTTAGATTGTTCTAAAGGATATTTCTAGAAGCTTCTACATAAAAATGATACTTTCTAACAGGAAGAATAATCTATTGTTTAAAGCGCCTGGTCTCGCTCCAGATTTGGCAATTATTTCTAGGTTGATCTGGAAAGTTCTTGGCAAAGAATCCTGCATGTTCAGATCAGATCAGAAAAGATCTTGCTTAACTTTATCCCCCAATTATTAATGCTGGCAATTGAAATACAAATAATCTTACACTGAACGTTTACAAATAAATTCAGTGTCTTAGTGTTGGAAAGCACAAGTGAGCATTAGACTAATTTTTTTTTTTCTCCCTAAATTGTAAGGTTTGGTAGCGGTCTTTCTTTTAGTAGTTAAAATATATTTCAAGTATCCTTTGTACACTTTTAGTCCAGGTTGCACCATTATCTTTTTGCATACGAGTAGCAATCTGTTCAATATCTCTGCTGTCTCCTAAAAGGACTCTCCTGCTGCCACTCTCCCTGGAATATTTCAAGGCTTCAATTTTATTGTCCTTCTGCTTAAAAAGCTATAGGAAGCCAAATAGGAGACAACTTAAACTTTCAACAAGCACAAGCAGTCTATACACAGTGTTGGACAAGAGATCTGGCTTTTCAGTAACCATCTTAAGTTACTTTTTGCAAGTCGTTTTGCCTATTTCTGATTCTGTTTCACTTTCCACCTCATGTACCTTTCGGCTGTGAGACCTTTTGAGTAGGAATTTGCACATGTGTACATTTACTGCCTAGAAAAATGGACTAACCTTATTTATTTTTGCTTTAATGTAT
This sequence comes from Gymnogyps californianus, assembly GCF_018139145.2. Classification (NCBI taxonomy): domain Eukaryota; kingdom Metazoa; phylum Chordata; class Aves; order Accipitriformes; family Cathartidae; genus Gymnogyps; species Gymnogyps californianus. The sequence continues at coordinate 28,997,073 of NC_059478.1, read as the reverse complement.
TATTTCATAATCTATGTCTAGCTCATTATTCGTGCCAAGAGTCCTGCATCTGTGTCTTTCAATGTCTCTTCTAGTGCACTTGAAAGCCATCCAATTCAAGCTATAGTACTCGCATAATGGTGAGTTTCATGCAGAACAAGAAAATATTCTGAAAAGTTAGTGACTTTCGCGTTTTTGCACAATCAGATGGGTTCGTGAGTTGAGAATACGGGTAATCAGGTACTCAGGTTACAAACCGGCATTTTCAGTTTTGGAGTTGGTAAAAAGATTTTGTCCGTTCCCATGGGAAGATGGCTGCGACACAGTGATTTGTGTATCTAATGTACTGCAGCTCTGATTGGGAGTAGGCAGAAGCAGTATTTAGAAAGAAAAAACTCTCCAAGAGCAGCCTGACATCTAAACAGTTCTTGCCACTGAGACACTTCAGTGGGTGCTCCCATCGGTAAATTGGCCCGCGTTCAAAATATTTGTAGAAGTTGAGGTTTGCTATCCATGGCAAACTGAGCTGTGGAACTGGGGCTGCCTGGAAAGTAATCTTTTGCTTAGTGTTGATGTTTTTGTGACTTCCAAAATAAAGATTAAACTTTCTGGTGCAAGTCTCTCTTGAGAGAGGACTCTCTTTTTTATCTTAGAATGAAGATGATAACTTAATTCTAGAGAAACGTTCATGCTGCTAGACTACTTTGAAATGAAAGACAGAGCTTCTATTTGTCCTAGCCTTTCCTTTGCAAAAACTTTTCAAAAAAAGCCAAAGGGGACAGCGATTTCTCACACAAATGTGCACAAAACCCCAACATTCCAGCAACTGTCTGGAGAGTCGGATGAAATGTGCTCTGATGTTGAACCCCTTTTGCTGTTAGCTCATTTTTGAGAGACGCTTTGACACTATAATATGGGGTTGCAAATTGGAATTGCAACACCCTGCTATTGGGCCAAGTGATGAAGCAGCACAGTAACTGCTTGCTTGATCTTACCACTCTTTCTTTAATGTGTATGTAAAAGATATCAGGAGCCTTTCCAGGCATCTGTCAGGGTATTTGATGCTGTTAGATAGGGAACTTCAGTCTGTGTGTGGTTAGTGCGTGTGTGTGTGTGTATGTTTTACCAGTATTTTATATAGTGTGGTAACTACAAGGCGAAGTTTCAGGTTTTATAACAGTTGGGGTTTGTTTATTATTAAAAGCTTATAAAAATACTTATTAAACTGGTGGATTATTACGGAGAATAAAGTTCTTATGCTCTTGTCACAGGTGTTTCATAGGTAATTGGTCTTGACCTGTATGTCATCTTTAATATTTCATTTGCTCTAGAGTATTATTACTCACTTCCTTTAAGACGATAGCTAGGCTTTTTATGCAGCTAAACTTCTGTTTAACCTTGCTATGAGAATGTGACAGTAGGCTAGTTCAGACAGGTTAACATTCATTTGGTAACCAGCCTGCTTAATTAGCCTGCTTCAACCTGCAGCAAATTAAATCTTTGTGAGTTCTAGCAGACAAGTGATAAAGTCATTCTGAATTATGTATAAAAATAAATGGGGTATGTTGTGGTTTAACCCCAGCCAGCAACTAAGCACCACACAGCCGCTCGCTCACTCCCCCCCCGCGGTGGGATGGGGGAGAGAATCAGAGGAGTAAAAGTGAGAAAACTCGTGGGTTGAGATGAAGACAGTTTAATGGGTAAAGCAAAAGCCACGCACGCAAGCAAGGCAAAACAAGGAATTCATTCACTACTTCCCATCAGCAGGCAGGTGTTCAGGCATCTCCAGGAAAGCAGGGCTCCATCATGCGAAACGGTTACTTGGGAAGACAAACGCCATCACTCCGAACGTCCCCCCCTTCCTTCTTCTTCCCCCAGCTTTATATGCTGAGCATGACATCGTATGGTATGGAATATCCCTTTGGTCACTTGGGGTCAGCTGTCCCGGCTGTGTCTCTTCCCAACTTCTTGTGCACCCCCAGCCTACTCACTGGTGGGGTGGTATGAGGAGCAGAAAAGGCCTTGGCTCTGTGTAAGCACTGCTCAGTAATAACAAAAACATCTCCCTGTATTATCAAGACTGTTTCCAGCATAAATCCAAAACATAGCTCCATACTAGCTACTATGAAGAAAATTAACTCTATCCCAGCCAAAACCAGCACAGGGTATTTTCAGTGCTCATGGCAGTAAATTAAATTTAAGGCTTATGATTTAGTCTTCGATTTTTATTGCGGATGATTGAAATTTATTTTACCTTAATATGTTTACAATCTAATTAGGAGGATGCTGTATTTCTGAAATATATAATGTAAGTCTCTCATTCTGTGCCCTGCTGTCCTGGTTTTGGCTGGGATAGAGCTAATTTTCTTCTTAGTAGCTGGTACAGTGCTGCGTTTTGGATTTAGCATGAGAATAATGTTGATAACACACTGATGTTTTAGTTGTTGCTAAGTAGCGCTTATCTTAAGTTAAGGATTTTCAGTTTCCCATGCTCTGCCAGCAAGCAGGTGTGCAAGAAGCTGGGAGGGAGCAGAGCCGGGGCAGCTGACCTGAACCTGCCAAAGGGATATTCCATACCATAGAATGTCATGCCCAGTATATAAACGGGGGGGAGTTGGCCAGGAGGTGCGGATTGCTGCTTGGGCATCGGTCAGCAGGTGGTGAGCAATTGCATTGTGCATCGCTTGTCTTTTCTTGGGTTTTATTTCTCTCTCTTTTTTTTTTTTTTTTTGTTATATTCCTTTTCATTACAATTATTATTATTACTATATTGTTGTTATTATTATTAGTTAGTATTATATTTTATTTTACTTTAGTTATTAAACCGTTCTTATCTCAACCCACGAGTTTTACCTTTTTTTCCGATTCTCCTCCCCATCCCACTGGGGGCGGGGAGGGAGGGAGGGAAGTGGCTGCGTGGTGCTTAGTTGCTGACTGGGGTTAAACCATGACACCTGCAAAAATAGTAATCGTTTTTATAGGATCTAGAAAATCTTTTTCTGTCCTCTCTGTGTTTCTTCTGAAGGAACCATTAGAAACAATATTTTAAACATACGGCCAGAACTATCTTCCTCCATGTCACTAAGAATTGTACAGCATCAAATATTTTGTCATTGCCAAAATGAATCAGCTGTCTTTATTTAAGAGCTGTTCACACTGTAAATTTAGCCCACGTGTTATCAAGATAGGACTTAGGTGCTTCTGAAGATTCTACTTGTGGTCATCAACCTCACTTGACCAGGACTGACACACTTTCCAAAAGAGGGCAAAAGGCCGGGTGTACACTTATGCTGTATAAAGAAATGTGTGAAGGGTGCTTGAAATGCAAGGATGGCACAGACGGTTCTGATCATAGAAGAGCGGACAATTCTTATTTTTAGTCGTATCAATTAGTACATTTTTTAAAATGCAATGTAGGATCAGATCTTCAAATATTATTGTTGTGTGTTTACAGGCATCTAATAATTTTGTCTTTCAAATGACACTAGCTTTTTTCCATATGCTGTCTTGTTAGTTTTAAAAAATTGAGATTTAGGCATACAGCAACAGGCAAAAGTGCTGTTTCTGTTGGCGCTGGTTAATGAACACCTATCCTGTCTGTGCTGACTGCAGTTTCACCAGCACTGTTGGGTTTGCGTGCGTCCTTGTTCATATGAGAAACATGGCATGTGCCTTTGACATTAATAATGACCAAGATGGAGATTAAATGTGTTTTTTAAGTAGCCATTGTGATTGTGTCTTTTACAATGTCTGCCGATAAACTGTTCTTTCAAGATAATATTTTTTTCAAGATGACTTAACTGTTTTTAATTAGTTGTATCAGTACCTATCATCTTCACTTTAACATTTGCTTATTGATTAGGAAGGAAAAATTTACATTTACTTCATTGAAGCATACCACTGTAAAAGTTGCCACATACAAATAATGGTTCAAACTTCAGTACTGATTTAGAAGAAAGTAACAGTTCAAGGCAGTTTTGAGTTTACAGTTCCATTTAGCTTGCTTTGATACTCTGTGCCTACACACCTGTAAAACTCAATTGATGTTTCTTTGAATATTTTTATGTAAAGAATCATTTTAGTTTTTCAGGCTTGCTTCTTTATGGTTGTATAATTAACGCGGTCTTCTGCAGTGCAGTCTTCAGTTTGAATCTCAAAGCAACCTTAAAAAAATAAAAAAACCAACCTTCAATTGAGACTATGGCTTTAATAAATGATCATTGCTTTGTTTGTAGATGACTCTAGCTGTATCGGGACTGACTTTTCCTTGCCATCGACTTACAGTTGGAAGAAGATCTTCACCCGTACAAACGAGGGAACAGTCAGAGGAGGTAAGAACATCATCTTTATTTTACCAGTATACTCTAGGAAGAAGCAGGGAAAGCTCATTTTGCAATGGTCACCATCCTTTCTATTGTCAAATGCTCAGTAGAATTGCATCTTAAAAGAATCAATTTATAATTCCTGTAACATGTAATTGTGACAAAGTAAGGAACTGGGTAAATGAGTCATTGAAGAAAAAGAGGAAAAACAAAGTAAGCAAGCCACAGTAAGCATTGAAAAATACTCCAAATTAAATGGAAGGACGAAACATATATTTTTAGTATTAGCAGAAAGAGATGTTTGCAGACTGTATAAACTCCCATTTTGTTGTTTCTAACTATTAATAGTTTGGGTTAAAATTTCCACTGCCTTTGTCTTTCCTCAAAATGAATTTAATACAAGCAGTTTCCCATTTTCCACACACTTTTCTTACCGTTTTGTTTAGAGAACTATAGCACCTAAGGCTTATCTAGCTGTGCAGAAAGGATGTGTTTCAATCCGTTCATCTCATTTGAGTTGGCAAGACATAGCTGTGAGGTACAGTCAGGATACAAGCCTGGATATATTCTGTTGGATAATTCTTATAAGTTAGAGGATGGTCAGACAATGCTGTTCTAGCTATAGCTGAACCACTTAGCAGGTCAAATAGATGGTTATTGTTTTCTCCTGGAATCTAGTGGCATAACTATGTATCATTGCTGCTTTACTTCATTCTTTCAAAATGATCTGACTGAGTGTTCACCTTGTAGAATTTTCTTGTTGACTAGTTCATTCAGTAACTGTTCTTTATTTGGAGTTCTTTATGTGTAGCTGTTGTAGAGAGAGATCCAGCATGTTTGGAGCTCTTTGCTCCTCTCGTGGTCACTTGCATGCTGGAGCTGAAATCTCATGTTCTGTAATACACTTTGTTGCACCTTCAGGGATTCATGTAGATTTTCTGTAGTGCACTATCACCGTAACTTCTAGATCAAGTGGAGCTGGAATAGTTGTTCTTGAAAAGAAGTCAATTTAGAGGCAAGTTAACGTGGAATAGTTAAAACCCAGGTTTTTCTGAGCTATTTTATGTTTCAGAGGACATGAAATCCAAAAGGTGTGACGGTGGGAGTTGGAGGCACAGATGGGACCTTAGCTCCTTGCACAAAAATGTTGATTTTTCTCCTTTATATTGGTATGCCAAATAAATCAGCCTGTCATTCAACATGCAGTAGTCTGGTGTGCCAAGTTAGGACTACGGGTGCTGAATTTGTATGTCAGAGATTGCAATACCATAGATAGGTACCTTTCCAAGGACTGTCCCCCACCATGCAAGTATTGCTAAAGTAGATTGTATGTGGATGTCTAAAATTACTGATAGATAATGTGGCTTTTCTCACTCTTTTTATGCAGTTAAACCAGCTGTAGTACCATTAGATGGAAAATAGCATTAACTTTGGATAAAATTTGCTCAACTATGTGTATACAGAGACAGTTCCTTAGTTATTTAATAATGCATTTTGTCACATAATACTGCTCTGTCAACCAGACTTCTGTTAAAAATTAGGTCTTATTTATAAAAAAGTCTGATAATGCTGTATAAAATAGTAAAATAAAATGCAGTTCATAAAGTTTTTATAGAAATGTGTAAGTATTTTTCACTATGTATGTATTTCATATTTCACTGAAGGTGATGTCTGAATAGAGGCTTATGGTGAATTTTGGTTTTTGTTTTTATATAGCAATGCACTGATGTTCATATGGTTAGTGACAGTGATGGAGATGACTTTGAAGATGCTACAGAGTTTGGAGTTGATGATGGAGAAATGTTTGGAGTAGCATCATCTGCCTTGAGGAAATCACCAATGAGTAAGAGCTGATAATTTACAATTAACTGGTGTTTGTACAGCAGTAGTGAAGGCAGAGAGGTATGATGCGTCTGCATAATAAGAAACAAGAAAGTATCTTTTGATAGGAATGTTAGAATTGTTTGAGTGTCACATCTGGTGGATGTACCAAATGAAAGTAATGCAAACATAACTGGCAACTATGAAAGCATCTCCCCATGGAGGAAGTTTTTAAGCCTTATGTTTTTAGCTTATAGTTGAAGAATAATAATTAAACTCAGAGAAATTATGATCTCTAACCAAATGTTCCCATAGATAACTAGATTTCCATTTCCCGGTTCTGAAAATTCTACAGATTTTAGTTTCAGCATCTTGTGGTGATTAATATTTTTAGTCATTTACATTAAACAAGTTTCTCAGTGATTATTTGCCCTTGACTTATGAAAAGGATTGAGCAGGAGCCGTCAGTTACCTCCTATATGCAATTCTATATGCTCTTTATTTACTTTAGGCTTGCATTAATGTCATTACCTTAGAAGTTTTTTGACAGCAAATATATGTAATAATATGGAAAACTTTTTAACATTATGTATAGGAAGTTTTTTAAAAAAAAACAAACAAACAAAAGAAAGAAAAAGAAAAGTAAGTAGCAATATAGTGGGTCAAGCCTTTCAAGCCAGTCTTTTCATTTTAATATGTTAAAGTAAGTCCATAGTGTTAACTCTGAACAAGTGATATATCACATTACACTGGACCTGAGGATTTTGCTGTTTCGAAAGCCTGAATACATTCATGAAAGCATCTGGAAAGTTCATGTCTTTCCAAAGGTTCATAGTCAATAGTCTTTCATTAAATTCATATGGTCTCTTGGTAACCACTTCAGTAAGCTGTCAACATAAAAAAAATCTATGAAGCAAGTGAGTTCACATATTAAAATCTGTTTCCATAAGGTTGCATTGAATTTATATTTTTCATTTTTTTTAAGTGCCAGAAAATGCTGAAAATGAAGGAGATGCCTTATTACAATTTACAGCAGAGTTTTCTTCAAGGTAAGCTTAGCCTATTAACTGTGTAATTCTTGTTACAAACTAAGTAAAACTTAGTAAATAATGAAAATAAAAATAAACCAAATGTACATATTTTCTTGTGGGATCGTAGCATATTTAGGCATCCTAATCTAATTTATTTTAAGGTTAACTTTTAGAACTGTTTCTGAGATAAAATTATTTCTCAGTCCAAGTTAGTGTGACAGATTCTTGCCTTATTTAATTTGCCAGTAATTAATATCATTACTTAATTATTTAAGGGTCCAGAAGGATGATAAAGACTGTGATTATGTATTGTAATTTTAATATGATATACAGGAACAGAAAAGCTGAAACTGATTAATATTGAAAAATATATACAGAGTTGCAATAAGAGTTTTCACAATAATGAAGTGGTTGGATAAATCTCTACTGTTAAAAAATATAGAAATCCTGCTTTTTTTTAACTTTATACCACCAAATCATACATTGTTAAACAGTTGCCATGTTTCATCAAACAGGTAGAAGCTGCGAACTAATATACTGCAAAGTAATGCAAAGTTTATATGCCTTCTGTTTTCACTTGTCTGTGATGAAATGTTCATTTATATATATGAGATGCATTAATGTGTAATACAAGAATAGCCTTCAATTAACCTTTAAGAATATAGTAAAGAGAGGAAATAAGTCATGATTGAAAAATTATATAGAAGTTAAGGTGTCTGTATGTAAACAGAAAGTTTTTACGATAAAATTTTTAAGGTAGTAGTTAGTTACTTTCAGCTTTTGAATGTTGGGACACAGACGGCTTCTAAATATTTCCCTTCTGTCCTTTAAAAGTGTAGTACTTCATCTTTCTAAAGGTTTAGCCAATGCATTATATTTACAGAATATATGAAGAAGTAGAATATTGAAATTACTTATTTTTGTGATTTTTTTATTAATTGGAAATTTTATCTCAAATAGATATGGTGACTGCCATCCTGTTTATTTTATTGGATCATTAGAGGCTGCTTTTCAAGAAGCCTTCTATGGGAAAGCTAGAGATGTAAGTGTGTATTAAAACGACTTTATTTAATATAGGGGGAAAATGGAAATCACTGTAAATGTTTCATCTTTATTTTAAAAAAGGTAAACTACATTTTGGAGTTATCTTGGTTTTGTTGTTTGTGAAGAGTTATACTCATTTAGTTGACTGACTAAAATACTTACCTTGGTTGTTGTTGAAATTACAGTGAATCACTCGTGCTTCCTAATCATTCAGGCTGTATTTTTACTGGAGTTCTTTAGTCATCAGAGCTACTCTTTTTCTTCCCCACCCCCCGCTTCTTCCTGAAATAATGGTGTCCTAGCACCAGGTAACACCAGCTGCAAGTCTTGTGGTTGACAAGTTCAACGTTGCATGTTGGTAACTCCTTTGAAGGATGGCTGATGAAATTGTAAATTTAAAGGTCTCTGAAATACAGTGCGCTTTTTTTCTTTGTACAGCCTTCATCTGCCAAGTAAATTCCAGTACTAAGGTTTGGATATTTAGTTTTTCTGTACATCCAGCCAGACATCTCAAGTTTCTGTTATTCCATGCACAGTTTTAAAATCAGTATTTTAATAAAATTAGAATGGGGATAGTTTATTTAAGTTTTGGTGACTTGATTCACTAAGGAGAAACCCAAACCCCTGCATAATTAAACATAGATAAAGCTGAAACACAAACATGAAAATCATGCTGTTTAAATTTACTTTTTGTTGTCTTGATAGATATTTAATTTTGAAATGAAGAATGTTTTGGCTTCCTGTAGTTATTCATATTGGAAGGAACAGCTATGTTATATTAGGGGCTGTTATAAGTGTGCAGTGTTATGAATCTACACTGTATAGCTTAAGTTAACACATACTTAACATGTTGTGCGCACAGATAGTTTTCTCATGCTCTAAGTTTAGTGAATATTTTCATGTCTGTGCAGATTTCAGAGCATAAGTGGATACAGAATAATTCAGTGGCAAAGTATTAATTCATAATAACTCATTAAAGTGGAACTTAATGCATGTTTAAAAGAAATCAAACTATTAATTCAACAAGAAAAGTGTTTGAGTTAGGAAGTTCACTTTGTGTCATTTCATCAGAAATGGTTGACAGTGTATCAGTATAATAATGGACAAGAGCCCATTAGGAGCTTTCATGAATATTTTTTAATACCTGTAAATCTGATATTAATGTAGTGCAGTTATTTAGTTTTTTAGTACTCTAAGTACTTCATATACTACTTACATAGCACATCTGAAATTCATGTCACCTTACATTTCTAATATTTTGCGATGTAGTCAGAGCAGATCCTCATCAGGATAAAGTTGTATACTTAGGAAAGCATTATTTTTGTGGCTTTTTTTCTTTAAATATTTTTTTCTCCAAATATTGCCTTAATTTTTGAAAGCCCTTCCCCCCAACTACCCTGTGGAATGACATTATTTTTATTGTAACATTCCAATTTAAAACAAAGGTATGAGAATGTATATATACCATTTATTTTTATAGCATTTTCCCTGTTACAAACAAGTTTTTTCAGTACTGCCTCCTGGAATTCATAATTGAGGAAAGGGATACATTATTTTATATTTGTATAATTGCATTTCATAAAATAATTCAATATGTATATCAGTATAAGAAAAAAGGCTTAGGAGAAATTGCAACCTGTATGTCTTGTCTTCTGGTTTATACTGTGGAAGGCACTTAATTTTACCAGGGCAACAGATGAGCTTCAGGCACCAGCATTCTTCACTTGAAGTGAGAAATTGAGTTCCAAGAGTAAATAAAAACAAGATTGAAGGTTTAAATCCTCTGCTAGGCTTTTTGAACTTATATACTCATTAAATGTTTATTGGAGTGGTGGGATTACGAAGGATTTGGGTAGCTTCATCAACTGGTATATACTTAATCACTAAGTAAAACACTACATTTGATAGAGTGTTTCTCACGATGCCACACTCAATCCATCTTAATGAAAACCGCTTCAAACTGATTTAATTTGAGAGCACTTGGCAGCTTGAGTGCTCAGAGATCTTAGCCTTTTCTTGACAAATTCTCAACACTGTCCAGAGCAGAAGGTGCACTCTACAGTTCAGGCCTAGTGAGACAGCCATCAGCTATGTTTTTAATTTATATTGTGGATAATTTTTCCCTCCAAAAAACCCCAGTCTATATCAACTTGAAGCCTTTTTGCAGAAATATTTTAGTTTGGGTTATTTTAAGAAAATTAACTTATGTCAGAACATGTGTTTTAAACACAATTATGGGTTAAAATTCTTTTTAAGAAAATAGATGTTGTTCTGTTAAATCTTAGTGTCTTTTGTTTTCTTGTGTTGGAAAGGATGATAATTCATTGTTGCTTAAGGAAAAAATACTCGAGAAAGAAATACCTTGTAAAAAAGTTTAGATGTTTGTCTGTTACCTGTGTTTTGTTTAGCTTTTATTATTGTAGTTTTTCAATTCGAGTCTTTAGATAGTTACGATTAACATGCATGATGGGTATCTTTTTTCCTTTAGAGCAACTGTTACCACGATAGTGCCAGTTCTAGGTAGGAGAGGTGGAATGAGGTCAAATGTAGCTCTACTTTAAAACCTATGTATCTTTTTAGCACAAAAATACAATAGCCAAGATATAGAGCTTTCCCTTCAACAACCGGTGTCCTTGGCAGTGAAATCCCCAGTTACCTCCTGCAGCCTGATAGTTCAGGGCATTGTGTGTTCATTTCCAAGGCTAACTGTATATACAACACGAGAAAATATTTTCATTATTAGGTTTTTTTAATTGGGTTGGGAAGAGAAAGAGACACAGATGTTTATGAAATTAACAAATAAGTTCTTTTGTGAAATTCTTCCTCTACTTATTGTGCCAGTTGGAAAGAAGCATTTCTCTGTTATATTACTTCATGAAGAACAAGCTTACTCTTACTCAAGTAGCTACGCTATCATAGAAATACCTAAACCAGGTGCCATGGAAGAAATCTTACAATGGATAGTTTTAAACAAGATGTTTGGGGGAGATTTCTTTGTGACTGAAAGCAGTTTGTGCGTGCCCTGTGTTCTGAAACGTCAGGGGGTTTATCCTAACTTAGGGCGGTATTGTTATTAATACAGGATCTTAATCGCTATATTGAATCTCACTGAGCTATTTACTTGAATAATACTAAAGTATTTTCTTTTATTGGAGCTTGTGTGCCTTTTCATTTTTATAGGTGGTTGCTACTCTTTTATTATGAGAAAGAATAAAGACATCTGCTTTACCTTTTCAGGAGCTCTTATCTTTATATACCTCTGTCAGATCACCTCCTGCTCCTCTCTCAACCTTTCTGTCCACTGACTTTTAATAAATATGTGAAACATCTCTCTTAGCACAGATTGGTATTGTCACCTCAATATATATTCCTGCATACTGAAAATGAACCATGTTTTTCTTCTCCTTGAATTCTATCTTTTAGGTTCAATTTAGTGGCAGCACTGTCCCTCTCACATATGGGTACTTTATTTCCTGGATACCTAGAAGAAAGTATGCTCCTTCCATGATTTGGCATGTTCAAATAAAAGCTTTTTTTTTTTTTTCCCCTGCTGGTAGCAGAATATTCATTCATACAGGGCTTTCTATAGTATCATTTTTATCTGTGTAACTCAGAAAACTGTCTCATTATTTCAGCTAATTAAGTTCCTGCTGAACTTAATGCAGGAAAAAATATTCACAGAGATAATTATTCTAATTTCTGCTAGAGCGCATTATAGAAACAGCATTGACTGCTCTCCCATCTTCTTGTCTCAGAAGAGAAATTTGAAGTCTGTCTTTTAGATGCTACCTCGTGTAGAAAGAGGTTCCAAATCCCAATTGCAGGACAGCTTTTTGGTTTAGTCTTTGTCATCTTTTTCCCCCCATTTATTCCCTAAACACTGCGGAGTTGTGTCAAGGAGTACAGCTTCACCATCACCTTTTACTTTGACTCCAGGCACATTTCAAATCAAGTCAAATTGCTACTCCTACATTTTATAAGGGGCTTGATCATATTGTGTATCCTAGGTGTGCTTTGAAAATGCATCTGTAGTTGAGCTGTCTGAGGGTCCTAGATGGAGAAATTATTACTTTACAGATTCTGATTAAATATAAATAACCTGAACACTAATCCACATGGTCTGATTGAAACTGTAGAGGACAGGTGTAGAAGTATAACTCTAGGTTCCTGGGAAGAGTAAAGCAGCTACACTATGGTAGATGTCAGTACATAAATTCCAGTTAAGTCCCATGTTAGTCACCTACATTTTCTTTCCAGTCTTGCCTGATGTGTGTGTGTGTGTATGCATTCTTAAATTAATTCTGAACTTTTGGATAATTATTGTTTAGAAATTTTTGCTACAACATACCAGCTTAGTAGTCTCACTGTGTGCCTACACACCCTTTATTCTTCATAGCTGAAGAATAGATTCATCTTTCATATCTGAAAGGTTAGTCCTGGGTATGGGTGTCTCTTCAGCATCCTCTGTTCTTGATAATAAATAATGGAAGTTTTTTGAAATTGTCTGCCACACTCTACATTTCCTCCTCTTTCAAAGCCTATGATTTATAGATCTTATTTGAGTTTGGTTTTAATTACTGGATATTCTTTGCATTATGTAAGATATCACTACAAGTTCAATTGATTGAAATAGAGATACAACAGTATAATAGGATCAAATAATTGGAAGATGAAAGTAGACTAAATCAAGCTTAAAATAAAACACACCTTTACCTGGGAGAGTGGTTAGCTGTTTGAACAGCTTACCATGGTTCATATGGATTCTCCATCACTGATGTTTTTTTGAGACTAGATGTTTTACTGAAAGATAAAATTACTGAAAGATTAAATTAGGAATTAGTTTAGGGATGTTTTATGCCATGTATAATACAAAAGACCAGATCAGAAGATTATGGGGATCATCTCACTCCCACTTTGGGAACCTGTGGGCTACAGTTTAGTTTAGATCCTCTTCTGCAAGGCTAGAGGCTGGTTAGTGCCCCTTGTCTCTCCATCTTTGGTGTCTGTCTCCTTTCTTTTGACTGGTGCAGGGGAATTTAATAATGTTTATCTTCAGCAGGTTTTGTTCTGTTCTGTGTAATACACAGACAAGGCTTCCTGTGAATGTCCATCTGCCCTACTCCTGCTTTGATCCTTTTTCAAAGTGGAGTGAATTTGAAGGTGTATCGCCTTGGTGTTAGAGAAGGTTTGCATTCTGCTTAGGGAAAAAAGGATTGTGCATAGTAGAGTAGCTGTGTCCAAGAAGGCCGATCATATGATCTCCAAGATCACCTTAGACAGGTGGATCGGATTGTACACTTCAAAGGCTTAAAGATGTGCAAATGTGTCCCTTTGTTCATTTGAATTAGCTCTCACTACATAAAACCTAGAGGAAAAATTAAGATCTTTATTCGTTAGCCTACCAGCTTGAAAGAACATTCATGTCTCTAGCAGATGTTACATCGTGAACATTTTTGTCTCAGTCATTACTTGAACTTGTAAACCTGAGATTTAAAAATAACCATTCAGGTCTGTGGTTTTGCTGGCCCTTATGACTGTATTGCTATTCTCATTCAAGTTCATATTCTTCTGAGGTATCTAAGTTATTCACATTATTAGGAACTGGCTGAGAAGCTTGGATATCCCATTACCCAGTGATTATCAATTTAGTCTCTCAACCTCATGAAGATCTGTGTTTCTTTCTGCCTCAGTGACAACTTCTCCTTCATTTCTTCTAATTCTGCACAAAGTGCATTAACTTTTCTGAAGTTCCAAAATGCAAAAATGGCCAAGTGGATGGCATAGCCATTTTGGTACATAGCACAGATCTTTAATATGTTTGTCTCGTGTGGGAGTGTATGTGCATGTTAAATCTCTTGGTCAGGTGCATCAGTTTATGTGACAGGAGGCTGCTGTACTTTGGATGATGTGGCAGAGAGGTTTCATGGTGCAGTGCGACATCTGGGAGGACTGTGCCTCTCAGGGCTGCCTTGCTGCAGTAGTGTCCACCTACAGCCCACGTTTCCTTCCAGGGTGCCATGTGCCGGGCATATTCCATCAACAGATCAAAATCAGGCAGGAGAGGGCTGCAGCACTTCGCTGTAAACACATAGCAGTGAGTGTGAGGTAAGGGAGCAGAGGCATGGCTAACTGAGTCTCATGCAGTCTGAATGCAACAGAGATTGCAGAAAAAAATGCTTGAGGTCTGGATTTTTTAAGGTATTTAGATAGCCAAGATGCTGAAAACAGTTAGCACCTCTTTCTCATGGCCCTTTTTCCTCTGAAATAAAATGAAACCTGGAGCTTAGAGTTCAGGCTTTTAGGACCTTAAGTCTTATTGACATTGATGAGACTTACACTCCCGAGTATGTTTGCAAATCCAGGCCCCTTCTGAAAATTCCAGTGTATAACTGCCTGGTCTTCAGCATCCACATACTCTGAAAAATACATCTCTTGATGGCTTAAGTTCCTGAAGTCCTAAGGCCTTTGGAAGTCCATCAGCTATTCAGTACTTAGAAACTTTTCAGTATCCCATACCTTCATAGGCACTAGTAAAAGTTCTTCCCCATCGGATTTTTTTTTCTTGGTTAACATTTTATGCTAAGTATATAACCCCTGAGTCATTATATTTTTGAGAAATCCAACACAGAACAGACTAGTGCTCCATTAGTAGGCTCCTTTTATGGAAGTCAAGACTGTTCAACAGTTCAGTGAGCCTATTTTATTAGTACTGACTAAAAAATTCCCAGTATTAGTCATCATAGAATCCTAGAATTTGCTCTGATTTTTCAAAGGCTTGAAATAAAACCAACAAAAACCTGCTTATAAATATATACTACCATGGATTAGTAAAAAAAACAAAAACAAAACAAAAAAACCCACACAAAACAAAAAAAACCCAAACCACACAGCAACAACAAGAAACTCCAAGCTGTGAGCCTTTTGCAATAATGCAGTTTTCCAAGGAAAAAATATCCCTGGCTTCCACTAAGATTTTTCAAAATCATGTTTCAGCACTTCAGTTCCTCCTGCTACCTCTTTTCATTTGTCCTAGCAGTATGTCTATGCCTGACCTTAACATTTTGGATGAATTATCAGGCACAAGTACAGTCTTTTATACGTGATGGAGTTTAGTCTTTGCATGGTGAGATTTGTTGATGCAACAAAAATTACATTCTCTTGTAAAGTAGCTCAGTGTAAACGACTATTGTGTATGTGCCTGTTCTGTTTACCAAAATTTGTCCCTAAATCTTTAAGCCTAAAACTGTACATATTTTGAAACATTCCGTTGTATGGAATCTCATATTTAACAGTTTCATGGGGTTGTTTCTTTGGAAGTAAAAGTGTTTCTCAAGAGCCTTTTTTTCTATCCGCTCCCAGTGAAAAGAGGAGAGCAAAGCCATCCGCTTACCACAAAGCAGTGCCACCACAAAGGAAAGATTAAGGGTTTAGAGAGAGGTCAATGTGGGTTTTTCTCTAACTAAACACTTTCCTAAAGTTTCCTTGTGGAAAAAATAATGAAGTCATCTCAGAGTTTTTAAAGAATTTTTATTTCTTTTTCACCGTCTGCATTTGCTTGTCTTCTCAGCATGGATGTTTAATCTTTCTAGGCTTTGTGAATTGGTCCAAATGAATAAGTGGTGAGCTGTCTCTCTAGGAGCTAGAGGCTTATTCTAAGGCCCTAATCACTGAGTAAACACATCTTTGCCCTCCCTCTCTTACAACTGCTATATAATAGTCGAGATTCTAGCACAGTAACCTGGATATTGCAGGGATAGACGCTTTGAAATGCAGAATGGCTGATCCTCAAAAATAGACAGTGCCTGATCTTCCCCTGCCTCTTTCTTCTTTTTAAATTAAATATCACCACAGAAATGCTGTTTTATTGCTTGATATTGTGCATCAGTGCCCTGGATTTTCAAGTTTAGTTTCAGTCAACATTGTTGGCTGCACTTATATGGATCTCTGCATGTTGGGCTTATTAATGGCCCTTCCTGGCACATGTGTACGTGGTTTTGAAGAACATTTAAATTAAATTAGACAAACATTAATGCAAATTGCTAATCCCTTTCCCAAAGTCTAATGTTCAAATGTATTCTTCTTTTTATAAACAGTCATTAAGTTTTATCCAAAGCCAGTATATGAGGTGATAGCCATACAGGTTTTTTACAAAGACAGCTTGTCTCAAAATTGCATCCCATGTCTTGCTATATCAGTACACATCAATATCTAGTGTTCAGTGTTACTTCTTATGAAAAGATTTGAAATGACTTTAAATGAAAGTCTGAAGATAGCATTTACCATATTGTCTCAGCAAATATGTTCAAGTAGGATTTTAAAATAAAGCAAGTAATATATATGAGTATGGGGGAACGGGAAGTTGTAATTTTCTGAATGGTATTTGTAATTCATTGAATACCACATATAGGATCATGGTCCTTAACTAGCTCATAGTTTCCCTGTATTTTTTTCAGTCTGCTTTCTAGATTTACGTACACATAGACTCACTTTCCAAAAGGTGGTCTGAGATTATCATGGGGACACAGCACAGCTCTATGATGGCAGTGAAGCTCAAATATTACTTGATAGGGTTTCAGAAGAACACGGAACAGAATATTTTGTTGCAAGAGGCCACAAACACCATCCTCAACATCTAGTGTTTGCTAACGTGGTAACTACAATGAGATATATCAGCACTCACAAACTCAATGTGGGATTTGATCCATGTCTCCCATAGCCTTTCCCTTGCGTCTTACATATTCGCAGTGCTGGGGCGGCTACCTTGCTCCTCAGCTCCACAAGAGATGTAGCCAGCTGGGCTGACACATGGCCTTTTGACCAGCTACACATCGACTGACGAAGCAGGTGAGAGACTGATGTGCTGTGGGCCTCCCCACATCATACGGCTGGGTGGAGAACTGCCAAAACATCCAGCATGTAATGTCGCAGGCTTTGGGACTGTAGGCAGCTGTATTGTTACTTACTCATTTTCCTCTTTATTTGGCTAGAAGAGAGGTGATAACAATACACTGTCATTTTTTTTTCAGGTTGTTTATATTTGTTTTGTATCGTAGATGCTGTTGTATCAAGAGGTGTGTTCCTTGCTCAGGGAATTGTTCCAAATGTTATCTTTATTGGGCAGCAAGCCAAAAAAGTTCACTCATTTCTTAAGCTACGTCTGTTAATAAGGTTTTTGTTTTTCATTCAAAAGTTATTTTCATATTCTAAGCATATAATATATCGTGTTTTGGTACCCAAAATAAAATATTAGGAAGCTAATAAATAACATAATAAAATATTGAGAAGATTTACAGATTTGGAGGGATGGACCATTGGACTTGAAATCTACTGGGTTTTTTTCCCCTGGGTGTGCACATTCAGATACTCAGCACCCTTGATAAATACCATAGGGCGTACTAACACACAAATCTGCAGCAGTAATTTTAAATTATTAAATAGCCTGAGGAAGTTTTCACTGATCTTTTCCTCATGTCTTTTCAGAGAAAGCTTCTTGCTATCTACCTCCACCACGATGAAAGTGTACTAACCAATGTCTTCTGCTCACAAATGCTTTGTGCTGAATCTATTGTCTCCTATCTGAGTCAGAACTTCATAACCTGGGCATGGGACATGACAAAAGAAGCAAACAGAGCAAGGTAAGACTCTTTGGACTGTGAGCGGAGCAGCTTTTCTCTCAAGGAAGACCCTTATCTCTGTGTCATCTCTGTGTATCGAATCTTTTGTTGCTTGATATCTATTTGAACTAAAAACTTCATGCTCATTTTTAGCTGATCAATGAAGCCATGCTGGCTGACGTTCACTGAGAGTTGGACCATCCTTGTTTTCATTACAAAGTGACTTCTTATTCCTGTGCAGGAAAAAATAGTTGAAGAAATAATTTCTTTTTTTTTTTTTTTTAGTTTATTTGCCAAACATAGTTCTAGGAACGTGTCTTCACAGTTTTGCACTGCATTGCCATTATGTGACACTAATTGTATGTATGTACGTGTAACTGCATTAGAACTGTTTGGGATAATAACTACTGTTGTTAATGAAAATCTTATTAAAGAAATAACATTCATGTGATTAATATTAAAAACAGATTATGCAAAAAGCTAAAAGCTTGCAATTCATATGAACTTTTTTTAACTACAGTTTTCTTACAGAACATCCCTTTGGTAATGTTTAGGTATTTTGATAGGTTTTAATATAATAAAAGCTATCCTAGGTCTTAGAGAGGCCATCATTTTGCTGATGAGTAAAGAAATGAAAAAACTGTAGATTCCACCTCCTTCTACATCTTTTGTGTGTTACCAACAAATTTTCTTATCTTTATATTAAGACCTCTCTCCTTTAGTTATCAGTGTATCATAATCTATTGAAAATAATGATTTTATGATTATACTTACTATATTTAGAAATCAGACTTGTTTGGTTTTCTGACTTGGGCCTCATTTCATCACCTTTGTTTACACAGAAGACAACTGCTTGCCAGGATAGTGTCTTGCGTATATTACTATAATGAGAGTTATTCTAACTTTTGAACAAAAGATGCAACAGTCATTTGGGCTGGGATAAGGTTGCCACTTTTTTACACAATTCCATTGATTAATGAACAATTAAAAGCACATATTTATGTTTCTTTCTCTTGTGGCTTGCTAGAATAGAGCATTCATGCATTCCTATTCTTAAATATGCAAATTATAGTTAATATTTCTTTACTGAAAGTGAGCATGGAGAACAGAACAATTGCTTTTTCTGATACACTTTTTAAATGATACTTATGTTTCACAGGAATTCCTCACTCAATCTTCTGCATTTCGTCATTGGACGCATCAGCAGCTATGTTTCTAGTTTAAGTTATTCTAGAGAAGAGTTAAAGATTATGGAAAACAGCAGTCGCAAAAACAGATAAAAAGTTTTTTAAAAAGAAAAAAGAGAGAGAGGAAAAAGAAACATCTAGGTTCTTTCATGGGACCAAATACATAGACTGGAAAGTTGCTTAAGTCTTTTGGTATTGCCATTCATGGGCAGTAAGGAGCCTCCTCCTTTTCTTTTATCCCACAAGTTGGTGTAGAAGGAAACACTATTTCTAAACCATCTGTAGTGGCTAAGTTCAGTTGACTGCCTGCTGTTCTATTGTTCGCTTTTCTATTTAATTCTCTAGTTTCTTTTATTTTACAATGACAAAAAATTGCAGTGTAGTTTCTTTTGAAAAACTGTGTTTGAGGGGGTTTTTTTATGACTGACGATCAACAGCCATGTAATTGCTTTGTTGTGTTTTACTAAAGAAATCTATTAAGTAGCACAACTTTGATACACTAGTAATAAGAGTTTGCAGGTTACAGAGACACCTGTGGTGACCAAAGCGACAGAAGCTGCTTATTAGAAAGAGCCTGTACAGCTGTGTCCTATTAACTCCTTATGACACTTCTTAAAACACAAAATAAAGGGCTTGTTTAAGGCTTTATAGCTATTCTCAATGAACCTCGTCACCGATTGTGCAGTACGATAGGGTTTTTAAGCCTTCATTTTTTGCTTTCTATTAACAACAACAAAGAACCTGTCATATTAACAGTGAGGTCAAAAAATAGTAAGGGGTAAACAAGGCATGCTGGCTCGAATTAGAATAATTTCTCAGTTGTGTTTAGTGTCACATCCTGCTCCTTAGACTGTGATTTCTTCAGAGGGGGCATGATGCTTCCTTCTCCCTTTTGAAAGTGCCAATGCACTGTGGGCATTCCCATAAATAAATACTCAGTACCTCTGTTTAATTACTACCCTTCATCATGTGACACAACAACAGTGGTCTTGGAGCCTGTTCTGTTCTGTATCCCTATGAATACAGTTGCACGTAGCTTTTTATTTGAACGATGAGAAGACAACGGCAACAACAGAAGGAACTGCTTTTTGCGTGCTGGTGTAGTGCAAGAGCAACTTATTTGTGCTGTTACAATTGCATTAGTAGAAAAGCCAGGGTGGGAAGGCAGAGGAATCAGGCCCACTTTATTTACAGCAATCAATAGGGAACACCTCAGTGTCAGTGGTAAAAGACAGGTTTTCAGTACTCTGTAGCATGGCATGAATGAATTCACAGATATAAATACTTCCCTCATATAAGCCAAAAAATCTTGAATATTCTGATTTTTTTTTCTTGCTCTCTGCTGTTCTCTTTCTGACATCTATGGATGTCATTCTGTTCCAAAACCAGTCTTAATAGTAGTTTCCATTTTTCTAATTAATGAAATGAGGGTCCATCCTGAACACTGTAGAACAAAAACAGCTCCAAAATCTTGTCGTTTTTCCTGATTTTTAGTATGTTTCTCGGCTGACACAGATGTCGGGACATGCTTTGAATCCTGCATTACTGTGCACTAGCACTTTTCAGCTGGAATCTCTCAGTCTTGTTCTTCAACACCCATTGCAACAGAGTGAAGAGAGTTCTGTAGGTAGGATTGGAAGTAAAACACTGTGCAAGCGCCAGGGTAACTGTTAGCAGTAGTGCAAGAGCATAAGCATTACGACTTTGGGAGTCAGATTTTTTAAAATTTCTAACTATAGCCACCCAGGACTGTTACTTTGTCAAAGTGAAGGAGAAATGTAGTTAATACAGTTAAGAGGATGTTTTGTTTTGGCTTCCACAGCTTTTAATTGCCTCTGACATAAGGTTTGCAGGAAAGGGAGCAATTACTTTGGGTAAGTGCTGCAAATTATGAATCTTTTCATTACTAGAATTAAAAAATCATAATAAAAGGCACAAAATAATATAATAAAATAATTAGCCTTCATTTAGGAAAATAACATGGTGTTTTTATAATACTGTTAAGGAATCTATGTGAAAGCTTTATCACCTATAGTTTAGACTTTAGTTTAGTGAGCAACTGTTTGGAATATTCTTGTAATTTATGTTGTCCATGGTCAAAGGAGGAAAGAAACCCACAAAGCTACAGGTATATCTTTTACTTTCTTGTTATATTCCACTCAATTTGGGGTGAATCATGAGCTTAGAAATTACTGTTTCCTTTCCATTGCTTGCTATGGAGATTTGCTACCATGCCACTCCAGACAGCAGAAATACACTTACGGGAGGTGTCAGGGCAGTAGTAGCGGTGTTTGACAGCAGTGGTGTTGACAATTCTGGCCCTCCCTTTTGGTCCGAGCATGCGGCTGCAGCAGCTCACCAGCTGCGTTGGCCTGTCGCAAGGGCTAAGTGACTCCTCAGGTTTCCAGAGAGGTTATGGGATAGATAAGCAGGGCAACCAGACATGAGCAGCTGTAGTTCTGGCACTTTCTGACTTCAAAGAGTTGACTAAATACCATTATTCTAATGTAATTATGTGTGTGTGTATGGGAGGTGTATATATATATAGGTATGCAAGCACATGCCTAACTATTTTTGTTAATTCATTAATATACATTAATATAATGTATTTGTATCCAGGACAGATATGTAGTGAATATATATACATACGTATATACCTACACATGCACACATACCCTTATGTTTGTACGCAGAGCATTTACAAACATAGATTATGCATAATAATAACAGATTTCCAATGTACATAATGTTTGCCAAGCAAAGCAGTGCCAAAACCATAGAACGGTGACTCGAATGTATGTAGCAGCTTTTTAGCTTTTGATATCATTGCCCTTGGGTGCTGTATTTCAAGGTGTTGCCAACTTTTCTCAGCTCTGATGACAGGTACTTGTTAGTTTTAATGTTCAAATGATAGTTTTTCACTTTACTTAAGCTTAGGAAAGAGTTAATTGACTAAAGTGCTTCTCAGCAGCAGGTTGTCTTCACCTGCGATTTCCGTCATCAAGTAATTAGCCATATTCACAGTTGCTGACC
The DNA here is from genome assembly GCF_018139145.2 of Gymnogyps californianus. Taxonomy (NCBI): domain Eukaryota; kingdom Metazoa; phylum Chordata; class Aves; order Accipitriformes; family Cathartidae; genus Gymnogyps; species Gymnogyps californianus. Next base: position 28,975,042 of record NC_059478.1, on the reverse strand, counting down.
CTTAATACTAACCTGCTGAATGATGCATGCCTGGATGAAGACCAGTTGACCATATTACTCCAGCTCCCCAATCCTATTTGATCCTTCAGCAAATATATTGCAGGTGTGGGGTCTGTGAGAGCTGGACTTGGTGAGTTAATTTCTCACTGCCTCTTCAGGAGTGACCGTAGATTCTGTATGTGTTGCTTGCAAAACTGTTGGATGTGTTCTTTAGGCACTAAATCCTTAACAGGTTTCACAGAACAGTGTGAAAACCTTTTCTATTGTATTTTGCAATATTTTATTTAATTTAATTTAATAGCAATAAAGTGCCGGTCAATAAAAACAGGTCAAAAGTCTAATTAGTGTTTTAAAAATAAAGGTTCTCAAACACCAGGCAAATTTGTCATTTTCCCTATGGTTTGTTTTGAGGAGGAAGAGGAAAGAAGGTGAGGAAGGAACCCTTCTGTTCCATGATTACATCCCACCCGCTCATTTTCTCCTTTTCTCCTTTGCTTTTGATTTTAGTGGCAGTCTTAACAGAATGTCAAGATCAATTTGCAGCATGGTTTAACTCAAGGTTTGCATTCTGCCAGCAGCGATTGTCCTAACGAACAATGCCGTGTGTTCTTGTAACTTCAGAAGCTTTTAGAAGGCTCATGGCAAGGGCAGCATCTAATGACTTTATTAGTGTAGGGTTTCAAAATGGGCTCAGTAATTGTTCGCATCTCTTTGTTATCTAGTCATAATTACTGCATAGTATTGTTCGGGGTTGCACTTGTGAATAGTTTCCTAATAGCACTGAAACGAAGAAAAAAGGAAAAGGATAAAAGGTGATTGTCTCTTTAGATGGAGAACAAAACAGCCTGTATATAGATGATGGTTAAACTGTTTATTATACACCCACCAGAAAAGGTAAACTATCCCTGCTTAAATATTTATGTGCTTCAAGGTAATTTCATGTTAGTAGTCTAAAAATGTCCAAATTTGGAAAACTAAAAACCAGCAGAGAATGCATTTTAATCTGATCGTGATTAGTAAGATATGGATATCTCCATAATATTCAACTATAAATAGAAAGTAGTCTCTCCGTTGATGTGATTAAGGTTTTCAGTGCCTCATTTTATATGCCTATAGTGATGCCTTAAGGTCATCTGAAAAAAAAAATTATTAAAACCACAGGAATTAACTAAACTGATACATTTGTAAGCATATATTTTAAGTCCCCACTATAAAACCAAATCCTAAAGCAAGTTCTATCCCACTGTACTCAAACTACAGCCTAGTTTATTAAGTTTGTTGAACAGAAGAGGTGAAAGAATAAAACTCTGTAGTGTCCTGTGCAAAAGAGGTGAAGGCGGAAGAACAGGTAGTCAAGACAGACTTGTTGGACTGTTCTGAGGAAGGAGAAAGAAGTCATTCACAGGTCCATCTAACTACAGGAGTCCACAGCTGCACCAGTGAAGTCTAATGCTGGATGGAATTGAAGCTGTAGAGAAATTTAGCTGCATCTATGCATCTAAGTCAACCATCAGAAGAAATCATTGAGCTGGCAGAGTCAGAATTGTTTGTACCAAAATGCAGCTGAAAGGCGTGAATGAATCTCCTTGGTACTGCAGGATGCCCTATTGGGACAAAGAATCCTTGCAGAAGTGCACGTGCCCATCCTCTTCCTTTAGGTTAGGATGACTCTGCTTTGATCTCTTGCCTTTCCTTTTTGTTACTGTTCCGACTGTCTGTGGGTCTTGGAGAGCTGCAGATAACAGCGTTCAGTCCATGCCTGGCCAGAAGGTTCATCTGTACCTGCGTCATTCCTGACCGGTGGTTGTCTGATCTAATCTTTGGTGTGAGGGAGGTTTCTCAGCATTTCTCCATAACCAGTTCCAGTACTGGACTTTCACTCCCTTTAGGCACTTCACACTAGTATTTAACTGAAGTTTCTCTTGCAGCAATCAATGACAATTATATCTTGGTTCACTCAGTAGGCAGTGAGGTATTCTCTTCCTTTCTCCTGCTGTGTTCTTTGGACTTAAATGGCGCCATTATGTTTTCCTGCGATTTTCTTAAACTAGGCAACTGTGATTCCTTCAGCCTTGCCTTGTAGCTTGTCCTTTTGTAGACATTTGTTATTGCAACCTTCATATGGTCCTTCTGTAATGGGTCCACATCTTTACTGATGCCCTGTGCCTAAAACTGCCTTCTCAGTGCTAAATACAGAAAGAGGATTATTTCACGTTGTACAAACCATGCTTCTGTTTACTCACCCCAGTATGATGCTTGTCTTCTTCACATCATGACTTTTCTTCTTCCCTTACTGCTTGATTCTTATTCTGTATTTGTGCAATTGTTCCTCCTACTTGGAGACTTTCATTGACCTTGTTGAATCACATTTTACTTGTCAGGACCTTTCTCTGATTTGTGAAGATTAATCTGGATTCTTTTACTGACTTCCAATGTGCTTGTAGCTTCTGCTACTTTACTAACATCTGTAAAGTAACTAAACATACTCTCTGTTCTTATCTAGGTTATTATTAAATCTACCTGAAGCAAGCCTTGGATATTCCTTAGCAAATCATATATTACATGCCTTTCTAATATGATAGGCAATAATCAAAACTACCACTGATAAGCAAGCGCATCTTGTGTTTTCCATTTTTAGTACAGCGTTTTAGCAAGGGGTCCAGGTACATTTTATTTATACTTTTACCAATGATTTTGTCCAGTGTCCCATGGTATCTGAAAGGATGGATTAATGAGTTTCTAGAGGGATGTGTTTTAGACTAAACGGGGTTATAAAGTATTTATCTAATCTCTTTGAACCTTGCCAGGATGAAATTAGATCTTCCATGTTTTATGAAGAGAGAGATAACCCACTCATCTAGGCTTTACTCTCACATAAAGAAAAAGTGGATAAAATCATAGTTTTTACATTTGAATCCCTGGATATTTAGTGTGTGGATACTAAAGAGGATATCCACATCATTTGATTCAGGCTGCTTTATACATCTTTAAACCATGCCTTGTATCAGTTGCTCATTCCCCCTTGTGTTTGAGTCAACAGTTATGACCCTACTAATGTGGGTAAGACAATAACTCTGTACTATGGACACTATGGATAGCAAGCTTATTTTAATATACCATTTCATGATCTCAGCTTTTACTTTTTTTTAAAGTGTAAATTCCTAATACCAAAATGTTATTTTTACATTAACATTTTAATGAGTCTTATGTTGACTTTGCACAATATATAATTATTATTAAAAATAATCAGAAATATTGCATATTTAATAATATTCATCATTGTTTTCTTCATGTTCAAGAAAAGTTACCCTTTTTTTCACACCCATTTCTGAAGTTCTAAAGTTTCTTAAAGTAAGGTTGGCCTTGGGAAGTACCCGGCCATAAATAAATCACGCGTTTTTTGGCCCAAAATCATCCCGGTTGTGGACTAAACACCAGTTCAGACTGAAAGGGAATAGATATTTTAGAAGAGGTTATCAGATTTTGTCCCGCTGCTGCTTTTTGAGCAGGACTTCAGGCTGAGATGATATAGCAAAAACATCTCCAGTGCAGCCTTTCTGTTAGAGTCCTTTGCAAGAAGCATGGTGGGCATCATGTGCCGAAGGGCCTCATTTTAGGAAGAGCTTTTCCAAAGTTTTCCCACCAATGTGTGAAAATTAAAAGTAACTACAGGAATATTTATGGGTAAGACTGTAACAAATAACCAGATCTCTGCTATTTATGTTGGTACAGAAAATAAGGAAAAATTGATCTAAAATCCTATGCAATTTTTTGTATTTATTGTAATACATTTTATCTATACATTTGAGAGCAGAATTCTCTCTGTATGGAAGAGAATTTGCCCTTTAGTGCGCTAGACAGATTTGCTAATGTAATTATTAATTAACCTTAAGGTGCTGGGGAGAATTTAAGAAACGCAAAAGCAAAGGAGAGCTTTCAATTTTTGTTTGAACGTACAAAAAACATTCAAAATGTAGCATCAGGTGTCCTTCTTTGCACATTCCAGGAGTCCACTACAATGTATGATACGCAGCTTGCTCTGCATTAGTTTCCTTCTGCAGGTTTACTTGATTAACAAAAAAGAGCTAGAATTAGCATTTTAGATTTAGTTACTCTTTCTGCAACTACACTATGCCATGACTGCTTGACACATTTTATTCACGATGTCTTGAGAAGATAGATTGATTTGGGGATGTATGCAGAGCTGTTCATCCTATCAGATTGTATCATCAGTTTGATTCCAATAGGTAACTGAAAATTGATACCACAACGGAGGACAGGCATCGAGTAGTTAGTATTTGGTTTCAGTGATGACTGGTAGGTGGTGTCCATGTCTTTCAAAGCCATGCCAGTTGCCACTTTTCTGAGTGGAAAGAGAAAGGAGACTGAATTCCTCTGCTCTTTTAGAGTCCTTCCACTGGATCAAGGCCAAGGGCAGCAGGCAGCAGTGCTGCGTTGCACTGTGATTTTTAATGGAAATGCAGATGTCCTGGTTTTGGCTGGGATAGAGTTAATTTTCTTCTTAGTAGCTGGTACAGTGCTGCGTTTTGGATTTAGTGTGAGAATAATGTTGATAACACACTGATGTTTTAGTTGTTGCTAAGCAGCGCTTATCTTAAGTTAAGGATTTTCAGTTTCCCGTGCTCTGCCAGCAAGCAGGTGTGCAAGGAGCTGGGAGGGAGCATGGCCAGGGCAGCTGACCCGAACTAGCCGAAGGGGTATTCCATACCATAGAACATCATGCCCAGTATATAAACAGGGGGGAGTTGGCCGGGAGGTGCGGATCGCTGCTTGGGCATCGGTCAGCAGGTGGTGAGCAATTGCATTTTGCATCACTGGGGGTTTTTTGGGTCGTCCCCGTCCCCCCCCCCCTTCCTTTTTTTGGTTATATTCCTTTTCATTACTATTATTATTATTGTTGTTAGTATTATATTTTACTTTAGTTATTAAACCATTCTTATCTCAACCCACGAGTTTTACCTTTTTTCCCGATTCTCCTCCCCATCCCACTGGGGGGGGCGGGAGTGAGGGAGCGGCTGCGTGGTGCTTAGCTGCTGGCTGGGGTTAAACACGACAGCAGAGGACTCTTATTGCTCAGAATCATCAATTCTTTGCTAAGTTCTTTCTTGAATTCCTCTTCAGTTCTTCAATTCTTTGTAAATTCATCCTCTATTAGGTAGGAGTAGGAATCACTTTGAACCAGTTCACATTGGAAAATACAACATGACAGTTTGGGAGCCAACGAACGCCTCTGCCTTGTGCCCCCTTTAGGGACTGGGCACCAGAGATGCCCTTAGCTTACTAAATTGTTTAAACTGAAATATTAAAGGAATATTTACATTTTTCTAAAGTATTTAGCATCATAGCTTTTTTGTTTGTTTGTTCATATTCATGGTGTGGTAAGGAGGGAACTTGCGTAATCACGGATCCAGACTTGACTGCAGTAGATCCTGTCCATATGAATAACAAAAATGTGAAACAACATAATACTTGAGCAGGAGATACATAAAGAAACCATGAGATAATACCAGTCATTGTAATGATGAAACACCTCCCATTGGGAACAGCTGCCATCTCCCACCTGGGGGCTGGCTTTCTCCTTTGGGCTCACCCCCACAAAAGGCAATACATATTTTGTGGTGTAAATAGGTATCGTATAGATCAAAAGCTTTCCAGAGATCAAAAAATACTGAGCTCTGAGATCAACACTTTTGATGATCAGCACTGCAGCCAGAGGTGGCCAGTTTTTTTGTTAAAAATTAAAAGCTGCACATTCTCACAAAAACGTATTATTGCTAAACCCCAGCATTTACAAAGTTCTACGTAGCATATCTGAGATCAGGAGCTATGGTAGACCACAGACTTAAGTTGTAATAAATATTCCCTTTGGTTTTGAGACTCAGTAATATTTTAAACTTTTTTCAGTAGATTTTTAAAGCTGTTATTTTTTCATAATTGCCTTCTAGGAGCTTTTTTGAAGTAATATTAAATAAGTTACATTTTATGATAAAATTACAAAAAAATTATGTCAGGAGTGTATTTTAATGTAAAGTGTCACATATTAGCTGGTAGGGAATGGTAACATTCTTCTCTGGGAAACTAACACACTACAAACATGATAACTCTTCACACAGGTTATCTCAGAGTGCACATGGAGTGATAACTGCTGTGCAGTGATCAGCAACCCCCCAAATTAACATCTTCACCAGAATAATGTTTCCTGTGTGCTGCTTTTAACTAAGGAGTGAACTATGTCTAAAGAATTAATACCTGTTCAATCTACATTTAAAAAATTAAGATAAGTTTGTAATTTTTTTAGGGTTTGTTTCTGTATTTGTCGAGCCATGGTCAGTGTCCATGTTTATTCTGTAGCTTTAATAACTGCTGGTTTCGTTGCAAGCGAGTCATGAAAGAAGTAAAGAAATGCTGCTGTCTGCCAAAACTATTACTTTTCTTGATGAGCTTTATTCTTGTAACTTTTGAGATTTTTTTTTAATGGATTTTCCTTCATAAAATGCTTTTTTGCCTTTCTCATACTTCTCTGTCTTTGAATATTTTTGTAATTTAAAAATAAAAGGACTAGTAGGGTGCCATTTGCCCTCCCTTTCTGGCAGCGTTCCTCTATTTCCACTTTTGGTTGGAGATCACAGTAATCCAGCATGTTGTGGAAAACAGTTCTCCCTGGAGGGACATCTGGCTCTTTGATGCACTCCACAGGCAGTTCTCTTGGCAGCTCTGGAGATGCCACTGAAAGATCTGGCACACTTCTGTTTAGATGAAAGTAAGAAAATCCCTTGTTAGTGATGTACAGAGTAAGATACTGGTTATTGCACCAAATTGTTTTGATCCTACTCACATACTTCTGATGGTAAATATTAGCACAGAGGAGATTTTTTTTTTTTCCTGGATATGAATGTGGAAGAAAGTAAAAAGGTCTGCAAATATCGAATCAGTAAAGGCAGAAAAGGAGGGAAAAAAAAGCGAAATTAGTTAAGTAGTTGCAAGATCTATTAAAAGGTATGAGAAAAACTGAATGGGGTTCATGAATGAAAATTCAATTCCTATCCGTCTAGTAAAATGAAAAGAAGAGACGTGTTATGAGTAATTGCTGAGCATTTACCGCTGACCTGGTGAAGAGCATGTGTGTGAGTGCGTAATCACTGGTGAACAGGAGTTATACGGTGTACGTGTTGGAGATTGCTGCTGCTATCTCTTTATTCAGTGTTGCATCATTTGAGTACCTTCACATTTTTGTTGGCTTTACTACATTTTAGTTCAACAGACAAGTGGGGTCTTACTTGGTTCCAAAGGGCAGGATCTATTTTGATGGATCATGTTAGTGAGAAGAGTTTCTTGTGTGTATTTACTCTGCTCTGAAGATACGCATTGATAACCACCAGCTGGTCATTCATCCCCCCCAAACATCGTCATTGCAGCTGCCCATGCTGTAATTTGGACATTCATTATTCAAAGTTGGAAGTGCTGGGAAGAAGAGTTGTTTCTCATTCCTCCCTCAAGAAAGACAAAGGCTGCCTGATGGGAATGATGGCAAATCTGTGGCATTCGGGTCAGAATTGGCATGAGCTGCTCTTGTAACTGGTATGTGAGCGAGCTGGCTGCTGTCCCTGCGAGCTGAGCAGATTGCGACAGCGGCAGATGAAGGGAGGCAATTGGAAAGAGCAGGGCGGATGGGACCAGTGGCTGTAAGAAGTGGCCTCGAGAAAAAAGACCACCATGATGGGAGATGTTGGCATCTGGCATCTCTTCTGCTGTTACTCAACCAGGAAAGTATGTGTACCCTTACAAGAGCCTGGCATGACATGCCATCTTCTGAAGCCAGGGAGTTGAAACCTGTTCCCAGCCTTGATTATAGAGGAGCCCAAGGTATCATAATCAGTTAGATTCTATATAGTCAGCCAGAAGTTCCACATATAAAAATTCATCTTCTGGAAAAAAAATATTGGGGAAATCTTTTAACATACTGAAATACCTACTTCATTCAGAATTCTCTGCATACAAAACCCATACCTATAAAAGCATATTTTGAGACTGAGTTATGGGTTGACTCAATACAGAATTGATTAAAAAACAAAACAAAACAAAAAACCCAAACCAACACCTTTGACTAGTGCAAACAGTATTGTAATAGTCTCTTTAGTTTTGTTCCTTCTAGCATTATTCTCTACAGCACTTTCTCACCTCCAGTTAAATATTTTGTTTTCCTATGAAACTTGAGTGCTTTTCTTCTGTGGTGTGTTGAAGACTGTTAAACAGTTTTAATATACAAGTTTCAGGAATTCAGTTCAATGGTCCACTGTCTTTATTACTTCCAGGAGTGAAACCTTGAACTCACATAAGTCATTTTGCTGTGGAAGATCACCATTGACTTCTGTGAGGCCAAGATTTCACTTACGTATTCCCACCCTGAAAAGCAAACATCAAAAAACATTATTTAGCTTAAGAGTTTATATGTCCAGACTTTAAGGACACTTTATTTTATCTTTACCAGATGGTATGTCTCTACGTAGCTATTTCTGATATAGCAGTCTCTATTTGGTGTTCTTGACATTGTCTTTGTGTGTGATCGTTCTGAATTGTGAAAGACAGAGAATCAAGGAGGCAAGGAAAGCTATTTTCCAGTAACATTTATGGCTTTGAAATACTCACTAGCTACCCCTGCTCATTGCCTTCCATCCAACTATGGCCATAGTTACACTACAAATTGTCTCTGAGGAGGGCTTTTATTTATACTTCAGGTGCCTCAAACAAGTCCAATGTTGTACTCATCAAGCTTATCAATTTTTAGCCATTTTATTAAATACAATATATATTGATTAAAAAATTACAATTTTGAATCTTTTCAGTATCTTTGAGAAATTACTTGGAGCACTTGACATTTTAGTGCAGTTTGTCTTTTCAAATAGATTTGGCTTCTAATGCATGTGACAACAGGACTTTGCTCTTCAGTTAGAGCATACATTTCAGAGTAGTTGTTACCTAAAATATTATCATAAGGCATAAGAAAACACACGATTTAAGTTGCCTTTCATGAACATAATTAAGAATTAATAAGCCTGTACCAGTGGCTAGTCCTCAGAATTTCCACTGTTTTGCCTTTTGTGACCCGTGTTATTAAAAGTCTATTATTTTTACAGACTTTATTAAATTGGATCTTATTAAAGCATTCTATATTTGCATTTGGTCTTTCATAATTCATTATTATTATGACATTTACTTTTTACCATCAGATCTGAAAACATATCATAAGCTACCCTTTTCTCTTGAAAGAAATGCTAATTTCAAACAGTCCTCTAATGGAAGAGAAAAGCTTTATCAGTTTTTTCATTTATTCAAGATCGTGTTAAGAATACTAATGCTAGACTTCTGTATGCTAATATCCAAGAGCTTTTTTTGGTCAAAAGCTTAGAATTATTGTTTTTTAGACCACACTACTAAGTATGTCACTGGCAGGGCACTAGTACAAACGAAAACACAATTCTGAAGTACCATGTTTTAATTCTGTGACTGATAAAAGCAATTTATTGATCTTTCATTATTAAATTATGCTTTTGTATGAAATTATACTATTTTTATACTTCGCCATATTTATTAGATTATGACTCTACTTAGTTTCTCTTTAGAAGTTTTTAACAATTGATTTAGCATGATTATTTGGGGGGAGTTAGTTTTGAATTGTAGCCTGCAGAATAGTGTAACAGGAAATGGAGTTCTCCATCAGATAAATCACTGTCTCAACTGGTTATTAATTGTTTTAATTTAGACAATCTGGGGTCTATCATCTTTGTAAATATTCTCATAATTTAATCATAAAAAGGGATAAAGAGCTCTAGAATTGAATGCAGGAGCCTAGATCTTAAACAGTAGGTAACACTCAGTTAAACTGCTGAATTTAGCATAATTATGTTTTAAAAACTAACTTCAGAAACACCTTTACAATGTTAACTATTTCTTTTTTTCCCCACATAGGTTTCTGACGATGTGCACTAGACACTTCGGGAGTGTTGTAGCCCAGACAATTCGAACTCAGAAGACAGACCAGTTTCCACTTTTCCTTATTATTATGGGAAAACGATCATCTAATGAAGTATTGAATGTAATACAAGGTACAGTTCTCGCTTTATATTAAGAGTATTTCTTATGTGAGTATTGAAAATGTTAGAAGACATCTTTGCTAACTGTTTCTTTTTTAAGATGTTCAGAATATGAATTTATTGCACAAAAGAAACTTTTGGTTGCCACGATATAAATAGCTACTATTCATAAATGTATTAATTAACATGGTATTAGAGATCGAAGTTGTCATGACTGTAGTAGAATCATAGTTTAAGTTTTTCATTTTTTTTAAAGTAGAAGCCAAATTTCCTAAATAAGGAGCTACAGTTAGTTTTCCAAATTTATATCCAGATATATCCCTGATTTCCAAAAGATTTTGGCTACACTTTTTGTGTAGTGCCAGAATGCATTTAGTTCTTTGCGCATAGTTCCTTGTTAATATGTGGACTCCTGTTGCATGTAGCGGGCAACGTGAGTTGTTCTCATTTGAACGTGAGTTGCTTTTTCAGACCTGCCTGTAGTGTTGAGACCACAAATCGGATCAGAATTAAGTTACTAATATAATCTCACATAAATGAAGCTTTCTGGCTTAGATGAGCAGTTCTGACATAACCATTCCTCTGATTTCACTGACAGCAAGATGACTTAGATGTGGAGTGATGCCCTTTGACTGCTGTTCTCAGTAACTCTTCAAATTAAAATACATCAAAGAATGCCTGCCTCTCATTTCTTCTGCTTTCTCCACAAGTTTGCCTTGATGACACCGTGTCCTCATTTATTTATTGCTTATATCTAGCAGTCTTTATTCTAATCTCCTTATTTTCCTGAGGAAATTCAGCCTCAGGAAATACTGCCTTTTGCAGACAGCATTACTGTTTCTTCCTGCATATGGGATTAATGATTTTCTTGAGGTATCTGCAGTGCTCCTTCCTATGGACAAAATTGTTAATTTTGCATGGATTTTGTCTCCTTAGTGCAAGGTACAGCACAACACTAATTCCTGGTACTTCTGTCACTTATAAAACTTAATTCATACAAATAATCTTATAAATAGATTTTCTTGTTTTTATAACTGTGCAGCATAGTTCAGCACCTGTGCTATCCCACTGAAGTCAGTGGTGCTTACTGGCTTAAATTACTTAAGTGTTTTAGCAACTTGGTGACTCAAAGTCATAATACAATGCAGCTTTATATTATAAAATAATCCAAATTATTTCATTGCATTCATCAAGTTTTAATGATTTGTCAGGTTTTCTGCAATCTTTTGAACTAAACTAAAGTAAAGTGATCATCTGTTGCAGCCTTACCTAAATTTATCCTTTAACAAAAATCAAATGTGCTGTGCTTGTTATTTTCCCATGAATTGGGACACTGGTATCTTTTAACAATATGCCCTGAAATGAATGGTAGTCTCTGAAGTCATGCGTGTTGTAGCATGTGGGATAACATTTTCTGCTAAGGTAGCAAATGCTAGAAATGGGAACAATGAGGGCTTTTCAGGGCTGAGTGAGAAGGCATGTTTACAGAAAAGATACAACAATATAGAAACTTAAGTCCCAGTGGTGTTTACTGAAATGCAGACTGTCTAAGTTTGCTTTCGATTTATATTTTTTTTCTGGGGTTGGAAACTACAGGGACAGTTTTGTTTTCTTTAGTGGTACTGTGGCTTCTGCTTAGTTTACTCCTTTTAAAATTTTGACCAGCATCACCAGTATAAATCTAGCTCTTGTTGGTATTGTTCTGCTAGGGTTCAAAGGCTGTTTAGGCTGGCAGATGTTAAGAGTTTATAGTTTTTGACCATTTCTCATGGTCTAAGACCTTTTAACTACTATGACAAGTGACTCTAATGGGTAGTCTAGTCTTCAGCTTAGGAAGAGAAACCAAAGACTGAGTGCATCTTGGTAGGAACTAAAACTAATCTCTCTGTCTTACTGAAGATTGAAGGCACGCTGGTAGAAAAATGTGAGGAGATATCTATTTTCCTATGCATGTGCGGTATTCTTGATATATACACAGATGACTTACTTTTCTGCTGTTATTAGATTTACAAGTTTTATCAGAAGTAAATACACTGAAGAGAATATATTATAGTATTTGAAATTTTACTACTAGTTATACCTGAATAAAAATGTGTGCGCACACATCCATTCGATCGCTGTATTCTGGGTTTTTCCATTTTTTTTAAACCAATCCACTTGGATGCTGCTGCCAACATCCTATCTTTTGTTACCTGACTAAGCAATTGCTTCAGTCTCCCTGGTTATACCTGGGAATTATAAAACTGTAAAATCAATTTCATGTCTGGGAACCCAGGATATATTACTTTCATTTAACATCAGTGATTAAAAGAAAAAATAGAGTTATTCCATGCAAGCACAAAAGCAATTGTTCAGAATTGAACCACCTAAAATTTTAGCCTATGATCAACATTTGTTTGTAAAAAAAAAAAAAAAAAAAAAAAAAAAAAATATATATATATATAAAAAAATTCAAATTTTCAATAACAAGGCAAACTAAAAGCATTCTGCTGAGATACTTGCATTTTCTACTCTTTTTTTTTCTTTTTTGTCTGGCTATTTCGTATGGATTAATTCTAAAATGACTTCTTTTTTGTTTAATAACTTTAATGATATGAAGTTCAGCTATCTTCCTTTGTTGCTAGGTAACACAACAGTGGATGAGCTAATGATGAGGCTGATGGCTGCAATGGAGATCTTCAGTGCCCAGCAGCAGGAAGACATAAAGGATGAGGTGAGCGTTGAAAGTTACGGCAGGTACCTACTGGCTTCCACAGATCACTGGGGTTGCAAAATTAACCAGCTGTTTCTTTAGCCAATGAAGTTGGGTGTGATGTGTTTTAGTGTCTCTTCCATCATCAGAAATTAAAAACATTAAATCTTCTTTGTGTATTTATTTGGGTCTCTCAAAAAACCTCCTTCTTATTGGTCTTGTAATTTTCAATTTGTTTCCTTTTTCTGAATGTTAGTCATGAGTAACCGTTTAGATTTACAATGGTATTATACAGCTTAATATACTCATACAAGGAAATGACAATCAGATTTTTTCCCAATGACCAGCTCCAAGTCATAGGTAGAAAACAAAAATAGATTGATATATCTTAAATGTATACGTTTAAAAGGAGATTGAAAAGCAGCCTTAACCAGAAGTACGCCAGTACTGAATCACCATTCAGAACAATGCAGAATGAGTAAGTGATGACAAGACTTTTCAAAAACAGTGTTTCAATAACACAGAAGTAGATGCAGTGAGGTATACAGTTGAAAGATGTTTATCTGTTACTCTATAAATTGAGAGTGACATTTTGAAGTAATGAAGTACTTAGGAATTTATAATAATAGGTGTATTGCCATTCAAGATTATTCTTACCCTGTTGTATAGACATTGATTGACAATAATTCACTAAACACATTCTTCGCATTTAAATCTTGTAGCTCATTAGTATGAGATTTACCGATTATGGGTATAATAATATGAAGGCACGGTATCTACACAATATCTGTAGTTCATTTTTTCTTCTTTATTTATGTTACCTGTAATTCATTGGTAAAGAAATTGACTTTAATTTTGTTAATACTGAACACAAATTTTAATATGAGGATTACAACAAAAATCCAAGGCACAATATAATTGAATTTTTTATTGCATTTTAACAGGAATATATCGGGTATGGGGGTTTTTTAATGCTTTAATAAGAAGGTAAAATTCACATCACAGATGAGCTCCAAGAAAGGTTCAGAACTGAAAACTATAAAAGCTGATAGAAAGAAAAGCATATAAAGGCAGAGGGATAAGAGCAAATAAAGGGCAGGAGAAGGAACTAGAAGTAGGAGTGATAGGATTGGAACACAGGGAGAATCAAGAGACCAGAACAGCTGTCCAGAGCAGGGGACATCAGTATTTAGGAGAGAAGAAGGTGGGGGCAGGTGAGATAGTGGATGGACCTCTCCTAAGAGGATAAAACCAAGTGGGTTTGCAACTGAGAAACATCTGGGTGTAAGGGAAACAAAGCTTAAAGAAAGAGAAGACTCGGTAGCCTTGAGGCCATGATCGCAGAACCGGGAACTGGCTTCTGCGTCCTGAGCTGCTGTGGGTCCTTCACTGGATGGCCAAGAACAGTGACAGTCCAGTAACATGTGTCCCCACAGTGGTGATATGGATGTCTCCTGACTTCTTACTCCAAGTGCCCTACCTATGTAGGGAGAATGGAAAATTAGTTTTTATACATTCCTCTAAAATCTGCCTTTGTCCAAGTCTTCTATAGTCTTTTCTCACATTTCCTTTTGTTTTTCTGTCACTGAGAGCACCAGTGACATTTCTTCCTCAACAGGAGTTTTTTTCTAACACCCTTTGACGTTCAGAAAATTAATGGAAAATTTCATAAACTTTGGGGGCAGATTTCCAGACGCTATGGGTTCTATACACTACTAGGATATTTACTTATACCTTGGCTCCACTTGTTACAAGCACACTGAAAAGGTGATCTCAGACACTTTCACCTTTGAAGCAGGAAGTTTAAAAACAAAAAATAACCTCGCTTTATGAAATTAGTATTCCAGAGAGGGAGTATTTGACAAGCAGTCTGTACTCAATAGAGGGCTTTAGCCTGAAAAAAAACTATTGCCTTTTTGTGGTTTGCTACATAACATGTAGCTTTCTTGTAAGTCTTATACTTGACAACTTCAAGTGTTCAAACATCAACGCCTTTTCTTTTTTAAGATCTTGTTGCAGTTGGTGCAATTTTTTCCCAAATATTACAATAGCAAACAGGATAGAGAGTCCGGTTTCTGTTACTGTTTTCTTAGTAGCAACAATAAGTCATCATAAAACCACAAGAAGATAAGCAGAAAATTCTTTTGTGTTTTAAAAAGAGAAGTCATCTCTATAGCTTTGCTGTAAACAGGAGTGTGTGTGAGAGAGAAATAGAACTCAAAACACTTGTAAATAACAGCATGAAATCATTAATGAGTCAGTTTATGCAGCTGAACTTCTCCACTTTGGATTTTTAACTTGCATGCACATGAAAGCTTCCAACACAGCTATTGCATAACTGTGTTTAGCACAGCATGTTTTGCAGTGCCCTCTGATGGTTATTTCGGTACAGGATGACTGTTACCACTGCCAGCTAATGGTACAGGTGTTCACCGTGACGTTGGCTGTAGCTGTTCAGGCATCGCTTTACAGTCAGCTCCCTGTAGGCAGGATGCGCAGAACAGCATCACCGACTTATCTCACCTGAGTGAAGTGAGTCACTTCATTAGCTGGTGGTAATAGTATGGTTAGCTAAATCCTGTGCTTTTCTATCCATATATTAGTAAAATTTACTGCTGTAGCCTCATAAAATTTTATTAGGCAAATTTGAGGCATATTTTTATAATGTCAAGTGCTAAAATACCATCATTTAACAAGCAATTGGATTTAATTTAGAGACTTGTATATTGTGTTCGATTAAGCTTTTTCTTACACGATTTCCAAAGAAATACCTTAAAAACATTGAGATGCATATGTGTTCTCATAGTAATCCAACGTACCTGTCTTGAGGTACAGTGGTGCGTAATTTAGGCACCCATTTTCTCTCCCAAGCTTTCTTAAAGGGAGATCAGTCTGCCATCCCATTCTTTTCCCTGCCCTTCCAAGGCTTCTGGGTCGATCATGAACCATTGGGCCTGTTGCTTGCTGCCTGTCAGCTGTGTTGACCAGATGCCATTTTGGAAACCTCCTGCCTCTTTTGGACCACACCGTTGACATGCCGTTGTAGATATGTGGTCTAGCTGTCATGCTGTCTGTTTTTATAAGTTTGCTACTTAAACTGCCATAGTAACAAGCCACAAATAATAAAATATGATCAGCAGCATACAGACGTCGTGTTCATGTGGCACTTCTGATAAGAAGTGGCCAATGGATAATTAAATGGTGGGTTCAGTGGCATCAACAGCAGCAGGGCCAGTTGGCCAGGATGCAGTCCCACCCTTGTCAGTGCAGTCAGGTCTAGGGTCTGAAGTCCAACCTCAGGCTGTGTATGCAGAATTACTCTGAAGCTATACTAATGATTTCATACATCTAATGGACATATTTTCCTTTTCTAACCATGTTTGCTCCTCTGGCCCACACTACAAATGTTGATACCTCAACTACTGTTCAGGCAGTGGGGTTGGGGATTTTTGCAAAGAGGAGATAACCACCACTACGGAGTTTCTCCTGTAAGCGAAAGAGGGTATCTCAGAGCAGGGACAACTGGCCTCTGCCACTGTTGATCAAGGTGTGAACTGAGATTTTGTCGGGACTGACTTTGAAAAGAGCATGTAGTATCAGTTCCTCTTAAGTGTCAGTGCCTGGTGCTCGACTTAGGAAAACAAATAATAATTGTAAAATATTGCACGCCCTGGAATGTCGATTTTAAACACCCTGTTAGCTTGCTTACTTTAATTGGATAGTTAAATAATCATCTCAGTGTGGCATGATGGGCCCAAATAGATCCGAGTTAGTTCCTTTGTGAGATTAATGTGAAGAGAGACTTGATTAAATCCTGGCATTACAGCGCAACACACCTGTTCTGGGCCGATCCTGAACATTTTTTCTCCATTGCCTGAGGAGGAGGCTTCTCAAAGGATTACAGTAACACTTTTTGACAAGCTTATACAGGGTGGAGTTTCCATGTAATGACAGGGCTCATTTGATGATGTCTCAGTAATGCATTCTTTTTATTTTTGCTGTCAACATTTATTACAGTAGAAGCATTGACTGTTACACAGCTGGTCCAACTTGTCCACATTTAAGTAACAGTAGGTCTCTCATCGTGTTTATTTTTGTCGTTACGCAACACTAGCACTCCTGCTCTCAGGTTGGACTTCAAGGTGGAATTGTAATACCCACAGTTGCTTCAAAAACCTTCTTATTTTTACAAATACCAATTAAAACCTTCAATTCACTTTAAACTATGTCTGCTGACACACTGTTTTCTTCAGTGTAAAAGAGGGATACTTAAGAATTTTTAAACTGGAAAAACTGTTGTAAACAGACTCTGACTGAAGATAAGCTCTAGAAAAATGTAGACCTGCAGAGTCACCATCTTTGCTCTCTGATCTTAGGTGACGTCTCTTCTTCCTAGATATTGCTACAGCGTGAGGAAAATGTCGGTCCTTTGTGACCAATATCTGGATGGGGATTTAAAAAATATGTAAAAGAAAACAAAAACTCCAAAACAGCAACATAAATTCATCTTCTTTTCCTTGCGACAGCTCTTTGTAAAAGTATGCTTACATGGCCATCCCAGCACTCTCTTGTGTTAGATGGGGCTTTACTGGCCAAGTGTTATTTTCATAACTTTGCAGTAAGTCTCTATCACCATGTCTCCCTCCTCTTCTGCCTCGCTGCTGTCAAATGTAAGGGATTTCCTTCTTTTTTTGATATGATAATTTGACAGTTTTAGCTTCCAACACCTTTTCTCTTTCTTCTTCCAAAGATATATCTCACAGCCACAAAGGAGGCTAAAGAGGGTCTGTCCTAGTGCATTTTCTCCTCATCTGTGGTCTGTTTGTCTTTTCCTCCTTCAGATTGGTTGCTTTTCTCCACTCCTTACCTGCAATTGTGTTCTCCAGTTAGAGGATGGCCTAAGTGCTTCCATCAGCTGTGCAGGAGACCCCTGCAATTTCTCTTTAGGCACTGAAGCTCACATTAAAATCAGTAGAAATTAGGCATCTGAATACCTTTGATAATCTATGTTCCATCTAACACTGTCATGTGTATCATGGTATATAGTATTTGCACAACAGGAGGTTATGAGAATAAATACATGAAATTCATTAAATTCCAAAGCGCAAAAGCATTATGGTGATGACAGCCATCTAACAAAGATTGTGATTTAACCCCTCAAAAAATCCAATTAGCACATTTACTAATTATTACTAGTTATAACTAATTAAACTACAGTAATCAAAATTTATTTGATTAAATTTTCCAATTTTGTATTTGTAATATGATAGCACCCCAAACGATCGGTTTCCCATTGTGCACTTCACTGCACTGACACACCAGCAGATACGAGTGCCGCCTTCGAGAGTTTACAGCCTATTTTGAACTTTAACAAAATGCAAGGTAATGGCAGAGGAAAGAAAGAGGATAAAATGAAAATATCTTTAGTTCAGGTGGCTTTTCGGCTGTACATGTTGATGGCTCCAGTCACTGAATATTTGCTTAGTTTCTCTTAATAAACAGCAGCTTTCCCTGCTATACAGCCCAGGTGGGTAGGTGTTGTAGCAGGACTGGCTGGCTCGTTTCCCGTGGAAAGTCACTGCAGGACTGCTTCGTGAAGGTTTTGGGTTTGTTTTCTTTCTTGTCACTTGAGGTCGTTCCCAAAAATCAGCATCTGGAACTGGGCTTTCAGCCTTCGGTATAGACAGGCAGGATCCTCCGGTGGTTCTGCGTTGTTCTCCCCCCTCGCCCTGCCCCGTCCTGCCTCCCCACCTGTGGTTCTGCCACCGCAGAAACGTTCATTTGATTTGTCTTCATCATTCTCATATGCCTAACACATTCTGTGTACACTTTTTCCTTCCATATATTCCCCATCATGTATGTTTAAGTTATACAATGTGCAAGTCTGTCATCTTAGTGAGTCAAATTAATGCCTTTCTTGCACTGGTTTGTTTGGACAAAGGGGTGTTTCTCTTTAACGCTCCCATGAATAGCCTTAAGCACTTGTAGATTTTAATTTCAGGAGTGGTTCAGTGAAATCAACTGTCTTTCAGATAAGCATTCAGCATTTGTAAAGACACTTTTTTTTTTTTCTTCTTTCTTGTAACAGCCATTTACTCACTGATGCTCTGAGAAATGTCTTCTGCTCATCGTTATCTTCTCAAGTTCTGTCTCGTCTGGTTTTACTTCACAGTAAAACTGATCCCAAAGGGCAACGGGGAATAAAGTATAACACATCTCCCTGAGACAAATCAGGTGCAAGTAAAGCTGATTCCTGGGGTTAAATCATTAAATCCTACCTTCAGAAACAACAACAATACATTAAAAAAAGCCCAGAAGGGCCAATGCTGACTTTTCCAGCAAAATATCCCATCCAAAAAGCCAAATGTATTGTGTATTTTTTTTTCCCTGTAGAATCTGCAGGAAAAGGGGGGCATTACTGTCCTAAATGCAGTCAGGAATCCCTCTTTTCCATCATCCTGCATCTGAAAATGCCTGCTATTAGGTGCTTCAGGGGTAACTTCAAGAAATGGTTTAGGGAATAATTATTGGAGAGAGTTATCCTGAATTTCTTCTTAACCTTATCTGTAAGTTTTTCTTAGTCTTGTAGCTCTGGATATTACTCAAGAGAAGGTTTTATCTGGTACATTGTAACTATCTCATGAATATAAGTGTTCACTATTTTTCTTATGACTTTGCATCTGTAATATGCATGATAGCAAAGAAAATTCATAGCTGAAGAATATATTCTGTGGATAAATGCAATTTTTTTTTTGTTTTAAGTGTCAACTTTCCATTGAATGAATCCCCCTCCATTATTGCATTGTCAAAATGGGAAAGCAGAGATCTGTGACTTTTTTCCTTTAAGGAGCAAAGGAGAGTTGTCTCCTCGTCTCATGCCCCAAACCCCTGGGATGTGGATGGTTTAGATTCACACCAGCCTTCAGTCGCTGCTGTGGAATTCAGAAATGCTGTGTAACCCTCATTTCTGATGGAGGCTTTTTAAGCCTTTGACCTGGTAAGCCGTTGCTGTTCACACCTTGGTTTCTTGAAAAAGGAAGATGGCAATTTTGCCTTCATTGCAAAAGTATTGTGGAGATGCATTTATTGATGTTCAGTCGATGCTGCAATTTATGTAGGATTTAACACAAAAGTTGTCAGCTACCCCAAATTTTGTTGATGGATAACATGACATTTTTTTAATTAATTATTAGTGGTATGACTATTTTTCTTCATGTGTTCTTTGTTAGTGCAATGGAAGATTGTCTGCAAAATATTTTCTTCTGCTTTTGCTGTCACCATTATGAATTTTCTTGTGTTGCTTTCTGGTGGACTTGAGTCATCCTCATACTTTGTGTGGTTTCTCTAGAGGAAGAGATGACTAAAATAACAAACTGCATTACAAAAAGGAGAACTGCTTTATCTAATGTTTAAAATTTGTCCAAGGTGTAACTCTGAACCAGAGAATATTACAATTTTGCCATGATCTCTGTAGAGGAGGTGGTTCCTGTTGAATGTGAGCAGTATTAACAAAACACAGAAGTAGGTACAAAGAGATGTTTCATAGGATTACATCTGCTTCTTACCTAAAGAAATCTGGATTCTAGATTTGTTCATAAGGTCTGTTTCAGTAAGAACAGTATTGTTTCAATGCGGTGTAAAGCTCAGTGGCACGGTCATTTACTTTTAGATGTGGCTCACATATTTCTATGAGGACCAGGCAGTCATGCGTAGTAATTCTTCACATTCCTGACATCTTTTTCATAATCCACTTTTAGGATGATGATAACTGCAATGAATAGGGAGGAAATAATTTTTTTTTTTTTAAATGCCTGGAATTCATGTTTAGATTCTAGTTGTAGAATCTATAGCGTCAATATTTTTTGCAGTTATCATCCAGATTATATAATTTAAACCTATTTCAAAAATGCTTCAGTGAAGCTCTCTGTAGGTAAATGAATCCTGTGCTCATCACAAGTAACTTCTAGTAACTTCCTGGAGTTTTCTAGACAGTTTGTAAAATGTAAAATAAAAGCCAGTACTCAATTTCTTATAACTCTGATTAGTACATATTTTTTGAGTGAGTTTTAATAATTTTTATACATTTTTAATTTTTACTTATTGAGGGTTGGTTTGGGTTGGGGTTTTTTGTGGGTTGGGTTGGGTTTTTTTTGTAAACTAAACTAACTGTATGTTAACTGCTAGCAATCTTTGATGAAGAAAAGAGCCTGTAGATGCAATAGTTACATCTGATCTTTCAGTTTTCTTTCAGGCATTACTGGACTTGTGTGACCTTTGAAATTCAGTTAGTGTGTGAAGTTAGGTGTGATATATGAAGTTGCAAAACAAGAAAATTAAATAGGTTCTCTCTGAAATAATTCTTAATATTTTTTTAAATGCTTGTCCTCTTGCGGATTACCTGAAGTCATCTTCCTTTAATAAGCTGATTTGGGAAAATAGTTTTGGTTCTCACCATTCTAAGATAAATTTATGGTATGCTTATGAAAAGTCTCAGTATAGATAGTACAAAACTTTTTCCTTTACTGTTAATTCCATCTATGAGAAGAGTTGGGAAAACCTCTGTGTATTCAAGCAGCTTTCTGCATTTTTGGATAACATAAAAATCAGAGCTGTTTAATTTCAACACCCCCTCTTCTCAGAAATGGAATATTAATGTAAGGTAGTTTCTGCTATCAGGTTTGAGTTAATTTTTGGAGGTATTCCATGAGCATTGCACATAAAGCTTATCAAGGTCCAGAGAAGCCAGGAAGGGGAATGGGTTATTTGGTGGTCATTGTCCTTTTTCCATTTTGCAAGAATTACTTCTACTTATGTCTTAGCTCTGCTGAACAAAGTGATGGTTTCTCTATCTTCTGTGAATGAAATTTAGGACACACTGATTGTAGAATAATCTTGGGTCCTGTTTCTATAAGGAAGAAGAGTTTCCTCTAAAAAGATCTTGTTACTTTCCAACTGGAGGTTGTATACCTTTTCCTGTAATTTGACCTTTCCTCTTGTGGTCGCATGCTACTTTAGAGCTTTTTAACCACTAATATGTTAGAGTTTTGTTTGAGGAACATCTTGGCATGTTTGCATGACATGATAATAACAGTTAATGTATGCTCCTCCCATTTAGAATTGAGTTTTTGCCAAATAGTGAAGTTTTGGGGAGAAAATTGATCGCTTTGCAAAATGATTCCTTTATGTGGAATAAACCTTGCAGATGAATGGGAAAATTAACATAATTCTTCAAGAAGCAGTAGGTAGCAGACTTTAATTTCTGTGAAATACAGGGGACAGATTACCCCAGTGCAAGTGCTGTGTTACTGATAACTACAGGTGACCATGCTGAGCCCACCAGCAGTCTCACAGCTAAATCTTATTGATTTTTGTAGGGACCAGTGCAGCCTCTGCAGGGCTCTGGGAGGATTATAAGATGTAAGAGGAGTAAGCACAGGGGAGCAGACGCTGTCTCTGGCTCCAGAGGCAGAGTATGAAGCTATTGATTGTATGCTTTGCTTTATCAGGCATCACCCCAGTGCAGTTATTCCAGCCTTCAGGGATGTTCACTTCACTTCTTGATCCTCCACCGTGTGGATGATGCCTCGCTTTGTCATTCATGCATTTTTCGTAAAATTTATTTCTTTGTGCTGTGATCATTAATAAGATACTTTTCTAGGTTTGCTGGCTTGAAGTTGGCATGCTAACCTCATGTTTCTTGTCTGCCTGCATCTGTCCATTTAAGACACTTCAGAGCAGGACTTGCTACTTTCCCATCTTTGTATAATATTCAACACTGTGAACTGAGGCCTGTGGATGATGTTTAATAGTCATGACCCTGGATGGATCCTGCTGAGGGCTTTTTTACCAAGGAAGGACCTAGGAGCAGGCCTTCTCTCGCAGGACAAGCCATTACCCACTGTCAATCTGAGCAGAGAGCAAATTAAGATCCAGCCTCGTCCTCTAAACCACGGTCTGTCCTTCCCTATTACAAGACCGTCCAAATTGTCGGCTGCAGGAGTGAAATCCTCCGCAGCACCGGCCCACACGTAGCCCTCCAGTGACCCCCTCCCCGCGTGGCTGGTGCGGAAGGAGGCTGCACCATTCCCGGGGTCTGCGCCAGCCATGGCCGTGATAAAGATGGCAGGGCAAAGAGCCTTGGTGCCAGATCCAGCCATCAGGCCGGGGCTTGGATGCGCCCATCCGTTACATGGCAATTGAAACATAGCGTTAGGTAAGTCGTAATTTTTAAAGGCAAGGCCGCCCTTGAGGCATTTCAGAACTCATTTCTCCTAGCAGTAGTTAGATGAGTAAGGCAGACAAATATTTTGAAGTCACAGGAGTTAAAGAGTGCTCGTGAACATAAAGATATATATCATATTGGTCCACTGTTTGCTGATATTTTTTGTTTTCTTTTCTTTTTTTTTTTCTTTAGGATGAACGTGAAGCCAGAGAAAATGTGAAAAGAGAGCAGGATGAAGCGTACCGCATATCACTGGAGGCTGACAGAGCGAAGGTGTGTGCAGGGTGAAGTGATCACATGAATGTCGGGGTTGGGAATCTCTCCACAGCTGGTGACATCTCTCTGGTGCAGAGGACTGCCCGCCTTCAGTTCTGCTCTTCAAATGAGACGGTGGCTGTAGGAGCTGTTATTGCCCTCAGTGGTTATAAAATGGCACTGGATACAGTCACTAGGAGTAGACTTGATTGCATCTTTTTGCTAAAGCAGTCCTGGCCCCACTTAATAATAGAAGTTCGGAAAGGAATGACACGAAAAGATTGCTTGATAAATACCCTATTTCTTATATTGATTTCTACAGAAAAGTTGAGGAGTTTCTTTGTGTTTATATAGCTAATGCACATCATTAAACACAGCTGTGGAAAGCGAGGTGATACATGTGTGATTGCTGTTTGTGTTTATTAGAGGGAAGCACAAGAGAGAGAAATGGCAGAGCAGTTTCGCTTGGAACAAATTCGGAAAGAACAGGAGGAAGAACGTGAGGTGGGATGTTTTACCTTTTCTGACAACTCTTTGGATTCGTGAAGCTTATGGACATTGCAACTTCCATTCAACACACATTGCAACTTTAATTCAAACTATACTTTTTATGTGAACATCTTTTTTTTTTTTTTTTTTTAATTCATTTCTTTTCTTACCATATATATAAAAAACATAGTGCAGCTAAATAATTTTCATCCACTTTTTAATAACTTTCCTGTTCTGCCATCTGGGTCACAATTACATCATCTGGGTCTGAATTACAGCCAGAAATTAGATAGGCCTGCTAACAGGAGATCCATGAAATGAGCTCCATAAATAGTGGAATCTTTGGGAACCTCTAACCTTGTTTCTGCAGGCACTCCTTTTAAAAATATAATACCATGGAGCCCTTTCATTTCTTCCAGGAAGTAGCACAAAGCCTAGGTGCAATTCTGATCAAACAAGTTGCCAAATTTAATATGGGAGACAAAACACTTTTTTAAAAAATTTTAAGGAATAAAAATCAAAAATCTAGAAAATTGGATTTATGGTACATTTTTAAATTTCTAAATAGTCTTCTACAGAATCTTCCTTAGAATGAACATTGTGTTTAAATGAACACTTTACGTCCCTAGGCCTATATAAGAAAATAGAAACCATGTGTTGTGAAGAGTACTGTTCCTCAAACTCTGTTATTTTGTAGATTCTCTTAATTTTGTAGATTCTGAGGGTGCCGGTGCCTGTCAGAGATGATCCTCTTTCAGGATCTAGGCTAGCTCCTGTCCTAGCTGTGTGTCTACGTAGGTATTTACATAAAGCATCATGTACATGAATTTACTTATGTTAGTGACTTCCTCTTTTTCACCTCCTGGCAAATACAAAATATGGTAAAAAGGCTGGGGTACAGCCATGTTTCTTCCCCTGAAGTCCCACCACATTTCAAAGGATAGGTAAAATAGACTAGTCATTAAAATATTTCCATCTGTTCTGTGAAGTTCTTGAAATACAAGTCCTTACAGAACTGCTGTGAAACACAGCTGATACTTGAAAAGGACTTTGAAACCCTGGAATAAAATTTTCAAAATAAAAGTGATATTCACATATACATGTCTTGACTGAAATCACAGTTGATTGGGGGTTGTTCTTTGACTTTTAGGCATATAAGATTCTGTGAGCAAGTTGCTAATTAATACAAAGCTATATCAGCATCCCTATTGAATATATATTTCCTCAGTATGTTTCCAGTATTATATCAAATATAGATAAAATATAAATATTAAAAATATGTATTCATTTATATAAAATATCAGAGTTCCAATATTTTTGGTGGACTTAATATAACTTCTTTGCTTTGGCTGTCATGGATTATGGAGATTTGAAATTTGGAATTATATTCTCATTTAATTCTCCACTTAGTTAAAGTCCTTGGAACTCCTGGAATCCTGATAAATCACAGCCTTGCTTATTCCCCCCCTACACGTGACTTAAATGTATACTTGACATTTCAGTCTTGTGTACTTTGCTGATGTATGAAAAAATTGCATTATACAACTGCAAAAAAGTTGGCTATGAACATATTTATTATTCCCCGAGATAAACCCAATAAACAAACTGTATGAGCAATGCATTTGCATATATATATTTTGACCAAGATAATTGCATTAAAAAACCTGAACCATTTAAGCATTCAAGAACCTTTTAAACAGTACTGCGTTGTAAATACTAAATTCAGTCCAAACAGTAGTATTCAATGGTTTGGGAAAGATGCAGTCCACTTCTTTCTTATCCTACAGTATCTGATGACTGACTTAGCTCCTGTTGTTAGCATAAGCCAAGAATGGAAGCTAGAACTCAACTGAAGGAGCAACGCACAAAACTGGACTGTGAGAATTGTGTCAAGAATAATTGTAAGATGGCAATTCTGTGAGGTTAATAGCAATCGAACATAAATCAGTACTGTAGCAGTAACAGACTGTTGAGCAATAAGCTCAGATTCAAGAAAGAAGTATGTTTTTCTATTTTTCAAGTAGTTTTGCATACATAGAAACAATAATTAATTCTGCTTTATTACGTCTGCTCCTGAACCTTTTCTGATACCTTGGCCTTTTGGAACTCGTTTTCTTACGCAAAGGCTGCAAGACTGGTCTGTGTTATCAAAATATACCTGGGCTTCCCTGTTTTAATGTAGAGTGCAATAATGAAAATAATAGGATCTGTTTGCTTAGTAGAACAAAAGGGATTTTAACAATAATGTTTACTAACACTCCCCATTTTCAAGTATACAGATTACTTATACTGAATTGTTCTGCAACAGTGTTTACTTACAGAAGTGGCTTTATGTTCAGTTCGTATATTTAAAATCTGACTATTGCGCTATTCACATACTGAACATCTTCTTATCAACAAACTGAAATTGCTTGTTCAGGTCCAAGAGTTATTAATGTGATCCATCACATCATTGTTTTCTGACTTGGTTTGCTGGTACAGAATATCCATTGTAAATTGCCATTTTATGTTGAAGCCTTGGAGCCTAGTTACTTTGGGGAGCGACGCACTCTTTGCACAAAGAAAAGAGCTCTAATGAGCTACTGTTGTTTATTTTTCTATAATATAATTGATTGGGTTCAGTAAATAATGTAGCATCTGTTGTTATACTGTGTGGGGAAATGTCAAAACAGAAAGATAGTAAGCAGGTGGTTGAGACTGGAGAGAGAGAAAATTAAAATAGAACCTATTTAAAATATAATCTCATAGTCGATGAGCAAAAATGAACTCAAGTTCTATGTATAAATATTTATACTGAGATATAATTTGCTCAGAGGTTCGTGTGTAAGAAGTAGACTATTTAAAAGCCTTCATAATCTTGCTTCTGCCTAGTCCTTTCTCTTTCATGTAATCATCCTCCATCCGTTTCTGTTACTAAATGACCTTGGGGAGGGTTTCAAAGGCACAAATAGCAACTGTGTATCTTGAAAGTTACTTGTAAATCTGGGTAAATCCGTGCCTGCCTGCCTCTTCAGTTTGGAAAATTGTCTTTTAGGCGTATTTTAGGGGAGGCAGTGTGATCATGCTGCTTCTTCCGTTCATCGACATTCTCATTAACTGCTGCCTTAAGTGAGGTGATACTGTAACAAGGCTGCTTTCTAAGTATGATGTAATTTTTAACAGATGCCAATGCCTGTCCCTGAGTACTGACAGCGCTCAGCACCCTCGAAAATCAAGCCCGCCTTGTTCAGCAGTCTAGTATTAGGCATCAATTTTTAAAAAACCTTCTGATCGAAGTACTAGTGTTGTAGTAACTCCTGGAGGCAGAGGACAGAGAACACAGACTTGGCTCCTGCCCTTAAAATCTTGACATCAGCAGTATGCAATTTTGGGGCTGATTTCATGCAAGTTGTTGCAGAAAATGTGCACACCTGTGCTTGGAACCATCTTCCTGCTGCAAATAATAATAATAATAATTGCTTGCTTTAAATCGTACAGCTCCCATTTTCTCCCAGTTTTCTTTGACCATCCCTACTTTTATATGTACTCTGTGTATCTAATGCACCTTCGTGATATTTTTAATTATGTCTTTTAACAGTGTTAGTTTATTTATAGTAATCTCCTGCATATATTTCTTTTTACTCTGAACTGCCACTAAGGGTCTTGTCTTTGCTGGAAATGGTCAATTACTCTGTGCAAGAGGAAGGCAATTTGATAAGTGCATTTAAAGAAATACTTTTACTGCCTTTTAATTTATACCCTTAAAGGAAGCAATTGGCCACTTGACAATTATTCTCTCATTCAAATTTTTTCCAAGGCTTTCTGCCAAATGATTAAATTACTTATCCCCATCATGCATTAACTGTAGACCTAATAATATGTGTTATAAAGAAGGATTTATTTTAATTAGTTGTCTGGTGGGCTGTTATTAAGGAATGAATAAAAATGATTTTGTCATTGAGATATAAAGCAGAGCTATGGCTCTGGAGCACTGGGGCACATCTTGAAGTTCTAGAAGAAATAAAAAGAAAAGCTTTCTGTCCTTTTCTTCTGTTGCTAGCATTGCAACCTCAATGGTTATTTTTCCTTCCTCAGGCTATCAGGCTCTCTCTGGAGCAATCTTTGCCTCCCGAACCGAAAGAGGAGAGCACCGAGTCCGTCAGTAAACTGCGTATTCGGACACCCAGCGGAGAATTCTTTGAGCGACGTTTCCTGGCCAGCAGCAAGCTGCAGGTTGTCTTTGATTTTGTAGCTTCCAAGGGATATCCTTGGGAGGAGTACAAGCTGCTGGGCACCTTTCCGAGGAGAGATGTGAGTAAATGTACCTTTCAGGAATAAATACCACTGCTTCTTACTCCTGTGTGTTAGATGACCAGTATGTTATAGCATAGAAGGTAAAAGGTATGCCTGAATACGTCGGCAGAGCGCTGCCAAGCTCTGTGGCTGTAAGCAAGCCAGGTGCTAACCTACCAATGCTATCATATGTTACATAGAAAATTCCGTTGCGAAATCTGTTTCCAGTGGCATTGTAAAAAATCCTCTGTTTCTGAAACAAACAAGTTGTGGACCATATTCAATGAAAACTGCCCGAATATGCTGAGCCAGCATCGCTCACGTCCTGTTTTGAAGGAAGCCGCGTTGATATTAGTACGCTGTTTAGGTCTGTTATGGGCTGGTACTTCTGATCTTTCTGGTTTTGCTGTTTTGATGCAATTTTATGTTATGAGCAAGGAAGGCTCAGTGTCGGATAGTGTACAGTTATGAGCTAATCAGTACATTCTAATAAATTATTCATCCACCTGTTACATAATACCAGTAAATAATCATTTATATCTCCTGCCTCGAAATTCTAATGATGTACCTGCTGTGACCAATTTTCAAAATCAATACGGCTTACTGCTTACAAAAGCCAATTAAATTCTGTTAATTTATCAACAGATATTTATGTGCTGGTTACTAAGTTTCTTTGAAAATATACCTACATGTTTTCTGCTCTGTTACAAATTAACTTCCATTTCTTATTTAGCCATTGTTACAGCAAAGGTAAAAGTCAGTGGGTCCAACTGTGCAGCAATTACCTGGGGCCCTGCAGAAAAGGCGAAGGCAACAGGCACTACAGAGATGACAGTACAGAGCCAAGCAGTGATGGGTGAAGTTTGGCAGGTTTTTGGCCATACTGCCTCAGTACTGGAAACGAGTGGGGGCAGCTCTGGATCAGCCGGGGTTTTGTTTGCTGGGGGCATCTCCAGGTGACTGGTTAAGCCATTTTTCATCAAAGGAGCTCAGTAACTTGGGTTCCTTTTCCATTTTGTTTCTCATCACTGCCCCTGGAGGAAGTGCACTAGGAATAAGGCTCTGATTGGTATGTTTGCAGTACTGTTTTGTAACAGATACCTCTTGCTTTATCATCTTATTTGTAAGTTATTTAAAGTGGCACAAGTACTCCAAAGGGGAAGAAAATAATGTCCCTAGCAAGCGTACAACCTTGAGAGTGGATGTGATTTCTGACAATTTTTGGCGTAACTCTGTGAACAGGATTGTGGCGCTTACAGTTTTTCTTCCACCTTGTCTTAGATTGAGAATCCTAATCAGTCAGACTGAAAAGCAGCATTGAAGGAATCTTGTTAATCACTAATTAACTGTACTCCTTAAGCATGTAATATCATTTCCAGTGGAACCAAAGACTAGAAGTCACCTGTGTTTCCAGAATTACTGATCGTTCTGTTTACTTGACAGAAGAAAACCAATCTTTTACAGTCTAAACAATGGGTTTGTGTATTTTAAATATTTTGCAAGTCATATCTCCCTACCTTTGACATGTCTTAGTACATATTTAATATAAAAAAACCTACAAGAATATTACTCTAACTTTTTACATTTGTTTTGTATTTTAGACTGGCTGTTTCTGTACATAATCACATCATCATCATTATTAATTTTAGTCCTCTGTAACAAACTCAAAAATTGATCAGATGACTCACATAAGAACAAATTAAAAAAGGAGTAGAAAAGAAGACCACCACTAAATTAGAATAGGCTGGTATTTTCAGTACATTTCTGAAACTGTCAGGGTGAAAACGGTGAGGCCAAGAAAGGAGAATTTAATGGCAGGACACAGAGCCGTTGGTCTGTCGCGTGGGAAGGAAAGACCCTGTCATCTTTTTTCTATGATTCCAGCCTAATAATGCCATGTATGAGGAGTCACATAAATGATTCATGCCGATTGACTCAGTGGCCGTGTATGAATCTGGTTGCCATTGTGACCATCAGAGCTACAACAGACAAAATATAGTCCCCAGGGGCTTGCTAACCACTGAGAACTATAAATGACATCTGCCATGTTCCCCAGGTTTGGAAAGTTGGAAGTGCGCAACTCCATAGACAGATTTTTTAAAAAAAGAAAAGAAAGTAGTCATTGATGAATGCCTTGGAAGTACAGTAAAAATATATATTCATTGCCTTAGGCTTCGTGGTATATAGTCTCTTAAAAATACCCCGTAAGTTGTTAAGACCCTTCTGCTACGTGATACATTCACAAACATCCATTGAAATCTGTGCAACAAGAAAAGAGCACTTGGGATGCTTGTGCTCCAGAAAACAATAGCATTTAAAATGCATGTTTGTATTTAAACTATACATAACATTTTTGAAAAAATATGTTTGAAAGTATCAGAATTACTTTGCTGGAGTTTTTGCTGCAATAAGATGAAAACGTCTTCTCAAGTTAATATTTTTTTCTTCTATCCTAATCTGTATTACAATAACATACACACCCCCAAAAGTGTTTCTGTTTTATCGAAACAAGGGGGTTATCTTCAATCAAATCAGCATTTTCTTGGGGTAAACTTGTTAGAGCATTTTTACCTGCTTTTCAAAGCTATCAGTCCTGATACCCTGATACAGTGTTGTTTGAAGTATTTTTACTACTTTGGTAAATAAAAATTCATTAGTTCTTAGTTCTATGTTCCAGTTGCTTACACAGATATCCTTAGCTAACTTAAAGTTGGTATCATAACCCTACTGTAAATACAAACTTCTACACATGAGTAAATACACAGATTAACCTTTTCCAGACACTACTTGTAGATTTTAAAGCAGCAGTGACATTCCAAAGCAGTTAAGCACATGCAGTGACTTGTTATTGGGTCTTTGTCACCGACTGTGTTGTTCTTTCTACTAGCACTGAAATTAGATATTAACCACCTCCTCTCTCAGTACCTTAACCAAGGCAGCACTGCATACCGTACTGACAAGTGCGTATCACACGCGTGAACTTGGGTCAGCAGGTAGCTTGCACCTCTAACTTTGAAAACATTTGGCAAGCACATCTTTTGGAGTGAAAAGCTGTATTGTAAGTTCTTTGCATTATTCTTAAATGCACCTGCAAAGGCTTTATGGAAGCAAATGTGTGCGCTATTTAACTGTATGTGCCGATTTTAGAATTATAGTTCCCTTTCTTCCAAGAATCGCTCTAATCTTCAAAATGCATTTAACTATAACAAAAAGAGCTTACCCTAAGCATATTAGCGTGCTCAGTCAACCTTCTCATTCAGTATTTCTTCCAAGTCCCTTTCTCTTAAAAGCCTTCCCAAACGCTAATTTTGGTAGTCCTCTCAATCAGCCAGCTGCAAGATCCACCTTCTCCCGGTACCCTGGAGACTTCCTGGATGATCAGTTCCTCACTTCCTTCTGTGGTGGAGATCTGCAGAAGGCTTCCTAAAACTCTTTAACATCTTACAGAGTGGGCATTTCACCACGGTTCAGGCAAGAAGCTGAAGTGTACCAGGTCTGGCTGAAACTATAGGAGGAATGTGCAGAACAAATTTACCCAAACTGGGCTTCAGCCACCCTGCCAGGATTAATGCTATGTTTGTGAATGTTTTATGGTATCTCTCAGAAAGGGAGGTCCTGGCATGCTTTCTCCTTTGAAAGACTGTTTTTGAAAGACTGAATTTATTAATGTCTTCTGAAAAATCAAAATTGCAACCTATAATTTCTTCTGCTCATTTCTCCTTAAGGTGGAACATTAGTTATGTATTTGAGAGTACGCCTTTTTACAGACACGATATTAGAGACTTAAGCTCTTTATTTACTGTATCTGGAAGCGCTGGTAAGCCAAGATTTCTACAGTATTTCACATATTATTTTTCTGAGCCACAGCTTAGGATCAGGTGGCAGTTAAGTCACTTAAGGTTATTTAAATGCATCTAAAATGTTGCTTAATAATTCAGAACCAGTTTGCTCTGTTTAGAGTATTAAGATTTTTTAAATCCTTTTAATTAACCAATTTCAACAGCAGTTTAAATAAACAGAAACAAAAAATCCGTCTCCCTTGAAAGCGCAGAAAATAAATTTAACTCAAATAGCATGTCAATTTAAATTAGGTATGATTAGGATTTCAGTAAATTTAGGGCCGGACAATTCTTAATATTATATGGGAGTATAGAGTAAGATATTCCTCCAAACCCAAATGTGATCATTCATTCCTGTGCTCTGGCAGGAGTAATCCTCTTTGACGCCCACAGTGGTGAAAATAATGCCACAGGACAGTAAGTTTAGCTGCAGCACACATAGTCACCTGAGCCGGTAACTATCCTCTGATGTTCTCGGAAAGGTAATGTTAGAGCATGATCCCTATATTGCTATGCCAGGTAGTTTGGCAATTTTGTTTATCACTTCTAGAAGCCATTCTTTGTAAGGATTATTCTGCGTTTCACCCAGTGCAAACTACTTCCTTCAAAAAACTCATTAGGTGGTGTTTAAACTCTTTAAATAGTTGATGAAAGAGTTCTATGTCCAGGACCATCTCTGGCTTTTAACGTTCTTTCCCCTAATCATCATCTTGATAGAAAGATGGAAGAAAGATGTTATCGTGAGAAAGATTCGTGCAGTGTCATGGTTATACCCAATAGCACTTTTAGTAACTTCACATAAATCAAGAAAGTAGCTTGAATATCTGTCTTATGGCAAAGGAGGATTTCAGATGAATGAAATATTTTTCTGATATGTTCAAAAGATTTGAGAATGTTTTTGTAAGTTCAGGGAAAATTTAACATGTGACCCATGTAATTTTCCCAGTCATTTCAGTTACTGATATTTATATTTCCTACTACATAAAATAGTACTCATCTGTTTTAATTCACATAGTTTAAAATTTTTCAGGTCAATATAGATCTGATGGTGGCATGTGTTTATCAGCTCTGATCTAGTTTACACAAGGCCACAGCCACCTACAAAGGTAGACATCCCTCCTCTTGTCATTTACAACTGTCCTTAAGTCAATACTACCTGCCCTTGTCTTTCCTCTCTTTTCAGGATATGTTGTTATTTTATTTATTCAAGCAGTTATGTTTAGTTTAGTTAAGACACTGAGAAGGTGCCTAAGCAAATTGGCCATACCAGACCAGCATATTCCCATGCCTCTTTTAGAAGCACGATTTCTGCTTGTTCTTCCTGATGACTTGTAACAGTAGAACGATTGGACTGATTAACCTTGAGTGCAAGAGGAATGGACCACATATCATTGCAGCCAGAACGCTGAAGCATTTGCAACCTCTAGGTTTTATTGCTTTTAACAAGTTCGTTGCTCACAAGGAATAGTACCACAGTCTTTCGGCCAGCACCTACAAAGGGAGTAGGTGGTATTGCCCTACTGAAGTCAGTGGTAGTACTTTAGAGAATATTAAGTAGATTTTGCTTCTTGAAATGTGATGTTTACTTTTGTGGAAATACAATTTCCATATAGGTAGTCAAAAATTCTGTGAGGATTACAGAAAGATTTTTCATAATGTTTTCTTCCAAGAAAGACAGACTTGATCCATCTTTTCAGCCCTGGTGTCTTTGCATAAGTAACTATGATATCCAAAGAGAAAGTTTAAAGCCCTTCATGTATCAAGTCACTGAAAGGAGACAGAAGGAATGTCTTCCTCATCTCGTAGATGTAAGCTTATTCTAAAAAGAAATAGAATTACATTCTATAGGTCAATATAGTTTCTGATCTCTTAAAACAACTCTATTTGACTACGGGGAATGTTTAACCAATTTGAGGAAATAGGTGTGCGTTTCAGATGAGCTATTTTACTTAAGACTCACTAAAGTAAGCAAGCATTCACCACAACACTGAATACTCAATGCGGTATGTGAACTCTCAGTTGAGTCATCCTCATTAGTTAACCCGATGACTAATGCCAACCATGTGATTAATATATTCCACCCAAGCACATCCCTCTGACCAAAAGTGTTCTTTTATTCAGCGCTGCCCCATTTTACAAAACATGTATTTCAGGGGAGGCGCGTTATTGTTCACAGGAAGATGCCTTAGTTAAGCCGCAGAGCTTTGCTGTTGCATAGGGCATTATCCAGCGTAAACTGGGCCTAAGATATTTTGTACTTTTTCCCCAGAATTCATGCTTAATGTCAATTTTGTGGGCTTTTTTCCCCTCATAGGAAGAAAATGTAATGATAAAATACCAATCAAGAGCCTTTGTAATAGTATGATAGTAAGAATGCTGCGTCTGGTTACCAGAAAATTTAATGATCTCCTGCTGTTTTGGTAATTGCATAAGTAATACATCAGGCTAAATCACCAAAGCAGTCTTAGGCATGCTTTTTATTCTCTGTACCTATCTACCAATCACAATGTTATACTGTAGATATCATTGTGGTATCTGAACATCTTAATCCTTTGAACTTGTGATAAAAATCCATTTGGATTGCTTTTCCATGCAGTTATAATTAAGTGCACATGAATCCAGTCCTGGGTCATTCTCCTGTGAGTGACTGTGCTCACATCCATTCCCCGTTGGGATGTATGCAAAGCAAAGTTCTTGCAGTTCATTTGGAGCACTAAATGTATTTAAATGTTTTCAAACTTCCAGAAGATGTGGCTGTTTGCTTCCTTTCAGCTCTTCATCAATATCCACAGTGAAAGCTATAGTATTTCTGGGGACATGATCTTCTCTGTAGCTAGCACATTTTAAAAATAATTAAATACATGAAAAATTGTTAGTTCGATATAAGCACCCTGGCAGCAGTGCCCACAAGTAACGGACTGTTTTGCTCCTTGGCACAGCAGAAAGGATGCTTAATGTACAAATGCTCTCATCTGTAAATGCCAGTACTTAAACCTTTTCTCTACTCAGCAAGAAAACTGAAAGTAAATAGTGTGAAGGAGCAGGTGATGGAGCTCTTCTGCCTGCAGGTCCTTTGTCAGGAAAAGACCCGTTCCAGGGTATTCTGTCGGCTTCTCTTTTCCCAAGAAGCCACACAAAGAATTCCTAAATAGATCAAAGATTTCAAAACAGAAAGCAGGAAGGGAGGAGAGCAGAAAATCTGAGGAGAGCTTTGCAGCACCTTCCTCTTCCCTCAAAATCTGAAGTTCTCTAGTCTCGGAGTTGGCACTGTGGAGACCAGCATCGTCTTGTTCAGTACCTGCAGATAACTCCTCTGACTGCCACTAACTTCGACTTCTTGCTCTCAGTGTATAAGGCAACTTGTGCAATACTGTAATGCCACCAATACCACATCAACAAAAGTCACATTATTGAAAGAGACTCTAATTAACTGAAATATTTTTTGTGTTTTCACTTCTCCTGCCAAAGTGAAAAAGTGTGCTTGTTATTTTGTGATTGAAAATGAGCTGTTTGAAAGGCTAGAGGAAGATGCAGCCTTTTTGTAGTGAATTTTCAGTGAGATTAATTCTTAGAAATAAATACAAAAGAGAGATTCAGTCATGCTAGTAACTGGATGTATTTCAGCCATATTTTGGGGGAGTACTGATCACTAAACAAAATTTCTGATCTCGGGCTAAAAGGAAGCACAGAGCTACCTCAGAGCTACCCAAGTGGAACTGCTGTACACAGCATGTCCTAATGTCTTTTATTGGAAGGTAGATAAACTGTAGTTATATATTTCTTGTACTACCCACTGTTAAAAAGTCATAGGATTTGGGTAAAAATCTGGTATTTTTTAAAACATCATTAACATCTGGGCTTTTATTTAGTTTTGATGCAAGAATGATTAGTGTTTGTGGGTTTTTTAAGCTTTGTTCTACAAACATGAGGTATTTTTTCCCAATTAAAAAATCAAATTTTCATGTAGAATCATGAATTCATAATGTTGAACTTTTAAAAAGCACCAGATAGTCCAGGCCTCACTATACAAATCCAGCGACACTGGGTTTGGGCTTATCCTTATTATTTACACTGCCCTGCCATTATGCTTAGTATTTTAAAAAACAGAGGAGAACACAGTTGCT
Organism: Gymnogyps californianus; assembly: GCF_018139145.2. Lineage (NCBI taxonomy): Eukaryota > Metazoa > Chordata > Aves > Accipitriformes > Cathartidae > Gymnogyps > Gymnogyps californianus. Next base: position 28,939,037 of record NC_059478.1, on the reverse strand, counting down.
ATCTTAATTTATTGTCTAAAAAGTCAAGTGATGCAAGTCAGGTTTATAAGCCTTCACTGATTGGAATCTATGCAGCAAATTCTTTTCTGATATAAATTATGTTAAGTCAACAAAAATTTACACTATGTAAAGACTGGCGGTATCTCAGGTATCTGACAGCTGTACGGCTTTTCTAAGAAAGTGTGGAAACCATGCTCAAAGTAGAGGCTATAACATCACAATTTTCTGTTTTATCAACATCTGTTACTTTGCTTAGTAAATGTATTTTTAAAATATGCTTAATCTAAAATACTGTTTTGAGAAAATCTTCAGAGAAATAAGATAGTAAGAGTGTGACATATCTGGATTAGAGCTTTGTACTTAGAACGAGACTAGAAGTCTTTTACTGTGACATATTTTTCCTTATTTGTGACGGCGTTCTTCAATTCAGATGTAAATTATCTCCAAGTTTATTCAACTAAACCAGATCTAATTGCATATATTTCTGTAAAGTAACCCTGCTTTTGTTTGTTGCTCAAGTTGAGCATATTATCTGTATAACCCATAGATATTTCAATAGGTAAAAAGGCTTCACTGTATTTGTTTGTGTGTCATTCTGAAAATATAGTTTTTTAAACAGATCTGGTACTTTATCAGGTGTGCCTTTAAGTAATTTCTATTGCATTTATACTTTAGGAGGATTAGGAAAGAGAGTAAAAGAACTCTTTGTCCGTTAGATTCATTAAATGTATTCATGCGTGTGTAAGTGGTATAGAGGCTGTGCTACTCAGGAATCAGATCCTTGTCCTAGGGTGTAGAGAAAGGTGAAGGGTGTGATATTTACAGCTTGTGTAAGTGTCATAATAATTGTGTATTCGATTCTTTATTTTTAAATGACCTTCCTGGGCATTAAGCCATTTTTTTTGTTTTTTATCTTTTCCCTGCAGAGTTAGGGAGGGTAAGGAACCACACCTTTGAAATGGTAAAAGTACAGCTGTTCAGGATGTGAATGTGTAAAAGAACAGATAGGTCAGCAAAAGTGAAGACAGAAATAATACAAAACATATTCTAGAAGGAAAAAGCCTTTGCTATAAAAATGTATTAAAATGTTGTTTAAACTAGTACTAATTTTCATTATTGGGTTATTAAAAACCCAAGGAATTTATTCAGAATAAAGTGTAAGTAGCTACTACATACTTACAGGAGAAATATAAGAGTTAACATGACTATCTTTTGTTTTGTGCAGTCTTAAATCATTCAAACTTTGAAGTGCCACAGAAGTACTTTAAGCCAACTAGCTAGTGCTTAGTTGAAGTAATTACCACAGAATTCATTTAAACAAATACCTATTAAAATAATAAATGTCCTGTGCACCAACCCAACATTGGTTATATAACGAAGCTCTTTAAAAGGTGAAGTCTTAGCCCCAGTGCACCAAAGCGTAAGGTCCTGCAAAATTGTATCCATAGTTGGAAGAAAAGTATTGTTTTACCAACTTAAACATATTTCAGTGAAACCGAAATATTTCGCAGCTCAATGGCAAGATCTAACACTGACAGAAATAAGTTCCTGTTACCACCCTCTGGTCATGTTGCTAGAAAGAGTCTTCCCTGAAGAGAGGGGAGTGTTAAAGTTTGCATAGAAAGTCATTTGCCTGAAGAGGAAAACTCCCAGGGCACTATCTGCTTTGGCTTTGGGACAGCCCTGAACGCGCATGCATGTTATTCTACAGAATTCTGTGAGCTTGAATATTAGTAATTATGCTGTCACTTGAGTTATACTCTCTTCGCATCTGAACATTGTGTCCTTCCTCTGCCACCCTCCTCGCTATATAAACGTGGAACAGCTTAGAGTCTCTTTTTAAGGGGTTTTAGTTTACATTTCATTATAATATAAAGTACTTACCTTAGCAAACCCACAAAATATATTTTAAAAATACATTCACCTCATCAGCTGGTATCACCATGTGACGTGTTCATGGACTCTTAGAGTGCATGCATACAACTGGTAGAAAGTCAGTTATTGTAAGACTTGAAAATATAGAGAAACGCTATGGGTTTAGCATTTGTTTAGGTCATTAACAAATGCTGAATGCTTAACTGTGAATTTTGCAGCCTTAATCAAGAAAGTGTTGATTTCACCACATGGGTACCTATGTAATCTCATTGAGTTCAACAGGATCAAATCAGATTCAGTATATAAACACATGCTTAAATGATTTCCTGCATAATTGCTAACAACATAGAAGAAGTCTTTAAGTAATAAAGGTATAGGGGTTTCGGTCAATGTAACTTATATAATGTGCTGGGCTGTTTTGAAAAGAGTGGCATGCAATGACATCAGAGCAAAGGATTGTCAGCACTGAAGTGGACTCCAGAATTTATCCTAATGGTAATGAAACAAGGTACACAGATTTAAATATGAAGGTGTTCTGTACTTTGCATTATGAAATAACCCACGTAAATTTAAGTGAACAAAATTCATTAGAACACTACATTGGACACACCTTTGCGGCCTACAGCTCTTCCAGGGTCCTTTGATCTCTATTATACATCATTCTTTAGTTTTTAATTCTGTTTTAAAATACTGTAAGTTACAAAGCATCTTAGGTCTTACATTTCATATATTTACAGGAGAAACCATTTCTTCTTGTAGGAGGTGTGTTCACTAATAAGGGTTCTATTCTTTGTAGTAAACAACATATTTACAAACCACAAATAACAAAGTAGAAGCTGCAGAAGGGTTATGGTGTGATAATTAAGTACAATGGCGACCCATATGAACAGAAAATGCCAAGGAGCTAAAACAAAGCAACAACAGCTTTGTTTGTTGACAGATGTAGGAGCCATATTGTTAGTTAATTGGGTAATGGTGTAAACATTTGCAAACTCTCCTGTCCCTCAGTGAATTAAGCAGCACACTGAAATTATGGTGAAAAGCTGCACAGTCCTTTTGCTGCAGGTACTCCACAATGCTTTTAGCTAACCTTCTAAGTATGAAGACATTGGGGAAGGGACATTATGCGTTGTTATTATTTAAGGTACTTGAAGTTTGTAAACCTTAGAGTTTAGACTAGGATATGTATCTTGAATTACACTCCAGTGAATAATAGGTTTCCATATGGTTACAGTCTGGAAGATTGTGTTCATTGCCTAGGCTTGCTTTTCAGATTTTTTTTTTCCAAATGTAGAAGAGACTTGTTCTCTTTCCTAGCTTTCCTTGGAAAAAAAGGTTGCGGGATTTGAAAATAGAGAGGTCTAATTAGATACTGGCTTGAACTGAAAAGAAGGAAAATTGCTTCTCTCAGGTGCACAATACCTCGTATGCTGTGAATTGCAGAGACCTCTATTTACCTCGCTTTCTGTGCCTATGTGCAATAATGGACTGTAGCAGAATACCAAAACATTAAAAAATGCAACAAGATACTTAATTAGCATACTTCTGTAATCACAAACTTAAATGCACTACTTTGGGTGTTTTTTACATAACAAGTTTGCTTTCTAAGATAATAACCTTTCAATAATTTAAGCAGCATCTGTGCAGGAATGCATAATTGGACTGCAGATAATAGGAATCTAAAATTGAGTCTGGTGTTTTTAAATTATTTTTCTCTTCAGACATTTAGCAATAGCTCACCATGGTACATGAGTTTAAGAAAATATGTTCCTGCTTTGGGAATAAAAATAATGCATCTGTTTGGGGTTTTTTATTCTGTTACGTTTTTTTAATTCTGTTGCAGTCAGAGAGGTGAAATTACATTTATTTCAGTGGACTTAGGAAGTGATAAGCTTTTAATATTTGTTTAATTTTCTGTAATTATCCAATAAAACAATAGAAATACAAATATATTTTAAGTTTGCCTGATTTAGTTGGGGGGGAGGAGAAAGAGTTTTTGTTAATTGGTAAGAGGATTAGTAAGTTATGCTTTTAAGAAAAAATACATTAGCATTTCTTATTAATTCATAGTATTTGGTGTGCTTGACACTTCATGTTTTCAAAAAATAATTTTAGAAAGCAGTGGCATGATACGATCATAGATAAATTTAACTTGGGAAAAAATGTTTATCGGTATGCATTTGCATTTATACCTATAGCATAAGACTAATAATCTATTATTCACAAGCAAACTTCTGATAACTAGTGTGCTCACACAGCAAAATAAACTAAAACAGAATTACCAGGGAAAATAAGTTTAAAAATGGAAGTGAAATATTTCAGAAAATGGTAAGATTAAAAGAAATAATGTTCATCTTTCTTTATGAAGCTTTGCAGTAGTCTTCTGAAGGATGTCACAGCATTGGCATGTAAACTGAACATCTGAAGGACACTAGGACCCTTGTCGTCATTATTTTGTCTATATAAATAATTATATTATGTAATATTTACAATTAAATTTTATTTTCATAGAAGAGATTTATCCTATAGACAGCAGTCTAGCTTCTAAATAGAATCCTCAACACAAAAGTTTCTTGCTGACTATAAACTGAGAATTGCTTACGTGCCTTAAGTGAAAGTTGGTAATGGGATAGTCAGGATGTTGAGCAGCTTGCAGGGTTTGGTGCTAAGATCCAAATCCTGAAGAATTTTGGCAATAATGGTGCAGATAGTGCCTGTATCATTATTTTCTAAATTGCATGGCATTTAACTCTCTCTGGAATTTTCCTGTATGCCCACTTGCACAAGTGATTGCCTAAATACCTTTACAAATTCAATGAGGAGTCAGGATTCCAGGGAACAATCTTATAATACAAATGTACACACATAAGTGTCTACATAAATGATATATAGACACATAGTACTTACAATGCATATATACACATGCATAATAAGTATACACTTCAATAGTTGGGTTGAGATGGAGTTTCACCATATGGTGAGCTGATTTAGCATCTCACTCCCAATGAAAGGAGGAGGGCCCTGCTTCCCCCCTTCTACTTACTCCTTAGTGCTTTTGCTACTTACTTTGCACTGGATTTGGTGTTGACTGCACTTGTGCGTTCACCAGTTAAACTCACTAGCATGACAGAAAAATAACCAAAGAAATAAAAGTGGACAGTTTTCTCCCAGCCTACGTTCCCTGAGGTGGCTGATTACCATCAAAGCGAGTGAAAGTTAGGTGCTTCACCATGTGACTTGGAGCAAGAAAGGGAGTAGGAAAATAAAGGCAGAATAAGTTTCCCTTTTCAATGGAGAGATCATGTCGGGCTGGCTATGCTGCTTGCGCCGTCAGTTTGATTGAAATTTTAGGATACTTATCTGGGACTACAGTTTTATTTTTCATCTTAACTCATGTGTTCTAGTAATCCTTCCAAAAGATCTTAACTTTGACAAAACCAGATATATTTACACATTGGTTTACGGTAGAAAACCAGACCTTCTTGGAATTAATGTCATGGATTCTGTTTATTATTATTACAACATAATAATAATAATAACACACAAAATACAATATATATTTCTTAATCTGCATCCTGGGAATTCATACTCACAACTTGAGTTATCACTGACGGAGGGACTCAAAAATCTCCCCAGTGAAAATCTGCCCTGTGAAGATAAACAATTCAAAAAAGTCTACTTACACATGTCTTCTTGTTCCTATCTTTACAGGTGACCCAGCTGGATCCAAATAAATCATTACTGGAGGTAAAACTGTATCCTCAAGAAACCCTTTTCCTAGAGGCAAAAGAATAGATCAAACAAGATTGTAGGACTAATCATCCTTCGACAAGCCAGAGGCACAGCATCGAAAGGAAGACTTCTGTCAACGCCACCTTGTACTATCATCCAACTCAATTCAATGTCACAACTTTGCCTCTTGCAAGAATCCCGAAAAATTGAAAAAACATAGCTACTTAGTTTCACATACATGAGTATATGTTTCCAACCTCATTTAAATGAGCAGAGGATAAAATTCTGCTATGAACACTGAACATTATGACTCTGTTGCTCACTTATCATCCAGCTTTTGTTATAATTAATGCACTGTTAAAATGTGAGTGATTGTTAAGTAGAATTTTTACTCCTCAAATGCCCCTTTTTCACCAAGAAATCTTGGACATTTCTGCCTGTACTTTTGACACTAGAATGCTGTATATTTGATATCTCGCTGAGCCAGTGCTCTCATATATATGCATTTTATTTCTGTGTTTGAATTTCTACTTTGTCAACTAATTTAAAAAGGCAGAAAAAATTAACGGGACATTCTCAGCCATGGAAATTTAACAGTATTATAGTAGAAAGCATATAATTTTTGTTAGTACTTTCTGACTTCTTTGATAAGATGTAAGGTTTTGTTTGAAGAATATAGTTTGACATATATGCGAGATATTTATTTACTGGTTCTGCTTTGGGTCTCAGTTCTGATTCAGTTTCGGAAGTATTTTCCATTACATTGCAGTGTGTGAAACTGCTTATTGCATGATGTGAATATTTAAATAACATTAGAAACGGCCAGTACCAGAAACCTGGTATCTTGCCAACACTTCAGGAATCAGCTGATATTGAATATCAGCTGTTAAAAACCTTTCAAATACCAGATACAAAAGTTCTTTATTTCTCATTGTGAAAGAAAGGGCAGTTCTGATTTTAGCAGTTTTCCTTCATTCTGGCACTTGTTTGTATCCTGTTACTCTGCTGTTTTAAAGCACCTTGTTTGTTTCATCAAACAATGAGTATCTTAAGAGGTGGTGTAATAAGAAATCTGCCTTATTATTGCACACTTTGGACATTTTAACAATAGATTACTGATCCCGTCTCAAATTAAAGAAATCCTAGTTCTCATGTCTGAAATGTATGCACCAGCTACCTGCTATCTGATGTCGAAAAATCTGGTACTTTAAATTTCTCAGCCATAGAATGAGCATACTGAGTCTAAGACCATAGCGTACACTTGATGCCAAACCTGCATCAAAACTGGTTTGGTTAATTTCTTTTTTTTTTTTTTTTTTTTTTTTTTTCTTTTTTAATCTCTGGGCTTACAGGATAGTGCACAATAGCACTACAGAATCGTCATCTGCTAATCAAACTTTTTTTTTTTTTTTTAAAGCCTGGCACATTGTTTTCCACATATGTTTATATGTAATTCATCGTGTTTATCTTAGCAAAATGGGCTCTGATTTGAAAGTTTCATACTAAGCAAAAACCAATTGCACACATCTTTTAGTCTTTCTTTTTTCTTTGGAAGGATGGTGATATAAAATTAAATGTATGCCTATTATTAGGGTGTTAGTCAAGCTGATATATTGTTACTTTTACCAAAAATGCAAATTTCTGAGTGGGGAAAGCCTTATTCTACCTTTTGTAGTTCTGTAATTAGTGAGTGCTACATCAGACACTTCTAGAAGTCAAGTATCTACGACAAACAAAAGGTTTGGAAGTGTAAGCAAATTCTAATCATTTGCAGTTCACAAATAAAAGAATTCATAGCCAAAAGAAAGATAAATGTATGTGTAAAGGAAAGCTGAATGCAGACACTTCATTCTGAACTTTTGTTTTCTTACAAAAAAAAAAATCCACTATGTTTATTAAATACGAAATTAACATAGGCTGCAAATTGGGGTGATGCTGTTTCTACAAACAATCACAGTAACACATACAGCAGGATTTTAAAGTGATGCATATCTTTTTTTCAGATTAGCTCTTCCTTCTAAGCTGGCTATTGAGGAAAGGAATTGCTGAAATACTGCTACACAAAGCAAAGCGACCTTTCAGCTAACTTGTTTATATTAATCTGTTCTGTTTAACTTTTGTTTGATCTCATCAGGCTGTTTTCTCTCACTCAACTTTATTTCTGTATTTTGACTATATATTCTTTACTTTGATACTAGTTTCATAAAGTTATTAAATGTGGCTTGAATATTTGTTGAACTTGTTGAAGTCAGTGCTCCCAGGGTTTGTTTGGCCTTTTTTTTTTCTAAACTCTTTTATTATTTTTTCCCTCATTTTATTCCTATTGCAAAATACACTGTCATTATCAAAATGTTCTAGTGATAATTAACTGGAAGTGTTCAAAGTGGTGGCATTACTGCCCTCTGATATAAAGATATCAAGATCAGTATACAGGGATCATTCTGCCACAACGTAAACAAGTGTATCACTCTCTAAATAAAACATCTATGATTTTGGTCCTTAAATACTTTGGGCCTGATTTCAAGAAGCAACCATCTAGAGTCACCTTTCCAAATTACACCCTCAATGCAAACCAATCCCTGTGTAGAAACATTAATATTCTATGCCATCATTTTCTGCTCTCCTAAATCACGGTATTCACTTCATATGCTCTGCTGGCATGGTTAATCCTCTAGTCAGTCTACAGACTAATTTTGTAATTCAGTATTACCCTAAAACTGTAACACTGTTGCTACAGAGCATATCCCTGATTCTACCTTTTTATCTTCAGGTTCTTCACATTAATGGATTATCATTAACGTGACGAATGCATTAGTTTTAAGTCTTAAGGAATTACTGTTAATGAATGGAATCCTGTACGATGTGTCAGCTTTCATTATTGGCCTTCAGAGCATTACGGTGAAGGTGGGGCGCTCTCTGGCTTTTGAAGAAACTTCCTGCCTATTGACATTGGTGTTTGAAATCATTACTAGAGAATATGCAGACCACAAGTGTTTGCTCTGTATTCTCTGCATATGCACTCTTAAATTTAGTGGGAGTGCTGAGGGTGTTTCTAATGGAGCTATGTTGGGGGTTTTGTTTATTCTTTTTAATGTAGCAGAAAAGGACTTTGGCTTTCGTAAACTGTACCTACTCAGTGACATTAGAAACTTAAAATAAATTTTCAATTACAGTAATATTTCTACTAAAAAGTTATATGATTTCACTCTTCCATATGTGGGGAAAAACAAAATTGCCATGACCCAGAAGACTGAAGCCCTTCATTATCCAAGCCTCATGTTCAGACTCCCTAAACACTGCACAGGAAGATTTAGGTGCCTTAAAAAGGGGTCCACAACATGCGTAGGTCTCCAAACAAAGCAAAGCAAAATACCCACACGTGAAGAGTCACTACCAGGCAGAACCAGAAACTGCTTAGAGCAGTCAGTAGGAAATGCTGAAGATGGCGATGTCTCATGTATGCCATTCCTCACTGGAGCTAAGGCTTCCTACTCTCTGCTGGCCCAGGGCGCCTCCCTCCACTCAGGGTGCACAGCACTGAGACCGTACATCAAGGTAAGCACCCAGTCCTTTCTTCCAACATTTGACAAAGCACTGGATACATTTTTATTTCGAAACAGTGATGGTGGCTGCCTCCTGAGTCTCCCCTGCAGTTTTCACTGAATTTTACTTTACACTGAAGTTTTCCCATGTTGTGAGTCATATGGGCCTGAGGAGGAACAAGTCCCTATGTCAGACATTTCAGAAGACTACTTCAACACCACCATAGTACAGGCTACTTTTAATGTGTGTGCTCTCTCTGCTGTCAAAGCTGTTTGACTGCCAAAATGCAGAATTCTTTAAGCTCATTGAGAGAGAAGGTGCAAGCAAGCAGGAGCGTCAGTCTTCAGGCTAGCAGATGGGTGCTTGCCTGGGATGAGCTATCCAGCCCTTTCCAGGGACTGTTCATTGCACTCATTGGTCTTTTCAGACAAATGACCTAGGGGGAGAGACTGAATGTTGATTCTGCACTCTAGTTAAATTTTCTTACTCTACTTGTATAAAAGAGAAGGCAACAGCAGTAGCCTTAATTATATTTTTTTCTGGACAGGTCATGAAAGAAAGCAGAAATTACTATATATTGTACACAGTGTGACCCATTGTTCACTGCCTGAAACCATTTCCTCACAGATGACAGAGACGGAGGAATACCAAATTTAGCACTAAATGTGTCAGGATCCAGGCAGTTTTATACTCAATCTGGTATAGATCTGCACTGCTGCCAGAAGAGCCACCTCTGCCCCCATCTTGCACTGGGATGAGGCAAACTAATCTAGTTAAAAACTAACCATTTTTTTCCTGGAGTAGTTTTCAGACTGATCCAGCTTGCTGAGTGGCTGTATATACACCAGCACCGACAAAAAGCAGGAGAAGGTGGAGCGTGCAGGGGTTAAGCAACTGAAGATGAGAGGGAGAGGAAGGCAGGGCTGCTCCCTCTGACAGCAGTGCTGATTTATGTGGGATTATATTGATCATGGTCCTCGAAATATTTTTTTAATGCCTTGTTACTACCTTTACATTTTATATTCATTTTTTAATTTCAAGCAAATTAAACACACGGTGTAAAGGTTTTGCTGTCTGAAGTTTCCGTAAGTTTTGTGAAAGTTGGTAGCCCAGAATTCAAGAAACAGGAAGCCAGACAGGAGGTACCTTGAGTGTGTGCAGTGAGGGCAAGGCTCACTCTAACAAGATCTAACTCCTACTAGTCACTGCAGACCTGAGAGAGCAGCCCGAGTACCCTACCTGCAGGAAAAAAGTTTCAACGGGATTTAATGTCTCATTAGATACCAGAGAATTTGCTCCTTAGTCAGGGCTTTTCTCTGTGGATTCTTTTATGTGTAATAAAGACTAAAGTCACACTGCAGCCTTAATATCATTCAATTAAAATATCACTCAACTGCTGGTTATAGAAGTAGGCTTCCTATGGAAGTAGGTTCCTGTACTCACAAAACTACTGGTTAACATGATCATTATTTTGTACTTGCTACCAATGAATTTCATTTACTATTTTTCCAACTCTGTGTTGTGACAGTCTTCCACAGTTCATTGCCATTCACTTTCAATCCAGTCATCCTGAATGAGTGTGTATCATGTATTAATATCATCACCTTACTGCTGATACCTTTTTCCAGATAATGTGTGAGTACCTTGAATAACACAGGTTCCCACACAGGTCCTTGGGGACATTGCTGGTATCCTTTCTCACTGTGAAAACTGTTGCTTACTGCTTCCAGCTACCAATCTCTGAGTAATACTCCCTTTTTTTCTCAAGAGAAGATGTTTCCACTGTAGTAAACATCACTGCAAATGACTAGCTTAGTTTTCCTGCAATTGCCCTACTTTCATTAAGTACTCCTTTTACACCCTGAAAATATATTAGTCCAATTATCTTTCTGGCAGGCTTCCTGTTTCTGATATTTTTAATGATCTTTTACACCTTTGGTAATTGTTCCTCGAGGTCTGTCAGTTGTTAGTTCTGTGTTTGTGTCTTCCAAAAGTTAGCTTTCCACAGTCGTGTTCTTTTGTATTCTCCTCATTTGAGTCTGTCTTTCAATTGCATCCTTTAATGTGCCAGCTCACATGGCTCAACTACTTCTGGTGGGCCTTCTGGAGTCTTTTTAAGTAAGATATATGTGTACTCTGAGGATCTAAGACAGTGTCTTCAAATAGTTTTGATTACAATCTTAGTCTTTTACCTGGGACTTAGTTTCTCTTTATTATCTTCCTCTTCATGCAGTTTTCTTCTTAAAGATAAATGCTACTCTGGTGATTTTTTTTTTTTTAGTAAAATAGTGAATATGTTTTCATTTACCTCAAAATGTATTTTCTATCATTTTATTTGTCTCTATGCTTTATTTAACCTACTGGCACAGTCCCCATTAGCATGAGTTACTATCATTCATAGGTATTTTATACCTTGTAACTGCAGCATCCTATTAATGATCTTGCCTTTTCTAAATTTACTGATATACATAATTTGTTGTGATTTGAAACCTCCCATTCTGTTTCAGCCATTTTAGGAGTTTTAAAATTATTCTAATGTGTACGTAGAAACTTTTTTCATTTTGTCTAGGTCTATTTGCCTGTTTTATATGCCCTGACTAATTAGGGCTTTTGTTGTCTAAGGAAAAGCAAGCATTTCCAAAATGCGGTGGCAATTGAGAAGGGATTTTTTTTTTTTAATGAAAATTATAAACTCACATCTACAGAGGAACATAATAAATTATTTTCTGGATCTAATTAAAAAAATCTAGGAGTTTTTTTAGAACGTAAGTATAACCTGTGAATTGCAGAGACCACTCCGTTGCTGAAAAATACTTCTGCTTTTTTAAGGTTTAGATGAAGGTGAGTAAGACATCGTGTGACTGTTGCAGTATCCTCTAACGTAGCAAAAAAAAAAAAGGAACCGAGGCTTTCAAGATTACAATTCCTTGTAAAGTTTGTTGAATCCATTTTAACTTTTAGCTTACCAATCTTCCCTAGTCATATGAAAAGTGGTTTTATGCACATGTATTCAAAGCATTAAAGTAATCTCAACTGGGAAGTCTTAGTAGATACAAAACATTCCTTTCATTTTATGAGCAATTTCAAGGCAAATGTGCAGTTTACTCCTTTGACGATTATATTTTGGCAGCTACAGCATTCTTTCATCATTCCCTGTATTTTAGATGTTTTCAAGTGTATTTTTTCCTTCGCTTGCTATCATATTTGCCTTCTTGTCATCACGCAATCACTATGCACAAGCAGTATTTCTTATCAATCAAAAACCAGCAGATTCAACAGAATACACATTCTAACCGGTTAACCCTTTGAGAACTCTTACTGTTGTTTTACAAACAGCCTCCTAGTTTTATTAGCATTTATCCAGCTGCCATCGTAGTCTACTTCTGGGATCAAACCAATTCCTTGCAAAATTATCAGTTTTCCAAAATGAATCAAAGTGGTGATCTGATAAGTCTACTTTTTATTGAAACAAAAATGCTGCTAATAGCAGAAATAATTAAGCAAAGAAAAGTTAGATTAACACCACTGGATTCCGTAATCTAGTGGCTGCTTGATGCCTGCTTTAAGATTCACTGAGGTCAAATAAAAAAATACTTTAAGATGTACTCAGCTACTACAGTTCTTAAGAAATGGCACAGCACAACCGATCGCACTACACGCAAGTCATGCTCTCTATGCTGAAAGAGGCAATAGTATTAAGAGTCATCATGTTGCCTTTATACCATCCTGTAGTAAAATAATTTCCCATAAGCAGACTGAATCCTTAGGAGACCAATTAAACTAACTTTATGGCAGTTATGCACTACTGCGTTGGTGAAAAGGGGCTGGTCACAGCAGGATAAGAATCAAGCTCATAAATGAAGAGCAGCCAAAGCAGAGTAGTATGAAAGAAGCACAACGGAAATTATACTGTCAAAAAAGCTGTTAAAGAATAAAGTGTTGTTACGGAAGTATTAACTTAGATTTGATCTTCGATTTAAAATTCCAGGTTCTAATGGATTCTTTCTTCCAAGATATGGTTATTCCGATTAATTTAAAAACATTATAAAAATGAAGATTTTTTTATAATTACTTGCTTATGAGAATCTTACAGCAAGGAATTTATCTTCCAAGAGAAAGTGGAATTGGTTGCCCTCAAAGTGTAATGTGGATTTTAAAAAAATCTTTCAGTTATGATTATCACAGATATATTTAATTACAGCCAATCCACTTATCTCAAACAGAAAAATGGATTTCAGGTTATTTATATGCCACTAGGAAAAAGGACTAATAATTATTAATAAAGTAGGTAAGGTTCATACGATTTTTAAGCATAGAATAAGGCTGAAGACTTTATATACTCTGTACAACATGACATTATACATCTTTGCTTAAGCACTGCAGAAAAATGTTGCCTCCTCCCAACTAAAGAGGAAATAAATGATTTTACAGGGGAAAAAATGTTATTAATAATGAAAAAAGAGGCTCTGTTCTTAAAAGAAACTATTACCCAGACTTGAAATCACACGAGAAAAATATACTTAAACATAGACCCACTGTAATATTAGTCTCAAAATGAATTATAAATTCTAATCCTGCTATCTTGGGAAAAAAGTCTACTGCAGCACTAACCACCAAAAAAAGATGGAGTCGTCCTCTTGAGGGAGGATTTCTTGGCAACCAGTTTGTCCTGTCTGAAGTAATGAAAACCTCCAGAGTTGGAAGGAAAAAGCACGGCAGTTCTTCACCCAAAAGAAAATAATGGAAAAAAAATTTGCAAGACTTCAAGTTCACCTTTTCCCCCCCTGTGGTGATAATATCGTTCCATGTCCTGTCAACCTTTCTGAGTAACCGTTAGGTAGTATCATGTGCTTAATGGGAGAGCATAACTTGTACCTGAAAGCTAGCCATTCTCTGTCTTCTCATCCCATGGTTTTAACCCGTTTCAAACACCACCTCTCCCGTTGTTCCTAACCTGCAGAAACCAGCTGCATCGGTGCGCCTCTCTCAAGCTCCGCTCCGGTTGCTGTTAGAACTACGCACATGGCCAGCAATCCCGTGTCACTTGCCACCGCGCCTTCGCTCTCACTTCTACCAAAGCCTCACAACCAAGCGTGTGCTTCACAACCGAGTCAGGACTTTCACCTCTGTGTTTTGGGGGGCTGACACCCAGTTTCCTGGCCGCTCTACCGGGAGTTACCTAGAAGCGCCAGTGCAGGCCGCAGCTGAGGAAGCCAAAAGCCACCTCAGCCTCGCTGCCCCGCTGGGGCCCTCTTAACTTCCAGGGCCCTTTTCGGCACACAGAGAGATGCCCTGAAAAGAGCGGGACAAGAACCACTGGCTTCTCTGATAGCGACCAGGGCCGGCGATTTGTCCGCCGGTGTCCCCCGGCTACCGCAGGCGGGCGCGGCTAAAGGCCGGAGGAGCCGCCACCGAGGCCTTCCCGCCGCCGGTGAGTGCCAGGAGGGGTTCCCGCTCAGGGCTCGACGGCAGCGGGGGGCTCCCACGGGGCAGGGAGGCGGGAAGGCGGCAGCGACCCGAGCAGGGCAGGGGCTGCGCTGGGACCCCCCTGTGCGTGAGGGGCGCCGGGGCGGGACGGTGCGGGGAAGAGAACCGGCTCCGCTAGCGGCTCCCGCCCCCCGGCCCCCTCCCAGGCAGCCGTGCCCCCTCGGCGGGCTCCCGCCGTCGCCGCGACGGGGACCCTCTCGCTCCTCCTCTCAGCCCGCAGGCGGCACTGGCCGGCCGCTCAGGCGGAGTTTGCTTCCTCAGGGACGGGCCCGCTCCGGGGTCTCTGCGGGGGAAGCGCCTGAGCTCGGCGGCCACGGCGCTGAGGAAATGGCGGCCGCGGCAACGGCCCGCCCGGTGTCCCGCGGCCGGGTCCCCTCACCGCCTGCCCTGCCCGCTCCTCCCAAGGGATTTGCCCCGTGGGGAGCGGGACACCCCCGTCACCCTCCCGGCACAGGCCGGGATCGAGCCGCAGCGCCAGGCCAGGAGCCGAAGGCGCCATGGCAAACCGCGCCTTCGCACCTCGGGGCCGGCGGGCCGCCCCATGAAAATGTCGGCGCGAAAGAACAGGGTGGGGAAGAGAAAACACCTCCCCCGCCCGAGCGGGTGCCGGGCCCTCAGGGAGCCGTCCGCGCCCAGCAGCCCGCCCCTCCGCCCCTCCTGGGGCGAGGAGAAGCCGTCGACGGAAAAATCCCCACCGAGCACCGGAGGGCCGGCGGACGGAGCTCGCCGAGGCGGAGCAGCGACCGGCCAGGCACAGGGCCGCGGGGCGGGCAGGAACGAAGCCGCACACCGAGCAGCGTGCCCCCGGGAGCGCCTCGCCGGGGCCGCCCCGGGGGGAGCGCGCAGCCGGGGCAGCGGTGCGAAGCCGCTCCGGTGGAGCGGCTTCGCACCGCTGCCCCGGCTGCGCGCTCCCCCCGGGGGTCCCCCTCGGTGCAGATCCTCCGCGGCCGCCTTGGCTGCGGTGCCAGCGCGGAGCTGGCTCCGCACGCCGGCCCGGCTCTGCCCGCACCGCCGTGGCGGGAAGTGCCCGTCCGTCCCCGCCGAAAAAAATAGTGAAAATTAAAGAAAGAAGGCTCGAAAGGGGCGGGGGGGGGGGGGGGGGGGGCGAATCCTCAGCTGGAGCGAGGCCGCCGGTTGCCCTGCCTTTGGCGAGCGTGGGGCCGGCGCGCCGGCGTGTGCCCTTCCCCGCGGGCGTGGGGGGGGGGAGAGGGGGCCGCTCAACCCTGCGAAGGGCGAGGGGGCGCGCACGAAAAAATTGGGCATTACCGGGGAAAAAAAAAAAAAAAAAACCAACAACAAACACATGGAGCCGAAAACCCTGGCATTGCCCCAGCGCTGCCCGGCCCCGCAGGGCTGATGGCAAGCGGCGCGGCACGGGGACGGGGCTGAACGGTGCCGTGGTAGATTGCGGATGGTCCATCATTAACTTAAGAGAAGTCTGCGTTTGCATAAGGACCCCGTTAAATAGCGTATGTTAACTGTAAAACGAATACAAGAATTTTTTTTTTTTCCCCTTAGTGCGTGTGGTTTTTGATGATGCTGTTAAAGCGGTTCTCTTCTCCCGCCCCTCCGCAAACACTCTCGATATGTCTCTTTAACGATATAGGTTGTATTTATCTATCGCATTCCGGCAGGATTGTTAAGCTCCTGAGCTCCTAGGGCAACAAACATGGAGGGGGGGAATCCTCCGGCAAATCCGACTGGGGCTGTCATGATCATGAATAAAAATAAAAGGCTTAATCTTCTGCTTTCGGCTAATGAAACAATTTAGCCTCCAAAATATGGAAGCGCTCCGATGTGCCGAGCCGGGCTGGGGCAGGGCAGATGCGGGAGCCGCGCAGGAGGGGAGCTGCCCCGCACCTCGGGGTGCCTGTCCCGCTGTCACGGGCGGGGGCACTTCCCCGGCCGCCCCCGCCCCGAACGGGCCGCCGTGCCCCAGCAGGCATGAGGGAGCTCGAGGGTTTTTAATTACACTCCTTCCCTTTGCTCCCTTCATTTTTCTGCACCCTTTGCAGCGAGACACACTTGGAATCAGAGTGGTTGTGACATTTTGGTGGCAGCTTATTGTGCGGAACACTTAAAGTTTAAAAAACAAGCCCCATAGAAGTTGAGGGGCTTAAAGCAGCCCCCTTTGTGGGGCAAGACATAGAGTTTTGATTCTGGACAATGGTGTTTCTCAAATTTCTTCCAAAAACCTGCACCCCATCTGTGATCTCAATGAAATCGCTTTTCTCTCTCCCTTCAATTCATTTGGCAAAGGCGAAGCAGATGCATGGGACGGGGTCTGAATTTTAATTATTAGGTTTTACCTGAAACAAAACAGCAAATCCTTTTTACCATGTGTTTGAAGTTAGGAGACGGGTAGCGGAATATAAAATATAATTAAAAAGCTCTCGGATCGTTAGGGAGCTGACAAGAGCCTTTTTAATGAACCTCTCGGAGCGCCCTATAGCAAATTAGCAGAGCGGAGCTTTCCTGAGTCATTCTGCCTCTGAACTGCTGCCTCCTCTTTACCTGCGTGTCTGTGTGTGTGAGCGTGTGTTTCCACGCCGCAGGCCCACGGCTGCAGGAGAGGCTGAGGCACACGCGTGTTTTCCTGTGCCACGGAAAGCGCCGTTGACACGCCGGCTCCCAGCCGGAGCCTTCGCTGCCCCGCAGCCACCTGCAAGGTGATGGGGAGAGGAGGGGAGCGGGGGGCAGCCTGTGCCGAGCCGCCCCCCGCCCCGCGGCTGCCTGCCCGGGTCCCGCTTCACCGTCCCGCGGAGGTTTGCAGCGCTCCCAAACGCTCCGCGCTCCTGGGACACCCCCCCCCTCCTCCGCCCCCCCCCTCCCCTCCCCCCCCCGCCCTCCGCGCATTATCCAAAGTGCATTTAACCATCAATAAGGTGCGAAGGGAAAATTGTCTGTCACTTTAATCCATGCCCGAGGGGCTGGGAAATAAAAAGGGAGAGGGAGAAGGAGGGAGGGAGAGAGAGAGAGAGAGAAAAGGAAAGGTCTTAAAGAGCCTAAAATCCATACAAGAGCTGTGGGAATGCGGGAGCTAGGCTCTGCTCTCCCCGGCCACCCCTCAATTAGCAATAAGCTCAGCATTGCCTTCGAAGGTGAGCCGGTTTGGTTAAGGAGACGATCCGCTCCGCCGCCCTTGCTTCCAGCGGAGAGCGAGGCAGCCGCTCCGGGCGGCCCCGCCGTGGGGCCGGGGCGGCGGGCTCCCCCCGGGCGGCCCCGGCCCGCGCTGGGCTCCCCCTGCGGGGAGGGGAAATTCCTGCCCGCGTCCTCCTCACCTGTGAATCCGCTCAACTTGTCTCTCGGGGGCGGGTGGGAGAAGGGGAGAGCAGCGGGGGGGGGTCGGCATCGGCACCCCCGCAGTCCTGTCGTGTCCCCCCCCGCGCAGAGGGCTGCCCCCCGGCTGGGAGCAGCCTGGCTTTCCCCCTCCGCAGGGAGAGGCTGCCTCCCCCCGCCCGCTCCGCTAAAGCGTTTAAGATTTCTTTCCCCTCCCTTGGGAAGCCCCAGCCCAAGTCTCAGCCAAACCCGGGGGACAGGAGCCAGCGCCAAAGGCCCGGGGGACGGAACCCGGATTTTTAATTTTTGAGCTCCAGCACACGAGGTGGGGGGGTGGGGGCGGATTTTTGCGTGTGTGCGCTTTTTTTCCTCTTTCTGTGTGTCTGTGTGCGTGTGTGTGGATGGGCACAAGCTCTCAGAGAAAAGAAATTTTAGAGTAACAACTAAAGGCTTTCTTGTGCAGTTATTTTAAGGGCTTTGTTCAGTGCCTGAAGGGGGATGCGCCCATTTGTTCGGGAGGGGATTCATCACATGCCCCTTTCATGTGAACCAGAGGTTAACAACCTAATGAGCACTTGGTGAAGAGATGAAGCGTGTAAAGAGCCCGATTTTCCCAAATCCTGGGCTGCTGTCTTGGGGATGTGCTACTCTAACCTCTGCTGGGCTAATAGTCTCAGCACTTCCAGCGGGGAGGCCCCGGGAGGCAACCGGGTCCAGCAGCGCTCAGGCAGGGCAGCAGCAGCGAGACAGCCCATTTCCAATACCCCACCGGGGAGCCGGGGGGGCCCAGCCCCGCCGCTACATATGTTGGGTCAAGTCTCCCCATTGTGAGCGTGTAAAAAGGTGTAAAAACTCAATCATCTGTAGCTTTTTTAAAGGGAGGGCTTACCCTGGATTTGTTGCATAATGGATTGTTAAAAAAGTAGAGGGTTGAATTAAAACTGTTCCCTAGTCACTTTTAATTAGACCACTCTATTTAATTAGCAAAGTTGAAACATGCAATTAAAATTAGCTCAGTTTAGCACATATTAAAGGAAATGGGGGACGCGGCTCCGGCTCATATTAAAGCGAGTCGGAGGAGAAATGGCGGAGAAGTTTGAGTCTAAGTGAAATGACTCTGTAGAGGTAATTCAGCAAGCGACCATCTGTTAGAGGACCCGCCGTCCTCCCCTTAATTACGAACCCGCTCCTAATGTCTCTATAATGACCCTCCCCTCAACGCCAATGCGTTACACACGACCAGTGCCGGTGGATGGTGCGAAGTACTTGGAGAGAGTGCATACGTGTGTCTTTATGATACGCTATTTTCTAAAAGCCCGGTGCTGGGACCTGTGCCCGGTCCGGCGGGTGCCCCGCTGGGGTCAGGCAGCCCCGGCCCCCGCCGCCCGCCCCGGGTGCGGAGCCGGGCGGGTCCCCGCCGTGCAGCCGCTGGGCTGCGGGGCGGAGAGGAGCCCACGCAGGAATATGTGGAGCCCCGATTTTCCCTTATTTCCGTCCACAAATCTCTCTCCCTTGTCTCTTTTTCCTCCCCCACTGGGAGCCGGGAAATCGAGTTAATAATGTTTCAAATACTTGAGAAGTCCGGGCTAACGGGAGCTCCGTCTACCTTTCCGCGCTCCGGGATCTGAAGAGGTTGCCTGGACTAGGAGGAATGTGCCTTTTTCTTGGGGGGGGGGAGGGTAATTTTCGTTCTTGTAATATTGGTTTGGGGATAATTACTTTTAATGTCAAAAAGATTTAGTTTAATATCATCTCTATTAGGCTGCTGGGCGGATAATTAAAAGTGAAGATGATAGCAGCAGGGAAACAGATGGCATTTGCTTACTTTGATTCAGTAGGTAAATAATGAAAAAGTCAATGGCAAACCCCCTAGAACAATTGAAACCTTAAAGAGCACCAACATTAGCAGGTACTTACAAACTGTCTTCCGCTAAGAACGAGATGAAAATACACTAATCAAGAACTATATTTCTCTGGGATGCTTCCGGGCGCTGCGCTGCCTCCGGGCGTGCGTGTCTGCCTTCCCCTACATGGCAGCCAATAGACGGGCTCTTTTTAATTAAGATTTTACTACTGTAATCGGGGGAAGATGCAGCGGCACCGTTGCTTGCAGCCCTCTCAAACTTTTGCATGGGAGCAGCGATACATGAGAAGCCTTTAGGTGAATCAATGGGAGTGAGGAGAGAAAAAAAAAAACCACCGGGAAGATCGGGTCTTCTTAAAAATAAATATAAAAAAGCCGTCTCGTGTTTTATCGAGCTGACCCAGATGTGAGCACTGAGTCGTCGGCGCCGACTTCGTGCGTTTCTGGAGGCTGCCAGAGTCAAACACGTAGCGGGGATAATTAAGCAGCAACCGGGGCACCACGCAACGAAACGCGGCGTTTCTTTTCGTTCACGTAACGAAGTAACGCCGCTTTTCACGTGTCTGGAGGGCGCAAGTTGCCCAAACCGGGGGCGACGCTGCGCCCCGCAATCTCTGGCTCTGACTCCCCCCCACCCCGGGGGGGGGCTCCGCGGGGCCGGCAGCCGCCTGCGCCCGGCCCGGGCAGGGCTCTCGCCGTGGTGGGACCCGCTCTCCCCCGGGCCCTGGAGCTGGCCCAGGCGCCCTGTGCCAAACCTGGCCTGCCTCCTTCGGGGCCCGGCGAGCCCCTGCGGGGGGGGGAAGCAAGGAGCTGGGTCCACGCCTCGGCTCTTCTCGTGGCTTTGACGGTGGTGGAAGGAGCTCCCAGAGCCAAGCTGGGAGCAAGGCAAGCCTCGGGGGCTTTAAAGTTGCCTTTCGCTGGGTTTGGAAGGATGAATTTCTCTTTTCTCGTAACCTCGCGGCGTCCCGCTCCGGTCCCCCGGCACACTCGCCCGTGCAGCGGGAGCACGGCTACTCTGTGGGTTCCTAAAACAAACATCCCCCCCTCCAAGAAAGACACAAGAGCAAGGATGTACATGAAGATTTTATTGTGCCTCGTCAAACAAAAATAAATTGCAGTAGGAGAGAAGGGGGGAAGAAGTGGGGGGGGGGGGGGGGGCAGCAACAGCAACCCCCCCGCTGCCTCCCGTACACTCTCACACACACACAGGGCTCTGGCAGGCCGGGCAAAGCTGGAGAAAGCCCTTACCCCATGGCAAGCCCTGGCTGCGGCTTTGCTGGTTCGGGCTAACTCACAGCCAAGTTGTGTTTTGTTTGAATAAAATCTGTGAAATGTGCGCACTGTTTGTCTAGGTTCAGAGTGAAAGCTTCCTAAGGAAAATAAGGACAGGGGAGAAATGATTATTATTAAAATATCAAATCAGTGAAAAGCGAGACTCCGGGAGCGGGGGCTCTCCTTTTCTAAAGGCACTTTGTAAGAAAACAACAACAACAAAAAAATAGTGGGATCCCGTTTGAAAGTGCCCCCTTCAGCGACCAGAGCTGGAAAGAGGGAAGGGCAGAGTTTCTCTTAGCCCGGAGGAGTGTGCCGAGTCCGGAGAGAAGGCCTCGGCTCTGGGGTCAGGAGTGACCCCGGCGAAGAGCGGCGCTTCCCCGGGAGCGGCGGGGCCGCGGGCGCGGCTTCGCCTTCAGCCCCCGCCGCCTCCGGGCGCTCACCCGCCTCCGCCGGGGCTGCTGCCTGCACTTGCGGGGATGGTGAGAAAGAAGCACGGGGTGGGAAACCGTTACACGCTCGTGGTATATTGGGGCAGCTTTTGACAAATGTCCTCAGGACTTGCTGGTGCCTGGGGCTGCGTCACGTATTCTTGCAATAAATTTATATGTTTTTAAATAAAACCCGACTATTTCGATGTTGGATTGATACTGAGCGTAATATTTAAAAAGCAGTATATGGTTAAGTGTTTTGGATGAGGGGGTGTCTGTCGTGCTGACTTGGGATCAACATCAGAAACAGGCACCGGGTGTTTGCACAGCGCTAGGACATTGTATCCTAACTCTTCCTATATAGTCACTGGGGGACGTGCTGCATGAGCCTACGGAAACTATAGGTAACACCTTGGGATAGAGATGCTACACATTATGTGTTCAAACTTCTACACCGCCGTTTGCAATGTTACTAACGGCAGGAGGCTCTGAACAGAAATCACCGCATTTCACTGGCTGGTTAATAACCCACTGTTGTTTGGGTTTGGGCTTTTTTTGGTGGTTTTTGTTTGATGGTTTGGATTTTTGGTTGGTTTTTTTTTGTTTGTTTGTTTTTTTTGCCACGGCTGTTTCCAAAATAGATCGTTTAAAACGGCCATAAACGGCAAGGATAAGCCAGCCCTTTAATTTAAATCAAAGCTGAAAGAAAAGGGAACCGGGGAAATCAGCGTAACCCGTGTCCTGTGTTGTTGGTGACGGCAGGCTGCCTCGGGGGGGGGAAGAGGAAGGTATTTGCAAAAAAAAAAACCCACCGCAAAACCAAACAAAACTGCCAGGAAGAAGAGAGAACATTTTCTCCATGGTAAGCCAACACAGAGCAATAATTTAAATGTTTCTCATTCAGTCCGATCGAGTTCTAGGGATTCCCAATTAAATCAGATGATCTGAGTAATTCTCCCCGGAGAGTAAAATTAGTGGTTGCGAATAAAATTAAATCGAGTATTTTGACTTCGCGGCTGTATTAAATAAAGGTGTTATAACACCTAAATCACGAGGAGTGGGTGGCAGCTGCACACACAGAAAGTCGGGTGGGAAAGCGTTCATTTCGTGGGGAAAAAAAAAAATATAAAAAAAGAGGGGAAGAAGGATGTAAGCGTAATAAAAATACCGAAAAGTTTGAGGGCTCTGCAGTTGTGCTTCTCCCAGCCGCAGAAGGAGCGTGACAAAAGGGAAGGGGCAGCGGAGCGTCACCGAGCGCTGCTTGTCCTGCGGCGGGGCTGCCCCGCGGCCCCCGCGGCCCTGCGCGCTTCCCCGGCCGCGGAGGCAGCGGCGGGCAGGTCCGGCACGTTTTTAGGGCAGAGCCACAGGGCTTTCTCTCCTCCCGGCTCGGGTGCCCGAGTGCCGCGGGGGCAGGCAGCTCGCCCGGGGGCAGCCCACCCGGGGAGGCGCCGGGAGAAGGTCTCGCAGCGTGTGACCGCGCAGGTGGGGATGCTGCGGCGGCGGGGCGGAGGGCCTCAGCGACCAGCGGCCGGCACACGGTGCCCGCTGCGGGGAAAGGACTTACGGACGCGTGTAACAAAGAACTTTAAAAAGTGCCGAGGAGGATGGAGATCCCTCGTGGGAAACGGAGGGGAGAGCCTGGGGGAAAGGAGTCGGCGTTATTTCCCACCAAGGCTGCCGAAGTGCTACCTCCTCCCCGTTACCAGCGAAGGTGACGTCAAACCCGGGCGGTTAATGCTAAAACAAAAGCTTCGGGGTTAATATACAGTTACCAGCCCGACAGCCTCCTCCTGAAAAATCAGCCCCTCGGGTTTATTGTCCCCGCGGGGAAGGCGCCTGTTGAACATGTAGTCACGCAAACAGCTGGCAGGAGAAAGAACGAACTGCACTTTCTGGGGAGCGAGGGGCGGGCAGGGCGCTCCCAGGCTACGGCGCAATGAAAGTATGGAAAATCATACTCACCTCGGGCTTCTCCTATTGCAGCAGCACTTGCAAAATTCACCTGCAGTTGTGGAGCGAGAGAGAGAGGGGAAGGGGGGAGAGAGAAAGAGAAGAGGGGAGAAAGCGAAGGAAGGAAGGAAAAGGGAAGGAAAAGGGAAGGAAAAGGGAAGGAAAAGGGAAGGAAAAGGCATCGTTACGTGCTATTAGAAAACAAAAACTCCAAGGGGAGGAGGGAGACCATAAATTGAATTGTCACCTTCCACAGTATATTTTCCCCCACCCTTTTGACAAGTGACACCCAGGGGAAAAAGAAAAAGAAAAAAAAAATCACACAGTTGGCAAGGCAAATACCGTTTCCACTGGACTGAATAAAAAGAAAAGCCAAACTCTCAGGCGGCGAGAGATGGGACAGATTTTTGCACGCGCAGACACGCACGCGCGCCCACGCCGGCGCACGCCGTGGCAGCCCACGCACACGCACACGCGCGGGCGGCG
Organism: Gymnogyps californianus; assembly: GCF_018139145.2. NCBI lineage: Eukaryota > Metazoa > Chordata > Aves > Accipitriformes > Cathartidae > Gymnogyps > Gymnogyps californianus. The sequence goes on along the minus strand of NC_059478.1, from coordinate 28,915,118 downwards.
CTGGCCGCGCTCTCCCCGCGGGTCCCCCAGGACCCTCCCGGCTCTCCGCGGGCGCGGCGCGCTCGGGCAGCCGCCGGGCGGACGCGGCGGCCGGCCGAGGCGGCCAATCAGAGCGGCGCTTCCCGCCCCTGGCCAATAGCAGGCGCCACATTGTTGTCAAATGTTGCCTAATGGCAACGCGGGGCGCAACAATAGCGCGAGTGGCGGCGGGCGGCGCGGCGGCCAGCGCGCTCTGCCTGCAGCTCCGGCCGCGCGGGCCGCACGCGCCAGGCGGCGCGGGGCGGCGGCGTGTCCCGGGGGCGCGGGGGCCTGCGGCGCTCCGGCCCTGCCTGCTCCGGCCCTGCCGTCGGCTCTGCCGTCGGCTCTGCCTGCTCCGACTGCTTGCTCCGACGCCGGCCGCCTGCTCGGGGCTCGCCGCGGCGGGTGAGCCGAGCCGAGCCGAGCTGGGCCGGGGGCGGGGGCTCCCCTGGCCGCGGGCTGCCGGCCTCTCCGCCCGGCTGCGGTGCTGCTGCTGCTCGGGAGACGGGGGTGATTTGTATTTTTTTTTTTATTCTCTGCTGGATTTTAGTCTCCGCGGCTGGTTGGCGAGGGATCCTGTTGTTGAAGGTGCCGGATTGCTCTTTGAAGGGACACTTTTAATCTGTGATCGTAGTTAAAGGGGGAAGGGGGAGCTGAGCTTAGGGAGCAGCTCGGGTTTCCACACGGGTTTCCACCGTGGGGAGTGGCGATCCCGCAAGCGCGGAGGGGAGAGCTCGGCTTTGAGCCCGGCGCGATGGACTTGGTGCTGCCCTGCCAGATGCGCACGGAGAGCAAGGAAGCGAGAGAGATCTAAGTTTTCTTGGATTTTCTTGGCTTAGATTCGCTTTTCGGGAGCGGAGGGGAGGGGAGGAGGGCGCAGAAAGGCTCCCGACGGCCCCCTCCTCACTTGAACCCCACGCCGGAGCCGGTGTGCCGGTGCAGGGGGACAGGGGCGGCAGGCGAGGCGAGGGGATAGGCGCTGGGGTTTGCATGCCGGCTTCCGGGGCTCCGTGTGCCCCCCACCCGTGATCGCGCCTGAAGGCGCCAGGAGCCCTCTCCGCGTCCGGGCGCGGGTGCGCCGCGGGGGCTCCCCCGCCCCGGGTTGCTTTGGGGGAGGCCAGGGAGGGGGGCTCGCTCTTTCGGGGCGGGCTTGCCAGGATGGAGCTGCGGTCGGAACTGCCCAGCGTGCCCGCCGCGCCCCCGCCGGTACCCCCCAGCTCGGTGGCGGCGGCAGCGGCGGCGGCGGCGGCCACGCTGCCGGTGAGCGTAGCCGGGAGCTTGCTGCGGGCGCCGCCGCTGCTGCTGCGGGCGGCCGAGAAGTACCCGCGGACGCCCAAGTGCGCCCGTTGCCGCAACCACGGCGTGGTGTCGGCGCTGAAGGGCCACAAGCGGTACTGCCGCTGGAAGGACTGCATGTGCGCCAAGTGCACCCTCATCGCCGAGCGCCAGCGCGTCATGGCGGCCCAGGTGGCGCTGCGCCGCCAGCAGGCGCAGGAGGAGAACGAGGCCCGGGAGCTCCAGCTGCTCTACGGCACCGCCGAGGGGCTGGCCCTGGCGGCCGCCAACGGCATCATCCCGCCCCGGCCCGCGTACGAGGTCTTCGGCTCCGTCTGCGCCGGGGGCGGCGGCGAGGGAGGCGCCGGCGCCTCAGGTAAGGCGGTGCTGTGCGCCCCCGGGGGAGCCCGGGACCGGAGCTGGGGGGGGGGGGGGGAAGGAGCCGGGAGAGGCGACGGCGGGGGACGGGACGGGGAACGCCGGGTGGCGCGGAGCTGCAGGCGGCGTCCCCCGGCGGAGCGGGCGGGTGGCCCCGCCGATAGCCGGGGAGCTCCGCGGGGCCCGGCCGGGGCAGCCGCACTGACGGTCTCTCTCCTTCTCCCCCCGCCCCCCCCCCCGCCCCGCAGAGTCCAAGATGCAGAAGTTCGAGCTGTTCCCCAAGACGCTGCTGCCGAGCCGCGCCGTCACCCCGCAGCAGGCGGGCGGGAAGCCCCTCTCCCCGGACGGCGAGTCCGTGCCCGGCACCTCCTCCCCAGAAGCTCGCCACGGCTCGGGCTCGGAGAACGGGGACGGCGAGTCCTTCCTGAGCTCGCCCGTCTCCAAGGGCCCGAAGGAGGGGGAGGAGAGCCCGGGCTCCATCAGCCCGCTGGGCTCGGACTCGGGCTCGGAGGCGGACAAGGACGAGCAGGACCCGTCGCCCTCGGCCGGCGGCCGGCAGCGGACTCCCATCGACATCCTGACGCGCGTCTTCCCGGCGCACAAGCGCAGCGTGCTGGAGCTGGTGCTGCAGGGCTGCGGCGGGGACGTGGTACAGGCCATCGAGCAGATCCTCAACAACCGCGGCCCGGAGAAGGGCCCCGAGGAAGGCTGGGCTCGGGACGGCGCCTTGCAAGGCCTTCCGCCCACCCCCGCCGCCGCCGCCGCCCACCACCGGCCCTTGATAGCCGGCGCCATGGCCCCCGCCATCGGCACGCTGGGCAGCCGCTCCGCCTTCTCCCCCCTGCAGCCCAACGCCACGCACTTCGGGGCCGAGGCCGGCGCCTACCCGCTGGGCACCCACCTGGGACTCAACCCCCTGCGCCTCGCCTACTCGGCGCACAGCCGGGGACTGGCCTTCATGACCCCCTACTCCACGGCCGGGCTGATGCCCACCCTCGGGTTCCGGCCGCCCGTGGACTACGCCTTCAGCGACCTCATGCGGGACCGCTCCGCCGTGCACAAGGAGCAGGTCTACTCCGGCGGGCTCTACGGGCCCATGGTCAACAACACCCCCGAGAAGCAATAGCGGGGGCGGCTTCCTAAAGCTCGTCTGTGTAGAGGTAGCTAGGTAGGCACGGGTGGACGGACACAGGTGGCTTTCTCTCCCCGCTCCCCCGTACAGGCGATGATTGCGTGCAGAGCCCGGTGCGGACAGACGTAGGTGTATTAAAACGGTGATAAAGGTGCACTTTCATTGTCCAGACATGAGTCACTCTTTGTTGCTTATGGCCATAAGCATGGATATCCTTGGTGCGTCGTGGGGTGTGTACGCACACACACACACACACTCTCTCTCTCTCTCTTTCCCACACACATACATATATATATGTATACTAGCAAGTGTATAATGTTATAAAACGGAAATCTAAGTTATTAATGTAACTCGTAGGTGAACTTGGTATTAACGTTAAGCTAAAGGTTAGACAGCTCATTGTAATACTTACCAGGCATATAGATTAAACATATTGTCAAATTGAAAGCCTTTTCCTTCCCGCCCCCAGAAATGTTACGATCTGTATATAACATTGGAAAGTAGATATATTTGTAACTGTCCGTAGGACCCCAGCGCCAATGGTGTATGACGGTTTAATAAGCCTCCTTCATTTGTGATCTGCAAGAAAATTGCTTTCTTGTTCCGATGTAGCAAACTTCTTGCTGTTTCTAACAGGTAATTCTGTGTTTCCATTTCATAGAAATAAATGTTATTTTCTATTAAAAAAAAAAATCGGTCTTATAAATGGCAAGTGGTATTTTATGAGACGGTGGAAGTGTGTTTTGGGAAATTCATTTGACAAGTACAGTCAATATTTAAAGGAGTTTATGCAACTAGTACAAACATGTTTACGACATTTTTATCATGGTCAAACTAGATATTCTTCGGAAAATTTATAAATAAAAATGAAGCGTACAAACCAGAGCAATTTCCTTATCAACCGAAATTGTCAAATACGTTTATTACTGGTTCTGGTCTTTTTATTATTTACGCCAGGGGGAAAAAAAAATCAGAGGTGTAAATTTAAGCAGGATTTTTTCCTTCGCTATCTCGCCGATTTTTGTCATATTTAGGCAATCTGCCATTGTCGCAGAGCAGAAAAGCACGGTTAAAGCAAACGCCTGCCTTGCCGACCGCGGGTTGTGTAGCAACGGAGAGGTACTTTTCCCTCGTATCTGAAACTTGAATGTGCATTTTAATTGTTTCTGTATCAAGATAAACAAAGAGATATATAGTAATGACGGTTTTTCAGAACGTAAGAACGTGTTTGCGACAGGCGTGAATGAGTTAAGACCCTGCCAGCTCAGTGCGGGGGGTATGCGCAGGAAAGATTTCGCTGGTTTACTTTTGGAGCTGTGTGTCCTTCCAAATCTTCCCCCTCATTTCAAGAGCAAAGGCTACACGCGTGGGTTGGTTTTTTTTTTTTTTGGTTAGGGTTTTTTTGTCGTTTCTTTTGTTTGTTTCTTTTCTTTTTTTCCCCCCTTCTTTTTTTTTTTTGGCAATGATGTCCGACTATTCTTCAAGATCAAAAAGTAAGAAAGGCGTTCCTCCCTCTATTTATTTGTTTATTGCGAGGAGTCGGAGGGGCAGCGGGCGTGCCCCCCGTGCAGCTAGAGAGGCGATCCTTCCGAAGGCCGGAGCGCGACTTTCTTACCAGTCCTGGGAGTGTTTGGCCCAGGAAAACTGTTACTCACAAAGAACAAGTTCAGTGCATGGTTGAATTAAGACTGTAAAAGCTCCTAAAGTTGGTTGGTATGGAAACCTAATCCCACCGAACCGCTCCGTGGCACAGCTGGACTGTTTACTTTCTCACTTCAAATATAACTGTGTAAACATTGGCTCGGAGCTGACAGCGCGGCTCCTACCAACCAGTTAATATACTGGTGGGTCTGGGAGGAGACGCGTCCCGCCGTAGCTATTGAAGGAAGCCCCTGGGTAAAATCAAAGGGCGGGAGCAAGTAAAATGCAATTCTTCCTTCCCTCGCGCAATTGATCAAGCTGGATACAATTTTAAGATTTTCTTAAAAAAAAAAAAGAAGTAAATATTACGGATTACACCTAGGTAAATACTTTTGACCCTGATCCATCCTGGAAGCAGCCAAATCAATATCACAAGGGAAACTTTTTAAAGTCTCGTGTTCCAAGAGCGGGTGAAACTTAATATTACTACAATAAAACGGTTTAATAAAGAAGGGCTTTAATAGTGAGCTAATTTGATTGAGTTTCCTAATTCCACTTTAATTGGAAAAGGAGTTGTCTGTTTGGTTATAAAGTGCCAGGGTTATGTTAGACTGGAAAAAAAAGATGGACTTTGAGCATCTGAATAAACTTTTTTTCCTTTTTTTTCTTTTTTTTCTTTTTTTTTTTTGGTTGGCAGCTGACTTTGTGCAGGATGGGTTTCCATATCTAGGATTATGAATGGGCTACAAAGAGCTGCTACTTAAAGAAATCAGGTCGCCACATTTCTCCCATTCTAGCCCTGTTGAGAAGGGCGTAGGAGCTGTTGATTTAACTCAGCTCCCCTTTTAATTATAAAGCCATTCTTGTGTAGTTGGGCGAGCAGGACAATTTATCAGAATTGTTGCCGTGTCTTGGAGGTTGGCTTGAGCTTGGATTTATACAACCGATAATGGGGATCACGACGATTAACTTTCATATGGATAGTTTAGGCTGTAAAATTGAGGGCAGTAGGACGAGGGGGTAAGAGAATCTGATACATTGTCCCTATTGAGGTAATACCCGTAGATAAAAAAAAAAAAAAAAAAATACCCCTTGGGTTTGAAGCTGCCTCGGAGAGGTTCGTGTACAGAGCCTCTGGCAGAACATAAAATATTCAGGTCCCTTTTAGAGTAAAATAAAATGCTGTCACTTGAATAAAAATCCACGGAACCGAGTATAAATTATTTGTAAAGCAGAGAGGCTGCGGGCGAGCGCTAGCAAACTTCCCTGTTAATTAAATCTTAATCCACGGGTCGCAGGAAGCGGCGGGGCTGTAACAGCGGCTGCTGTACATACAGTGGGACACGTTCCGGAGTTATATTAACTGCACTAGTGTTTAATATGAATCAGCCCTAATCCACAGCATAATAAAGATCAAATTAGACTAACCATTTAGTAGCGAAATGACATTCCTTCACCTAAAATGAACCTCTCCGCGCCCTGCTCGCTGCGAGGCTGCCTCCGCAGCCCGGCAAGGCGTGCCGGCGCTGGGGGCCGCGGCTCTGGGCTGGCCTCCAAGGGCCGGGGCCGCCCGCCGCAGCCCACCGGGCTGAGCGAGGCCGGGAAGGCGAGGAGGAGGGTCGCTTTTACAGGCTGATCGTTTGATTTTCAAGTCCGAGGGGGGAAGCTCCGCTACCCTCCCACTCTTTTCCAGAGCCGCCTTCTCCTCCACCCCGTCCGCCCTCAATGCGCCCCCCGCAAACCCGACTTATTGCCGAGGCCCTGGGGATAAAGGAGACTCGGAGCGAAGTCGTCTCCCCTCCGGCTCCAGCCCTGCCTTTTGCTCCCCAGCAGCCCCCGGCGTGCGCCCCGCTGGCTGCCGGAGCCCCGCACAGCCCCTCCGCCAGGGCCAGGGGAGGAGACCCGCGGCTGGGAAGGGTGGCGGTACCACTTCCACGCTGTCCCCCAGGCAGCCTGTCCCCAGGGCCCCTCCAGCGGGGGCAGCGATGGCTTGTTTTGCCGGACGCCGAGGAGCGAGATCCGACCCCCGCCCCGGCTTTCCCGCAGACCCGGGAGAGCTCCGGGCCCCGCCGCCGCGGCTGTCCCGGGACTTGATGCCCCGTTTCCCGGCTTGGAAACCGCCCCGCAGCCCGGCGCTGCCTCTGAGAGGAGGGAAGGGACCGGCCGGAGCGCGGCGGGGCGGCCCCGGGTGCCCCTCACCGGGGCGGGGCGGCTTTTGTGCCGGTGCCGCCGTCCCGCCTGCGTGCCGGCGCTGAGCAAACACAGCTGCCGCCGGTGCAGGCGGGCCTGCGGTGGCATCGCTCGGGGTGAAAGCGGCTTTTACCCGTCCCACCGCCCTCCCCTCGCCCCCGCTCTCTGACATCTCTTCTTCGTTGTCCCCAGCAGCGGGTGCGAGCCCAGGTATCTATCTCCCTCTCCCGAGATGATTTCATCGGTGGGAGCGCAGCGCCGGGCCAGGCGTTCCCAGGGCGCTTGTGTCAGGCACACAAACTTCCCACGTCCTCCGGGCGAGGGGACACCTCTGCCTCCTCTAATCATGCGGGCGTCCCCCCTGTGTTGTCATAACATCCCCATGGCAACTGCAGCAATTACTTCTATGCCAGGACAACAATAGGAAAGTATTTAATATATTTAAATGTGATTAAGCAGGTGGAAAAAACGAGGAGGAGCAGCTCCGTAGGACGAGCCGGCAAAGCGCGGCTGCGGGCTGCCGCTGCCGGGGAGCCCCGGCGGCGCCGCTACCCCGTGCGGCGGCTCCAGCTCCCGCCGCCTTCGGCCGGGGGAACAGCGGCATGTTTAGAGCTCAACAGATGGAACCGAGTGGAGTATAAATAGTTACAAGGGAGCGGAACGGGCTGTTTTACTGTTTTCTGCTGCTTTTAGCATCAATTAAGGCGCGTGAAAATTCATTCCAGTTTTCATCTCCCGGGTTTCCACAGAAATACTAAAACTCTGCTGCAAAAATTATTTTTGCCCTGTTACCGTTCCTTTCCAGTTTCCCCTTTATTTTTCTCTACCTTTGTATTAGGGGGGGGGAAAGAAAACCCGCTGTTGGACGTAAGTTCGAAGAACAGAAATAAAAAAACCACGAAAAAAACAATGCTGTTTTGCATGTCATCTCCAAAACGAGCTTCTTCGGAAAAAAAAAGGCAAAAAAAGAGAAAATTAATTTAAACAGATGTTTTAATCTAAACACTATTCCTTTTCAGCCAGTAGCCCTCATTTCTATGTTATTAGGGAATCTAATAATCAGTGGAAGAGACTCTCCTGACCCAAGACGCCAAGCGCGCTGCCGGGGCGGCGGAGGATGCCCACCGAGACCTGCCGCCGCCGTTCCCCGGGAGCGGCCAGGGCTCGGCCAGCGGAGCCCCGGGAGCCGGGCAACCCGCCGTGGCCTTGAAGTCACCGTTAAACTGTGCGGCTGGTTGCTGGATTTGGTGGAAATTGTTGAGGGCGGCGGGAAAGGAGGGTGTGGTGCTGATGCGAGGAGGGTGGTTTTAATGCGAGGGACGTGGCCAGGGGTGGGAAGAGGTTAAAGGGTGGGGGAATGAGCTGGCTCACCCTGGCTAACACGGGTGCAAGGTGATATAGCTGGAGAAGGTAGGTTTGCAAGGAAGTCCAGTGTTGGATAATGCTGAAGGTGAAAGAAGTGGGGAGAGAAGGGGTGAATACCAGCACAGAAGAGCAGGGCAAGGGGCTGAGGGGTTGTTAGGCTCATGAGAGCTAACGGAGAACTCGGATGCAGTAGTAAGGGCTGTGGAAATACTCAGGAATCACTAAAATAAGATCTTGGTGCCTGTATTACAAGAGTGCAATAAAAACGTTGCGTCACTTGCTGGGCGTTGAGTTTGAAGGACAGCCATATTCATGAAAAGTGTAAGGCAGCTCCTTGGACTGTATTAAAAGTCTATTGTAACGTGCCTTTCCTGAGGGAGCCTTTAAGACTCGATTATGCTCTGCACAGGCTGAGTAAGGTGGTACTATGTGGCAGGATTTACATTTTCAAGGAAACTATGAAAAGCTCTTAATTTCAGATATAATAATATTGGGTGCTGTACAGAGGTCAGGAGATTCAATTACATGCACACTCATAATACAGGCCAAGGGCTGAGCAAGCGGCCATCAGTGTAAAACAGTGATGGATGTCTTTACCGTGACTCATTGATTGTTCATGTGGAAGCAAGTACATCAAGAGAGATGAAAATGCTTAAAGACAAGAAGATATTACTAATAGTCTTAACTGCAACAGGCCATTTGCTAACCATTTCTAACCATAACAAAGTCTGAGGCCTGCTCTATCCAAATGCTAGCGTAAATGTGTGTTCGTCTTCACCCCAGGTGTGAATTTGGCAGATGTGGACAAGGGCATGAGGAGACACCGGCCCGGGGGATAATTCTGTTTGGAATGTTGTTTTGTGCAGTATTGGATTTACCTGTATGTGGGAGCTAAAGCCTTATCTTAGATTTTATCTTAACTCCTTGCAAACTCTGAACTACAGGGGGAAAAGCATTGCTTCCTGACAACTCTGTTTTGATGGTCTGGAAGAGCAAAGTCTTGTCATATACTGATTTGTGGATTAATTTTCTGTAAGAGATGGTGATACGCGGGATACACTCTGATTCCTGACTTCACACAGAAGCTCTGCCTAAATGAACTCTCTAATGCAGATCTGTGAGGGGTAAGGATGGATCCTTTGGCATGTTCTCAATGTGGGTATACCTGTAGCTAGTATGGATTTGGAGAGTTTTTTTCTGGCTTATATTCCCTCCTTTCTTGTTTTGGATCTTGTTAATGTGCTGTAAAGCTTGTAAGAGTTATACTAAAGGTTGTTTCTGCGTAGTTAATTTTTTTTCCCCAATACATGAATGGAAGAAAAATGACTGGGTAAAAGCATAGATGAATTTCAGAAAAAAGATGTAGAAATCCATTGAAAGCAGGTTACCCAAAGTCTTATTGCTCATCAATAATTACATATCTGCTACAAGTAGTCGACCATTTAACTAGGCAAATATAATAGATGGGCAGGACCTGTGCGAATTTGAGTAGGTTTGTGACAGCAGGGCAGGCTCCTGGGTGGAAGAGGGAAATGGAAAGGAAACCAGAAAGAGAGAGTGGATCTTTTCGTGTGGTCTGACAGGCAGATGGAAAGCATGAATTACAAAGGCTTTTAAAAAGATCTGCTTGGGGTTTATGTTTACAGAGAGATTTAACAAGACTGGCTGGCCTTAAAATGCTGAGGTTGTTGCTAAAATCAGATGTTTGGAAGTGAAATGGGGTACTAGCCCTGGACCAGAATATAGGAGAGGTTCACAGAGATTCAACAAGACAGGAGCAGGGCCCCTATAAACCATTCAGCAGATCCAGAAAAGGGCTTAAAGGTCAGCAGGACCTGGAGTCAGGGGAGGGAGGAGGGTATGACCCCTGCTAAAGGGAACTGGATCCAGAGACCGTGAGCTTCTAACCAAGAGTAGCAATGGTAGCATGAGAAGACAGTCAGAATGAGCTTGGATTTGTGCAGCAGGGACTTACTGATGAAACAGCTTTATAGGGAACAAAGGTATCAAAATGTTACCTCACTTTCTTGTACGCGGGATATGGGATATTGATTTCCTCTCATGGCTTAGGGAAGCCCGTGGTTTACCTTGGGTAGAACCTATGGATTTCCTCAGTTTTCTAAATCTCCTGCTTGAAAGGTTAGCCATAGATATTTACAGCCAAATGAATGGGGCAAATAGTGGAGATTATAATTTAAAGAGCCTTTGCTTTGTAAGAGGAGAGTCAGATATCTTATACTGGTTAGGAGAATCTAATTAAGGACCTGTTCAATAGGAGTAAATGGCAAATGGTCAGGCACACAGAAGATGGACTAAAATTGCAGTGCTCAGTCCAGTGTGCTAGAATGAAGTTACGAGATGCCTGGCTTTTTCCTGCTTAGAGGGATGAATTATGTTTAATTTCTCTAATCATTCTTTTTATCCACATTACGAAGCTTTGCTTTGACACGGAGAAAATAATCCTAATGCAGTGGGGCCAAGAGTGTGAAAATGCTCCAGTAGATTTGGCAGGCAAAACATGGCCCCATCCCCTCACTAAAATCTGTACCCTTCTTCATGAAGGCTTCGCCTTGACCAGTAGGGATTAGAGAGGTATTTTCAGGGTCTCTTCTCTACCAGAGTTATGTTATAACCTTCTTCCTGTTCAATGGGTGAAAAGGATCCCAAAACACTTGTTGAATTTCTTTTTTCAGATCCATTTGGAAAATTCTTAGAACATAAGTATAAGTAGTAGTATAAGACTTGCTGGATTTGGGGGAAAATTCATCCATCACGTGGCTTACAAGCATAATCTGTTGCCCAAAGTACACCAAATGAATGAGTTAACCCAACTCTAGTTTACTGGGAGTGTAATGGTATCAAAATATTCAGGATGTACCCCACGCCCATGGCAGACACTTGGAGAAGCTGGCAAAGGCATTATGATATGTTTCACCATTATTAAGTTATTTCCTAAGCGTTACATGAAAGTGGATTCTGATGCTGGGCTGAAATGTATGTATGTTAACTGGCCCACTGGCATCCTGTGCATCTTTCACTTTGGCTTCCTAATTTCCCTCCTGGGAGAGGGCTCAGCTATTTTTCAGTGTCTAGTACCTTCATCACTGAAAGAACTTGCTTTATCTTGGCAAGCAAGGACATGTACAGCTTTGATCTGGGAAGAGCTTGAAACCTGTGTGAGACGAGGATGTCAACATGCTTGGGTAGCAGGATTGTTTCTAACGGTAGAGCAGGGCTGGCAAAATGGTGTACTTGGCTCTCAAGTGCAAAACGGCTCTATTAAGCTAAAAGTCTGTCGTGATGGCAGCGATGAGCAATAGGTGTGCTCTTAAAAGCAGGGCCAACTGGGGAGCTAAGGCTATCCTAGGAGCCTTATCTCCTGTGTTATTTTATTCCTCATCACTGAAATGTCTAAGGAAAGTTAGTCCTGATTAGATGGGCTGAACTGAACAACAGCAAATGATGTTCCATAAACTGTAAAAAGCTAAGACCAACCTGGTGAAGTCATTGGTAAAGTGTCTGTAATGGATGTCGATGATATTGGGCAGAGGCGCTCTCATTAAGAAATTGCCTGCTGGAACTCCCTCCAGCCATCTGGCATCCAAAATGCAACAGCAAAAAGGACCCTGTTGGTGATTTTCAGTAAATGTTTTGCACCGAGCCATCTTTGTTGACTGTCTCTATTGTTTTGCAGATGTTTATGGTATCATGAATCTTTTTTTTCAGCCTTAATTGCAACTCATGCTCCCCCAATCCAAGGATTAACTTTGTTATAACAGAAATGAAATTTGTATGAAATTTTTATCCTTAAGAGCTTTTTTTTTTTAGACAGATCCTCAGATCATATGTTAAATTTGAAATATTTGCAATTTTAACCCCCCGGACTACTGTTGTGCTTTTTAATTTAATTTTTAAAAAATTCTGCATACAGATGACTTTTTTTGACTGTTTTGTTCTTTGGTTTCTGAGTATTGCTCCTCATTTTTGAAAAGAATAGGTTGTAGCTATTTTTCTTAAAGCTTTTGAAGGCTTTATGAGCAACAATAACAATGAAAATATTTTATTCATGTATATCACCCTGGTTAGTGGCAATTGGGTTTTATTTTGCCACAAATGACAATGACTTAGTCTCTTTTCCTCTCAGTTTAATTTCTGGTGTAAGTGGGTCTCTCAGATGTTACACTCATAGATTCTGGACTCACTTGGGCAAGAGCCGCCTTTGTTTCTTCACAGACCCAAGCACAGAACATTGTCTTGAAGCAGGATGCACAGCACCGAAGTGCTTCCTGTGGTAGCAACATGCTGCTGGTGCTCAGTGGGTGTGAGCTCCTGATTTGTTCCAAGATTAATCTGAAAATGAAATGATTCTTGAAATAGCCATAACTGATGCTTCAGTTGAGTGTGGTACACTTAAAGTAAAGCATATTAACTTCTTATATCGAGTCTTCTGAAAGGTACAATCATCCCTTATCTTTGCAGGTTAGTTTGTTTAACTTTCACTGGATTATTCTCATGGAATAAGAATGAGATATTGCTGTTGCAGAGGAGCACTGGGACCTCGTAAATGAAGGAAGCTGTGAGGTTTTGTAGTGAAAACTGCACATGGGTCTCGGAAGATTTGGTTTGTGTACTAAATTCTGCTGCTGATTTACCAACACTGTGTGACCTTGAGCTACTCAAAACAATTTATAATTTTTTCAAAAGTGACTACTAATATTGACTGTCTCCAGTTTCAGTATGAGACACATAAGGCTTGAATTGCAGACTTTTGTACTACTTGAGTATTTATTTTTAATAAGGGTCCTAATTAAGTGTGCAATCTCTGTTGCAGGAAAGCTCTCCTGGACTCTGTCTTCATTCATTAAAATGTGTCAAATTCCTCAGAGTTTAGAGCAGAGCTCTAACAATGGCAAAAGAGACCCTATGTCCTGAATATATACTAAATGTGCCAAAGAATATGCATGTTAATAAGTACTTGTTCAGTGATAAAGTATAGCAACAAGGGGTTATATATTTCCTCACTTTCAGCTACACGAGCAGAGCCCCTGACTTCACTCAGGAAGCTATACTGTTGTGAGACATGGAAAAGTAAAATACCCTCTGCTTTATAATAAGTCATTCCAGCTCTGTCTAATTAACACTTCTTAGTGTTAATTGTAACCCCCTGTTCTGTGTTTTTCAGGGACAATATTTCCCAAGTACTGCTGATGAAATGTCAGGCAGAGGTAATAATTTTGTTTTCCTTGCTATTATAACATTGTGCCATAGATATAGTTATATACAGAGATACATGCCAATCAACCAACAGAGCAAACAAGATGAAGAAGTAAAAATCTTCTCCTTAGAGAGCTGCTTAGGCAGACAATGAATTATGAGTTCTCTGCCTAGAGAACTTGCAATGAAAACAGCTATTCCTACTGGCATACCTCGCTGTGATAAAAAAAAAAGAATAATTTTAGGTGGCTTGTTTTATTAAATCAATAGACTTAACAGGATGGAGTGGTGGAGTACAAAAATACAAAATATTTTTTTAATGTAATCTGCAGAATCCTACAGGCTTCTAATATTAATGCGACAGAAATACCATTGGCCAGTATTTGCAGAACAGCATTTAATGAACAATAAAGACATTCATGTTGTTGGAGGGGGGAAAATCCTGTTGGCAGTCCAGCAAACCTACCTATCTTGGTTTTGTAGTCTGAAGGAAATGAGAGAGTACTCAAAGAAAGTGGGAACATGAGATTCACTGTTAAAACATCACTCTGGTGCTGGCAACACTACAGAAATATCGCAAAAGACAAGTAAGAAAGTAAGGATATGGGGCCATCGTGTGTCACTGATGTTTAAGTAGGATTTTTCTTTTGGAATGCAACTTAAAAATCAAAGGTGGAGTTTGGTCTATGGCAAGAGAATGTAGAGCAATTGCTGTCTCATCCAAACAATCCTGTATGTGATGGTAGGGGGGAAAGTATCTGTGATGGCTCAATATTTTGTGAGAAGGTGAAAGTGAGAGATACACCTGACTGAAGATAAAAACAAACAAACCAAACCCCATGATGAAACATGGGGGGGAAAAAAAAAGCAATTATGTGAATGCCAACTGTAAGATGAAAATACAATGTCCAATAATTTTAGTCACATCCCGTACAGTTAAATTAACAAGCATTTTACGTCTTTTTTAAAAAATGGAAACAGGGTACCAAATTTAGGCCTAGCTCTAGTCTTTCAAATATTACAAATTTCTCCATGCCACCTAATGTAACACTTGAACTTGCAGAAGACTTGATGGCCCAGTGAAACATCTGGAAGCACTTTGACATGTTGCTCTTAGGAGACCACTGGTGTTTATAGCTTGGTGGCTATTTTGTAGAGTTTTACGCTATATTCCTAAACATCAGGGAGGAGGGAGGGGAAAGGCCGAAATTCTGTTTTCCTGGACTGAGACTGGTATAACTAAAGGGAAAGTTTGAACACAATATTTCTTACCTACATTGAAATGCATTGAATTGCTTGTGAAGTACAGACTACTTTAGAGGATGGCAACCCCCCCCCAGCATTTGATTTTTTGAATAACCCATGACTGTTGCTTTATCATTATAGATTTTTGCTTTATCTCTAAAGAAACTCACTTTTTGATTCCTTTTGGCCCGCGAGCTCGGCTTCTCAGCATTGTGGTTATTCTATGGCCATGTTACCATGTAACAAAATCGCTCATCAAAAAGTTTACCTACAAGTAGGGAACAACAAGCGTCCTCTGAAAAAGGAAAGCATTATTAAATGCTCAAACATTACAGAAGAAGAGTAATATTCAATTGCCTCTACACTTCTTCTCAGGTCTAGACACTTCATTATGATCTTCAGTATTTTTTTTTTTCCTTTACATGAAATACTGCTAGTAAATCTGATTCAATCACTTCTTAGTGTTTAAAATACTTAACTGGCTTTTTTTTCTGTCAGAATGCCATCGTTCCTACATTCTGAATTTCTCACTGTTGAGTTTTCTGTGGTTGTTTTATCATCTTGCTGGAACAAAAAGGAAATGTTTTGCTTTTGTGAAGCACAAATATGAGGCAGGAGAAGCGTGAAGCTGAGGTGCAGCAGCAGCAGCTTGCTTAAGCTGGAGTGCCTGCTTCTGAAGAAGAGAAAGGGCTGGAGGGAAAAGGGAAAATGGTGGCAGGTGGTTCATGGGGGGCGGGAGGGGTGTTAGCCCTGACACAGACAGCCCCTCTGCAGACACTTGCCTTACCAGAGGGCCCAGCTTGGCCCAGCCAGGTCGGGGGCCCGTTTGTGCCTGCACACTGGGAGGTGGATACGTGGGGTGGTGGCATGTGGGCAGTCAGTACGGCTCTTGGGAGGCGCCGTGTTTTTTGGACAAGATGAAGGCCGAGCCTTGAACCCCTGCCAGCCTTTAAAAATCCCGTGGCACTCCCCACGAGAACGGGAGGCAAAGCCAACCTGTGAGCAGGGCTGTAGCTGCGGCCTCGGCAGGCAGCTGTGTTGGGCAGCGCTGTGGGGCACTGGGCGGGCTCCTGACTCTCCTCAGCGGGCTGAGGGGCAGCCGGGGCGGCTGTGGGGCCAGGCGCAGCCAGCAGCCCCCACGGCAGGACCATTCGAACACATGGATGACAGGTTTGTCTCTGTCTGTCTCTGAGGGAGTTTTTAGTGGTGAATGGTGCCCATTTCTCTTCCCTGCCTTGATTCTGTTGTTGCAGTAACAACCTGCTTGGCTGCACCTGACTGGTATCCCCTTTGGACGAGGGGCAGCCATAGGTCTCCCAGCGGTGTCCCTGTGCCTCCTTCCTGATCCAGCAACTCATCCCCTGGTCCCAAGGCTGAGCTATACCCACACCCCCTGCTTAGTCTCTTAGAGGACCGACTGCAGAGCCATGGTTGAGGTAGCAGCTTCTTTTGACCTCTCCCCATGTCCTGAGTGAAACAAGATTGTGGTGAGGAGGCCCTGGGCCTCCTGCTCCCTCAGGGCCTCTTGCCCCAAAGATGGGCATGATTTCTTCACAGTGTTGTAGAAGTGCACTGGGGGTGTTTGATGGCAGCTGGGACAGCGGGCATTGCCTGGACCAGACACAGAAGAGCTGGTGAAAACAAGGTGTGAGGATCTTTTAACCTGAGGTTTTGGGGTGGCACTGGTGTACTGTTGACTTAATACTTTTAAGCACTGTCAGGCACACCTACTGGATCTGAGGTAAGACAAGCCTGGTAACAGGCACTGACTCTTACCATGTTAAATTACATTGCTAATTTTTATTTTCATTTTCATGTTCTTTTGTGAAAACTGCTGAAACTAGTATGGGATATTGCCCATTTCTTTTTGCAATATATTTTTGAGAGACTCTGTAACCAAATTGTAAATTCACAGATCCTTGCAACTGTGTATGAATAGTCTTGGCTGAATTCAGTGACAGTAGTCTCTGTGTGTGTGTATGTATACATACATATATATGTCAGTGTATGCACATATTTCTGTATATCTATCTTACCCTTGTGAATTCGTTTACCATTTGTAGTTTCTTTACCAATTACATTTTCTAACACAGCGGTTCACTCTGCATCATGTCATGCATGCTGCCCATGTGCCGATTTAAGGTTGAGGATAATTTAGCAGGGGTGCTGATTATGGCAAACTTATTTTCAGGAGATCAATGAGAAATGGATGTTTTGTGATGAAGTTTGCTTTGTGTAGATTAGAAAGATAACGATACATATGAGAGATTAGAATGTGACATTAAGACCAAAATAAACATGTGAACTAGCTCTGTGAAATCCACACTGCAATGGTAAGACATGAAATCAGGTAGTAGACCACATGGCTCTGTATCTGAGATCCAATTTTAAACTTGAAATACCAAAGGCAGTATGCTAGACCTGAGCTTGTGAACTCCTATCTGTGTTATTTTATGCATGTGAATGGTCTCAGTGGCTTTCATACTGACCTGTTTCCCACATCTTTGAAGATTTTGCAGTCTATACAATACAGGACTGCTTTTTCTGTGTGCCTTGGATAGCTCCAAGCATTCACCAAAAATACAGTAATAACCAGTTAGAACTCATTTTGTTTGAAATTTGTTTCATATTGATGTTGAAAAGCAGGTGAGTACTAGCATAGTAAATATGCTGCTTGAACATGGAAAGACTGATACTATAGTTATTTCAGCACAGTAGAATTGCTAGTCAAGAGGAAAGTAATTATAGTTAAGAAAAATATAGCTGAGAAAAAGTGTGTGGGTTTTTTTGTGTGTGGTGGTTTTTTTTTTTTTTTTAAGCTCTCCTGGGACATCTCATGTTATTTTACTGACCTCAGTGAAGACCTGAGAACCATACGATAACAGTCACTATTCTCAGTTTTCTTGCATCCTTCATCCAGCTCTTTCTTGATGACCAAGCAGGCTTATACAAGTATAAGCCAATGGGTCCCTTATCCTTCCAGAAGTGTACCCCAGTATATAAACAAGGAATTGCAAAAGGGATGCGCAATATACGTATTGAATTTCATCTTATTAATTGGAACTCTGTCAAAATGAAAGCTGACATTTAGGGGGAATAATTCCTCACTGAGGGAAAATAACAGTTTTGGCAGGCCATATAATACATGTCTCAGGGTTACCTACCAATAACTCGAAAAAGTCATGTGGCCATGAACAGTATAAAATTAAGTTATTGGGCATATCTGGTCCCTATAAGTTATCTATTCTGAATTAAGTCAAAGCTGAAAGTCATCTCAAATCACAAGTTTGTCTCCATGTTTCCACTACACTTTTATTGTTTTAAACAGTAATTTTCTGTATTTAAAAAATTTTTTTTTTCTTTTTTTCTCCCTTTATGAAAGAATTGCAAAACCAGGAAACTGCATTCTCAGAAAATACCATCTGAAAAAGAAGGCTGAAATTAAAGAAAAAAAATTCATAGAATCATAGAATGGTTTGCATTGGAAGGGACCTTTAAAGGTCATCTAGTCCAAGCCCCCTGCAGTGAGCAGGGACATCTTCAACTAGATCAGGTTGCTCAGAGCCCCATCCAGCCTGACCTTGAATGTTTCCAGGGATGGGGCATCTACAACCTCTCTGGGCAACCTGTTCCAGTGTTTCACCACCCTCATTGTCAAAAATTTCTTCCTTATATCTAGTCTGAATCTACCTTCTTTTAGTTTAAAAACATTACTCCTTGTCCTATCACTACAGGCCCTGTTAAAAAGTCTGTCCCCATCTTTCTTATAAGCCCCCTTCAAAATTGCTTTAGATATTTCACAGTTCTACAGGAGTGAGGTTCAAGGGAACCAAAACCCCAGAATTTTTGAGGAGTTTGGATCTGAGCATTATAGTTCAGACCTTTCTTCCTTTTTTTTTTTAAATATTATAGTTGTTATCCAGTGTTTAGTATTTTGTTAAATATCATTGTAATGAAAATATTCTAGCTAGAAGACTGCATGCCATGTTTTGGACAGAAAGGTTTTAATGAACAGCTCATAATCGGACCAAAAGAAAGGATTTATTTTTTGTCCTTCTATAGCAATACTATTTTCTCCTCCACCTAGTTTGTACTTTAATTGGCACATCTGTCTTTAACAGAATCTCTTCAGTAACTCTGTCCTTTGCTCTGCCTCTTAAACCTTCAGCCCTTCTCTCTAGGTTAGGTAGCAGATTCCTGTGACTGCATGTGATATACTTTTCAAAGTGTCTTCTACTTAATTGCCATTAAAATCCCTTTGAAAAAAAATCTCACTAGGCACTGTTCCTTCAGCATGTTTTTTCCTGAGATTTAGTTACCAAGTAGCGGTGGAGGATGCTTGAAAGGGCTCAGGAAGCAACCTCTCTCCTGAGAGCGACTAAAAGAGATGATTAGGAGAATGCAGGAGATCAGGTTTGTAATAGTGGTAGTTTCTCCTAATCCTCTTTGTTTTAACAATCATGTCTAAAACTTTAAAGGTGCCTGCTGTGCCTGCTGAGCTCTTGTTCGGTAGTGGAAGTGCAGAGGTTAAGAGGTGTCCCTCCTGCAAGCAAATGCAGAAGAAAATGGTGCTGTGGTTTGGGTGCCTGGTTGCAACTCAGAAGGCTTTGGTTAAACTTCCTGTTCTATCAAAGAGCTCCTGTGGGCTCAAGGGGAGTTACCTGGGGCACAGCTGAAGTACTGGGTTCTCAGCCCAAACTTTCCTCATGTACAGTAGCCAGTTAGTTTGAAAGAGAGAAAACAGAACAATTACTGCATCTAGGAAACATAAACTATGAGTATTGGCCATGGTTAGTGACTTATTGAATACCTTGTAGTACTGAAAGGATTTTTGTAAGATCTGACTCTTGGAGTCCTGGTATTCCATGAGAACCTCAGATTTTGCTTTTAAGCAAACTTTTAGCCATTTGGTTGAGGGAGAAAAAATGAAGTCATCAACCATAAAGGCTTGATAAAATGAAGGGAATGACAGCTACTAAAATGTTATGTTTAAAGCAATATCTGACTTGTTTAGGAGTCCAGGTTTGGCAGTACCAGAAGACAAGCTCTTGCCAACTATCAGAAACTGAAAGCAGCCAGTGTCTCACACCGGCTTCCAGGATCCATAGTTTTAAATTTAAATAATTCATGTGGTTAATGAATAATAAATTTAATAGTAATGATTAAGGCAGATGACTCTCTGTTCAGTTAAATGGTCACAGCCAACTGAAAAATGTGCGTGGTGCATACATGCTGCTCTCCTCCTCTAAGTTTGCACGCATTCATCCCCTAACAAGCTTGTTTAATGCTGCGGATGATTCACTTTGCCCTTAGACAGTGCTTCACTGTTCCCTGCCTCACACCTGGCTGCAGCAATGTGCTTGGTTTAGAGGAGGGCAGCTAATTAATTTACAGTGTTTTGCTCTCTTGTGCAGTGAAGCTCCAGAAACCACAATTTTGCTTCCTAACTGCTGTGGAAGCTGACGTGCTGTTCCCTGCTGGCGTGTGTGCAGTGTTGCCTGCTCTGTGGCAGTTTCCTAGGCCAGGCTCTTCTGATCCCTCCAAGCTGTTAGCCCCAAAGTCCATCCTGGTGCGAGTTAGAACAGCTCAGCAGGGGTGCACAGAGATGGGCAGTGTTGGCTTTGGAGCAGGGTCCCTGCAGGGCTCTGGAACAAGAGGGAAAATTCCCCGTCTCTTATCCTGCCCCTCCCTCCCACCCCTGCCATTCAGCCCATTTCCTCAAAGAGGCTTTGTGGAGTCTGCAGGCCACAGAGCTTTTTTTCTTCTTCCCCACCCTGCTCCTCCATTCCATCTGGTGTTTGTTTTCCCGTGCTGCCTCTTGCTTGTTCCATTTGAATATTGTAAGAGTCTTGTGCTGGATGTTTTGACAAGTAGGTGCTGTGTAGTACGGGCCGTGCAGCCTGGATAGGGGGCCTGCAGGCAATAAGCTACATTAACTTTTGCTGTTGTACAATGGCTGAGATGTGCTGCTGCCGCCTTGGGTTAAGATCTTTGCACAAAGGGACCCCAGACTGTCATGGGATCTCACTCTATTGTGGAGGACTATCTATCTGATGGTAAGGAGGAGGTCCTGTGCTATCTTTCTTCTGATGACAACCAGGAACGAGACAGGGCTGACCTTGCACCTTTGCGATTCCAAGCTAGTTTGTTGTCTCACTGGCTGTGGGTGGCATAAATAGAAACATTAGGACACTGAGACAGTTGTTCCTGAATTACTCATGCAAGTGGGAAGCAGATCAAGCCCTCTGCTTGTGCTTGCTGTTATTGTTTATTTATTTATTAATTTATTAATTATTTTACTTCTGTTGACTGAGCAAAACTCCCATTAAGCTGCAAGAGCCTTGTGCAATAAACCGGATTGGAACCATTTGCTCCAGGATGTTTCTTGAAGGCTTCCAGCACAATGCTGATGGGATTTGCCTCCTCCTGTGTTTACCATAGTTTGTGAGGTAAGGAACCTCATTTTATTTTCTTCACCCTTCCTCTGGAACTCTTAGGAGGCAGTCAGTGGCGGAGCTTATTCTTTGGCACAGCTTTCAGTCAGGCTCAAAACATACATTGGGTCATTACAGCAAAATGAGTTATCTCCAAGTCACGTGTCTCAAGCTGGAACTGGGGAATTGAGGGCTTAAACTTTGGGAAATTCCTTACAGCTATCAGTTACACATTTTATCTAATGTGTTTTTATAGGACTATTTCCCTCTTTCCCCAAAGAAGAGCTAGTGGAAGTTTGCTCCTGTGACGTGTTTGTTACAGGACTTGAGAAGTGTCTTGATTCTGCTGCCACTGTGTGGTCAAAACCGGTCTGGTGCTTCAGGTATTCCTGTTTCTTACCATGATCTGTGTGGAGTCAGCAGAGTCCTGCATCCTACATGATTCGTCTCCATGCCACTGTAAACGAGGAGTAACTGCACTGAAATTAAATGACTCTTTATTTATGTTAGCGGCGCAGCCAGATGCACCTGCAGCAATAAGGGTCCATCGTGCTGAGTAGGTGTTAGGCTAGGAAAAAACAACAAACAGTCCCAAAGTCAGCTCATAATTTGATACTATGACCACATGTAACAGGTAAATAAAATTGTCCCGGCAAGGATAAACCTTCTCATAGACATGTGCTTGAAGTCAGGGCCTTGACGAATAGCTGCTGTTGACTGAGCTGTTTGAAATACAAGCAAAAAGGGAAGACTGTTAGTGGGATTTCATTAATCTCAGTTGTAATTTCCACAACTCATATGCACCCCAAGATGATAGCTTCTCCCTGTTTTTTTAAGGTTGAAAAGCTATAGATCTCTTGCAGCCTTGCACATTGTTGGGGTTTCAGGCACGCTACAGAAGCTTTGCTATTCAGCAGTACAGCACTGTAACAAATAATCAAATACAGGTGTACTTAAAAAAAAAGCTTATATTAGCTTTGCTTTTTAGAAAATAATATGGTAATCATTTATGTTTTGCCAGTTCAGTAATATCCAGGAGGTTTCTCAGACAGTAACTCACTTGAGTGAATTAGAAATGTTTTATTGTAGTAATAAACAGTGATATGTCTTCAGGGACTTTCAAAGCAAGTAAAATAGAAAAAGTAAATTACTCTCTGGTTTGGTTCTGCATTCCTTGCTCATTCAGGATTTTCACTGGCTTCAAGGAATGCAGGAGTAAGCCCCAAATATTTGTAAGGAGATCAGAGTGAAAAAAATTTGCCTTGAGCCCAAAGATTAAAAAAAAGTAAAATGTCAGCACTAGAAATTGACAGAGGGAGAAAATTCCAGCTACTAAGGGAAGAGCAGCTGAGAATGTCATGCAATACTTTTATTAACACAGTACGAAAGGCAATTTAAATAAATAAAAAGGCCTATTTCTGCAGTTTTCAAAAGTCCTTATTTAATTTAGGTAAAAATAAATATACCACAAATGTTAAACAACTAACTCATAATCATCTGATAACCTCAGATCCAGTCTCAGCTTTATTCTCAACAGCAAGTCACATGTTCTCTCTCCTGTCTCCCACTTCCTGTGTTACTAAATCCACAGTGCTTTGGGGAAGGGACAGTTTCTGTGGGTCTGTGCAATGTCTAGGCTAACTCAGACCCAGGCTGAGGTGGGATTCCTGCCTACGGCTGGGCAGCTACTGACAATACCTGCCCCTTTCCACTCCCTTCTTGTCATATCCCATTTTGTTCTCTTGCTGACCCATTTGCTTTCTCTCTCCGCTTGCTTTGAGTTAAAGCATGTATCTTATGCTGTGCATTAGCAGCATAATGGGGTCCCTAAACAAACTGGTAAGTTTGATTCCTAGTGATTTTTTTAAAAAATATTTTTATTTATTTATTTTGCACCGATATGGATTGTAGACTGAAGCATACAGTAAACTGCAGGTCCTTGCTGGAAACTGTATTGACTGCACTTGGTTACTGTAACACAGAGAAAATGAGGAGTTAGCAATAAAGCCTCTAGCCTTATGTGTAGGTCTTGATGTTGGTTGGAAGCTTTGCAGTCAGAGCGAGCACTTCCAGGGACTCTCTCTCCTATTAGACTTGCTATATGAACCAAGTTCCTATGCATTTCCATAATTTATGAGACTTAGGCTACAGCTGGCTATTTAGGCACAGTAGTGATAGTAGTGCAGATGACAGACACACAACATTTGCACATAGTACGATTGCATACACCACATTTCCTTTGGAAACTGGGCTAAAAATAGGAACACTTTCTAGTGCCAAACTTGTCTGTCGTAACTAGTAGAGGCTTTTTGCCCATTCATGAGTGTGCTGAGCTACTCATGCTGCTTCTGTGCTAATGTGTTTACTTGGCACCCTGGTTATACTTTCACGAGATTTTGTGAAATACTTTTAATTTATCATGGTGATGAGGAATATTGGTGGGGAAGTGAATAGAAATATGAATTTATCATGTGAATCACTTTCTAGCCTTTTTTTTTTTTTTTGTCTGAGGAAAGCTTTGGTCATGTCCTGTGTCATATTTCTCATTTCATGGTTGTTTAGTGTAAGGAATAAAATGTTATGTTACCCACTGAAGGTGATGCAGGCCTAAGGCATACTGCAATCAAGGTGGGTCTGTATGTACAATGATAAAATAAATATTGCAGTGACCTTGCACAAGTTTCTTGCATAGAATCCCTCTGCCTTTTCCCTTCTGATCCTAATCCAGGAATGCAAGCCAAAGGGTGGAGAAGAATGAGCCTGTACTTTGGGACATTGAAAACTACCCCCCAGGTCTGAATTCTGCTGCTGTGACTACAGCACAAGTGGACTTAAGATTTGCTTTTTGTAGTACCATAAGACAGTGTGATGTGATACTCATATCCTGCTGTGTTGTACTCATTAAGCAAAGCCAATGGTTAATTTGGAGCATTCCAGGAGCTAAAAAATGGTTTGATGGAAATGAAAATTTGAAGACCAAAATCAGCTTTGGAGTAAACAGATAGAACCCCTTGGGGGGTGTGTGTGTGTGTGTGTGTGTGTGTGTGTTTTGTTTGTGTTTTGTTTTTTTTCCCTTCTTATGGAGAGGCTGGGGTGGATTCACTCCTGTTGTGGTAATGTCCAAAAAGCCTCGTTAGCCCATGATGTTATGTATACTGGAAATGACCACTCTCTATCTCCTTCAAGAGTTTAGTGATCTATAAAAATGTTCTAGCATTGCTCTAATTTATGGTAAATAGTACGAAGTAGGAAAAAAGATACAAGATCCCCTAACTCAAAGGGCCATGGAAATAGAAATGTGTAGGCTACTCTTATTCTAAGTTCTTAGTATTTAATAATATAGCTTCCTAACTGAGGCCGAGATGCTACTGAAATAACTATTTCCACTTTCCAGCGACCCATTGTGCTCAGCTGAGTGCGTGTTAGGCCACTAGAGAGCAGCAGAGACTGTGTTTAAAGCCACCACCGATCGTCCCTAGTCTTCAACGAAGCAGCACTTCTGTGTCGTCTAACCTTCAACTGTCAGATGCTGTCTTATTTCGAGACCCTTTTTTTCCTGTTCTTTTGCTTAACGCTCAGCTTTACTTGCCATCAGCTTTCTCTGATAGTGTTTTCCCCCGATGTACACACCAGATGTGTACAGTCCAGTGGATAGTGTACCTTCCTTGGCTGGGTTTTGTTTTAACAGTAATAGCATGTTAGGGAAGGAGACCATCATCTAAATATGCTGTGGGGGCATTCATGATGCAGAACCCAAACTGAATTTCTGAAATTTGTCCCTTTACTGGAAATGTTTTGTGTGGTGGCTAGTCCATTCGTGTAGTGAGCCAGTCTGTAATGATACCTCGGGGATTTTTATCATTTCTGTTGACTATATTCTCCATAAAAAGAGCAGATTGAAAGAGCTTTAAAGGAGCAAAACTGTCTGTACTTCTAAAATGCTATTACTGTGATTACAGTGGCTGCCAGGGTCTTTGGCACCAACATTAAGCAAGAGGCAGCAGGTAGATACATGTGGTGGGCTGACCCTGGCTGGATGCGAGGTGCCCACCAAAGTTCCTCTGTTACTCCCCCTCCTAAGCTGGACAGGGGAGAGAAAATATAATGAAAGGCTCATGGGTTGAGATAAGGACAGGGAGATCACTCAGCAATTACTGTCATGGGCAAAACAGACTCGACTTAGGGAAAAAAATAATTAATTTATTACTAGTCAAATCAGAGTAGGATAATAAGAAATAAAACCAAATCTTAAAAACACATTCTCCCCACCCCTCCCTTCTTCCTGGGCTTAACTTTACTCCCGATTTTCTGTACCTCCTCCCCCGAGCGGCGCAGGGGGACGGGGAATGGGGGTTGCGGTCAGTTCATCACACATTATTTCTGCTGCTCCTTCCTCCTCAGGGAGAGGACTCCTCACGCTCTTCCCCTGCTCCAGCGTGGGGTCCCTCCCGCGGGAGACAGTCCTCCATGAACTTCTCCAACGTGAGTCCTTCCCATGGGCTACAGTTCTTCACGAACTGCTCCAGTGTGGGTCCCTTCCATGGGGTGCAGTCCTTCAGGAACAGACTGCTCCAGTGTGGGCCCCCCATGGGGTCACAAGTCCTGCCAGCAAACCTGCTCCGGCGTGGGCTCCTCTCTCCACAGGTCCTGCCAGGAGCCTGCTCCGGCACGGGCTTCCCATGGGGTCACAGCCTCCTTCAGGCATCCACGTGTTCTGGTGTGGGGTCCTCCATGGGCTGCAGGTGGATATCTGCTCCACCGTGGACCTCCATGGGCTGCAGGGAGACAGCCTGCCTCACCAGGGTCTTCCCCACAGGCTGCAGGGGAATCTCTGCTCCGGCACCCGGAGCACCTCCTCCCCCTCCTTCTTCCCTGACCTTGGTGTCTGCAGAGTTGTTTCTCTCACATCTTCTCACTCCTCTCTCCAGCTGCAATTGCTGCTGCGCAGTAACTTTTTCCCCTTCTTAGATATGCTATCACAGAGGCACTACCACCGTCACTGATGGGCTCAGCCTTGGCCAGTGGCAGATCCATCTTGGAGCTGGCTGGCATTGGCTCTGTCGGACATAGGGGAAGCTTCTAGCAGCTTCTCACAGAAGCCACCCCTATAGCCCCTCCGTTACCAAAACCTTGCCACACAAACCCAATACAATACAACACAACACAACAGACAGGTAATGGGAAACAGTCCTATGTCTGGCATAGTGTGAGCACTGAAAGGGGAGGTGGCATTAGTTCATGACCCCAGCCTTGCAGAGGCCAATTCACAAGGGACAAACTCAGGGGCTCTTTTATCTTATTCCTCAGTGTGCTGAGAGTGGGGGGCGAAAAACGTTGGCAGATTATGGATTGTGTGGAAGAACCGGATACTGCTTAAATGGGTTCCGGTGTGGCAAGAAAGATTAGAGTGGGTGAATTGATCAAATCTTGGACAGTATTTAACTGATTAAAATAAGTACTATTATGACTATACAGAAATTCTCAAGGTTTTTGGATGATGAATCATGGTGATTATTCCCACAGACCAGTGCATTGCTGTACCATCATCCCTGTACCCAGCATTATCAAAGCACTTCTTTATATAGAAGAAGATGCGTCACAGACATTATAATCTGCTGAAGGTGATGCCACCACAATGTATGTTCATAGTTCTGATACTCTGAGGATTAGTTTGCAACTTCTCTTGATTCGGTGGGAGTAGGAGTCTTGGTGTTTCTGAAAATCCCTGGGAGTCTTTGCATTTTCAGGTACCTAAAAACCTTGAAAATCTGCCCATAGTATCCTATAACTTGAGATATTTATATTTCAATTTTCGAGAAAACTGACTCCGAAGTCTGCAGAAGGTAACAGTGTCAGCATTATTATTGGTGGCATTTATTCTATCTGAGCAGCTGCAGATTACATTATTTAATATCTATTTTATCTGTGTTTCAGAACTGATTTGGTGTTACAACAAAGGCAGACTTGTCTTATGAGAATCAAAATTATACTTAATTGAATTCTGCTTTGGGAGTTTCTGTCAATCACACAACTGCGTGAATTGGGAAAGACACATGATTGCAACTGTGATTAACTTCTCCAGAGTCGCTCTGAGTATTGTATATCACATTTCATAAAGAGAGGTAGTATCTTCAGAATAATTGTATTGTAGTAAAGGGTATCTTTTGAATGTCAAAAATAACTTCATTTTCTTTGAGGGGACATATGAGAAGGAGGCATTCTTAAAATGAAGGCTGTGAATATTTCTAAAATAGGCATCTCCACCTGAAGCAGTCTTGACCACCTTCCTCCATGTGTAATTCCTAACAACAACAATGTAAACAAATGGAGAATTCCCTGCCCTGAGAGCAGCTTGCCTTTGATGCCAACCTGCATGTGAACTACCTTTATACCATCTAGAGGTGGGCAGGTGGTAAATTAGCAGTAGATACAGACTGCCAATGAGTAATTAAGAGTGAATGTTCATGGTGCTGGAATATTTGAGCCACGTATTGTAAGTGCATACCAATGCTGTGAGTTTTCCTGTGTTTATGCAGTCAGGTAAATGAAATCAGGTCCTTCTTGCTATTATATTACTGGTTTATTTTTCTGAGTTGAAGTTTAATCTTCCTTTATTCCTGGCTCTTACAAATGAGCGACAGCAAATACGGACCGCTTTTACTTGAGAATATGAGCCTTTATAAGAGCTTTGAGTACTTTAATTTGTATGTATTAAGATTTGTAACTTACCAATTTAAGTTTCTTGAGTGTTGTAAGATTACATTTTAAGAACTGTGAATAGGGTTAGTCCAAAAATCACTGCACTAGAGATCTCTAACTTTGAAGGGCAGACAATAGTTTTTTTGCACCCCTGTAGCTAGTTAGCCAATGTTAATATTCACTTTGCTTTTATCTCTAAATTGCATCAACTCTCTCCAGTGACATTTAACTTACATATGTGAAGGGATTGGCATTTTTAGATTGTCAGAGTGTTATTGGATGAAAAAGCTGATTTTGTCACGGGACATCTGTTTTATTGTTAATTAGATGAAATAGGAAAGACATCAGAAGAGTACACACAGAAACTATTTCATAGTTCCTGCTTAAAATCTTACTCTGATCCCTTGAAATTAATGATGCTTTACAGATTTTCACATTTTGATGTGAATTTCATTTAGGAAGATTCAGGAACAAATGACAGAGAGTTGTTATCCATCTGTGCCTCTGTCTTTACAATTCAATTATTCCATGCCATTGTACAGTCTCTCCTTTCAAAACTATCAGAAGAGAGAAAACAACCAAGGAGTTCATTTATCGTTTAAAAAAACCAACCCAACCACAACAACTTATGTCATCATCACAGCTCATGTTTTGTGCTTATCAAAGTGCTGTTTACATTGTCCCACCCATCGAGATGAGTTGATCTTTTTGATAGTTGTGAACTTGTGGATGCTAAGATCCTGTATTCTGATGGTTACCTGGCTTTTTTTCCCATCCTGCTTTTTTTTTTTTAATTTTTTTTAGCATAAAGACTCAAGTAGACCAGTTCAGTCATTCTTAACGATCTGTCCTGTTGAGCTGCAGAAAAGGAGGCATGTATAAAATATACTCCCCAGGAGAGACAGAGAAATTGTAATTTGTGATAACTGGTGATAATATGTCATATTATTTCAGGATGAAGGCAAATGAGATCCCTCATGGGAATAAGGGAGAATAAGGCATTAAGAGCAGTAATTGGGACTATTGTAATGGTATGGAAGGTTAGCTGAAGATGGGGGAAGACACCAGATAAGGCTGCAGTGGTTGCATCTTTCTCACTTACAATAATGCATCTGTAACTTGGGAATTGAGCACTGGATAGATTCAAAAGAACAGTGAGGTGCGTGGGGAGCTAATTCAGTTCTGCCTGTTCCCTTTGCTCTTGAGCCCTTTGACAGGGCCCCGATGTGGCCTTGTACAGAATTTGATGATGGAGAAGCAAAGGATGCACGCTGGCTTTGGCAGGCCCATGCTGAGTAACCCTTACAGCTGTAAAGGGGGAAAAGCTCTTCTGCAGTTCCTGTCTTGAGAAATGTAAGGTAAAGAATATACAGAGACTGCAGAGCAAGTCATGGGCTGCACAGCTGGCATTAGACTCTATCCATGCTCACTAAGTGCTGGTGGGGGGAGGAGATGATAAAGAAGAAACTGAGAAAGTAGAATTTGATTGGGGGGGGAGGGAGCAGGGAGGAATGGATTTTAAGTCCTTGAAGTGATGTTAGCAGGAAAGTGAAGTGACTTCAAAAATGCAGTCCTCATTTGTGCTGTGCACACAGCTCCTTTTCCATCCTTGGAAATAAAGCCCTAATCTGAAGCAGTTTACAGAGGCCCTTTTCCTCCATGTGTACAGGGAGCATGTATGGTTCTGAGTGGAAGCTGCATTTCTTGAGTTGCCATGTGAGATTAGAGAACCATCCAGTTAGGTGAGTACTTTGCGATAAGTGTCAGTAGCAGTTACTCTGGGGGAATGCAAAAGAAATTCTGAAGAAGGATGTTTGAGTTAACTATGTCTCCTCGCTTTGAATGTATAAAGCCCTTTCAATAATGGAACAAATTCCCTAACCCCTCCCCGAGACTTTCATAGACGTGGTCAGATAAGAGTTGTTTTCTACACTGACCTCATGAAAACATTGCAGAGCTTGCAGAGCCATTATATATGCCACTTAGAGTGAGGGTTCTGGCCCTTCATTTCAAGTACAGAAGTGCATGTTATTATCCTATTCCTAGCCCAAAAAAGTTCTTAGTTCTTTTAATATGTAATATTCATTAACTAAAAATATAGGTCCATTATTCTCAATGCTGTACCTCCCTCTTCCCCCACTTTTTGGTCTCGGACTCATGCTAGGGATAAACTTGGCAAAATACTTTCATTAGTGTGACTAAGAGAAGCTTACAACATGTTTCATTTAAAAGGGAGCAAGATTGATACCCTTATTAGCGAGCTGGAGCAATCCCTGCCTTTTCTTCTAAAACAGCTCCATATCTGTTTGGCTCTGGAGTGCACAATCTTGATGAATTGTGAGTTAACTTAATGGAGAGGAAAATGTGTGTAGCGCTGTGTGAGGGCAAAAGGGAAAAATACAGAATAAGAATCAATGGAAGAGAGAAGAGGTTTGATGGAAAATGAAATGGCCTCTTCCCAAAAAAGCTGATGAAGAGAAAATAAACAGACTGGCAAGCAGGCTCAGAGAGGGAACGCAGGAAACTACAAGACGGTCACTGAGGGGAGAGATGGATCACAGGCACAATGTACAGATTTTGATTTTTGAAGAGCAGAAAGTGTGGGAATATTTGCATCAAGGGCCTTGGTTCTGGCCCATCTTTGCTCAAATTAAATAAGAAAAGCTCAAAACAGGAAAAAAGGTGAAAAAGTTCCTCTCTTCCTCTGAACTATAGGTTCTAAAATAAACACTAGAAATTTAACTCTATTGGCAAAATATTTCAGAATATTTTTGAATGTTAGTGTCTTTTCCTGTGGTTCCTGACTCAAAAGCAATTGCTCATGAATGGCAGGTTTTTTCAATCTATGGATTTCTGCTACCTGGGTATATTCAGACTTACATTCTGTTACTTAGCTGGCTAAATCAGTGTTATTACTTCTGCCAGGGCTGTAGTGACAGTCCAGACTGTCCTGATGGCTTATTAACTAACCTCTGATTTCACAGTCTACTGCTACTAATATATAAGCCAGAAAAGACCTTGCTTGGCTTTCAGAGTTAGGCAATTATCAGGAGTGGCTGTTGGGGGTGAGAGGGGAAACACTTGAAAATTGAGCTGACTTGATGAGGAAATCGCTGAGAGACAGAGCAAAAGAGCAGGATCCTAAATATCAATGTGCTCTTGCAGTGTTCCAGGGGAATTTTGTTTGTATGATAATGACTAGAATATAAAGATCTATCCCAAACTTTTAGATGCAATAAATCAACCTCACTTTCTTTTTTTTTTTTTTAAATTTAAAGGTGGCTACAGGAAACTAAACCGAAGGTCAACAGCTACATGATGTTTAAATTAAGTGTACATGTAACGAGCATTAACAGCTATTTCCATGTTACACATGGAAGTTACGCACCTCAGGGGGATATATTTATTTATATAAGGATAAATATCTGTCATTAAACTGTGCTGGGGCAGATGTTGGTGTAAAACAGTGACAGCTGTGTCTCTGAATCAGGATGTTGAGCATTCAAGCCCTCGATAAGGATCTGTGTTTGTATCTGGTGCTGGCTGGTATGCCTAACTTATGAAAGGTTAGAAGCCGTGCCACAATTTTGGAGGTTGATCTTAAGAAATAGAAGTGGTTTATTTGGGGTTTTTCTTTTATTTTTTTCCTTTGTTGAAAAACAATTTTTGGCCATTTTTCTGGACCCTTAAGGCATCCTTTTTATCTTTCTGCAACATGTTTAAACTCTCCTTTGCAACCCTGGGAACTAGAAATTGAATGTGGTGAGATTCCCATGCAACTATTGTATTTGAGTACCTGGGGATTTAGGAAAAATACCAAATACCACAAAGCTATGATAAAATCACAGTCTTTTGGCAACAGAACTATTGCTTATCATGTGGTCTTCGTGCTCGGTTAGAAGGAGCTGCTCCTGAAGCTAGTAATGTCGCAGAAGGTAGGGGACAGTGGGGAGGAGGGCACGTCATCTTGCATGCCTGTAATTGCAACATCTATGGTATAAGACAAGATCCACTGTCCTTCTGTAGGCTGTTTTTTTAATTATAGTTGCTGAGACTGGGAGAATGGCAGGGCTGGAGAAGTGACCAAACGGTTGAAAAGCATTTAAACAAACCGCTGAACCTGGAGGGTCAAATGATGCTCAGGAGGGTTGGGAGTGGAGCAGTGCTGGGAGGCCGCCCAGTATCTGTGCTGGCTGGCGAGAGAAGAACTCTGGAATAGGGATCGCAGGGCAGCTGCAGGTGCTTGGCACCTCTGGAGATCGCCCAGTTCAGGGTCCTTGCACAGAGCAGGGTCAGCTACGGCAGGTTGCTCAGGACCTTGAGCAACAGGCAAAAGACAGCTCTGAGCCCTTCTCTGGGCTGAGAAGGGAATCACCCTGCCGTTGCAGAAGTGGCCTGTGGGTCTCTATTATAATACCACTAACACGGATTTCTAATTAGTAGAAAATTGACAACTGTGTGTGCAAGCCCTTTCATCAGAGAATTGGCAGCTATCTTTTAGTAACTCTGTGGGTGCATGGCATATATACCTGTATATAACGCATCAACATTTAACAAGCTAAGAAACATGGGAAGAAAGAAGCAGAACTCAAAACAACTAACAGAAGGTGCAAAAGTTCACCAAAAAAAAAAACCACCCCGAAAAAGGAAAAAAACCTTTCCAAACCCCCCCAAAGCAGCTGAAGAGGGACTAAATCTTTAATGATAGAGTCTTAGATAAAAGACTAAAATATTTATATCACCTTTTTAACCTGAATTTTATAGCAATGAAGTTTAACATATATCTTCTATTACCTTTGTCAAGTTTATGACTAGCTCTCATTTATGGATCCCTTAAATATGTATAAGACAGTTTTACTTGTCTTGTTTACATGGGTTTTCTCTTTAGGCATTTGTCTCCATCACTGCATAGCATGTTTATGGTAATTTACTATAATACATGTATATCAGAGGCAGTTTAAATGACACTTAGCCTTGAATATATTTAAGATTTTTTTTCCTTGTAGCCACTAGGAAGTCAAAAGATATATGAAAAGCTATTAATTTTCAAATGATGGTAACATAAACAATATTAAAACTTGTATTTGCTCTTGGAACAGTGTGAGGGAGAAATATATAACAAATGGGGCATCACACAGTCAGTTATTAAAGAGGTAAATTAATAAACTCAACATTCAATCTTTTCTTTTCACATGTCAAGGATAATCTGGACAGTAGTTTGATGATTAGAGAGAACAAAATGTGTCTGATTATTTGGGTTGGCTTTAATCACTGACTTTGTTTAAGACTCCTCAGTAAACATTTGCTTTCAGTTAGTCTCATTTCCAGCCCTATGGAAAGGGATTCCCCATGTGTTATCCAGAGTGTGCACTGCATGTCCTTGCATTATTGCCAGTGTGTCCAAAGGATCTGAATGAATTGCCTCTGTGAGAGGGGCTGATGCTGTGCTAGTAGCATGTGCTATGTCTGTGTAGCAAGGAAGAGTTTTGTTGCAAAGGTATTTCTGTGAGTATACACAGAAGAAAAAAACATTAAGCTGGGACGTTATGGCTTAGAGTCCCAAAACTGTTTTGCCAGTTGGTGGCTGAGCTGTAGTAGAGCACAGATACTGTGTAGACCTGGGGTGTGCTTTACCTAGTAATCTACATTACTTTCAGCCTCATGGAAAGGTATGATCTGGCCTGAAGGTCGTTGTTTTGGAGTGAATGAACGGTACTTCTGCTGTTTTTTGACTAGGGTCCAGTTCATTCCTGTCTGTAAGTACATGAGTAACATTTATGTATCTTTATGAAATATAAAACAATGGCTGACTGTAATGGGAACTGGATTCCCTGATGCTTTTGAAAATGCCACTGCATGCTTATCTACTCTTTTTGGTGCTGGAAAACCTTTAAAAATCTGCTCCCTAATCTTATTCATTTTAAAAATATTGCTATTATGGAGAGACTATTAAAAGCTGACAACTCGTTCAGAAATCAAGCTCTGTGGCCTTTGATGGAGTGATTGAGAAAGACTTGCAGACATTAGGGAATACCAGAAAGCCCAGCTATTAATGATAATGGAGGTAGGAATCCTTCAGTACTTCAGAAATTTCACAAAAATGTGTACTACTTCCCCTCCACCCCAGCCCAAGCACCTGTACATAATGTGATGCTGACAAGAGAAAAGCTTACTATTAGAAATTGTTTTCTTTGACTACATGTTTAGAGAAAAGTGTGATGTCTTTTAACTAATAAAATTCATTTTTGCTTTTTGTAAGTAAAGGTGGATACAGCATCCTTGCTGCATGTATGCAAATGTGTAATTGTGGATCATTGAAATTTGCTATATTACAAATGCAGAAAGAGCCATCACGTTGGAAACAACCTTTCAGAGGAAGAAGCAAGGAATGAAATTCCTTTTATGAATAAACCCAAATTGAATGATTGTGCATATGCATTTGTATTTGCTTTCTCTCTTTGTTCTTTGTTCTTCCTTTAGCGACGCATTTGCATGCAGACTGCTAGTGATCAGAATGCAGAGCTCCCATACAGCGGAGCTGTGTGCTGGCATTGATCTAGCGGTCTGTGCCAGCTCAGTGGTGCAAGATTTACTTTAATTTCCTCTTCTCTTTGTTCTTTTGCCTCTGTGCTTTAAATAAAGACTTTTCTTTTATTACTTCC
The DNA here is from genome assembly GCF_018139145.2 of Gymnogyps californianus. Lineage (NCBI taxonomy): Eukaryota > Metazoa > Chordata > Aves > Accipitriformes > Cathartidae > Gymnogyps > Gymnogyps californianus. The sequence goes on along the minus strand of NC_059478.1, from coordinate 28,880,865 downwards.
AGAAATTTTCAGAAGTCCTAGCTATTTTGTATCCAAATAACCGTGACCTGTTTCTCTGTGATTGGGAGCTCTGCAATTATCTATCATCTGGTGGGTCCCACACTTAAGTATGTCTGAAATTCTCAAAGTTATTAACTTTGGGGAGGTGTGATTTTTGGTTAGACTAAATGGAGAGTGAGCATTTTGAAGCTATCAGGGTGTGCAGTTGGAGATTATATGCTTCTGGGAAGAAACCTCTGATACAATTTTGACAGAAGGTTCCAAACCTGAACAAGGAAGGACCAGGAACATGTACTCTTCACTTAAGACATCAGAGTTGATCAGGATCATGGAGGAAGTATACGGAAAGGCCCTAGAGAATGGTGTAGCATATGTGACTTGGCCATCCTCTCTTTTTGTGTTGTTAACATTGGGCAGACAAATAATGCACAGCAAAAAATATCTTTAAGTTGGTTTGTCTCCTTTACACAGAAAGAACTAGAGTAGAGGTTGCTTTTTCTTTGCTAGTTTTCCTTGGCAGGAACAGCACAAATGCCTTCAGAAAGGAGGAAGACTTCATAAGTGCCGCTATAGTTGGAGTGTTTTTGGTATCTGCTTTTCTCTCTGTGCTGTAATTGCATAACTGTGCAGTGGTGCAATGTGTATTTACATGGATTGATCCAGAGTCGGGGGTTTCAGCCTCTTTGCCTGCTCTCGGCATGGCTTTCTCCAATGAATTTATTAGGATTATGTCCTCTTAAAGAGTTAGAACTATTAGTTTCTATTCTTTAACTTCTTTACATAATATACACACATTTTCTGCAGGAGCAGTATATGGTAGTTGCTTTCATTCATTCATTTTCCAACTGGATTTCATGCAGAGTATTTTCAAGGCTGCTTTAATGAAATCTCATATAGGTAAAAATGTGGAGAATATGTTCTTGAGTGTGGGTTATTTTTGTTCCACTCCCCTCCCCCCCCAAGTTATTTGTAAACCTTGGCTATCTTTGGGCTTCTGTCCTTATATCACCGCTTTCCTTTATATTGAGATGCTGACAAGCTATTTTAATATCCTTGTCGAGAGAGCCATTCTTGTTGCTCCACAGGTGTGCAGCAGCTCAGTGAGCAAGGTTGTGCAGAAATCATCCTTCCAGCTTTCTGGAAGGTGGCTTCTACTTTTAGAAGAAGCTCCAAGCACTGGTGGCTTCACCTGGGACTTGTAGATTTTCAACCTCCTGCTTTACAGCTGGAATTCTTGAGCTGTCAGCTGGTTCTTGGAGGGGAAGCAGATTCCCCTTCCAAGCTAGCAAACACGTAAACCAGTGACTCCTTGCACAGCAATACCCTCCTCTCAGCATGTAGGCTAGGCTTCCAGTAGCACTACAGCATTACAGCCCAGTGTTTAGTTGCGGTAGCTGGTTAAGCAGTAGTTCCCCTTGTTGCAGGATCTAATGATGATGTAATGGACCATGACCGGAGTTGTGCATCTCAAGGTGTTGTGATGCAGGTGAGCACAGCGAGGAAGGTTATCTGCTGGGCAGAGTCTGCAGTGAAGGGGGACAAATGCTGCTTTTAATGAAGAAACTGAGCAGAATTACAAGCAGCAGATTAATTACTTTCCTCAAAAGGAAAATGTGCTTAGTTTCAAACTGGTTGTTCCAGTGAGCCTTGTATTGTATAACACTCACCTGAGACAGAGGCTGACAGGCTGTCCCAACCTTTAATTGACTAATTAATAGTTATTAATTAGTATTCCCTGCAGTTGTAGTCTCAACCATGAGTTAATTGATTCTGATGGGGAATTAAATGTCCCATGTCAGAGATGAGTGCCCATAACAGCATCTGAGGCAGTTATTTTGTGTAATAGACTAAAACAAACCTGGTTTTTATGTGTGTGTACACTGATACTAAATTGCACAAGCCCTTGGTTTTGTTTATTTAAACCTATTGCTCTGTGCCTGTTGGATCATGTGGTTTGTAAACACTTAATGGAGATACTGAATTCTTACGTAACTGGGAGAGAGGAGATGCTATTTTCAAACCCTGTGCTCTGATGTGGAATCTGTTTCTCTCTGAAAACTGCCGTAAAAACATCTGCCTTTCCAATTCACTTCTGTCATGAGTTAAAATCCTCTGGAGATGAGAGCTAACTGGTAGATTTGATAGTTAAGTATTCCAGCACTGACAGGCTGCAGTATTTCATAGCAGCATAAATATCATTGTGTCTGTTCAGTTTATTAGGTTAAGGGATTTTGGAAAATAACCTCTAATGGGCAGCATGATTTGATAGGCAGGTGCAGCTGACAGAACAAACATTAGTTTTCCTATTCAATTTATACTGTTTTCTATGGTTGAGCCCCTGCCACGCAGGAGCAGCTGGATGGCACTGACTTTGGTTAGCCAGTGTTGTGCTGTCCGAATCTTCTTGTGGTGCAGTAAAACTTCTGAAGCTGAAGGAAGCCTTACTCAATGCTTTTCAGCATAGTTATCTCTAGGCTTGTCACTACTCAAATTCAAGCCCTCAGATTTTATGATATTATAAGAGCTCCTAGCATCTCTTAGTTCAAAGTGTAAACATAGTAAATATACATTAATGTGTTAAATGGAACTATTCAAACTCTGAAGCAGTGTGTGTCATTGCTGTATTATAGGCAATGTGCAAACCATGCAGGATAAAATCCTGACCCCGTCAAAGTTGATGGATGTTTGCTAAGCAGTAGAACCAAGATATGACGAAGGGTATGCAAAGAATATCTGATAACCTGGTCTGCAGGAGGTGGTACTTGCTTGGATGTGGAGCTTCATGGCTGCTGCCATTTTACAAGAGTAGAGCGGAATCCAAGTTTTCTCATGATGACCGTGAATGGTAAACCCAGAAAGGAAATTGTGCAGTCCATCTCCAAAAAGCACCAACAAAACCTTCCTGTCACCTGCCCATGGGATATTTTATATTGCTTAATATCCTTGGTTATTGATTAGAACTCTCAATGGAGGAGAACCAAAGACAGTTCGATCTTCTCTAAACTGATGATTGAGAGGTGAATGGGGGTGAAGGGAGGTGAGGGAAACTGATAGATGGTTCTGAATTTAACACTTTAGGCTAAGCCACCAAATGCCTAATTAACATTTAAAAGGAAGAGAGTTGCCCTGCAGGTGAGAAAAAAGGATGCTAAATTATTTTGAAAAATTCAGATGTCAGGCAAGGATGGGGAAGATTTACATGTTAATGGGATCCTCAGCAGGAGAAGAAACCTTGGAGTGGTGATGGCAGACAAATAGATGTACCCATCTGCACCTTCAGATGTTATCCCATAAGTTCAAGTAGTCCCACACTCTTTTTTGACAAAAATAAAAATAAGCGAAGATTTGTGGTTGGAAGACACGGCCTGTGAAAGAGCCTCATGTTACTTTTGAAACCTTTCTATAGAACAGGCCTTCCCACCTGGCCTGACAATATAGCAGTTTAAGACATAACCTCTGACTGCTTTAATGTGTGTGTGAGTTTGGCTGCCCACAGCTCAGAGCTGAACACTGGGGAGGGTGCTGGTTTCTGTGAACTTGAAAAGAAGCGACAGAGACCGGGAACGTTTCTGATGGGATGTGACACACACAGCTGAGCCCGGCTCTGAGTCTTGCCTAGATCACTGTAACTAAATTGTAGGAGAGTACTTGATCTGGCTAGGCTTTATTTTAGACCTTAAACCAGATGATTTTTTCTGTTCTCATTTCATATGTTTTTCTTTCTAGTTTTTGTACAATTTTTTTTCCAGTTAGAAATCTTTAGAGTGAGCCAGGTTTTACACTGAACCAATGCAGCCTGCCCATACCTTCTTTTGAGAAGATACACCCTGTCCTGAAGCACCCTTTCAAGGGAATGTATAAAATAGTTGCATTTTATGAGTTTATTCAATTTCTGACTCCTGTTTACTTTAATAAACTTAGAATTAAACCGAGGCTGGTGACAGGAGCAAATAACAATAAAGCATTCTCCTGTCATCTTTTTACCAGAAAATATTTTATATGAAGGATCCAATAGCCATGGCAATAGGGTTTTTTTCCCCTCTGTGTTAATATGCAGGGGCCTAATAAGCTTGCTAAACATTTCTGCAGAATTATCTGCTACCGCTAATTCAGCCTAGGCAAGGCATTTGGGCCTGTGGAGAAGCTCTTAGAGATGTCAAGCATTTTATAAATCAGATAATTTTCCTTGGTCAGTAAAAGCCGTGGAGATCCAGTCTCTGGGCAGATTGCAGTCTTCAATTGAGATGTTAAACTTTGTTTCCTTTCAGAAGCAGGGTGAGTCAGCTCCAGGCAAATCTATGCATTATAGTGGAACTAAAACAAACATAAAGTGGAACCAATCCTAAATATATTTGCATCTAGATTTTGGCAGACATTGTTATGGCTTTCTGTATTTTATGTGCCTTTTGCATTTCCCTGTGAAATATTTTTTGGTAAACTTACAAGGTTTTTAAACCACTTTAAGTTGTTGACTCTTCCGCTTATGCTAATGATGCCTCTTGCTCCGCCACTTTAATTTTAAAGAGAGATAATGACTTAAAGCTTTGCCTCTGCCTTGCCTAGGCATCTGGTAGCAAGAATTTGTGCTCTTGAGAAAGCAAAACAATAAGGCAAGAAGCAAAAAAAATAGCAGTAGATTATTTTTCTTAGTGTGTGAGGATGTATAACACCAAAGTGAGGTCTTTGGAGTGACCCAACACTTTTGTGATTGAAGTTTTGCATTTAGCTTCACTGTAAGTGGGACAGGATCCTAGCTGAAAACAGAAGCCTATCCTGGTCTTGTGCACCTTCTCACTATTAAAAAAATTATAGGAGTTGTTACAGTTTGTATGCATAAGAATATAGACATTCATTCAAAAGTGAGTTAAGATAGCTGAAGTACTGCTCTAATCTTATCTTTCTTCTTGTTTAACTACCCCAGCAGCAATGGCAGCAAACTCAATTCATGGATAGGATTTTAAATGAATTTGAACTGACACTAAATTGAGCCTAACCTTTGAATAGGCCCAGAGCTCGTAGGTAGAGCTCCATTCTGTCCTTACTGACGAGTCTAAATGTTTCAGACTTTTATTAGAATGGCTTTGGTGGTGACAGTGCAGCTAAACAATGTACTTTTGTTGTTAATATGCCTTTTCAGGTCACACTTTTTCCTTTTAAGTTGTGATATCTGCAAGATGGCATTTAGCTAATGCAAAGAAAATGGCTAAAACATGTCCACCCCTTAAAATAAAGGTGTGTGGGCCTTTCTGGCTTATGTGGGCTCTTGATAGCAATAAGAATAGTTTGCAATTACTATGAAGAGTGTGTAAAGAACACTGATCTGGTCATCTAAGTAGGTATATAAAATACCAAATCTGCTTCTTTTGTGATGATGAAGTAGTTTCTTGGCAGTGTATTTTTCTTACAGCTTTCAAGGTCAAGTTTAATTAAGAGTTTCAGATACTCTCAGTGAGGGTTTTTTGTTCCTTCGCTTTTTGGAAATATGTTGCTAGCCAGAATTTTCGTATAATTATAGAGAAGTTAATAATGGATATACCATTGAAATCTGATTTTTGTTTTTGAAAAGCCGTATATAAAATAGCTGAATGATTTGTAATCAATTATTTATTTTTTTTTATTATATTTCAAAATAGAGGAAATGCATGCTATTTTCAGTCAATATTTTAGATCAGCTTTTCAGTCATACAAGCCTTAGATGCACAGTGTATATATTTGATGAATAGCCTTGTTTGACTTTCGGCACTACTTGTATGAGTAAAGTTACTTGTGCTTGTGTACTTGCAGCATAAGAAGAACATAGGATAGAAATGTTGCATATTTATAACAAGCCAATTGTAGAGATACCTGCAAAGAAAATATTTCTCTAATAGGTAGAGCAGTAAGAAGCAAGGATACTTTCCAGTTATAGATAGCCAATGACAAAAAGTTTTAAGCAAATATTTTAATACAATACTGTTCTTAGAAATAGCCATGTTGATAATTGGTGATTTTCTAAAATGAAAGCAAAATTTTGGGGCTGTAGTCCATATTTTTAGTTATAGCAAGTCTTTGCAAAAAGGACTTAAAAGATGCAGCTACCTAAGTACCTTAGAGTTTTCTGTCAGAGAGGCTCAGGAAAACTGAGCTTTTACTCCACTGGTATGAAGATTTCTGTTTTTATGGTTACAGCTGGAAATGCAGATCCCATACTGTTCACCACTGAATACCTCCTAGGAGGCAGTAGTTGACACATACACCATGATAAAAATTCAGAGGTGCTTGATCTACATGCATACAAAGGCATATTTAAACATCTTTCTGTGGTTTCCTCTCATTGTAATACATATTATACAGTTTCATGTCATTAATAAAATTCATCCCTAGATAAAACTATTGTGAACATACCAGGTATGATCCTTACCACAATGTCTCTTTTTAGCATTTCTGCAATATCAACAGACAAGGCTAAATGTAGATTCCTTGTACGCAGTATAGATTCCTTTATGCTGCTAGAAAGTGCAAAGAAGCTGATACAAATGATAATTCAAGTCTAATGTAGTTCGTTCTTTTATATTAGAGAAGCTTTTTGTGCAATAGAAAAAGTTCTTTATGGATAGGAAAGCTTTAATAATAAAGATCGCTCTATTTTGGTGCTAATTTATTATTTTTTGACATCTTAATTATATCCTGCCCCATAAAGTGGTGATTGGTAGTGTCAAGATTCCTAATCTGTGTCCATAAAATACATTTTCCTGTTTTTTTTCCTCAATTTGATTTTTGTGTAAAACTCACTCATGCAGTCAGACATAAAATCGCGGAGAGGAGGGTCCCATCCACCCTTCCCTCTGCTAGGAGGTGCAGAGCAGAGGAATACAGTGGAAACCTTAAAAAATGACTTGGCCTCCAAAAGAATTACGGGGAACAGACTGAAACAGTGCCCTGTCCTCTTTTCAGTGGTGTAGGGAATAAAAGACAGTGTACAAAGTCATAAGAAATTCTGTACAAGAGTTAGTGTTATTAGGTGCTAGTTCAACCATGTCTGGAGTTCTGCTTTATGCCCCAGTGAAAAGTCCTTTACATCCATGAGAATGTTTTTCAGAATAAGGGGAGAACAATAAAACCAAGCTTATTAGTTTCTAAAAGGCCCTATCCCAAAGCAAAGAAAGATTTTTAAAGAATTTGGCTTGTTCCTATGAAAAACTGTTCTACTGAAGTTTTGCAGATCAAATGTACCGGTCTACAGCTGTACAAATTCTCTTTCACAGAGTATGAATGCTGCAATTTGCTAATGTACATTTTGCTTTTCATAATATTCACAAAACCAGTTTATGGTTCAGAACATTCACAAAACCAGTTTATGGTTCAGAACGTTCACAAAGCTGCCATTTTTAAACTTAGCTTCTGAACACATGGCATGGTTTTCCCACTTTTAAAAGCAGGCTTTTTTTTTTTTTTTTTTTTTGCAGGTGTCTTTTAGATAAACAGAACACTCTCCAGCCTCAAATGAAGCAAATTTTGAAGGGATGATCCAAATGCCTGAATTCCCTGACCAGAATGCCAGTGGTTTTTTGTTTTATTCAGTATTTCTGGACGCTCCTGAGGCTGTATTTACTGTAACTTTATATCCTCTAGGTCAGTGCATGTTCTAATGCAGTTAACAGAGTTAACACTGAGCAAGCATTTCTAGTGTCTTCCCTAGGTTATGTTGGTTATGAGTATGATGGTCTCTGTGTAGACCAGGCGTTAAGTGCTGGTTTGCATTCTTTTAGTTGATTATGATTTACCAGCATAAATTCCAAGTGTAGGTAACCCTGCACCATGCTGTGAAAATAGTTGCAATGGAGAGAAACTTCTCTTGTGAAAACATAGATGAATATTCTCCATAAACCTATTCTTGTCACTGGAAAAGATGAACAGTACCTCTCTACTAATGCCTAGCAAAAGATGGTGGAGTTTTTGGAGCATTTTGCCCTTATTGTTGCTGCTAACAGCAATAAATAACTATTGCACCTTTTCACAGTTCATCCCTGTAAGTGCTTGGAGGCATATGACGAAGAGGAACCTGATTGAGGCCAAGGAAATGGTTCCAAAGCAAAGTACTGCGATACCAGCTGCGTGGATGCCCCATTGCAGGAATTAGTGTATTTTTTTAATGGTTTCAGGGTTTGGATGCATTTCTTTGAAACACACGCTTGAACTGTTTTTTACTAAACTGTTGCCAAGGCGTTATGCATTGGGGATATTGTGATGGAGGGGAAAAAACACATTGCCACAGATGCAGTGTAGTTTTTTTATTTTATTTTATTTTGTCTGTCTGTATTGACTCAGCACCATGGCAGCTGTTCTCTTTTCAAATAGCTTTGTTTTCCTGAGGCATAGTCTGTACTTATTTCAGGAAGTTGTAGAGGAAAGGGAGCAAGTAAAGGACTCCAGATGAATTTCTGAACACAACCATTCTCACACTATTTAGGAGTAAATTTTATATCCATGCATACTTTTGCAGATGGCCTGAAAAGAAATGGAAACTTGGAAGTTTTAAGACAGAACAGTATTCTGAAAGGAGGGGGTACTAGTATTTTTAACGGTGTGTGTGAATTCATGAAGCAGGCCTTGAAGTGCTACGTGCAAAGGGCAAGTGTGCCCATTTTACAGGTGAGAAGTAGAGGTGTAACCTTCAGCTGGTTTGCCCACTATTTCAGAAAGTCTGACAAAGCTACAAATAGGATAAACTCAGCCTTGCCACTTAGCAGAGAATTTCCAGGGAGTGCTTTTGGGGTCAGATCGGCATTATTCCATTTCTAAGCCTGAGGCCATCTGAATAAGGTTTGTTAGGTCTGCTGCAGTGATTTACAGTCTCACTTGGCTGTTTGCTCCTGTCTTCCAAAAATGTAGTACTTCCTCACTGAGGCAAAAGAATGCAGACCTTGTTGAAAACTAGTAGGGAAGGCCCTTAATACTGGCAAGGTATCTCCTCGTCTGCATACTACATGCTCCAAAAAAAGAACCTATAGTATCTGATTAAGGATTACTTTCTTATAGCAGATTTTCTTTCTTTTTGTCATATATTTTGCTGTTCAGTGTTTTTCCTAATTTTTTTGTTTTCCACATGAGTGCAGAATTCCCAAGACCTTGCTATTCTTCCTGCTCTGAGAATATACTGCCTCTTTGGATGGGCAGTGAATGTCTACTTGGCACTAAGTTAACTTGCCTTCTTTAGAGATGTCACCAACAGACACCTAGTTTGTTAAATACTTGTAGAAGTTGAACATCTTAGTGAATCAGGAAAGTGTCAGGCAAATTTCGAAACACTAGTGCTGAGCTCTTTGTTTGAAAGTGGGGAGAAATGCTTGTAGCCTCTCTTAGGTAATTTGTATTCAGTGGATTCTCCCTCAATGTCCTGTTATATTAATCCTGAGACACTTGTCACGAGTCAGCCAAGGGATTAAGAGAGAAAACTTTGAGTTGCTCACAGTTTTCTAGCCATATGCTTGGCCTTAAAGGATGTGTTAAGTGTCAGGTGATTCAAATTGAAAAGCTCAGCAGCTTTATAATCTCCTGGTCTCTAAAGTCACTCCAACTACAGATGCCAGAAGCAGAAGCTCCAAGACTGGCTCATTGCTGTGCGCGTTCGGTGCATCTTGCCACTGCTGCTTTAGGAGCACAGATCCAAAAAGAAAAGCTCTCATCCATTTCTTTCCTGTCATAGAGTAAGTACCTGAAAATAATTATACCCCTTTACTGGAAATATTTGGCATCAGTGCTGTGGCTACACCATTAACATTTTCTACAGTTTCTTTCCAGACTGCCAGTTCTTTTTTATTACTGCCTTGTTAACGTGATGAAATGATGACAATCTTCTATCCTTGCCATGGATGCAGCCAAATGGCATAAGAACATTTGTCTACAAAAGTAACTGAATAAAAGACTGAAATGGCCAATTAATAAAAGTACCTGCCTTACATTATCTGTAGAGCCTGGCCACGCACCCACCACAATCTCTCAAGGTTTGGTACTTTGAATCTAAGGAGATATGCTTCTGTTTTAACTAAATCCAAGTGCAGTTCTCCAAAATATTATTTATTCTTTAAGGCCTCCCACTTCATCCCTTTCCAAAATTTCTAGCAGTTTTGCTGTTTGGATATCAAGTCTTTGGCAAAAGAGTCTGTGCTTAATGGGCCTCTGAATAGAGGGCAATCTATCTCATTGAGGGCTGATCTTAAGCCATATTCTCTTATTGCCATCACAGAAATGTACAGCAAATACCCTGGAATTTTGAATGGGCTTGAATCAAAGTCTTGGACAATGCAAGTCTGGATCTTACTTTTTACAGCTGGTCTTTTATCTGCATACTGTTTCTACTCATAAATTCTAAATTGTTCTTGACTTTGGAAAAGTTTGTGTCTACTTCATCTGGGGCTTTTTTCCTACTCAAACTAGGCACAAATGACTGAACGTCTCATTTAGCATGGCTGTATGTCTCTGTATTAGCTGAATCCATAGGTAAAAAACCACGATGCTATTGAACCACTGTCAGGAAATAAAATGTCATTTTACCATCTAAAATGACTACTCCCGTACCTTTCCAACTTCTGTGGCTAACTCACTTTTCTGATCAAAAGCACCTTGAGTCGCAACGTGAAGTCAGGCATCTAAGGTGTCTCTTTTTGCTTCTATTAGTTCAATGTTGTCTAGCTCTTTATTCTTGCTCTACCACAGATACTAATATTAAAAAACAAAACCCCACAAAAGGTGTATGACTTGCTTATTTTATACCGTTCAACTTTTTTCTGTCCTCCGTTGTTTTTCTTTATCTACTCTCATGTTCTAGATTTGTCCAATTTAAACTGCATGCCCTTAGGACAGGGCACACCTCAGTGTGTATTAATTAATGTTTGAACCTTTCTATTCACTGCAGCATGTCAAGCACATCCTCTACTGGCTGGCTGAGACCTGATGAGCAGTAGGAAGGTTATAAAGCACTGTTTGAAATGGGTCTCTCTGTGGTCATTAAAGTGCATTCATTGTCTGTCTATCTGCCTATCTCTTCTCTTACTGTTTTTTCTTTCAGTTCTCCTTGACCCAAAATTACACTCTCATTTTCCATCAGTTTTCAAATTTCCTCTTTACCTGGCCAACTTCCTAATTCAATTCTGCAACAAAATATTCAGAGACACTTTTACGCTCCCGTCTTGAATAGAGTCTAGCTCTCTAGAGGGCCAGTGCTGACTCTACCTTTTCTTCATCTTTATCTGCTTGTAGATGTAAGGAAAAAGGATGGATTCTTGTGCTAGCTTCTCTTATTTGTAGTAACTTTCTGTAGTGACTGTTCTATCCTACAGGTCCTCTCTTGAAGGATTTCTTCTGAAAAAGTGAGTTGAGACTACTACTCACACCCTTTTACATTCCTGCTGTTGGTACAGGTACTGCGGAACTGACTTGGGAAGACACCATCCTGTACTTCTGCTAGCTGTGATCAGCATCTGGTCTGCCAAAGCTTTCTTCCTCCTCTCTGGATCTATTTTCACACCTTTCTCTCTGTGTGGGGTTGCGGTTATTCTGTTTGTGTTTTTCAGTCATCCCAAACTCTGCTTCATTCCTACTGTTGTCAGGTGCTTTCCTGTTTTCCTATATTAATGTACTATCTCAAGAGTTTGTTCAAAGTGTTGAAAACTACAGCAGTGAAAACTATTTTTCTGTGTCTTGAATGCATTTTTGAAAGACTACGCAGAAGTAAGGATCTTGTAAATCTGAAACAATAATTGCATTATGCAGAGTAGAAGTGTGTTTTGATTTGTGAAGAGGAAAAAGAACCACAGAACGAGAAGTCCAATTTAGCTGCCTGATACTTTTTGTTAGCTAGGTCTGCTGCAGTATTTTGATGTTAGCCTAGTTAAATGTTATCACTGAAGCCTGTGTGCTTTCGATAATGTTTCTTGGAGCAGAGTGATATTTTAATTGCCCTCCTGCTTGTCTGATGCTTTGGCCAGGTATTGGCAATGAGAGTGAAAGGTACTGATTTGCCAGTAGTGATGCAGTTGACAACAGTACAATTCTGGATGTCTGGAGAAGAAGTGAAAATTGGGTTTGCTGCCCTTAGGAGTATAAAAAGAGAAGGCTTGTTTTGAGATAAAACCTTAGGGCTTGGTATAGGAAGTTGTCTCTCATACCTAGTTTTACTGCATGCTAAACAGACTGCTCTTGACCTGTGTCTCCAAACAGCTTCATGTACCTGCCTGCCTCTCTAATTGCCACAGTTTTCCATTTAAGAAACATTTTCAAAGTAGTCAGAGTTGCTTCCTGGCCTTATGGGTGCCTACAGTTTCCTGGGCTGCCATCTGCAAAGCTGCTTGTGTAGTAATGCCGTGCTACCGCTACCAAGCTACCTGCTGTTCCTGTTCAAGCCAAAGCCCCAGAGCTCCTAAACTAGGTCTCTGGAACGCAACATGGAAATGCCTGTCTAGTAAATGTATGCAACTCCATAAGTATGCTCAGAGCACACCTGGTGCCTGCCGTTCCCCGCGTTGGAAAGAGAAAGGGCAGAGTGCTAAGTGAAAGGACAGTAACGAGGAGGCATGTATAAATACAGAGTGCGGATAAGAGGCATATTGTGTGTGCTAAGACATGGTCACCTGAAACAGCTGACCCGGCTTGAGTATTGAATTGTGAAAGAATGGGTGCTTGGTGAATGATCCCAAGCAAGAGGCAGGGGGAGTGGGTCTGTTTATAACCCTTCAGTCTGAAATATCAAATCACTTACTGAAGCACTCCTCTCCTCCACACCTTCCCTGAGTCCTTGACATCACATGGCACTGGAGCTTCTGAGCAGCAGCCTCAAGGTTCAGAAATACAACACTGAGTGGGAGCTGGGTCTCTCCTGAGAAGGGTGAGGATGCTAATCTTGTGCCGCATCAGATTTGCAAAATTGTTTGAGAATCTTCAGTGCAAAATGTGCAGGTTTTGTGTTGTGCTGGGTGGAGCAGCCTCATGTGATAACCAAATGCTCCCTGTGTTTTTAATGTTCGAAAAATTGTTGGTGCCTAGCAGGTATAATTCTAGACTTCAATGTCTGCAAGAAAGCATAGAGAGGAGATAAACTGCTAAATGGGAGAGAATGGGTTTATTTCTGCTAATTTCAACAGAATTGCCTCTTCTGCCATCATCTGAGAAAGAAATCAGAGCCATTAGATTTTATCTGCGAAGCAAAACTGTAAATTGAGTATTTTATAATTCGAACCAGTAGATGTCAGCAGTTCCTTTTGAAATGGCTCTGGAAATGCAGCAGTAAATGAACTGACTTGTTCACATCCAAACTTCTCTCTGATATAAAAACATTTGCCCAAAAAATTGGAAACTGTATAAAATATAGCCAACAGATGAGGATGGACAGCCTCCTCCTAGTTATTGGTGAGAGTGGCATGAAGAAATGTGGAAAAATTTGGTCTTGATAACAATAAAATATTAAATAGGGTCTATTTTAAAGGTATAATCTTTGATTATTGGGCCACTGCATGACATAGCTTTCACATTGGTGGAAGTCTGGTATAGTCTTTAAAACGTGAGGGCTGTGGGCTTGGGTTTTTTATTTATTTATTTATTTATTAAATTTTTTTTAGCTTAGTGGTACAGTAATCCAGATTTATGTTACAGCTGATGAGAGAGGTTGTATGTGTCTGCCTGTAGCTGGGTATATATTGTTTCATATGTTTATGTCTAAAGTAAAAGACAATATCACATATTCTTGTAATGATCCAATTTTTAATCTCTTATTTGATATATGTTTTTAGAAGCATGAAGATTGTATGAAATGGTTTTATTCTATTAGTCTGTAAATCAAGAGTAGTATCACTGAATTCTGAATTGGTAGCCACTGTGAAAGTACCCCAGTGGGATAAAAATAAAACACGTAATGTCCTTATTGCTAGTTTTTTGTCTGTGTTGCTAATGATGCTTAAAATAACATCCTTATACTGGTCCACTCCTTTGACCTTGAGCCAATATCAAAAGTGTTTGCAAAAGCATCTGAAGACGATTCATTTATTTTAGCTTGAGAGTCAGCAGGGGGAGCTCACACCCATTTGGTTCAATTTGCCAAATATTGGTTATTAAAGACATTTTAAACTAGGCCATTTTATTTACGCACACACGCACACACCCACTCAACCCTCTTAGAGATGTATATGGGATTCCTAGAGCTTATAATCTAGACCTTAGCAGACTGTTTAAAAAGTCTTATTCTCATATCCTCATGCCAGACATTTCATAAAAACAGGGGTCAAATGAAAGAATGTTCAAAAACAGTCCTAAAAAATGATTCTCTTTTACTTATTATCTCAAGGCAGAGGGATGGAAACAACGTGTCCCTCCATCCTGTGGTCAGGAGTTGATACTCAGCTGAAGAAATGCAGTGAGCTGTGTGTTAGCCCAGACCTCTAAGGAAGCTGGATGCTTTGGGAGTATAGTCATTAAGAAAGAAGTTAAAACCAGGCCATTGTCAATATTTTAGCATAAGATTAGTAAAATCAACCTTTTTTTTCTTAAATTGATTGGGAGAAGGTACCTTCTGATTCATCTGGTTGCATTCGTACTAAGCTGCTTCCTTTTTTTTTCACGTGAATAATAGTTAGGCTTTTACCATAGGTCCACAATATTTTCTGGAATATCATGTGGATGAGTTAGTGCAAGTCAGAGATAGAGTCTATGGAAGCTCTTCTTTTCTGCTACAGCTCTGTGCTAGATAGTGGTGTTTTATTATATTGTGTGTATACATCTGATGTTTAGAGGATTCTTAGCTAGGTTATAATTACTGTACGTAAGAGAAATACAATTCTGCATACAGATCTTGAGCTACTTTAGGTAAGGAAGCATTTTTAATTAATTCTGGCAGGGCACAGTTAAGTGACTTGCCCAAGGTCACAGAGTAGATAGCTGGCATTGCTGGGAATAGACACCCTATCTCCTCAAGTTTCTGTGTGATGCTCATCTATAGTGCCATGTCATTGCCTTGGGCAAACGAAGAGATTTTCTATTTTCCGATGGCCTTTAAGTTTTCAGACGTTTGTTAACGTATCATGTATTATTTCCCCAGATACTTTTTCATTGTAACTGAGAATGTTTTAACCTGTTGATTGTATTGATTTTTGATGTGGAAATAGCACGCTGCTCCATTTCAAACTAAATTTCAAGGGCATGAAGATTGTTAGAATGGAAAAGCCACTTAACTCAACACAGTTGTTCCTTTTATTTTTATCTCATTCAGGCATAGAAAGAGCCTGAGAGGTCCTAGCCCTATTTTCTCTATCCTGGATGGAATTCCGATTACTTTAGGTGCTGGAAGAACTGGGAGGAAAAAGTAAAGCTCATCTGCTGTATAAGCAGATATGTAGCTGGCTGTGCTTGTGCTAGTGATATCTGAGAATATAGCATGTACGTTCACCCTCCCTACTTTTGCATTGTCCTGGCTGGGTGCTGCTGCACCACTTCTAGGGCAGTGGTGGTGAGATGTTCCTCTCTGAACCAGTGACAAATTGTGACTGTTCTGCTGAGGGTCCAGCTGGTACCTTGTAAAGCAAAAACATCCTTACATGATTTGTATTCTTCTAAACTCTGAATGCATTTCTGTGTCCTGTCTCCCACCACTCTTTTATTTTTATTTTTTTTCTTCTTTAATTGCAACCCTAATCTAGGATTATGGCTTTTAGGAATTGTCCTTAAGTCCTTTCCTTTGGCTGCATGCTGCATAATTTTTCCATTTAATATGGATTTCTCGTTTTGGTCAATTGCTCCTAGTCCTATTACTTCATAGTAATCTACATTTGATGCACATTTCCCTTTACAGGCCAAGCTATTTCCCTCAGAAAGTCATTCCCTGTGCACGATGGGCCTGAGCCAACATACACCGAATGCCGTGGCAATATTCCCATTGTTCGCAATGAATTTGAAACCCGAAGCTAAGGATGAAAACCCTTGTCAGCCGTACAGGTTAGTGAACTGGATTCATGCAGACCTTGGGTATGTGGGTGGAGAAGGAAAGAGCACCTGTTCCAGGGCATTTCTGTATCATAGCTCATAATCTCCTGAAGAAGCTGAAACGCTTTTTTCCCCCCCTCTCCAGAGGCTTTTGCAGTTGTCTTTCTATACATCCCTTTTCTGAATCCATAGGAAGAATCACTGATACAGAGCTCTGTTCTGTATGTTCGCTCGTTATTGCTTGTAGCAGAGCTATTGCATTTTGCTGTGCCTCAAGAGCTCTCCACCTGTGGAGGGCAGGGTTTTTCTGCTACAGTTAGTCAAGACATGAAATGTAGAGGGAGAGGGTTTCAAGTGAGTAACAGGCTCCAGTTCCTGTTGATCTCCAACTGCTTCCAGTGAACTTGGTTCTGCCCATGTGAGGAAGGTGAAGCCTTATTTTATGATTGTAGGGCATTGAGAGAAAAGGGGTATGATGGGAGGAGGAGCAACTGTAGCTAGTCTAGGCATATCTTCTAATCTTTTTTTTGTTTCTGTAATTTTAACGCATTCCCTGTGGTATTTTAAAATACAGACTAAAAATAAAGGGTGTATGTGTAACTATTCCTCCCCTGCCCCCCCATCAGCAAGTTTTTAAACCACTGAGTTGCCGGCAGCTGCAGCATGACAAATTGATACTGTTTAGGGTAGCTCCCTCTTTGGCACAGGCTGGAATGAAATTGGGGAAGACATGAAATTAAAAAGAGCTTGTTTAAAATCGAGTGCTGATTATCCACTTCCATAAATACATTGGAGCACAAGAAATTTATTGCACTTGGACATATTTACAAGCTGCTTTTTGGAAATGGATACAAATACACTCTGAATAATATACTTTTGCTGCTTGTCTGGCAGACAGTCTCTCTATGGTTCTACTGAAAAGCAACTTAGGCTAGATTTTTCAGTAGGATGGATGTCAGAGCTTAGTTTTCATTGTTTCCATGATGCTTAAGAAAATTCAGAAAGTACAAGAGAGCTTGAGAGAGAGTGATTCTACTGTAAAATGCAAAATCATAGTACTTTGCAACAAAAGAGAAATATAGAAGGCGTCGGTCTGGGTGCTAAATCACAGAGCAGACTAAATTTTCATAAACAGTGTGATGAGTCAAAAAAATATAGCAATACAGACTAAAATATTCTACATAAAAATTTCTTCTTGACTGTAGTACTATTAAATCAAAGGAGCAGATAGCTATAAAATGAAGACATAACATTTCAAAACTGTTTATAGAAAACTGTTTCTAGTTTTAGGACTGATGACATGGGGTCAGTCCAGAGTCCTAAGCAAAGATACCAAGATCTTAGCAAAACACAGGGTAAGAAGTCTGTGGGTTTAGTGTGTGTGTTTTTTTTTCTTTTCCCCAAAAGTGACACTGCTTTTTATGAATGTACCAAACAGAATTTGACAACAAGCAGGAAATTAAACAAGTTATCACTGAATAGTGTGTATAAAATATTCCAAAATAAAGGAAGCAAACAGAAACCAAATTACAGTGTGACATTGAGCCTTCTGATACCACACAGAAGACATTATTTAAAAAAAAAAAGAAACCTAACACAAGTCTATGAGAGACCATATTGTAGTCTGAAAAGTCTTCTTTGATTTAATTACCTCCAGAGCAGGACCAAAAGCCCCAAACTTACGCTTTCCCATGCCATATTTTTATCCGCTTCATCATTGGATAGAACACTAAAATCTCTGTTTTCTGTTTTTAAATAATACACTGAATTTCTTTTGTACTTATATAAAATTGTATAAAAATTATCAAGACGTAAATGATAATTCATATTGTGTCTGGAAATCAGGTGTAATCTATATAGGCTTGCTGTACATTGCTAACATGGATCTGTAAATGAGGACAAAGAAGACTGAATATTAAGGACAAAGTCACATAACTCGTACAGACAGTGACAGAACTGGGAACAGAACAAGTGGAACTGTGTGCTCAGTCCTTTCACACTTGGAACAAACTGTTCCACTTAAAGGCAGGGGAGGAATATGCCACTTAAGTGGCTTACTAGATGTATTGTATGTTCTTAGTGCAAGTCTGGTAACAGCAGAAAGTTTTACCTGTTCCCTGTGTGAAGAGGTTTTACCTAGGTAGCATTCTCTCTGATTTAATCTATGTTTCGCTGCTATGATGGGAAGGAAAGGTGGGAATGAGATAACGATATGTCTGATAGCTGCCATGACCATGAAATAAAATTAATTTATTCAGAGGAGCAGGTACCTTTTGAAAGTTCTGTTAAAGTATGGAAGTAGAGAAGATACATTTCTACCAGATTTCAGGGAAGTCAGCTGATATTTATTAATGACTTAAAAATTTGCTTCTTCCTCTGTGTGATTTAAAATGTTTATGCAATTGAAGTTTAAAAATTTTTTTTAAATCTTCTGCAAATTATGGCTCCGTCAGCAAATTTGTTTTCCAATTTGACCTGTGATGTCAGGTATCATTGCACTGAGTTGTGTACTGCACCCAAGCAAGAAGACAAACTCTGGCTCCTTATTTTTCATTGACATTGTCTAAATGTAGTAATTTTCAGCAGCCTGGTGCTGCTGTTTGTAATACTGAGTGATATTTGAAAAATAATGCAGCTCAGTATCTCACATCCTGTTAGACCCCATGTGAATTAAACAGTTTCACACTGTAGTATAAAAAAATGTAAAACTAACATGATGTACTATATAAAAATCCAAGAGAAAACATCAGTTTCAGTCCTGTGGTGAAAATATGAATGCATAGGAGTGGATGTAGATATCCACACTTTACAGGCTGAGAAACCAAGGCATATAGCGATTATTTGTTGAAGATCATAGTAAGTTAGCCCCAAAGGCCAGAAAAGAACCCAAATCTCTTAATGCTTCCTCCAGCAAACTGATACATGTAGATTTTTGTAATAGTTTGAGTAGGCAAATGACCATCTCACCATGGATTAAGCATTGATCTTGGAGACTGGACTTCAGTGTTTTATTCCTCATTATGCCTTTGGCAGGCTGTGTGGCACGTGACAGAGTGCTTCAGTTCTATACAAGTAATTTTTTTCTGTCTGTTATAAACTGCAGTTAATAATGGTTACCCAGGGTCTTGACATGTTTGAATTACATGGAAAAAAATCTGAAACAAATGCCAGGTGGTATTACTAATTGTTAGGCTTTTATTTTAATTATTGCTTGGATATTGTAGAAAGTACTTCAAGCTAGGGGAAACAACCCTTCTGTTAACAGAATAAAGCAAATGGAAAATTTGACAGATTAAAAGGTGCATTGCTAACAAGGAGTGGTAGCCTACTTGAAGATAGCATACTAGTACTGCTTAGAAAAGATGTTAATGTATGTATGAGACAACATTACAGAAACATTTGATTTCATATGATCTACATATGATCTTCCATTCAAATGATGATGAGACTAAAGCAGGAAAAAAATAGATTTCCTGGATTTTATTATGTCTGCAAGAAAACTGAGCCAATGGTAAGAGCTACAAAAACTGTTGCATAGTATCAGTTATATCATATAATATTGAAGAGATTAGAGAACAGAGAAAGATGATTCCTTGCTGAAGGGTAAATAGACTTTTGATCTGCCAAGAGAGTGCTTGAGCAGCTTTCTAGCCTGAGGAAATGACCCCTGATAGGTGAAATAAATTTTTTTTAAACCCATTCCCACATGATGGACTGTGCCCCATGTATGATCTATTGTATTAGTGATTAAACTGATCAGCATACTGACACTTCTGGAAGAAGTAGGAGAATAGGACCTGGGAATGGGACTGGAATATTCAGGTCGCTTCAGTAGCATGCTAGGATCTACACAATGAGGGTGCTATTTATGAGTACCTAACTATTCTGGAACAGGTAGTGATTTCATTGCATGAAAGAAAAAGTATGTGCACAAGTTAGTTAACTCAGGGAAATTTGCATGCCCAAATCTCTTTTGATTTGAATGTAGGTCATTGGTGCATAGGTCTACTCTTGGCCTTTTAAAGGTACTGCATAAATCAAGTAAGTGACACGTTCTTTCTATAGTACTTTGAAAAGTTGAAAATTATATTCACTCACACACAGGAACCAATTTGTTGCAATGAAGAGGTAAATTGCAGTGATCCTCTGCCTGAGTAGTTTCCAGGTGGAAAAAAAGACTTTTCTCACCTTTCTAGAGAAATTTGCCTTTTTCTTCATTGCTTGATTGTGCTGCTTGTACCAAAGAAGAGAATGCTGAGGCCGCTGGTGGAAGTTTTGCTAGAGCAAGTTTTTCAGAATCAGAGGGCAGAGTACCAGTGGACTTAGTTGCTTTCTACAGTGAGCATAAACAGAAGTGAATCCTTGACGGTAATTTGAGAGCGATGGTTAATATCTCTGATGATGGTATGAGGCTGGACTTACCAACATTGTAATTGTGTGACTGACTTTTTTCTGGATTATTTTTTAAATGTTGTTAAAGGATAACTGGGGTGTCCTGCCATGTCTGTGTTCTGCTGGAAGCTTCTGTGAGATACTTTCTTGGTGAAAGTTTGAAGTTCCTTATCTATTCTGCTATTGTCCAGAGTGCTGTTTGTCTATATGTGGGACACTGCACAGATAGAAAAGTAAAACCTCAGAAAAGAGGAGGACTCAATGGTTCAGTGAGAGCAGCCTTTCTTAGCAAGGAGAATGAGGGAAAAATAGCCAAAAAGAGAAGCAGAAAAGACAGGGCAGGCAAAATAGTCAAATATGAAACCTTTCAATAGAAAGGTCTCAGTCTGAGCTTTGAAGACAGTCAAAGAAGGGGCTCTGCTGAACACATGGAATTTCATACACAGGGACCTCAACAGGTAAGTCCCCGCGCTCAGATTTAACTTAACCAATCTTAATTTCCTTTGAGACAACTAACACGATAGAAACATATCTGAAGAGATGACAGTGGTGACCTATGTCTGGTATTTAGTACCAAGGTCCCAGTGCTATCAAGGTCAATGTCTGCATGAGTTATCAGTACCATAAGTTCAGACTTCCTGGAAGCAGCTTTAACTTGCCTGTTTGTCTTTTATTTATATGTATATATGTATACATGTATATAGGTAGGTACACATATTAATTTACCAAAATATGCATACATATATACATAGATATGTATATTCATTCTTAATGTTTCTTTCTGGGCATTGTGCTTTCCTTGTTGATGTGTCTGGTTTTTTCCCCCGCACCCCTTTGCACCATTTCATGCGGCAAGCTCCTTTGGGACTGTGTTCACCTCACTCTCCACATAGTGAAAAGCTTCTCATGTTGTTCCTTGTGCTTGGAGATGAGTCCACTGGACAAGTTTTACTTGACCTAGAGACAGTTTCCCATGACACCTAGTGTATGTTATGAATGACATATTGTCACGCTAGTTTAAGCAAATTTGTGGTAAAATACAGCAGTGGGGGAAAAATGGTCCAAGTGCAGTTCATTCCAAAATGAACTCCCCCCTACCTAAAATTGCTTTTATGTGGTTGATGGTAGTTTCAAAGGCAGTAGTTGGTAGCAAATGAGAAGAAAAGCAACAGTGAATTAAAGATTTGAAGAGATAAAAATGTTAATTTATAGGTGAGACTGATTAGAGATGTTACTTTTTAGTTAATGAAATGACCTATCTATTCAAATTGGATAATTCCCGTAGTGACATTTTTTTTCTTTATTGTCAGTTTAGCAGAATCTCTCTTTCCTTAGTGAAAACGAAATGCCAATTTTAGCATTCTTAATTGGTTTGGTTCTTTTCCATGGTAGCAAGTGAACTGAAAAAATACTGCTTATGAACAGGTTATGAACTTAAGTCTAAAACCCATGCACTGTTGGCATCAAATAAAAAAGTGGCTAATGAAACAGTCTTCAGTTTCTAATTTCACAGAGAACTGATGTTGCTTTAACGTGTAGTTCCTGTGTGGAATACATGCAGAGAATATTAGTAATGAGAAGCAGAGATAATTTGTAGTTGAATGGTGTGTCTGTACTCAGAGTGACAGAATGCATAGCCAAAACTATATATTATACCAGATTCCATTGAAAGCAATAGTAGAAGTGTAGGAAAATGTTAAAATTACTTCTTTTAAAAATTCTTTTTGTTCCCAGATAAATCTGCAGGTGAATTAGAGGTAATGTATAGCATGCTTGCAGTGATTCATAAGAAAGTTAGACACTCTAGAAGAACAGAAAGTATTAGCAGCAAATTTTTAATACAGTGACTTAACTGATGGTGGGAGACATGAATTAAGTAAATTAAGCTATAGGTGTCCAAGTGGCTATTATTGAAGAACAGCTAAGCTTTTCTAAAATAAAAGCTAAGATTTTTGCAGCTTGGTGACATGGTCTGGTGTCTTTGGCTAGACTTCTGTGAGTTTTTCTTTCTGGCTGTTTTGGCACGTAGCTCATTTCTCTCCGATGTATTAAAAAATTCATAGCAGAAATGATCTCCTCCATCATCTGGAATACTTTGCTCCTGATGGGCTTTTCCTCTCTGCACATGATACTAAAGTTTAAACCTCTTTCTTCTCCTGTCACCCCTGCTAGCTCTGCCTCTGTCCATTATACCATTTTTAAAATTCATATTATGGTCCCATAGCTTTGTGTTCCAATTTTCCCTTTTTTTCCACCCCCACACTTCCTTTATTACACTCCTTTCAGTGGATTTCTCACCTCATCCAAAAAAATGAGATTTCTAGCTACAAGGTTCTCCTTATAGTTCCATTTCTTGGAGTCTTAGAAATGTAAACAAATGATTAAAAAATTACACTCAAATACAGAAATTGACTCTGGGAACTCTTGAGGACAACATATTTTTGGGTGCCCATATGTCAGATGATGCTCTCTGGGTCAAGACTTTTTTTTTCTTTTTTCTTTTTTCTTTCCTTTCTTTGGAAAGAGGATGTTTGAATTTGGGATGCTTTTGTCAGACAATGTCTCCTTCCAATGGTTTGTTCTCAAAACTACTCAATTCACTGTCGTTTGACAGTTCTCCACTAGCTCAGGTTGTAGGGAGCTATATTGTGGATTCTTAAAAATGACTTCAATTTCTGTCAACAGAAGGAATGAATGTGCATCTATGCAGGTAGTCATGGATTACTGCATTGTCATAAGCCATTATGGCAATGTTAATACGGTAAACTTGAGAGAAAGAGCTGTCATCATGAACTGGAGAAGATCAGATAGAGAGTAAGTAGTCACACAGCCATCTATTGTCTGCAATGCTATGACAGGCTGGCACATTTTGTTTGTGGAAGGAAGCTACACTTTTCTAACCTTCACTGCACTTATCTAACCTCAAAATGCTGGTAGGCCAGCGAAGAAGGTAGATTGTTTCTTCCCTAGTGTAGTGTCAGCTGCATATTCCTGATCCCTCCAGTCTCTGACAATAAGACTCAGCTTTGTCGTTTTTTTATCCTTTTTGTTTTGATATAACAGGAATAGATGGAGAAAACTGCTTATTCTGAAATGTGTCCCTTGCAGTATTAAAGGATATTAATTCCACCTTCTTGTTGCCTAAAATACCCATTTAGCCATGTGAACTGAAAAGAAAACACTGTATCAATCCGGTCTTTTTGTAAACGGATTTGTTTTTCTTGCTATGATTTGGCAGAAGGTGTTGTCAAGGTATCTGATTTATGGATTTTAGTAACCTAGGGAAGACTCATCACTTTCCTAATTTAACCAGCTGAGAAAAAGTTGACCTGCTTGCTAAAGAGTGGTGGTCGGTGGTTGTTTTTGGTTTTTTTTTGGCATGAATTCCTGAAAGCACTGCAGCTTTTCTAGAGACTGGGTGATAAACTGTTCTGCGCAGTATAGTATTAACAGAGAAGAAAAGAAATGCACACATCTTTTAAAATACAATTGTTCTTGGGCTTCATTCTGAGTTTCTTTTGGCCATATATATGAGTGAGGCCAGCCCAGGACCTTTCCTATAAAGGTGGTTTAACTGAGGGATGCTAAAAATAACCTTTTTGTAGATACTGGTGCTGTAATTCCTACAGATCATTCCTTTTTTCTTTTTTTTAAACATAAGAAAGCAGATTAAAATCAATTAAAATGGTGTGAAAGAGTCTTTTTGTGTTTTCTGATGCTACATCAGCCCCCACCTCAGATACAGAATCAGGAGTTGTGCTTGAGCTGCTGCAAATCATACAAGCCAAAACAGACTTGGAGCACAAAGTGTTTTCTGTTTTTGTCTGTTCAGTGTAACTCCTGACTTCAGTTATCACTGTGGAGCCTAGTAAATAATCCTGATATTTTTTTATTGCTTAATTCCCAGAAAAGTAAAAGTATTTGAAAAGAAACATTTGAAAAGATACCTGTGTGTTTTGTCATATCTGAGAGCTGCAGTTTTTATAAGCCTTGAGGAAATCATGCAAATCTGTGTAATATGTGTAAAAAATCACTCTATCTCAGGGCCAAACTGAGACCCACATAGTAAATGACTTTCAGAGTCATGCTGTGACTGGCACATAAGGTTTTTGGAAAGCCTTGAGTACTACTCAGTTGGTTTTTATGAAAAAACACTAGTAAATAGAGTTAAACATAATAAGAAGAACTGAGCGCTTTGGGTTGTTCTAATTAAAAATATTTACCCTGTCACTTTAGCGTATAACATTCTGGCATGCCTCTTTCTCCCTACTTTCTCTTGTGTTTTTTAGATTACCTGTTCTTTTGGGAAATGCTGTTTCCACCTGTGTTTGAACAGCAGCTAGCAAAATGGAGCCAGAGTCCTGAATGTGGTGTTTGTGGATTAGTCTAACACAAAATCTGACAAAGATGATAACAAAGGTTGAGGGATTTGTCCTATGATAGCTGGTCTACGTTCTTGCAGACTTCCCTCTAATTCTGATTTACAGGGCCAAACTACCGCCTCATGCCTACAGTTTGGGTAGGTTTGGGGATACTGTGATAAGATAAGATAGGCAGCAATTGTTCTGGTCTCCCAGTGCAGTACCTGTTATGAGCAGAGGACATCAGTGCTGTCAGTGGGCACCATTTGCCTGCGCTAAATTTGCTGCTGAAAGAATGAACCCACTATTGATCCGTATAGATCTGTGCTGCAACTGGAGAGCTATACACTCAACATAGAACTTTCCTCACAGTTTCCTCACTTTGGTAATGATTAGTGATGAGGGGCAAAAAAAGAACAGTGTGAAGGATGCCCGTGTCTCAGAAGAACCTAACTGAATCAACATTAGTTTTCCTCCTGTTGTCTCACCTGACCTGCAGGCCTATTATGGTAGTGACTGATGCCTGTGAACTTGGATGTTTAGCTAAGTCATGGTGTCTGTTAAGTGTGAAGGATTAAATCATGACCTTAACAGGTAGAATGCCCTCTAGTATACAGTGCTTTTCTAACCCTGGATGTGTGGTGCAGTAATGTGTGTTGTTAGGCATCTCAGTCAAGCAGTTCCCACTTCAAAACACATTCAATCAGCTTTAAGATATTTGTTGTGAATAATAATAAATAAAATGGTTTGTTTCTTATGATACTTTTGGAAAAAAACAACAACCCCAAAACTCAGCAACCCACAGCAATTGGTCAAGAAAAGTAATGACTAAAACTTCATGGGGAGAAAGCAGTCAAGATGTCACCTTGTTGCCTTTGACATTCCTGTTGAAAATAGAGAGAATCTATGAGCACTGTGTGAACTATACAAAGAGATTACAATTATCCTGACTTAAATAAACATGGATGCTACTGTGAGGAGATTTGATCAGTCATGTTCCAGACTTTTGAAGGTATTTTTTTTAATCTGCAACTTTATACTTTAATAATTTTTTTTTTTGGCTTGGGTGGGAAGAGAGTTGCTATGAATATTTATAACAAATCAATCCTACCAGAGGACACATTAAGTCTTGCAGCATAACAAAACTGAATTACCATGAAATAAACTTTCTTAATTAAACCAATTAAATTTCTTCCCAGTATGTAATTTAGAAACTCTGATAAACCCTGGTTGAAAAGGTTTGTTCTAGCCTTAAGCTGGCCTAAGAAAGAGTGAACATCTGGCCTGTATATGAAAGGCCTATTTAGGCCTTAGGCAGTGTGCAAAACATTAGCTGCTGTCCACGGCATTGAATACTTTGTGTGGCCCCAGGGCTTTGCTAAAGGACAGTGGTATCATTAGGGCACAATCATGTTTATAGAATACGCTGTAACTAAGATAAGTGAGTCCTCAGACTTCTGCCACAGTGCTTATAGCTGAATGAGAAGTATTTCTGCTTCTTCACATTTTTGTTGTAATTCTACCAAAATAGATGTGTTTTTTTTAAATTTAATTTACACTTTCTAAATGTTGATATTGGCAAGCAGCATGAGGTTTTATGAAATAATCTTTCACATTCCTTTTCCATATCACATTTCAATCTTTTTGCAGGTACCAGTATCCATAAGGCGTACTTTTAGCACTCTTGAAAGGTAACTTTTAAGGCTACTACATAGAAATGATGCCTACACCTCACTGCATGACTTCTGTTACAGGAACTATTGGCAATAGTAATGGTAATCAATAGCAAAGAGATACT
The DNA here is from genome assembly GCF_018139145.2 of Gymnogyps californianus. Taxonomy (NCBI): domain Eukaryota; kingdom Metazoa; phylum Chordata; class Aves; order Accipitriformes; family Cathartidae; genus Gymnogyps; species Gymnogyps californianus. Next base: position 28,854,369 of record NC_059478.1, on the reverse strand, counting down.
CCAATTGTTTAATGTGGCTGGAGGAAAAATAGCAAAACCATAATGTGGCAAACCTGTGAAAACTACTTTTCGAAATACTTTGGTTGTCCAAGCTCAAGGCCCTAATTCTAGTTTGCAGGTTTACCCAAGTTAGAAGAAGACATGAACTGTAGGCCCTGGAGGTGTCATCTGTAGCTATGTTTCTCATGAGTCTGTTTCACAAACGGGAAAGTTTGGGAAATGACGTTGAGGAGGTCTTCCCCTTTTTTGGTGTTTCAATGGGTGTGGGTTGATGTTTGCAGCACAGTTACTATATTTCATATTTATAACTACATTGGCACTTCAGAAACATAGTCCTTGGGTAAGTGACACCTCTGATGGCCCAGAAAAAAACCAGTAGCAGTGGAATTAAAAGTAAGTAGCTGAGTTGGAGACAGACTTTAAAGTGAGCTTCTGCTTAGGCTCCAAATGCATAACCTATGTGGCGGTTGAATCATAAGAGGTGTTTTGTTTTAGAAACACATACTGTGCTGTTGTACATCTGAAAGTGTAGTAACTTCTGGTTTACATCTGAACACAGCTGTAATTATCAGCCAGGCCTGCGTCTAAGGATCTTGCTGTTGCCTCTTATCTTCCTCCTGCTGTAATAGTAAAGATCTACCAGTCAGTCAGTGAGGTGAAGCCACCACAAACTGAATAGGATTTTGTTATTTGAGGGTTTCTGCTTTGAAGTAATGTTCTTGGTCTCTTTGCCAGAGTCCTAAATCCATCTTGTTTAAGGGCATGATGAGAAGTGCCTTCTATTCAGTGTGTCCACTATCCCTTTTCTTCTGAGTTTTCTATGTTTAAACACAAATAAGATCTGTAGGGTTAGGGCACTGTTTCTTTATTAAATAAGCAGAGAAGCATGAAGAAAAGCAAGCAGGGAGAAGGAGCCTACTCAATCAAGATGTGAAGAAGGGCATATATCAGGGGCTAGTGGGGCCAGTTTACCCCCCCCCCCCCCCCCGCCCTCCCTTCCCCCACAAAAGAAGAAAAAAAGGAAAAAAAATCAGAGAGCAAAGACCTGGTAAGGGCTTTTGAAAGAACGTATCATCCCTCAGCTGACATTTTCATGCTTGTTTAGGAGCAACTTTGTCAAGAGAGAGGAAACTTTAAGGTAAATGCAGGGACACTTGAAAAATATGCTGTCATCTGAGATTGAAACATAATGTGACAACCAGCAGCCTGCTGCCTTAGGAAGAAGCTGAATGTCTCCACTGAGGAGATGCAGTGCCTCAAAAATGAAGTACTTGTACATGGAAAACACAGTGTTCACAATTCATTCCCAGAAGAGTCACATACATGTGCACAAAACCTTGCCTGGTAAGTGAGAGAAACAGCTCTACAGCAGGCTGGAGTCTTGCTCATTAGGATGCAATAGCACTGGGAAAAAAAAAGTCTGTCAGCATGCCAGAAACATTTCAGAAGAGAACTGCTACAATGGTAGGTTCTTCGCTAATCAGGAGATGGAAAGGATGAATATCCTTCTCTCAGTAAGTCTGTGATACATTTGATGAGGACATAATCTGGTTTCTATAAATTTACCTTATGCTGTTCTTATAACCATGGAGGTATTGAAATGCAAAATGCCTGGCACTGCCAAGGCTGATGAATGATTTACAAGTATCTTTCATTAATTTCCATCTCCTAGCTTGCACTGAAAAATACTGTCTTTTTCACTGTTTCTCAGGATGGGAAAATCATCCCCTTGCTCACAAAAAACAAACACACACATTTTGAAGAAAATAATAAATAACTCTTAACAACTCTACTGTTGTCTATTTCAGCCTGTTAAGCTTAGCAAATACCTGAGACAAAATACAGTTGCATAGTCCAAAACTATGCCTGATGTAACTTGACATGTCTTAATATAAAAAGAATTTGTATTTCACCAGTCTATCTTTCCCCATGAAATCTTGTCAATGATTTCCCTCAGCAAAACCAAGGTCAGTTTCAGTTTCTTGTTGTGTGTTTTTTTTTTCTTTTTTTAAGAAAGACTAGTCCTGCTTTGAGGCAAGCTAAAGCAAATACATCACAAATCGTTCTGCGGTTTACATTTTAGATTCCTGTACATCTGTATTTGAAAGTCTTGTATTCATTTGTTACTGTTGTGCCATAATGCTGTTTAAACATTATGAAAGAGTTGCTTTCTCATGAAAAGTAATAATCTAACATGCACTTTGTTTCACTGACTGAATTATTACAGGCAACCTCATGGATCATAAAATAATTGGATACTGTCTAATTAAGTAAGCTTTATTGGTTATGGTGCCTTTTGATTCCCACTTCTCATCCCTCTCTTTTGCCTTAAGACTCTGCTGTGAAACACCTTTGATAGAGGAGTTAAAGAAGACGGCATGCAGACATCGTGAAATAAGGGCAGATACCTGAAATAACAGTAATAGTAATTTTGATGGAAGATATCTTAAAGAGCACAGGAAATATATATAAAAAAGGGGGGGAGGATGATAAAAGGGGGCTACATAGATAATCCTAACAGATACATAGTAACATGGCTTGTTCAAACCACCAACGCTCCTTGTCCATGCTAGATGCTCCTGACAATTCTCGCTAGCCTTTCTGCTTACTGCCTTGGGTGTGTCTTTCCTTCCCCCTCTTCCCAATCTCTGGCTGCTGCTGACTTCTGTACCCATCATCAAAAAATGTATCCTTGACCATTTTCTCTTCCTGAAATGCTTTCACAGATCTTATATCTTTATATGGCTCCATTACTGACCACCTCCCCCCTAATTTGTACAGAACTACCATGCAGGAAAGAATTATTATTCAGTTGTGTAACTGGGGAGTTCAGACAGAGAGAACAGGTGAATCCTCCGATATAGGTGGTAACCTAACTCCCACCAAGGTATCTTTTGAGATGGCCACAGTGGAGCCAGGAACTCTTGTTCTGAGTTTCTCTTCCACAGTTACATCCTGGCTCGGGGTTGAGTTCTGGTGGACTTTTACCGAGGTCTCAAGCAACCACTTCTTGATCAGACTTCCGTATCCAGCCTTCCTGATTTTTCTGCTTAGTTCTTAAGTCTTCTCAACATTGCAGCTTCCCTTTGCACTTAATGTTTGTTTTTCCTGACCCTACTTAGCAACTCTTTTCTTCTTTAGTTCCCTCTTCTTCCTGTTTTTCTTTCTGAATTATTTTACCACTTCTTTATTTTGTCTGCTTTCTCTCTGGATGATCTTGTCCAGTCATATAATTTCACCTGCTATCTTTACACAACTGAAATGCAGCTCTATTTCTCTGCTTCTGACCGGTCTGCATCCAATTCCGTCTTCTTGTTTCTCTCTCTGACAATTGCTTCTGGGTATCGTGCCATCAGCTTAAACTTAATTGTATGCCTTTCTTTCTCCATATTCTCCTTGCATGTCATTGTCGACAATGACAATATTGACACCATCATGGTGTCTTACAACCTGAGGCAGGTTGTTTTTTTAGGTTCTGTTTTCTTCTGTGCTGCAATAGACAAGCCCTATATAGAAACAATTACAATTAACAAGTGGATACATACAACTATATGAAAAGGGGAGCAAGCTGACGTGATGTAGCAGAGAACAGTGCTGTCGTACCACTTAAATTTCAGGAGATTATGCCTGTGGCAACTGTGGTCAAAGAGGGAATTGAAAATGTGTTAAGTATGAAGACTTCAGACACTTTATTTAATTTAAGACTTTGGGAAGGCGAAGTCAAGTGGTTTGATGTTGCACACAGTGTTGTTCTAAATTCAGCAACATGTAATAATGGAGGAACCAGTACAAATTTGATTCCAGTAGTTCTTGTCCTTGCTAATTAATTCTGAGCATTACATTAGAAGGGTTAGGTGGTTGTTTTGTTTTGTGTGTTTGTTTTTTTTAGACTGTGTCTTCATTTTACAAACACAAACTATTTTCAGATTACTTGCCTTCTAAACTGTGTTTCTGAATACACCACTTCAGCCTCGACGAGCTGGGTGTGTGTTGATAACAAGAACTGAATATGTCTTGACATCTTGTTTGGAATATTTCTAATCAAATATTAACATTAGCACTGCCACATGTCTCTGTTATTTCCCTTATCTTTTCACTTAGTCCCACAAGCCTTCTCTAGATAAGAATAACACTAACGCATTACTTAAGAGTTCTTTTTATTTTTTTACTGGAAACCTTAAATAATATAGAGCCCAGTCTGAGTAGCAGCTACAGATTCCTGCAGAAAAAGCATGCTTAAAACTCTCCCAAAAGAGACAGACCCCATGGAGACTGACTTCACTGGCTTACGTCTTTGTGTGTCAGTAGTGATACAGGAAGGACTCAGTGGTGACAAGTAGCTTTAACAGATACAGCTAAATCACTGTGTTATTGGGATTATGTGACAAAATTGAAAGTAAAACAGAATGTTTGATGTTGCCATAAATCTTTAATGAATGTTACATGTTTTTGTGTCAAAGACAGTCAAATACAGGCCTTCTTTCCTTAAACTAATAGGGAAGCAGAGATGAACCTTGCATTTTAACTGTGGACAAAAAGAGAAAAAATAAGGGTTAAATTTGCCTTTCATGCATAGAGACAGGGCTTGACATGGCTAAAGTATAGATGGAGGGAGGTGAAGGTAGTAAGGCTGTACAGCTAACTAGGAGCCTGCTGCTGTAGCCTGTGCCCAAGGTATGTATGCTGTGCAACACCGAGCTGACTGGAAGGCTGCGTGCCTTTACTGTTCCCCTTGCCTCCACTGAGAAGTTTGTGTGCAAGATATGAGAGCTAAACATTTCTTGTGTCCTTAGATTCTCCCTTCTTCCTTATTTGAATCAATGTTGTATTTAATTATTTACTGTTTGAATGCCTGCATTTGAAGTGCACAGCCCTGAGTCTGCTTTTTGTAAGATACTACGCTGAGACCGCACCGGATCCCATTTTCTCTCTTCCGCAGTAGCAGTGGTCAGGCGGTCTGTCGCATCTTGTAGGCTTAACAGTTTCGCTGATACATCTAACTCGATGCTAATGGATATGCTGTAATACAATATGGAACAGAAGCTAGGACCCTGTGGCCTGTCACGGACCATGTAATTTATGACTGAAATGTCTCAGATATTTATGCTGACAAGAGAAATACTTGACGTTTCCTGCTGATGTGCTGGCCCACTCCTCTGGTCGACTAATTCTAGATGCATTTCTGGCCTATTTTCTTCCATCTCTCTCCTTTCCCATTTCTGCCATCTACCCTGTCACTCACAGCTGCCAGGGCTCTTCTTTTGCCTCTGCTGCCCCATTTATTTTAACAGCGAGAGCAACCAGATGACTGCAAGAGCTTGCCTGGAAATAAGAGATTGTCTAATCAGTTAAAGCTAGCATTGATATCCTTCTAAAAGTGATGATATAGTCCAACCTCGCATGACTGGGCATGATTCAGAAGTCGCTGAGTGAAATTCTCTGGCCAACATTATGTAGGAAACTGGACTGAGGAATGGATATGGTCCCTGGATCCCCCAAAATCTATGAACACATGTCAGTCTTTTCCTCAGATGTGATCATTTTTGTTCTCTGTATCTGATGTTAGAAGCTGCTGCATATTTCCCCCGCCTTGCGTTTTTCCAATTTGCATTAATCTTAAACAGCCTCTGTAAAAATATTGATTTGCAATTTCTTTCCAATATAGACTGTAAATACTATTTTTTTTCATTTCTGATTGTACAAAAGATGCCTTCTTGCATTGTTCTAGCAACATATAGAAGGAATGGCTTAAATTAATAAGGCAGCAGTTTTTACTAGATTTTTATTTTATTCTTCCAGACAGTGTCTACTAACATGTCGCTTCTTTAAAAAAATGAAAACATGACATGTTTTTAGCCTTTTTAACACATTGTTCTAAGAATGAAAGAAACCAGGGTATGTCACAATAGGTATAGCAAAACAGCCAAGCATTATACAAATATTTGATAGTCTTTTCTGAGGTAAATTTTGCTTTTCTTTTAAACTAAGATAAGGACTACACTGTGTAAGGCTTGATTGTTCAGGCATTTTAATCTCTCTTTCAAGTTGTGTGTTACTAATAAGTCCCAAATTTTTGCTGGTTGTTTTTTTGCTTGTATTCGTCAATGCTTTAATGATTTCATAAAGTACAAATCCTCATTGCAGTTTAACCATCAGTCATGTGTACAAAAATCCTTTAATTTTACCCTGCATAGATGCTAAAATAAAGAGGAAATTACATATTTAAAAATAAAATAGGACAACAGGATTCAAAATTGCATCAGCCTCAATTTGTTTATGTGAGCATGAAAGAGAAGAGGGGGAGACTTATCCTTTGGAACTGTAAATGGCACCTCCTGCTGCGGTATTAAATTTACCATTTGCAACCTCCTGTGCTTCTCTGAGTGTAGAGGGTGGCGCCTGACTTCTTGGCGCCAGAGAGTCAGCAAAGGTGTCTAATAGATGCAGACACAGAGATGAGGGTTGCTTACTTAACCTTGCTCTAGCTCAGCCCCACTGGGGACAGCCAGCTGATCCCCCCAACCTGACCCAGGAGAGTGAGGAGGCTCCAGAAGCAGTTTATGGCTTTAATAATTTACATATCCTCAGTTAATCTCCCTTACCAGTAGCCAATTAGTTGGGGAATATTCATACTGCCTTGATATGTATTTTTTATATACTGATCAATTAGTGGGAAAGTAATGAGGTCATAGAATAGCAGGTGTGGCTATTAATCTTCATTCTTCTTGAAAAAAATACTTCTGTAAATATTTCTCAGTAAAAAGAAATACAGAGCAGAAAGTGGTTTTTGGTGTTTTCTGATGCTGTTTTGCATTTCCTTAAAAAGGCTTTTAGTCAAATACCTGATAGTGAGTTTGACCATCAAGACTCTGACCCTACAAGCATGTGTTTAAGAGGGTAGAAACAGGATTGCTCATGTGAGTCAACTTATTCACATACATAAATCTTTGCAGGATTGGGGTCCTTAATGATTTAGGACAAAGCACCAGTGGAAAAAAATGTTTATTCTGTTGCACCTGCATGATGCAGCAGATATTGTAAGAGCACCATTAGCTACTTAACGTACCAGCTAATGACTGGCAAACTTAAAGGAACGTAGCTGAATAGCGGGCAGCCTGGTCCATGAGGGTTAATGATACCAAATGGCTTAGACAGTCTATGGGAATACTGGAGACAGCTTTCCAGTCGAGCAGAGTTTAAATAGCACCGTATCATAAGACCATAGACACAGGAATGACATGATGAGAATTGTTGACTTACCCTTGAATTGATACTAATACAAGGGGAGAAAAAAACCTCGTCTAGCGTATGAAGGTTTTTTTTCCTCTCTAAGCACATAACCAGAGTGAATCTGCATGTGTTCTGGTGGGTTAATAGTGATATATTTCTACTGCCCGTCTAACCCTCCTTTGCATAATTATATTCCTTCTCCCAAATGAGGAGAGAAAACCTATGAAATCTATTACCATGTCACCTACCAGTATGAAACAGAAATCTAGATAAGAGTGGCTGGAAGAAACTGTCGCTGTGGCAGATTTTTCTTTTGGGTGTAGCCACACTAAAATAGGGTGAGAGAAGAAAAGCACAGGAAAAGAAAACAAAAATGATCCTGGAATACATCAAAGATACAGCAGAGAAACACCGAACAGAAAGAAATACTTTAAAAAATTAAGATCAAATGCCAAGTCTAGTTTTTACCACAAAGCACCAAGCTGATTTTTCATAAAATAAAAGAAGTCCCTGAATTGAGAAATATGTGTCTCTCTTAGATTGGATTGTGCAGTGAACAGTATCAAGAACTAAGCAATAATAAATCATCAGGCTGTATGTCAGAGTGAGCACTACAAGATAAACCCCTGTTGGAATTGTCATGAAGGTGACCTTATGAGCGACTACAGAAATACTAAAAAATAAAATAAAAAAAAATCAATATTCTCTTTAAAACTCTGAAGCAAATCTATTCATGCTTTGTCTTTCACTATATTTGCTATTTTAATTTGCTGTTTATTAAATGAAATATTGCTCTATCAAGGGAACACTGCATGATAAAATTATTGAAGATGCTGCTGGTGCAAAGCTATTTGTAGCAAATGAAATCCTGCTGTGTGCAATTCAGAACATCATATTGAACAGTCCAGATAGCAGCATCTGTGGATAGCTCTTAAGACTTCAGACTTGCCTTAGTTAGCTTGTTTGTTTTTATCCTGTGTTATTGATCTGGACTTCATCATATGTTTGTGTGGGGAATGGCTTTTCAGATGCTGCGAACATATTTAGAGGCAGGTCAAGTGAATTGAATAGAGGCATAAAATCTGCTGATTCCTAGAAGATGTCAACACATGACAGAAAAAGCCTAGAGAGTGGGAGACCTCTTAAACTGGTATTGACATTGCCCAGAAATTTGCAGCATAAAAGGGGGAAGAGCGTTCTGTCTCATGAACAAAGCTTGCACTATCAGCAATGCCTTTGTGAGCTTTGACAAATAACATGCTACCCTTGCATGGGCTCTGAAAGGTGCAGTCAGTGTTAGTTTTTGAACACTGCAGTTAAGGCTAGAGGATAAATAATGCTACAAGTACAGAATGTTTTACTCATTGCATATGTCAAAACTATAAAAAAAAAAAAATCCCCATGCTGCCAGGATAACACATAATTCAGACTCATTCAATACCCTCTGGACTAGGCTGAAAAAGAAATGTTAAAAGAAAAAAAAAGGAAGAACTATTTGGGCTATTGAGAAGAAACAGGAATACTGAGCGATACCCTATTCTCTGCTACAGGCCTCCTTGTGCGACCTTGGGCAAATCGTTTATCTCCCTGTACCTCAGTCACTCATCTATGATAAAATAGAAGTAGTAGTCACTTCTCCTTTAATAGGGTTTTGGATGCCTAGGATAAATGGACAAACCTGGAGAGTACAGTTATCATGGGACACACTAAAGAGGATATTTCAGATGCTAAAGTGGGTCCCATCCACTTAGAAGAGCCTGATCTGGCTCTGTGCAGAGCACATTTGGGTATTTCTGCACTTGTGCCATGCCTTAACTATAAACTGGATAAACTGTGTATGGTTTAATTGATCATTGACTGCAGTATTTTAGCATCTCCACAGTTGCTTAGAGGCTCGATTAATATTTAAAAAGCTCTTTGAGATCTTGAGATGGAAAGCTTTTATTGAAATAGAAAGAACTTATTGGTACCACTGCTTGAAGGTATTGTTTTCAAGGTTTGTTTTGATATAGTCTGCAACCAGAAGGTCTTATTGGGAGTCTTGCATTATTGCTGGATAGACTACAGTCTAAAATCCTTGTACTGTGAAATTTTTTTCATCCTTATATTCAATAATAAATGGTTACATGACAAAAATCTCCTAATCAGGACAAAGCAAACTTTGTAGTCTTAATATAGAGGCTGTTAAGAGTGAGCTGCTCTTGCACAAATAGGTATTTAGTATATAAAGGCAGGATCTTGAGGGAAGTCTATGCTACTGCAGTCTGTAGTGTGCCACATCTGAGGTAACATCATTGCACTGTCAAGGACTGTTAATTCAACACCTCCCATGGATTTGTCTGTTCACCTATCCAAAATGCCTTATTAAATGGGTATCACAAAGTAGGTTGCATGAATCCTACTGTAGCATTTTCAGTGGGTCCAAAAGATAAGTCAGTTGTTTGACAGGAACTGAGGAATTTTAAGTATTTGTCACATCCTGTGCATTTCTTCTAAGAATGAAGTGTTCTCATAGAGAATAAATAACTGAAACAGTGGATTTGTTGGTATAAATCAATGCAACTGAGACTTCACCGGCTTTACAAATATAGTTAATATATTATGAGATTTTTCTGTTTGAATAGTAAATGACAATTTTTGCAAGAGAAATGCTCTTTTCTTCAGTCCAGCTGCAGAATAGGCATGACTTCTGTAGGACTTCTCCCCCACTAGTGCTACTGGTCTCATTACTAATAAATACTGTCAGGGTGGGTTTTTTTGCTGTCTCCTAGACTACAAAACAGAAGTGGGTATGTTTCAGCTCAGTGAAATAAGTTCTCCTCAAGACCAACTCATGTAGTACTGGACCCACAGAAAATGACTAGAACAGTACAGTTATTAATTGAGTCAGCTGTCTGTTATTTCTTCCTTCTTTTCTTCCTTCCTTCCTTTTTTTTCCCCTGTAGTGGCAACTGAATGGAATCAAACTACTGATTGGTTTAGATTCATTGTAACTAATCACTGAGAGCTTGGGTGTGGAGACCCTCTGAGCAATGCATTAAGAAGGTTACTGCAACAAAATGGTACATCAAAAAACCAGTTCCAGAGTCTTCTGCAAAAACATCATAGCCTGATCCTGGAAAGTGATCTGAGTTTGAAAAGTCAGGTGTTATTTGTTATATATTGGCTATCTACATGTTTAGCCTATCACTAGGATGGTGACCCAGTTTCTCCCTGGCTTGTACGCCTGTATTCCTTCCCCATGGAGACTGCAACATGCATAAGGTGAGGAAACAGCTTTCACCATCTGGTTTGCATTGAGTCAGGAGGTGAATGAAACATTGAGTTGGACTGAGGAACTGGGAAGGGCTTCCAGGTCCTGCAGTTTGTACATAGCCATGCATCTACAAGTAATAATCCCATCCATTTTTGTCATTATCTCATCAATAGTTGAGCTGGAATTACTCGCTAACTCAGAAATTCCAATGTAAAAACACATTTTCCAAATTCAAGAAGGCTGAAGTTTGCAAGGATCCATGCAAGGCAGGGAAAGACCATTAATGTATTTTATAAAAATCTGCATAGTCGTCTTTCCGTTGCTGGGCAATGATATCTTGAACAAATCTTGTATGGGCAATAGGAATCTTGTATGTGTGTCCATTTCTCTTGACTGCAGAACATCTGTGAGATGTAACTGTGCAGCTAGGAGCAACTGTGCTTCCCCAGCAGCACAGCGGGGGGCCTGAGATGGGCTTCAGCCCACCCCTCAGCCCCATCCTGTCATTGCTGGCAGGTTTTTGTCAAGCCTGTTATTAAAGACCTCTATTGAGGGAAACTCACAGCCTGCCCTAAGAACCATATTCCAATGCTGCATTGCCCTTTCTGTTGCCCTTTTTGCTGGTGTGTTTTTTCTTGGTCTAACTTGACTATTTCTTGCTGCATTAGCTGAGTATGTCTTGTTCTGTTCTCAAGAACATGAGGCATAAATTTTTTCTTTCCTGTTTTCATGATTTTTATTTTTTTTTACACAGGAATGCCTTTTAAACACTTGCACCCCTTCTCAGGTATCTCTTCTTTAGCATCAAACAATCAGAATTCTTTCTATCTTTTTTAACTGGTCACATTTTTGAATTTGCTCTTTGACGTTGTGACCCAGTGGGCTCTGCTATGGATTCCTGTTTGTTTGCATCTTTCTGAAGCAGATGGTGAGAGTATACCAGCTGAGAGAGTGGAATGATTATGGGATGGTCTTTACAGGCCCAACTTTGTACGTTCCTATACTATGACTGCCTTTTTTGGAGCAGCATGATACTACTAATTCATCTTCAGCTCATAAATAATTTTAACCTCTAACTATTTTTTGAAATAGGGCTTAACTTCTCTTAACTAACCAGTGATTTTATACTGTATACATCCACAGCTGGTTATTCCTAGGTAGAGTATCTCACATTATTCATCCCATTTTTCTGAACATTTCTCCAGTTTGTCACAATCATTTTGAAATCTGTTTCTGTTTTCCAATACACTGGCAGTCCTTACAAGTTTCTTGGGTGATAGCTACATGTCCTGTGATCGTGCCGTTAGAGAAAGTATTGAGCAGAGCAACACTCAGGACAAATCCTTTGCAGAAACCATGCAGTGAATTTGCCTAAGTATGGAAAAACTACACTGATAATTTCTCTTCAAGTATGATGATCCAAAAAGTTGTGTACCTAACCTGCAGCAGTTTCATTCATGCCATGTTTTCCTGGCCCATTGTTAGACTATCATATAAGATCATATAGCAAACATTATGAGATTCAAGGTACAATGTTAATTGTTCCCCCCTTATCCACAAAGCCTATTACCTCATTAACAAATAAACGATGTTTTCTTGGCAAGACTACTTCCTGACAAAATCTTTGTTGGGTGTAACCCATTTCCTTATTATCTTGCAGGCACTTACAGTATGTTTGATTATTTAATTCCAGAATTTTTCCAGGAAATGAAGCTAATGAATACCTTTCCAACTCCTTTTCAAAGAATGGAAAATATAATAAAAATCTAGTCCTTTCTTCTACTGCAAGTCTATCATTAATTTCCAAAGCTAACCATTAATGGCTCTGAGATCACTTCTAATACAGGTTTAAGCAACCTAGGATATCAGGAGACCTGGATTTGAAAACTCTTAACTTACCTAAGTATTCCAAAGCAGAAACCAAATCAGTGGTTGATATGATTCCCATACGGCTATCCACTGTTTTTTTTTTTTTAAATATTCATGAAGTCTTGGTTACAACTGGCAGTCAGGCCAGTTGGATGAGCTTTGACCAGGCTAGTAAGCCTTTCTAAATCTCTTCCTCTCTCTTTTTTTGTAGAAGCATTCAAAGTTATTCCCATGTTTCTTCTAAGGTTGCAGGCTGCTGCTGGTGTACTAACTTGGTAGACCAAAGGAAAAAGTTATTATCTAGTAATACTTCAAAGCTAGTGCACAGATCAAAAATCTCTTTGCCTTTGCTGGGGGAATGAAAGGAGTTGACCCAATAGGAGATTTTTCAGCCTTCCCGTATTAGCCTTTTCCCCACCACAGGCATGCAGAAAGGGCACTGTGCTGGGCAGTGGTTTTTCTGGAAAATGCATCACTATGGCAGTGCCAGAGTCAGACACTTTGAGCTTTAGAAACTGAATACAGCTGGTTTGGTATCCTAACTCATGCCTGACTTTCCTGCTATCAGAAACTTACTTTTCTCTTCTAACTTTTTTCAGTGAATTTTATCTTCAGAAAAACAATGCAGGGATGTGTCTTGCATTGGATGTTACTAACAGTACTTTCTCTGTATTTTAATAACTTTCTTCTGCTATCTCTCCGCCAATAACTAAGCATCTCCCGATCTATTTCTATTCACTTGGTATAAACATAGTAATGATGCCCATGAATCTTCTTAGTCAAGAGCATTATATACCTTTTACATACATAGGAAACAAATTTTCCAAAAAGGCAGTGATAAGGGTCGTTTTGTGCTGTATGCTTTTTAATCTTCCCTGTGTCAGCTCTGACCCTTGCCGAGGAATTGAAAAGATGTAAAACAGCAAAAAGTAATTTACCTTCCATTGTTTAGTCCATTCAGCTTTCAGAATCAGATTTAAATGGTTTGCATTAATTACTGTGAAACCTCATGAGACTTGGAGATCTATCTTTATGGGGTTAGAAAAGATAGAGGCAATCTCAGCAGAATAAGGGTAGAATTTTTTTTATTTGCCTTTTGGTTACAAACCTTTACTATTACAATATTATAAATAAGTAAAACTTTTTTTCCAATCAGCAAAAATTGTTTTAAGCTGCAATGGAGAAAAAAAAAAGAGAAATATATTTGAAATTTTAGCCTAATTCTGGTGAACTTGGAAAGGACTAGTGGTTAAAATACAGAATTTCTGTCTATGTATCTGCATAGACCAATTTTTATTGCCAGAGAAGAAGTCATAGACTGAACGCTGATTTCTGTTTCTAAGCAATACTCAATGCGTTTACACAGAGCTCCATATTTTGGGAAAGTTTTCTGAGGACTAATGAAACTGGCAAGCAGTTCAGCATCGGCAAAGTGATTACATTTTAAATGAAATGGACTTTCAGTGACGTACTGCTCAAAGTTAGTGGAGACAACTGGCAAATTGAGGGTGGGAGAAGATCAATACACAGAATCTACAGGACTTTGGATCTGTTATCCGAATTATTGATTGAATGGAGAATTAAAGCAGAGATGCAGTGAGTTTAATTCTGCTGTGTGACAGGTGGAAAATGGGTACATTAATTAGGGAGCCCCAGCAGGAACATTCTCAGCAGGACTTGTGGTTGCTCCAGGGAATCCTTTAGTAATTCTCCTCATTTTGTGGTGTGTTTGATGATGTCATTCTTAAGTCTCGTTTTTCTGTGCACTGTACTTTTTAATCTTTAAACATTCTGTCTTGCAGAGCTAGACAATAATTGTGTATAGTGAACATAAGCAGGGAATGCAGGCAGAACACTTCTGGATGTTTTTGGATGGTTCTGTCAGACTTCATTGTTCAAAAATCATGTATTTTGATAAAAGTAAACTGTTACCATTTGCTGTACTTAACAAGCAACAAGCAGTCTCCTCTGTAAGTCCTTTTTATTGCATTTCAGAGTTGTCTGGCTTTTCCTCTTACATGGCAATTGAGCGTTCACTTACAAAACCTTTGCCACTCTCTTGATTTATTGCTTTCTTAATCTGAAATAACTATAACAACTTAAAATAGCCTGTTGCTTTTTGGGTAAGGCAAAATATAGCAATTTGCATGAATGACTACAAGACTTAGGAAGGGGAAGTGACAGAACAAGTGCAGCCCACTACCCAAATGTAGCTCACAGAATCACACGCGATATCATGATTGCTCTCTTCCCTGGTACAGATTATCTAGAGATTTTGGTATGAAGTGTGCCATCTGGGTCTGTGGCAAGTGCTGTACTCTAAGTAAGTTGTGCCTTTTCATGAAAGAGGGAGACATCCTGTCCAGCACCGATTGTTGTTGGTTTCAAACAGGTAAGAGGCAAGCTGCCAATAAGGCTCTGGCTTAGGGAGAATTTGGTCCTAACCGTGACAAGAAATGAAAACAAAAATGAAAATTAACACCTAAAACTGTCATGTAATACAAAACTGTCAGAACCAATTCTAAACCCATCAGACTCTACATTCTCTTGGACTATTTCAAGCACTTTGTGGATATTTTTCCCTTGACTACATTCTTGGTTTCAGTAAGATCAGTAAGATTCGTGTCCCAGTTAGGAGACAGGGAGAGGTAAACATAGAGACCTTTGAAGTAAATTACTCCCCTGATTTATTTCTGTCTCGCCTCTGCAGGAGGTAATGTTGCTTCTATTTTTCATCATGATGTTTGAAACATTAAAGTCTTAAAGTAGGCATTTAGTTCCCTATTTTCAAAATGTTTACTCACAGAGGACTGGGGATTCATGTTTGCTGCCTGAACAAGCTAGCCTTCTTTCACAAGGTTCAAAAAGTGAGGGGGAGAAAACTCCCCACCATTCTCGGTGCAGCTCTCAGGTGAAGTGTCCCAGCAGCCATGCCTAATGAAAGTACTTTGTATTTGATAGAAGAAGAGGGGGCTTCCCAGGTCCAAAGGTGCTTTCAGGATCCATAGCTCCAGGCTTGCTGCTCTGAAGCTGTGAAAGCCATGGCAGTTGCAGCTTAGACCAGGTCTCTTAAGGTTCGTGGACTCCCTTGTGCAGAACAGGCATTCAAAGCCTACAAATCTGTGCTTTAATTCTTGACTTGTCCTAGAGCCATGTACTCTGGAAATATTATGGCTACAGCTTTAGGGGTTGACCTGAGCAGTCCACATTGGGGTTGACCTAAACAGTCCCCACACAGTGGGGCTGTTGCAAGGTTAGAGATGCTGGTGTTTCCAGGGCTTGCAGCTCTAGTGCAGCCTTGCAGGGCTTCCAGGCACCCTCCTGCAACATCAGGCATACGAAAGTCATGGGGACCTCTGCTTAATCCCCAGCCTAGCCCCACAGCAGAGAGTATGAAAACTCTGCTTAGGAAGGCAACCTACCAGAGATACGACCTGCAACTTGGGGCCTGGAGTCCTTTGAGGTACTCCCAGTCTGCAGTTGCAGGGCAGCTTTTTCATGTAGATCAGTTCACCTTGAGTTTTACTTTGGGGCCAAGCAAAGAAAGAGGTGGCTCAGGGCTCTCTAGAAGCCCAGACAACCTGTCCCAAAGCAGAAGGCTATGAAAACACAGAGCAGAATGACACTGAACAGGACCAAGGGCCATTCTTGTCCCTTTAATGTTGCTGGTTCCTAGGGATGTTTCCCAGTTAATCTGGGAAATGTCATGTTTCAGTCCTTTCAAAATGCAATTTTTTTGGATGTCTCAAATCTTCATTTCAATCCAATTTGGAGCAAAACCTTAAAAGACATATTTTTGCCAATTGCACTTTCTTTACTTTGGCTAGCTCTATTAATTGTATCAAATGATCCATAGCACTGCAGTATATCCAGGTAGCTACCATATGCTGCCTAAATGGAAACCACCCTGGTGTGTCTCTGTTATTTCAAGTTCATAAACAGTGTGCTCCTACAGACTTGTAATAGGTGCAGGCGATCTTTAACAAAAGCTTTGTGAAGTGTGGTTATAAATATAAAATGCTGAGTAGAGAGAATAACTATTTTCAGAATGCAATGCAAACCTTTGAAAGACAGGCACAAACAAACTTTATATAAGAAATGTCTCTAAACAAAAAAGTTTAGAGAAGCGGTCATGCAAGTAAGGAGAGGAGAATGATTAGCGCTAAAGCCCATTATTAATATTAGTCCTATTCATCCAGTGTAATATATTCCTAGCAGTGCCTGCTGTCTTGTGCAACCTAGGCTGATATTTATGGCATTAAAATGGTAACGATACTTTAACTGATCACAAATGAGCATGAATGATCATCTGAGTACACATACAGCAAAGTTATTTAGCTCATTGGCAAAGTACAGCAAAAGTCAGCAACAAAGTCAGAGTTATTACAACTTCCAAGGATTTTCTTATGTGTCTGCTGGAGTGGGCCAAGTGTATGCTTTCCAAGATATCTCAGAACAAGCAATAAACTGTTTTAAAAAAGGCTTACTGCCTCCAGTGTTGCCACCAGAGCGATAAAATTTCATCATGCATGCTATAATCTCGTGCTATAATCTAGTCCTACAAAATCTCAACGTTTCTATGTCCAGTTAGATAATGTGGCATTGTGTTGTGATCAGTGACCCTATCCATTTTGGTTTAAATGCTTTGGTTGAAAAGTTACTGTCCCTTTGGAACAGAGTTTGTTCCTCCATGCCTTATATTTTTGTGTAACAGTTTTGTATATGAATCACATTAAGCAGAGAGTAAAACTGAATTACATTATGTATGACCCAAGTACAAAGGTTCAAATCAGATTTTTCTTAAACATTGCATTTGTGATTATGTTCATGATTATACAGTCTTTTAATAAAATGAAATGACTGGGATATGACATATTCAAAGCAGAGGTCAGATAACTAATTCACATATCAGACTGTTTTCTCTTGCAGCTTTCTAAAATTCTTCTGAGTTTGGTATGTCTTTCTAAGTCAGTGTAATCTGTACATTTGTGAAATGGTATTCATAATGTCTGAATTCTTGTATCCTGTCATACAGATTATTTTCCAGACTGTATGCATGATACAGTACATATTTTAGCCATGGGTGTCTACCTTCATAGTTTATGGACTGATTCTTCTTTGTGGTATACGTGTTTCAATGGATGAACCTCAGGACATGTGATAGCTGTTAAAATTTTGCATATAAATTATCCAGAGTCTTTATTAAAGTTTCGATCATGCAGTCAGTTGAAGAAACCTCTTCTAAGGATCAGGAAAGAACAAATAGAAAATTGACACGATTAAATTCAAAAGGTCTGTGGCTGATAAATGAAGAGAAGGTGTCAAAGAACAATGGATCCAACAGTTAGCTCTCTGCTACAATATAGAACATCTATTTGAGGCCTCTTATTTAAACAGGAGGGCAATTTAATCTTTAGGTAACCAACAAACTACAGCAATAAATCCAAGTCCAAACAGAAGTCTGCTTGTCACAGTGGATGATTAGGGCCATCATGAACAGGGCCCCAAAGCACTATGGTATTAAGCATGATATATAAATAATAAGGTGATATATTGTAGCCAGAGTTATTAGATAAGTTTTTATTAGAAAAAAAAATTACTTCCTTTAAGTGATGTGACTGTAAGAAGTAGAGAGATCATGTGGTCTTTGGTGATCTGTTCTGCTCTCAATATTGTCAATATAAAGAAATAATTTTATAAAAAATTGTGGGTCAGTGTAGTATTGAGGATCATTCTTAAAGGTGGTCTTCTGTGTAGTTCGGTGCTCATTACAGTTCAAATAGGAAAAGTAAAACATACAAACATCTGAAGAACTAAAGTATGCAAAGAATTCCCTGACTTTTGACCTTCTTACTTCTGTAGATGAATACTCTCAGTCATCACTTGAAAAACCGCCATTGTAGCCTGCTCTATGATTAGGCACACATCTGGCTGTCAGGGAACTGGCAGCTTTCAGTGTCTAAACAAGGGCTTGTATCAACAGAGTAAGTGCACATTCTCATGTTATTTTGATGGTACTTTTATTTCTTCTGTGGTGGGTATTATATCAGTCTCTTTCCTCCTACTCTTACTAATAGCATCCTGGTAGCGTCTGTACGTTTCTGGAATTGCCTATCCATGCTTACTGTCTTTATGATGGTTGAAGTCCTTGCAGAACCCTATTCATAACAACCCACTTGAGCTATTCTTGATTGGTACATCAAGGTCTTCTGTTCTTCTACTTCATTTTTGCTTTTTTATTACCTTGGATGAGATGCATATAAAAATTTCAAAGGCATTCTTTGCCTTGTGTTAAAACTCAATGAAATAATTCCCTTCTGGTCCATTGACCATGTTACTATGAGTGGACACAATGCCACCAATGAAAATTGAAACCTTTATCTCTAATGCTTTTGCATTAAACTTTGTCTGAAAAGGTGCTGTCTTCAGCTAACTGTTCACCAACCATTAGTTTTTCTAATACATTAGGCATAGTTTTGGGAAGGCTTGGACTCTCTCCTTCTTTTGTTCTGTTGCTGCATATTTGTTTGGTATTTTTCTCTGCAGAAATCGTAACCTAAATGGACTTCACTTAAAACCTGGCTTACTTGTGACCTCCTGTATACGAGTAGAATTGTTTTCCAGTACCATAACTGTATCTTCTCCTCCTTCCTTTTCTCCGCCCATTTATTTGTTTGATTTTGCTGTCTTTCCACTGCGTGTAATTTTCAGGAGAGAACTTATAAGTGCAAAAATAACACCACCAGTATTTTACAGGAGCTGAGGATGAAAAGAAACTTTCTCATAAGACATAAATTTTTTTTTAACTTTTTTTTTATTTTGTGGCTTGTTCTGAAATTTTGCAGCCTGAGATGAAGTAAATCTATAAGCAGTAACATTTGGTAAAACACAGGGGTATGATGCCAAACCCTTCTTTGCTTGCAGCCACTTAAATCCAATGCAAAGGAAGACATGTTAGTTAAGGAGTACCTGTTTTAAGCTAACCTGTGGTTTAATGTATGGGGTTTCTTATGGTACTTGATCAGTGTAACATTTATATTATTATCAAAATAACCTGACAGTTTGGTTTTATTTGAAATGAAGTTAATGATCTTAGCATCCAAGCAAAACCAAAGCTAAAGAACCAATTGTCATCTTAGTGGGCTGTAAGACCCCCCATGGCTCTGAAATGGTAAGTACAACAGATGTGCCGCCTCATGTCTGTCTTTCTTGCTGGTGCACTTGAGTTGCTTTTTGTTGGTATGCAGGTTCTCAGGGGAATGTTTATGTAATTGATAACTAAAATCACGTGAACAGGATGACAAATGGGAAGAAAGTAAGTGGAGGCAAAGCAGAAATTTCTGCTATTTCAAGCAGACCCTGAAGCAGTAAGTGTGAGATGGAGTCATGTTTTTTAGCAAAGGAAGCTACAATTAGCAAACCAGTAGGCATCTTCTCAACAGAGGGCAGCGAGCCTTGTTGATAAAATACACAGGCATTATCTCACAGTTAAATGATTGCTATGTGCATGATGACCATATTGTTTACCATTGCAATTATGCATGGCCATGTTTATTTTAGGTGGGACGGTGCCTATTTAAAAGCGTTTAAAATTATTTTAGTTTTGATTCCTACAACTGTCTGAAATAATTGATTCTACCTGCAGATGGTAACATGACTCAGAGGATCTGATCTGATGGAGTATTCTCTAAGACAATTGATAATCACTATTTTCCATGTACCAACAATGTGCTCCCCAACCTGTATTTTGTAAGGCCTAAATTAAAGTAAAAAGGTTTGCTGATATAGCTATGGTGCCAAGCCCTCCTGCTGGACACATGGCCCATAATATAATTAGCAAAATCACAGGTGTGCCAGTATAAGCCAAGACTATATTAGAGCTTTAACTTGCTCAAAAATGTAAAAAATAAATAATAAAAAAAATCATGGACTTAACTGACATTACAGATGATACAGCACAGGTACAATTTTCTGTCCTAGACCTGGCCTGAGGGAAGATGCAGGCTTCATCACTGGCTGTAGGAAATTGCAGTGGAAACAGAAATTCCTCTTTGCATGTCTCAGAAAACTGACCCAGGTGCTCCCTGTGTCTCTTCCCTTGGTCCTGTCCCTACTAGGTCAGCTCTTCCCTACCTCTCCTTCTGACTTTTTGCCTTGTTCATTTTCACTCAAATGTATGAAGAGTAGATTGTCCAATAGGGGAATAAAGGAAGCAGAAGTTGATCCAAAAATTTCCCAAAGACATACCATGGTTCCATTCCCTTCATTCCACAGCTGCAAATCCTCATCGTCTTTGATGATGCTGAGGAAGGACTGAATTTGACCCTACTTTTTAATACCTACCTTTTCAGCATTTTCTTCCTTTTTGGCTATGTGGAGAACTCAGCTGGAAATCTCTGCATCACTTAGTGTTTCTTAAATTTGTAGTGATATCACTGTTAGTTTCTTCACCTTTTTTGCCACGTACATCCTATCAAATCTGGACTGAGAGTTTGAAATATCTATCTTCCTGCTGTCCTTTCTCAGCTCTAGAAAGCCAACAGCAGTTAAGTTTCCAGGGATTAAGAAAGTAACTTAGAGACCTGTCCTCATTCAGTTCTGTTCTGCTGCAGGGTCCATGATCATGGGCAAATAAATTGGACACTTAGTGACATTTCTTATTTCCAAGGGTACAGATCTATTAAAGATGCTCTGAGACCGTAGGATGGCAAAAGTATAAAGTGCAGTGAAGATATGAGGTTCAAGGGGTATTATGAAAAAAAAAAAAATTATCAGAGCTTTGCAATGCATCTGCAGTCAGCAAGAAACAGTTAATATGTTTCCTGAATCCTAACATGATGAACTTTAAACTTTTATCTTTGGACAATGACATATCCAGCTTTTTTTCCCCCGTCACTTTAGCTTTGTGATACAGCCTGGGTGAAAATCAAGAAACTGCAGAATTTATGAGGAAAAGTAAACAATGCTTGGTAATTATTTGGATTAATGTTTCTCTTACAGGCATGACTTTTCTTGTGTACAGGATTTTTAAAAAAAGCAGAAGCCACAACATGTACTGATCATCCATGCAATTAAAGAGTATTCTGTGCCATGAGATAGACTTTCCTTTGTGATATTTTTATATAGCTGGAGTTAATGCTGAATATAATCTACATCCAATCAATGGTATTGTGCATCATCAGATGAAAAACATATTCAACATAACTGCTGTTAGTTCCTGTTTAAAGCTCTAATCAGACTCTATGCCAACATGTAATCACATTGCAGAATAAATTGTTATAATATAAAGTATGTGGAACAGATACTAAGACATGCTAAAAGACTGCTTTCCATCTCCAGAAATAATTGCTGAGAGGTTTCCTTGGAAATGCCTCAAACCACATGACCAAGTGACTATAACAGCTATTACAGTAAAGAGTGCAGTGTAAGAATCTGTCCAGCATAGGAGCCTATAAATACGGGCAGGGAAAAGGTGACCAGGAGGTTGGTATCACATAATTCCCCTCTGTGCGTAAGACACCATAAGATTCGAGTACCACTGGTATCACTATAAATTTAAGAAAGACTAAGTGACACAGAGATATCCAGCTGAGTCGCTGCAAGTACATAAATGGCATGACTATAAAAGCATTTTCAGTGAAGTTAATGATTATTTGTGCCTTTAAGCACCTCCTTGATTGTGAATGGTTTATCCCAGGAAACCTATCTGATCAGAGATACCCTTTTGATTCACAATCCTCTCCTTGCTTTGCTCTTGTTCTGCACAGATACTTGCTGGTAATGATGTTGCCAGTTTTGTATCAGGCAGCCACCCTTGGCTCAGCGTGGCGCTCCAAGTCTCTCTCCCCCCCACCCTCAGCTGGAGCTAAGCAGCAGAGCAGCCTTTATATGGCATTTTGTTCCTCCAGTCCAGCTTCTGGATTGCCCAGCCAGGTGTACAAGAATCTCACTGTCTTCACATGTGCTCTTCTTGTTGAAGGTATGCCAATCTCAAAAGTTTCTCTTTACCATACAGCCCAGCTTGACTTGGGATAAATAGTACATCTTTGCTAGTCTGGCTCTTTTGGGCTGAAACGGTACTGAGCATAGCCAAGCTGACAAACTAGAGAAGGCAGTAATGTCTGGCAGGGGTTGGTGTGGAGGGCCTGTGAGCTAAGCCCGTTAGGTGTGCAGCCCAGCGAGGGGTGCGCCTCTTCGTGTGGACCAGGAGATTGAATGTTGTGTAGCTCCTATGGCACTAATGTGGAAAGAGAGGAGTTTCATTCTAGCGCACAGCTTTGTGAACTGCAGTGACAGCTGCAGGACAAGGAGGTGATTTACAAAAGGGCTGAGTTAATTTTATGTGTTCCTAATGTGTTCCCTTTCTCTTGTGCCTCTCCTAAATCTCCATTGCTCCAAAAGCTCATTCTGGGTGAGACCTTTGTAACAGCCCAGAAGGCATTAAGCCTTGGAAGGAGTCGAGACAATGAGTGCCACATACTGTTTCTTAAGACGTGACTGTTCATATATGCAAACATCTGCGTCTAGCATTTGAAGTGTCTGTGAATGATACTGCTAAGTAGAACTATTATGTGGTAATTCTTTGGCAATTTTCTTCTTACAGTTGCTGGTATGTGATTGCCAGGGCCTCGGTACTCAGTAAGTAGTGGGGTGGGTCTCTGCTGGCTTGCCCTGCCTCACACCCGTGTCTCCAGAGCCAGGTAGCACTGTCAGGCACATGATTCCTCCCCGGTGTCCACTCTGTCCAAGAGGCTGAAAAGCCTTAAGGCCAGCACTGCTGGTGACCTGGTAAGGCATAGCGTGTCTTAGGACTGTTATCACCCACTGCGCAGAGGATCTTTTACTCACCTACTTCTAGTCCTTTCCTATCACGTTCTGGTTGGCTCAGCTCTCCAAAATTGGAGATGTATGGATCTGTCTTGCTTTTCCCAGAAAGTCTCTGCACTGCTTTAGAGAGAGCTATCAAGCATGTCCAGTGACTGTCACTCTCCCTTGTCTGCTGGAGCCTCTGGACCCATCTAATTAAGATGCTATGCTTTGCTCTTGGTGTGTGTGCACACAGAGCACTCAACACAAAAGAAATCTGTCTCCCCTTCACTGCTTCTCTCCTGTTTGGACAAAATGAAAATCAAATGCTGCAGTATAAACATGAGGGTTACAAAAGTGTTTCTAGTTTCTTTGAATGTTGTTACGATGGAATACATAGGCCACTAACAGAAGAATTATGATTTAAACATTCTCCCCACCATGAATCTGCTATTGCACAGTTTTAATAAAATAATTTGCAGCCACTCCCAATCAGTTGTGTCAGCAGATTTAGTTCATGTTTGAGCCCCAGCAGGGATGACAGTCTATTTGTTATTAGAGTAATAAATAAACAAGGAACTTGTCAGAGGCAAAACTGGTATGTATGCCTTTGCAAGATAAATGCTGCCTTTGAATAGACAAATATTTACGGTCTTACAGACCAAAATTGTCATCCTAGCTAAAGGCCTTGTATTGTGAAATTAAGGAAAAAAAAAAAATTATGATTTCTGGATCTTTCCAGTGAAGGCAAAGATAGCTCTACCTAATGAAAATGTATCAATAGATTTCATGATAACGAGCAGGCCATTTTAGTAAAGCTATAGCCCTGTAACCCTGTATCTTTCTACAGAGAAATTTATGTTGGGTTTTTATGTCAGCATGCTGTTGGTATAGGAAATATTAAAATTTTTTAACATCACCTCAAATTTCATGTCCCTAAGACTGCACTACATATGTTCTCTGAGGCTTGTGGCAGGAGGTTTTCTGAAATGCTTTAGAGGAATTAGGAGAAAGGATTTACTGAAAATCAATGTGATTCCTGATTTGAGTGCTGGAGAGCCTTTGAAAATCTTCAGAAGAGAATGCAGGAGGCTGGTTTGTTTATTCCAGCCTAGCCAATATGAAGTTGTATGCTTGGGGAATAACTGTATTCCATACGAAACAATAAATGTTAAGTTTTAAAATTTATTATACGCCAAGTGATCTCTGATATGACTATTCTTCTGTGGTGGTAAACCAGTCACCGCATCAACAGACAGAAGGAAGTATAGAGTTGAAGGGTCAAAACAAGATTGGCAAGGCTCTTAAGAATGAAAAGATGCGAAGCGTGAAAGCAAAAGGATGCCAGCTGTTATCAACTTTTAGGAGTTAAAGTTCCTGCATTTCATTAAAAATCGGGGAGGAACTAAAAGATTCATCCAAGTAAAGTGAAAATTCTCCTGCTCCTGAAAGAATTCCCAGGACTTCTCAGAAACTCCCAAGAGGAGTTAACACCTCTTGGCCCATGCATTATTGTACATTTCATTCAGTCTTATACAGAACATGTTATGCACAGAATGCTCCTCATGGTGTTCAGATCCATCCATGCGTTTATTTGCTTGAGTAAAATGCACAGCCATGGGCAGAAACATGGAAGTTTGGACAGTTCCAATATGAAGTGTAGCCCCAGCTCCCAATTGCTTGATACAAACACTGGGTTTTGTTGGAAGCAGGAGTCTAAATGACAAATGGCATCACTAGTCATGAATGGTCCTGCTTTTTGGCGTGAGGTAGATGTTGAGGAATGAAGTGATACCAGTATTACCTCTCCTTGTGCTTTGATACAAGGAATCTGTAACTCTAGCCAGCAAGTTTCTTCAGAAAATTATGATTCTCTTAACTCATGCTACCTCTTATGATCTTCATGCTATAATTATATATTTAAAAAAGTGTTCAGAGGGAAATCACAGCTGGGGGTTGACTTTAAGTTACTTTGCAAGCTGAATCAAATCTCATTTGGAAGCAGATAAGACTTACTGGGGACTACCTCAGAGTTTCTCTTCAGGCAAAACTTTGATTTGTGTCCTGTGTTGTTATGGTGTGATGACAGCCTACATGTAAGTCCAGTTCTGATCTCACTTGCCTTAATTTGTCAGTCTTCTGTGACTATCGAATTTTCCTTGTTTATACCTATGTAAGTGAAATGAGAATCATTCCCTTTGCATTTCACAGGAACTACAATGCAGAACTTACTGCTGTTACTTTAGTAGTATTTTTATAAGCTGGATCCATCTTTTGGTGCTGTCATTATAACAGAGTTTATTACGATCTGCAAGCTAAATAGTCTAAGCAGCAATAAGAAGCAAATTAAAAACCCCAGAGCAGTATGATTTCATTCTTCTTCACTGTGATCTAACTGTAATGTAAAGCTTGCTTTTTTTTCAAGGGGAAATAAAATCTGCTCTTCCGTCACCTTGTTTCTCTTTTAAGAGACTACCTCATTGCCCAATTCACCAAAAATAATTTCCTAAGCCCATTCATTGTGTGTATCCTGATGTACACACAATGTGCTGAGATAATTTTTTCTGACTGTCATCCAGCAAGCCACACTACAACTGTGCTTGTGCCCCACATGGGACACAGAGAAGCAAGATTAACCACCATCTAATTTCTACTTTTGTCATAAATGTTGCCTATAACACATGGCAGACAAAGTGTGCTCTCTGAGGAGTTTGACACAGCCACTGTCTGGCAGTCTGGGTGGTAGAGAATATATTATTTATCATACTCAATGGGACGAGGCGCGCACTGAAGCTACTTATTGGAGCAGCTGTGAACCCCCAATCTCCTTAATTTTCAAAACAGGTAATTAACTGGAAAGTCATTTATAATAACTACTGACATCTCCAGAAATCACAGAATGGGTTGTTAACTTTGCAGCTTTATTGTACTGATATTTTTGTTGACAGTTCAGTACTGAAGTCTGTCAGGAAATTGCATATTCTTTATGCTGAAGGAGAAATATATCTTAACATTTCTGACATGTCAATATTAGCCTTGGACACCAGAAGAAATGGTTGGAAGCTGGGTGATTCGGAGGACAGAGCAGTAGGATGTTCTTGTCTGGGCTTGTTTTCTAACCACTGTGTGAAAAGAAGAGACCAGAATCTGAACAACTAGCATTTCATATAGTAAGAGTTTTGCCACTTACTGTATTTGGATGCTGAATTGAATCCTAAGATAACAATATGCGTCTATGTAAAGGCTGACGCATCGGCAAGGGCAGTGTACCAGCAGGCATGAGACTGCTGCAAACAAAAATCTGCTCTGCTTCGCTCTAGCTTAAGTAAAGGGCCAAGGTCCAGGACACTATGAAGAATGAATTGGTTCTAACTGGGCTGTCATTGCAGATAAGCAATCAGATATTTAAAGTGGTAATGTGGAGAATCATGTTATGAGCCCATGTATCAAAACTGACTAGTAAATGGAGTCAGTTGTGGCATCTAGGTGCAGTGATAAGGGTCTGGCAAATGCCTTAGACAGATGAGATGTATCAGATAGGTGTTCCTTACTTTATACTCTGCTTGCCTATGATAAAACCTTCCATCTTCAAATGACTGCCAGGGAGTCTTAGGCTGCTCTTCTCAAGAAGGTTGTTCAGGGTGAAAGACAGCTGATTTAAGCAAATGTTTCTGTTTAAAATTTCTGAGCTGTGAGGTGTCTTTATTATACAGTTTGATTCTTGTAAACAGAAAGCAGAATTCAGCAGAAACCTGGTCTTTGCTAAGTGAATATCATTTGTCAAAATATGCTTGATACTAATAAACTAACCTCTGAATATGTGGTAGTAAGCAGCATTATAGACTATCTATCAGGAGATGTTTTTCCTTAAAACTTGGCAGTATTGTACTGGAGTTTGGGTTTACCTTAGAAAACTACTTTCTGTGGCTGTTAGACAATGAGAGAAGTTCTTTGTAACCTCACAAACCACAGATTTATGACCCTTGTAGTAACAGCAGCTTGTTGGTAAGAGTGGTAACAGAAAGTATGGGGCAGGATTTTGCAGGATTTTCAAAAGCACTCAGCAATGAATAATTCTGTATACGCTGAAATGTGTCCTTTACTTCAGTGGGAACAGAGTTAGGCAAAGGGGGAGTGCTTTGAAAAATTCATCCTGTTGCATAGGGCATATGTATGAAGGACACATGTTGAGATGATGTCTCAGTATTCTGATGAGCAGTGCTCATACTGATGAGCAGTTTTGTCTTAATTTAAAAACATTCAAGGTTGAAAAAGAGAAACGGAAATAGTGAGACGGAGAAAAGAAAATACATACTTTGCATGAAAAGTCTATCTGAAATCTTGAATCTTTGAGGCAGATTCTCCTGTTGACTGCCCCCATTCTTCATATGCACTGAATACTGTTCCCCAGAATCTCTAACTCATTTTGTGAGGGTTGTGAACATGGAACGGACAACAGAATTCAACTCTGAGATTTTATTTACTAAATTAGATTTTGTTTCTGTGTTTTTACGTTTGCCTAATTTAATTGGATTTTGTCTATTGTAGTGGGAAGCACATCTTCCTTCTTTGCTGAACATAAAATTAGCTTTCATTGGTGATTTGGGTTTGTTTGGATCTATATAATCTTTTCCTCTAAATGAGTTTGTTCTTTCTAAAGCAAATATCACTCTCATATTTTGGAGGTGCAGAAAATTTGTAATCTTGTTTCTTCGTTTTCCTTATTATGTTGTGTTAATTTATGTATACATTAACATGTATTTGCATGATTTATTCATTTAAAGCTGTACATGTTTATTTGAAAAGAAGCTCAAAGAGCTTTATCACAAAAATGCTAAATTCAACATCATTGACAGAGTGTGTGTTTTTGGACTTTAGCCACAAGAATGAAAAATGGGTGTATCATTTCGTTTGATTAAAAAAACTTTCTGAAGCAAGATTTTCTATTATTTTAGTGACTGAGGGTGAAATTCTGCAAGCAATATGAGGATTAGTGAGAAAGTGTTTAGTTCAAAGGCCCTGCTGCATAAGACATTGTCTGGAGTATTTTCTTCTCCTCCTTGAGTAAGTCTAGCACACTTAGAGGAGGCAACACTAGATCAGGGTAGAGCTAATGATTGTCAAGTGTCAGCAACCGCTAAGCGTTGTGAAAAGGAATTCACAAAATCCATCTGCAGCAAACCAGGAAAATGAATTTTTTCTCTAAAACGTTGATAAAAAAATGAAGATGTCTTCATTTTCATCAGCAAAATGAAAACCTAGCTTTTTTTAATGTTCAAAAACCCAGAAGTTCCTTTCCATTAACTGTAACAATGAAATCTATTTTATTGGAAAAAAGTAAACATTCAGAAAATTTTCAGAGGGCACCGGTCCTTCTTCAACCTTGAGCAAGTTAGACCAGAGCTAAGTCAAAGCAAAGCATTAACTCTTTCTGGAATCACTCCTTAGATCCAGTGTTCACTGCACATCAGAGCTCTGACCTTGATCCTGCAATCAAGCAATCTTCAAGGTGTAGCATTTACTACCATCAAGAGAGAAAGCAGTCCTGGGGTCTCAGATTTGCCACCTCATCACAGGAAGAGTACAATGTCAGAAGCTTGTATTTGTAGCATAAAAAAACCCATGTGTCCATTTCAGTATAATACAGCCCTGTCTTTGATTTTCTGTTACGAATATTGACATTCCCTAAGTTAAAATCAAAATCAGACAGACAATGGTGCATCCTTATTCTTTTGTTTATGTAGTTCCTGTTGCTATAATAGTTGGGCCTTTTTAGTTATCTTTTGCCATAAAAGATGAAATCACCACTTCAGCCTCTTATTTCAAATAGTTGAAAATTATGAAAAATAAAAATTATATAGAGAAGCTGAGTGGAAAATTGAAAAATCTGTAGCAGTCCATGGTGCTGTGTAAAATAATTGGCATTAATTGCTGTTTGGAGCAGGAAATAAATGATTTTCAGTTGATGTTACATAGAAAATAACTTAATGACAATTGCTATTAAATGGGTACAATTGTAAAAAAGTAGTCAGTGAAAAGTATTGAGCATGGAAAATTTTTCTATTAAGGGAAATTTTTCATTAAATGCCTTGGTATTCAGCATATGGACCGTTTTTCCACAGTCATCTCACATTTTCTGATAGGTCATCTCAACCTGATTAAAGAGCACTGTTAGAGCACTCCGGCACTTTAGAATTGTATTAACGTGCTCTCACTGAGACAGAGTCCCTCAGGCGCTCAGTTAGTTGTAGTCGATGCCCACTTTCAAGCCTTATCCACTGTCCACACAGTAAATCTTCACACTTGCACTAAAGAGGCTGCCTTAGCTCCAGCTCCAGGACTCACTGGAGGAGAGGTGGGGAATAACTTGACCTTGTTCGCTGTGGTACTGTGGGACTAAGTTCTTCACCATGTCACCAGAGTGGCTGGCCTGAGACAGCTGAGCTTCAGGGCTGGACTGAAACTGCCAGTCTTCTGGCACACGTTCTCCAGCTCTTCCTCCACACTAGCTTCCAGCCTTCTCTATTGCCTACAGAGTGGACAGGTGATCTTCAGAGTTTTCACCTTGAGCCCAGTGGGCTCTCCATCCTGTGTTTCACCCGTCAATGGAGGTGAAGCCCACTGAGGCTGGTCAGGACTTCTAAACCAAAAATGCCCTCTAATTTCAGTTTTGGGATTCTTTGCTTGTAATTGTTCTCTGAGATACCATAATTATCATTCACTGCGAAGCTAATACAGGCCTTTGGTGGGAAGAAAGAGCATTTAAAATCTTTACAGTTTTTCTTTCCAAGCTGCAGTGCTTCACTGACCACCCATTATTCCAGGTAAGCATTAGATGAGAGGCTTTCAAATCCCCAGGCTTGCAGAAGCCAGCAGAACTAGACCAGATCAGCTGCACGGGGCTGTTGACTTTAGAGATGTTTCCCTGATAGATGGCTCACAGTGTTTCCTGCAGAGCTGTGCTTCAGTACAGTCCTTATCACATTTGATGAAATAGAGGGTGGGCAAGAAATTTAGCAAGTCGGTATCAGACTGACTACAGATAATGCAGATACAAAGGACACCCCAACAGCTATAGGGCTGCAGTTCAGAACAATGTTTCTGATGCCCTTTGGCTTGGGAAAGGAGAACCTGCTCCTATAACCAGCTGAAGGTCCTCTCCTCTTCAAATTCAGTTTTCTCTGCTTTACCTTGAGGTCAGGATCAGTCCTGAATAATTTTGAAGAAGAAAGGAGTGTTTTTTGCTCAAGCAATCCAATTTTAAGCTGCTCAGTCTGCAGTTCTTTTCACACATACCCACTCTTCACATGCTCTTGATGATCTGCAAATAAACAAACAAAAAAATCAACAGCCACCAGTTGTGAGTTGGCCAGCCCACTCTGTTGGATTGCACTGGAATTGTGTAGGCACAGGGATATTAAAAGAACTGTGTTGAAAAGGTTTTGTGTATAAGGCTGAACCTAGTACAGAAAACGTATGTGATTGTTATTGCACAGAACTGGATTACACCATTAGCTTAGACAGAAATAACAGAGCCTTTTAAAAATTCACTTCAGTCTCATTTACTTTATTCTATGAATCAGAGAGATCCAAGGCCAAATAATCGAAATGGGAAGGAAGTACCCAGGTCCTGTGATGAGCACCAGACAGCTCAAATTCCTGTCACCACACAGAACTCCTTACAGGCTCAGAGACAAAACACAGACCTGTAATCTGAAGGTTTAAAATTCAAAGTATTAATTAGAGGCCAGATCTCAATTCCTTATGTGATCTTGGCTTACCCTCGTTGTCTTTGGAAATCCTGGATTCTGCTTACAGTATTGTGGTAGGAGGCTTCAACAAGAGCTCCAGCACAGATGTTGATGTGTAGAGGTGAATTCAGATTACATTTGGACTGGAATCAGAATTCAAGCTTCGTGACGCTGAGGTATGTAAGGGTCCAGTGTTGTGGTTTTTAGCCTTCTTTGCTCATGAAACGAATATTGTTGGATTGCAGCTTTTCTGGCTAAGCATCCAAATCAATGTGTACATTAATGATATAGAAAACATGAAAGGTAGGTTTTCTGAAGTGCTCTACAGCCACATTTTGAAAGGTGTTAGTATGTCAGTAGCTGCCTAACCAGAATGGCAGAAGTGTGTGGCCACCCTCTTCTGGCTGATTTCCACTGAGCTTTTTGAATTTCATTAAGCATTAGCTAACTTGTTCAAGTTGCTACAGAACTTTAAAAAACAGACCCTGCTTGAGTTGGGAGGGCAAGTTTCACCCATCTGCACTGAGCATAAATTTGTAAGTCAGATCTTTCCGAAAATCTTATGTGTGGGATTTCCTGAGAAAGATATCTGCACAGCGTTTGTAGCAACACTGGAGCTGGCTTCAATGCAAGTGAGGGTGAAGGTGGAAACAGCACAGTTTAGTGAATGAGTCTCTACTGTTTGGGTCACATACGGGCTTGGGTCAAGGGCAGCCTTGGGATCTCCGGTGCAAATTCTGATGATGATCAGTGTGTGTGTGTGAGAGTGTGTGTGTGTATCTCTTTAGGAGTGTGATGAGATTAATAATCTGAGAGAAAGTCACTCAAGAAGGCTAGTGCTTGCTACATTTTGAGCAGGGCAGAAATTCTGAGAAACAAATCCTGTGATATTTCTGTTTTCCAGCTGCTCCTTTCAAGTATATGGTAGAAGGCCAGGCAGGTTCTGATTTGATTGGAAGCCATTCACCTATCCCTAGGAACTGTTGCCTATTAATTTGAATGTGGCTAAGATAACTAGCGGACTAAAAACTGTGCTTTCTTTTCTATTTAATTTTCTCTGCATTTTCCTGTGGTGCAGTATCACTGTAATTCACATATGAATGTTAGTTTGAATGGTGTTATTGTTGCAAAAAAGTTTAATAGGAGCCTGAGGGTGTATAATATTACTGAAATGAAAGTTTTTTTGAAACTCATATTTCAGAGCTCATTAACTTACACAGTTCTGTGGGGGGTAAGGATCAGTAAATGAACAGCAATTATCTATAATCTGCTGTACATGTGCTGGTGTCTTCCTTAGCCTGGTATCTAGGTCTGTATCTAGATAGATAACCATTTCTATATTCATACATATGGTAGAGACAGAGAATTTATCTTTTGAACCCATTGTTTAACATTGTACAAAAATACAAGGTCAAAAGATCACTGCACATGTAGTCTTTGACTTGAACTCAAAGTCAAGTCAGAGTCAGAACCAAGAGTCTCAAAGCTCAAGAGCTGGGCTACACAGATAACCTTAACTCTGCCCTGTAGTGAACCTGCCAGTGCGGCTGGTGTACTTTTTGCTCAATCGCAAACTCCATGTCTGTGCTGTCGCTATAGATCTTCAGCCAGGAGTTTGTTAGTTTAGGCCTACAACAACATTTATCAGTGGCAGTGCAGACCTTAGCATGACTTGTGAAACCTGTCCAAGGAGTCAAGCGGATTGTCAGGCCTCTACTGCACCCTGTGCTGCCGAGGCTTCACTGTCAGCAATATTCATGTGAGCTAATTTAGAGCTGTTTCAGGATGGTGACGTATGTCACTCTTTGGCTGCTATCTTAAGTTAGTCATTTGTGGTAAAATGGATTCTACCTTAATACCTAGTTTTAACGGGTTAGTAAAGAGTCAGACTAAACAAGCTTTATAGTATAATAGGCTTATAACTTGGTCAAATCAAAGCCAGTGTTGGCCTGAATACTTAAAGACACTTTTCCCTAGCGAAATTAATTTTCAGTTCAGAATTCATCTTTCTTTGGTGATTAGTATGGTTCCACATCTGTTTAAAAAAACCTAAAGGCTGGATTTTTTTTCTTCTTATAGATACATATATACATTTTTCTCTGCCTTTTCTTAGAAGAGCTTGAATCATTTCTGCTGAAGCTTCCAAAACCAGTGACCTTTATGTAGAGACAATATTTAGAAAACAACAGCTCAAAAGAGGAAAGTTTGAGAAAACTGGGTAGGTGAAAATAGGGAGTGAAATAGGAACTTTTGCTGCTCTGATCCAGGAGTAGCTGCTCAATGTAGTTCTGACTTGTGGTGGCCCAGATGCCAGTGGTGGGCATAGTACAAGAACCTGGTGAATATTATACATAGAGACTGAAGGATACCTAGACACAGTAGACTGTGATTCTCGAAACCAAGAGTGAATCTCAAGTAGTTTGTGATGGTACTGCAGCTCTGACATATGGAAAAGCCTGTCTTAGAAATCTTTCCTGATTGTAAACTTCATACTGTAACTTATTAGATATAACCTTCCCTCAGATTCACTGCATTTATATTATTCTCCTTTTACTGCAATTTTGGTTCTAGCATTTCAAGAGCTATCTACAGATTTGGCCCTATGGCTCTGCCACTCTGCGCTTTCCTCTGCTATGCCTCACCTCTCTTGCTATTCTGTTTTCCCATAAGACTTTCCCCTCTGCTGCCGTTCTGCTTCCTTAATCCAGAATCTCTTCCTCTGATGTTTTGTTCTTCTTGCTCCCTTGGAATTCATCATCTTCTTGTCCTACAGGACCTCTGCTCCTGTTGTTTTACCCTGGAGGTTTCCTTGCCCCGACTCCAACTCCTGGCAGTATTAGGAAGCACTGTCTGCAAGAATGCCTTCCATCTGCAAGTTTCAGCAGTGTATGCCCAAGGCAGCTTGGAAGGGATTGGTTTTTATTTTAAAACACTATTTGGGAGTAATAAAAATTCCCGATTAAGTTTTTCAAATAAAAAATAAGAGTTGTTAAAGGGATAACCCTAGGGTTTCATTATTTCTCTTTTTTTAACATACAGTATTTCACAGTGAAGATGTTATACCCATTCAAACACCACATCCCCACATCATCACTCCCAGAATAGGTAATTCCATCCAGTCCTACAGGCATCTGCAGTGCACAGCACAGATCACTGACACTGCTCTGTGTTGTACAAGCCACTGTGGGAAAGGAAAAAGCAAGACTGATTTCTGAGATCAGGCTGGAATTTCTTCCTTCCGCTGGCATCCCAGTGGCAATGTTGACAGAGAGTATCTCTGTGGTTTTCTCGTGGCACTGGAATTGGGACAATCCGTTTACACCCTTGGAGGGTACAAGGGCTGCCCGAATTTGCTCACTTGAACGTACTGATGTTAGCA
This sequence comes from Gymnogyps californianus, assembly GCF_018139145.2. Classification (NCBI taxonomy): domain Eukaryota; kingdom Metazoa; phylum Chordata; class Aves; order Accipitriformes; family Cathartidae; genus Gymnogyps; species Gymnogyps californianus. Next base: position 28,820,078 of record NC_059478.1, on the reverse strand, counting down.
GTATTACTGTATATACAAGTGGCGCTCAATGTGCTGGTAACTATGTATGTCCTCTAACAACAACAAACTGAAATAGTCCCTCTCTTTTTCTTCTTGACCCTTTGCTCACTCCAGGTTTTCTGTTTTTTTCCCTTCCCTTTTTCTCATTTTCTTCCCACTGCTGCTGGAAATTTAACAAGAAAATTTCCTTTCTCCAGACTTGTAGCCAACTGTAGCTCTTTCGATCGCTTTTACTCAGGGCTATGACAACTCTTCACTTTGAATTTTTATTAAAAAAGCTTAAAGTGGGATGGGGAGTTTATACTCCTGTTCTAACTTTTTAAAATAAAACTGTTACAGTTCAAAGCCAGGACAGCTGCTGGTAAGTGCCATTCAGAGTGCTGGCTGTCAGTCTGATTTTTAAAATGACTGCTTCCCTCTTCCCCACCCACTGTAATAACTTCACGTTCAACACTGAACCTCAAAGCTGTGATGTCACCCGGGGGCTGTATGTACCGCAAGTGCGGACTTAAACAGTACTAGGCTTTTGAAATCAAATAATTGAAAAATCAGTTCCTTCTTACTTTTCTGTCAGTAAGACAGCAACACCAGTGCTGGAAAAGATCTGCCTGTTGTCAAATCAATGCCAAGGACATGAAATTAGGGCCTTCTGGTTTTTTTGCTATAGTTTCTGGTCTGCTTAAAACCAATGTAATAAATTCAGATCCAATCTGAGTCAAGTGTTGGAGCTGGTGCCAGCTCACCAGTTGCTGTAGGATGGGCACTGAGTTCTGGGACTAGGAGGGAAAAAACCTTTCTAGCCTTTGTGTAGGTATATATGTACTATTTGCATGCTAGCGCACATACATATCAGGTGCCGAAAACTGCCAAATGTTACAAATTCCAGGCTTGCCCTCTTACTGGTGAGCCTAGCAGTGCTCATAGTAGTTTGAATAATCTCCCTGGTATATAGCTTACTCAATAGATTTAGCCAGGAATACAAGCCTCAGATGAGACTCAGATTTCCCCAGACATGATGATGGAGGGAGGCAATGATTAAAAATAATACTGGAAGCTTGCTTTGAAGTTTTGGTCTGTAGTAGCCTGTAATGCTTATGACCTTGGGCAGCCCTGAACAGTATAAAGAACCATTCTTGCAAACTTCTGTCTTCACAGGGTCAGCCCTTGCCTAGAGGTAATGCGATCACTCTCCTTGTACATGCAGTAATAAATGAACAGGAGCTTGGTGTTATTTAACCAAGTTTCTCACCCAAATACTTGAAGGAAAAATGGAGTTGTCTTCCTCTGAGATAATGAAAGGGTTAATCTTTTTTGTTTTATGAGTGCCTGATGTAGCTGGTCCCTCAGTTATAAAACCAAATAGTCTCCTTCTGGAGAACTATTAGCATTGGCAATGACATCAAGCACCAATTCATCAGGAGCCACAGTGTCAACTTCAGTTTGGTAGTGCAAAACAAACAGAAAGCTGAGATGCTGTTCTGGTGAGAGGAGAGAACTGCTCTGGGGAAGGCATTACATTATGGGCACCTTTTTCTTTTAACAATAACATTTAATAGCCTTTTAAAGAGCATTTTCCCCATTCCCCCAAGTAATTTCTTGGCAGGCAGTTAAGAGAAAGGAAGAAGTTTTTTTTCTAAGGGCTTTTATATGATACTAAATAAATCTAGCAGACTTCTGAGCAACAAACCCCTCCCCTGTGCTGCCCAGACTGTCTCTTTCCACCAGCTCTAGAGTGGCCTGATGGTGTCTGACTGGTAAGTGCTGAGAGCATTACCAAACCACACTGAGGGCTAAGCTCTCCAGCGGATGCCAGATGGAACTGGTATCAAGTTATTATTATTATTTATTAATTATGCACCTGACTAATGTGCAGAGCAATTTAAAGCTGTTACAATGCACATTACAAATGGAAAACAGGAGGCCTTTTCTTGAAGAATGTGTCTGTTCTCCAGGGATAGACACCTTCTTCTAAATGAAGTTTTGCCTAAGTCAAGGCAGAAGGTGATGGACTCCTGGTCACCTCAACAATGTGTCTCTCCTGGTCCCCTCTTTCTACACTGACCTTACAAGCTCTGCTGTCGTATATGGCATGTGATGGAGGGTTGGAGACTGCTGAGTTTGCCCTGCTCCTTTGCAAATCATGTCCCATATGTACAAGGGACCCCCACTGGCTTTTCTTTCTGCATTCCCTTGGTGCTCACAGGGGAGCAGGCAGAATTTGTTCCTGAATGTGCAATCTGGTTCTACAGCTGAAAGGAGGTGGTAGATGCTGGAGCTCCAGATCAACACTGTAAGTGACAAAGAAAGAGAAAAGGCCTTTTCTTGCAACCAGAGGTAGCATTAAAGTTGTAGGCGTCAAGGGCTAAGATGTGGGTCCTTCCTCTATCATGTTGTGGCTTGTGTAGCTATGTAATTTGGGACCTCTCATGGTGTGGGGCTTAATATTGTTTGCCCCTAAAGTCAGTTTTTCCTGTAAGCTGGGAGTACTCATGTGAGCAAGGAATAAGTAATGGTTACAGGGAGAGCTGGGATGAGGAACAAGACATGCCAGGAGTCAGAAGAAATCAGATCAGAGAAACAAGCAACAGTAAAAATGTGGAACCTCTCCTGCCCCCTCTCCCACATTTTTTTCCTGAAAATTTCTGCTCTGCTGTTTATTTCCCCCCCCTGAGCCCTCATGTGGGCAGGAGTGCAGCTGCTGAGGGATTTGAAAGGATCTAGGAGTGGCTGGTAGGTAGCAGAATAGCCAATGCAGAAGTTTGTGGAGCTGTTAGCAGCACCTTTGGGAAACATGAGTAAGGAGTCAGAAAGAAAGAAGTAAAGCTACTTGCCTGTGTAACATCGGTCTTGGTGAGACAGATGGCTTTATACTGGAGCCAGGATTCCTTGGCCCAGCTGGGACTGACCCTGGTTTGGCTCCTGAAGGTAGTAGGTATTTCCTACTATTTTGACCTTGACTGTTAGTTTGCCTGAGGGACATTTTTGATATCGAATTAAAAAAATAAACAACAGCACCTAATACTATATTCAGTCTGTGAACTGGACTGAATATTGTGCTGACGATCCAGTTCTTGACATTTGCATGCCACGGAGCTATGTAGTGCAATGTGATATATATTATTCATGCTCTCATGTACCTCATTTTCAGTCTGTGTGACAGCACTTCTAGGATCAAGGTTCAGCACACTTCAGTGGACCTGGAGGCTTTATGGTTCTGATGCCTGGAAGCAAAACAGAAAAGAAACATTTGGGATATGAGGTGTCTTTTGCCCAATGAATTTTCTTTGGATCATGCCGGTTAACCAGGTCTTTGGTCAGCACACAAATAGACAGTATCTTTGGCTGAAGCGTGCACCTTAATTAAAAGGATTCAATTAATGTAGATTAATTTAAGATTCAATTTAAAAAGACCTTACTTAAAGCAATGTGGATAGCTGTGTAGACACTTTGCTCTTTCTAAACTAGACTTTTTTAGCTGAGTTTAAGACATTTAGGCCAACGTGAAACAAGGTGCTTGCCAATTAGTAACAGGGGCTTAGCTCATCCTAGATAAACTGCTTTAAGTAAATCAGAATAAGCTTGTGGGCAGATAAGGACTAAATAGGTCAGAGACAACTGGTGTTGACTTAATAGATTTGCATTTCCCTCTGAGTTAGTTTAGAGCTGATGCCCTCACACTGTAGGGTGCCTTTGCTGATAATGCTGTTTTTCAGAAGAGCTGTAAAGCTGAGTTCCTGACCAACTATAAAACCCCACAAAATACTCTTTCCTCTTTATGTTGGCCTGCTTCTATTTTGAATAAAATTTGTGTTTGTGATGTCTAAATTTTAAATCAGTGAATCTGCCTTGTGCTTGTGGCCCTGATCCTGAGTGCTGATCAACAAGTGCACATCACAAATCAAGAGGATGTTGAAAGGATGGCTTTAAGCTGCTTTCGTGGTGCTCTGCCCCACTCTAGGGATAGCATGGTGTTGACTCCTGTGTAACATCTGTCCAGGCTGCTCTAAATTATGCAGGCTGCGAACAGCCCTTTGCAGCTAGAGACCATGAACCTCCTTATCCTCTTTACCAGGCTGAATCTGCTTTAGGGGAGGAGCGCATGTAAAGGTGCTGTGCTAATTCCATGCCCCCTGACAGGCCTCCTGTAGTGGATGACTGCTCGTTATCCTGGCTGTGGGGTTGCCCCCACTGTCGCTGTAACTGCAGAGCCTGCCCAGGGAAGGCCGGTACTGATGGTCACTGGGAGTATTGCGTGGTACTGATGCCAGTGAGCTTGGGATATTTTTGTGGGGTAAATTGGCAGTGTGTGACAGAGATTCAGATCCCATGTTTTTCATTTTCTTTTTATATCAAGTAGGTATTTTGCTGTTCTCTGTTAAGCAGACTCTGCAATGGCTGTTTCAGTGGTGACAAATATGTGCTCAGCAGTTATTTAATACATTGTTTTTCAGAAGTGCATGTCAAAGAAACTGAGCGGATGGACTCTCTCCTCCTGCCCCAGACAATCTCTTATAGAGACCGAGCATGGTGTCACATGCTGCCCAAATATCAACTAATCATTGATAAGGCTTCTGAAAAGCAATGGTATCCTCGTTACATACATGAGAAAATTGAGGCAGACAGAAGCTGGGTAATTTGCCTAAATCTGTACATTAAGTAAGTGTCAGCCAGGGATGTGAACTCAGAGCTGCTGGGAATAGGAGCCCATGACCTGTCTCTTAGACCATTTTACTTCTGTTGAAAAGGTTATTTGACATTTGCATTCAGCTTGCAAAATGCTTTGGTTCCTGACAGATTTAAAGCAATATGTAAAACATTAGGCTAAGATGTAAACAAGATAAATTAAACCCCTACACCCAGCGCCAAAATGGGCTAATCTGAGTGGACAAAATGACACACTGTAAGCAATGAAAACAAACCCTTGGTTTTTGGAGACACTGGCTTTTTATGATACGTGTATAAGAAAAGAGCATCAGGGTCTGTAGGAGGCCAGACACTCAAAGAGATTTGGGCTTATTCCTTTCTCTCATTGTGATCCCCATACTGTGGTTCTTTGTAGACTGCATGAAGATGGAAAGCTACACCCAGTGATCATTTTTAATTAAGAATAGTTGCTATTATTTAGCATAGTGACGTGGACAGTCTATCAAGGGAATTTCTAACTTTGTAAGATAGACAGAATTGATGAAAAAAGTCTTTCTTGAAAGCTAATTGTTTCAAGCATATCCAAAATTGTGCTTGCTTTCCCTGTGCTATTAATCAGAGGGTGGAAACCAGTCAAGTAGGAAACACCGGGTGCAGCATGGTGAGCTTCAAGGGCAGACTTGTTAGCCCACATTGGTTTTGCTGAAGTTTTGGGCAGGGACTGAAGTAGAGCACAAGATTTCACTCTGTTCAGAAGCAACTGTCGTCAGTATCACAGGGACAAGGGTCCAGTCCTGAGACATGGGCTCTGCCAGGTCCCTTTCCTGTTTGTCCCAGACTTGTTCGCTGAGGGTCCATGACATACCCCCTAGGGCACTTGAATAGGGGCACCCCACCTGGCACTTGGATAATGGGGTGCTCTTGTGCAGAAGGCAGCATTTCTGTTGGCCACTTTATACTGATGGTGATTTACAGGGGAATCACTATTAGGTATGTCTCATTGCTATGAGTTCAGTCCTACCAAGGCATGAGGTGGAGCTATCAGGTGCTTGTTGTCTGATCCTGGTGAACCACTTGGCTTTCACAGTGAGATGTTGCAATGATGTGCTGTGTAATTGTGCTTTTACGGGCTGCATTTCTTTTTCATGTTCCTGGTTCTGACACATCGCTGGGTGTCAGGATGAGGCCTCTGTGCACTCTGTTCTGTTGCATCCGGTCAACTTTGCAGGCTGTGGTGTGCGCCACTGGGATACCCAAGGTAGTTTTGTGCCTGTAAGTAGTCATGGTACTTTCTATGTGATCGTGTGACTAAAGTTATCCTTCAGTGTTACCGTCTACAAGTAAAAATTCAGCTACCATTTCCACACTGAATCTTGTTACCTAGTCCAAACTTTGTCCCTTTCCATCCACCCATTGCTTTAAAATGTCAGCAGTCATTCCCACCAGCGAGGCTGCTGCTGTGCTGGGACGCTTTTAGGCTTGTAAGCTAACACCTCTCCATCTTCTTCTGTTTATATTTATTACAATCTTTTTTTGTATATAAGTTTTAAGTTCTCTGTAACAGTTTTGTGTTTCTAACATGCTTTGGAAGAAAGAATCCATATTTATGAATAGAGATTATAGGATGTAAAACAATAACAGTAAAAAACCACAATAGTAAAAATTCTTATAAGAATCTCGGCCATGCTGATAGTCATGTCATAGGATGCAATTGAAATTAAGTTTATCTTTTTTTTCCTTGTTATAAGTAATACTGGAATATTTCTAGGAATAAAGAAAAAAAGCATGTCAATGAGGGGTTAAAAATATTGACTTTTGGTACTTATAATAGGAAGACTCTTCTTAGTTCTGCAGGCAGGCTCGTATCAACTTTGAATTCAATTTAGGGATTGAATTTAACATGCGTAACCCACTGGGTTTGAAACTATAAAGGGACTTAAAAATGTACAACAGATAAGACCTTAGAAGTCTAAAGGATCCTTCACAAGATGAAAAGTATTTTATGTTGTTTGAGGTACAGTAGTCTCTGAATTACACTTCAAAAAGCTTAACACATCCTTAAAATACATTTACAAGGGAAGATAATAATGTACAGTTTTAAATTTAGGCAGTGCATGTTCACCAATAAAGTTTCATCATCTTGAATAATTTAAGCTAGTGTGGATATTATCATTGAACTTAAAGAGAAAACTGAAAAATGTGGAGACCCCTGCTTAGTGCTGATGACTGTGTAATGCTGTGAATGGTTGTAAATTCTTTGGGGAATCCACTGATGCATTCTTCTTGTATATTTATAAGAAAACTGTGGTATTAAAGTTTCATTTTCCTCTATTTTAAACCTAAGAAAAAACAGGAGTATAAAAGCCATTGAGGAATGCAGAAGTATTACTAATGTTTCAGAAAATGGAATTATTAACCATAACACAATAATGCTCAAGGCCTGCTAGATGTTGCCTACTGATCAGCCCGCCTTGAAATTATGTTTATTTGCTTAAGTGAGTTTTTGGTTTATATTCTGTGAAAACACTTTTTTTTTCCTGTGCGTGAACCCAAAATTGCTTAGTCTGTGTCCTTTTCCCTCGGATGCGATACCATAGCAGCAGCAGCAGAAGCACACGCAGTTGCTAGCTAGGTAGCTTATTATTATGGTCACACTCCAGCACACAGCATACTTGTTGGAAGTTTCCAGAAATATTGCACTGCAGTCATTTTCCTTGCCGTTATGCTAATGGAATCAGGAAAATCAATTGTCCTTAAGGAACAGGGGAATGAGATGTGCTGTAAATGCCACAGGATGAGTGATTGGTTGATTGCAGGGATGGTGATTCAAACGCGCCTCATCTCTACATTATCCTGATGAATTTTTATGGCCCTGCCTTTTTTTCTTCTATAGCTGTGGAGGAAGGTTTATGGCTTGCAGCTTTTTAGTTGATTGAATGCAGCTGGCATTGTTGCAGTGCAGAACAAATAGGTACTTTTTCTTTACAGCCTTAAAAGTAGATTGAAGAAATTGCACACCAACATTTTTGCAACAAAAGCATTCTTAAAAATGCAGAAATTTTATGAAATTACTTTGCTCTCCTTCTCTACTGTCAGTAATCTTTCTATCAGAATAAAGGACAAAAATTGCTTGAGATTCTAGAGGAACATAGCTCCAATTTTTTATTCTTATCACAAAGAAAGCTAACTAAGGAGTTTCATTAGTATTCATTTTAGCCCAATGTAATTTTCTCCTTCCTAGTAACAAAAAAAGAAAAAAAGTATGCCTGTAACACCACTGAACCAAAGAAGGTCATCCTAAGTATATCAGCATTTTCTGTAACTCTTTCAGATTGTATTCACAAGGTAGTAAAGATAACTGCTTCAGCTCAAATTATAATAGTTCTAGTTACAGAATATAGAACACTATATAATATAAAAGGTCTTATTTGATTGAATAAAACAACACCCATGATCAGCTCTGAGTGCTGAGCTGCTGACAGCTAAAACCAAACACATAAGAGCATTCTATTTATGTCCAATTAATTTGCTAATATTTTATTCTTACACTGTTTCCACATTACAGACAATGCTCATGTTACGTAGGGAACCTTTTTATGAAGTGTCTTCAGCTTGTTTTCCCCTTCGAATTAGCAATCTTTAAGAGGCATTAAAACTTAGGGTTACAGTATTTCCTTACAGAGTTATGTAGTTACACCGTCATGACTTTTTGAATATTTTTCCATTACATTTTGCATATATTTAATATTTTCAAAACCAAGAGATCTATAATAGCTATGCACTGTGACATCTTTCTGACACAGCCATGCCTGTGCATTTCTAGCCTGATTTATAACAACTTCGTTATTCTTGGGTTGCTCCTAAACAGTGCCTTCCAGCCACATGATTACTTGGTAATAGTTACAGGAATCCATGAGAATTTAAGATGAGCTCAAAACATTATTTCTATCCGTGCCTAGATCTGGCGATGGTGGTAGGTGAGAGTGCGCTATTGTTTTAAATACAGAAGGCCTGATTCACCACTGTGTTTAATCTCATATAATAAATTGCATCTGTGCCAAGTGGGTGCAAAATACCACCGCTGATGTGATCGGGGAATTGTGATTTGATCGCGTTTTACACTCAGTTTGTACAGGTGTTAATATCAGCATGAGTGTAAGGAAATGAGGAACACTAAAATTAAAAGAAATCCCTCTGTATGAAAAATTAAATTAAAATTTATTGTATTGTAAGGTTTCACTTTTACATGTGCATCACTGAAATCATAAAATGCCTCTAAGATTTGGATCAAAATCATGTTTAACAAAATACTGATGTTCTAAAGAAGCATTTGTGTGTAACAGATTATAGTACACACCCTGAGTAAATGTAGGCTTAAGTAGGACATAAGTAACACACAGTCCTTGTCCTGTGAATTTCAGCTACTGACAACATTATAACGAGAAACAGAGGTGCCAGAACGTAGGGCTTACCTTAACAGAGGAAATGAAATATGATTTTTTTTAGCATTGTGATGACTCTGTTCACAGATGTCATGGATATTGATGACATCGTGTTTTAGTTTTTGCTGCCAGGTTACTGGAAGCAATTTTATTTTTATTCTTTTCATCATGTTACCTCTGCTATCAACACTTCCCTACAAAATCTTCACTTGTGTTTTCTTCTCGTTTTGGATACATACCCAGATAAAATAATTGTGAATTGCAAATACCCATTATTGGAAATGTATACTTTCTGGGTTTATTGTCTGTCAGATAGATTTGCTAGAATTTAATTTTATATACATAATATTGTTCTTTCCAGTGTCCTGGTTTCACAATGAAGCAATTTCCTCAAAATAATTTATTGGTAATTCATTAACATGAAATGGTAATGACCTTCTCGGCTTATTTGTTAATGATGTTTCTTTTTTAATCTGAAGCACATAAATGTAGTTTCATTAACACATTTATAGTTAAAATTGCAAAAGTTATTTGTGTTATCTTTGGTTGTAACGGATTTGATGTGATCTGTGTCAGCCACAGGGAAGCAGAAGAGCAATAGCTGTGTCACGAGGGTTCGCCAGAACAGATTCATGTCTTCCGAAGCGTGTGTGGATTCCAAGGCGGCTTACATTGATAACGCTTTAAGAATGGCTTATTATCATAGTTACACAGGCAGCAAGCCAGAGTCAGCTTTCTCTGACTAATACGAGTGGTCTTTCTTGTTTATGTTCTGGTCAACCATCTAAGGGGATGCAAGGAAGTAGAAAGAAACCATTTTGAATGTTAATGAATGAGAGAAAATCACTGCTCATCAGATTACAAAGCCCGCGCTCCTTCTGGTGAGCAGCAACCAGAAGATGTTCCTATGTCTGCTTAGGCAGTAGATAGATATTCCCGGTGGAAGTAAGAGGGCTCTAACAGTCCTGTCTCCTGTGGATGTTCGCATTCTCAGTGCATTTATTTACATTAGGGTTGTTTGTGCTGTATTATGCCTGATTGAACCAAAGTCTCTCGGAGAGCAAAGCGCTTTTATTTTGACATTTTCACATGGAAGTCAGCCATCACCCCTATAAGGAGAGTGAGCAAGATTTATGATGGGAATATTGATTTCCTTTATAATCTGTTATAAAATACATCTAAGCACAAAAGATAAGCTAGACCTCTTTGTTTGCTCCTTCTTGCCATGTGATGTCAGGACTTGCTGGAAGTGCCTTGATATTTTAAATCTTAATGCAGTGATGAAGGCAATTTGGGATCGTCTATACATCTTTATATGTGTATTTAAAAACCTTAGAGGGTGAGAGCTTTAGCCAGACTGAATAGAACTTCCAGCCTGCGGGAAGGGGGAGCTGCCTTTCCAGCGGCCCTGTAGTACCAGTCTCTAGTCACTCACCTACATCAGCTCTCTAGTCTGCCCTACGTGTTGTCTAGGCCACGTTGGTGTCTCCAGTGAAGGGAAAGTTGTCTGTGCTCCTCTGCTCCAGTGCTGGGAGAATGGCCAGATCTGGGGTTTTGAGGACAAGTTTATGCCTCTCTGCTTCTGTATCTGCCATGAGGAAGCTGGAGCAAGGATGAAGGTCTCAGCTGTTGTTACCAGACCTGCATCCTATCAAGGTGTAGCTGATCTGGACACAACACTTGGGCCTGTTTTCCCAAATGCTTTATGTACATGGTTTGTGTGAAGTGTTAGCAGTGGTCACACTGAATCTGTGAGCCGTGTCTGGCTCCTGCTAACATGACTGACAAATATCTCTTTGCAATGAGAACACGATCAGCCCAACAGCCAAAGGTAAGTAAATTAAATCTTTCCAGGGTTTGAGTCCTGGTAATTCTGTTCCTTCACCTTTTGCTTCATTTATTATGGGTCTGATTTTTTCCAGGGTAAGTTCTTTGAGGTAGGAACAACATGGACACAAAGTCAAATAATGATGTTAATAATATGGTGACTTTTTGCCATTTGCCAATTTGCAAAAACTTACTGAACACATCTAAGATAGCTAGCATTAATAATGCACAAAACCCACATTTTCTCCTCCTCTCTTTGGATCTCTCCTTATTACACATATGGCTTGACCTTAAAAAAGAATGAGTAATTTTTTCTTGGAATGGAAAATCTTTCTACTCTGGGTTTAAACTGAAAATAGAACCTACATCAAAAACCAGAAACTGAAATTCATGATTGTTTCAAACATGTATGTATCACAGAGTGCTACTTGCCTTACTATTCCTTATTGGAAACCACCAACAAAAAACAGAAATGTCAGTTAACCTTGAAATAAATTAATTTGGGAACCTAAGTACATCCTTTTGTGACTCTCCTTAGTTAACATGTGTACTATGAATAGAAAAATAACAAAATCGGGAGTAATCCCACTAGGGGGTGCAACAGAGTAAATTATTTCTTGCATGAAAATGTGTTAAACTTGCTGAGAATCAGAATTATTCCTTGTAATTGAGCCAGCTCCAAGAGTGACTGAAGCTCAAAATGTGGAGTATTGTCTGTCTTGCTACTCCTCGGTCATCAAGGCTAAGACATCAAGGCAATTCTTTTAGTAACTAGGCACTACCTGAAGTAGAGAGCTTTATTCTGAATTGTTCACTTACAGCCTTTCTAGAGAAGTCTGTGTTCTGTGTGACAAGGGGAAGACAGAATTATCCATATTTGCTTTGGAATTAGATAGGTATATAGTTTTAATATGGAAATATCTGATATGTATATTTTTCTGAAACAGACGTGGCTCTTCTAGTCTTTTTTTAATTTGTAGATGCTATGAGTGGCAGACATATCAAGTAAGAGCCATTTGATGTTTCAGTTTCTTCCTGTTCTGTTTTTATCATGCTTAATTTCCATGCTATGCTTTGATGCTGTGCACCCATTTTTTAGCTGTAAACGCAGATTTCACATATTGTGTGTATTCCAACAGAGAAAGCAAGATTTACTGGTATCCCATGCAAAAAAAAAAAAAAGAAAATTAAAAATCCAAATATAATTATGCAGTGGCATTCTATTTTAATGAAAGTTACAGATGGATAGAGCTTCTCCTATCTAATAACAGCTGATGTGCAGCCAAGGTGTATACTGTACAAATATGCTAGCAGTGCTGAACCATTTCTGTAAAAATTAGCTTTTTTCCTGCAGCAGTTATCTGTAAAGTAAGTCTTTCTATTTTTCCTTTTGTTATTATTCTATGCTTAGAGAAAGTCAGTCTCATAACTACATCAGGGTTCATATACAATTCAGCCAATACTTTCTGTACATTTGTTGAACAGAGCTATTTGGAAAACAGTGCATTAAAAATGCAAAAAAATCCCTCAAAAAGCTATTTATAAGTGAAGTGACTTGCAATTGCTTGCTGGATTTACAAAATTATTGACTCTTCTTAATGGTGCAGCGTCAGTTCAATCCAGGTGTTTTGGCTGCATGTTTGCTGCCAGGATTCCTTGGTCAAGGGCTGCAAAGGAGTCCTGCGTGGGAAAGAGCAGTTCTTGCAAGTCTTTCTGAATACAAATATTTAATGAGAGATCGTGCAGATAATTTTGTAATACAATAATTGATAGATGTGTGTATGTGCATGTTTATGTGTGTGTGTATGAATAACAGTTTCTGAACCTCTAGCTTTGTGTGCTGTCAGAGAAAAGATAAGTTGAAATAACATAAGGGTCTGGCGTAAATTGAAGAAATGTGGGAAATTCAGTTAAAGGCTGAAATGTCATCTTCAATTCACCCCTGCTGTACTTAGTTATTGCAGCACACTTGGTACATAAGGTCACCCACTGTTCAGAGTCTCATCTAAGAGAAGGTACTATTATCTGTGATGCGCAGGTACAAGAGGATAAATGAAAGATGATGTTTCAGCCCAACTTTGGAGTTTTCCTGATTTCACTTAGTTTAAATGAGTCTTTTGATGTAACTTTGGCAGGTTTGTCCTATAACTGAGTCTCCCTTTTGGATTTTTTTTGTTTACATGAGTTTGCAAGCTTTTTATTTTGTGAGTTTATTACATCCATGTATTTATGAGTCTGGGTTATCAGGGTCGTTCTGATGACCGGCCCTAAGTGCTACAGAGGGGTTATTCTTTCCCTGAAGTACTTTAACGAAGATTTGGAATAACCATGGACTAGTGTTAAATATGCAGCTGGGGTTTCACTGTCGTTTGAGTAGGTATTTATTACATTTTTAGAAGGATTCCTTTATTGTGCTGGGCTTGATCCATGCAATGTTAGCTTCTCTGGTGTTTGGTCTGTGGAAACTCCTTGCAGTCCACTCTGTTCAGTGGCTGCAAAGCCAAGCATGATGGAGTCCAGAGGGAGATCTTCTTTCATCTACAACTGCATAACGTCTGGTGGGCCAAGGCCCTCTGACAGCATTCTTAAGAGTGGAGTTGCCGTGATCAGTTAAGGTGCTTGGAGATCCCGGTTTCACCATGTATCTTCACACTGGGATATACAAATTCCTTCCTGATTTTATCAGAGAAGACTTTGAAGAAATTTTGTCCTATGATTCTGGAGGCTCTGAGTGATGGGCAGTTCTGCTTTAAAGGCCAGGCTGGGGTAGCTGACCTTGTTTCCCTTAATCGATGAGAAAGGAAAGGCCAGTGACCGGGATAAATGCCTTGCCCTTGCTTACAGCAGAAATGATCTGAGAAGCCAGGAGCCACAGTAGAAAGTTCAGCAGCAGCACTTCATACATGCATACAGAACATCTGTGCTCAACACTAGGACTGTTAAATGATGTCTGCTTTATCATTTATCAATTTCACACTGGATAATTAGTTTATCTTTTCATTTCTGTTTTAAGAAAGCCTGGCCTCCCATGTTCCTGGCAGCCTTTGTTCATTCCTGCCCTTCCCTGCCCTCTCCCCCATTACTGTCCTTCAGTTAGAGCGAGGTCAGGGAGGCAGGTTTGGTGTGCCACATAACTGAGTAGTTAGAAGAGTGTAAGATCAGGAGTGGAATGGGAAGGTCCTAAAATAGATCTGCTGCCAATGAAACACAACCTTTTTTCCTTTGTGACATTCGTTTTGGGGCCCTTACTCCCTCTTAAGCTTTGCTAGTTCAGCTGCACGTGGGCTGTGCAAAACAGAGACAGAAGCGAAACAAACCCAAACAAATAATATAATTAGCATTTTCCCATACTGGTCACAGGTTATGCTTACAACACAAAATTAATACCTCTGCTCTGTAATATAAAAAGGGATCTAGCAGGCATGTTGTGGTTGAGCCAAAGAGTGATTTCAGGGGAAGTCACCAAAATCTATGATCTTGAACTACCTGGTACTCTGAGTTTGCAAGCAACTATTACTTCAGATGGCATATTGCTGTGCAGCTATCATGGTCAGGGCTAAAAAAAATCAGTTTGAAAGCTCTTCCAGCTTTTGGCACCTAAATCCTTTGGCATGTGGATTCATTTAGAATAAATTGACAGTCAGATCAGCAGACCCAATATGTGCTTCATTAATTGTTTGACAAAGACATGTCAGGCAGTAATCAGTGCATGAGACTGTTGATGTTTTCTTAGTAGTAAGTAGTACAGTGTGGTACATGATACAGTGTTACTGGGCATCCCAAAAGGTTAACATCTGTCATCAGATTACTATACAGAATATCCTGCTGTAGATATCGGAGAGGCAGCTGTATTAACTCAGATGTGGCTGTGCAGTAACCAAAGGCATAAGCTTACTTTTTAGTGGAGATCTTTGAAACAGAATGGTATGTCATGGAGCCAGCATGTTTGATTTTTGTAGAACTATATTCCTATTATAATAATGGTGCTCTGTGGTTATGTAGAAGGTGAACACAAGTATCGTGGGCATATTTCAAATTGCTTTGCTTGTCCATGAGAGACTTTTTCTTTATGCAAATACCTATTGAGGTCATTGGGAGCTTGTTTGCATGTGGTCTGGTTACGTACCCTTGGCATTTGACCTTTCTACATCAGTCACCACTGAAATGTAAGCATCTCCAGAAAAGTGTATGGCAACCTCCTCTGGAATAGCTCACTTTACAGTGGAAAGGCAGAAGGATTCAAAACATCTTTCAGTGGGTAAGCAAATCCCACTCTAACCAGAGACAGATAAAGGTTATACATCTTTTCCAGTAACTAAGAATAGCCACATTTGGAAAACAATGTCTGGGCAAGTGTTTTTTCAGTAATTTTTAATGAAATAAAAAGGTGGGAAGAGGTTGAATTTTGGCAATATGTGAGCTGTACGGGCGATATTATACATCTTCTGGGATGTCATCTGTGCAGGATAGTCACTTGCAGCTATGACCTTGGCTTTGGGGGACTTGGCTGTAACTCTCCCACGCAGCATGTTCACCTCATAAGGAAGGAAGTCTGAACTAGATGTTTAGTGAAGTATTCTGTAAACACTCTAAATACATGTCAGTAAAGTGGGTGCATGGATAGGCCACTGTCTAGATAGTGTCCTCTGATCCATTTCTGTACTGAAACTGCACATAGTACCACTGAAGGACAGGGAAGGGCTATTTATTAGACACGTAACATCTAAATAAGAAAACATTGCAGTTTTGAAGTTCAGTGCCTTGTACTGCCTATGATTTGTAGGACAAAGCCAAGGCACAGATGGAAGATAGACTTGCAGAAAAATTTTCAGGATGGAGAAGCCAGCTTTGTCTTGAGTAAACTGCATGAAATGCTGTTTCCTTTGAGATAAAGTCTGGGACCAAACGGCTACTTTGCACATCTGAGAACTCCTAGTTTACTTACATTGCAAAATTCTAATATTATTTAGGATTATTATTGTTAGATTTTTTTTTTTAATAAAGAATCCTAGAAGATTTTTGTAGGTAAAGAACTCAGCTGTAGTAATTGGCAGTGGAAGCTTTTCATTAATTAACAGATTTTTTTTTTTTAATTCTTATGTTCCTAAGTATAGTATCAATTTTCAGGGAACACATGGCAATCACTTGTATGTTGACATTTCCTGGAAAAATCAGTTGGATACAGTGTAAAAGGAACATTGTCTCATACACAGAAAGTTATTTGTGATTCTCTAAAAATCTAGCTCATTCTCCTACTGCCCAATCTTTCTTCCTGCTTTTTTATTTTTCTTAAAAAACACTATTTAAAAGACTCTTATGGTACAGAGTTTATGGGGTCTGTGACAGTATAGAATACAAATTTGCCCATTGTGGCCACTTTTTGTAGTTCCTTCTGGGAGAGTGACAGATGATTTGTTATCTCCCCTGTGCAAAGGTTCTGGATAAGACATGTGGCTGAGGTTCCTGACACGTTTGTAACAAGTGAAAAGAACCTCATGGCACACCTGTGTGCAAACAATTGTGTGAAGAGATGCTCAATAGTATCTAAATATCAATTTGGTCCGCCAGAAGTGTAGCATGAATTGGCAGGTTGAGATAAGGAGAGGATGATTACATATCTGAATGGGAACACACTGATTGACTTAGGAAGGCTGGCTTAGTTCAGGGAAATAGTTGGCAGGTGTTTTGCCCTGTTTGCTGCCTTGAGCAATGTAAGAAATGTTGAGAGCTTGTGAGATACCTATAAAAAAATCTGTATGTCACAGACTGCATGACTAGCGCTCAATTCAAAGATAAATAAGAAAATGGCTTAGATGGAAGTGCCTGTACAAGTTAAGGGGCTGTTAAGGAAGAAAAGTACTTCATGATGGGAGGAAGAAACTGAAAAAGAAAATGTGAGGCTGTGCTTGAGTACACAAAGATGAAATCAGACGAAATGCCACATGTGAACATTTGCAGGGTGACTGAAGGAAGCCCCATTCAGTCAGGAGTGGCAAGAAGGCTTTGTCAGTGCCAAGTTCACTTCTTGAAAACCTGTGCTGTGGGAAAATGAATATAAAGAAGAGATGAAGAGATGTTTTGGCCTTGTGATGACAATATGCACATTTTAATTGTTTGACAAATCGCATGTAACTCAAGAGCAGTGAAAGGGATATAGGCTCAGTTTCAAAAATTATCTGCCTCTGAAAATTAGGTCTTCACACCCAGAAATAGAAATCTAAGGCAGAGCCCATCGAAGCCAGTGCACAGGCTGTCAGCCCTGTCGTTCCATTTGGAACGCCTTTGAAAACAGGAAAATTATGGTAGGGAAGCAATGAAGAGCTCAGTTATCCACTGCCTTTCACTTTGTCTTGTTGCCTACACAGATGCAGAATGCCAAATCTCTGCTGTTTCTCTGGCGGTGGCTTGTGTGGGTACACCCACCGCTTCCTTTTGCTCAGGAGACCGTGGAACAGAGGAGAATTAGGCCCATGGCTGCTTTCGGGGTGTGCTGTGCACAGAGGATGTCATGTAGCAAACAGGGATGCGTGTCAGGAAAAGGCAGTGTCTGGTGCTCTGTAGAGCTGGGCGTTGTAGCAGAGAAGACCTCATCAAATCAAGGATTTTGTTAAGTGAGAATGTTAGGTGAGCCAAAAGCTACAAGAACGTTGCTGTGGGCCCCATCTGGGAAAATGCCACAGATGAGATATTGTGGGAGTATGTAAGAGGATAAGTGGTAGGAAAAATGATATCTCAACATATATAAATCCTCAAAAATACATGAGGGTATAAAGTCTTAATATTAATTTCAGTGATATTCAGGGAAATTTTTTAAAGTGATACCTCTAGGGGCTGAAGTAAATAGTCCCCCTTAGTATAAACATTTAATTGAATTCCCAGTGTGCCAAAGTCATTGGGTATCAGTAGTAGTCTGGAGTTACATGAACTGAAATAATGATTAGTGTAATCGAATCTGGCCCAGCGCTTCAAGGCACAAGCTGATCATTTGTGGACATCAGGAAGGAAATCTTCCATCCCTGCGTAGGGTTGCTTAGTGGGTGAGGTACATCACAGAAAGTGTTTGTTTTGTTTGGTTTTTAATTTCTTTCACAGATCATTCAGGGGTGACTACCAAGTCATGGACTCATCTGTTGAGGGGAGTCATTACAAACAATCCTCAGGAGATCTCGCTAACAAAAGATTAGTGAAAGAAGGTGAGAAAGATCTCACGTGTTAGTTTCCTAAAAACTAACTAAGGGCAACATTGTAGCTCGGCCTATATCCCTGGTCAAGGGAACAGGGATGTACTAGAACCTCTCTTAACACCTCCGCTTGAAGTATTTTTACACCAACATCTGGGCATAACACAGGCTGTTCAGACCAACCTCAGAGGACTAGAAGGGACCTTGGCTGAAATGTCTTCCCAGTTTGTGCTGTTGGACAGCAATCAGGAGCTTAAACTGGTATGGGCCAGCAAAAAAGAAGCATTCAGGGGAAAACAGGGAAGGAACTATGGCTCTGAGGCACTGCATTTGGGCAGCAATTTTTAATTAATACAGTAATTGTATTAATTTGGTCAGGGGAGCGAGAACGTGGTGCATCACTCCCACTGTAGTGACTTTTCCTGTTGCTCATGAAGGGCAGCTCCACTGGAGCCGGCCAGGCAGCGTGGAGCCACTCTGTGCACTAAAAGCAGCCACGCAGGGAGATTGTGGCCAGCTAATGTACGTTCACATCATGCCTTCCTTTCTACTGATTTTCTCAGAGGGCAAAACCTTGGAAGCTAGTCTTGAAAATGCTGTAGACAGCTCAAGATGCTGACCCAACATGAGAGGTATTTCCTCAGGGTATCATAAAGGAAAAAATAAAACCCTCTCTGAAAGCCTTGGCAAAGAGAAGGAGAAAGATCTGAGAGAAATGTATTTCGAATAGAGCCCCTAATTTTAACACTGGAGTGTCACGTACATAATCCAGAAGGACATCTCTTCTACCCAAAAGGGCTTCACATTCCTCCTTTTTTAAAGTCACATTCTTAGATGCGTTATTTACAGCCTTTGCCTCCATGAATGACATTATTGATAAATTCCATAACCACCGCCAGTAAGGAAATGTGTACGTTAAGAGAAACATTTTACATTGAGCCATGAAAAACTTAAATATGAAACCTTTCCCCCCCTTTTTTTTAAACCAGAGGTACAGAATTCCTCAGGCACAGGTCCTCACTGGAAATTTTCCAGCCTGAGCCTCATTATATGGACGATCACTGCATTACTGTAAAATCTCCTATTGATTTCAGCCATTGTGATCTGCTGGGAAAAATACCTGGTTCAAGGTTTTAATCACAGCTGTAACCTCCAAGCAGACTGGTAAGGGACACAGAGCCAGTGAAGAAACAGATCATTCACCTAAAATGATCCCATTAGCGCACCCGTACCAGGCGGGTGGACAGCTATGTTTCCATCCTAGAGTGCCTTTGAGGCAGGAGAGAGGGGGTTTATAATGCGAATTCCTCAGCCAGCTGGTGATCCGCGTTTCAGGAGAGCCGCAGCTTGCTAACGCAAGAGGATTGCTGTTCTGGCTATTCTGAAATGAGTGTCAGGAAGTGGATACATTTTAAAAAGTGACTTGTGCTCTTTCCTAAGCCTGTAATGGGAGCAATCAGAAAAGCAAGATGACTCGTCAGAAAACATGTACTGTTAGATACTGAAGGAACAAATCTAAGCCTTGCATTTATTAATCTCAGTTACATGAGATAGACTAATGGATTAAATGCATTTGTAATGTAGTTGCAAGTTAAATTTTTCACTGACTCTGAAGATGATCAGAAGTTTTCCAAATCTCCCTTGTTTAAATGTACATTTAAACCAAAAATGACGTTTCAGAGGGTGAGAAGTGATGGACTGGGGACAGATGTGTGTTTGTGTATCATTTCTCAATACGCAGATGCTGAAGAGTTTGTCAGCAGTGGAACCTATGGTATGGAGCGTAGCAAAGAGTACGCTCACCACAGTAATGTATAGAGTGAAGGAGAGGGATGTTATGTCCGACTGGCTATGGACTCAGCTCTCAGCAAGTGCTTTTCTCAAGGAGTTTTGGTGCCTGGTTCACAGATTGTAGCTGTCATGGAGCACACATCATGAAGCCATGCATTATGAATGTGTCTGTCTTTTAACTCAAGGCGCAGGAGACGTACAAAGATAAATTACTTCCTCCCTAAATGAAGGAATGGATGACTTTCTAAAGTCATACAAGACAAATCTCAGGCATGCAAAGCACAGGCACAACCTCTGGTGAAAGGCACGTGGCCTTGGTCTCTGCACTGGCTCATCTGGAAAATCATGCAGTTATATTGCAGACCTTTCTGCAGTTTTGACTGCAAAGATTATATACTGGGAAGAAGTGGGGCTCTTGCACTTCTGGTATATGTAAGAAAGACACCCAGAGTGTGTTAATGCTCCTGAATGAGTCCAGAATCCAAGACCCACCTTAGTAGGTATCCTTAGTGTGAGCACATTGATGATTGAAACTACCAGCCGGAGCAGATCTGGGAGCAAAGGTGTGAGCAGTACTAATATATCTGCAGAAAACAGCAGTTAATTAGCTGACTGTGGTTTCTGCAACTTCTGGTTGTTCTTAACCTGTAGCAGCCTTATGAGCCTTTGTCTTATTAAGAGGAGACAAGGCCATCACCCTTGTAGGTATTTAGATGCCTTGACTTCTGTGGGAGTTAGGTGGCTCAACACTTTTGAGGCTCTGAGTCATAGTTCCTTCAGTTAATGGATTTCAGCTGCAAAACTTCTAGTCAGTTGTGAATCAGATGACTATGTTGGTATTGGTTATAAATGAAACACCTCATCTTGGTCAAAAACAATGTTTTTCTTCATGCGTAGTACCTCTAAAATCTACCCGTGGCTTGTTCCAATCCTCTTAAAGTTTTTTCTTCTGTACTGCAGGGCCTGTCACATGGAGAAACTTCCCTACTTCTGTTAGTGGTGGTGAGGAGTAATTAAGTCTGTAGCACAGAGTGGCACCATTTTTGTGGGATTTTCTTGCAAGTCTAGGAAAATGGTGAAATATATTCTCCTTTCTAGGCTCAGAACAAGGCCTAGAAATTAGGTACATTCTTGAATTTCAAAAGCATTCACCTTTGCTTAAACTCTAGATGTGACATCAGTTTTAATAAGGTACTTACAGACCTAAAATGAAAGTAACATTACTGTGATCGTTGGCTTTTGTTTAAATCTCTATGGAATCACTCAGATGTGGAAAGATTCCCTTATAGTAAAGGACATGTCAGACATCATTTTGGTTTGTGAAAACCTGAAAGTGGTATTGACTGGAACCTATGTACAAACAAAGGTGAACCTGTCTAATCAGCTTCATTTTCAAGCCAAAGGAAGAACAAAAAGAAGACAGCTAATACATTATTTTTTTTTTTTAAGATCAGCATTTTATGCATAAATGATTTGATGTAAAAATAAATACATCACTTTTAACTTGAAATATTTCTCTTCGCTTTTCTGTGGCAGGTTCACCATTTGTAGAATGGAAAGAATATAAACTCTGAGATGTTTTTTGTTCTGTGCTTGTATGGCAAAAATACAATGTAATGTTAGTCCGTGATTAAGGCTGTTACGTATGATGATAATATAAATAATAACATTCATCTATTCCTCGTAGAGGACAGCATACACAATACAGTGGGTATCACTACATGCTCTATCATGTTAACAAAAGTAAGAAGACAACTTTTCCTTCCCAAATTTTAGTGAAGCTGTCTTTAAAGCAGAGGTAAACACAGATGTAAGATTTTCCTTGTAACCACAAGGTTTATTTATACACCAGGAAACTTGTTTAATATTTGTTCAAAAGCCTTCAGTAGTAATTTCTACCAGCTAAAGCCACACAGTTGACAAGGAGCAAAACTGAACTCAGCCAACAGGCAATTTATGACTCTATTCTGTGTTTCTGCTTTCTATGGGTAACAGCAAATGTCAGCGTGGATACACTCAGGAAACACATCACTTGACACCAGAAAGAAAGGTGGTCTGCCCCTTAACGGAAACCCTTTCCTTGCTACTGAAAAGTAGTTCAAGAAGTCATTGGACTTCATCTTGGCATTTCAAACACATTTACCTTTGCTCAGACGGCCGGGCCGGGGGCAGGGAGGGCGGTTGCCACAAGCCACCACACAATGCCGTATCTAACGTATTTGAAGGGAGTGGTAAAGTTTTGTTCTTTGAGCACGGAAGAATAAAACTCCTTTGGCAGCAGAGGAGTTGAGGCTGGACAGTCTTATGAACAACTTACCAGCGCACAAGGTAGGATCAAAATAAAGTGACTTCAGGGGCTTGAGTGCAGACATTGTTCTCCTGAAGTGAGACTGTTTGCCACTGATAGCTCCTGCTGCCTGCTGATGATGCCGGGCCCCAGGCAAGAAGTATATTCATAAAAGAATGTAAATTGGATCTCTCGGTATATTCAAGTATTTAACTCACTGCCTGTGCTGGTCAAAGTCACAGGCTTGGGCAAGGACTACTAGGAACTGCTGCTTGAAAACACTTTCATATAAAAACATCGTAATAAGAGATTGCTCTTGTTCAGAACTTGAGTCTTGGCTATGTTTTTGGTTTGCATGGATCTACTCAGAATCAGGACTGGCCTTGAGCAGCCTTCCAGGGGCAAGGGATTCAAGCTGGAGTCAAGTTTTAAGTGAGCTAGACAGTGTTATTTGTGAATAGAAGTTGTTTTAAGCTGTTTTAAGGAGTTACAGGGAGTTCAAGGAAGGGTTAAGCTGTTTGCATACACATAGCTAGAAACAGGATTATGTAGTTCTTGAATGACTGGTTTGATCAGCAGTGCTTTACTCTCATGTTCTTTTGCTTGTCTTCTAAGAGAACAGAACAAAATGCTTTATAAACATTTGCTTAATATTTCTTACAACATTTTTAGCTTGGCCTTTTTTAGTATTCGAACTTAAAAAACAAGTGCGCTGAACTATCATTTGGTTATAAACTTCAATGTATCACTTCACTACTATGAGAAAATACTCCCTACACATGAATACCAATTAGTCCACAGTTGTTTATAAAGTGCATAATGGTTGGAGTAGGTTAATACATTTAACAAATAAATGAACCACAAGGCAACCTGGCAAACATGGGATAAAGAAAATATGACAGTTTGGATTCTTTACAGAGGCATAAACCCCAACTCCCACCAAGATAATAATAAATAATAAACTTCTCATTTTAATAAAAATGTGGTTTTGGAGAGATAAGAAAATATATGAATTTATGTTAATGCTGCTTGTAGCAGACATCACTATGAATATTAAGAAAGTGCAGCTTATATTTTAATCACATTTGTAATTTACATTCACAAAATATTTTGTTCCCTATGGTCAATTAGAAGGGTAAACATTTTACTTTAATTTTTCTAAATAAATAACTGAAATGAAATGTGTTTGTAAATTGCTATGCTGTTGATCTTCCTCTAGGAAGTATTACCATTTTCAGGTAATTTGCATATTCTTGTCTGGAATGGTTATTTAGACACTCTGACATTCCTCCTGTGTCTGGCCATGCCTTGATATCAGGAGAATATTGTAGATTACAACTATCCAGGTGCTCTGCTGCAAGGCAGTACCTCTCACTCAAATCTTTCTTTCTAAAAGAACATTGCTGCTTCATGAAGGGCGGGAGGGAGATGGCGAAAACCTTATAAAACCTCATCTCTGAATCTTCACTGTATCTGTACAGAAATTTTTCTTGACAGGCAGTTTCTTGGCATTGACTGGCTGTCAGCAGGAGTGGCATATCTCCTGAAAATGTGAGAGTCCAGTTCCTCACATGGAGTGGAGGAGGCCGTACTGAGACTTCTTGCACGACATTTTATACAAATAGTTATGAATTCATTCTAAACCTGTTTTTAGTCAAAACATGCTTAGCATTGTAACGGGATGAACACAAAGGTCCAGTTCAACTAAGTATGGGGCAGTACGTGAAGTCCGTTAAGTCCTTGCTGATCAAATAATCGTTCATTCTTGCAAGTAAATCCTAGTGAAGTTGGTTACTGGTCCAGAAGATGAAAGCCTGTGCTCTCCTTAGCTTCATGCCTATGATTCTAGAATCTTAGTTTGATTTTTACTTAGGTGAAAAAAAAAAAAAAAGATAACTGCCAATCTACTGGGTACTGTGTCTTTTTAGGTTTCTGACCCACTAAAACAAACTAAAATGAACATGCTAAGAATTGCAAAATGTTCAACTGCAGACAAGAAGAACGTGTGCACCACACTTTTTGATTGTAAAGCCTGTGTGATTTAAACATGTGCTTAAGCACTTTGCTGAATTTTGACTTGAATATTTAGTCCTGCAGTAATTGAAATAGTTTTTATAAATGGATACTTTAATCACTATACTGTAGGACCATTCTCTGCCCAGGCCAAACAATATGTCATTATTTTATGCTATGATGGATTAAGATTTTGCCTTGTCCTATTTAAGTGTCCCCTCGATAGGCTGTTAAGAGGAAGGAGATATGGTTATTTAATTACTGTTTTAAAGAAAAGAGGAGTCTTCTTTCTGGATATTTTGTGAAAGAAACTTAAATTTGTAACACTATTCTGACAATTCCTTCTACAGGCCTAGGTGTCCCTAGGTGAACTAGGCAGGGACATGCTTCTTTGGGACTAGCAGTATGTCTGGGGTAGGAAACAGATGGTTCTTAGGGTGTCCGGAAGCAGATTTAGGAGTTGAGGACAATAACATGCCAGACTTATGGGATAGGTCCCAAAAGGGACTAGGGTTCTTGGTGCTCGGTGTTGCACTACTTAAAATTAGGTTCTTAGCTCTGGGAATAGAGTTCAAAAGTAAAAGGCAGATGCTTGAGTTTTCTGTACATGGGCTAAAGAGAGTCAAACCAACAAACATAGTAATGGGAGGTAAAGTAAACTAGGCAATATGCAGTGCCAGTGGATGGAAACATCCAAAACCTTCGTTCTTTCCTATTTAAGGAGTTCTTTGAGGTCTGCAGTCAGTGAACTCTGTGAACAAGGATCCAAAGATGGTAATACTTCCTACATTTAAAATGCACAAGGGGCATGGGAGGGAACAGCACAAAGCAGCAAAAGGCTTGTGATGAGAATGTTCTCAGAATGAAGGAATTTAGGTTATATTTTGCTCCAGCTGAGGAGATTCAAACATCCACCTCCAACCTTCAATGAGAATATTCTTCCTATCAGCAAATTGGCTATTTTAACAGTGGTAGCAAGGGATACCTTCTACATCTCCAATTGAAAGTGGGCCAATGTAAAACCAATTATGCAAGAGTCATGGGGACAGAGAGAGAACAAGCAAGAGGAAGTCTATGACCTAATGGTTAGAACTGAACAACAGGGGTGTAAGGACAGTATTAGTGTTTGAAAGGGTGGCCACAGACATACAACTCGTTTGTCACTTGACACGCAGATGCCTAAAGCTTTGCATTGATATAGACAAATAAAATTTAAAAAGTATCAGGGTATGAGGATGCAATAAATGAAGTCATCCAGGCATAGTAGAGTTATATTATTATAGTGATTAGTTTTCTGGACATCAAAAGAGACAACAGTGGAGCATAACCAAGGGGACTTTATTAACACAAATCTGCAAACATCTCCATAGGAGGACTATGCTCCAGAGTTCTCAACAACCCTAAATATGTATCAGGTAAGTCAAAACTATGCTTTCTGTGTGCCAGGGGAAGTCCAAAAGTTCCTGACCTCATTGCTGGAAGCAAGAACGAATAGGCACTGATTAGACTCAAGTTAAGTGTATTTCACCTGAGGGCTCATTAACTATAAGAGAAAGGGAATTGGGATGCCTTTTGAATGTAATAAAAGACAGTGCTTGTACTGTGAAAAAATACTGCCTTGATGGCAAAAAATGTATATAATGAGTTTTGTGCTAAAATTATAAAGATACAGTTTAAGAAACAAATTTCCAACAAATAACAAGTAACAACTACAAGAGTTAATGTTAAGAAAGTTTGCAATTACTAATATGGATACCAGAAAATATAATACAAAGCAAAAATGTAGCATAGTTCCAATGTATAGTTTAAAGTTATGCTATAATTGGGTACGATGTTTGTCATGGTTTAACACCAGCCAGCAACTAAGCACCACACAGCTGCTTGCTCACTCCCCTCCATGGTGGGATGGGGAAGAAAATTGGAAGGGTAAAAGTGAGAAAACTCATGGGTTGAGATCAAGACAGTTTAATAGGTAAAGCAAAAGCCGCACACGCAAGCAAAGCAAAACAAGGAACTCATTCACTACTTCCCATCGGCAGGCAGGTGTTCAGCCATCTCCAGGAAAGCAGGGCTCCATCACGCTAACAGTTGCTTGGGAAGACAAACGCCATAACTCCAAATGTCCCCCCCTTCCTTCTTCTTCCCCCAGCTTTATATGCTGAGCATGACGTCATGTGGTATGGAATATCCCTTTGGTCACTTGGGGTCAGCTGTCCCAGCTGTGTCCCCTCCCAACTTCTTGTGCACCCCCAGCCTGCTCCCTGGTAGGGTGGGGTGAGAAGCAGAAAAGGCCTTGACTCTGTGTAAGCACTGCTCAGCAGTAACTGAAACATCCCTGCATTATCAACACTCTTTCCAGCACAAATACAAAACATAGCCCCATACCAGCTACTATGAAGAAAATTAACTCTATCCCAGCCAAAACAAGTGCAATGTTGAATATAATCAGAAGAAATCTGATTAGCGGATATGGAGATTCAAAAAAACCCCACAAGGATAAGGGGGAGATACTACTAAATAAAGATAAACCTTAATATTGATAGTAAGTATGGAAAGAGTAAAAAAAGAAATTGGCACACCAGATTTTAAATATGGAGCAAAAGCAAGCTATTAAAAGATACCCTTTACTAAAAAAAACAAAAACAAACCACACCAAACCACAAACCAAAAAACAGTAAAAAAGGCCAATGTGGCTAGTGATTCATCAGGAAATTTACCTGAAGGAAAAAGACTAATGACACCAAAAGGCCATTGGGAGCTCTCTATAGAAGGAGTGTTTTGCTCCTATTAAAAACTATGTGTTTATTAATGCCTACACAAGTAGTGTAGGACTGTAAAAGGATCAAACCAGATCCAGAAGGAAGATGACTTTGTCAGTGATGTTTACCCATATAAAATTTTTACTGAAATGAGGAGCATCTCACCACTTTTAGTGTTTGATTAGTGCTTGCAACAGCCCTGGATTCACAGATAATAGTTGACTCATCAGCCCAATACAGGATACATAAACAAGTATCCCAGAAGCTTCACTGAAAAAACTTAAATGTTGGAATCAGTTTATAAAACCCTGAGGTGATGGGCATTGGAAGATTTCTACATTTTAAGGAAATAGACTGTATTTATTTCTCTGAATCTCTCAAAACACATACTACAGGTGATTTAATTATGATATCAATAAGTCTATTATGTGAAATTCTCAATTTTAGAATTAGAACATCAGTATCTCTGACTATGCACTGGTATTCATAAAAATAAAGTCCATGTCAGAAGAAAAGATGGAGATTAAGTAGCACTGAAAGAAAGTGTGAGTAAAACAGCAAATCACACAATAATCATATGCTGGGCAATCCCTTACAGAATGTATCTTCAGAATCCTGGGAGGGAGGCCTTTAAAGCAATTATAAAAGGGTATATATTAGCTTGCGTGGTGGATTTAGGAAAAACATGACATAGACACAAACATGTACACTTAGAGCAACAAGTTTGCACTTTGCAGGAGCAATAATGAGATAGATAGACTTTCATGAGAGAAAAAAAGTGAAACGTCCGTTCTCAGATAAAGCCACTACTGACAAAAACAAAAGCCAAAACACAGAAAGATCTTCTGTTTGCAAACAAGTGGTCTTTGGCATTTTTTTCTTCCCGATGGGGAAGAAATTAGACACATTAACTGTCAGACTTAATTTTAATAGATGATCTGAGATAGCCATAAGAACAAGAAGGAGTGGTCAGGAACAAGGTCAAGCAAAATAAAGGGATTCATAAAATGCAAGTGTCATTTCTCTGCAAAAATGCATATTAATAAATATGCAAACATGGAAGATCTGCTGATATATTGCAGGGTTTCAAAATATCTGGCTGTGTAACGGAGGTACATAGTCCGGTGACACAGGCATAGAAATGACAATTTTATCATTAAAAATAGGGACGAGTCATGCACCCTCTGGATGCCTCTCTGAAATATTTGGGACTCAAGTATCTTCCTTCTTCAGGAGGGCTCTTCTTTGGAAACTGAATACTTAGCAGACAATTTTCCACACATACAAATAGTTTTGAAGCTCCTTCCAAATAACGATGAACCGAATCAACCTCCCTCCTGAGTCAATAGAAAGCAGTATTTTCCACTAAGTCCTGGTGGAGTTAGAGACAAGAAAGCTTATGCTGATGCAAACCAAACTGTGTTTTAGAAAAAGAAGTCTCTTAGGTAAGTACAAGAAAATTCCTCTGTGACATTTAGCACATCATAGAGTCTAAAAAAGAGGTTTATTCTCAATGTGTAGGTACAGAGAAAGTGTTTTTCTTGGTAGAATCCTTGTGTTTAATTGGGATGTTGGAGAAATATGAAAAATGCTTTCAGAATTGAATTAGCATGTGAAATGACTTTCCTCATGTATTGGGTTCAAGTGCTTCAAAAACAAGGAACAAGACAAGACTGTTCATTATAATTTGTTTAATTATTGAACCATTAGTGCCAAAGATTAGGGACACTGAAGAAGTTTAGTAAATAAATGTACCGGGAATAGACATTATATGCTGATTACTTCATGCTGGCTATACAAAATACCAATTTAATGTAAGGGAAGCTTTCATTTGGGAACCAGTTTACAGACAACGTCTAAGTTTCAAAAGAGGATAACTGCCTACTGAAAGCAATGTCAAAAGGGTTGGATATGTAGGTATAAATACCAAAATAGAAGAGCTGTATAAGTTAGCATATTAGGTTTATATATCAAATTTATCTGTAGTGATGTAAACAGATGGATGTTACCGTAGGTAGAATTAATATATTTTGCCTTAAGACCTGCATCCTTTTTCAGTGATTCCAAATCTTTTCCCCCAAGAAAATTAAGATGTAAATAGGTATCCTTCTTCTGTGATCAGCATGAAAAACAATAGGGACATTGGAACTGCATAGATCATGCATAGATCAGTTTGGAGCTATAATGCATTTTTACTGGAGATAATCTATTATGGATTAAAGCAGAATAGAGATGGGCATATATTTCATGATAGAACCGTGTATCAGGCTGTATTCCAAAACTATGGTCCCAATAAAGTGCATTTAATAATTAGGCCTTTGCGAGGTATAATGAAACACGAATCTTTGGCTGAAAAAAGAACATTTAGACTACTAAAATAAATAGAAAGATCTCTTCAGGGATGAATGATGCTGAAAATAAGGTATATTACATTAAAATGCATACACAATAAGTTAATACAGATTACTTGCTTAATTGAAACACTTCTGGAAGAAAATAGCAACAGTAACTGCATAAAAGCATTTCAGACATGGGATAGCATTTTGGTAATTAAGATTATGTCTAGACCATCTAGTTATGACTGTTTTTTTCAGAGGTAAACCACATTAAACTATTTAGTTGTGAAGTGCAGATTGTAAATATGAAACAACAGGGAAAGAATAAAATGTAAAGAATGAAATGAGCAGAAGTAGGTGGTAAATATTGGCTTTGCTAGTAATCAGGTAGTGTAAGTTCTGTGCTGCCTGGTTCACAGAATATTTTTCTCTCTGTATAATAAAGTACATTTTGTTGTGTTGGATGTCTGTCTAAAACGCCAAACAAACTGTCTTTCAGAAAAATTATATGGCACTGTTGCATTTCAATGTGTACTGGAAATCTGACAGGAATAATAAAAAAACCCCTAAGACAGGGAACTCAGCTAGGTCTTAAAGGTATGCAGTGGGAATTGGTGTGCTAACAAGATTTCAGTTGCCCTTTGTATATAACCTCTTTTAAGCCTGAACCTGTGCCCTTTATTAATATTTTTTACAATCCACTTAGAAAAAATAGTAGAATATCTAATAAGAGAGACTTCCAATTGTTTGGGTATTAAAAAGAAGAGTAAAAGTAATGTATCTTGCCTGGGAAAACAAGGCATCAACAAAAGAAGAAATTAAGAAGATGCTATGGTCTGGTACTTAGAAGAAAAATAGTAGGAAGAAATGCACTTGTAAAGGAAGAGCATTTAAATGTCCATCTTTAGTTTTCCATACTTGTCCTGTCCCAAATGTCCTGATCCCTGCCTTGCTGAAAATGTTCAGCTTTTCCTTGAAATCTAAATTCTCATGATACAGGTAAAAGATTAACTGTATAATTAAGCCATATTTTTTAATTTATAAAAAAGTTTAGGGGTTTTCTCTGACAGTATAAGATCAATATATAATATTTTTCTGTACAAGTCCCAGTCACAGGAGGCTACATTATAGTTTCTGCCAAAGAGACGGCATCAGAGACTGTCTAAACTTGCCAACACAGGGAAAGGACAGAGTAAACAAAAGTTTCATGGAAGCAAGCATTCATTCAGACCATGCGCATACTAATTCTGGGGAGGTCAAAATTTGACTTCTGCCTACATTGGCACTATCTTTTTAATATCCAGCTGCAAGTGTATTTTCAGCACTAAAATTATTTTTAATGTAATGTTTCCTACCGTGGATGAAAATAGTTTTTATAATCTAAAGTGGGACTTGAGCCCAGTATCCCAATATATAAAGCCATTACATTAACCAGGTGAGATGCTCCGTCATAAAAAGATAACTACCTTTACATAAATAACTCCTGACTATGCAAGCAGGACTCGTCTTTGAAGGTGAGAGAGAACATAGTAGTTTATTGTATTATATGAATGATAAAAATTATATTTATAGACCAGACTACAATGACCCTAGTGATGAGCACTGAGAGATTTACACTTTAAGGGGAAAAAAACTTTTTAAGAACTGACATCATCATCAAACAATTTGTGTTTCTCGGTGAATCCACGAGCTGAGCCTGGTGTTTTAATGACTAGAAATCATGAATATTAAACTGGAGAAAAGTTGACAGTATTTAAATGAGCATCATTAAGAGACACATAAATTAACAGGATTTTTAGTTCTTGTGGAACCGCCGTTTCAATGTTAATTAAACAACTGGAGTGCTCTTGTGCATTCCCAGCAAACTGTCCCTAATGTGTTCTGCTGAATATCATTATGGGTGGCTGCCGTGCTGTTTAATTATTTTCAAGCTGATATTTTTTTCCCGTTGCTGCAGTGGTTTTATGCTTGTCTTGCATTCAGAAGGTGATGGGGCTTAATCCCAAAGGAGTCTGTCAGTTTGATCTACATGTGGTGCTTATACTGAAATATCCATTTTTGTAACTAATAAAACATGCATATATAGTGTTGCTGCCTAACCCTGCTGAAAAAGCCCCACCATTGACTGCATTATCTTTGTACGTAACAACCATTTGATGACTTACTGGGATTTTAGCAGTAGTTCTCTATCACAGTGGTAATCATTATTTATTCCATTCTGCACACGCAGGTGGTAAAGAATATGAATTTAGATATAGAGAAGGGAAGCAAAATAAGCATGAGATCCAGTTATTTTATAAATGTGAAGAGAAATACTACACAGAGCACTGTGTGCTGTATCTGTTTAGCAAATTCACTCTTCAGCGGTTCCTTTACTTCTATCTGCATTATGTATGTGTACATCAGGAATTAAAGTAGTGTTTCTTATCAATCTTGGACATTCACCTACCCCTCTCAGTACCAGGTCTGTAGGGAGAACAGACTCTGTTTGATTCTCCTTTAATAGACCTTGCCTTGCCAATCTCCTGTAACTGGCTCTGCATCCTTCCCTTCCCACGGCAGCCGGCATGCCGCCTGCCTCGCAGGAGTCCCCACGCCATGTTTGAAGGAGACACTCCCTCAGACTTTCACATTTATCCACACTCCATGTTAGGCTGCCTGCTCACCCAGAGGCTGGCCACAAGGCTGTACGGACTCTTAGGATCAAAGACCACCTCTGCTGCTTAGGTGTTTGTCCATGTTACCTCTTCTCTTGCCAGGTGGGCGTCCATACTGTCTGCTCTCTCCAAGCCCAGGCAGATTTCTACATCTAGCACATACAGGTAAACATCCCAGCTAAGCTTACCAGGGCTATTACGATGCGCACTCTAATTGTGATGCTAATGCAATGCCAGGCGTCTAGGTAGGCTCCATATAAAGGGGCCACTGAGGATTGCTCCAGCTCCAGCCTACGCAGTGAGGAGGATGTGGCTATTTTCTGCCCTTTCTGGGCTGCCTAGGCAGAACAGAGCAAAGACTAAATGTTGAGCAAATGTCTATTAAGTCATATGCTATTGCACTGCTTCCTTCCCTGCTACCCTGCAGCATCATTAGGACCAGAGGACACTGCCTTCGAGTTATGGCTATGTGTTACTGAAACCCGTCAAATCTAAATCTTTCTTTAGAGGCTGTTAACGCATTCCTACACCATTTAACCTCAATTGACCGACAGCCTGGCCTGCAGAATAGAAACTTGGATGGCAACATGACAAATTGCTGGCTGGCCAGCCTGAGTATCAGAAAAGGTCTTTTTAAATTTGTGAGCTGAGGGAAGAAAAAAATACCCTATTTTTCTGTCTGGAAGTCAGACTTGGTTGTTGGTGATGTTTCCATACTCTGTACTATTACTCTAACTACGGCAGGCCAAGGAGTGCAAGTGTTAAAAAAGCTCTACCATCCTACACATTTGTAATGCCTATAACCATGTATACACACCTCTTACTAGTAGCAACAGTGGCTTTCTCCATGGAGTTCAGCAATCCATAGAGATAATATACTTAGTGTGACTGTGTTGAAGTTATGAGAAATAAAGTAGATGGAAATTAAAAGTCTGATACAATCCTCAGCTTTAGGATTATCTTTTACTCTGAAAAAACATTTTTAGCCAATTTTCTGGGAAATATGACTGAACATTTGTTGATGGGGGACAAGTATTTTGCATCCAGACTTCAATTTAATTAACTGAAAGTTGTTTCTGCGTGTTTTTCCTTCCTACCTACTTACTCACAGTTGCCTGTATTAATAGAAACAGTTGATAGATGTCTTCAGGGGAACTTCCTGTCTAATTATTAGATTTTTTCATACTGCATCTTGCCAATAAAAACAAAATTAAAATAACTAAACAAAGCTAATTATGTGGTGCTTTGAAATACCTGTCACATAGTTGAATATACATTTCCTCCTCCCCTTATTGTACATTACATCAGTTAACAGGTATTTATACATGATGTATTTCACTTTTTGCTGGATTGCTGTTGTGATGTGTTTGTTTAGGAGGTGATATCCAGGTCCTTTATGAACTGTTCTTGACTGGAGCAACAAGAAATGAGGTAGTTGTCGTTCACAGAGTAAGCAATCATGTCATGCAAACAAATTCTTGGCTTTATTTGTTTAGACTCATATCCTTGGAGATCCTCCCCCTGCCCCAAATCTCCAAATAGTTGGTGACTAGAGATGTGAGTATTGAATGTAGATCTGAAATAGCATAGAGTTCTGGGTGTCTGGATGTGAGATCTAACCTGGGTTAGATTTGGTGCATGATTTAGCCTTACTTTGGTTTGAGACAATGAGAAATGATGCTCTTCACATGCCATCTCTTAGAAGGTGTAAAATAGTTCTTGGTTAGGGACTTCAGTACAGATTTAATAAAATATATTTCCCATATTCTCTCCAGATTTGTTCCAGACAATCAAAATTTAACACAATGTGGTATTGTTGCAATTTGGCTCAAGTTAATAACAGAGTTTATTTGGAGGTAGACCAGGTCTTCGATGAGTCACCTACTTAATGAACTTTTACCGACTTCGAACATTCGCTTAGGATTTCCTGACTACAGGCAGGTGGTCAGAGGCAGAAGTATGTGCAGTTAGATTCTATATTGCATCGGGTAATATGAAGCTCATTGAATACATACTGGATATAGCTGCCAGAGCAGGCAATTATACTTAAGCAATCTGCATTGTTTCAGATTATATACTACAAGAAGCTGGCAGAATTGCAGACAGTACTGTGTTTTATTATTTTGAAATACCTGTCTAAGGAGGGGTGTGTCTGTCAATTCCTACGGCTATTTACACCAGTAGGAAGTTGTAAATGCCAGCAGCAAATGCAGACAGTTGCATGGTGCTGCTAGTGCAAAGGCAAACAGAACTGTACTGGATGACAATCTTGGCTACAGGTTTCAGGAAGGAGAATGACGAATTTAACCAGAAACAAAAACTCCCATCGGGTTAGCCAGCCAGCAACACCCACAATAATTTAGTAATCAAAGTAGGAGGCAGGCTTTCTTTTACACAGAAATTCGTAGGAGGAACAATTTAAAGTCCATAAACTGAAAACAATGTCTCAAGGGTCATGCCAAATGCAAATTCCTACCACTGTTGAAGGCTGCAACTTACTTATGTTGAAGGGCAACGATCTTCCTCATTTACATATATTACAATGGTCACACTGATACGATTCTGATTCATTAAACCAACTTTTACCTTTGCCTCATTTGAATTGCTTGGAAATATCTAGTACAGTCTATAAATTTCTGCCTTTCTTTTGTATGAAACAAGAAATATGAACCTTCAAAAATGCATTTCATAATGAAGTCAACTGTGTCAATTTATTTTTCCTCACTGACTCCCTTGTGTTTAACTTCCCTAGTAAGTACCACAGAGCACAAACTGTTATTCCTCAACACACAGCTGTATACAAAACAGTTATTTAATTTTGCTGGGCCCGTAGCCTAGGATCAAGTACTGTTGTTTAGGTGCTGTTTTACAGAGATTTTCGGTGTTTGTGTCATTTAGGTATTGCAAATTGCAACCATTGTCTTGTCAATAAGGCATTATACAAATGAATGGCTTTGTAAAAGTCATCACAGTAACAAAAACATTTACATGCCTATGTCTCCCTATTTTGGATTTTTTTCTTTGCTATCTTTGAAGCTTTAATTTACCACCTGCACCTGAGGATCATTCTGAAGATGCCTGCAGGTTTTCCAGTAGAATCCCATATCCTAATTCCTGCATCTGCAAAGCTAAGCCCATGTACGTTTCTACTACTTTCCCTTCAGTCAATGATATCTTTGCTATCTGTAATCTTTAGGCATTGAAAAGTATGGATAGATTTTAAATATATTTTCACTGTAGATAGATACTTACACTAGTTAGCTTTCTGGCTCTATGACTAAAATAGAGATGTAATGAGTCCTGTGTTCAAAATCTTGAGCACTATTGCATGCAGGGGTCTGGGGATATGTTCAGTAAATGAATCCTTCTCTGAGTGCTTGTAAGACTGGCCTGCTTGTTTGAACCGGCTTCTGATACGAGTTTTGAAACAGGGAAAGTCTGGGCTAGATTGTCAGCCCCACAGTGTATGTGGTGATTTATATCCATATAAATTCTGATTCTGTGTCCTATTTTACACTCTCCATACAGGTGTCAGTGATGTAACAAGGTGTTGGAAATCTGGCCTAAACTCACCATCTCTTTTTTTTTTTTGGCTTTCCCCAGCAGACTTTAACAAGGTAATAAAATTGGGTTTTGGTACCCTTGCTATTCTGAAAGGATCTGGGGTAGTATATACCATAGGCAAACTTGTCCCTGGACATCACCAGTTGCAGCTCTGCACGGTTTATGATGCACAAGTACAAGCTATGCACGCTTACTGTCTCTGGCATACCAGGCAAGCCAGGTCAAGTTTTCCTCAGTGTGCAGGAGGTGAGGAGAAGGTTGCAATTCCACTACTTAGAAAGTCATTGCAAGCCTATAGTGCAGTGAGATGGAAAGCAGGGAATGCACAAAAGAGAAAAGCCAGCAAGCAATACAAGGGCTTGAAGACATCCTGAGGAATAGGAAATGTTCTAGGGACAGGAAAGCAGAGACTCAGGCCAGAGCTGAACCCTTCCTTTAGTGCCTGGTTTTGCTGATCTCTACTACTGCACACGAAAATCCTGGAACTAAATGCAAGCTCAACTAAACTAAACGCATGCCCAAATCAAACCCATTTGAGGCCTCTTCCTTTGGTATCTCACCTCTGAACTTCTTGCGCGAACGTGCTAATGACCTTACTCGCGAGCCTGTGCTACGTGGGTGCACTTCTGCACTGCGCTTACACAACTGAGCCTGCAGCCCCCAGGGGCAGGCGGCACCTTTGGGGCAGTGTCAGGTGCCTGGCCATGCCGGCTACCGCGCATTGAGGAGAGCTCTAGTTATTTGCAGGAGGTTTGTAATTACAGCATTTTGAGACAAAAGGCTCCTGAGCAGGAGCGTATAGCCGGCTTTCTATCAATTGAAATTCAGGTTTTCAACCAGCAGTAATCTGATACTCTTTGCTTCTGCGATTCCGAGCTGCTCCAGCACGCACATCAGAGCTGTACACACAAAATCAGATATAAAACAGCTTTTCAAAAACCTTTCTTTGTTCAGAGCTTTTTATGTTTATTTTTCTTGTACACAATGACGATTTTAGTTAAAATATCATTGCATCATTTGGCTCAGGTTACTAGATAATTGGGGAGTCTTTAAAGTGGATTTTCAAGTTGAGAGTAATGGAGACAATTTATAGTAGAACAGATGGTTGGCCTTCATTTGCCTATTGACAGGTAGCGTGTTGTCAGCACTTCAGGTTGTTATCATACAGAGAACAGCAGTTCAGAATCTTAATTGGGACCCAAAAGGATATACTCTACAGCTTTTTCTGGGCATTTACAGGCACAGGAAGATGTACAAAAGAAAATGGGGGGGAGGAAAGAAAGCTGATGTATAAATATGGTTCAAATGCAAAAACGTTGAGTTTGTGCGTGATGATTTCAGAGTAAAAATCTTTTGATGAGAAGAATACAAAAATTCAGAGGATGAAAGAGATCAAAAGAGTACTTCTTCCCATGCACGAGGTATTGCCAGGGTGTTTGCATCCTCACACAAGTGCTTCCTGTTGTAGCAACAACAAACAGTTTGTTAAAGCAGGCAGCTATGCAGAGCACCTGGAAGAAATTTAGGAAAATTGAGAGATTTCTGACTGAAATTTTTTCCGCTGTGATTCGGATGTTCACTATATCGAGCAGGAAGCAGCTGAAATCACATTCTCTGAGGCAGCAACATTGTCATTACTTATAATGTACTCGTCCTAGCAGGAAGAATGTACAACAAAATCTGTAGCACTTTTTAAATAGCAAGGTTTGCATTAAGTGTTACAAATCAGTCTCTGGCTTTGTTGTCCTCATAGTTTATTTTGTTATATTTAATTACTTTATTTTATTTGGTGTGCTAAGCTCCTCCTGGGAGTCTGTGTTTTCACAAAGCCAATGGTTCCAAAGGGTTTGAAGAAGAAATGCTTGTTTGGATAACGGCTGGGAAACTAAAGTATGTGCTGGCAGCAAAAAAGCTGGTGGTGTGGTCCATAGGGGACAAATTCCTCTCATACATGCTGCTTAGAAAGACTCCCCTGAAATAATGCCATTATCCTCAAGAATATTGTCAACCTTTGCTCTTCAAATATTCTTTACCTCACACATCCAGTTATGAACTCCTTTCACAACTCATTATTATTATTGAGGGCTAACATTGTGCTTGGCCCGAGTCAGTAACACGTAATTCCTGCCTAAAGGGCTAACAAGCTATGGTGGACTGCTCTCTTTCAGAAATGAAATCAAAGTCCAGAAGCAGGTCACATCCCAGCTGTGATATTTTCCCAAGGAAAGCAGCTCAGTTAAGCATACAGCCAAAGCATCATCTCCATCTGAGAGACACATGATGCTGTATTATTTAGGAGTTGAGTATTTTAAAAACCCAAAATCAATCTCTAGCAGCTGCCTTTTCAAATCTTGAAACAAAAAGGAAAGAAAGCAAACACTTCTAACACAACTTTGTTTTTAAGAGTAATGAGACATCAGAGGAGACGCTATTATAAAACTATTTGAGATTCCATACAGCAGTACAACAAACACCTATTGCCGCAGAAATTTCAGGAACATGTGGGAGAAGCACACAAGCTGGATTAGAAACAGAATGTCCTCTAGCAAGCCTCATTTTTTTTGCAGCAAGCTGCAAATGCTACTTTCAGCCTCAAAAAGAAAAGGGGGAGAGAACTTTACATTGGCTGAGAAGTATAAGAAATTCACACCACTGCACCTTGCCAGTGGATAAATAGCTGACCTCTGCTTTCAGCAAGCACTGCGTCCTCAGCTGGGCAAAACGACTGGACTTTTTTGCATATTCATTCTACAGCAAGGTTTGGACACTCACTGTTTTGCCCTTGCAAAAGATTATTTTGGCCAAATCATGATTAAAAGGATATTTTTAGCTGGCTTCTGCAGACAAAATGTCAGAGGATTTGTTTCTGAGTCAGAGATATAGCTTCTGTTCAAGTGTTTCTGGAGCACTTCTGAGTCCCTGCAATATTACAGCGCAGTGTTACTGAGTTTACCATTCTGTGCAAAAGTAAGTGGGTGCTAGATATTGGACTGAGAGCCATAGCATCCATGCATGGGATCAGTGATGCTCAGCTTTAGGCAGATGAGATGTACCATGAAATTAACAGGCTTACTCATGCTGAAAGCTGTGCCTGCTTTGGTGCCTTGAAAGATTGGAACCAAAGTTGTGTTTTGATGCACAGTACAGCTGTAATACAGGTAACAACACTAACAACTGGTCTGCTCCTCCCCACTGCTGCATTCATGTGTGCACCTGGAAGGTCATGAATAGGATAAAAGCACCATTTATTTACTCTCTTTGCTCATTCAGATCTTGGAGACTTTGCTGAACCTGAACTACAGAAATTAGCTGAGCTCAGGTGATACAAACATGTTCTCACCAGGAAGCAAATGAAGACCTCCTGACCATGTCTGTGAAAAATTGGTTCGAGATGAATTTCAAAAGTGCTGTTGATTTTAGGGCCTTTATTGGCCTTTGTGCTGTTACTGCTCTCATTGGTTGTGCCTGATAATATTAACCTCCTACACAGTCCTCCCCATCTGACAGAAAACTGCATACCTTGCAATCTTTGCCAAAAACTTGTTTAGTCTTAGACATCTCTAACAACTATATGCACAATGTGATGAGCTGAACAGCTGTAGAAGAGAGATATATGGGAAAAAGACTAATTTCTCTTTTATGGCCAAGAATAGGATGAAGGATCTGTGCTAATACCAAACATAGTTATACTAAACCTGTGTCTGCTTTGGCTGCTCTTAAGCAATTATTCTCTATCTGGTGTTTTATCCTTTAAATTAGTCTGCCTCAGCTGCAGAGGTATGAGCAGATGCTTGAAGACTACCTTGCTGAGAGGGATACAAACACAGAGATAGTGATATTTGACAGATATTTCACATTTAGCTCACCAAGAGTGTACCATATTCATTTGCTGCTGAACCTCAGGGACAACATGGAGTTCACAAGTATTTGTGAGGGGTGGGATCGTAATACCCTGTCTGTAACCTGCCAACCCCTCCCAGCCAGTGCACAAGGGGCCCTGGCTCCCAGCTTCCTTGGGGAGCAATGTATGGCATCTGCTGGGGATGTGTGGGGTCAGAGAGCCAAGGGCAATGCTTCATATGTCCTTGTTTCCCATCCTGCACTCCAGGCGAGCCAGGCACATTCTGCCCCTAATTATCCCCAACTAATAATCAAGCAGTTTTGTTTGTTTCTTTGTTTTTTTAAAAGGTTTCTCTTTCCCTTCCATTTTCTTTCCTTACTGTAACATTTTTTTGTAATACTGGAAAGCATTTCTTCATTGTTTGGACTAATTTCCAAACAGATTAAAAACTGTTGTAGCAGTCAAGCTTCAGTTCCTTCGTTTATTAGATTCAGAAGACAGCAAATTCCTTAAAACACAGATATAAACAATTATGGTAATGCATTCTGATTTTATAATTAGTTTTCATCACATGAAACATATAAGTTTGGGCTTCAGATTTTTTTATATCCTCCTCTCCTCCCAGCTCTGAGTTTGAAGTTCATGCATTTCTGTTCCCAGCCTTGCTCCCAGTCCTTGGTGGGCCATGTAGTAAGGGATAGAAACTTAACTGACACCAAAATATAAGAGAGAAGGTCACAAATGCTGAAAAAGGAAATATTTTACTGTAAAATGCATGTAGTATATCTGGTCATTGTTTTCATTATTAAAAAAAAAAGGAAATTGCATAAACCTTGGGATGCCTTCTCAAAACTTCCATTTCCATCTCACAGTGAG
This sequence comes from Gymnogyps californianus, assembly GCF_018139145.2. Taxonomy (NCBI): domain Eukaryota; kingdom Metazoa; phylum Chordata; class Aves; order Accipitriformes; family Cathartidae; genus Gymnogyps; species Gymnogyps californianus. The sequence goes on along the minus strand of NC_059478.1, from coordinate 28,779,860 downwards.
ATCAGAGCAAGAACCAAGTAACTCACACAAGCGTCAGAGTCCAGGTGAAATAATTCACAAATGCTAATCTCTGGAGTAGGGGAAAGTTGCTCTTTTCACAGTGAAAGATAGAGGGGAAGTTTTTGCCTACGGATATAAATATGAAACTCAGCTACTTCATGGTAAGCCTGACCTTGCCCAGCTAGAGTGAGTGAGATATTTTCTAGTGACTTTTTTGGGCACAGAATCAAGCTGTCAGAGCTTTGCTGAAAGCTGAATTTGGACCCTTGTTGTTATTACATACAACAAGAGCTTCTTCATTTTTGTTTTAATTACTTTTGTCTTGCATATCCAGAAGGATAGGAAATGAGTTTTATTAATACATTGAGGCTGTAATGATCATTAAAGAATAAAGAAAGAATTATAGTATTCTGGTGCAGTCCTCCCACACGGAACCCCGAAACCTAATTGTAGCCCTTGAGGGTTTGAGCATTGCCCTGCTTAATGGTAATTTGTGTCACTGCTCCAAAAAAAGAAGTGGCTGTTAGGGCAGGAAAAAAGCTCTGATGAACAATAGGAGAGATTAAATTAACATGAATGGGCAGAAGCCCCATATGTGATCGCAGGATCCATTAAGAGAGGTATTTTCAGGAGAAAGAGGGAAGTATGAAGACCATTGTACGAAACACTGATGAGTTTTGAACAATCTCTCATGTGTATAATTCCCATCACTTACCTTCAAGGAAAACAAAGCCAAGCTGAAACAGGTGCTGGAAAGGACAGTGGGGTGACAAGGGGGAACTGGAGAGCCTGCCTGACAAGTGGGGACTTATCTATTCTGTGTGTTGAAGTACAGCAAAGAAAGCTTTGAGCTAGCACCTGCCCAAGCTAGCACATCCAGATGGTGCACTCAAATGTGGAAACAGCAGCATTAGCGTAGCCCTGAACCTGAACCGAAGTACCCTGCAATGCAGCAGTACTTCTTTGCTCAGGTGGAACGCTGTGCAGAAGGACCTTTATGGCTTTCTAGAACTGGAGCTGGCTCCTGTGGAGGCCAGCTTGCACAGCTCTTCTCCTTGGGTTGTAGCACATCCTAAAAGCTTGCTGAACCTACTCAGGTCAAGACTGAATGGATACAATTTCTCTCTTTATAAGGATATATGCTGAATTGTGTGCACACATGCTACGGGAAGGGTGAGTGAAGAAGGGAGAGAGAGAAGAACTAGTTAAACCTGGGGCAAGAATAAATGTACTTAAACTGGTCATGAAAATGGTAGGAGCTCTAACTGGCAGAGGAGCAGTTTTGCAGTGGCTTTACATTAAGAGTATTGAATCTGGTTCTTAGCAGATGTTTGCTGCCTTCATTAGCAAGTTAAAGGATGCAGTGGCCAACAACTGAAGCTGCATGGATTCACTGACCTTCCAGTTCTGTGCCTTGCATTTGGACATTTGCTGGATAAAATAGTCCACTTGGAGGTAAGAGTTGTGCAAAAGATGTCACATTTCTTGGGTAAATCCACATCCCCGGCGAGTGCCAGAATGCTCAGTAAATTCTTTGGGGCCAAGGATTCACAGGATCTCCTGGGTTGGACAGTGGGGTCTAACACACCATTTGTTTTTTTCAACTAAACACAGATAACACCTAGCTCTTTTTTAACATGTTTTATAAGTATATCTCAATGCAGCCTAGAAAGAATATCAGCATCTCATAGATAAGAGAAATATTTTAACCAGCAGGCATGGAGAAGTGAAATGACACAGCTGTGGTTGCAGAGCAGGCAGGGGACAAAGCTGGAAGGAGAATCCAAGTTTCTCATGTTCCAGTTACGAGAGGCCAATAGAAGCCAGTGGCTGATTTACACCAACTGACACTTGAGGGGGTAAATAAGGACCTCGCACGTCTGTGCCTTTTAAACATGTGTCTGCATGCATAGGAGACAACTACAGTATTACCAACTGCAGTTGTGCAGCCACTTCTGGGTGAGAACTCTGAGGTGGCAACTGATGTACAGCACATGGTGACCTCTGTGAAGCCTGGACATGGGAAGTAAAGATTTGCCTAAAACTACAGAATGTTTTGTAGACCAAGTTCCAATCACCAGATTGTGGTTCTGTGGTACAGAGGTTGCTTCACAGTCAATGTATATAGCAAAAAAGTACAGTGTGAAATTCTAAAAGCTTCGCTGAACTTATCCAATGCATAATGTTGGCACTGGCTGATGTCTGCTGATGCCCTGAGATCTGTGCTAGAGCACTGGTTTGGTGCGAACTAAGTATCTCCTGTATGAGTGTGAACTGAACTCCTACCTCCCAAGTTCTCACTGGTCCTACATCTGATCTTGATTCATTTGTGATGGGTCTGAATAAAAGTTCTACAAGTACGGAACATGATAGCTCTTTATCTGTGGCAGTAGATAATCCTGCACAAAAGGCTGTTAGTATAACATTACAAAGAACTGAAGCTCAGCTGATAAGAAGAACTTTGTATGCATGTGTAGGGCAAGGCTTACAAAGTGAGCCACTGTTCTGCTGATGTGCATGGGGCAATGATCAGGCTGGGGGGCAGGACCCATCTGAGATCGGCGTGAAGGTGTGCTGAATATATATGCTGTGTATGCTTAAGCCCTATGCCAAAGGCAGTATATATGCATTTGTTTATTTCGCTCTTCAAGGCAATTTATACAGACTAGAAGAGACAGAGACAGTGGAGGTTAAATATTCAGGGTGGGGATTTAGCTGTGTGGATCCTATTAAGGTTAATGGAAGTTGTACCACTAAGTCCCTTCGCATCACTCAGTGAATAGTCAGTAACCCTTACACTGTATGCCTTAACAAGAGTTTAGTCATAAACAGCAGCAGCACTAGAAATAAAACTCATGTGATGAGCTAAATGAAATGATTATTTTAAGGACAGCAAGTTCTTTTGTAGTTGCTATTATATTCAGAACCTGAGACAAACGAAGAGTTAAGGAAGAGATAAGATTTTGTTTGAAGTAACTTGTTTTCCTATCTGAGATCCTTTTATAAGCCTTATGATGCATCAGTTTTCAGTATTATCCCCACGAAGATGTCATCAAATTCTCATCCTGTCCTGTTCCAAATATCTCCTGAGAAATTTGAGCCACCTTATCTACATTGAGAGATAAGCATGTTGAGCCTTTGGCACAAACTGGGCTGTAGTCAAAGTGCAGCCAAGATAGGGCTTTAACCTTGGATATACTACTCTGAGGTCTTAGACCTGAGATGCTGTTTCTGTAATATCTGGGTGCAAAGTATTCTGACATGTGTAGCATTGCACGCTGGATTGTTAGATTTCTTTCTGGTGCACCTCAACAGAAAACAGGAGGGCAGGGGAAACCTGTCTTTTGTGCAATAAATTGAATCTCACTGGGATGTAGTGAAGTTGCAGACACCCTCGATTGGGCAAATTTGAATCCTCCAACACTGGAGCACCTGTAATTCTCCTGAAAATGCTTCACATTATAAAATCCTTGCCACTTCAAAAGTGGCTTTTGAATTCACTTTTCCCAGCAACTCTGTTCACCCGTGACAAGATAAGGGTTAAAAAGCCTTTCTACCTCTAGGAGAAAACAGTATATTATCAGCCTTATCCTCCTCAGAAACATCCAGGATAGAGGTCAGCTGAACCTTTATGTGAGACAGGACTCATTTTCTCTAATATAATCATATGTTCGGTGATGGATTCAAAGAAAATTGCCCAGTACTTGCAGGGTTAAATCACTAATAATGATGTTAGTAGCGATCCGGCTGGCAAAGTATAATTCCCCTGAGATCACTTTCTCCAAGAACAGCAGCAGTGTGCTGTGGTGCTTTTTGAGCAGAAGGCATTATACCCCAGTTTCCATGTGGATTAGGTGACCACTTTCGCATCTAACCCCTTTTTGACACTTAAAGTTCATATAGCTTATCAGTGAGGTGATAAGAGGGTGACATTCACTGTTGTCTGACCATCTTTTGTCTTTATTTGTCTTCATTACCAGCTTTTGTTAACCTTGGAGAAACAAGTTACAGCAACTATCAGCCCAGATGACAAATTTGCAAGCAGGCCAGGGTGAGAGCTGAAGAATCTGATCTGAGGTGAGTCCCTGTTCCTCTTGAGTAATGCACCTTCACAGACTTCACTCTTCAGGATGATTTGGTGTAGCAGAAAGGTGTGAAATAGGGAAATCCAGACCCAGGTAATTCAGCTCACGTTTAAAAGGAGGTTTTGCTTGTTGATTAGGTAATCCTTCTCTAGGAAATGCACGGCACCAACTGCTTTTCATGCTAGATTAGTGCTCCTGTGGTCAATTTGCTTTTACTAATGTCAGGGCCCCACGGAGCAGGTTCATCTGTCGCATAGCAACTGCTTCAGCAGCAGTGGAGGTAGCCATGCATAAAAGATTACACATGATGGCAGGGCACAAGTGTGAAGATTTTCAAAATTAGATACAATCTCAGCATGAATATGAACTGCAGAATTGACATGGAAGGATTTTTTCAAGTCATCACGTTTCCATATTTATCAGAAAAAGTGATTTAACTGCAGTGCATGTAAAATGAAGAAAATGCAGAGGGCAGTAATTTAGAAAAAGCAGCAAACAAGCCAGTGTCTGTATACAAATAAATGTAAACAGAAAGCCCCACACAGTTTCTGCCAACTGTGAGGCCGCCTTCAGTTTCATGCTACAGATGCCCTCAGGAGAGGAGACGATCTACAGTATTTTATGTATGTTTCAAAAGGTCACACTCTAAAATGTCCCACAATCACTAGTAAGAGCAGGTGAGATAACTTACGTGACTTCATTTACAGTGGACCTCTGAGCAACCTGTAAAGCTCCCACACCCTGCTCCAGGACACTGCCTCCCTTGCTACCTTATTCAGAGAAGCAGGGACATTTTCAGCTTTTACTGTTTGCTTTAGATCTGGCTTCTGCTTTGTCACACAGCTGAGTTTTCTTGGACATTTCTTTTCAAACTACATTCAATCTTTTCTCTTAAAAGATGGACAGAGGGAGAGAGAGATTGATCGATTAGTTTTTTTAAAAGTGGTATGTCAAGGACTATGTTTTGTTGCTAAATGAGGTTTTTCTTCTCTGTCTCTAAAATAGAGTAAAAGTGAGAATTTGAAGATCTTTGTATTTGAAGTGTCCTGCTAATTTGACAGACTACTTTTGCGGGGAAGGTTTGTTTTTGTTTTGTACTCTTCTTTATTCCCTTTTACTGGGAGGACAAAAGACTCAGCTCACGCTGCAGAGTACTGTAGCTGATCCTTTTGTGTGCAAGACTAGCAGACTTGCCTGAAACGGGAACCTTGGAGGTAAATCAGGCTAATGAAGCAGCTCAGAGAAGTGATGTGCATTATTTTGTATCCCACAATGATTTTAAAGTCAACACACATACAGTACCAAGTATTTTGTAGCCTAAGATACCTGTAGGAGATCCAAGAGAAAGCTGTTCATCTAGTTTCCTTGGTGCTTTCGTTTAACTGACAGCAATTAACTCTCTTCTCATAGTAAGGAATGTAGGAACCATTTCACTCTCTGGATAAATTTTATCTAGGCAAGAAATTGTATTATGACAGTTGCTATCCATGACGCTAAAATGCTTTTACTAGGACAATTACAGCTCTTTTTACTCTAGGCTGAAAGAGAAAGTGAGGAGCAAGCTTTGCTAGAGAGAAAGCAGTTTGTTAGGAATGGCCTTTTGCTGCAAAGAGATCAGGGTCTTCTGGATTAATCTTCGGATTATATAGATTTTCCAAGGCTAAGACAGCTAAGTCATCCTCCGTCTCTAAGGAAGACAGCATTGTAGCTGCTTTGGCTAATCTAAGACAACAGCTTTTCCCTTGGAGGGTGTCAGTAATCCAAAAGATTGGTAGATAAAATAATTGAAGTTCTCAGGGGTTAAGTTTAGAGACTGAAGCCATTTTTTGCAAAAGCAGCAGCTTATTAAACTGACAAAGCCACACTTCAGTACCCACTGGCCCTTCCTCAGCTGCCATCACAGTGTTATTTCCTTGGCACGTGTTTGGGGCATTCTGAGTGGAAGGGAAGGCAGGAGGAAAAGGTTAGGGCCTTGTAACAGCCAAAATTCTTCCTCGCCGCCTGTAAGATTGGTAATATTGTACAGTTCAGCTGTGTTTACCTACCTGAGATATCAAAGCACATTCTAGGCTGTAATGATGAGGGTTATCCTACTCTACACAATAGGAATGCTTTACTATCCTTTTTTGTAGGTGGGAAACTGAGCCACAGAGTGTTTAACTGGTATGCTTCCTATCATACTATAGGTTAATGGCATAGGAGGGAGGAGAATCCCAAAACCTCATAGCCCATTTTATACTTTAACCAGCCACAGCATGTTTTCTTGGACCCAATGCAGGACCTCTAAGTCCAATAGCTGGTATCACATCATAGGCAAGGTGATGTCGTAGATATGAATAACTAAGGGTGAGCTTGTGCCCGTAGCCTGACACACAACATAAAGCACACTCAGCCCATGGACCCAAGGGCCCTCCATCCCTCCCTGCATCACTGTCTTTGTGAATGAGCATGCACAACCTCGTAAGCCACAGCAGCATTTCATGTGATGTCTTCGGTTCTTGACCGCCCCCTTGCATGCTTCTCCAGAAAGCATGGAGCAATTGGGCTGGGGGATAGAAAACTATTACTGAATCAACACCTTGTTCAGGTTTGGTCCTGTGAAAGATGAGAGACTCTCCCAGGGGCCACCCAGCCATGAGTCTTTTTGTGTTTGAGGAGCCCCATCATTAGCCCCCACTGTTTGCAGATATTTAACACATTCAGACTACATTTTTGATAAAATATATAAAATAATTTTCAGCCTGTCCTTACATGATATTGCCAAGGGCTCATTTTCTATCTTGTGCTTGGACTGGCAGCTTTATAAGACCAACCCTAGCTTTACTCAGAGCACATTTGGCAACCACTATTTTTTCAAGCAGTCAAGTCCTTCCCTGTCAGAGTGTGAGCAGAAACATGCTGCCATTTTTCTGGAGCTATTAATAGGAGTCAGATCATCATCCTTCTTCTCTGATAGGAAGGCGAAAGTAAGGATAGGAGTCATGTCTTTCTGTCCAGATGTATTTAAGTTCATAATAATTATGTTTCCACAACGAAACCCAAGTGTTTCTTAAATGTATATATATTGCACAAACACACACATATGTGCAATTTTAGTACTTACAATATGGATGGATTCTTTCATTCCTCTTTAAACTGTCCTTTATTCTCTTCTAAAAAACACACATAAAGGAGAAAAATAGGAACTGCCCAGTTTGACTCATATATGGATTTACGTTGTCCAATCCTGCCTCTAACAACAATCAGTGCCAGTTCCTGCAGGCGAAGGTGCAGTTATCCTGGAGCTATGGGATAACTGTGGCCAGTCATCCTTTCCTACCAATCCTACTAGGTGAAGGTTGGTGCAGGCTGTGAGGCAAGGTGCTTCAAAACCATTAAAAAAAAAAAAAAAAAGTTACTGATATCACCTTGTACATACTGTCTATTTACTGCAGTGCATCTTCAGAGTCTTGGTTAGGCAGCAGTACCAGAGAAAGCAAAATTACCAAGTTAATGTTTTTGAATTTGCAACCGTTCAGTCTCATTGTGTCTTCTTTGTACTTATGGAAGGACAAACATAATCACAAAGAACTGAGTAGGGCTGTTAAGCTGCTTTTTTGACTTTTATAATAACGTTTCTTCATCTTTTTTTAATGTAAATAGTCCCAATATCTGCAATTTCTCTTCACATTCAATTTATGTTTCCACCCAATAAAATCAAACCATTTTATGTTACCTTAAAAAAAATCAATAGATTGGGTATGGCACAGACACTAACGTTAATGTTTTTTCCAGTATTTGTGGCTACTCCTGTTTACCTGTGATTTTATGCTTCAGCAAAACTGTATTCAGCTTCCAAACTCTTCAGCTGCAATCTGGTGGGCTCTGATGGAATTAATTTTGATTTTATCATCTTTATCTGTTCTTAAATATTTACCAGTACACCAGAATATCTTTTCTGTCAAATACTTTATTCAAGACTTTTTAAAAATTTGTTCTATGTTCTTTAAAAGTCTGACCGTAATAAGAGCACTACATGATGCTACTACCTTTTCTGTACAAATATTTCAGATCTAATGGTATGATCACTGAATTCTAATTGTGCAGTAACTTGTAGTTTATTGATCAGCCTGGTTCATTTTTTTGAAACAAAGTCCAGGAGAATTATGATCCTCTTGCATCTCACGCAGGTGGTATATAAACCCAATACGTTCTGAAAGAGAGTGAGTTCATCAGAAAGTATGTTTTTACTATTATTTTTTTCCAATTAATGCCAAAGTAGTTTTCAAAGTGTAAAACTTGATCATCCTGTTTAATACTTTTTTTTTTATCTGCAGATCTATTTACATATTTATCTTCTGTTCTGGACATCTAGTTATACATATAACTCTCTAGTTCTTTTCTCCCATGTTCCCCTTCTCCTTTTCCATCCTGCTTATGTCACTGCTGTGAAATCCATCACTTTTCTACAGGTTTTTTGCTACTTTACTGGATTTCCATGATTTACTCAAGTCTATATTATTTTGGAAAATTAATATTGTTCATTTTTAGGCTTCTTAATGCAAAAAATACAATTCAAGCAGTATACGTACTGTATAAAATTTGTTTCAGTACAGAAAAAACAGGTGCCACTTAATTTTTTTATTGATAATAACATTTTCTTGCTGGAAGGAACAATCAGCCTTTCCATTTTCTCTTACTTTGTTTTCCTCATTATACCTTTTCAGATTAATAGTATTTTGCTATCACCTACTTTCACCTGAGATTTGATGTTTCCATTCCACTGTATATCCAGTCCTACAATTAGCATTTGCTAATTAAAAACATCGTATTTCACTGTTAATAGCCACTGAATCGTCTTCCTTTCTTTGTTCAGGTAGTTTATTTTTCTTAGTCTGCATTAAATAGCATGTCAGGACTGTCTCAATGAAGATTCAGAGCCTTCATCCATCAGTGACAAACTGAACTGTTTGTTCATCAAAAATTTTTGCTTAACTCCCAGATTCCTGAATGACTATAAGTGAGCCTGAACTCTTTACCTTTCCTCATCATCTCTCTCACTTCACCCTGGGGACTTGAATCTTGTCTTCAATGCCATCTACCTGGTCTAAAATCTGGCCCCCACTTCTCTGTAGTTTCTGTTTTTTCTGTATGCTCATGGACTCTAGTATTCATTTCATAACTCAGAGGCATCATCGTAATGGTTGCCAAAAAGGTACCTAGCACTGGGATTCAAGCCTAGTTAGATGTGAGGCTGCCAGTAGAGACAATGGAAAGAGAAAGGCACCTCCAGAGAGCAATTAATTTTACCTGTCTTAGGCACATGCCTTAGAATGGGCATGAACCACTGCATCGGCAGTATCTCTTCCTCTCTCCGGTGACTGCAGTGGGAGCTGAAGTGACTAGCTTAAAGTGGGTGCCTTGCCTTACCTTAGATGGCTAAAGCTAGGTGAGATGAATCCCACCCTCAGGTTCAGAGCATGACATCCAAAGATGATGCTGAACATGTTACCTCATAAATCAGTCCTGTTGGCAGGGAACTAGCTGGTCCACTTGGGAACCGGATATTTAGCCACTATGTAGGTATGAAAAGAAGCAGGCAGCCCCATCTCTGAGTGGATATGATCTGGATAGAGCGGTCTCTACCCACCCAGAAGACTTCTGCTAGTGAGGGAGTTTGCTGCTGATGCTGTAGATGATCAAGCCTTCAGCTCTCACCAGTTATGTCAGGTTATTCAAAGACTCTGTGTACCTGTATGTTGTAGCACAAAGACTGTACTGCAGTTTCCAAATGCAGGCATCTCATGCAGCTAACTTGTGTACCACAGTGACCTGTGAGAATAGTGTATTTAATCCTGCATCCCTTATTTCTGGTCTGTCAAGAAACTTCAAATTGATCTTCAAGCTTAATTTTATAATAACCCATAGGTAGTTTAAATATTTCAGTCAGTTCACCTCCTAATCACCTTTCCTTGAGGCTAAATAATTCCCATTTCATCATTCTCTCAGCTACGGTGTTAGCCTTCTCCAGTACATTAATCATTTTTGTTGCCCTCTGCTGTACTTTCTCCATTTTATTTACATGTCTTCCACTCTCATGACCAAAATTGGACATCATATTCCAAATTGGGTCTACCACCACAGGGTCTTATAAAGTAAAAATGTAATTTTATTGGCTTTGTTACAGATACATGTCTTTCTTAACGTATACTAGCATCTTACTAATCTTCTTCACTGCTGCTGCCTGTTGAACTGAGAATGCGTGAGCTGGATCAGTCAAATACACCCAGGGCTTTTTCCTCTCTCATGTTAAAAACTTCATTATCAACTCATCTGTTTTTAGTTTTAGTGCATCTCTTTGTTAATATCAGCATTATTTACTGTGTGTATACTAGTTTTCTGTGAAGAGGAAAGAAGAGGAGGACATTGCAATATGAAGTGAGGATACTGGCACTAATCAGTGAATTTTTTCTTGAAAACCTGGATGATTTAATTGGAATTTGTCTTTTTCTCTTCTGCTTTATATTTCATATTTCCTTTATGCTGTTCACATTTCCATTAGTGCTACCAAAACTATTCTATAAACAGCTCTATCCTTCAGAGTTTCAATGATCAGCCCTGTTTTAATGTCATTTGTATTATTTAATAAATATAGAGAAAAACCTTAAAAGGGACAGTCCGAGGATAGCACAGTAGGGATATAGCGAATGTTAAAAAACCTGACTAAATTGCTGGCCTGATTTTCTCAGAGATACAAACTCATCTTTTTCCTAAAAAACTAAAAGAAATTACTCCCATAACAAACAAACAAACAAACAAACGAACTCCCCCTAAACCACCAATCCATGAGTAATTTGAAAGAAAATTCTGTTCAGGAAAATACGGATGATCCTATTTTCTGGACAAAGCCATGTTTTATTTTTTTTTCCTCAAATATTTTGTCATATAATCTTCCTAGGATTTCATGCAACCTTATATTTAGACAGATTTAGAATCATGAACCTTATCATAAATCAAGACGCTTTGGATCAGTGTCTTGTACATTTTTAATAACAGAGTAAAGCAACAAAATCAAATATCGTACTAGATAAATATAGGGGAGGATGGGTATAGCATACCATTTTCTTCTAAATTTCTTATTATTTTAGTGACAGATGATTCCAGTAGTTAGGTCATCAGGTTGGGACTCAGGAAATTTGAGTTCAGTTTGAGTTCAATTGAGTTCAGTTTCAGGGCAAGTCAGGTAATTTATCTTTGCCTCAGTTTCTCATTGATGACAGGTTCTCTGTAAGCGCTGAATGCACTGGGTACCACGCTCATGGAGACCATATAACAAAATAAAGGTCTCAAATGACAAGTCCATCTTAATCCCATTTTATCAGAAGCAAGGGCAATGCTTTTATGCAGCAACTAGACTTAAGTTGCTAATCCTGAGATTTGGTCGTTAGCCCTGATTGGTTTTAAATATGCTGGAGGGAAGGACAGAGGTGGTTTCTGGAGCAGCCACACATCATTAAACTAGTTTGCCTTCTGCAGCTATCGGTAAGAAAAATGTGACATCCAGATTTCTCAGGAATCCTTGGAAACAAGTGCAGCCAGAATGGTACGAAGAGGATTTACAAGGGCTAAAAACGTGGGCCAGAATTCCTAGAAGATTTATATTGTAACTAGACATTGTATTCTGAAAAAATATCCCGTGTCCTCTGAGAACAAAACTACTACTAAGATTTTCAGGAAAAAATATGCCTTTTGCCTTGAAAAGTTCCAGGTTGTTTGGCTAATTTGGTCACTTAAAAAAGTAGGAAAGATGTACATGTAAAGTTTTGTACTGTCCATCTAAGGTTTTCCTCTACTCCTTTATGCTGTTCAGACTGCACATACTGCTTTTATTTTGACCTGGGTACTAACATGTTGTCATTGAGAGCTGTTTTTAATGCATATTTAATAGTTATAGGTATTTAATAGTTATGGACCAATTGATGCAATATGATGCTTAACCACATTCAGGTGGTAGAAAATGCCTGAGGAGTCCTGAAATTCTCTCTGCCTACAATATTAGCCAATATTTCAGTAGATGTAAACTCAAAAAGTGGATGCAACTCACTATACATCTGACCAAGCAATGCTCATTTACTCCAGATGAGGACTTGACTCCAGTGTTTAGACTGAATACGTATGATGGTATTTATTTTTGCCCAGAAGGCAATCAGAGGTAGGATTTCCAAACACAAATTGTACTGGTGTAATCCATTTAGCTGGGATTTAAGGATTAAAAAAAGAGTAAGAGAATGACTTGGATGCCCATGATGTAAATAAGATTAGATAATGAATCATTTCCTAATGCGTTGAGAAAATAAGATTAGATTGTTGTTGGTCATGTGAAGAGTTTTTCACTGGTGACCAAATCCAAGCCTCTGAAAATAATCCTGTGCTTGTCCTCAGCTCTTACATTGTATCAGGAATGTGTGCTTAATGATGATAATTTTAGACATCAAGTGTGAAACTGCAGTTTTGTGTGACTCCAGGATATAAGATGACAGAGAACTGGTGGTCCACAGTTTACCACAATTTCTATTGCTCAATTTTTTTCATTAAAGTTAGTTTACGAAGGTTAGAAGCAAGCTGAAACCATAGAAAATAACGGAGCTCTGCCACCAGTTTCAACGCAGCCAGAGTTGACTTGGGAGTTTTCAGGTAGAGTCTGTCCACCATATGAGGAGCTGGACTTGAATAGCTTGTTATGTGATAATAACTAATAGTCCCAGAAAACAGCACTCGTGTTAGCCATCAGCTAAACCTGGAGAGCAGAAGCAGCAAATGCTTTATTCATTGAACCTCCATCTTTTATCCTTTTCAGGTTTCAGCTGTCATTAAACCTTTTTTTACCAAAGTAGTTTTAAATTACCACATTAATTTCAAAATCAAGCTAAGTTCCTTAGTAAGTGAACCATTTTCATCAGTATCTGAAAGAATTCATTACAAAGTTGATTCACTAAGAGCTCTCAACTTACTACATCAAAAGAACACCACAATTTTCACAATTCATTATGTTCTTACAGTAGAGGTTCAAAATATTTATTGAGCTGCTGCTATTGGGGATTCATGTAAAGCATTATAAAAGTATTGCTGAATTTTTTTTGGTAGTAATTTCTCTTCCCAAATATACATATGGGGCCAGTATGCCATGGGAGATGCATATCCAGCTGTTGTAAATCAGTACAGCTCTATTGACCTCCTCCAAGCTGCTCTAATTCATAGAGATCTGACCTATTAAAAATCTTTATTTCTGCTTTTGCATGTTTATATCCTAGTCAATCTTCAGTGATGTGAAAGGTTGAGATGAAGGAGTAGATCAATGTGAGACCAATTGTTAAAATTTTAACTGTCTTCATTGGTAGAAATAATGTGTTACTGCAAGGTTTGTATAACACATAACACAGTGGGGTCCGTTCATGAGATGAGCTTTTAAGTACTACCACAACACAAATAAAATACTTGCTTTTCTCATCTAGCAGTGGCAGGGAATAAAGGTGAAAGAATAACTGTACAGGGGAGAAGGGAAACAGAAAGAGTTTGGACAATTGTTTACCCAAATCCTGAGGGCTGGAGTGATGTTTGCATCAGCCCGCTTTTGTTGATTGCTTTGTATTATTCTTATTTTTAAGGGAGTTTTGATGTAGTTTGCATTAACTGCATTTGGCAAAACCAAAGTATATTCTACTGAGTAACAGGGGGAAAATCTTAATATAGTCTTGTTGGGTAAATGAAATGAAGCAATTCCCTTCAGGATGGTTGGTGTTTCCTACTGCATTGAGCCTCTTGTTTAGAAAATTGTGCTCAGATCTAGTGAGCAGTTTTCAGGGAAATCTGATTTTATGTTTGACATGGCAAAGTGACTTCACCAAAATAACAAAATCACTGTACTGCCTGTCTCACCTGTACTCTAATAGAGCTTTACTATCAGAGAGCAGATGGGAGATACTGGTCCCAGAGATAGCCTAGAGGCTCCAGGCTGTAAAGATATTGGTTTAGACCTCTGAATATCCCTTTTCATAGGGTTTTATAGTGAGGAACTATTGCTTGTTCCAGTCTTTATTGGTAGCATGTTCCATATGAATCATTCCTTTGCTTCTGAAAAGCATGGCTTAGGGGAAGTTTGTCAGAGAAGAGTTTTGGAGTTTTTCATTCCTGCAGAAATTCCTCTCCTGGACATTTTCATGGAAAGAAATGTTGGGTTCCAACAACTCCAAAAGCAGATCAATATCTACAAAAGCAATAAAACACCTCAGCAGAAGAACAGCAAGTGCAATTCAAGACCGATTTGTCCCTGCCAGGAGAGCCTACGGCAATAGAAAACTTGGTAAGGAGCAGTGGATCACAGTGGCACAATATCACACACCCAACACTGACGGAGCACAAAGGACCAGAGAATAGGACACAGCGTATGGTAAAAGGCCTGATTTGCAAAGAGGAGCCATGTCTAGAGCTATAAATACCTTGCCAAAAGAGGTGTTAAAGCAAGAGTTAATGAATCACATAAACGGCATGTTTTCTGTAGGGTACTCATTGCTCATGTTCTCCAGAGCAGCATTGTATGCTGGCAAAGGGAAGGCTTGGAAGTCAAGTACACATGGAGACAATAGATTATTACTTCACCTAGCTGGCCCCTGGATCACCAGCATAACTAAGAATATATTTTAGAAGAACTAATGGTCCTAACTTTCCTAATTGTCTCCAGCAATGCTATACAACAAAAACTGCTAGCTGGTAACCAGTTCTTCCTGAAATCAGTGGTGTACAGGAGTCTGAATGTTGAAATCTTTTTTCAGTAATGTAATAATGCACTTTCAGGTAGGATATCTATATGTAGGTAATGTATCAATGTGTTAATATTCTCTGGAAAAGAAGACTCTGGGGAATTTGTTTAACTACTTGACATCTCTGGGTGCCTGACATATCATTTGGGTGCATTGTGTGTTCTGGCAGTGGGATATAAACTTATAAAAACTTTCAGCTGTGAGAGCAGCATTTGCTACTTTGCGTCCGTGAATAACTAAAAGGAAATGTGCAAAGGATGGTATGAGCAGGGGTGTCAGAGCCTGCTTTTAGAGAAATTATCAAAGAACTTTTGGGTTGTTCAGGCTATAGAGATGAGTTGTTCTGTCACAGCACTTTCTGTGAGGAAGTCACATTGTGCAGCAGGTACATTGCTATTGTTACAATATATATTTGTGATTATCCAGAGTTAGATTAGTATGGCTAATTTAGGGATTCATCAGAATGAGCTTGTACCTTCCATAAAGGTTAACTTTGACTTGTACAAAATGCATTAAAGATGAACAGTCTTCAGTACTATGCTCTTCAGAATTTTACAGTGAATGAGCTACATGTCATTGATTATTTACAGAGCGCTCCACACCATAGTAATTCCAAAGTAATATCAAGATATATGTATCCTGAAGCTTGTTGGAATGGAAAAAATGTTACCAGTGATATTTTGTAAAATAAGTACAGTATAAAGGTCATTGTGGGGGGGGTGTAAAATTACAGGATATCTTGGCCATGAAATTCAGACGAAATAAGTTCAGAAATTATTAATCTGTCCTTAGAGTGAAATGATGCATTGGCAAATCTACAGTGAACTGAATTTCACTTAGTTTTTTGTTTCAAGTGGAAAACTGAAGGGAAGAGAAACCCCAGCTGCACAAAGATTTTCGATTTCACCATGTTCCCACAGAAGAACTGCAGTTTTGACAGGGCTTCAGCTTCAACTGGCAGCACGTCCCATAAGAGATTTTTTCCTTTCCTTTCTTATACAAAGACAGTGTTTAGTATTGTATCTCTGTGTGTTTGCCTGGAGCAATCTAAGGTACTATGGCTTTTCTAATAGCAATTCACGTTTGATTTTCATATTATGGCTGTTCAAGGTTTCCAGTAGTGTTTTAGTTTTAATTTGACAGAAATTAATAAGTATAAGGAGAAAGATATCATACATCAGCACTGTACTGCGGTATTGTCACACTTCCTAATTCGTTAGACAATAAGAATAATCTACCACTTCCAATTTAGACTCAGTAAAATAAACACATGTATATTAATGATTTTAAAATATTTCTGTTCAGTCAAGCATGTCTTCTTTATGCAGAATAGCATCAGATCAATAATTAGTTGCCATGCATTTTAATAACAAGAGTTTTTGGTTAAGATTGTTTTTCATAATTTTGCATTTATGTTTGACAAGTTCAGGAACTTGTCTTATTTGAAAGAAAAAATATTAATACAGAAATT
The DNA here is from genome assembly GCF_018139145.2 of Gymnogyps californianus. NCBI lineage: Eukaryota > Metazoa > Chordata > Aves > Accipitriformes > Cathartidae > Gymnogyps > Gymnogyps californianus. The sequence goes on along the minus strand of NC_059478.1, from coordinate 28,763,508 downwards.
ACTTCTCATTGTATTAATGCTTGCCAAATCTAATATGTAAATACCCAGTAGAACTCATGCTTATGTTAATGGAGAGAGGATCATAGAAATCTTGTAGACAGAGTCTATTTGTCCCACTTTGTTCCACACATTAGTATTCTCTATGGTACTTAATTATTCAGAGTTTTAATTTTAAATTAAAAATAAATACTGTACATGAATGATAATTTGAGTGAAATGCTAGGAAAACATTGTCACAATGAAATACAACATAAGTTCTCTTACAGTGTTCTTCTGGTCAAAAAATGTATCATGAAGAACTACTCCTTATATTTCGTAAATTTAACTCCCTGGTATCATTATGGATCTAAAGAATACATATCAGTGACTAGTTATAATGTGGAAAAGAAAGCCAGCTGAAACCTTTGTATAGCCAAAGGCATAGTGGACTTATTATTTAATACTACATTTATTACTTCTGTGCACATTTTGTGGAATATGAGGATTGTCACCTTTAGTTAAAAAATTCGTGCCTGGTGTAAGAAGTAGTTTTTGTGTATGGATTTTCTTTTGTCATAATGGCTTTTCTCAAAATAATTCATTAACAACAAGCTTATAGCTGAAAATTTTGCCAAGATTTGGCAAAAGCAACCTAGAAGGTTGCTTTGACTGTAGTTGTTGGCCATCATGGTGGACTGTAATACCAGTCTGAAACAAGAGGAAGCTTTTATCTCCTGCACGGAAATGGCTACAGAAGTGACCTTCCTTTAGAAAATGGCTTTTCCATTTACACTAAACACAGTGGTTAACAACAGAAATAATTTTCTAGGGAAAACAAAACGCTATGGATATGTGAAAGACCTAAAAACTGACTGGCTCCTTTAATTTGATGTCAGGATGGAGATGAAGCTTGATCACAGGAATAAGGAGCCAGAAGCATCTGCTTTCTAATGCACTTTTGACTTTTTGGAGTGATCAAAAGTGGCAACTGATGCTGATCACTGCCATGAGGTTGTTGCACCAATACAACCCTCCTAATTATCCTGCTATCACAATTACAATGCCTGAAATACAACATGATCTCAGTGACTTACTTTCTCATTTTCCATACCTATACAATGAGAGAAGCAGTGCCTTTCCCGTCTCTGTTCTGAACACAGTATTTAGGTAGTTGTAGCCTTCCGTGTCACACTGAAAAGAGTATTGATTTGGGTCACCTTTTGCTTAGAAATTGTATTTTTAAAAGTCTATTGTAAAGTGTATATTTAAAATAAATTTTTATTTAATATAATAAGTATGCTATAGGTGGGAATGTAGACGAATGCAACCAGGTGTTAAATTGTATTGAAAAATTTTTAATTACTTGCTACTAGGTTTGAGAACATTTAAAAAGAATCTTGTCACAGAAATAAAGCTAGAACTAGAAGGGTCTTTATGGGTCACTCTCAGGATTTCAGAATATTCAGCTGTAAATTTAGAAGATAAATACAGGTGCCAATTCCTTTTCAGAGTTATTACATGCTTATTCTACAAAGTCACACTTGTGTTTAGGTGACAGTACTGTTACCCAAGATACACAGCGACCACACAGAGCTATAAGTAATGATCTAGCAAAGTTTTCTTTGCTCTCTTTAAATTAGGAGCCATCTCGGAATTTTGCTTTGCTGTGGTTGACATCCTTTGCTTTCTCAGATAAGCTTGGACCTGCTGTAGCTTGGACCTGGACTGAGCTGTGGTTCAGACACTTTCCATTTCATTCCTCTTTAACACATTCCATTTCAACCACATTTTAATACTCACCAGCTTGTTAGCTGCTTTTGTACTCATTGCATTTACTTTGGCGAGTTTGGAAAAGGCCCTCAGCTCTAGCAATACACAAACCATGTAAAATTACACATTGTTATTGATAATATAGTTCAAGTAAAAGTCTGATTGTTGCATTGTTAATTCACAATGGAAACAAGCAGGAAGTCCAATCCCCTGTTGTTACTGGTGCTCAGATCATATAATCCTGTACATTTATATTAAGCTCCATCTTACACGCAGTTGGATTTTTCTTCTTCTCTACTCTTACTGGAAGCCTGTTCTAGAACATCTTTGCTCTTATGATTAGAAACCTTCTAATTTCTAGCCTAAATTTATCCTATTTATACTTTTTGCTTTAGTGCCAGCAATCACCTGTAGCACAGAATTTTTTTCTTCTCTCTAAGGTGTTTCCCATGTTAAACTGTTCATTGACTGCAGTAATTTTCCCTCTTTGTCTTGCTTTCACTCCTCATCCCTCCTATCTCAGTTGTCCTTCGTTGCACCGGTTCGAGTTTTTCATTCTTGAATCTGAGGAGCAGAATTATTCAGACTCTTTCAGAGGAGGTGACGTGTGTTCCTTGTGCAGTGGTGTAAGTTCTTTGCATTTGGAAATACCTTCCTGGATACATCCTAAAGTTGCATTTGTCTTTTTGACAAGTGCATTACACTGACACCTCGCAGTATCCGCAGTCATGGGGGAGCACGGGCTGCTAAATTCAGCAGCTACTCTGAGTAAGCTAGGCAGATGCTGGCTATGTGTGAAGGGTAGGGATGTGAATATTTTTTGTAATAAATCAACACTTAACTCTTCACTTTGAAAAAGTATCTGTCAGTTCTAATTGGTAAATTTGAATAGTTTGTAGGCTATAATTTAATAATGAAAGACTGGGAATTCTAAATGAAACAGAAGACAAGAATCAAAGCAAAATTCGTGATAGAAAAAAGTTACTGCTAAAAGTCACATTATCCAAGCATTATTTTGTATTTTAAAAATATTATCCATTTATTATATGCGGCCTTGTGGTTATCTGAATAAAGATTCTTCTTTCTGTGCCAATGAACAAAACGGAAAGGTTTACTTGAAATGTCGAAGCATGAGATACTGTATTATTTTTTGCCATCTTGTTAATGGAAACAAGATAATTCTCAGTATAGGAGAGCGGCATTTCTTCACCTAGAGGACAATTCAATAAAGAAAGGGATAGAAATAAGTCACTTACCTTAGTAACATATTCCTGTTAACTGGGGCAGCAAATCAATACTACAAGACCAGGGATATAGGACATTAATAATCTTTTCTAGATGTTAAGAAAAGAATAGTCTTTTCAGTGGTACCAAACCCGGGATATAGCTGTGTACTAATAGAAAGATATTTAAGATTGGAGCTATGTTTAATAAGTTAATTCCTATTGCAGAGAGAAACTATAATCTGAATTACCAAGCAGGGTAGGACTTCAGTTAGTTTTAAAAGAAGTTACAGAAATATATCATATTGAAGTGAGCTGACCATGTGCATGAGGCTGAAGTGGTGAATTCAGTTTTGATTTGGCAGCTATATCTCGATCCTGTCATTAGTTAAATCATTGATCCTGTATGTTTCAATTCCTATATATGAAACCTGGGTATGACACTTATTTTCCACGAGGTACTAACAGTTACAATCAGGCCTCATCTATGTGTAAGAAATTGAATTGCACAGGTACTCCAGTATACGATATGAATATGAATATGAAAATACTACACCAAAATAATGTAGTTTTACACCCAAATGTTAGTTTATTCTGACACCAGTACTCATAGAATCTACCGGGGAAGATAATCTTGATAGCTGTTCAACATAGTCTGTAACACCACTGACCACAACAGCCATGCCAATTTTGCTGTGTAGGTGTGATCTTACCTTTTACATGGCACTTTGGAGGTTTAGACCCTGCTTTGTCACAGCATTTAATTGTGGGCTTAACATATGATAGAGTTCAGTGGTAGATTTGCATTTAAGCGTAGGCTTAAGACAATTGCTTTACCTTCTAGTACAGATGCAATAGGGTGGTTTTTTCATATATTGTCCAGAAGAACAAGTGGCAAATGATACATCATCCCAGAGCATATCTAATATATCCAATATTAGAAATAGACTGGATTGATATTATGAACATATACATTGGAAATACATCTGTTTTTCTATGAAACAAGATCTCTACTGTGGTTGGGATCACTTGAAATTTTTTAGTCTAGCTTTTGTTTTGATATAAATAAGCTGGGAATTCATGGGATTGCTTTGGAGGCTAAACTGTACGGCAGGAACAACAGGGTGGTTCTTTGTGCGTTGCATAGGCATTTCCACTCCAAAAACCTGTAAAGCTCCAGAACTCTGCACCTTTCTAGGGATGACTATATTCAGAGAAATGGCTATGCAAATGTGGAGCCTCGAGGTTTAACTTGAATGTTTGACAAGTGTATATTCTAGAGAGTTGTTTTTCCTTTTGTCAGCAAAAAAACCATTAGACCCCACGATATACTTTTAAGCTCAGAGCCCTACAAAGTCAAAATTACTATGGAGAAGTGGATGGATTGCCATATCCCTTCTGCAGTTTCAATTAAAAGGCCTGATCATCAAATGAACTCACACTTTGGGCTTTGCAGTGGGTCCTGAATTGTCATTCACTTGCTAATTATGCAGTCTGGTGCTGGTGATTAGGGAGGAGGAAATAAAGGCAGAGTTTGACTGCGGATCTGGAAGTGAGCTTTCAAAGATGATGATTAGAGAAACCCGCTATTGACTTGCAAACTTGATATAGAGTCAGAGAAAGATTAAATCCGGATCCAGGAGCTTTGTTTTGACTGAGGGACATTTCCAGCTGCAGCTACACTTTGCATGGTTACATTTTTGCCCAATCAATATGCATAGCGGGTGGGCCACACAGAACCCATGAGATCAACTGCTTACAGGGTTAGAAGTTTGCTTTCTGATCAGACATGCACGTTAGGCTTCAGAAAATCTGCTGTACTGAATCTGTGAAGTAATGCTTTTCAAATATAAGACACTACTGAAGTCAATAAATATAAAGAAATTGTGTTATACTGTATAAAGGATAATACCAAATTTTGGCAATGCTTTCGAATAAATGTTCTTCTGATATTGTTCCATTGCAGGTATTTTTACTGAGAGGAAATTCTGAAATTTCAAACTGGTAAAGTCTTCCAGGAATGGAAACAGAGTGATCAACAGGAAGCCTATGATCCAAAACCACAGAGGTAAAATGAGAATTGAAGCCAACTTAGAACTTGCAAAAGAAGTTAAAACAAACAGTAGGGTTTTTTAGCCATCAAAATTAGGTGACAGCAAGGAAAATAACAGTGAGGTTGGCTTGAGGGAGAATGGGTTTAAGGTTGGCATAGATGCTTTCCAAAAATGAGATGATTTTGTGCCTCAGTGTTCAATTTGGACAATGGCTCTGAACTTGGATGGGAGAAAACTGGCTTCATGGGAGTGAAGTTGGAAGGACAGAAATGATGCCTGTTGAGGTAGAAGTAAAATTCAAGGAGTGCTCTTTCAGGGGATCTGCGTCACAGTAGTCTGAAGGAATTGGCATTTGAAACTGCATTTCTACTTGAAGGATATTTAGGACTATGTTAAAGTAGGAGTAGTATGAGAAATTTCAGACACGATTCCTATATTTAAGATAGGAAAAAACCTGTGATCTAGTTAAATGTAGGCATAGTAGCGTGACATCAGTAGTATGCAAGGCATTAGAGTGCTTTTGGAAAGAAGAGTAATAGGGAGCATAGCAAATGAAAGAAGTAGCATAACACACACAATAGGTTTACTGAAAGCAGATTTACTAGATTAACTTGATAATCTTTCTTTAGATTATCCTGATCTTTTTAGACAAAGAAAATGGCAATAGATGTGATGTATATACACTATGAGAGAAGCATCTGACACAGAGCTACATGGAGAATTGTTTGACTGGAAAAGATGAAGATTAGACCCAGAATTGTAAAATAAGTAGAAACTGGCTAAAGGAGATAATAACAGATGATGCTGAAAGAGGAAATGCCAGACTAGAGGGAGCTAAAAGTGGAGTTTCTGAAGGCACAGTCTGGGGACCAATATCACTTAATATTTTCATTAATCAACTGGGCACAAAAAGAATAAGAACCTGCTAGAGAAATGTGCTGATGGCTGAAGGTGGGAGGGATTGTCAATAGCAAGGAGGCTCACAGCATACAGAAAAACAGAATATCCTCAGGGACTGGGGAGATATAAATGGGATTACATTCAACAGTTCAAGTAGCAAGGTCAGGTAGCTGGGAACTAACGACAATTTCTAATATAAGGTGAGGCTTGTTGGTTGGACTGATACAGAAGAATTGGGCATATATTTGGCACTATATCAAAAGAAGCATTTCCAGTCGAGACAGGAAAAAATTAATGCCCTTTAGAAGGCTTTAGTAACACTTTTTCAGGAATGTGGTGACCAATTGTAGCCACCTGTGTTTGAAAGAAAGAAATTCAACCTAGAGCAGGAGCAGAGAAATGTGGATAGTTTGATGGGGGAATAGGGATTGTGCCTTAGCATACTAAAGGCTGCAAAGAATCATCCATGAACACAATAGGATTGAAGAGGATCTTTTTAAGCTTTGACAATATTGTTACATAAACAAATAACTCTAAAACAGTCATCAATAAGTTACCCTGTATTTTAGAAGAGGGTTTCTAATGAAAGATATGAGTTTCTGGAAAAGCCTTCTACAGCAGCAGTGGGGAGAGCCCCTGTAACTAATTCTGTGATGGAGATGGGTACATGTGTGAGGGATTCAGTAGCATGTCTGCATGCTGTAGCAGCAAACTGGGCTCCATAACTAGTGGACTCCGTCCCATCATCCTGTTCTCATTCGTTCTGGTCCCACAGCCATATAAATCCGTTTCAGCTTTTAACCCTGAAGTCCCCTCAGGTGAGCCCCCAGCACCACTGATCCAGAGCAGGGCTATGACACTTCTGCAGCTTTGGCATACAGGAGCGGCAAGGAGATTCTCCAGCCTTAGGAAATTGTGGGGGAGAAATGTTTTGCCTATACCCACCCCTTTGGCACTGAGAAATGGAGGGGAAGCAGTCAGCTTTACCTCATAAAGATCCAAAATGGAGCTGCTCATAAATAACAGGTGAGTTTCTCCAGTTATTCTTTTGCCTAGTCAGACCATCATTATTTTAATCCAAAATGTTCAGCTGAAAATATTGGCTTCTCATTGACAAAATGAATACTGTCCCCTCCCCCAGCCATTAGGCTTTCTGGGTTTCTGCTAATATCTTTTCCATTTTCCGTATTTAATTTGTCTAGCAGAATGAAATAAAAACACGCTGACATTTTCAAGGAAATCAGATACTTCCCATGAAAGTTTTGATGGAAAATTTTGAAAGAGCCCTGAGGCTCAGGAGCTGGTTGCATCGGGGTGTGGCCAGCTAAACCTGCTGCCTGAATCAGTGGGGGCAATGCTTGAGTACCTCTTAGACCCTCCGGACTTCAGGTGATTACTTCTAAGAGCAAAACATCTTTTACAGCAAGCCACGTGCTCTGGGTGGCACTGACTTTGCTCTCGCAGCAGTTCTGGCTGACCTTGATGCGAGTGGTGCAGAACGCTGAGATGCGGCTGCCTCCACCCTCCCCTTCCTCCCCCTCGCACTGCAGAGGCACATGAAAACTGACCACAGCGTAGCCCTAAATGTTTTATTTTTAACTTTTGCCAGACAACACGTGTATCTAAGGCCAAACAAAAAGAGCCAGAGAATGGGGTGTAAGTGCTTGTCAATGTCAGACCCAATCTTTGTCAAATAGGGGCTGGATTCTGCAGCTACGCTGCATGCAGAGCTCCTGTTTCCTTCCGTGGTGCTCTGAAGCCACAGCGATGAATGCCTAGAGAGATGGATAAAGGCAGACAGACATAGATACAGACTGACAGAATCAACCCCCAGATGGAGGTTGCCTGAATTTACCAGAAATTAAGATGCCGTACTGCTTAAGAAAGAGTTCCATGATCTCATTAAGTCTCTTTTATGTCTCCCTTTTCATTTTATCCTCCACTCTCTTACAAAAAAATACTTTCTGTTATTTGCAGATTGAATTAGAAGAAAATTGTCTATGGACTAAATAAAATGTTTGCATTCTTTTGTACTAGCAAAGTCCTTCATTGAAGGCTTGTGTTTTTTAAAGGAGAAGAGAATGCAGTAGGACATAATAATGTCATATATTCTAACTTGCTCTTGCAAATCAGGACTTCCTTTTACATAAAAATGCCATTTATCATTATCAAATGAAGTGTTAATGGAATCAGCTCACAGACAAACTCATGCATATATATATAAAAAAATAAATATAATATATACATAAAAAAAATCCTTACTGCAGAGAATGATCAAGCACCTTGTCAGCAATCCATATTATATTCGTTAATTTGATTCCTGCCAAAAAATCACTTAAGTGAGACCTTCTGATTTCTTTCTTTAACGCTTGAGGCTCCTTTCATCTAAGCAGTGTTTATTAACCTATTTCTGAAAATCAGCATAAGCACAAGCTATATTTAATCTGTTCTTTTCATGTGCTTTGTTTTTTTTTTTAAATGTGTTTTGTTTTGTTTTTAATTCCAGTGTAAGAATTAGAAATTGAGCATTGGTCAGTATTAAAAAAACCCCACTGGTTCAGATAGTGACAACTGAAATGATAAAAACTAAGGTTTATTATGTTCATTTATATTCTTTAGGGGAGACTGATTCTAATTAAATACCAGGACTAATGGTAATGACAGCAAGAAAAGTATACTCACCTGAAGAATAATACTGTGACCTGATGACTGAGGTTTGGGGTACAGCTTCAAAACTCTGTGCTCTACCCCTAGTCTTACCAGTGTCCCCTTCTGCTGTCTTGAATAGCAAATCTCCTGCCTGCATGCCTCTGGGTCCCCATCAGAAAGGTGGGTGCAAACTTATTGAACTCCTTAGTTAATTTGAAATCTGCAGATTAAAAATGTTCTATGACTAGATATTCTTGTTAATACTTTCACACCAAAAATTGACTTAAATCCCCCTTAACCAATAAACTCTGTAGCTCCCAGAAACCAGATCCAGTTTGGAGACGAACAATCAGCATAATTTTTACAGAGCTATCAGATACACCTATAGCTGCATGGAAGAAGTCCTGGTCCCATTCGTATGAATGGGGTTTTGCCACTGAGATGAATGCGTCCAGGATTTCACTCACACTTTTCAATATCCAGGCTAGAATAAGGCAGACTGGAACAAGGCAAACTTGCCATTGTGTTCAGTGTAGAAGCAAGGTAGCTCAGGACTGCCTACATGAACTGATTTGTGCAGTCAGTTGCAGTGTGGAGATACCCTCATTCACCAAGTGCTCCACCTTTGACAATATTAGAGGTGGATTTTATCAGCTCCAAGGAGTTTCCCTTAACAGGTTATGTGGTGACAGGTTTTGTCCTTCTCCCAGCTCTGCAGCCAAGGATAAAACACTTGCTGAAACTAAACTATCTCTTGTAGAACTTAATGAGGCTCCTTTTACCTGAGGTAAGGTTGTGGCTACAGATTTATATAGGAAGGAGCTGTCCTGGCTGGACACTCCCAAAATTCCTGCCAGGAAGGATGAAACTTATTTTCCAAGCTGCTGTAAGAAGATGATTGTGGTAGTGAGATAGTCCTTATAAAAGTGATCGAAATCTGAGAGCTGAAGCAGAAAGATACCAAAAAGGAGCAGGTAAGAAAAAGTTATTTTGCTTTTTTACCCTGTTTATTTAGAGAAGTGGGTGGCCTCCAGTCAGGAGATGACTTTGAGTCCCTGAGAGGAAGTCCTTCGCCTTCCCCATCAAGCAGGCAGGGAAAGCAATGGGATAACTTGTTGAAATTTAGAAACTGAATCAACCTCAAATTCTCTGAGAACCCAAAATAATTAAGGTTTGCTCGAGCCGCTCAGTTCAAACACATTCCTGAAAGATGTTATACCTCACAAGTATCACTTGCATTTGTATACATTGGGAAATAGAGTGGGTAATAAATCTTCTTACTATTTATTGCTCTGCCAATATGTATCTTGGCAATATTAAAATATATGCATGCATGCTTATGAATTTTATTTCTTTTCAAAGGAGCCAGCTCCTTGTACTAACAACCACAGCTATGACTTGATAGACTCCTCTTTACCTGGCATGCCTATAGAAATCTCTAGAGAATTAGAATTCTCATTAAGTGCACTGGAAAGCAGAATTTAATCAAATGTATGCCAAAGCTCGCTGTTAAAAATATGCAACTATAAATTGCATTTCTGTAGAAGTTGTTGCAGTCCTACAGTGACCACTGAAGTCTTTTTTATTTATTGTACCATGAATACAGAATAGATAAAATTAAATCCTCCATAATCAATGGCTCCAATTTACATGCGTTACTTGTCAAAGTGACTTTCTCTGGTCCCCACAAAATGCTATATAATGTGACATCTCACAAGTCTTCAGGAACATCCTAAGATGAATCTGAAAGATAAATATTGCAGTTGTGAGTCTTTCTGTCATGACTCAAATAATTTTAAAATTGCAGAGATATATTCCTCTAACAATGTTAAAATTGTTCTAATGCAGGATAAAATGGTAGTTTTAGTCTCTGTAATTTTTATAGCAGCTTGTAATTTCCATGCCCTCGTTACAATTCTCAGATCAGGAAAGATTACAGGAGAAAACGTTTTCACTGGAAAATCTGCTCTGCTGCTCATCTTCCCTGTGAAGAATATACCCAATATTTAGAATCTAGGAAGGCTTTTATGAGTTGTTTGATGCTGTAAGTGTCTAAGTTAGACCATTTGATTTGGATTAGCGTCATTTCTGGAGTCTGTTAAAGGGATAAATATGAGCCCACCTCCCGGTTTCTCCCCAAAATGTACTTTTACGAACACTGATGCACTCATTTGTATCTGTTCTGTTTGTGGCCACTCACCAGCAGGCTGGGAGATGTTTGAGAAACATGAAATGTCAGAGTGAAAAATTTGTGTCCTTTGGTTCTGCTTTGAATTGGTTTTAAGTCCCCAAATTAGAAGAGCTATGATTACCACAGAAGGGGTTTTAGAAGAAGCACTTGAACAGTAAAAACCCTCAAAATGCAGGTACCTTAAGTGTACTGAGGTCTGATGGAGTGCTGCTGACATGTGTGACTATCATTAAATACACTGCACAGGAACTTTGGGCTTGTTTGGTGATATGTACCACAGTGATCCTTTCAGGCTGTCTTTGGGTTAGGGTGCTGTTGTGACTGTAGCTGTGATGACATGACAGGGGAAGAGCAGATATTTTCTAGATAAACTGATAAAAGGGGAGAAAACAAGACCATCCTTTGGGCTCACACACAGGTTGGAAGAGGAGGAGGACAAGGTAGTGTACAGAGAGACCACAGTGATGTTGTTGCAACAAGTCACATTGAGTTTCCATCATGGAAAATCGTCTATGAATGTTAATGCCATGTCAGGCTGCGCACCTACAGGCAGTATATCAAACCCATATTTTTCCTTTGATTGAGCTGCTGAGGATACGTTTTGGAGAGGTAGAAGGCAGCCCAGGGGAACCCCTGCGTGGGCATTTCGGCACACATGAAGGATGATGCACAACAGTATTGCTTCAGGGAGAATTCAGGGAAGAGCTTGGGCAGCTCAGGAAGGAAGAGTCCCTCTGGAGACCTGCCAACATACAGGGGAACATTTTGGCTCTATATCCAAGGGGACAAACAGGCAAATCGTCTGCTTGTCATGGGTCTGGGCCAGCAGCCCTGTGCCTCTCTCTGTACCTTTGGGAATAGCCTGGGTTTCCTAGATGGTGAAGGGGCAGTTATGCTTCATGTCAGTGGTTGGTAGAGAATTGCCTGCACCCTTCTCCCATCTTATATATCCCCATAACAGTCAGGAAAATAACCGTGCACTTAGAGAGGACAAGAAAGTTGTCCACAAAGCAAAGAGAGCAGACTCCACAGGGTAGAAAAAGGGACCAAAATGCCACATCCTGTCGTGCATCCCTCAGGCTCGAATTAAGGGGAGATGCAATATCACTGCCTATAGCTGGCTGGAGGGAACTGGAAATGGGGAGTGAGGATGTTTTTCACATTGGTAAGGGGATAAATAATTAACACTAATTACTTACGTTTGACATTGAGAAATGTTTTGTAGCTGTGAAGCAGATTTTGAGAGACTTTTTTTTGAGAGGTTTTTTTTTCCTCTTATAGTTAGTGAACATCCTGTGTGCTAAACCCTGTTCTGGTGCCTGAGCGAGGCTGGTGGGAGATGGGGTTAAGACCAGACTCTCCGTGCAGTCTTTGGCCCTTTCTCATTCTCTGGCTGCCAGGACTGGCTGAGACATGAGACACAGGGCCCTAAATCACAAACCTAGAGAGGAACAAATCTGGCCTAAAGCTGCCTGTGCCTTTATACCCTCAGTCCTGTTTGAAGCAGAGCCCAAATAAACACCTTTATTTTTCAAAGGGAAATTGCTGGAGCACCAGTGCTGTAGTACCCCAGAGGCCAACTGGACTGAGTGCTCAGCACTAAACCCAGCCTTTCTGTATGCGATCACATCTTTTTAACTCATTCTCCCCATTCTTAATGCCTGAAAATCTATTATTAAGGATTAAGACAAGTGGAGAACACAGACTTTTGAGCTAGAAACTGAAAGATAAGCATCGCTCCCCTCTTAAAATTGACGTATATATTTTGTTCTCATAAAGAGCTGTTGGATACAGCACCACCTCAATTATAATGAAACAGCAAAGAAATTCCACATTGGGAAAGGTTTTCTGAGGGTATATTCTCAGTTACTGCTGAAGATTAAAAATAACCTTCTCAAGCAATAAATTGGTTGAGACAGTAACAGGACCAAAATCAGTGAAATCTAGTAATGAAATATTAATGCTACCATGTTAAGCTGGGAGAATCATAAAAATTCATTTTGCAGAGCTGCGTAGATCATATTACTTGTGTCCTGAGCTAGCTAGATTTTAATGTGCAGTGCTTTCTACTTGTGTCCTGTTCCTATATCCAATTCCTATTAGCAGAAAAGATGACCAAAATCTTAAGTCATGTAGCTGCTTCAGGAAAGCAAAGAAACCCTGTTGGAGTACATGGCAGTAGCTCTCTAGAATTAGAAGGCATGTTGCGAGTGACATAAAGAGAGCTGTCAAGTACCTGGTGCTTTGCTTTACTGCTCCGCTAAATGGCCATTGTAGAGCTGCGGCAGACATATGGGGAAATTTTATTTCTAGGGCAACATTATTTTGCGTGAAACTGAAATTAGATAAAAACTACACGTAAAGGTATGTTTGAATTTCAGTTAGTGCTTGATCTTTGTATGCCAAAAGGACCTCCCTTGGATACTCAGTCTAGCTGCGGGCTTTCTTTCAGGTCCTGGAACCTGCAGCTTTCAGAAGTCAGGCCAATTTAAATTGTGTAGATTTTGCTGCTTTACATAACCTATTTGAATTCAGTAGGTTTAAAAACCTGCAAGGTAAATAGGTACATTCTGCATACGCCTGTCCTGCTGGCTTAGGTGGTAGCTTTAATGTCACACAATTAAACAAAGTGGCGAGAAGAAGCCTAGCAAGGTCTAGCCATGTGGCATTAACCGTGCGCAGTGCTTTCCAGAGCAGAAGAGGTGGCTGATTCACTGTCCAACTAAGGTAACTCCATTTTATCAGTGTCCCTCATCCTCCAGCTTGTGCTAGCTACAGTTCCTTTCTGACACACCACAGAGCAGCTCGTGCATTATTAGCAGCAGCCATAGCTCAGCTGGAGGCGGCTGCGTTAAGCTCATAGATGTAACAAAGACTGTATACATTATATTTTGTACAGCAGGTTGGAAGGAGAGTTATGATCCTTGCAGTCCGACTGGCTTCCCACGCCCAAGAAAAATGACTCCCAGAGACACACTTGGGCACACGGAGGCACTGAACAGAAGAGGACAGGTAGCTTCCCTTGGAAAGAGATGGGCACCTCCAGGGGTGAAACGGCAGTCACAGAATTGGAGCAAGAGCAGCTGGAGCAGCAGACCTCGCCACAGAGTCCACGCCTGGTGTAGCTGGTGGAGAGACAGAGGCACGGTATGTCCAGAAAGTCAACGTTGGAAGCAAGGTGCTAAGCCTGAGATGGGGTCTTCAAAGGGGCAACGAAACCCACAGGGACTGGCCTTGTGCCCAGGACAGACATGAAGGCCTGTAACCAAGCTGCTCTAAGGGGAAGGTACGTAAATACCAAAGGCTTGTTCCAATGGCCTGCAGAAATACTGCTCCTTGCCCCAGGCCGGGGTCTTTCCTGATGCCAGGCAGCCACAGAGTTTCGAGGCTGAATTAACTCCAGGACATCACTACTATGCATTTTTTTTTCTCTAGGGCCTGAATACTGTGGGGGTTTTCTCCCCTTGAAGTCTCAGAGGAAGGCTCAGTCAAATCAAATACAGAGCTGCTTTGCTGCCTGTGTGCCAAGGATAAGAAAGCTAAAAAAAAAATCGCAGCAGCTTCCTGGACTAGCCTGCCTGTAAATATCACCTCGCAGCTGGGTCCCTCGGTGCACAGACCTCGCTGGCCTGAATTTTGCCTGGCCCTTTGCTGTACACATGAGCCTTGCAGACCTGCTGAGGGGACACTCCAGGGTGACTTTGCAGAGCGCTGGGCGTGTGTCCCCTAGTGCAGCGCCTAGGCAGGCCAATCCCCTAGGATAAGTACCGAAACGGAGCAGAGAGCGTAATCTGTTTTAATGGATCCTTCTGCTGCTGCTGAATAACTCCCTAGTTGGGATTACTTTTACTGCAGGCACGATTAGTCAGCAATTGACAGGGCAGGGGGTCTCGGTGGGGAGTCCGTAGCTAGCTAAGAATATGAGCCAAACAAACATTATTTTCAGGCTTATTGGGACAAAAACCTGCGGAGAGCAGAAAGTTTGTCCCTCGCTGTTTTCCTGGGTAGGGGTGCAGTCTTGAAGGCGATGAGACAAACACTTGAGGATGGCTGATAGCACTGGAGTGCAGAATAAACAAGGAAATGATACTGGATCCCAAGGCATAGAAAAAAAAATGAGACCTGCTAAAGAGAGCTCAGTATCAGAGGGAAGAACAGCTTCCTGAAACCATGTGAAGTCACTAAAACAAGTGTCTGAAATGATGCAGAAATGGTTCTCACCTCCTTCCACATGAAAGAACCGGGCATGTACACAAAACGCTTCTTCAGTGTTTGCCTTTGCATAACGAAACAAAATATAATGGTCAGTAAAGTTAAGCCATTAAGAGTAAATCAGTTCTGTTTCCATTGGAAAGCAGCCTGGATTACTCTGTAACACTGAAGCCATCTGTAGTTCCCACATTGATTTTATTCTCTGCGGCACCGAACATACAAAATCAGCAGGCGCCTTTGAGTGCTCTCTCAGCCACATGGAGAAAATAGATAAAAGCCCTCTGGGCCTCCTGTATGTCTATGTGCAACCTCACCTGTGTGACACCTGGCTGTGCCCAGCACAGAAATAAGCACAAGCAAGCTGGGCAGCCTGCTGAATCGGCATATTGGCTGTGGAGGAGAAAATACTGCCAGGAAGCAGTGACCTGCCTCTTTTCTGCAATGCACCGGTGTGCAGCATCCCAACAGGAGTAGTTTTGTTTTGTGCCAAGCACCTCTGAGACAGAGGACACTGTGCCCAATTTGGCGGAAATAAAAAGCAGCCTCCTTTTTGCTATTTGCTGTTCTTGTGGAAACTCTGCTTCCCCTGATCCACTGCAAAATGCTGTTTTCACTTTTCAGGCAGCTACAATTTTGGCCTTTTCAAGAGAAAATACCTGTTTAAGTGCCTCTGAAGGCATGGCAACTTCTTCACTGCACCTGATGTTTCATCGCACCTGACCCTGCCTTGACCAGGCAATGGCACAGCGCTGTTTCCCTCCAAGGCAGCCTGTGGCACTTTCGGCAGCTGGAAAACCCGCTGGCTCCATTTTCTCAATCAAGCCAAGTGGCTGAGCAGCACATGGCAATTCCTGTGTCCTTCCTTTAATTAGACACTCTAAGAAGTGAGAACAGCATCAAATAAGGTGAGGTCCCACTATTAATAACTAGCAAGTGACTGTATATTCAGATACTTAAAAAAAATCCAAATAAAAACCTGTGAGCTTAAGATCAGAGACAGAAAGAGCCTTTTATCTTTCTGAGCTCATTTGAACTCTCAAGTCAGGGAATGAGTCCATTTC
This sequence comes from Gymnogyps californianus, assembly GCF_018139145.2. NCBI lineage: Eukaryota > Metazoa > Chordata > Aves > Accipitriformes > Cathartidae > Gymnogyps > Gymnogyps californianus. The sequence goes on along the minus strand of NC_059478.1, from coordinate 28,747,469 downwards.
ACAAGACCTCAGAGCCATGCCAAAGCTCTCTCTAGCCTTTGCCTTCAGCATTGCTGTGACTGGTCACAGCATAAGCAGCAGAGACCTAGACAGTCATGATCTGCCTGCCCCACAGCGCAACGATGTCCCCTAGAAAAGCCAGCGCTTTTGTCAGGCATGCAGGACGTGGCACTGAACCTGTGTGAGCCCACCTTCCGTACAAAGCAGCCTGCAGAAGAGCAGGTGCCCCCTTCTTTCACGGAGCATTCGCTGTGTTGGTCGGTGTGGGAAGAAAAGCAGCGCTGCTGCTGCTGCTGCTGCTGCTGCTGAGCCCCCGGGACTGCCCGAGAGCTGCAGCCTCAGTGTCCTGCAGAAAGCCACAAATGTCAGCGGAAGATGATGAAGTATGAATTCAAAGGTTAGTCTATTTTTTCCCCTAAGCTCTAAAGGAGGGAATCACTACCTTTTGAGATGGATAATATCATTAATCAGACACTGAGAGTTCAGTCCCTTGTACGGTGCCAAATCATCTGGACTTTTATCTTCCCAGCCCTGCACAGAAGACAAATCCAGGCCTGCTAGTGCTTGGGAAGGGGGGTGGGGTGGGGAAGAAGTTATTAGGGGGAAATTTTTGAAGCATAAACAAAATTTCAGCGAAAGGTTGTTCCTGCCATGACACGATTATAAATGAGATGATCAGCCACAAAGAACATTATTTTTTGTGGCTTTAGCAAAATGATGCTTCTGTTCTAATGGTAGAAGTAAAAAATTTAAAGGGAGAAGGAGAGGGTTCCTTTAAAAATTCCAGATATTTTAATTAATGCCAATAGCATTAAAATATTATGGCTTGAGATGCTTATGAAAAGGCTCTTTTATTCATTAAATTTCCCAGACCCAACATAATTAGAATTCTTAACATTCGTGATCTCTCAGCATTGGCTTCCAAAATTAATGGTCTGAGTAATTTCTTACAGCAGATGAACTGAGTTTCAAAATAAATGTATTGCAGTAGTAAACATCAGCTTTCTGTAAAGGCAGGATGCACCATTCAAAGACAACTTTCGAGAAGGAAAACACCCTCCATTTTCTCTCTCCTGGATTTCCATATTCAAAGGACATAATGAAGGATTGTAAATTCCTGTACTCAAAATTTAGGGAATCCCTGAACAGAAGCCGCCTGCACCACTTGTGCATGCAAATCATGCTGCAGTTTTAGTGTTGCACGTTCTTTCTGCCACACTTGGTATAGGAGAGGCTGGCGCTCAGGGTGAATTAGGAGGACAGGTTAGTAAGGGATGCTGTTTTCTGCAGGTCCCTGCTTCATTTGCTGTGGAAGTTGAGAGGGCTGTGACGAATGCAGCTGGGCACGGGATGCTGTCCTGGTTCAGATGTCTGAACGGTGCCCTGCAGATCTGGGTACTGCCAAAAGCCTGCTTTGTGAGCCTGGGAAGGTCGTTTAATCCAGACATTTTGCATGGGGTTGCTAAATGTATGCTGTTCATTTTGGCATCTGATTTCCAGAGCGCGGAGCACTTCCAGCTGCAACTCCTGCTGGTGGGCTGTGTACCCAGGAAGAGCCACGCCGAGCTAGGAGCTGTAAAACCTGCCGTTTCTGACTGGGCATGGCGGGATCTCACAGCTCTTTCTGGCAGCCTCCTGATGGTGAGACTCAGGATCCTGGATCCCATTCCCAGCCCTGGAAAGCTGGCAGCTCTGGTGGGTGCAAATCATTCTGCCCGTTTCCCTGCATCTCATCCTTGTTCCAGTTCTGTCTTTTCTTACCCTGTCTCTTTGCCTGGCTAGTCCCAGTCCCCCCTCCTCGGGTTCATTTCCTGAGGGTCAGTCCCCTTCTCTGTTCAGCACCAGGCTGAACTCAGTTCCCACACCTGCACTGCTGCTCAGTCCCACTGTCTTCGCCCAGCCCGTCAGCCTTGTCTAAATGTCCCTTCCTTTCCTTATGGCTGCAGTTCCTCCAGGATCCTGACCCAAGCCTCCCTTCTTCTGTGCCAGTATGGTTGAATTTGTTCCCCTCGTGGTCTTGATGCCAGAATACAGGTGATCTTTGCACTCACAGCGTAGTGATGAGGAGCTGTGACCATAGGCGGTATCTTGCTCTGATTCTCTAGCCAGGCGTTAACACGTGCCCAATAACTCATGGTGGTGAGTGTGTGAGCCTGCACTGTGGTGAGTACTGCAAAGGGAATCAGCTGCTCCGTGCTGACGGGTCGGTGGCATGGGCCTACCCCGTTCTGGACAAGCTGAAGGGCAAGATGAGCCCAGCAGGACAGGATCCTCAGAGTTTTTAGGATTCCCACTGAAAAAAGTCTTTGCTGAGGAAGCCAGATGCGATTTTTTTCAAATGCTTTCAGTTGGCCACGCTTGCATAGATTTTCACAGCAGTAATGAAAAGGCACATCCTTAATACAAAGGTCACAAGTTCACTGAATTTCTACTCCTCTATCCAAACCGTGAGGAGCCGTGGTGCATCTTAAAGAAGAGGATGTCAGTTCTTTTTCTCTGTTACCATTACAAAACAGTGCATTGTTCCCTGGCCTTGCCCTTGGGAATAGCTATATTGTTTTGGCTGAAGCTTTCAAAAAAAATTCAGCCTGAGGCAGATGCCCAGGATGGAAAATGACAAGTTACTGGTCAAAATATGACAGTTATAAGCAGCTGAAAGTAGAGTCTTGTAATTGGAAATGTCAGACAGTCTTGACAGTAGGCAGTGCTACCAGCCCACCAACCTCAGGAAGTTTGCTCAGGATTTTATGTGTAGGTAGAGGCAGCACGTGCACCTTCTAGTAGTCTCAGTAATTTTATACATGGCACAAAAAGGAGTAGCAAAGTTTTCTGGGTGTTAAAGCATGACATGAACTACACTTCTGCTGCTGGCAGCTTTGTCATCTATTTGGACACAAGCTGGAGAAATGCCATGCCGGCTTAGCACAACCCTGCAGCTACCTCCCACGTCTGAGGCCAGGGGAAAGGCTCTGGAAACAGAGCAAGGACTGAACATCCATCCACACCTGAGCTTCCCTCTAGCTGTCGCTTTCTGAGTGGAGTTGGATTCCCCAGCACTTGAGTTGCTAAACTGAAGACTTCTGGGGCAATTTTGTGGGGAGGGATGGCAGGTCTATGCCCCCCAGCCCCTGTGAGCGCCACTCATGCCCTCAGCATCCGTCATGTGGCGGTGTGGTGGATGCGTTGGAAGTGCTCTGCATTTCTATTCATTTCTTGGTCTGATATGTGTGCAGCGACTGGGTTTAATTCTTACAGCTTTTTGACTTCAGCTGAGGAAAACTTCAGAAGGCTCCAGCCCCCGCTTGCACTTGAACCAGCCGGTCACTACCTGCCTTTCAGACACCTTCCCAGGAGAGAAATTCACCTTTCCCTGTTGCAGGGGCAACCATCCAGCCCTGTAGTCAGTCACTGCAGTTTCATTAAGTTTTATATTTAACTTTCCCTCAGCACCTGGGACCAGAAGGAGTGTGTTAGTGTCTCGGAGCTGGAACACTACATTGAATTACCTTGTTGGTTTATCTGGTCATAATAGCAAGAGAGATCCCAGTGCTATAGTTAAGAGTCTGTCAGCATTTCCATTATAAACCTCTTATTCTCAAGAGGTTTTAACTTAGCTGTAAAAATCTGTTCCATTGCACAAACTTAGTTTATAACATGGCTTAGAACAATATTTTATCTTTTAATATTGAAAATACACACACAGTCAGTTCATATTGAAATATATATGTGTGTAGCCAAAGATACACTGGTTTTAGGCAGTGAACAACCTGTTCAGCCTCTTCTGTTCTTTTTTAATTTAGCTGATGTGATATTATTACTCTGGCTATTTTAATAGATAAGATACAGTGGTTTGACAATCTCTTCGATTACTGGCACACGAACTCCTCTAATATATGTTAATATGATCATTCACAAGTGCAGCAGAGTCACAGTGTGGAGGAAATGTAAGAGGTTTGGCACAAAGGCTGCTTGCCCTCCTTTTCCTTTTATTCTAGACACTCATGCAAGGACACTTCACTCATGCTCTGAAAAAGCAAAGCAAAAGCTTTGACCAGCTGCCTGGCAGGAAGGATTTGGCAAATGTGTCATCATGGTTCTCTCCATTATGGTCTGCTGGGCAAGAAGGCACCAGTAACTGAGGAACAGTCTCTTCCAGGGACCCTTCTGCCTGAACTGGTCTCCTAAAGCCTTGCCTCCCCACCACATCCTTGGTCTGCCAGGCAGTGTGGGCAGGCGGGAGAAAGGTGGTGGACAAGGCAGCAGCTACCGGCTCTGGCTCTCCAGCTCTCACCAGGGCTTCATCTGATTTTTTTTTTTGTTTCTTTAACCAAATGTTTCGTGATTTCCTAGCAGAAAGCAGCTGGGTCAGTGTCCTTCAGAGGAGCAGTGGCTGTTTATCTCACCTAAAGATCCAACCAAAGGGTAACATCTTTGGATAGGAGGGTTTGAACTCAATGACAAAAAGTACCTTTCCCATCTGGCGCACATGGCCAGACAGCAGGGCTGCTGCAGAGGGTCCCTGCAGGGCACAGTGAATTGTGAGGTTTTTCTTTTCTCCAGACGCAGGCTGACACAGGAAGGAAGCTCCTTCTCCCAAAGCCTCCAGCCCTCCTGAGAAGAGGTGAAGGTTGCAGGACACTGGGCAGGATGAGCCATGCAGAAAGCCTCCACAGTGAGTGTCAAATAAAACATATACCCTAGAAATTTTTATTTTTTTCTGGACAAATTGCTCTTCATGTGTTAAGGAAAAGCGTTTTTTCCCAGCCTCTCTGACTTTTGAAAACTCATGGCAAGGTCGTTCATGCCCCGGAGACCCAGAAGTGCTGCCATTTTCCTGGTATGGCTGCACTGGTGCTACACTGGCTTTGAGAATGCAATTTTCTGTTAGACAGACTGCCTGGCTGCTTTTGCTTTCCATCCCCACCAATATCACATGTTCCTCATTTCTTCCTGCTCTTTCCTTGGTGCTGCCGCTGCATTTCAGACATGGTTTGCTCAAGCTGGGATCCACCTTCAGCTGCTGCTCGGTGTGGCCAGCCAGCCTGGGGCCTCTGGCTGTGTTTGTTGCAGGTGGCTTCCAAGCGGATTCAGGATTTTCTTGCTCACAGCTTTCCTACCTCTTCTAAGATCCTCTTCCCTTTTGACACTTACCTTTGGACTGCCTTCTCATACACACACTTCCACCCCTTTGACAAGGCTCATTTTTCAGGACAGAGATTCTATTTCTCATAAAAATGCTGGCAAAGATAAGGGCCATACAGGTCTGCAGACCAGCTGATAGAAATTCATCTAAACCCCACGCTGACAATTTCCCGTCAATAGCCAAGGCTATGCAGGCACGGCTGCAAGCCCATGATTCAGCAACTTTAACTGATTAATCAAGTCACTTGATTTTTTATGCATGCAAGTGTGCCCAAGGCAGCTGTGTTAAGTCGGCTTCCAGTCAGAGTGTTAGCAGTGCTGAGGATGTCAAAGGGTTTTGTGATATTGATATAAATATATATATATGTGTAGTTTTCTGATTAGGTTGTGGTTTTAGATAGTCTTTAGCGGCATTCGTTCCGTTGATAGAATGCTTTCTGCAAATTTACATGCATGATGTACCTCTGATGCTGCATTTCTTAATTATGGATACACTTTCTCTAAGTTAAACAAGTAACAGGCCCCTTAGCATAAATTATACTTGGTGTGCGTGTACTGAGAGTACTTCCCAGGTGTGTGAGGGGATAAGTACATGTTAAAAAAGGTTTAGGAAATCTTCATTTTCCAAAAAAACCCCTGCTAAAATCCGTAAGAACACCAACCCAGAGCAATTTTTGGCTGTGGCAGAGGAATGCTCTATCTTGTATTTCCTACATACTCTCATGATTTTGGGATGCGCAGGTAGAATTCCAGATGCTGATGGCCTTGGTAGCATCATAAGTGTGTGCTTTGAGACAGTGTGTTTATAGCTCTTCTATTGATAAAATGAAGTAGTAACCAGAGAAAATGTCAGCATGTTTTCCTGGCACCGTGTTTAAAAAAAAAAGAGAAGGGCATCTGTATTTCAGGGATCACTGGTACGGCTTCAGTCACCCTAATGCTGCAAAAGACAACTTTTTTTGAGTTATACGGCTGGTGAGAGTGTGAGGAGCAGGTTCCGGGCTCATTTACAGCCTGCGGCTGCCAGCGAGTGCTCAGCAGTCTCGGCTGTCCTGCGGCTTAATGCTAAGCATGGAGAAGGCAGGGGCTGCAACTGTACGAAGAGCCTTCCTTTCCGTCTGCTCAAGCCTTCTCGTAAGTAACCACACATTTTACTGGCATGTATTAGGGCAAGAGCCTTCATTGCCTTTCTTGGCTATGAAGATTCATAGCCCTCTCCTCAGTACAGGAGATCAGCAGACATGACTTAGTATCATGTGGTTCTACTAGGTGTAAAATTAAGAGGACATTTCAAATCAGTATGTTAGAAGAAAACGAGGAGGCAGAATTAGAAAATGAACACTTGGCTTCAGGGGAGTCAAAGGGATACAGATATTTGTGTTTGTTAGAGTTTTTTCATGGCAGCAGTAGTTGTTGATATTTATTTTTCCTCACTTCAGTAGAACAGTGTTTGTTAATAACTCTAATAATAAAACATCCACAACAATTGCCAGATTTGCCAATTTTTTTCAAAATTGTGGCTAAACTGAATATTAAAAAAAAGGAATTTCTTGTGGTTCCCCCCCCCCCAAACATAGAAGACCTGGCGTAATGTGACAGAGCCTGTTGGGAGCACCTCCATGGGTGACTTTGTTCTGGCCAGAAGAGCTCAAATACACTTTACATGATTTGCATTGTGAGCTGCAACAATTAGTGCAAATACACCAATATAAAAAACAAAACAAAAACCCAACCCTGCTAGAACTGACTCACAGATGGACAAATTTGTTATTGTTTTCATGATCTTTTGCAATGTGTTTGCAGGTTTCCACAGCCTTGTTTAAATTCAAGCAAGGACCTTTTTGCACCAACTTTGCAGGATTTCATTTGTGAGTTGTACATTTAATTCTCCACAGCAGATGGTGATGTGTGGGTGTACTGCTGTATATTTGCAACAGATTCCTTATCCTACAAAATTAATTAAGTGTCTCATGTGCTGATTTAAAATCAGAATTGTATTGTTCATAAAAAGCTAATTCTTGCATAACATTTTGTTGGGACCTGTGCAGTTCCAACAAAATGTAAGGGAAGAAAAGTCTAAGTGCTGCTTTAAAGCAAATGGATCGTGGCAGCTTTAGTCAGTCCTGACGCGCAGACTGAAGAGCTAATGATCTTGTGTGTTTAAAAGTCACTTAAATAAAATTAAGTATTTTGGGCCTCAGTGTCAGGTTCCCCAGATGTTGCTATGAAAAAGGTTGCTGGGGCAGCTCAGCTGCGCTCAGTGATACACAGCACAGACAAGGCCTCTGAATTAAGCCCCTTTTCCTTTGGTGGGTTTCTTTCCTTATCAGGGATTTATTTTTAAATGATTGCCCTTTCAATGGCATCGCTTATGTTCATTTGCAAAGTTTAGGGGATTTTTGTTTCCTCCTAATTTGATAAAGTCTCGTGTCTTTATGAAAGCTGTCACTGGTGGCTTGCACCCGTGCCTCGGCCGTGCAGCCATCCCAGGCTGCATGTCTGGGTCTTGGAGGAGAAAGAGAAAACGGGAGGCTGAGCGGAGAATTTCAGCGGAGGTCAGGCACTTCCAGGCTTGCCAGCCCCATGTCACTGACCACTCCGGCAGCCTCGTGTGGCACAGAACATGGGGCTTCGTCTAGGATGGGGTCCACATTGGTGTCCTTGGAAGGGGGGTGGGGGAACCCAGGGCCTTAATGGTTATGGTGTTAAGCAGATGGTCAGGATGGGTAAAGTAAGGCCAAAGATGGTTATTTGCCTGCTCCTCCTGCCTGAGTGATGGCTACTGGGCCGCTGTGAGACAGGGGCTGGTTAATCAGAAATGAAATTTAGGAAATTCGGTTCCTTACTTTAAGGAAAGGATTGATGCAATGGGGTGCCGTGCCACACACGGGCTGGGTAAGACAATGGCCTGGATGGAGGGTCCCCAGTGTGCTTCCCCTGTACCATTGGGGGTATTAACAAAGAACGAAATAAAAATCGTCCCTCCTGTCCTTCAGACGCTGGAGCAAGGCTGGGCGGGTGGGATCACCCCACGGAACCCCAGGGCTGCCTAGGAGCCGTTGGTGTCGCTGCTACGGCGAGGATGTCGCACTTGACAAGTGGGGCTGGGTGCAGGGGCTGCCGCCTGCGGCGGGGGTGCATGGTGGCACAAGGCACCTCGAGGCTGGTGGCTGAAGTGTTTGGGGAAAAGATGCGTTTTGGTGACAGAGCCCTCACATCTACCCCAAAGCAGTGTGCAATGTTGGGGGCTTCTGGACTTGATGGCATACCAGTGCTCCACTTACCACATTGGTTTGCTTTATATCTGGGAGAGGGGATATGAACCAGCCTTGGGTTGTGTTTGCCTGTGAGTAAGTAGCAGTAGTTGGGTCATGATTGCTGGCAGTGCCAAACCCCACTGATTTGAGATAAGGCTGGAGGTTTATTGTGGAATGGATAGGGTAGAGGTTTTAGGATTTTATTTTTTGCTACTGCACAAGAAATAATTTGCAACCCCATAACATTTAAAATCTGAATGAAATTCAAGATGAAATATTTTAAGTCCTTTAAAATATGCTGGACTCGTGTTTAAAAATATCAGTGATACCTTAGGGATGCGGTAGACAAAACTTCAAACCTTGCCTGAAAAGCAGCTGTTTAATTTTGTGTGTGTGTATCCGTGTCCCCATCTTCTCAGTTATTTCTACTGACAGAGTATTTCAGAAAATTGCTAAGCTGATAGTCAGAAAGAAACAGTCTGATTTCTTGTCTTCAATTGTGGGCGAGTCAAATTAGTTTGCCTTTGTATGACCCATCCTTTTGGTCGCTTTCCTTCCTACAGCCCTTTCTAATACTCATCTCCGGTAGATTTACAGCGAACAGGCTTTTTGAAACACAGGTTTTGGGTTTATGGGAATAAAACAATTTAAGATCAGTGACTCTCTTTGTAGAGTAAGTTTCCATTCTCTTTATCACCCTGGTACCTTACTGCACTTGATACCATTTGAATTTCTCAAGCACACCAGAGTAACATACAGTGTTTCTGGGAAAGGCCTCAGAATTGCCTGTCGCACCAGCGTACGTGTTCTCCTGGTTGTTGAAGGTACCGCCCCGATGTACCTGGGATGAAAACAATTTCCTTAGCACGGGGCCAGGGGGCTGCACTGCAGCGATGCCCAGGAGTAGCACCCCACAGGGGTGTGTGTATGCGTGTCTTCGTGTGTGGTTGTTGCTTTTTGTTTCCTTCCTGCAGAAGTTCCCATTTGTCCCCAAGTGATTTGCCCCCTTATGAGTTACTGAAGCTCAGCTGGATTGGCTCCATCACATCATCTGGGTTTAAGTCATCAGTTATTTTTAGAAGAGATACTGGATTAGTGTGAGATGTCACAGCTTTCGTAAAGTTATGCTGGATTTGATCTCCTTTCATTTTGCTCTGTATGCACAATGAATTAGTTCTGTACAGTGAGCTCAGCCTATAAAATCTCCAGGGCAGGGAGCAAATCTTTTCTGTCATCACACACTAACCTGGCTTTACCTCATCTATCCATGGTCATGTAAGTGAGATGTGCAAATTAACAGCCTTGCCCGGCTCCTGCTACTGGTGATGGAGAAACAGGTTCCCCAGGACACCTTCTGGGTGTGCCTCTCCCCATTAATTATCCTGAGACTGATTCAAGTACCCATGTAGCAGCCTCTGCTAGGTGCAGTGCATCCAAGCCCCCTGCCCAACCATCCCAATGGAAACCATTAACGGCACCAGAGCATTTGTCTGCGTTTGGCTGCTACAAATTCAGTGTCACTAGCTAAGCTGACTTCCCACAGTAAAAATGTAAGAGTAGCTCACTGCTACCTTGAATATGCCAGCCATCATTTCCAACCTACGCTCCCCTCTCTGTTCATTCAAAGACCATTACTGTGCCCAAGGTAGTGTGAAGTGGAATATGAAGTGAATGCACTTGAAACACCCCCCTCCCCCCCTTAAATTTTCCATTTATGCAGCAGGCTTGCTAATTGCCAAAAGAGTGATTACCCTTTCAGGGAAGAAATATAAAACTTGATTACTTTGAATGAGTGTTAGTGAAATTTGGTTCTGATCCCAGCTGGGCAGAAACTGCGTCTCACAGACTTTCTAAAAACACTCACATAGGATCAGTGTAGTGAACCAAGGGCCCGTCTGTGACCACTTTTATCCAGTGTACATTTGTGATACTCTCAAAAGGGGGACTGAACTTTACATACCAGATCCTTAAGCCTGGCAGAGTCCTTTCTCTGGTGTTACATATGTACCTGGGCCTTCATACAGCTGACAAGCTCACTAACACGAGCTGTACAGAATGGAGAAATAGGTACCTTACATGAATGCGATGTAGAAGATCGGCAGCCAACCTTTAAGTGGGGAAATAATCTGGATCAAAACTGGCCTCTGAAGTCAATAGCAGAATGCCAGTATGTACAGCCACGTTTCTGTCTTAAGAGCACCTAGACTGTATGGTGATTTTCATCTCTCTACTTTTCTGACAGTGTAAAGTACGCAGAAGAAAGGACAGGAAAAAAGTTAGGTGATGAACCTAACCAAATGCTGTAACGCAGATAGCGTTATTTTAGAACAAACACTATTTACTATGGTTCTTTCTTAAATGGAAAGTGCAGGTTTTTTTTTTTTTAAATGGGCTGGTGCATGTTACACTGTTGTAAAGTGTATGTATATATGTATATCATCAAAAGTGTATATATACATATAGATAGACAGAAGGATGATGTTTTTCAGAGCCAAGTCTTTAAACAGAGCAGATCAGTAACTTCTGCATTTTACTATGGCATGGTCAGGTTGATTTAAGAATGAATTAAGCAAGCTGTAAATTTAAGAACAAACTCATTCTATGGCCTGAAATTAATTATTATAACCAACATGGTAACTTAATCTCACAAAACCATGAGTTTATTAATAGGTGAAGGAGCTGAAGAACCACAGAGTCCATCCAGCCCTCCGATATAGTTTTCCTAATCTGTTAGAAAAGTCAATGCTGCAGTTTTACAAGGTACATATTCTCAATTAGTGAATGTTACAGAAGATAAACATGAAGTGAATATTTGTATTAATGGGATTCAAACAAGTCAGCTGAAAGAAGTATCAAGTCTAGTTATAACACATGGCGAAAAGAATCAAATTTGGAATGTGATCATATATACTGTTGTACAGCAGATATGTACACTGTTTCATACTGCATGACATCCATAGCATATTCATAGAAAAGTCAAACTAAATGATGGCTTAAAACCTGTACTAACACTGAAATTTGCTTGCTACTTTTGTTAAGTGTTGACAGAGTTAAATATTGTCATTGTGTAAAAAATACTGTATATAGTAGAAATCCTTCAGTATCTTCCACATTCAAATAAAGTTAGGTATTTGGTGTTCAACATCTTAAATTAAATGGCCGATTCTTTCTAGCCTTCAGAAGGAAAAACAAACAATGAACATGCTCAATCGGGTTTGACTAGTACGCTTCTCCCTTGAAGACCTTGCTTCTGAAATCAGACTCTAACATCTATCTTGTCTGAGGTGCGGCTGGGATTACTAAAACATCTGAACACAGTTAAAAAGGTGGAAAGTCCATAGCCATTCTACACACTTTCATTTATTGTCTGGACAATTAAAGTACAAATAATTCAAACACAACAAGGTTATGAAAAAAACATTTACAATACTTTCCCTCAGAAATGATCTAAACTAGCAAGGTTAACATGAAGTCATTCATTATAACTAAAGTATACAACTGCCTGGTCCTAAGAAAGATTTTTTTAAATTATTATTATTCAGATAGTAAAACACATCGTAGAGAAAAGATTCTGACATGCCTTCCCCACTAATGCTTAGCAAATGCATCAAAACTTTCCCAGCAAACTGCGCTCATTCATAGCAGATGATGTATAAAGGTTTCCCTGAACATTGAATGAGTGTTCCTTTAAACTAAAATCTAACATTGTTAAAGTAAAAAACTGATAAAATTATGATGCAGCCTTTGCTTTAGTTATTTGTCTACTACAAAAGTTTGCCTCTTCAGTGTGAAAAAACAATACTTAGTCTACATGCAGTTAGTGGGTATAGCATGGAAAAAATGCACAAAATAAGCACAAGTTATAAATAACCATAACGTTTTATTACCATTAAGACTAAACTTGTATTGAAAAGATTTTATATAACAAGACAAGAAAAGCAATAGCAAATTTAACTATCAACTAGATTATGCATAGCGAGTAACTGTTTCTAGTACTCAGGGAAGAGCATGACCCTTTTTTGTTTTAAATATATAACCATACAAAGCACAAACATACTAAAATGATCAGTGCACTGGACATGGGAGAGCACCCCCTCAGTCATTTTGTTCCCTTAGCTCTGTTTTCCCCAATCTGAATTACATTAAAATAAAGACCCAGTTGTTTTCTTTTCTACTGTGCAGTAAGAAAAAATATTCACAACAAACATGACAATATATCAAACAATATTTCTACACAAGTTACCTTGATACCTCTGTCACTTAAGTATCATAAGAAAACATTTTAAGACATATACAAACAAAACTAGCAAAGTGTTACAACTTATAATAAATTAACCAAAAGAAAAAATAACTTTATATATATATATATTTATATTATATATACACATACACACACAACAAAATGACACAATAATATGCTTCTTCCCATAGTTTAAGTAAACAAATAAGTAGACTAGCCAAACTAGCTATATTTGATTTTGGCCATATGCATCACATCGGCAATTAAATAAATAAGTGTTTCAAGCAACATAAACAGTGTTCCAAATGTGCCAACACAGCCCAATTATATTAGCTTGGGCTATAAAGTGAATTTGAAAATTCTTAACAAATTTAAAGCAAATGTATTTTTTCTAAACACATTACATTTAACTATGATACTAAGATATGTAAATAATTTTGTAGCACCTACTGCTCAAACCAAGGAAGTTTTTGATCAAAAAATTAATTTTTTTAACTTTTGTTCTGCTGATATCCCATACTGATGACTTAAAGAAAAACCGTCTTGCAACTCATCTCCTTGCTTTTGGGTTTTGACTGTGGGTAACTGCGTGCCTGGGAAGAACACTCTCCCGTACTGTATTTAATATTTTTATTACATGCTATGAAAAGATACGAAGATCATCTGTTTGTAGCCCATCCTTCAAAAAACAATCTACTAATCCAGTTTAAAACACACATCTTGATCTCTAAAAAGTTACCAGTGCAGTATGAACATGACAAAGTTGTCAATTTCCCCTAAATTAGCCAGTCAAAATATTTTTTCTCAAATCCAGATTCTCTTGTAAAAATTCTTTATATTTTATAAAAATAGATTTTTCTTGAAACCCATTTTCAGCAAAGAGACCACCTCTTTGGCAACATTGTTAATGTTATTTAAATTGTTATGTCATCAGGTATCCCCCTTTACCCCATTCCCTAACAGAAGACTGTTTAGTTCACATGATACAAAAGAAAAAAGGAAAAATAAAAAAAGTTGCAAAATTATGTTCTTCTTTTTGCAATTTTTATTGTTCCTCTTTAATTTATGTGGGGGGTTTACCAATCTGATTCAATCAATGTTTTGAAAAAAGAAAAAAAAAACAAAAATCTTTTTTCTCGCTTTTAATCCCATTAGTTTGTAAAAATTGTTTTTGTTTTATTATTTTTTCAAATGAGTGAATGGTCATCTTAAAAAGACCCACCTTCAAGGAAGGTAGTAAAACTAGCTGGCCGGGTAAAAATCCCTGCACATTGTTATCTATGTATATTATATTCAACAACGACAGCTATGAAAGAACATTCAATGCATCAAAGGTTTTTTTTTTCTAAGCATTATAAAATCCTTTCCTGTTCCTCACAGGATATCCAATGTTTTAATACTTAGGCAACACTGGCTTATAAAGTCCATGGTTGAATATAAGCCTTGAAGAGTTTTTTTTGTTTTGTTCGTATATATATTTATATATATATATATTTTAGTAAGTAAGGATATGAAATTCAGGATTTGTGGGTTTTATTGGTTTTAAAGGAAACTTGCAATACTCTGTCTCCTAAACGGTATCCATTAAGGCTGGCAATCGCCATGGCAGCTTCGTCGTAGTTGGTCATGGTGACAAAGCCAAATCCCTTGCACTTGTTGGTGTTGAAATCACGGATCACCTTGACATTATTGACTGCTCCGAAGGGGCCAAACAACTGCCACAGCACGCTCTCATCTGAGTCGGGAGACAAGTTGTAGACGAAGATGCACCATCCAGTCCCAGTGTGACCAGGGATATTCATTCCGACAAGGCTTGTCATACCATCAATTGTGATCGGAGAAAACCTACCAAGTAAAAAGAGGGGTCTATTCTAAATATATCTCTTGGCACAAGCTACATGGAACCAAGACTTTAAAATAAATAGGCCAGTGTTAATGAAGGTTCTTGATCCTATCCCTGAAGATAACCACATAGCCACCCTTGGTCTCTAACTCCTACTTAAGTGGAGGGGAGCTGTACTAAACAAACAGACCAAATCTGGGCATAAATGCATCTCCCTTCAAGGATAAGCCCTACTTAGACATATAACAAAGATCTAACAAAAGAAACGCTTAAGGACAATCTAAGTCAAAAAGGGCCTGCACATGCTGCTATAAACACGAGTTCGTTTGAAAAGGCCTGCAGGAATTTGCCACTTATTCCCATCACTAAAAATAATATAGTTTCAGGGCAGTGGAGATCTAACGCTTTACCTCTGCTTTACCTCTGACTAGTTTGCAGTGAAAAAACCCCAAACTTCAAGACTTATTTTAAAGATTAATATGAAACGCCATTGTCAGGATTCAGCTATAACAGCAGCCTCTTTAGCTAAAAATACCATTAGATTTAGAGAGACATCTGTAAGGGGTAGATTTTAATTCTCCTCCTAACATAGTCCTTAATTGACATACATTGGGAAAAACCCAGTTAATAAAGAAGTCCCAAAGCTGGCCACATATGAAAGAAGATGTGCAGCACTTTAGAGTAAAACAGTGCATACATATAATTAATGAGCATGTCAACTAATGCCTTCATACTGTGAGACTTCATGTCCATGACAGGCTCTTAGGTTCTTCAGATAGTCAATGTAGAGAGACAAGCTCCTAGAAATCTAACATAGCACCCTAACTTGCCCCCCGCCCTCCCCCCCTTGTCTTTTGGAACCTGTTTTCTTTAACCTGAACATCTGAATTGGGGAGCTAAAGCCAGGTAGTGTGTTTATGAACACAGAACCATCACAGAACACCACAGGCTGGACAGGACTTACGGAGGTCATCTGATCAACCTCCTGCTCGAAGCGAGGCTAACTTCTCAAATTAGATCTGCTGCTCACGGCCTTGCAGAGGGATGTTTTGAAAGTCTCCAAGGATGGGAACTCCACTCCTGCAGCTCCTGCTCCATGGCTTCACTATCCTCACTGTGAATGATTCTCCCTTATACTCAGTTGAATTTCCCCTGCTGCAACCTGTTACTGTTGACTCTTGCCCTTTTGCAGTTGACCTCCGAGAAGAGTCCAGCTTCATCTTCTTTCTAATGCCCCTTGTAGGCAGCTCAAGACAGCAGTCAGGGGCAAAACTCTACGTTCGCCTTTCCTGAATTTCACCACGTTCCTCCAGCTTGTCAAGCTCTCCCCAGTGGCAGCCGTGGCCAACAGCACAGTGACTGCCCCTGGTCCCTCACCAATTTAGTGTCACCCATTAATGCAAGGAGGGCGCATCGCAGCCCGTGACTCAGGTTATTAATGAATATGTTAAGCAGTATCAGCCCTCAGGATCAACATAATTTTCCTTTCATCAGTTTGAAAAAAAAAAATGACATGCTTTCTGAAGCTACACTTTGGGATATGTTTTAAAATAACAACTGCACAGAGGAAACGTCTTAATAAAAATCCAGTTTCACATGTACCTTCAATATGATGAGTTTTAATACCAGAACTGAATAATAATTCCTCAGGATTTTCTGAGCGATGACTGAGGGAGTGGAGGGGGGGGGACTCAGTGTTGCTGAGTGAGCTCTTGCACTCTCCAAAACTTCTCCTTTTACACTTGTAATATCTCCACACACATTTAGCAATCTGCACAATATTATGCAGAGTATATTAAATAACCATAGAAGAAACTATACACTTGATGGCTGCTCACCATTCTGTTGACTCCTGATGGCACTATGTGTATATTCAAGGAAGAGAGACACTTGGAATAATATACTTAAGCTGAGGAACATCACTGGGGTGTAGCCACACTATAAACGAGCAGTTCACGAATGCTCACAGCATCGGATCCTCAGACATACATACAGGTTTGCAGACAGCTTATTAAAAATGTGGCAATTTTCCAACTGAACTTCACTTTTGCAAATCCTACTCTCAACATCTTTTAGTTTCTCTCCCGCACACTGAAACTAGTGACATTATCATAATGATTCAGCATGGCTCTAACCCATGGTATTCCCCCAGCTGCTGAAAACAAAGACGGCCGGACAGGGCCAATTTATACTGCTCCTTCCACTGTATGTGGAATTGTAAATAAGAAGGCCAGGACTGACAGCTTGTACAAGCCAACACCTTCAACTTCTTTTGAAATTTGGAAGATGGGACTTTGAGCCCATTGCTGACAAGTGCCAACTGTGCTAGTAACATACATAAGCCAGCAAATGCTCCTTTTCGGCAATGTTTAAATTTTACATGAAGTACAACACTAATGTATACACTACCCTGTAAGTGATGTTATTGTAAAATCTGTACAATGCAAAGCTGTGCACGTCACACAGTATGTTATAAAGTTCTGCATTGTTAAGGAATGCTGCACTAATGTAAAGGGTTAAAGTTTCATACAGTTCACTGGAGAGCGGCTTCTCCCTGGAAACCTTTAGGAGCCACGCAGCTTTCAACTATTTATGTACCGTAAGCACAGGAGCTGCTGTAAATCCAAGAAAACATGCACAAAACTAGTGCAAGTATATTGACACAAATACAAGATAACCTGTTGCATAAGTAGCTTTGCTACTAGCAAGTGATCTGAAATTAGCATCAGTAAAAACTTTGTTCCACATCAGCACATCTCATTTTCCATCAGTATCACACACTTAACACAGGGAAAGAAAGAACCAACCCCCAAACCCAGGAATGCTACACTACAGATGTTTCAGAGGCAGTTTCAGAAATTTTTATCAATACAGTGGTTTTTTGTGACCCTACACCTGTAAATACAGGGTTTGCTAGCGCAAGTACAAGTTTTCAAGATTTGCTGGGAGGAGATAAGAACTAATTTCAGATGCCTACAAAACAACTTAAACACTGTTGTGATTTAAGATTAACATTGCAGACTGAATATTAGGAAAGCAGATCCCTAACCTATAAAGGCAGGTAATTCGCTCTCTTTCCCTCTGTAGGTCATATGAAATCAGAATTCAAACCCTCACTAGTTCGGACTAAGCCCTGTTTGTCCTGCACCACATGCCAATGCAATCCTGGGGAAGCAGCAGCAGCAAAAACCCAGGGAAAACTAACCCATCCTTGTGACACTGACTTGTATCTGACAGGTACTTGAGGCTGAGAGTTTTGCCATGTTTTTGGCAATGTATCAAGAAACAAGTGAGAGGGGAGAACACGGGAAGCCGTGTGTGATAACATCAGGTGGTAAGTTCTGACTCACACCAAGTATCACCATCACCACTAAGGATACTGCAGATGTAACAAACATACAATGAACACCAGAAGCAGCGCTGCTGCGAAGATATGCCGCCTCTGTTTTGACTATTGCTTTTTTAATTCGTCTTAAGATTTGTGATTTGTATGATAGCTACCGTGGCAGTAGTTAAAACCCATGTTACTGTCCACTACTAGCTAGTGTAAAGATATACTTACCATACCATTTTACGGGATGAGCTTTAAAAAAACTCAAATAATTTTCAAGTGTAGTGAGTAGACCATTTCAGAAGGTTAAGAAGTATTTTCTCATCTTAATTGTGGGGGATGGCTGGACATCTTAGGGTAACATCAGGAATAAGACTACACCTTTATTTTGCTGTAAGATTCACTTGCGTTGATGTGTGCCATTAGAAGAAACACTAACAACACGTCAACTCATTTTAGCTATCAGATCAAACATTGAACATACTCATGAAACAGCATAAATGTTTGCAAACCAGCTGAGCTTTATCACACATGCGTGCACATACATACGAACACACAGAACTATTTTAAACAAAAAAGAAATCTC
The DNA here is from genome assembly GCF_018139145.2 of Gymnogyps californianus. NCBI lineage: Eukaryota > Metazoa > Chordata > Aves > Accipitriformes > Cathartidae > Gymnogyps > Gymnogyps californianus. The sequence continues at coordinate 28,729,070 of NC_059478.1, read as the reverse complement.
AAGCACCGAGAAAATTTCAAAGTATTAAACCTGTAACAAAAGAAACTTAGGGCTGATTAAGGTGCACACAGCTGTATTTTCAAGTCAAACTCGTGAAGCCAGGTGTAGGAGAAAAGGTCTTAACTGCGAGATTTAGACAACAGCAGCATAATTCTGGTTTTGACTGTTAAATTTTCCATTATCAGATCGGAGATTCATTAAAAACTTAAGTTAATAGTTCTGATTCTAGAAAAAGTGCCATTTAGCAGGGCGACTGCAGTTTGAATGCTTGTAGCTGTTGCACCTAAACCATTTGAGAAGCCCACCTGTAAATAAAAAAGGTCGGAAAAAAACCCACAGAATTTGCATGTGCGGCCTTTAAAGTAACAAAACCAACTGAAGTCCAAACTTAAAAAGAATTTGACATGCTGGTGGAAGAAAAGAAGGAATTAAAAAAAATAAAGTTAGTGAATTAAAAAAAATAAATTGTAGCACCAATCTGTGCCAACACGGACATCTGGCAATCTGTGGAATTCTAATTACCTCTTTACGCCATAGGCCATATTAAGCAAATTGTCCAGCCTGAAAAGAGAAGGAGGGTCTTTGGGTTAATGTCTCACAGATGGCAAGATCGCTCAATGGAACTATTATTAATAGCGTTCCATTTTCAAAGAAGAATCGTTCAACAAGTTTCCCACACATCTAAGGAGCCTAACAACTCCCGGCCTGCTTTGTTAAGTCTGAGGTTGTGCTTAAATTTCCACCACAGCATTTAAAGTCATTTTTAACTTGTCTACAGCCTTAGAGAAAACCTTCATTTCCAGGGTTTGGTTTTAAAAAAAAAAAATCAGCTTGATTTGTCTTTTTTTAGACAATTTTAGTATGAAATTTTTGCAAATAATTCAACTGTTCACCTTATATTTACAGTTAACTTGGAAATAAAATGTTACAGTCCAAAATTGCTGGAACTGGAAAACTTCTTGATTCTAACTGCTTTAACATAATACTAAATATATGTAAGGTAGTGGGAAGAATGTATTAATCCTCCACGATACGTCAATCTAAATGACCCCAAATTTTGCAGAATATAATCATCTGCTTTCCATGGGAGTACAACAAAGTCCTTCTATCCATGGAATGATTCAGTGATAACCTCAATGGACACAGCTGTGTGCCAAAGACACAAAAACAAGTATAAATTTAATGTATCCAATGACCGACTTTTTTATGATCTTTGATTCATTAGCACTTTTCATCACTGAAAAACTAAAATTACTTTTGAATAATTCTCTAAAGCCAGTATGCAACTCAGTTATGTGAATATGCCCAAGTTTTCTTTTTTGAAGGCAGACTTTTTATTTGAATGCTAGGTTGCCTGAAAATTATTATCAAATATAAAAGTAATGAGAACATCATGCATTGTTAACTCTGGCTTAAGTATCAGATGAAAACACTATATTGAGAATGCAAAGCATAAAACATCCCTGAAAGCATCTGAAGAATCACACCAAAGACTAATACAAGGTCTCTTTTTACTAAGAGCAGATATCTCAGGCTAATAAATTTAATGATACTGCTGCTGACTGGAACAGACTCAGCTTTTTTCCTGCTACCAATCCACTGTCATTAACATCAAAGTCTAAGCTGCATCAAAACTGTAATAATATAGCAGAAAATAAAAGCATTACCAAAAAAATGAGAAAGAACAGGATAGTCACTGCTTATCTGATTATCAGTGTAACTCTATTCTGTCCTCCCTTTTTCTATGAGCCTTCAAGAGATCCGATTGTACAGTACTTCAGCTGTTTTAGTAAATACAACATGACTAGTGCTGTCAGCAGATTTTCCTCCTCATTCTCCAGGAAAGACTATTTAATTTTACGAAGAAAATCAGGTCAGCCTACGCAACTAAAGCATATTTTCCTGCGCAGCACCTGCCCCACATTGTCATCACTGGTGGAACTTCAGTTGTTTTCCAGGTAATTACCTGAATCTCTGAGCCTGGTGGTGAAGTGGTCCAGGGTAGCGTCTGTTGGGAGACTGATACAGCTGTGAAAGGAGTGCCTGGCTTGTTTTCTGGCTGGGGTTATTGGCAAACTTCACAGTAATTGGTTCTGTAGCACCACTAGGCTTCTGGCCATTTAGTCCCTTTATGGCTTCTTCTGCCTCTATTCTCTTATCAAAACGGATAAATCCCACACCTCGAGAAACCCCTGGGAAGTAAAAACATGTGAACGGGTGAATATTTGTAGGAATAGCCTCATCTATGTAACGAACATAAACTGAATGTTGGTTTTCACTTCACAGAATACATGGCTTGCAAATTAAGGAAAGTGCTATAAAGAAAAATTCTCTTCCCCACCTGTATTCTCCAAAATCAGCCCCCACCATGTTTAATACAACGATTTTAAGTAAACAACATTCTGCATTTTGATATCCCTCATTAAAGAGGCAGCAGTTGTGCCTCCAAACAGTTATGCTTATAAAGAACCAGGTACTGCATTTTACACTGAAAGTCATACTGTCTTAAATCCCCTGCCAGCAAGCGTTTACAATTTTGCCATTTCCAGAAAAACATGCATATATCAAGAAAAGTTTTCTTTTAACCTGTGACTTGATCAACCAGAATCCGTGAGGTGATGATGCGCCCATATTGTGAGAATAACTGCTCTAATTCTTTCTGGGTCATTGTTTTCGGAAGGCCGCTGACATACAAGTTCGCATCTCTGATCGATGCTGAACTTGGACGGGCATATGACACCTATGGATTGAAGAAAAGGAAAGGCAGATTAGTAAACTAGAGCCACCCTTTGCATTTTAAATGGACAGATTATCTGCTGTTCTCTCGCAAGCAATAACCCCTGAGTTCAGATGCTACCTGTTCTGCAAAACCAACAGAGCCAGGAAAGGCTGGCAGAACAAAGGAAGAGCTAGAGAGACCTTAAAAACGGATGCAAGGGTTCTTTAAGTGCAGTCATAAAATAACTATTGTTCAGAGGTAGATTAACGTGCAACTTCCTACGCATGGCTTTGTAAATTTACCCCTATGGCTTGTGGGTGTATGGATGATTTACTGTATCGAACATGTAATAACCTTAGCACATACGTAGCACTCAAGTTCCAGCATGTTTTTCTCGCCCGCCCCCCCCCCCCAGCATCTGAAACAGATCAGGTTATTTGCAGAGTGATCTTTCATGCTATCTCTCTTTGTGTTTTCATCCTGAGCTGGCAAGATCTGTTCTGGATGAACAGTAAAAGTACTGGTGAAATTAGACTAAATTAACATCTGCTCAGGGAACTGTATACTGACACTTATTGTCACATCTGCAATTTATCACGAGAAGTTCCCTTGCACTATAAGCCCAGAACCAGACCATAACATATTATGACCAAGCAAACAAGAAAATCTAGCTGAGGTACTGCATGTATGCTGTTAGAAAATTACTAAATCAAGACTCTAACTGCTCTTCTACCTATGAATCAGATTTATAATTATAATATGTGCATAAAAAGCCTTCTGCACTTTTAAAGTAACATATACATTTAGAATACACACATTTAACATAACAAAAATACTTCCTGGATAAAGCCTAATGGCAAGTATTCAGCACGGATCATGAAGAATTACTTTGCAGCACATCTGAAATAGCATTGGATCCAAACCTGAATATTTTGCACTTCATCTTGATTTATTTAAATATAAACAGGTCAGTACATTCCTGCATTATGTCTTAAAGTGTGTCTTGGAAGGGAATGGGGGGGTCCCATCATGAATACAATACATTCAGCAATTGTCATCCCCGCTTCCGAGCCTTAGCCCAAACACAAGTGATGTCAAATGGATGTCTTCCTGTGTTTTATGTGTCAAAGAGTTGTCTTTATGTGCTCCACACCTAAAAATAGATGTTGACTCAACACAGAAAATGATGTTAATGACTAATACTTGCTTCCACAATCTTCTCTGCATAATAGCAGACAAACTCTAAAGATTCTAGATTTTAAGGTTTTTGGCAACTTCTTTATAACTTACATGTTTGTACATAACCTTTTAAATCTAACATTTACAGAGAAGGCTAGAGAGGAGGTGGAAAAATTTAGGGAAAGAAATGTGAAAAAGAGGTTAGATAAAACATTTGCATCAACTGAGGCAAGCTCAGGCACAGCACAAAGGCACAAGCAGACGTAACAGCCAGAGAAACCTTCAGCTGCTGAGATCAGTGCTGAAAGGGAGAAGGATATTGGGGTGGAAACTATTTTGTGCCTCAGTGATTCAGGACCTCACAGCCCATGAGCTCCTGATGGGGTGCAGCATTTAAGTCACTTAATCGCTGGTCCCAAACACCCCTCTGATGCTCCAGGACCAGAACACACACAGCGCCGCTTGGCTTTTATGTAACTAAGATCAAGCCAGGTGCTTGGAGAAACCAGGGATAACTACAACACTGCTTTCACCTACGGATACCATGCCGAAAATCACTGGTTTTGACCATGCTTGGTTTGGTGGTCTCGTGTTGGTGGCTTCTCATTTATACGCCATGGCAGGGCGTTCGGAAAAGCAGACTCTCTCTCCACTCTGCAAATGCCTTACCTTGAGAGGGTACTGTAAGGGTTCAGACACCTACAGTTTAACCTACTTTAGGAATAACAGTTTAAAAAACACTTAAGAGCCTCTCTGGAGTGGGGTAGGGACCTTACCTATTCCTCAAAACTGAAAGCTGCAAAATTAATAAAGTTCCTGGGAAAACAGCCAGGGGTTTCCTTTGGGTTTTCTCCCTCTGGCACATTCATTAACCAAATGCCACGTTACAGGGAATATGAACAGTACTGGGATACGCAAAAAACCCACTACTTCCCAGAGCACCGAGTACCTGACATTTTATATATGCACTTCTACATACAGAAAATGCTCTGCTCTTGTGGGCCATGCAGACACGCAGTGGAAGGAGACACCGCACACGCTCACAAATCCATCTACTCACAGCACATGTAAACACCTACCACCACTCGGGTCTAATTTTTATTTCCTCCTGCAATCAAACATTCAGGTTGCAGGGGAGCCTGGGCCAAAGAAAGCAGCTGCCAAAAGCAACTCAGCTGTCTTTAGTATCAAGGAGAAAAGGCTGCAAGCTGAATGGACTCAAGGCTAGTAATGTCAATTATTTATCTGCTTTTGAATATTTTTCATCTTTCCTCTCAGGTCAGCCAATGACAAATCAATCGGTTAGACTGTGCCATCCTCCCTTCAAGCTGTTATTCAGTTAGTACTGAGGACGGGATGTCATCCCACGTATTAGCTATCAAATGAGGAAATTGCCCACCCTGACCCTCCACCAGACCAGAAGCTCCCTGTGCTGTGAAAGTTAAAGTGGAAGCCAAAACCAACTCCCATTTTATCACTGAAAATTGCAAAGCACTGGGTGAGGATGCCACATTAATTCTTTATATTCACACTTCAGAATGACTTTTTTTGCTTACAGCAGAGTTAGCGCCCTATAATGAAATACTGTGTTGAAGAAGAGAATATGGAAATCCTAGCCACTACAAAAAATTCAAATAAATGACCTGGAGAACGCCAAACTACTGTTTGACCCAGACATTTCTCAGCATTAAAATGTTTGTCCAGTTGTATGACAGTTGGAGGTTGAACAATGGTGTTACATTTCGCTGTGTAAGATCATTTAGGAGTTCTTCAGTCAAGTTTGCAAGGGAGATGATAAAATATTGTACAATTCATTTTAATGGCTTGCTGGCCTCTGATGTTAGTTTCTATAAATATATATACACTAACTGAAAAACATTTGCTAGGATATTTCTCATCTGACATTGAACATTAGCCTGTGTAAGGGCTTCTCTTCAGCATAAACAGCCATCTCAGGAGTCTGCACCACTGTCTCCAAACACTACTGCAGAGTCATAAGGTCCAGCATTTCATATCTTCCATGATAATGCACATTTTTGTTCAGGAGCACAGAAAATATCTTCCAGTTAAAGTCATTATCTTCCCTATTGATTTCCTACCCATTTTCACACATAGAAAACTTTTTGAAAAATTTCTAACCTCAAGACTCTTCAGAACGTAAATTGAAGCAGTCTGGTCTTTCCAAGCCAGAGCCCACAGCAAAGTCACCCAGAGGCATGAACGCATCCCATTTGTCTTACAGAGGCGAGGCACTGGACATGTAACAGCAACTATTTAAACACTGACATTTAACCGCTTCACTGCTGCTCATCGTAAGAGATGCCTTCAGCTTATATGCTAATCCTGGACTTCTCGAACATTAAGTCCATTTCTAGAAGCCTCCTCCCAAAATTCAAATCCTGTCTGCTCTGGAGAGGAACAGCATCATCCTTCCCTGAAGTGACATGCTCTGCCAGCAGAGCCACCCTGCCCCTGTCAAAACATCTGCTGACAAGCAACCTAGCAGCTCACGTCTTTCAAAAACAAAACTTCTCCAAGGAGATGTATGTCTTGCTCTGCATCTAGCGTTACTCACCCGGGAACATGAGACTAGTCAGGAGCCTTTAATGAGAGAGTGGTGCACGGCAGCACAGGCATCCACAGGCCACCAAACCATTCACCGATGGTACCTGCAATCCCTGGGACATCTCTCCAGCCACAAGCAGGTAAGGTGCAGTCAGTGTTAAATGACTCCCTGGGTAGCTTTCAAAAAAGTTTGTGTAACATTAAAAAATACTAAACTTCTTGGTGACCTTAATTCTGAAAGACTTCGCTTTATCTCTTTCCATGACACGCTCCGAGATGTAGGATTTCTTGCATGACTTTTGGGGTGAATCACTTCACTTTTTTCTGCCTGAGGTCCAAACATGTAAAATGGGGACAACTCTGCCTTCACTTGCTGCCTCTTATTCCACTGGTACGCACTGGAAGTGCTTTAACACAACCGCTCAGAGAGCTTCACACATGTAAATAAGCACAATCTCACTTGTTTCATGCACAAACAGAACTAGAAAGTAAAATCTGCTTAACACCAGACAATAGGCTATGGCCAGAAGAGACATTTCCCCACAGCCACTTCCAGACCCCTCATCCATGCCCTAATTTTGTGCAAACACACAGATTTGAGAAACCCTCCTGTGAAAGCTACGTGCTTTGTCAGAACAAGCACTCACAAAAGCCTCTGGTCCAGAGGCCGAAGACCAGAATCTGGAATATTTTCACATCTGCTGCTTGCACTGCTTTGTCCTTTCTCTTCTCTAAGCCTTTGGCTGGGGGACGGAGGGGAGCGATGATGCACTTACTGTTGAGCGATTCAATGTGATTTTACTGGGATTAATTATGATTGCAGGTAAGATACAATGGTCTATCCCATCATTTCAGGAAAGTCATCCATAGATAATAACCTAGATGCACTCTGGCTGTATCAAGAGGAGGGCTAAGAAATAATTGCTCTGGCTTTGTAGAATGAAAAGGACTCATTGGCAGGACTGAAGCAGTTAAGAGAATTCTCGATTAAGAGAAGATGCACAAAACAGGTAAAGACTCTCTGGTGCCTGCTGAAAGCAGCAGAGCCAAATCTGAACTTCAAACACAGCACTGAAAGGTCCTTCGAGCTGCAGCATCACTATGGGCACAAAGGGTGCAGAAGAATTTGTTAACAAGTACTACAAAGTCCAAAAGGTTACACAGACAGAGGTTCCTGAAGAGTAAAAATGAAGTAAACTTAGTTGAGGCTTTCCAGGTCTGTAGCATCTTTACAGTTTCCTCTCCAAGGCTTTGTCCTGGGGTGCAGCAGTCACAGCAGATGACCCCTCTTACGACTAACTCTGAGCTACCACAAAACAGAACAAGCAATTACCTTAATTTTAAAAGGAACTATAGAACAATTACATCCCAAATCTGCAGCTTGCAAATGCCTGTAATCTGAATTTTCAGGGAAGGACTGCATGCTCTTTTACACCTCTACCCTCTACAAAGCTGTGCTGGAGCTGGGGGGAAATGCAGCCGAGCGCATCTGAAGGCAGCTGATGAGGCAGCAGAGCACATGGGGTGCATGCAGCACATGCTGCATCCCTGTACACACAGGGGGCCCAATGCAACCGCATACATGGGAAACTTAAAAATGCAAATCCCTCTTTGCCACAGTCCAACATGCTCAGCTCCTCCTAGTATCTTCCACCCCCCCCAGATGCTCCATCTCCTCTCCCTCACAGAACACCAAAGCTCCCTCTGTGCCTTCCCCCCATATTTCGTTTTCCCCAGCTCCCCCAAAAATCAGAGTATCCTCAGACCTCTCTGTACACCCTCCCCTTACCACCCAGCCTTGCACAACATCCCATTTCTTCATTGGGAGAAGTAGCTGCAGGTGATGGCCGGCCAGCTCAGTGGCAGGTAGCCCCCGGGGAGGCTATGGGAGAATACGGATGGAAAAGGCAGGGTTTTCGGCAGAGCATTGCACCAGGGGCACCCAACACCAGAGTTCTGCTACTGTAACTATCAGCAAGCCAGCACTTTCCGGCTGTAACTCAAATTGTTGGGTTTAACTCCCCCCCCCCCCCCATACCTTCCAAGCAGTTTGGGATGGGGTGCAGAAGATGCAGCTCTCTTCCCCATCGCTTGCTGCCACAGCCTTCCTCCTCCCCTGCGCTGTGCTTCCCATGCCTCCTTCACCACTGAGCATGACTAAAAGGCAATCTTTTTGACAAATGACTTTGTAGGACAGAGAAGTCTGAGGCTGCTGTTATTTGGTTACCCTACAGTGACAGGATGGTTTGTAGCTTTGCGGACAATTACAAGAATTAACATGGACAGATTTAGAGCCTGAATTTTGTAGAAATATCTGGCATTTTTCAAAATGCCAGAGAAACCAAGATAAATAGCAAGATCTTTGAGCAATGTTACTACTTTATTTCCAGAAAACACAGGAGTAATTTCTCCCACTGCCCTATTCATTGTATTTTAAACTAGGACCATCCAAGTCCTATTGATCAAAACAGGAGAGTAAAGCAGAAATAAATATTTTGAACAATAAGAAGTGTTAAATAGCAGTAGCTATATTCCATGTTATTTATTCACTTAACTGAAAATTAAAATAATTAGAGAAAGCCTCTGACCACAGAGGAATGATTTATCTGTTTGGTATTTTATCATGATAGATTTGATCGATTTAAAAACTGGAAGGCATCAAGGGCTCAGAGAACCCAGATTCCTTCTCCCCTCACCAGAGACTTCTCCCTTTGCTCCAGCAGTGTCACAGCATGCTACCTGTTCCTGCAAAGGAAGAACAAACCTATTCCTCAGGCAACAGAGAGGAGGACATAAGACTGCACTTCAGAGGGTCACCGGCTCTTTTTAGATTTCAAACTTCCTTTCAAAACTCTGTTCTGCCCTTGTTCCAGCATCCCCCAACATGAAGCCAGGTCACCTGAATCCCCATGTAAATTGGAAAACACTTCCTTCGCATCCCTTCAGACATCGTCCTTTTTTCAGGGCAAAGCAGCACAGTTTAAACAATCTGTACCCCGTGCATCACACATCTTATTTTGCTTCTGATATTTGATGCAACTGAATTGCCAGGCAATCTTCAACAACAGCAGTGACCTTTCATATGCTTTTATGGATGGGCAAATTTAATTTCTAAAAATAGATTCAATTTCTGGAATATATATTTATTTCAACACACGCTGTATCCTCCCTCATTCTAAGCTGTTTTGTAGAATTATGTCAAGCTTTAGCTGTAAAAATAAAGTGAAGCCCTTCTCCCTCACAAGATGATGATGCTATGAAATGGCGTAAATAAAATATGCGCTACGATCAGCTGAGGAGGAACATAACGTGTATAACTTATTACCACCAAACACACAACACTTCCTTCAATGCTTTCGCCAAACAGATATTCTGTAAATAGTCACCTCTCGACTTTGACTTGAAAGGGCATCATTGACTTAAATAAAATGCACATAAATATTTTAGCTGCTACAGTGAAAAGGGATTATTTATTGTAACAATGAAATAATAAAAAGAACATTTCTTCAGTTATTTTAGTCTGCACATCTGAGAGCAGACTGCGCCTAGCTGTTTTGCTGATCCTGCTATAAAACCAGTTCCTCCTGTGACTGCATGGCTGTTCTGCAAGGCATCAGGAGAGAGAGAGAGAACATTAAGCTACCACAAAAACGTTACAGAAGTGAGAAGGACAGAATTTGGAGACACATACAGAAAATATATATATATTTTTTTTTTTAAACAGGAATTAAGCCTTGCAGGGTCAAAAAATGAGTGCAAATATGACACCCCAGAGCCAGCTCACGTTCAGTCTAGGTACAAGGGACAGCAGAGCCCACACCTGTTTGGGCAAGGAGATGGGACACAGCCAGCAGGACCAAGGTGACCTTGGCAGGCAGAAGTAGCTTGCCCCTGTAAGAGGGCTTTCACAGATTATTCATTTCAACTTTCCGTCAAAACAGTTTCCAAAAAAAAAAAAAGGTAGCCAGAGAAATGCTACCTGCAGGGCTGCAGCTACCCAGAGTACACAGGCAGAGGCCAAGGTTCAGCCTATCCATCAACCCGACATTACAGACTCATTCTGGGGCACAAAAACCAACCACACTTGTGAAGAAAACAGAATAAAGTAATGCTCAGTACTCTTCCAGCTCAGTATTATTCTAGTATTTAAATATTTTTTAGCATACAAAACTATATGCCACCAAATCTCTTTCTATGTGTTCTTCTGAGACAGGCTTTTTGAAGGCAGCAAAAGTGCATTTTTTAGTAACTGTAAAGGGCATCTAGCTAAAGTAATCATCTCTGATAATTAAATATAGTAATTCCATAAATTAAAATACTTCAACCTTATAACGAATCACAGTGAGATGCTGGAAAGGGGCACGTGGGGGCAACAGGCAAGGTAGGAGACTGCAGCAGCACCAAGTACGATTTCTCATCACTTTGCAACCCTTTGGAAACTAGGGACGTCTCCAGTGACACGAGCGCTGTCGGGAGCGGTAAAACCACAAGATTCACCACTCAGTCAGCATGAACGTTGGGAAACCTCCATCCTCACCACACAGTACCAGGGAAGTAGACCTAATTTATTAAGATTTCTAAGAGCAAAACATAATTAAAAACACAAAAAACCAAGAGGGTAAGGTGAGGTAATTGCATGTAATTCTGCAATTAAAAACTGGGTTGGAAACTGCCGATTAGATGTCCATGTGTCCAAAGCTTGGCTATTTGAATAGAAAGCTCCCTTGGGTTGGTTTTAGGCAACTACACAAACACTTGCTTGAAAACAATTTTATTTAAAAAAAAGCCTACACATCTTCCCAATCACTGCAGAAATTATGCAGCTCCTGTGTATGCAGGTAAGGTCCGTCTCTTTCCTTATTATTAAATTTTAACAGCTTTCAAGAGCCCAACAAAATGTCATGTATTCTATAAAAGTCTACTAGCTATTAATAAGCATGAAAACCCCAAACCTAATAAACCACTTCTATTTAAAATTTATACTATATTGAAAAAAAATTAAAGAAAAAACATTCCGCAAAGATGTTTTAGCATGAGAAGTTCCTGAATAACGAAAAATCTTACTATACATGATAAAAAGGAAGGCATAATGGTTTAATTTTGCACGCGAGAGAAATGTAAAATAATAATTGGGGTGGGTTGGAGTTTTTGGAGGCCTTTTTGTAGCTTATATGTTTCCTGTAACCTTGGAATATTATCAATACAATAGCATTGCTCCGGCTCACAAAATCAAAAACAGAGGCAAAACTACATTTTGGACAAGAAATGTAGCACCTTTGCTAACGCTGAATAATGTTCAAAATATAAAACTGCTGCATTAAAAACTGATCTAGATTTTTCAAGTTCTACTGAGTTTTTAACAAAGTATTTAGAAGGTAAGTTAGTACTTTCAGAATATTATATTTTTCTTGATAATGTGCCTTTAAAAGCAATTTGGAGAGCAACTTACTGCTCAGCTTTTCACTGTAAACAGAAACTGCTGTGTCCGAGCATGGATTTCCACCTGCAGCAGTAGGTAAGACAGTAGATCGCTGTTTTGCCTTTTATATTCCTGTAAATTTTTCTATTTAACTCTACAAAACCATGCTGTGAGCATTTGGATATATGGCCCACATAGATATCTATCGGATGGAACCTGGTTGGTCTAAGGGAGCTCTGGAAGTAGCCTTCTATATGTAATCCATGCAGCTACTCCACCACTTTCATAACTCTCAGCTCAGGACTTCTGCTCTTCACTGATCAAACAGACCAGGGAAAAACTTGCTTGAAACAATCCGTAGAGATGCACAGGAATCCAACAAATATTTTTGCTTTAGGGAATACCACTTTGTCCAAATCAAAACCTTTAGTGAGAAAAGGTACATACAACTAGACTATTGACCATACAGTATCTTTTTTGCAAGATACAAAATCACTGACATTATTTGTACCAATATTTTCAAAAGTAAAAATTCTATTTTTATTTTCTTTAACATTTTTGGCTTTGAAATACAAATTAATTGCAGAAGAAAAATTAAGAATGGTACAAATCAAAAGCCAGCATTCAAATATGATCAAAGCAGTTTCAGATAATTTGAATCAGATCTGCTGTTTGTTCCCCTTCAATTTTTTGATTCACATTCCTTAAGCTGTGTTATTTGTCAGAATTTGGGATGTGGAAATCTTCCGTAAGCTGTTTCAAAAAAGCTTTATCAGCCAAGCAAGAAAAAAAACGTGACAGTGTAGAAACTTGCTTTTCTTGTGAGACTACTAAAGAAGGTTGTTGAATAACTAATGGTCTATTACAACAATGAAATGAGAGACTTCAGTGGGATCTCTAATCCCTCCAGCTTTTAAAAGAATAAATCAAACTAAGGATGTGGAAATTGAGAAAAATGTTTGGGGTTCTTTTTTTTGCAAATGATATGTTCTAATTTGAGAGAAACATACTTTCAACACCTGATAATGACATGAGTGTCACTAAAAGAGAGCTCCATGTCAAGGTATTTCCCATTAAAACACAAGAAAATATGTAACTTATTAATACAGCATCATGTATTTAACCTCTGTTTATGGATAATGGTATCACTACGGCTGTTTTACTCTACATTTAAGCCTCACTGCAATGCTTTAACGAGCTTCCCATTACTTTCCCCCCTTTAACAACAGCAGCAATTTCAGAGAAGAGAGATTTCATCTTCTGCATGTCCTCCCATTGTTCCAAGGTGGAGCTCGTTAGCCGAGTGCCCTTTACAATGGAGATTAAAATAGTGATGAAATTGCCAGAAACCATTTCAACTACTTTCTCCACTTCCTGAATTGAGCAAAAGGCATTTTGTATTGTCTTACCTTTATGGTTTTGGTCTGGAGTCTGAGTCCATTTAAAGTGTTAATGGCTTTCTCTGCATCCTTTGGATCAATATAGTTAACGAATCCATACCCTAAACTCTGCCCTGTTGAAACACAAGAAACAAAGAAAAAAAGGACTGAGTTTTTTTTTAAGCACAGGAACAACTTCCAAGAGTGGGAACACAATTTTCTTACACTGTTCATCTCATCCCTACTTTCCCCTATGATCTCTATGCCGTTCTTCACCATTTCATTGTCTCCTTAATACAGTGGAAGCCAACATAAAAAACTTTAAATTGCTGCCCTGGAGATCCTACTTTAAAAACAAAAAGAAGCAGCCCCTCACCCTGCCTTCCCCAGGAGTTTATGAAAAGCGTGTACGAGGCTGGACAGCAGCAGAATTGTGTAATAGTTTTGTGCAGAGTTCCTAATAAATGTAACTGGCTGACCTGCCAGAGCAGTAATGAGGCCACCTCTTAAAAAAAAGATAAAAAGCACACACACATAATTTTGCTACTGTTTATAAACAAGTTTATAAGTGTTTAAAATGCAAAAGTTAGGAAACTGTTTTAACACTAACCTTGAAGCAGCTGACTGAGAAACAGACAGCCACCTTTACATCTTGTTTTATTGCTCAGTGAGCAGCCAGTAAAGAGGAGGAGGAAGGACAGATCAAATTGCAGTAGGGTAAGAGACTGCATTAAAGCTTTCCTCCATGTATTAGCGAAGATGGCAAAACCAAAACAGTACAACTGCTGCTGTGCACGGGATGGCAGGAGCTCACTTTAGCAGCCAAAAATCATTTCAACAGCTTCTGTTTTACTAGCAAGATCTGTGTTTGTGTTTGCAGTAGAAAGAGGAGACCTGGTTAATAACTGGGATAAGTAACATGGAGCTGGAGAGGCTGTGCTGTTAAGCACTACAGATGCTCATGCACACAGCGCAGGGACAGAGCTGTGGGTCTGCAATGGGCTGTGAGAACCCGTACCAGGGAGGTACCTTTTCCCAATTCTAAAGTAGCAGTTTTGCAGCATCGATTCTACTAATGCAACGTGACGGAGTCGCTTCCAGATCCCTTCCTTCTCAAGCCTCCTACTGAAGTTACTTTGCACATTTGGAAAATGCGGCAATTCTTATTTTTAAGGCACATACACTTAGAAACATACACAGATAATCAAATTTCAAGAATAAGCAAGCCCAAGCAGGCAGGCAAGCAGTCCTGTATTTCAGCCACGCTCCTTCTCATACACCCTTCAGTGTATCTGGAGAACAGCAAGCCAAAAGACAACCTGCCTCTGGGCACTGATGTGCAGGGGATCTAAGTGCTCCTGCTCACAGGCAGTGGGAAAGGAAACACGTGAAAATCCCTCCCAGGGAGAAGGACAGCACTTGTGGAAGAAGATCCACGGGAGCAGCAAACAGCGACCCAGCTCCTGCTCACCGGGAGAAAGCGGAGGTTGGGAAAGCAGCTGCACACCAAGTGCCTTGATGTACCCTGGAGGCACGGATCCTGCCTCCCAAGCACAAAGCTTTGTTTCTTTGTCTCCTGGACTACAAAAAAGCATCTGTGTGTTTCTCAAAGTCAGACGCCACCAAAAATACAGCATTTGCTGTAACACAAATACAGGGAGCACTTCTGTCTTACGAAATCAGATCAAAGCACTAAAAGCTGCTAACTATGTGATGGAAGATCTTAAAAAATCCATGGAAACACTGCAGTTCAAGCCTAAAATGCCCACATGCAGGCATAAGGATAAGAAATGGCTGTTTTAACCTACAATATATCCAGGAAGCAATTCCATCCAATCAATTTAACTTCAGAAAAAAGTATAGAAACATATCCAGTCTTCCTGGAGAGCTGAATTAATCGCAACAAAAATATTCTTACTCAAGTTACGTGACATTAACCAAGAATGAGCTGAAGTCTGATTGAGCACAAAGCCTGGAGCAGAAATACTGTAAAGATACTTTCCATGCCATGCCTTCCTCTTCTTGTCTACCTGAGATATTTTATACAGCCCCAATCCCTGTGCCTCTGAACACATCAAATCCTTAATATATTTAATACTAAACAGTCCTAGGCAGAAGGAAGCTATTCTCTAGGAAATGAACCTCTTTTTACAGAGGAAGGGAGACACCAGGATCAGAGCTTGGATAACCTGAGTTTGTGTCCCTACTTTTCCCATTAACCATCCATTGACCTTTGGAGGCACACAGGTAACAGGAGTAGCCGATGCAAGGCCCTGGGATTTATGTTAGTCTGTCTGAACACAGGCTTCCATGTCCAGCCACCGTTACTCTAAAGGCACATGGACTGACCACCTCTACAATATATACAATGATTTTTTAATAATCTCTCATAAGAACATTCTCACTTCTGTAAATACTTCTGCAAGGAAGAGACCATGGATAACCAACCCATAGACAACACAAGCTGCAGGGAAGGGGAATAATGGCAATACAAAAAAGAATGATACGAAAATTTCATAGACCATTCACTCCTTTCCTTTGACTTCTCCAATAACATTATTCAAGCTATTTAGATATAATCATCTCTGACTCTCACTACCAACTGGAAACAAACAAATATTTTCTCCAAGGTGAAGGATAAGGAGTACCAACACGAACAAAGCTGTCTGCATGCATGCCTGCAGAACCTGGCTTAAAGAAAACAATTACATTGTCATACAATTTTGCTTAGAATAATAGATACACAGAAACATGATTTCTTCTTGTTAGTATATGCTCCTGAACATCATGAAATATAGAAAACTTGTAATAGAATTTAAGGCCTGTTACTCATACGCTATTGGTTATGATTTCATATCAAAAATACATTAATTGCTGTATTATATTCTCACAAAAAAGTGTGGGTCTACTCAGCATTCTGACCGCTGAATTTCTGTTAATTCAAGAAAAACACCTTTTATGTTAAAACACCTCAAACCCCACACCCTTTGCAGCCCACTGAAATCTTGGTGCAGTTGTTTCAATCAGCAAATTCCTGTTGCTGCTTTCTGCCACACGCCTCACTTTGTACCAGTGAAGCTGAAGGGAGAAAATCTTTCAGTTAAGAGCTTGCCACTTCAGAGGTATATTTGGTTTGGTTTATTTTGTATTTTCAAGTGTCTCCCCTAAACACAATCATTTAATGAAGACAGACACCCCCCCTCCCCCCAATATCTCAAAAAACTGAAAAGAAAATAAACCCAGGGAAAAAAAAAATTGTGAAAAGCTTTACAACTGCTGGCAGACATCATAAAGTTTTAGTGTGCTAAACATTTACAGCTAAGAAACCAAAAAAATTATACATCCAGCTAAAAATATTATTGTCAAATTACTCTCAAGAGCAATACACTTTATGTCAGACAAAACACAGGCTCTAGATATGAAAGAGCTAAAAATTGTTACTGGTAAAGAAAGAAGAGAAGGACTTGTTACACAACACAGTGAAGCAGTATGAACTTTTGGGTTTTTTCATCATGTACTCTCTTATTGCACATACTTGAAAAGGGTAACATTTCTTTGGACACAATCTGGCAGCACGAAGCAAGCAGCTGGACCTCTCAGTGGGATCCCACACAGACACTGAAGTTCATTCCCATGCTACACTTCCCAGGAACAGCACCGTAAATAGTAAATATTTTCTGTGATTTGGAATCCAATAGTTCATTGCATGCTGTGATTCAGTAGGGCAGACAAGATGATTTCTAGATCATCCTAAAACAACACCTTGTTATATCACTATTACCATTGCTCTGAGTGTTTTATCTAGCTTGCAGAAAACACGTAGTGGACCTCCTATGATCTGGCAAAGAATAGGTCTAAAAGTGAGCAGTAACAGGGTTAAAAATTATCAAGGACTTTACAGTCTTAAAAAGACACATGCAAAGCCAAGCCCAAGCTGGTAATGTACATATTTTGCATTTTAGAAGTCTCCATTTCACAGAGCTGAAAATTGCCAAGATAAAAACAAACCATGAGAAAGAATATGGAAAAAATCAATATATCCTGTTTATAACATTTATTCATACACTCAAAAACCTGCAACTATGAAAAAGGCAGTGCTAAAGACCTGTACCTGCCTTTACTTCCTTTGTAAGCCAGTCTGCTTAGGCCGATTGCATATTTAAATTAAGAGATAAAGAGAAAACAGATAGAAACCAATGTAAGTTAGAACAGAAAAATAAGGAACAAAGAAACAAAAAACCCAGAAAAAATCCCTGGCTAGTAAAGGTCAGAACAAAAGCTTTTTTTTTTTTAGATAACAGAAAAAAGATCCCTTAACACTCACGCTGACTCATCAGCAGATAGTAATAGTAACAGTACAGAGAAAACAGATGTGTTATGTACACCTGAAGAAGCTCTATGAAGTAGTAACTAGCAACCCAGGTGGACGTTAAACAGGAGCTCCTAAAATTATACGTGTTTAAATGAGATGGTCTGGATTACTTGCACAGAATAGACTCCAAGAAAGAGGCAAATGGCTCTCTTGTGATTTTCAGTAATTCTTACAGCACTGAACAAATTCCAGGAGCCTGGAGGAAAGACAATTTTGCACTGAAATTCAAAAAGGGAGGACTGGATGACCCAAGTAATTACAGGTCCATCAGTCTAATGTTGAGCAAGGCAAAATTACAGAATATTCAATACTGGACTCTAATAATAAAGAATTAGAGAGGGGTAATAAAATCAATGTCAATCAAATTAGGTCTATGGAAAATAGATTCTGTCAAACTAAACTGACATCCTTCTTGATGAGATTACAAGTTTGACTTATAAATTTTAAGAATGTCGATTTAATAGCATTGATATACTTGGTCTTCTATAAAGGACTTGATTTAGTACTGCTTATTAATTGACTAAAACAAAATTAACATGGCACACATTAAATGGATTAAAAAAAATAATCAGCCAACAGATCTCTAACTGGTAATTGTGAATAGGAAATCACCAGAAAGATGTTTTCCTACAGGTCGGTCTCAGGAAACAGATCTTTGCCTTAAACTGTTTATTTCCATCGATGAGTGGAAAAAAACAGACTCCTTGCTCCTGAAGATCAGACTGCGGAAAGACAGAATGAGAGGATAAGAACAAAGCGGAGAGAGAAGAGGCAAAGCAATTTAATCTCCTCAGTAAACTACAAATATGTACGTTTAGATAGCACAAACCCAAGATTACATCCCAACAAACTAAGTTAACTGTGGCATACTTTCCAAATGGGAAATGAAGGACTCTGATACAGGGCGATGGATAATCAACCACATCTCAAGCTTGCAATGCTGCCAAAAGGGTTAAAACAATTCTTCTTGGCATAAAAGCCACACACTTGAAAAGGGAAAGAAAAATCACTGCTTCTGATCTGGCTGCGTGCTTCACTGCCAACGCGCCATGCCCAGTCCTGGTTTACATGCTTCAAGAAAGATATGATGCCCTGGCGACGGTGCCATGAGAATAGACTATAGTATTGAAAAACTCTTTCAATTGAAAGATGGGGGTCAATCTGTCTACCTGGTCAAAAAAGGTTAAGTTGAACTTTAACAGTACTACATTAGTACTCATCTGAAGTACAGACTGATTTTTTTTAATAATAATGTCTGTCCAGCAGATAAAACATGGAGTTATGTATCCCAAGACTCATTGCTTAGCAGTTGAAACA
Organism: Gymnogyps californianus; assembly: GCF_018139145.2. NCBI lineage: Eukaryota > Metazoa > Chordata > Aves > Accipitriformes > Cathartidae > Gymnogyps > Gymnogyps californianus. Next base: position 28,710,120 of record NC_059478.1, on the reverse strand, counting down.
AGAGAAACCAGACTAGAAACAAAGCAAATGGTTTCCTGGGGAAGGCATTTGTTCTGTTTTTGACATTGAAGGTAACAGATTATTTTAACTATCTACCAACCATTTTGTCAGCTCTTCTACCACTGAAAATTCCGAAAGTTCGGATTTTTTTCTGAAAGCTATGCTGTAGCTCAAGCAGGAATTAATCCAGAGAAGTTTTTGGCGAGATGTGTTAAGTGCTCAATAATCTCTTCTACTCTGAAGCTCTACAAATACACTGTTCCTGCTGGTTGTTCTCCATACAGCTCCTACTGCAATCATTCCCACAAGAAAAGTAGAAGGAAAGTACTTTCTCAGACAAGTTTGAAGCCTTCCTACTGCTGGAAGCTATTCTAAAAGCAACTTATAGAAGAGTACAACTTTGAATTGCTTACCTGTGACCAGATAAGTTTTAAAATATCCTTTTTCTTGAAAATAAATTACTCTGGAAGGCAAAGTCACATTAAAGGACTATGGTTCCCACTATAAACAGTCACTCATGAAAACAAGCACAGAATGGGACAGCAACAATGCAAACTGCCTTAAATCGTGGTTTTGTTGTCCCCTGCCCAAATTGTAAAGCCTAATTAAAGCTGCCTGCCTGACAGCCGTAACACAAACGCCACCAAGCGCTGATGCTTTTCTCTGACACAATCCCTTCCTTCAGAAATAGGCCATGTCTGACAGCTCATCTCATATTAGCCAGGCAGAAGCTGTCAGATGGTAACAGCCTTCAGTCACTCCAGGTTTGGGACCAAAAGATACAATAATGCTCACCACAAATTCTCCAAGCCTCCTGGCTCCAATTTTTGCCTGTTCCAAACTCAGCGAGCATTTAGGGAAGAAACTGGTGCCAGCATAAGCTTCTCTGTATCAAACCAGCTCAGCTCAACTTGCTGTCCACCCGTGACTCTTCCAATCAGACCTGCTCTTCAACCTTCCCCAATGATTCTCATAAATTGGGGATGTTCCTAATGAAATACCACCTACAGGTGGCTGGCAGGAATGCAGCAAGCAAGAGAGAGAAGGGCAAGAGAAATACTCATCATGCTTTCGATCTTCTAAATAACAGTAACAGAAGAGACTTACTGATGTTCAAGGTAAGCCTTGCTCCAGCTGGTAGTCCCATTTCAGAGCACAACCCCGTGAGCCTCCACACCATTTCAGAAGTGTTTTAAACACACTCCTGGAAGGACAAAGAATGACTGCAACTCACATGAAAAGCTGTATGAAGTAGGGGCTTTCGGAGAAGGTTACATAAATACCCTTGAGAAGATACATTCAAAATGTACAAAGAGGGTCAAGTGAATTGCCTGCTTCATTTATTTTTTTGGTTTCTATGACAGTTACCAACAAATAGAGCTGTTTACCTAAAAAAGGAGGTAAGCTATAGAGAGAAGATTCAGACCAAGGGAAAAATGAGATCTGATCATGACACTAGTTCAAACCCTGCTCCTTGTCTGATGCTTTTTTATAACAGTAACATCAGTCTCATTCATCCTCCACCTCTTTATCAAGGAGAAGCACCTGCTGTCACCCCAGCGACGCACACTAGTCACAGGAGAAGCAAACCAGGAGGGAAGCAGCTTCTGCGCACGGTGCTCCTAGGACCAAACAAGCTAAGGCTGTCGCTGTCACAATTCACTGTAATCCAGCTATGAAGGTACCTTGTTCTGTGCCTAGTACAGTTCTACCACAGCATCCATTTAGTCTATAGCTTCTTTAGAATATGACTCCTTATATTTGTACAGACTAGGATTTAACACATGTTGTCCATGAATAGCAAGAAAGCATCCTCCTCCTATTACAATATAACTATCACTTTTGCAAGAATTTAGGGAAAAATGTGTAGTATTTCTCAAAGCAAAAATGCGAGAAGGGTGAGTACTGAACAGCCTGGTTTTTGCCTTTTGCAGGAAGGTGACTGGCTACAAGTCTTGTTTTGGAACCTTCCATCAAATTACTGTATTTCAGGTGCCCTTGTTAGTTTTTTTGAGAAGATCTGCCCTCTAGATTAGGAAAAGTCAAGCTGTATTTAAATGCAATCCAATCTAGAGTCCCAGACAGGCTTTGATGCTACAGTGCACCTACAATTAAGGAACACAACTTATCCTTGGTTAAAAACAGCCATCAGCAAAATTTGAGTGTCAGTACATCCTTCTTCTTAAGATCCTCTTAAGATCCTCCCATAGGAAAGCCAGGTTCCAGACTCGCACTGGGATACCCTTATGACAGATCCCCTCCTAAAAAACATGTTTGTAGTTTCATAATGAATAAATAAGCAAACCTAAACCCAAACCTCAGGGAAAATCCCTCTGTGTTCCACAGGCTGAAGCTTAGCTCTAGCTAGAACACCTGTAAAGATGTACATGCTGACACAAGCCTGCTCAGATGGGACAAGATTCCTCAAGCAAACTCTTTCCCTAAGGCATCAGAGCCCTGATCCCCAAATAGCAAAGGCTGGGCCCTCCCTGTAAGAAATCTGCAGGGAGAAAATTCCTATTACTGCCTTAATCCTGGCAGTGCCAGAGACTCAGATAAAAGCTCATTTGCACAGGAGACAGGCCTTTTTGGGGGGCTCGAGGGGAGTCACAAGTTGCACAATGAGCTCCCATGGGAGCTCTGTGCACACAGGATTTAATAAACTCCAGTCCAAGTGGAAGGGGCTTCTTCGCACCAGGCCTTCTCCAACAGAGACACTGCTATGCGATTAAAAAAATCCCCCAAAGGAAGCCCTTGCAAACAGCATGCTACATCCCACGTAAAACTCTCCCTCAGGGAGAGGATAAGAGAGGGAAAATGAACCAGACATACAGACACCACTCACTCAATTTTAATATCTGAATGGGAAGTGCCAGATACCATGACAACAAGCCTAGAAAAATAAAAGGGGAATAAAAAAGCGTTGCCCAAAATGTGAAACTATAAATGTAGCTAAAGCATTCAAACGATTAGTGCTAGTGAGGTAACTGTAACCCCTGGACCTCTGCATCTCTGTTTAGAAGAGAACCACCAGGACCTGAACATGGTGACCTCAAAACCAAAGCAAGACTCCCCCAAACCCAACCGCAAGCTCCCCATAACAGAAAGCAACGTCATTCAAACAGCACCTTGACTTCACCAGGCAGTGCCACAGGAGATTATACAAGTTTTGTCCTCTGTAGTTTTGACAAATCCCTTAATGCAAGATGGTGTAATTCAATGCCTTGATTTTCAGAGATGCTGAAACAGTAGCAGTTCTCATGTAAATGAGATACCAATTGACAGTAGCTGCTATCCCTCAAAATCAGAGACAGTAGTGATTCTCATTCTGGAATAGCCCCACACATCCACCCAGAAAACAGAACAAGATGGAGCATGCTTTGACACAGCCTGCTGCTGCCCAGCACCACTACATCCTTCTGAAAAATCCTACTCCCACAGAAATTTCAAGAGGACTTTCAAAAACATGCAATTACTTCATTTTAAACTTGACCACACCAGCAATACAAAACGTGCCTACTCTTGCAAATAGTGCCTTACAGTCTCTTAAAGGCTTCTAGCATTTCAGATGTACTGCATCTCACCTGAAACAAGGCTTTGCTCTTACCTGCATACTACACAGAGTTTTAACAAAGTCAGCTGTGTAATTACTGTACTTGAGGACATGGACTAATCTGCATGCAAAGCTTAAGTAGCAGTTTGAGACAGATGCTGCTGACTTGGCTGGAGTCTTCTGTGGTTCCCATTACCGTAGCATGGAAGCATTTTATCTCTGTAACGCACCTTTCCTCACAAACACCACTGAGGAAAGCACTTCTATTCCTATTTTGGAGAAGAGAAACTGAAAGGTGAAAGGCATCAAGATTTCCAGGGTGAACGTGGACAGAGTAACACAGTCACTACAACAGGGATCTAAAACTGCATCTCTCCCACCCTAAGACAGTAACCTTATTATTGGACCATTGTGAGTTGTGCTGGGCTGGAGATATCTTGTAAACAACATGCACATTTCATGCTGCAGAATATATTATCCTCCTTTTTCTTTTTTGTTTCCCTGCTTTAATCAAGTTTCTTTAAATGTAAAACTGGATTTTAAGCATGGGTGCGCATTCATACTACTGCAAGCAACTGATTAAGTACGTTTTCAGAAGCTACTGCTCCTGACATACGTAGGACAACTGAGTTCCATTTCTGAACAAATATTTGGATTCCCCCCCTGCCCCCAGCTGACATCTCTTGCTTCCCTTCTTTTCATCTTCTCCTCCCCCTTCCTTCAAGGAGCACACAGCCTCTGAATTAGCAGCTGTTCTGAGAAGAGCAAGGCTGCACTCCTCCCCGCTTTGTCCCAGAACAGAACAGGGACTGTACTATAAAAATCCAGTGTTCTGGGGACAGGCATGAATGGACAAGAAACAGCCACGACTTGTCTATCCCAAACAGTAAATTCAATGCTGAAGAAGAGATGAATTAAACACAATAATGCAGACATTAGAAACAAACAGGCTAAGTTAAAACAATATTCAGTAAGAAAAAGTGAAAACAAATAGACCCAGAAAAAAATGAAAGACATACCAGCACATAAAAAACAGTAAACAGCAGTGTGGAAAGAAATCTGCAACAGGAATTAAAGAAGCCACTGCATTACACAAAGTACACAATATGCGGTAGGAAGCCTTTCACATCCCAAATAAGCAATGTCACATCACGGAGAGGATCAGCGTTACGTAAAGAATGGTAAAGACTGCACTCGACTACAACAAGAAATGTACGTACTGGAGATAAGGAAGGCAACAAACTAAAGGCAAATTTCAGCAACCACCAGGTTTTTAAATCAAGAATGGCTTAAGGCTTAAGAGTGACTTAAGATGCAAGACTAGAAGTGTCCAGTGTTAAAACATTAAAATATGCTATCCTTTGGTTAAATTGTGACTAAAAGGAGATGCAGAAGCCTATGTGTAACAACTATGACTGGAGGTGAAATATTAAAAGTATGCTACTTAACACTGTTACTCAGAAGATGAAATTAAGAGATTATAAAAAAGTTACATGGTCTGAAACCAAAGACAAAAGGCATTCCAACAGTGTGAACAGTAGGCCATGGACGAGGTACACGCTTCATTACAGCAGACTTATCTTCCCTTCCTGCATCCCATTCCAAACACTAGTATTTCTGAAATTTAGATGAAAGTGGAAGGCAACTAAAAAACATTAATACTGAATGACAGAACAGAAACTGAAAGGAAACCAAAAGAAACTGAGTGATTTTTTTCACTGGTCAGGCTTCAACCAAAGGGACAGTAAGTTCAGATCACAGTGAACCCCTACTGTACCATGTGCACAATTTTGGTGCAAATGTACCAAACCTTTGCACAAAAAAGTGACGCCAGGCACCCAGAGTCAAAGCTTATGAGAAAACCCACTATTCTAGAAGACGATGATAGTGAGTGGTGGAGTGATAGGGAGAAGAAAGGCAGAAGGACAGAATCACGACAGAGCCTGTGCACTGACCAAGGTTCCCACTTTTGTGATGGGTCAGAGAACTGCACAGGCAGAGCGAAGAGTCAGTCGTGGCTTAACAAAGTAACATGCAACTTGGTTTATAGGAGGGAGATTTTTCTTAAAAGGCCAAGAACATGCTCTCTCACTGAGAAGAACTATGCAAGCAAAGGAATCGGGAAAGGAAGGGCACAGCTAAGATATGAAAACCCAGCGCATCCTCAAACCTGGAAGCATTTTAAGTGAAAATAGTGGCAGGAACACTTCCGTTCTAAATGAAATGGCAGAGGCATATAAAACTGGGGAAAAACAAGAGTTTGTTTTGCAAAACAAGAATATTAAGTAGGACATAACAATATTCTGCAGCAGCAATATCTGAAATCTGGTTGACTGCAAATTCAAAAAGCCCTGGTAATTTTGTCATTAGATGATTTATTTCAGCAACATTTAAGGTTTTGTACCTCAGCCTCTGTCAAACAACAAAAAACAAAAGCCACCACAACACTAAGAAATTTCACAGTAATTCTGAACAATGACTCAGAATACCTATTCTGTCTCATAAACAGCCTACTAATTAAACTCTTTGAGCTCTACTAACCAGTTTTTCCAATGCACAGAGGAAAGTAATTTATTACAGACCGGAATACAAAATTTAATATTAACAACACAACCTGTGTCTGCAGCATTTTTAATCTGATCAGCAAAAACATAAATAAAAGCTGCAACCTGACAGCTAAGGAGGTTAATCTGTAATAGTTAGATTTATGTAGATTACTTTACACAGCATCTGGAAAGATGCTGAGAAAAGTAAAGCCACTATTATATTCCAAAATGTGCTACCTATAAAAATTTTGCTATCCATCAATACTTAGACTGCAGTGAGCCTACTTAACAAATTTGCTTTTGCTTTAAGACAGAACTTTCAAGAACTTTAGAACAAGAGCAGGAATTTAAGTATGTTTCAAATGTTTACAATATTTCTTTTAGGTACTTGCAAGTAATAGAAGTTATGAAAGGGAAACTGCTTAAAGGAGAAAATATTATGACTGTTGTGTACACATACTGCTTAGTTCTATCACTTAAATTTCTTAATTTTGTTGAAAAGAATATTAGCATGAATATGCTTCTTGATGAATTTTCTCCAGACTGAAAAGCAAATCTTTTACTTTTAAAGGTGGCAGATTTCATCTGTATCAGCCAACACCTCCTCCTATGACACTATCCACATGTATGACAGTGGATGTACCATGCATAAATGTCATGACTACAAGCCGTTCTTGCTGGCTGACCACCACTGAAAACAGTGCAGGTTTTGATACACAACTCTTGTAAAAAGGCTTTTCACAATATTAAACACGTAGGTGGTAAACAGAGGAGAGGAAACATGCATATTTTTCTTTTTTTTTTTTTTCCAGTTTGGCAAAGTACCTAAACATACCTAACCTGGAGCAAGCAAGCACCACAATCCTACCAATAAACAAAATCAAGGTAACAAAGCAGCTATTCCAGTGTAGTAGAAAGCATAAGGGAAAAAAATGTTATCAGTCAAGCTCCCAAGCCGTTCATGTTTGGGGTTGGGTTTTTTTTGGTTTAAGACAAAGTGGCTTCCAGAGCAGGAAAAAGTAGAGAAACAGGAGAGAGAGATGCACTGGTAAATAGAAATGACACAGATACAGCACATAGAACAGAGGAGTCTAAAAAAGGAACTGCTGGAGAAAACTTCTTCCTTGTTACATATGTCCTATCTTCTTATGCCCTACCTACCATCCTCACAACAGGGAAAGTCAAAACACCCCGTACATCTAACCAACAGCATCCTAAGGAAGAAGGAGGCGGCCTCATTTTGTGGGTCCTAGAATGCTGTAGCAAGAGGAAGCCTGTTGATATCTAATTTAAGGTGCTTTAAAATGCGTGTGAGCAGACAGTTATCTGTGTAGAGCAGCAGGCACATTAGACCTTCTACCGCAGAAACAGCAGCCCCTCTAGTACAGTAACAATTAATCACACTGGTGATGCTGCCATTTGTTTGCTTGCAGGTGAGTATGACACAGCTTTTTGTCCATCTGCTTTTGCAACACCCCTTAAAAACCATCTAACTGAAAAAAACCAGTCTGGGCTCTTGTGAATAAAAATAATAAAAACATTCAGTTTTTTTTCCCCTCAAGGTGATATATTCCACTGATTAAACAGATGCTGTGAGAGTCATAAGAACAGCAGTACTGGGTCAGAGCAGAGGTCTGCATAGTCCAATATCCTTTCTCCAGCAGTACCTGCAAGTCAGTACCTTGCACTGAAATTCCTAGCAGGGACAAGTAGGAACATCTGCAAAGTCAGTGACAGATCCTGCTCAAGAGGAATGGAGAACAGCAGTTATGTCCAAACAAACCCCAGCAGCGAGTCAGCCAAAGCAGAGCCAGTGAGCAAAGTCAAAGAAATGGACTTGGACTTCAATGACATGATGCTTTCTTCCCCTCATTCTCTACTCTTTTTAGAATCAAAATCTCACTGGGATGAGAGGGACCACAAGATTGTGGCATCACAGAAGTGGGAAACATGGCACCTGGGCAAAACCTGTCTAAACAGGCATACAGAGATGCAGAAGGGCCTGAACAAGACTCCGGCTGTACCACAAATGGTTTAAAAAGTCAGAGGCTGCAATACCCTATCAGTGACCACTCCAGGAATTCATCCTGCTTCAGCAGGATGCTGCTGAAATCCAAAGATATATGCTTGTCTGTTGGCAAAGGCTGAGCATCAGAGCAACTTCCAAAAGCCAACAGACTACTCAGAAGGTTATCAATGCTGACTATAGGCACGCAACTGCCAGTGAGCAGCACACAAAGGTTGTTGGACTCCCAATTCAGGCAGCAAGAGAAACTATCCTTTAAGCAGCAGAAAAGAATAGATGGCATGCAGCATTAAGGATGTGCAGGTGCAGAAAACAGTGGTAAATTCCCCTCTCCATACATTCTTGTGCATAACAACATAACATAACTAGAAATTAATGCCTCTTAACCATAAGTCAAATTAAGATGATGCCCTAAGTTTCAAAGTGTTGGGACTGAACCTCTGAAGTTTTCTGGAAGCAAAGGAGAAGGAAAGGATTTAAGGCAAGGCAAGACCTCCATGCAGTAGATATCCCAAAAGGAACTTTGCCCTCCACAGATGGCATCTCACTTGACAGACAGAAAACAGGTTAGCTTGATCATGTAAATGGATCCTTGCTCAAGTCAGTTAGAATAACCCCAAAAGCAGAGATATGAAGGATGGGATCCAAGTGGATAGAGTCTGAAGAGGTACTTTGCTTCATCATTATAGGCACTGCACATAAACTGAGCTAGCAGAAAACACAGAGAGGAAAAAGACAGAAGTGTTGGGGATGTACACTCCCATGGGCAACAGATCCCAATACTGATCTGAAGGTCTCAGCTTGACCATTCCCAGAAGTCAAGGTGAAGATGATCTTACAGGACTCTTCTGGCTGTAGAGAAAAGCACCTGCATGCTAGGAAGTCAAGTGATGATGGATCAGCTCTGCAACAGAGGGGGCAAGAACTTCCTGGATCACTGAGTCTGAGAAACAGCTACTGCAGGCAGGTCAAATAATCCTGGTCACAGGTTTACTAAACAGCATCTTAAAGCCAAGAAACTCCTAATGCAGTGTTGGTAAAAAGTAGTCTTTTAAAAAGGGAGAGCAGGAGGTAGGCCACTTTCAAAACCATTTAGACTGGTTTTACACAGGTCACTTGTTCTTGGACAAGTTGTCCAGCAAGAGCGCTGGGGAGACAGGCAGAGGTGACAGCCGCAGTACAGCCATGCTGCTCGTTGGTATGGCTGAAGGGCAGAAGGTCTTGAGTAGCAGGGAACGGATGAATGCTGGGAAAGTCAGCCTCAGAGCCCTGACAGGTATCACTTGGTGTGCTGTCTACTGCTGCCCCTAAAGACCCTGTCTCAGCTGGAAAATAATGCATTGTTAAGCGGACACTGCTGCCAATCTCCCAGAGCTTTCCTGGAACTCTCTTGTTCCTTTCCTCCCCTTTCTCCTTGTCCTCCTTGGGCTAAAAGGAAAGAAAAGAAAAAGGGTTAGGGACAGAAGCTGTGCCTGAGTTCTGAAGCACAGGGTCTGTGCTTCTAGAGGGAAGGGCAGAACAAAGGAAAAAGGACAGACAACACTGGATGTTAAGGGGGGACTGTCATCAAACAGGGTTCCACCAACACAGCCATTTCACCTGGCTGTTCCCTGGTATCCCTGGCAGTTATCTTCAATGCAGATGATACAAAGGATGGAAAAAAGTCTCAGACTAGAAAGTCTGCAGACACACTGAAAAGCCTCATAAATAACCTTCTATCTGGAAGTCACGATTTCAGAGGTGTAGGTGCGCTTGTGCTGTTGAGGAAAACCATACTGCTAAGCTTTCCTCACTAGACTTGATGGGAAGGTGATATTATTTACTCAAACCAAGCAGTTAAAACCGAATAATAAACTAAATACGCGTTGAAGGCATTTAATGCACTTCAGAACAAGCTCAGGATTGAAACTGCTGAAGTTAATTAGAAAGCTCTTTCACAGCACAAGGGTCATGCCTACTTGCTTTCTGCCTATTTGCCCCAACACTCATTTCAATTGCTTTTTTCCAATAATCAAGAAATCAAAATTCTTTTGTTCGCCAGCACAGAGTATGCACCAGACAACTGCAGAGAGGCAATAAAGAAAACGATGGATGCAAATTTGACCGTTCTCCTCAGCATTTAGAACAGACATCAAATCATACCAAACACATTTTAGAAATCCAGCCCTAAGACACTCACTACTATTTCTGTGTTCCCTCCCCCACAGTGCTAATAAATTTAGTTCAGATACTTAATGCAAATGTTCATTTAGATAATCAATATTTGGGGATTGTCTTGAATCTGTAGCCCTTAGAATAGGATATACAACACCGAAATTAGGTTTATCTCTGCTCAAGAACAGAATACACTTCAGGAAATAAGAAGCTATAAAAATAAAATAACTAGGCTACCAAATTAAGATCAAATTAAAGGTCTTTAATGACATTCAGAGCCATATATTTAGTCTTTTAAAAATAATTCTAGATTTTGTGTTTAAAAGACTCTGAAACTTGTTTGTTTTTTCATGTCTTCTAATATTTTATTCTCTGCATGCAATTGGAGGTACCAGACAAAGATTATAACCAAAAATTGAAGTATGCTCTGTATTCCACCTGATTCACAGAAAGAATTATCTTTTTTCAGCTCTAAACCACATTATTTTAGAGTTCTGCTTTTCTGGGCACTTGACTTTCAGCTGCAGTTATACTACTCTATCTGACCACTCTTTCCTCACTGCATTTTGACCATGCACTCAACACAAAGAAGTAACTCCCATACAAATCTCCTGTACCTACTAAAATACAGTGAGGCCAATCTACAAGTCACTTCCTGAAAAATCTAAAGGTAATTTGTTACTATTTTTCAGACAAAAGAACTCTAGCAGAGTACTCTGCTGCATAAATATTTTTCCCATTTCAACAAATACTAAGTCTTTTGCATTCAAGGAAGTCAAATGCAAAAAACTGCACTACTTTAGAGGGATTCCCTGTACAGCCAATTTGAGGGGCACTACTAAATATGGCCTTTAAATGCAATCAAACCAAATGCCAGAATTATGTTCACTTTGTAAATGGTGAACACCACAGTACATAAGTTTGGGTTTTTTTCCTGTTCTGAAGGATTGTGTTAATTCTCATCTACTGCTGGAGCAAAGCAGCTGCTGCTAACACTCAGTCTAGTCTAGCAAGATCTGTACCAAATGATCAGAGATCAGTGACTAGTTACCACTGCTTTACAGAGAATTACTAGAAAACCCTTCCAAGTCAACAAGGGAATAAACTACCTCTACAAGGTATTTTTCTCCTAAACCCTATTATTAGGTGGGCTTATGCCATGAGGCATGAGTGTTTACATACTTTCTAAAGAGTTTATAAGTCTTATCTAACATAATCCCTACATTCTATAATCCTATCTGTTTAATGTATTTTAAGTGGGGAAAACCGCGGGAACCAGCAATATCTCAAAATGGAAGGCACTTTCAAAGCACAATCAGTGAACTGGACATCAAATGTAAAAGTAGTTTATGCTCAGATTAGACTTCCAGTCATTTAGGATCAGGTTAACTTAACGCTGGGTTTCACAGTAAGCTATATTTATCTGCATATGGGTCATTTTTTTTCTTCTAATAGGAAACACTTTTGGTATGCCCTTTTACAAAATTCCTAGAGAAAACATACAAAACACTGGTAGCCTTTGTATGTGAAATTTTCAGTGAATACATGTTCTATCTGCAGCTTCTAAATTTAAATAGGTGCAAACTATTTCCCTTAAATAAAAATATTTCCCCCCCATGACAAAGCAGCACGATTTTACTAAAATCTCTGCAATTTGCAGCCTGAGTCTTTGAAATGCAGACTTAACCGTGCAACCGTTACCTACTGACATGAACTGTATTACTAAAAGGCCTCTTTCCTGTAACTAAACCATTAATCCTGTTTTTGCTTTGTGTCTTTCCATTATGATAAGCTTTCAGAGTCCCCCTTCAAACCCAAGATGGACACCGTGACCTCTCACTCATCTACTCTATCAGGCATCAAAACCTCCCATTAAAATATGTAAAGCTTAGCTGTTGCCCGCTGCAAACACTGGGCCAATACTAGAAGATGTCTGTTTACTGAGGAAAGCTTAAGTAGTGTTTTCCTGCTACTGCACACTTGCCATCAGATTCAAGAGCTTCCCTCACGGAGAGCCGTACTGTTGGGGAACACGATCATACCAGGCTTCCTTCCCTCCTGCCTCCTAGGGTCGCCACCACAGTGTGCAACTAACAGCTTCTGATCTTGAGGGTACAGACCTTTTCCATCCACTGCTTTCAAAACAGTTACTGATTCCAGATGCTGAAATTAAGGCTGCTTAATTATGCCCCAAATTTCAGGAAACTCCAAGCATGCAGTCTCTGAACAGCACGTTCCAGATAGAAACACCAGTTCAGTGCCATCATTCACTGAACATGCTTGGTTAAATAAAATCTGGGTCTTTGCTTTTTACAGCAGCACCTTTTTGGTATATGCTGATAAGCTGCTCGTTATACAGGGAGATAGGAAAAAATACTTTTTATGGAGGGCAGATGATACCAGCTTAACATAGTGTGGACATACTTCTGGACCAGAAGGGGTTCATGGTGGCTTGCTCAGAGCACAGGCACAGCATCCTCCCCAGGTTAGGAACTTACTGGTTTCTGTGGAGAAGCGAGCATTGAACACTGCTCACATGAAAGGTATTTTCCTGTACTCTCTCATAATGCTGCATTATTTCTGAGACTGCCATTTTGTTAGCTTTTGGCTCTTGGATCACATGGTTGAACATCCAAAGAGTAATGGACAATCTGTAACTTCTAGAGAGGACTACAGGTAAAAACAGTCAATATTTCTTTCTCTCCTAAGATGTGACAACACACAGATGCTACTGCTTTGAGTCAATAGCTTGCCTGTCCTGGATTTTCACTGGGATCATCAATACTCATATTACACTTACAATGCCACGACTATTTCTGAACTGCAGCTTTAATCTAAGTCTGCATCAGTCCTATTATAAATACCTGAAATTAAAACGAAAGATGTAAGTCTTTGTGCATAATCTTAAAGGAACTGCAAAATTCAAAAGGAACGATTTAAAAACAGAGTTGCATTTTGGGCAGAGGAGCAATGAAGTTCCTGATTATGCATGCAAAGAACATAAAATTGTACCACACAGCAGGAATATGCAAACTCTGTCAATTTAAGTGATGCACAGAAATCCTATATCAATAAATATTCTGCTTTACAGTGCACCTGGATCATTGTAAGATATGAAAGATTATTTGAGATCCAAAGATTTTAGGTACTGATTATTTGAAGATTTGGAGATGTAAATTCTGTGTAGATTAGAGAAACAAAAATATAACTCTTAAGAGCTCAGCTAAGGCCACCAAATCAATTAAAAAATTAGTAACAAACATCCCCTTCTCCCACACGCAAATTATGTCAACAAGGACAACTCACTCAGCCAGCAGCAATTACAGTGTCTCTGACGGACACTACACTGACTGGATCTTTTGTTTTCAAACACAGGACAAAACAAGTTCAGCATTTCTTCTCTCAAAATTTTCTGATGAATTCAAGCCCTCTCCTTCCCCAAGTCAGGAAGATATTTATCACTAGCTTTCTTTGGACAAAATAACAAATAAAGAGCAACCGCAACACTACGTAGCTTAGCATCGCTTGTAAGCGCCGAGCCTCACATCCATCTGAAGCCGTAATCTTCATCCGTGAAGTCACCTCCCTTCATCTAACACTGCTCTAAAATGTTTATGCCATCTAGTTTTTTTTAACTCAAGTTCCTTCTCAGTTTTTGAGAGCAGCTGATTAAACCTGAACAACTGGGTTGTTGGACGAAATATGCTGTAGCTATGAAATGGTACAGCAGGGACCAGTTTCACTGTTAATTTAAAATGCTAGAATTAATTAGGTAGTGTAAATGAAGAATTTAATAAGCACACTTTACAACCACAAGTTCTGCTTTTATTAAACACCCCTGCCAAATGAAGGCAACTATCTTCAGTCTGTTTTTCCTTGTCTCAGTCCCTTAAAATCTCTGCAGTGAAAAAACCATTTTTTCTATTGCAACCCCTCCCCCATAATTAAAATGTATGCCTGACTTCCATCTCCTCTTTCAAGTCATTAGCATCTTCAAAAATGCTACTGTATATCCTGCCTGTTCTGAGAAGCTACCAAACAAAACCGAAGTTTACAATTTTGGTTTTGAATACCAAATTAAAGGCTGTCTTAGAAGCTGTCATTCCTATTCAACTCAGTACGGTGTACTACCAAATTAGCATATTTTTTTAGTAAAGGAATATGCTTGTTTAAACATGTGTCTTTCCACAGCTAAGGGTAACATCACGAATCAATTTTCTTAAAAAACCCTACTACTGTTCTAAGACTGCAAAAATACTTGGAGCAGATTATTATTCCTGACATATATTGTTTAATCCATTTTAAAATTAATAAAAGAGTTCAGATCATAAATTCTCTCAAAGGGCTCCTGTATGTTTAACAGGCTTTGTTTAGCTTTGAACTCCTTGAAAAAAGTATTTTGGGAGCCTAAACATCATTTCACAAAATCTGTGCAATTGCTTAACAGGACAGGGGAAACAGAATCTTTTACATGAACCAACTGAATCCTATTTAGCCTCAGAAATACATTTGAGATTTTCTAATATGGTTTTGCCAGGGTAACTATTTAATGATGATGATGATGATTTAGTTTATGACCTTTTCTATTTTTCTTGAAGCAACCTCTCTCTGCAGCTAACTTTTTATTCTGGCTTTCCTTTATTTACCTGATATTTTACCTTAGCAAGAAGAAGACAAACTTACTATCTATGAAGACAACACATTTTTAATGGAAAGAGCTCTAACATTTGTTTAGAGGCATACTACAACAGCGCACGCTTAGCTGAGATTTATAAAAACAAAATTTTCAACAGAAAAAATGAAAAATCCAAAAGCAGACAAATCCTAAATTGTTTCTGACCTTCACCAGTTCAGCAAGAACAGCTTAAGAATTTACTGTTTCTTCTGCAATACAGCTTTCACTGTCAAAAAAATCTACATCGATTTTTAATAAGAAAAAAGCAGAGAACCCCTGAAAAGTCAGTCATTCCTGTGACAGCCTACTGGCATACTCCCACCTCTCCCCTCCCAAAAAACATAACCCGGAAAGCCTAATGAAAAACACACATGATGATCTGGAAAGATGAGCTGGGTGCATTTCCATTTTCTTACTCTCAATGTTCTAAGAACCTTTAAAAACATAGACTGCTTCTGGCAGAGGACTGCCTTCGATTTACTAACTCTGAATTCCATGTGAGGAATGAACACGCATCCTAAAATTTAGTAATGTCACACAATGCCTTGATAACAGGCCTGAAAACCTTGGCAGATTAAATTCTGTTTTCAAAAATGGCACAAAGACTTTGGAGGACAATTTTTTTTTTTTGCAAATTTGGTTCTTTTGTACTTGCATCACTTCTTTAAAACATGTAGGCTCCTCAGTCACTTAGGGATGATGTCCTCAAAGCATCTGTGTAAGTTTTTTTAAAGAATAGTTCCTTTAAAGTATTTTACTGATCATAAAGATTTATGCACTTTGTATGGAAAGAAAAAGCATAGGCAAAAAAACTACTCAAGAATATGTCAGAAGATCACATAACAAATTTCTCACATCTTCAAATACAGAGACAAAAGCCTGGAGATGGAATGAAACAAAAAGAATACTGTTCCCAGCCGATGAAGTAATGGCTCTCTGTCCAAAGACGGCCAATTCTCTATGAAAACAACATTGAGTATCTAAAGTCTTGAAATTATATTGCAAGGAAATCACCATGAATTTGAGGGATATGGGAAGCAAAAAAGCTCATGAAACACAGGACCTGCCATGATCAAAATTCAGGCTAGGCACACTAGACTCCTGCAGATGAGGGTTAGGTATTCACTAATGCCTGAAATAACTGAAGTAACCTGCAATTTAATTTCTCAGATTATTTTCAGACTAAAACAATGGTCTGGAGCTACACTGGTCTGGTGGCAGATATCAAGGGTGGTATGTCGCACCGGGATACTGGGCCAGCTGTGCTTATAAAAGAAGAGGACTTCAGTTACTTGCGTGGAAATTTTTGGAATGGGAGGTTAAGCAATTTTTTTCTTTAAGTAGGAAAAAAGTAAAGAATAACTAGAAGTCAATTCCATTTTTCAGCCTTCTTCCTTTTAATACCCCTGAAGCTGTGGCCCAATCAGAAGAAATACTGAAATAGATACATCGTGGTCAACATGCTAAAGAAAGCTCTGCTGGACTACACTTCAGAGGACTTGAGCTGCCCTGCAGCTACTGCCATTTGTTACATGTCTTGTGTTCAACCAGAACATTGCTATATGTCAGAAAGTAAATAAAAAAGAAGCATTGCATGCTTAAAAGCACTACGCAGATCATCCTAATGCTGCCAATACAACGGCTGCCAGGCTGTTATAGAAGCAGGTATAAAGATTTGCACTTTAATTCCTCATCTTTACATGGTGCCTCTTTCCACAGAGCACACACCCAAGTTGCCAGGCGTGCATCCGAGAGGAGACGGCTCCTTTTCTGGAACCCTTTCCTTCCCAAGGCTGCTGCTCTCTGTGCTAAACATAACAGCACTGCTAATGCACTAAACAGCAGTGAAATTTCAGCTGTTCCCCAGCTACGGTGCGAGTAGACACACAACCTATAAAACTAACCTATAAAGCAAGCTGTAAGAGCTGATTGTTCATCCCATCATCTTCTTGTGCATTAGTGAATTCCTGGCTGCGGCAGCAAGAATACAGAGGAGGCTACGTGCATCTGCACCCGTCCACACCTCCTCTAGTGATAGTGCAGACACCTCTCTCCTCTTTGAAGTAATACCTGTAATGGTAGGCTTTTCTTATTCTGAAGGCACCTACCAACGGGTGTTGCTTCATGCAGAAAAGGATCATGGCAAATGAAAATGTTTTCAGGGAACAGAGTTCATTAACCAATATCCACAGGTATCCAAATGAAATCCAGAGCAGTGGCTCCCAACTACAGACCACTGCTGCTCCAGAACGCTGTGGTAAACAAGCTGTGATGGGCATGCAGAATGATCTTATCTTTACAGTGTTGTTAACAGGCAAATATTTGATGAATGTATGGTGAGGTTCAAAAGAAAAGAGTCAGAATTAGGAACCGTCAGTTGGTTCAAGCCATTTAGACCACCCTCCTACAATTTAAGTCACTATTAAACAAAAACCGGAATGATCAGGAAAGTAGTGCCATCATCTGAGCTCTGCTGCAGGAAGCTGCACAGCGTTACACACGTGCAGACTGGCAATGTTCTTCCCCTCAGATCTGTATGGAGGCTGAAAGACAATGGGCTTCTCCTACAGTTCTAGATCCAGTGTGCATCACTGAAAACTAAAGGTTTACCATCTGAAGAAGTTTACCACAGTATTTCCTGTGCTAAGCACTTGCAATATAAACACTGACATTTTGCTGACCCCAAATGTAAACTCACCCTAATGCATGTAGAGTCAACAATATGAAGTGCTTACCTGTAATTTTGTCTCTCACAAGCTTGCAGGATTCGATTTCACCAATGCTCCCAAAGAGACTCCTGAACTCCTCCTGGGTCATGTTCTGGGGTAAATAGTTGACTATGAGGTTGGTTTTGCTGTCATCTGTAGCAGCCCCTGTCTGCATGGGGGAAGGGCAGTTTCTACTGTTGCTGGAGGGTCCATTGGTTGTATTGGAAGTAGGGCCATTCGACACCTGAGGCTCCATGGTGCTAATTATCTACATCAAAATAAGAGGAGAAGGAAAAAAAACCCTTAAGTTTCATAGATACAATAGCTATTTTTAAAGATACTTACAAACGAATGAGTAGGTAGCATTCATGGCCAATTTAGATACTTCAACAAAAACCCTGGCTTGATTCCTCTGTTATTGTTGCAAAGTAGGTCATGCTAGTCTTCGACTGTGAGCATACACTAAGATGCAGTTAAAAAACCTTCTTTTTTGTTAATGCGAAGCTGATTTCTGCTTTCATCACGCAGCCATTTTCACAAATGTAAATTTAAACCACATAAATTTAATTATAATTTAAGGTAATAATCATAATTAAAATTATAGTTCCATTAAATCAGATGCAGTAAGTGTATGGCTTTATATGAAAAGGTAAAATATTTTACCTATTTAATAACTGTATCACAGAGTGCAATGACAACAACATTAACCAGGCACAGTCAATCTGCAGTGTGTCGTCATTCATATTGCTTTCAATTAATAAACTCAGTGTCCCAAGACATACCATTTATCAGTTCCAGTGATGACCTATATTCTCCAGTTATATTTTTCACTAACGAACTGACACCTCTTTAAATAATAAAGCCCTGGATTTGCAATCTTCAGAGATACAAAGGTCTTCAGATATTTACTGGAATCAAAAAGGTTTAATCAGAGAAAGGCTTATCAAGCACAGGTGCAAGCTGGAATTTTAACATGCACATCTATCTTGGTATGTGAAACGCCGATTTTCACCAAAGAGACTCAAATAGACCTTTCCAAAAAATGACGAAAAAGAATCCAGCTTAGCAAAGTGCATGCAGGACAGTAGCCCCATTGTCACCAGTGCCACCGGTCATGTGAGTAAAGCTGCCTGCATGTTTATCTGCAGGCTGAGGACTGAAGAATGCAAGTTTTCATCCGAAAACTGCACAGGCAGACAAAGGAAGCAAAAAAAACCCTGGGTACTTCAAGCCTTTTCTATATAGGTATTTGCCTCTACTATGGCTTCCAGCCTGTCTTCACTGTCACCAGTGCTGACAAGGGAAGGACATCATCTTAGTCTCAAATCTGAAGAAATTAAAGCAATACAAATGGTGGCTTTTACTGTCTACCGTGAAGTTTGCAATGTGCAGCTTCACTGGTATCTCTTATCAAAGAGCATCCCTTGGATGGGCTCAGCCTCCCTCCATCAAAGACTCAGTGATGCAAACTGCTGCCCTGGGCAAGAGACTCCACTGCCCAGGGACATGGACAAACACGGGGGGAACTGAGGGCTAAGACACCAGACACTCTGAACCTTGTGTTCATCTGATCCTGTAATTATTATAATTACTCAAGACTTAGTTTGCTTTCCTTTTTAAATCCAGGGAGGTACATGTGAAAAGTTAGGCCTGTAATTCAGGAGGATGGGGGACACACACCAAAAAAGGGGCATCTATTCTAAAATTAACTGCATGAGGGTGGCTCAGACTCTAAATAGGTTATATTCTGGTCAATTCTATTTTTAGTTTTGTTTTTTTTTTTAACTGAAATACTTCAGTCTTAGTTTAATGCCTCATTTAGGAAATAACCCTCTTTTTTATCAACGGAAATAAGTTTTGAATTACCATTATTTTTTATTATCAAGCCCAGGAATAGCTACTTGGTTTAAGACTTTGTAACTAAAAAGAAGCCTTGCCACATTGTGCTTAACAGAAAGGCCTTAAACCACACAGCAGAATCATTTCGAAAATAAACTCCACAAAAATAGTAACTTCTTGAAAGAAATCAGCACATCCAAACCAGAATCCCCCTGCCAATTTTACCAGCCACATAGCACCAAGCACTGCTGACATCCTCTGTCAAGCTGTACCAGCCCCATACACTCCTCCTTCAAGACTTTCCCGTTTACCCGGTATCAGCCATACTTCCTTTTTTCAATCTCATTTCATACATGTATTTACTCGCACATACTACTAAAAGCTTCAGATGTTGCTAAATCTGTTTAGCTCAGGATTTCAGCTGGAAGATCATCCTTCGGTCTCTGCACCTCCGTGACCCCACAGCAGACACTGATGCCAACTCTAAGCTTTGCTAACAGCCTGCTGCAGGGTTGGGGTTTTGCACCCCAAGGCTAATGCGCTTCAGCAGAGCACAGTGTGCTCATACGTGCTGTATCTGCATCAGCCTGACTAAAATTGGGGGGAAAAAATCCAGTTCTGACAATAAGACATAGTCATAAGATGAGTGAAGCAGCTGATACGGTTAACTGCAGCTTTCCATGTGCATTTAAACCATCTGACCGTATTCTTTCCAACATAAAAAACCCACAAGGTAAACTGCGATTTTAGGGACTGATCCTGCCCTTCTAAAGCCGACAGGAATACCACACCACTGGTTTCAGTTACAGCAGAAGCAGGACTTCAGCACAATGCACTGAGGAAGGTACATCATCTATTATTAGCAACAGACACAAAAGCTATCTATAGTTCCCCATGATAAACAATAACCCTGGATCTTTTAAAATCTGTGAAAGAAAACAAAATTCAAAACCGGCTGGTGTCCTACTTATGCATTTTGCAAACTCTTTTTAGTTACATATTCAGCATGCTTACCTTCCACACCAAGCAAATAAACAGAATTCAACTCAGATATTTAACACATTCAGAACGTTAGAGTAAGCTGCTCTGTAAAAATCTGTTCTTGAACAAGTAGATTTCCTCATATAATACTTCATCAAAATACCTTGGCATAAGCTAGTGTTGCACCAGGTGCTAGGTTTTCTTCCTAGTTACTCTCAACTCCAATTAGGTTTTCCTGATTTTTCAATAGTAGAAAGGAACATCAAAGCACTTATTTGCCCTTCAAATTACTGCAAAGTTGTAGGTTACTGAAAATTGATTTGCTATATAAAAAAGAGATAGAGAGAAATGCTGAATTATTAAAAATGTTTCCGATAAAGTATTTCAGATGTAATTTTTTTTACTGCGTAATTTTAAGTCTCCATTTACAGAGTGATTTCTGTGCAAAAGCAGTTATGTACCAGAGCTTGCATTCAAAGTTCTTATGAGCACAAAGGAATAATATTTTAGATGTACATACTGATTCACATCATTAGTAAAGACTTACATTATTAATGGTAACAAAAAGGTAATTCTTAGCTCTCCTTCCCAAACATTCTGTCCTCTCCTCTATACATCTGAAGCTCAAATCCACTGTTAAGAGTTCAGTGTGCATGCACTGGGACATCTATTGTCGATGACTGTTTTTAATATTAAGTAGTTGTTGATCCCACATCAGTCAGCACATTACATAAGAGTGATATTATTTATTCAAAGAATAGATTTCAACATGCCATTTTCTGTTTTTTCCTATCCACAACACTAAGATTTAGATTTTTAATTCAATACCTGTATCACAATATGAACATTTTTAAATAGATACTGTGGTTTCTGGTGCACAGGAGTTATCAGTAATTAAAGCATAATGAAAGTTAACTTTTTTAACACAAGAAAGTATTGGGCTGTAATTCAATTCTACAAAAATATTAAAGGAGGCTGTAAGTCTAACTCAAAGGCTTATGTGGATACGGGCAAAATAAACGTGGAAAATCCAACAGTGACTTAACCCCAACATTACTATTTTTTTTTTGAACAAAATATACTCTTATCCCTTGAAGATTAGTATTACACCTCTATACATGCCATGTAAAATTAGCAACATCTCTATGCTTTTGTAGACCTTCTCTGATCCAATTTAGGCAGCTACTACTGGTCTTGAAATATTACAGTGCAAACATAGTGTGTGATGACAGTCCCATGCCACTGGTACCAAGAGGCATTTTGTTTTGGGGGTTTTTTTTGGCAACAACTTGCCAGACTCCCAATACTGCAACACCATGTTGTATATACAGGATAACAGTGTCTTTGAAGAAGATTAAACTGCAGTTACTGTTGATAGACATTGATAATTTAGCCACCAATAATTTGAATATTCTATCTTTATAACATTGAGAAAATACTATCTGTGACAGAATTTAAAGACTGCAGTTTTGTAAGTTAAAGGCAACCCTTATTTCAAATTCTGGACGTATTTCATCAGACTGCTGCTTTTAAAAACGACTTCTTGGTGTACTACTTTTCTCAGTATGGTAATGTATCAGCAAAGTACGAGGTATTTTAGTTTGACAGATTTCACAAAGAAATGCTTTGCTGCTCAGGAAGACAGCATAAGCTTTGCCAGTGTTTTGCAAAACACTGCTTACCAAAAGGCTTGGTATAACCCCTCCTACAAAATATCAGCAACAAATATCCATTATAGCAACTCCTACATCACAGATAATGTTTCAGAAATACTTCTGTCATATCTTTTTTTTTTTACAATTAATTCCATTAATTTCAATTTATTCCTGAAATACTAGCTCTAACAGTAATGCAAGGAATACCTGTATGTATAAACACAACTATTACAATGCTTAAACAAGCTAGAGTAACTGACATTAATCTTCAGTTATTACACTAAATATGTGATATCCATCTACCATTACAAAGCACAGTTAATGAATCATTTAGAAAACTACCCACAGACTAAGACAGTCTTATCTCCCTATTGCATGCATAAGCAATAGCCAATGGCTTGATAAATGTAAATATACATGCTTTATATTTACAAATTTGTTCTCGGCAGTCTAAAAGAAGGTCTGCATGTTGAACTGACAGACTGTCACATACGTACACTGAAAGGAGCTTGTATTCAGCAAATAATTAGCAGCCTTTCTTGTTATCTGAATTACATACACTCCACTGCCCATATTCCACAATAAACAGAAATTAATTTGATATGTATGGAAAAAACCAGTAACAATTAAGGATCTTAAGAATAAGTGTTATTTATAGGCATTAAAGAGAAACATACCACAAGCAATCTTTTCCTAAAATCAAAATCTGAAAAAATTTCCAAAGACTAGAGAATTCACGCAGACATATCCATTTTAAGGACTCAGAAGTCAAAAAAGTTATCTATGAATAACGAACTGTTCACAGTACCTAAATGCCAAGAAAAATGATCATGGTAAATTACAACTCATGAAGAATTCATGAGGTCTAATTTTATATTATTTCTAAGTGTTCATTAATGAACAAACTCCGAACATTCTCCCATAAAAAAGAATTTAGATAAATAATGCAAAGCTCTTACTTTATCTAAAAAAGCTCTAATTAGCATTGCAAGTTGTTTGCTTTTACAAGCAAAAACAAATGGTGCCATGGCAGAGGTCCCATAGCCATCTCCTGAACAACGATGACAAAAGGAGAAACAAACAAAACCTCTCAAAGAAAATAAACGTAGATTCACAAAGGTTTTCCTTCTATAATGAGAAACAGGCTTTAACTCCCAGCATATCTGCTCTTTTGAATAGAAGTCAGCACAGCACAAGTCTCTGTCCCACAAGAACTTCTCTGCAGGTGAGAAAAACCCAATTTACAGGAGCTGCCTGACTGATCCATCCACAGCCCTCCCATCTGCTGATCTGTATGTGAACAGCCATGCCAAAGCCAGAAGGTCAGTCCATAGGTATGCAGTGGAACATCCAAAAGCAGGTCCCTCAGCCCTGGACCAGCAGCTGCATGCCCCCGGCCCACTTTCACATGCAGATGCAGCCACTGCTACTCACTTCAGGGGGATTAAGCACACCTACATTTTTGCAGAATGAGGCACTGGATCATAAAATCTTCAGGACAGATCATGTCTTCTTCCCATAGGAGTGTTAAAAAAAAAGTAGTGATTTTAAGTATTCATTGGTTCAAAACCACAACTCCAGCCAGAGCAAGAAGCAGGTGCACCTGAGCCTCAGACACATTACACAGGCTTCTTTCTAAAGTGACCTTAGGAGAGGCAAACAATGCTCTGCGTACAGCTCCAGTACCGATTTTCTTCTCTGTAACACAACTGTCAGATTTCACTGTCAATTACATTTTTATTAAAGCTTATGTACAGCACAACTAGACTTTGCTATTATTTACCTAATAAATACATCATGATCATGAAATAAAGGAGGAAAATGAAGCTTTTGAGTAAATCTGCCTGGAGGCAAATCCAATATCCCAGAAACAAATCATTATCTAACCCTCCATATTTTGACATGCTCCCCACTCATATGCACTTTTACATGCTCCATCTTTACCTTCCTTCAAGTAAAAGTCATACTAAATATTTTAAATATAGATACAGCTGAAAGTCTGAGCTTAGAAAACTAGCAGTCTCTGGCTCTCGTGGCAGGGATAGAGTTTTCTTACAAAATCTTAGTTTCAGAGCGCACTGCGCTCAGGTTGAAATGGCGTTCAAACATTTGCAGCAAGTTCACATTTATGGGTGCCACAGTAATTGTACAGAGCACACAAATGATCCAAATGGAGAAGACTACAAATGCATTCATTTTAAGAGGCAAACTTCAGTTCAAATAAAGGAGAAAATTATTTTCTTTAATAGCTAAATTTATCCTGATCTAGTCCATTATAGGCTTTTGCATGAATATGCTGAAACAAAATATTCTGTCCCCAATCCGCAGTGAAATGAATGCAAAGCTTATTGGCAATATTACTTGTTATCACAGCAGTGCCTGAAGGATATAACTGATACCAGCACCAAGTTGTGCTAGATTCTGTACAAATGAGTGGCAAGGGCAGGGACTGACGCTGTACCACCACAGTGACAGAAAACAGAAAGCAAAACCTGTTATTTTTATTCCAAGTTTTGCAGAAGGGAAAAATCAAACCAGAGGAGAGTATCTAGGCAAACTGCTGAAGTTACACAGTAAGCTGTGACAGCTCCATAACACAACACCATATCCTCAAACCTGGCCCAGTGATAAGGTCACCACTCCTAACAACTTTTTCAAAAAGCAAAACAGCATAATGATGCACCAAATCGCCGCTTTTTTTTTTGAGAGAGAGTTTCAGACAAATATGTCATCTGTTCCCATGAAGTATGGACTCCAGTTTTGCATTTGATTTCAAGGACAAAAGGGAATGAGTGGGGGAAAAAAAAGGAGACAAAAATAAGTCGCAACCCTTTCAATGTCATTAACTACTAAGGTATCAGTAGAAGAAACCACTCTCAGAACTACATGTCCAATAACCACACACAAGACAGAACAAAGACATATTACACACTTCATATGGTCTCTTACTCTTCTTGCAGGTACTTGGGGGATAAAAAAAAATATTGGAGGAGAACTACAATTAGCATGCATACAGCTCAGCACTCCCCAAAGCCCAAAGGAAACACAGGACTAGGGAGCAGATGTCTGGACAAGCACTCCATGCATGGCAATTTCTGGGAAGCATGACAGAAGTGCTGCACTGCACATCTGTAAGGACAAAAACATTCTTCCAGAAGCAGAATATAGTTACAGCTCCATCGTATGTATTACCTCAACTCACAGCATCTGAGGTTCTTTATCAACTTCTACTGGGCTTCATTTTCAATCGCTGTTTCCAGCTTCCCCTCTTGCAAAGACTACAGAGAAACTATGCATGTTTGAAACCTCAGAGCTATTTGGCTCTGTTCTTCAGTGTTCTCCAAACATCGTATGAAAGTCTACAGCAAACCCGCTCAATAGCACTAACAAAACAGTAAGTGAGGAAAACTAGTGTAACAGGTGATGGTCACGGAAGTTTCCTACTATCCCTGCATCAGGGTCATCCTTTTCACCAAGCAAACTGACTTCTAGAAAGGCAGCCAGCTATACCCTTCTTCATTTAGATTGGTTTCACAAGAATTTGCTTGTAATCATTTCTGTCATTAAACATAATTTACATATGAAGATACAGGAGAACACAGCCTTGATTTCACAGCATTCAAACACAGCTCTGGAACACAGCTTTAGAGAAAGCCATCGTCAAAAACACCCACAGAGGAAAATGGATGCATCCCGAGTCTATTAGACAGGTTACACAATTATCTCAGGTTAAAACCCCTTAAACCCCTTGTGTCCCACACACCACAGACCACAAAGGCCGGTGGCAGGGAGGTGTCCTACTTCTGCACCGGGACACGGCTATCAATGGCTCCTGCCCACCCGCATCCCCACAGGTGACCAGTCACCTCCGCTCAAAGGTCTGTACTGGTTTTAAACCAGAACAAAGGGAACATGGTCCGGCTCTGCCTTCTGAAGGAACATCTATTTCCTCTTCAATCACCCTTCTACTTCTGCCAAATTCATACCAGGCAACTCTGTACCTAAAATTTTACAAGGGCTTTATTTTATTTATTTCATCATTTTGGATTGCTCCTTATTCCCTCCTGGCTTTTCATCTGGATCTACTATTTGTTCTTTCAAGATGCATATGAAGGCTAAAGGAGTCTGAAAAAAACCCAATCTCAACAATAAGATGAGATCTTTCTTTGATTGGTGCTCCAAGACAAAATTTGGTGAAAACATCCTCTTTCTCCATGGATCGCATTTTATTAGGCAGATACCACAAAGGCAAGAGGTCTCCCAGTGACTGCCTTGTCCCTCTTGACAAAGAGATAGTGACTAACAAAAACTGTATTTAAAATCTGTGCTAGCAGGGTGATAAAAAAAGAAACACCACCAAAAACATTAAGTATGAGGCAAACCCTGAAAGATTAGAGAGGGTTTCTCAAGACCCTGGATACTAAATAATAATAATAATAAAGCATGGTAGAGATCAACATCTAAGACAGATCCTCAGTCTAAAGGACATACAGCCTAAAAATACACTGAAATGAAAGCGAAGGAAATTGAGAAAGTCTTTTTATTTTTTTGGTTACTTTCTGAATTTTATTTTTAGCTCAGTTTTGTTTCTTAATCACTACCTACTTGTTTAGTTTACTGACTATATTACTGAGTTATATATTACTAATCTGTAACTGAATTATATTACTGACTGGGGAATATGTTGCACTGTGTACTGACACACAGATTCCCACGGGTACATACACGTTCATGTAAGAAGCAGACAGCTGCAAGTCTTCAGCTGCTGTAGACCTGTCACAATTCCACTTTATGTTTTTCCCTTTAAGAAAATAATCTAGAATCATTTGCAACCCGAGAGTTTAGACAGTGAAAGCTATACTACAAGCCATACTGAAACCTAAAAACGTCTACTTACCAGAAGGCAAAGCAAAGCAAGGACAAAGCAGGCTCTCCGTGAAGCCTAGGAACATCCAATCCCCCACCGCTGTTATTTCTACTGAAGTTTAGAAACAAAAGCTACAATTTTCAGAAGCCCCTAAGTGATTTAAAATTCATTAATGTTCACTGCAATAGGATTTCAGCTCCTAAACCGTAAGTTCTTCTTCTGAAAATGTTGCCCATACATTTTTCATGCAAAGACAGGCTTATACTAGGCAGGAATGGACGGCTTAGCAAAATGCACACCACAACAAGATGTTTTTAAGGCTCTGTCCTCAACAGGACCTTAATGAAGACACACTGGTAAATGCAATTAGGAAACACTAATCAACATGTGTACATCTTGACTGCTGGCAACAGCATCTCTATGGATACTGCTGCTTGCAGGTCTAAGAGGTAGACCTCAAAATAGGACTTAGCTGAACATCAAAGTTTCTATCCCTATCATTAGAAATGTTAGCTTACTGCAAAGTAACAGCATATTTCTCTTAAAACTGAACTGGATTAGTAATAAAGAAGAAATTTACATCTTTTCTACAATTCACCTGTAAGTTTACAGCCCTGTACCACAATAATATTGCTTATGGAAATAATCTTTTCATGAAATATAGGCATTCTTGCTTCTGTAACATAACTATGGTAGACAAAGTTACAATGAATTACTCCAAAGTAATATAGCCATCACCATCTTAAAGGTCATGAACAGCTAATAGAAGTTGAAGACTTGAGAAATTTCTGGTGGAAAAACGATCAGAAATGCCCTTCTAGTATGCACAGGCAGCTATTTACTCTGACAGTCTCACAGAATAAATATCTACACAATGGCTTAAATGGGAGTAAGTTTTAATGTACTGTATGGGATAAATATCTCTGTAATACTTACTTAAATTCAAATGATCTTATGCATAAAAGCATCCATGCTAAGCTCAAAGACCCATTACCATAGATCAATAATATATTATTCATCAATGAAGGACAAAATATCAAGTACATCTGCATATATCTGTCACAGGTCAGGCTAACAGATCCTAATGGTGCATCCTGGACATAGACTCTATTAATCTCTGTACTAAGGAAGGGAAACATGCCACAGGCCAAATCAGACACCCTCCTTATTCCAATTACTAAGATGCTTCCTAAAATTTCCAAATGAAATCATATTCAAATTGACCAAATTCTTATTCAAATAAACAAACATAGCCTGAACACCAAAACATTAAAAATCTTTTAAAACTCCTCTTAAAAAAAATGAGCAGACCTCATAGACAACACACTCCTGGTTAGAACACAATTCTGCTAATGCACCCAACAGGAGCCCTGCTGACCTCGGCCCCTGCTCAGGTACAGGCACTTGTGGACAGGGTGGAACCCAGACTATCCCAGCTGTCCTGACTCAAACCCATTATATCACATTTTGCTTAGATGTCAATAAGCAACCAGAAAAATAGCAGCATTATTAGAGATTACTATGCAGAAATGTCCTAACAGCCTAAACACATAAGAACAGCTTACCTGAGTATTAAAAAAGTCAAAATAACCAAGTTACTGTCCTTTCTATTGGCTGGCTTTCCCTTACAATACTCAGCCATCATAGGTAGGCTTTTTAAACTTACAGCTGAATCCACTCCATCTGTGTGTTTCACCTCAGAGAAGGAGAACTTGGTGACAGAAGTGACATTGTGTCATTATTAGAACTAATATATCACCTAAGCATCCCTGACTGCTGAGGCATTCAGCCTAGGTGTGTGTCCTGGTCCAGCTTGGTGTCAAAATGCTGGAGAACATGGCTCCTGTAGCAGCCACAAGGGCTACATATGGCTGCAAAGCTTCTTGATAATCACAAATAACATTACACAAATAACATTCATTTTTGCACATAGCAAAGACTAACGATGGAAATTAAACTCAACAATTTCTACCCCAGTGAGCATCTACATTTGTGAACACTTCTTTCAGTAGTTGGGTAATGACAAGCACAGACAATAAAAAAAGGATTCTAAAAATATACTACTCTTTCCCTGGATTAGTGTGTCTACAGTTAAATATAAACTGTGCTCTATAAATTATCAAACACAATGTCAAATTCTGAAGTGCACTCTGGAATCTCTCACAGAGCACACGAAATACAGAATGATGATTTTGTCCTGGCCCAGTTAGTCTAAAGAACAATATGCTACTATGCTAGATCATGGAGTTAGTTCCCATCAACAGTCACACTAAAAATGGCCACAGCCATCACCGTATTTGCACGTTGAATTTTTCAGGACCCTCTGCATCAAGCAAAGATTAATTCCCTGAACAGCTGCTCTCACAGGAAGGGAATCGACAGCAACATTGCCACAGTATAGCTGGCACACGCATATTAGGAAGAATTTCCAGCATTCACGCTTTCTGCTAAAAATCAACTTCCCCCTACTCATCTACTGCCAGTAACTTCATTTGGAACAAAGATATACAGGGAACGGTATTAGAGCTATTTTTATTTAAGGAGCATTTGTTTACATGTATTATTACTTCTACGGTGTCGTGACTGTGCCTTCTCCTCTACAGAATTAACAGGATGAGTCTTTGCCCACAAGTTCTTCTGCAAATAGTAAAGCAAAAAGTCACTGACCGCCATTCAAAGATCAAG
Source organism: Gymnogyps californianus (assembly GCF_018139145.2). Lineage (NCBI taxonomy): Eukaryota > Metazoa > Chordata > Aves > Accipitriformes > Cathartidae > Gymnogyps > Gymnogyps californianus. Next base: position 28,680,431 of record NC_059478.1, on the reverse strand, counting down.
GATGACCAGTAGAAGATGAATACAACAACTAACAGTCACATTTATAAACCCTTCAATCAAGTAAAACCCCAAATATCTCTGATCCCAAATGCAAAATGCATTAACAATTCACCCCAGTGTAGTGACTTAAACATGGGTTCTTTCATGCCGTTGAGTTGTGAATTTTGTATTATCTAAATGAAACTGCTGATGGCTATGGGAGTCCACATGTCAGCTTAGAAGGACTGAGAAAAGGCATGGCCTCCTCCCCAGATTAGCATCCCACTCAGTAAAAAGGCTCATTAGTATTTTGCCTGTGTGGTTTACTACAATCCTCTCAAACCAGAACTACTATAAACAGGTTGACTTCCACACACCTTAAGCACATCATTGACATCAAGAGTTTAAATTAATCCATGTATTAAACAAAAAATCCCCAATGCGAAATCTTCTGAGGAAGTTTAGTCTAGCCATAATAATACTTCTCAAAGTCACAAGTATCAGTTTTGCTTTTAATAGCAGTAGAGAAACATGGACTTCTGGCAACTGTCCTGCCCTGCAGCAGGAGAGATGGGGGACAGAGTCGATTCCTGGAATTCCACATCCTCACTGGGCAATTAGACATAATGTTACAAGAGGAGTCAGATCTACCTTAAATTTTAAATCGTGAGTATTGCTGTCTTTGCTAGTTTTCCAGTATGCAATAATGAGAGATTCATACGGGGAAGAAAAATAAGGACAAGCTTCCTTCATCCCTCATGTCCCTACAAAAGCTTTTCAACAGCACTCAGCCTGGGATTAAATACTTTGCAGTGCTCGGAAAAAAACAATTGGCTACTGCAAACGAGCGCGCATGCAATTACAGGCCAACACATAGGGCCCAAGCGCAGTGCAGTTACCTGCTCCAGCAGCAACCTTTTTGGTCTCTACATAGAGGGTCAGATGGGACGTTTGGTGAGAACTCAGGAAGCAAAAACAGGAGGGAGCTGTTTGGTTTTCCTTCCACAGCTCGGTGAACACACCCAGGTACGCAGCAGAGTGGCTGGATCTGAAGGACTTATGCTACTGGAAAGGCTCCAGTGGCATTGCTGCCCTCTGCCAACACCAAAAATCACTTAGTGGACAGAGACGCATTATGTGTGGAACCTTCTTGAAGCACTGTGAACGACAGAACCACTTGCCATAGTCATTTGCGTCTGTTTTCAAACAAATATACATTATCATATCATCTTTACCTCCAAGAGTTCTGAATGCTCAAAAGCCATCAAATACACTACCACCCTGATTCTGAAAAATACTGGCGCACAGCTCCAGACTGGGAAAAATACCAACTGTAATGTATAAGAGCTTTTTAATATTAAACTTTTTTATTGCTATAAAAAAATAAATGAAACTAAGTATTTTTTTTTCCAGAATTCAAGGACATATAATTTCTCATCACAACAGCATCACTGACGCAATTGCATGTGCCTTAGCAACAAAGGCGTACTACAGAATTTTATATACATCATGACTCTAAATATTGTCAAAGCCAGGTTTGTATTTTACTGTGCAACTAAACCACTTCCAGAAAGGATGCACAAAGGTTTCGCCATCTTTTTTTAAATTTTTCTCTTAATATTCTGTCTTTTCATCCCATTTAATTAACAATTCTTCACTGGTTTGCAGCATTTCCTGACTTTTACAGTTTTTCTTCTTCATTGAGATGAAAGTCCTCATGTAAGACACAGTCAAGGGTAAAACAATAGGTAAGACAGACTCTCAGCTTCCTCCCTACTTTTTGGGGCCCTAAAGAAGCAATAATGCACTAGGAGCTCCAAAATGGATAGGGAAAACAGAAACAGTGACAGAAAATAAAGATCAACCTAACACTGGTTCTACTGAGCTAATTCTTAACGAATTTATGCAAGCAATGTAAATGCTACAAACAAGACAACATTAGGTAGTTGCAAAAATTAACTGCATTCTTATTATAACCTCATCTGAAAGTATTTCATTTCTAACACTGATGTTCCAACGCTACTGCAAACTCTGTCTGAACACTTAAATAAGTAAACAACAAACAAAAGGTCTCATCTTCAGTGCCCCAAGCTATCATCCAAACCTGGTTATAATTAAAGGTGTGAACAACAGAGTAACAAACCTGCAAAGTCAAGGTTCTGAGAAATTAATGGGTATCACACCACTGCACCAGTTCAAATTTATCACTCATTATCTCCCCAACTAGCACAGTGCTGTTTCACATATTAGTGCCTCCTTCTCCTTCCTCCAAGCCTTTCCTGCCTTTTCTAGATGGCTAATTTTAGACAATTACTGCCTCTGACACATTGAGACCTTTTCTCCCTCCTTTCTTCTTTTTGCTGTAAAGCTAGTGACCTACAAAAGCCCCCCACACCTAAAATATTCCAGTATTTTAGAAAGTAAAGATTGATCATCTGAAGGGAAAAAGCAAGCAAACGGTCTTTGAATATCTGTTTCTCCAACATCTTCACTTAGTATCATCTCAAATGGTTAAATGTACTCAAACGCAAAGGCTAAGGCGAGATACAGGTCCCCATTAAACACTATTTTTATTAGGAATAAATCTATTGAACTTGTTGAATTGAAACATTACCCTCCTCTTTGCAAAATTCTTTAGAAGATGAAAAGTGTGCCTTGCTTTTAAAGTTAGTTGGAAGTCCTACACTGCTGGTAGCTGGACATTTACACAAACAATTGGAAAGCATTACATTACGCAAACGCCCTTTCCCTTCTCATATAAATCCCAGCATTTTCCTTAACATCCATTCAAATGCGAAGGGAAGATACACATGCATGAACACACACATAAAGATACATGCATACCCGTCTCTTCCTCCATCCTACTCAGAAAGAAAAAGAGAAAGAGCAAGAGAGGGATAGGAGTGCCATGGGGGAGGGGTGACTTTCCATCACAGATTAGCAAATTTTGCAAAATCTGGCCTATCCTTTACAGAGGTACCATGCTTTTTAACATCGCCTCACTTGCAAAAAGACTGTTTGCACCCACTTCTCCCCCCAAACCCCAATGACATTGAAAAAAATACTGCAATGCAGTATTTGCCAGTGCATCAGAGTATATCCAGTTAGCTGTCCCACAGACAAACAAATGTACATTTTAATGTGTCCAGGCATGTAAATGAGTTGTCTAGTGGACACAGATTGCCAAAACAGACAAGTCGATTTGTCAAGTTATCTGCATCTCTCTCCCTCTCGCTATAATATTCTCTGCCACTGTTCATTTCTTGCCTGGGGTGTTTGCTGAAATTATTTTGAAAGTGCAAGTTCCTAAAAGAAAACAACAAATTCCCCCTGCCAGAATATGGGACGCAATCATACTTTATTTCTTTTGAAAAACCTCGGGGTGTGGAGTGGCTCTAGGTTATGTACCAACAGTATGACAATTACACACAGAAAATAACCTGCATTTAATTAGTACACTCCCAGCATACCAAGTAGGAAGGTCGAGGAAAAAAATTCACTGTAACCTAGAAGATATTATTTAAAAAAAAATAATACATTAAATATATGTAAGATTAAGGCAACTGGATTTTCTTTCAATAGAGTCACAATATTTAACAGGACCAAATAAAGATGATGAAGACTATTCCAAACCCATTCAAACGGGATTTTTAAGTATACCCCTTCTAGCTCATTGTAACCATCCTTTGTCACAACAGCTCAGGCTCACTTTGAGAGCGCTCAAAAAGGTAAAATTAATAAAGAAGAAAGCAAAGCAGGCAACCAAGCCAGTCAACAGTGGAGAGGCATCCCTATATCTAACATGGGAACTTGATTAGTAGAGTACGTGGGGATAGGATTTTAAACTGATGGCTGGTATTCACATTGCATCAATATCCAGTTGTAAAATTTCATCCTTTCTGAGTAGTAGTTCACCAAGACAACAATTTTTTAAAAAAGTCATGTCTAAAGACAACTACATTTTTTTCTACCTTTGTCTAACAGAAAGAGGTTTTACATTGTAATCTTTCTTTAGTATTCGTAGCAATCTTAATTCAACTTCACTAACTTAATAGCTATTTTTCTATATGAGGATTTACAATGCAATCTTTTACATGCAAAAAGAAAATGTCACTATGTACATGCTGGCTGTATTCATTAATATACTCTTAAAACAAAGAAAAGAGGAAGATTGGGGCAGGAACACGTGCGCCATAAAACAAGGATTACATTATTTTAAAATCTTTGTAGAAACACCAAATTGAACAGAAAATGAAAATGTAACTACTAGCTGATGACTCTTAAAACAAACAATGCAGCTGTGTATAATAAAAGGCACCCTTATTTATTGTCATGACTAAGTTAATAGATTTAGAACACAGTATCTCTGTTTTGGACAGAAGAAAAATTATTTTACTCTCACGTACAACTACAATGCATGTCAGAATACATCTCTGTGCACATGCACAGACTGTAAAATACAGAATTTTACACACGCACACACACACCCTCAAGATCCCCCCCCATTGTAAAACAGTGCAGTTTTCAGAGGGCCATTCAATTACTTCACAAAAAGGATTGCAGCAGAAGCAATACTTAAAACAAAGCAAATTAAGAGGGGGATTTAATTCCTTTTTATTTATATTTAAACTAAGCACTACCATTCCTGCTTGAATTTGCATTCAAAGTAATCCTGCACCAGAAAAAAGGAAGAAAGTAAAAATATCTGAAAATCTGAAGACAGAAAGGAAGGCATGTTCTATATTCTTGCTTTGCTTCTCTTGTGCCTCCTGATATGTGATAGATGAGCATTTTCTGGGCAACCACATTTTTATATCTTTTACGCTACCGTCTATCACTTACTAGTCTACTACGCTTTTTTAACACTTTCAGCACCAATAGCTATTTCCCATTATTGTTTGCCACTACAATAAGAGACCATCACAATTAGCAAAATATTCAGCAGCAGTTTAAAAAGTAAAGTTGCCACAAGGAGCCCGACATTGGAAGTGGATATTGCTCCAGCAGATATATAATAGACTGTGGCTAAAGGTGGGGCTGGAGATGAAGAGAAGAATAATCTCATTATTTTCATAAATTCCACTCGCACAAACCCTAGGATATGGTGAACTCCCCTGAACTGATTATTCTGCCATATAACCATCTGATTTTGTAAAAATACCAATATCACTTAACACAAAATCACTGCTTAGGGTAAATTCATTCTACCTACTGTTCTCATAGGGACATTTGCTGGAAAATTCTAAGAAATTATTTGCAGAAGCTATCAGCTGTGGGAGTTCACTATTATACCTCTGTCAACTTCATTCAATATAATTTACATTTTTTTTTATACTGCCTCACAGGATTCCTTGCAATTTTTTGCACGTACAATTTCACAGCAGGGAGGAGGAAGGAAAAAAAAAGAAAGATAACCCTCTTTTGCAAAGGAGAAAGAACAGATGCTTAAAACCAGATTTCTAGAAATCACTGTAAGCCTGAGCCAGAAATGTAATTAACACCTATTTATAAAGAATAATTAAAGTTGTGACTGCCACAAAGAACAGCAGAGATAATCGAGGTAGCCCCTGCTTTTTTTTTTTTAGATTTTTTTTTTTTTTTTACACTGTTTGCAGTATTCCCACATGATTGCCACCTGCTCCCCCACTCAGCTTCCCCTATGCTCGTTTCCCCGGCAACCTTTCATTGGCTTTTCCTCCCAGCTATCGCTTTCAGTTCGGCTGCTCAGTCTAATCTTATTTGTTTTACACCCATCAAAACAAGCAGCTAGACAAAGACAATCCTGTAAGAATGGGAAAAGACCGTCGCTTTGTTTCCCTGGTTATAATAAATATCCGCAGCAAAAGTCTGCAAAACGTTAAATTAAGGGAAGGGGGGGACCCCCACACCCCCCAGCATCCCGTGGGGCTGGCAGGAGGGATGGGTATTGTGCGGGTTTGGTCCCAGCCCCCACCCCGGGTCGCCCCGCTCGGCACAGCCCAAAGTCCCCGGCAGTTGTATTTGATCATGCCATTTTGCACAATCTGTAAGGAAAGCACAAAAGAGGGGACGAGACGAGCGCGTCCGGGCTCCTCTGCCAGGAGAATATAGTCTAAAAATAGAAATACTATTTTTCACATAAATGGCTTTGACTTCTCCCGGCATTTAAAAAAGCACAAAACAACACGGCTCCCCCCCAGCCCCCACCCCGACACAAAAAAACACACCCTTCCATCCACCCATCCATCCGTCCTCTACAGCACCGGCTCCATAGGAAACGCAATACCTGAACTTTAGAGGCGATTATTAGGTTTGTATTTAAGGCTGGTGTAATACAAACCGAGATTAAAAGGCATCATCGGCTGCCTGATCCGCCAGGCACATGCGGTACAATGACACCATGACTGTCAGCAGAGACCATCCTCGCTCGACTGAAATGCAACGTTCAATGGAAACACCGTGAAGTGCCATCACAGTTAGATACGTTAAATACATATAGAGATATATATACACACACACAGGCAGACATATCCCACAAAAAATAAACAAGGCTCTCTAATTTTATTTTATGACTCACAATCCACCGCCCTGAACAAAAGAAATTCGCGAGGCACACGAGAAGCAAGACAAAACCCCACGAGCAGGCTCTCCCCGTTCACTTACCATTTTCAAGCCATTCCACTCCATCTGTGATCACAAAGATGGACCCTTACAGCCCCTCACAGAGTCAAAAGCAAAAAGAGCGTTATGTAAAAGCTGACATTCCTTCTTACAGCGCTGCTGCCCAACGATGCAACAAAATCGACATATACTAGGCGCTGCAACACATACAAGCCTCCTCCTCTTTTTATGAGGTCATGACAGGAAACTCTTTGAAATACAATATGCAGCATTTACTGAAGCTCATATAAATCACCCTCTTTTAAAATTACCATACCTATTGCGCAGTCCACCAAAAGAAAATTACCAATCTCGAGGCTTTTTCACACCCCACACCTCCCCCCCAGGATTTTGCTCTGCATTTGTATCTCCAAAATGTCAATGTGGAAATTAACTCCCCCCCCCCTTAAAAAAGCCTCTTCTTCCTTTTGCATTTCAGTTAGCCACATACCAGCCTTGCATTAGAAATGAGCTTTTTTCTTTATTCTGAGAGAAATCGCAATTACCTTAAAATGACAAAGTACATCCTTTATTAAAGGATACGCACACATTAAATATGAAAGAGAGAGAGCGAGAGAGAGGGGGAGAGAGAAGGGGGGAAGGGAGAGATCATGTACAAACAAATCAGTAGCAGAAAACTAAATTCATGTGAAAACACAGACTGAGAATGATGCAGATTCGGGGAAAATCTGTATGTTAGCTTCTATATCTACCTCTATATAAACCCGCTACAATCAGATTTTAAATCTACTAATACCTACCATAACCATTCTTAATGGCAAATATTGGGTCTTGAAAGGCTTCAACTCTTCTACAGATTTGCTAAGGTTTCAGGGAATTATTTTTATTATTATTTTTTAAAGATCCACAAAGCACAGTGCTAGACGTTTGTGCAGCGAGAATAATAATAATAATTAATAAATAAATAATAATAATAAATATTATATTATTTCTTTCTCTTTTTTGTGAAGATCAGGTACCGCTGTCCCCGTGCGGCAGCCCCCGGCGGCGGGCGGAGCGGCGCGGAGCCCTGCTGGAACTGGCTGGCGGCGTCTCCCCTTTACATCCATTTATGGGACCATCTGTCAGCGGCGGGCGGGCGCTGATTGGCCGCCGCCGCGCGGGGAGGCGTTGCGACATCAGGTGCTATTGAAATTAGCCGCTGCCAGATTGACAATGTTAATGATTTGGTGACCTCTACAACAACAGAGACCAGATTTCTGAACTGCTGCTTGTGTCTAGTAATTAAGGCCCGGTTGAAGAAACAACACGCATCCCTGTATTTTTTATTATTATTATTTTTTTTTTTCTTTACCTCTTCCCACCCCACCGGCGCAGGAGCCCTCGGCCGCAGCGATGTCATACCTCAGCCATGCTTCAGTGCCTACATCTTCTTACCTCCTGCACACCCGGCTCCCAGGTCCGGCGTATTTTAACTACCTTATCTTTTTCGACAGTTGCTTTCCGGAGAAATGCATATTTAATGATCTGCCTCTAGGCTTAAAGGCACAACAAAAGCGCTTTGACATGCATTTAAAGCTGCATTTATTTTCAGGTACTATTGATTTTAATAATCAACCCATCTCTCCTTCCTTCGGCCCTGTGAGGTTTTTTTTTTTAAATAAATATTTTTAGAAGTGGATTTGATATTGCTGCCACTTGACACTGTCAAAGGCACAGCAGACACCTATTTATCAGAGCACTCCCCCGAATGACAGTAGTATTTCAGAATTATTTTACCACCTTGCTTCATTATTCTTCAGCTATACAGGAAATAAAAAGACAGCGAACTTTGGGCATTTAAAAAAATTTTTTCCAGCCTTAGAGAGGAACGTGCTTAACTTAACAATGCACACTCATTAATCCTGCGCTCGCTGCCACTGACAAACTAACAAAACTTCACTTCCAAACACCAATATTTTACTATGTCCTGACCACAGCAAGTTTATTCAAAATTCTCACAAGTTAGGAAGGATTCATTTCTTTCTCTTACTTGGAGTTATTGTCCTAAAGCATGTTTTGGCCAAAGTAACAAGGCATGGCATCCTGTAACTGCCACTAACCTTGAATTTACGTTCATCTCAACTAAAGCGACCGAGTATTATTCTATTAACATATGTAGGAATCATTTAATTTTACCATTCACACATTCATTTCAACAGCCAAATATGGTTTTTAAAAATTCAGTATCATTGCAAGCATTTTTAAACGTAAGAGCTAAAAACGGAGAAAGCTAGGATGGGCCATGTTATAAGCTCACTTAGCTCTTTCCTGGAGAAAGAAAACCTGGCTACAAACCACCAAAACAGTTCTCAAAAATGTGTAATTAGATAATCATTGTTCTAGAAGTTTTATTTTTTTTTAAAGCATAAATATGCCCTCCGAACTGCTAGGCTCTGAACTGACATTCTGTACATTTTAAATTTCTTTAAGCCACTGACAAACTCAAACACACATACAGACTAAACACACCAATAAAACATATGAAATATAGTAAGCTTATAAAATCTAGCTACAAACAGACCAAGTGAGGAGAAAAATTGCATGTAAAAGACATCATACCATCTATTTGTGGAATGAGCACTGAATTCAATTAAAATATGAACAATGTAAAAGGCTGCAGAGGATTTCTCTCACCATGCATCTTTTTGAGCACATTCGTAGCTTGGTAAAAACTAGTAAAGATTGAACTAGCTCATAAGATAGATTTCCTATCTCAAATATTTAAGTGACCTATTAGACTGAACACAGAGGCATCAAAATGCTACAGAGCTAGTATATTACCATACATTCTTGTGCAAATACACATCGAATATTAAAGTTAGATTTGTAATGCAAATTTTTACTTAAGGTCTCTTCAGGGGTTAATAACACCGAAGAAGGCATCCAGAAATTATTTTTAAGTCTTTCCAACTTCAGCCTACTTTGTTATTATAAATTCGTTATGCATATCAAGAGATTCAGCCATTTTTCTGAAACAATAATTGCACACTGCGCCTCTAAAAAATTAGCTATCATATCAGTCTTATAAATCCAGGTACTCTGCACACTGACCACTTTCCCAAAAAGCACCCCACACACGCAGTCTTTCCGAGGAACACTAAAACAAACGCTCAAATGTCCTCAGAGGCCTCTCTCTGTAAAGACAAAGGCAGAATCCTATTGTTGAAAAAGTCAACCTTATTCTCGTGTTTCCAATAGTACCATTTATCTTTCAGGGTAAGGGACTGACCACTGCATCACAGTTGTGACATTTGTAAAGCATCAGATTCTCAATACAGTCTCTCCAGCATCAGCCAGCAAGCCCCTGAGCAAAGCATATTTTTTAATGCAATCTTCCCCCACAAAAAGAAACTTGTCTTAAACAGCTAATCCAATATCAAAATGAAATCACAGGGTTGTTTCCCAGCCCCCCCTCCCTCTCCTTACCATAAATGAGCAGTTTCTTGACTCATTAATGACAGTTTCCCTTAAAAGAAGTGATCTCATATCACTGAGCCCCTCTCCACCACGCATACATCCCAAAGGTTGCGGGTATCTTAGCATCAGTAGCCGCTAGCAAGCTCTCTCATACAGAGCCCAGATGGACTATACCAGAAGCCAATTCAGCGTTAATAACTACCTACTCTGTGCAGTTTAGAAGCCTTACGTGGCATAATGTCCTAGGCAACAGCAGCCGATTGAAACCGCAAATAAAAGACAACCCAATTCTCCAAAAGCATCAAAAGGAAAAAAATAATAAATTGAAGACTGATTTTTTAAAATCTTTCACTTTCATAAGATTAAACTGAATCCTTCACAAACATATGAAAAAGGAGAAAAAACAGATGCTGCCCAGAAAGAGTGACAAAATATTACCTCATTATTTAACAAAGCAGCATTAAGCGTCCTGCTGATTTCAAACATCTTGCCACAGATTTTGGTTAAGAGAAACAGAAAGAATCCTTTGCAAGCCCTCTGTCTGCAAAGGGTTCTTCAATTTTCTTGCGCACAACAGAACAGTCAATATGTTATTTCCCTAGAGTTCGCACATTAAAACATCTAGTCAGTGAGCTGAATTTTCCCCTTATCACACTGTAGACTCCTGTTATATGTACTGCTCTCTTTGCAAGATCAGCCTGCCCCAAACATGGCTGTTGTTTAAACTATTCTTTAAAGTAACAGTTCGCTCCATAACCACCAGGTGGGCAGTGTACACAGATTCAAGTAACCATCTTAAAGATTTTTCTTGGAATAGCTGCTAGTTGTGATATACAGCATAAATCCCCCCTACACTTATCAAGCAGGAGGAAAAAAATATTTTGCACTGGTTTATGCCCTTGTCTCCCCAGAAGCAAGCCCACACACAAAAACCCTAAAATCCCTTAACTTTTACCTTTTTTTTTAAAGGGACCTTAAAATTTATACAGGAGCATTTCATTCAGCAAAAAATGAACTAAATGATAAAATCCAATCAGTTCTGAGAACAAAGTGTAATTAAAAGGGAAAGCACGCCAACAGAAATGGTCTGTACTGCAGAAGAAACAAAATCATCATGCACGACTGTTCTTTCATGGAAATGCAAAATTCAGCATGTAAATAATTCACGTGGGTAGAGTCTGTTAGAAAATATGAACTATACCTTCAAGCAAATTTGAAGACAACTTGATAAGATATTGCTATGACATATTTTGGCTTAAATTCATTTATGAAACCACTGTTGCACGCATCAGAGCAGAAGACTGAAGTACACAGAAAGGATCCAGTTTTCAACAGCACCCAAGTCTCCCAAGTTATCAAACTGTCCCCATTCCTACATGTCTGCAAGCTACTTAAGCTTTTTTTTATGCTTTATTTAAGGTCAAATACCTCAAGGAATACTTCCATTACTATAAAAAAATATGAATTCACTCAACGCTCTACAGCAACACCCAGAGGCTTGAATGAGATTGGGATCTTTGTGTTAGGTGCTGTACAAACACATTTTAAAAGTAATTTTATACCGAAGGATTTACAAACAACAATTACAAGATTGAAGCACGAAACAGAGGTGTGAGAAAGAACAATAAACAAAGAGTATCACAAAATGGCTTTACCAGCTGGGATGAATCACTGGAGAGTTAAGGCATCTCAGGCCACTACTTGTGCTAAGGCAGAACCCAAAAGGTTATTTACCACGGTTAAAGAATAAATGCGTTATATGGACAAAGGCTTAAGATTTATCACCTACAAAGTACCATCACCTAATTCTTTCATTTATAGCAATCCTTGCTGAGAAAGTACATGCAGTGTAGTGATTTTCTTTGTTGGCCTTTAACTAATATTAAAGTGATGCAGTAATGACTTAACCTTCTTGAATATGTATTGAGTTTCAAGTCATCCCTTTTTATATGAGGAGAAAGGTTATTTGCATCGATTTCTGTTTGCATGAAATAAGCTTATTTTCTCATTCACCATATGCCTTGAACACTAATTAAAAGTGTCACTTTCTTCTAATGTAAAAACGTAATCATTTAGTAAATAAGTATTCTTGGCTTTTTGGTCTTTGTGATAATCTATTTAAGGACTTTTTATTTCCAGGTAACTTCAGTGCTTTGATTACCACACACTCCTCTGATTTAAAGAGAAGTGTTTTATAAATATACTTTTTTTTTTTTCAAATAGAAAGAAAAAAATATCTAGAAGTGCATCTTTAAGGACCCACACTTCTCTTACCCCGAGGCAAATCCATCCAATCAATATGAAACCATTCACATGCCACCATCTGCCAAGCTGTAGAGCAATGTGGCTGGAACAGACCTCTTACAAAGCAGCAGTGGTCTCATTTTCAGTCTATTAGGGAAGCACCAGAGCTCTCATGTGCAAGGACACAAAACTACAACTCAGACCTCCTCACGCCGGTTTCTCCGTGCACTGCTTGCAGAACTCCTGTAATTTTTGCTGCTTGAGTTTTCACGCTAATCATCAAAGCAAGAGGGAGGAGAAAAAGATCAGTAACAGCCCTATTTCACTGCAGTACAAAATAAAGAACTCTGTTTAATTCTATCCTAATATGATTATAGCAAACCATTTAAATGCTGCTGCCTGTGAACTACAACCTGGCATTTTCCATCACCTCATTTTCCACTCTTCCAGAGGACTAAACATTTATGCCTAGAACTGTATTATTCTTCTCCAAGACATTCATATCATAAAGTTAATATTTAATTCTGATCAGAGTATTTTGTTGTTTGACAGATGGGAGGGTGCAGGTGGATGAGGAACAAAGCAGATGCATGCGAGAGTAAGAGATGGATTTGAACTACAAAATGATTTAATAGAAGACAATGGACTGGGAAAGGACATTACACAATGCAAGCACTAGGGTTTGCCCTATGCAGTAATTCAAGAACCTCTGCAGAAACAGTCTCCAGTTCAAGATATCACATCAACACTATCTTTAACAACACTGAGCTCACACATAGCCTTTTCATCAGCAGATCTCATAATAATTTAAAATATCCTCCACCACCTATACCACCGGCAAATTCACTGCATGACTAACTAAAAAAGAGCAACAGAAGAAAAGAGAACACAAAGGGGTGCAAACCCCTTACAAATGTACATAGAGAGAACTATTTTAAAACCATCCATGAAATGGCAAGAAAATGTGAAAAGCTAAACATGCAATTCAGCGATGCTGGAGGTCACAAACTTGGGTGGAAAAGCTAGGGCCAAATTGTTCATGGCACCTAACCCAGAGTCAGACTTCAGGAAAGAACAGAAACAAAAAATCATCAGTCCAATTAAGCAGACTGCCCTTCTCTGTATGTGTGTGCATGAGGTGGGACAGACCAGCAAAGTAGAGGGAAAAACAATGGCTAAACAGGTTATTTACCTATACAGTAAGGTTTTTTCCACTTACAATCAAGTGTATATATAAATAACAACATAGTTTGTTTAGCTACTGAATAGTGTAAAAAACAACCAGCAAAATAAAACACCCTACCAACTGCCCTGTGGAAATCAAGCAGGAGTGGGTGATTGAGACTGTAACACCGCATGACACTGAAAATGTTCTTCAGGCAACTGCTCTTTAAGGTTAGTGAATTCATACACTTGAGGAAGAGTCAAATTTTTAAGGTTTCACTACAAAATACATAAGTCATGATAACCAAACACTACCTACAAAAAAGAAAAAGGCTGAAATACCGTACAATTTTTGAGGAAATAGTATGTGAAAAAGATGACTGACATGGTTTAGAGCTCTTTTAGTTTCTTTTATTTGATGATCCTCTTGGGAACGCAGGAACCTGTCCCTGCCTCCTCTTCTGCCCCTGCTGTGGATCCCGCTGACAGGCTGTACAACCTGTGCTGCGATGTACTACCTGGTGCACTGAGATTCCTCCCGATGCTGGGGAGATTAAATATGCCACGGATCTACCTGGAAAAGTTATCACCTTTTTGATTTGTGCCCAGAAAGAAAAAACAAAACAAAAAACCCCAAACAAGAATACTTAGAGATCTAGCTCCTTAAAGATATCTGGAATGAAGAGACACTAGATGCAAAACCAGACAAAAATCCCTCCTATATACTTACAACCCTAAATGAGGAATTTAGATACATGAAGCTTAGGCAAGTAGTCACAGTTCCCACAGAAATCACACTTCAGCTGCTTTTGCACAAATATGCTATTTAATGTTGCTTGCCCACTTTCTTTTTCATGCCTTATGAGATGTGTAATTTGGATGCTGCATAGCTGCTCTAAGTATCACACACCAATTTTCCAAAGATGTGTGTATTTGCAAATCCCACTGTGGATACTTATGTTTGAACGCTGGGAGACTGGAACAGAATTCTCCAGGGCACACCAGAGCACAGAGGTAACAAAATGAATAGATGTAAATAGCTCTCATGGCAGGAGAAGCCTTAGCGATAGGAACCACATCCTCATTTTCAAAACTGAAAGTTAGGCATCCACATAGATTTAGGCAAGCATGTATATCAGTGAATACCTCAGCAAAGGTATCCTGTGAATGTCAGGGTACAGGCCAACCAAGGAGGTGGGCCAGCATCTCTGCTACAATGCAAGAAGGGTTTGGAGAAGATGATTCAGCACCTTCCCAGTGTGTCCGAAGGCCAGCGATGTCCTTGGCACCTTGGCTCAACGCTCCTCTCCCGGCTCCTAACTAATGCTTCCCAAAACACAGCATCCACTCGGTCACACAGTACATCTTGCCTGGCCAATTTTCAATACGTTTTAAAGAACCCACAGTCAGTGCTGCAAGACTAAAAAGCAAAAGGCAGCCTATATGCTAGGTAAACATGTTAATACAGCAATAAGATACCAGCAATTCTTTTCCCACTTCCCAGTTCTTTTACTTTTGGCTCAGGAATATACATTTCAATGCTTTCAGTCCCCTGATTTGTTTTCTTCCATTTAACCTTCAAGATACTAAAACTTGTATTCAACAGTCATCCTAAATTCTACAGCTTGCTTTCCTATCACTACAAGCAGGATTCAACCCTACCTACAGAGAAAGTTAAAACATTTCTACATTGCTGTCAATTTTGTGTAATACAGTTAGCAAAGTTTCAACTGAGCACAAATGAAGACGCTTTCAAAGATTTATGACTGCATTTTTAAAATGTATTTACTTGTAAATAATGAAAGGACCTAGACACTGAAGAAGTCTAGACTTACCAGGGAGATTTACCTGAGTTCAGCCATTTTTAATGTGCCTATGTATGAGCACAAAAACCCTCATAAAAAATGTGAACAGGGTCCTTCAACCAGCATTGCCTAATTTTAGAAAAGTTGATGGATTTGCTTTAAACCAATCCATAATACAGTGTGCTATACACCTTGCACTCAGGCCAAATAATATCAATAACAAGAACAAAGATAAACACCTGAAAGGGGGATTAATGTGCTGATGTTTCCAAGCTTTGAGACAGCTATCAGAAAAAGATCTGGGGAAGAGTGTGAGGTGGCTGGATCAGAAAAAAGGTACAGCAGGAATCAAAGGAGACCGACGAGCAGTGTGCAGAAGGGTTATGTCTCCTGCAACTTGCAATTACACAGGAAGGATGCAGAACCAGGGAAGATACAAAAGAGAATAAAGACAATAAGAACTGTCAAGAGCTATTAATTGTCCCAATTACTTCTCGTTAGATCAGCTGGCACTTACATACAGTATTTAGTAACAGTAGGCAGAATGTAAATAAGTATTACAATTTCATAAATTAAAAAAAAAATCTCAATCACATCTGGGTCAACCCTATCATGCAACCTATTCCCAAACCCAGGGTACTTAAAAGGAGAAAAGTAAGTTTAAAATGGCTTAACTAAATAAATCAAGCTTGCCTCATGCTCCAAAGCTTACATTTGTATTTGCAAGTCTCAGGACTTGTGAGAAGCTTCCTGTGTACATCTATTTTATTCTACTTCTTGAGAAGTAAGGGTTAAATAAGCTGCCCCAATAAGGCACCCCAAAACTCAGGGATAAACAGCTCCCTCATGAACATGGCTCATACAACTCTTTAGCGTATAATTTAGATTACAGAAATGACAATTTTGTAACAATAAGGAGAAGCTAAAATACAGAGAGGCTAAAAGGCAGAAAAAACAGAGCAGACACAATATTTAGGAAATGACCAAGGCTAACTCTGAACCCTCCATACTGACACACAAGCAGGAAGGGACTAAAGAAAGGCAGCTAAAAAAAATAATCTGTGGCTCCTCTTCTTGCTCTCTGTAGTTCACAGAGCTAGCGTCTTGGGATCTGGACGACTCTCATCAGGAAGCCCTAAGGTTTTCCTACCCAATTCTCACAGATTTCCATGTGCATTTATGGCTTTCTTTAAACTCCTCTTTGCAAAATGTCAGACATATCTTAGCAGATGATTTTTAGCTTCCTTTAAAGTAGGGCAGATGAAGAACAATGAGTATTTTTAGTACTTTTTAAAAAAAGAAACCCATTCAAAATATGTTAGTAGCTATAAAAATTGTTTGAAGGCTAAACTTCCTAATAACTAACTTCAGTTACAATTACTAAGCAATACGTATTTGGTGCTTGGGTTTCAAGGGATCTGTACAGCTAGGCTGGAGAAGCTAGCAGGTTAGCACCCAAGAGCAAGTTTACTTCTACTCTGAGCCCCAGGCAACTGTTTTCTTCACTACTTCAGACTGACTTTTAACTCAATAGGCAGGTAAAATAAAGGTGAAGCAGTAGCCAGGCTGCTTTTGTTTTTTCCAGTCTGTGGACAAAAACTGTATGTGACACGATGAGCTCTACCAGTCCTGGGTAGCATGGATGAATTTTCCTCACCTAAGGTTACGTATCTGCAGGGGAGCTAGTCTCTTCAAACCCCCTTGTACAGGCAGTTATCGGAAATGGTCACTTCCAAGGCACAACTCATTTGTACTGCTCTAGAAGCCTCTTTTAGAGCCAGATAAATCATGCTCTTGACTTTGCCGGCTATGCCTTAAGCAGATCTCCAGTGACCACCAAGGGAGCCTAGCTCAGGTAGAAAAATCCATCTTCGGTCAGACCAATCCCACCATGGGTTGACCAGGTGACCAAGAAAGATGGTCTCCAGCTGATGCTCACCTAGATGCAAGTTCACCTGAACTTTGGCCACCCTGGGGGCTCTTACCACCACAGTGCAATCTTCGGTATAACTCAGCATAGCTGTTCTTAAGTACGAGTAGCAATTCAAGGAAGGCAAGCTTCAGACAGTCCAGGGAACCATATCACAGACCAAGACACAATGCCAACACTAAATGCACCCGTAACAGCTGCACAAAGCAAATCTTGCAAGACCACACTGATCCGTACGTGGGGAAAAGCCGAACATCTCTGCAAGCATGTAAGCCACATATGCATCTTATCAAAAGAAAAAACCCACCAAGGTTTATTTAATGAACTCTAGGCTAGATGCTCTTTAACAAGAGAAGCTTTGATTCTGGACCGTAACTCCAAACAACAGAAGCCTCAAGAAAAAAGGGTTCCAGTACATCCAATTTATGACTCTTCGGAAAAGCAACAATCACATCAAAACAGCTACTCTGAAAACCTATCCAGCTACAGGCCATCACCCTGCAGTTTAAGAGTATTTCACTCCATTGCCTGAACACATTTATATTCTTCCAGGCAGTTTTCCTGATGTTTTATAAGGATTCCCCAATGTCACAACAAACGATCTTTCTTTTAATAGTATCACTGGATACGTTGTAACCTGCATCTAGGGACACCCTGCTCTGCTCAGATAAAACTTAATTGTTCTTCTGACACCGAACAATGAAGGAACTTTAAACTCACCTAATAAACCAAACAGGCCTCTATTTTTAACATTTTCCAGAGCCCCAATGCCTACAGGAGCATGTACCAAGTAAAAAAATTCACTTCAAAAAAACATTTCAAGAGAGTATGGATAACCAACATACACCTAGTGACCAAAGAACATATTTACTTTTTTAAACGGTGTCAAATAAGAGATTAGATTTTATTCTGCTGTGAGAGAGGTCCTACTTCTGTGGGTAAAGGAAAACCAGAGATCAGTGATGCTGTGGAACATTTTACAAAGAATATTTCAACTGCTGGCAACAATTGACAAAATCCCTACAACATGTCTGTATTGTCTCTTTCCCCAGATTATTTCCTTCAGTTTCTATTGCCTGGATGATCCTTTGCTTTCTGTCAAAATATCAGATAGCATAGGTACACACCACAAAATTATGTGGTTTGGTAGTGGAAATTTCAGCTCATGGCCTTTTCGGTTAATGGCAGTATTTAAATTTAAGACACAATGAAACTACTAACCAATTACTCCCACTGACCTCACTGGTAACTGGAAGATGGTCAACATCAAGAATGAGGCCAATTATTTAGTTATCACCTGTTCAGGCAGCCACCCTCTTCAGCTGGTTTGGAGACTATCCCAGGCTGGTAGATGATGACATAGCTTTATCTATTCCTGCCTTTGTCACTTCTCAGCCACCATATGCTAGGGCATGAAAACTTCAATGCTTAGGAAACTCCTACTACCACAGAACACTCCTCAGCAACCCAGATTACTTTATGCACACCAAACGTCTTCTTTTGCTCTTTCCACTGGCATCAGTCAGGACTTAAGTTCAACACTCCAGCCTTCATCATCAAGAGCCTCCATACACATGGCCTGTGCCCACAACACCACAGACGATGAAAACTTCCATGATAAAGACCACAGCTCTGCACATGTTGCTGACAGAAGCATAATTTCCTCAAGTAACAAACACCCTGAATCTCATCACTTGCTGTTCCATGTGGAAAGCAGGGCCAACCTTTCCTTCCGTATCATAAGATCATAACAGTAATTTATTAAAAAAATCTGTCCAAACTAGACACTATTGCACATTTCATAAGCTTTTAAGTAATGAATGAAGGAAAAAAAAATCTCACAGATACAGTCACATCAACTACGCAAACCAAAGTGAGACCAGATACTAAAAATGAATGTTGGGAAAAAAACAATATGTAAGTGTACACAGTAATACCTTGCTCCAAATGCTTCCACAAGACCCTGACAGAAATAATTTAAAAAACATGGCAGTCAAACTTAACAAAGGCTTTACTTTATTCAGCTATTTAAGAAACCATAAAAAACTTCACAATTTCTACACAAGAGACTGCTTGTGAGGTTCAGATTAAGATGGACAGGCCAGATGCTCTGGTGTACCCAATTTGCTCACCAGCACTTTCCTATCCTGTCCACAAGCTCAGCCTAACCATTCTGTTAAAGCATGACTGCTGAGCATCAGAGCTGAGGGGTTAACAGAAAGGAGAAAAAAAGCACGTCAGCCTATGACAGTCCCGTACCACAAGAGGATCCCAAATGCCTTGTTCAATGCTAGATAAGCAACATAACCTGCCAAAATTTCAAACAGGTTTCCAGTAGAATGATCTGCAGAGAGCAGCATGAGATTAAGGGAGTCAAGCAAGGAGGAAGATGCAGGGCCATGCCACTGCCAGGTGTGCTCCTGAGTCTTGAGTGCCCTGGTCAGTCCCACCTGCAGCCTCCACCACCACCCCTGGTCCAGGTGCTCCATTTAAGCTCAGGGCTGGGGCATAGAGGGGAAAAAAACCCAGCCTTGCACTTTGTCAGGAGACCACTTTACCCTTAAGAAAGTGGACAGAAAAAACGGACAATAGGTTGTATACCTCCAGCTGTAATCTCCAATAATACCTCCCTCTGAGTATAGGGTTGGGATTTTTGACAGTCAAACATTTGGAGGGTAAGACTGGTTAGATGCACTGACATGCACACAGGTCCAAAAAGTGTGTACGACATGCAGTATCCTAGTATTACAGCTGATTTCTTTTAACTATGTGGTTCCATAAAGAGTAGTTAGTTCTGGGTGTTAATAACCCTGATTCAGAACTCTGTTCAGCAATGTACTCTCATTAGCTAGACCATCTGTGTAAAGGGAACAACCTACACTATCACAGCACACAGAGCCTGGGGCTGACCTTAATATCTTCCCCCACATACCAGCAGAGGACAAGAGGAGAGAAGACTGGCATCAGTTTCTTTCCCTTCTGTTGCCAGAGGAAGATATCTGGGCTGGAAAGCAAGTTTCTCACCCCCCAGTCACATTGCCAGCTGCGGGAAATGTGGAGTGGCAACATCTCTTCCTCCTAAGGTCCCACTGGTGAAGTGGGAAATTTGGCTGTCCTGTTAGTGTTAAGATACCACAAGACTCTGACTTACTGGGAAGAAGAGAGGCTTCACAAATCATGTGAAAGAATAAAACCTCCTGACATTATTCACAGCCAGTGTAAATTACTTGATGGACTGGAAAGTGCCCACCATGACATGGAACTGCATTGCAAATATACAGTATTTGTTGCTTTTGATCTTCCTTCCTCTGTATCACACATCTGCTAAGACAAGCTACGATACGCTGCCTGGTGGACATTCCTGCAGGTTCTTCCTACCTACACACAGGTCCTAGTCAGGACTCTGAGATCCCTTAGCTGACTACCACAGGAGCAACCTACACCACAGATTTATGCAGGTCAGAGGGACTACAAGACAGTAAGGATACATCTCAGCACTGAGTGAAACATGCAGTCATGTCCAAGACAGCTTTCTGCAAGTTCAGGTTTAGTCCTCTTTTTCTAGGCACACCACTCTTCCCAAATCTGCTTTTCTGGTCAAATACCACGCTCCCCCCTGAGAATGGAAAAAAGCAAAACAAACCACTCAAACCAATCTGCTCAATGTCCTACTAACTTCAGGAAATGCCATTTCTTCCTTCTGTACCAATCTCTTTTCATCTTTGATTCCTTGACCACTTTCATCTATTGCATTTATTAATTTCATCTGGCTGCTGCCATGTCAAAGTACAGATGCAGAGAACAGTCCCAGTGCTGCCGCAAGCTCTCTGCTTACATGAGAGCCTGAGAAGAGCTCCAGTGAGCCAAATACAAACCACAGCATGGAGCACTGAGCAAGAGGAAACTCACAAGGAGAGGGATTTGAATGACTCTTCCAAGACATAATTAAAGCTGATGTTTTCCTTAAAGCAGTTAAATTCAGCAATGAGTACATTAAGAGAAAGGCTAGTATTGCAAACACCAACAGACAACAGTCATCTCAATTCAACCAAAAAAGTAAATTGCCTGGATTACAAGATGCTACCTAGGATGTCAATAAGTGTATACAAAGTGCTTTATCTCTTCTCATCATAGCATGGGAGAAAATCTCCCACATATCAAGGCTGCTAGTGGGAACCTTGTCCTGTGGAAACAATGCTTCTCTAAGGTTTCAGTGTTCAGTTTTGCTGCTGTGCAATCCCCTTCTATGTAAGGGATGAGCTCAAATTAAGGCTTTTCTTGGATGTTTGATTTTGCAAAGCTTGTAGTAGTTTAGCATCTCTGAAACTTCCACTTTTCTGTCATCTATTCAAGACTTGCCAGTGTGCTAGAAAGCTATTAAGCAGGGAATACATGACCAACAGATGAGCAGGACAGGATAAGGACTTTTCTTAGAAAACTAGGAACAAAACCAAAAGCTATTAAAAAACACAGCTACTTGAATGAGGAGCAACAATTAAAAACTGTTGGCAAGTGACAGACCTGGAAACAGGAGTCTGAGTATCAGACCAGCTTTGTATCACATCAGCTTTGTATCAAAACTTCTGTAAATGAAGCTTGCTAATCTCAGATCTAGAAACAGTAATAACCTCTCCAGCAAAGCCATGGGTGCTTAATGCAGCTCTACAGCACAACCTGAACTGGAGCAACCAAACCCTGTTTGCATATCCCTCTAAGCAGCCTACTAGCCACCCTTCTGCAAACCCAAAGGAAACTGCACACAGCCAGCCATTGGGTAACTTATCATATCCCTCAAGAAGCTGAAGCAGATTAGCTGTGGTATTGTTACTTCCATAATTTGGCATGCACGAGGGGGTGAGGTAAATCTGTAACCTACAGCTAGGTCTACAGCAGAGGGTAGGCTTTAGGATCCTGTATCTGGTAGGAGAACCTTTCCAGGAAGATGAGGTTTTGAAATTTTAGTGGGCAATGCACACAGGAGATGGGCAAGTTTTTTTTGCACCAAGGGTGCCAGGCCTTCTCTTTTGACCTAGAAAGCTCCTCCAATAAAAGTATTTCTATTAAACAATAACCATTTTTATACACCTTAGAGAATCTGGGGTTCTGCATAAGCAATGAGCAACAGCGTACCCAAATGTAGCCTGACACTGGTTACCGCAACTAGAGAAACTGGCAAGGATGTCAAAATGCATGAATTCGGGTGTAAAACACTTACTAAAAGAAATTTGGAATTATGCATTCATAAGAGAAAGTAAACACAAAAGGATATATAGTGAACATGCTTGTTGGGAAGGTCAGGAAATCTACTGTTTACATATTACCCATAGGAAAGCATCAGCACGTAGGTATTTATTTTATAGCAAGCCAGCGTGCCTAACTGAAAAAGGCCTAAAAAGAAGGGCAAACTTGAACAACAAGATGTAAATACTCTTTAGCTATACATTGCGTGGAAGTATGGAGGACAATGGTTCAAATAAAGTCAACTGTGTTGGAAATAGTGCGTGAAATCCCAGAAGTGACAAAACTACTAGTCAGTGAAGAAAATGAAAGGAGCCAAGTGGAAGAAATCAATCAAGAAGAAAAAGTAAGCTTTTTTATAAAGGCAGGCAAGGGGCCAGACAACATAGATGGACACACATGCAAAAAACCCACAGAAAAGCGTAGCTTTATCTAGAAGTACAGCAAATGATAAATTTGACAATAAACTAGGAAGCAGGGAAAGATTTGCTCCAAACTAAGGAATGACAGCAAGCAGTGAGGGGTGCAAACAATTTTTCTTGCACTGGAAAAAACCCACCATCTAATGCAAATGGATGAGCTGATTAACAAAGCTTGCAGAGACTGTTGTGAAAGACGGGTGAATGGAGAGAACCCGAGGGAGACACTAAGAGCATGTAAACCAAATCAGGGAGCAGCTGACTGCATTCAGAAGGAAGAGGCTATAGGAGCACTTAGAAACACGAAAACAAGAATATGACCTAGGCTGTATGAAGCACCAGTAAACATAGTGAAGCGGATGGCAATAGGAGGCATCTGTTCAATGTATTCTTAAACTGGAGAAGTATCAGCAGTTTTACATATAATACCATTTATTATTATTACTTCTTATAATTGGGGGGGAAGCACCAGAACACTTATTTTTACTGAAGTCATACAAAACCCCACACAGAAACTACACTTGTTTTTCAGTACTAAAACCCAACTGTTGAAAGGCGGGAAAAAAATCCTTAATTTATGGAAATCCCAAACCCAATCTCCCATGCATTAACTTTAAATCATTATGGAAACAAAGGCTGCATATTTTCTCTATTGTGAGGATACAGAAGTACATTGCTTTCTTAAAAAATAGTTTACTATGTCAATGAAATTGCAGATGCTTCTGTGCACTTCAGGGACTTCAAACATTGCATCAATTATCTGAATAAGTAATGAAAAGACATTGTGAATAAAATGGTTCACCAAGCCTGGTTCACAAGTCAATTGCTTTTTGAATCCAGTAATACACTGTAATATTTGACATGTTATTTCTTTTTGCAAGAGGTTAAGAGTTTTCTGTGCTTCTATGCTATATTGCTGCAAACAGTTTGGGGAGAAAAACAAACTGACAAAATATAAAAGGGTGCAAGAACTACAACACACATTTAGATCATCCACTATAACCCTCTTTCCACACCAAAAAAACCGACTGAAAGCAGAACTCTGAAGTCCAGCCAAAGGGGAAACATGAAAATCTCACCAGCAGTTCGGGCTAGTGATAAGCGATTCAATGCTTTAAAATTCTATCTTTGACAAACTGGACTAGGTCACAGCAGAACACAAAATGTCTGTTTGTTGAGCTATCGTTTCCAAAGAGTCTCTCTTACTGGCACCTGGAAACAGAGCAAGCATAAGGCTGATTATCATTTCCGTAACCCCCAAGGAAAACTATCATGCAAGATGTTTGAGTAAGAGCAATGTGGTTCGAAGGCAGCATTCATAAACAGAACAAAGACTAAACAAAAGGCTAAACAAGTACATCATAATTAACAACTACAACCAAACTTCTAATTAAGATATGTAAGAAAAATCAAGGAGAGCTAATGAAAAACACACCAGCATATACACCTTCTTCAAAAAATCTGAACTGGTACCGTGAAGTAAACAGGCTAATTGGAAGTGACCACAATTATTCTGTCACTGTTACCAAGTTTAGTCATGATTTTTCAGCTTGCTCTTTAATCCTACATCTTGTTTGCACTCCTTTGTTGTGTGAATGCAGGATTCTTCCACCCAAATTCTTCAAAAACTGAGCAAAAGTGAAGAAAATACCACAGAGATTTAACTTTGTATGACAGGCATATTTTGTCATTAGTTTCGAGACACTCTTTTCTGCCTAGGACAGCATTATTCTCACAGGGCCAGAATTATAATTATTATACACTCCTCCCATTCATCCCGAACAACTCCACAGTACTACAAATGGATCCTGATACATTGCTACATCAATAATGCTATACTCCACATGTTTTTTCTTTTATCCAGGCAGCTAGACCACTATAAAAATATGATGCGATTTCATACAGATTTTACTGTTAGGTATGAACTTCCCTTAAGGCCAAAAAGCAGTTACAGATAATAGGAATCTAACTGGCAATATTAAGGTTTTACTTCTTTCCTCTTACATACTACCCTTCCATGAAAATACATCCATTCTCATTACTTTTGCCATTCTTCAAAACTATTACAGGGCTGATTTGAACAGTAACAGTTAGTTAATGCTGATAGAAACAAGCAAAGAAAAATGCTGACACAACCTACAGTTATTTAAGAACTTATTTGCTACACATCTAGTTCTAGAATATTAATAAAAAGTTGCTGACTCCCAGCTGTAATAACCCCAGGTATACCTAGGCAAAATAAAAATAGGTAAAAAAGGAATTCCCACCCACAATCCCAGAATGCAAACAGCAAAATTATTTGCAATTAACAACTTCTGCCTCTCCCCAACACCGTGCTGGCATGAAGCCCAATGCCCTATTGAGATACATGTCAACTATTTCTGCTTAGCAAAATCTTAGCAGGAACCGTCTTTCAGAAAGTTATTCCTGCAGCTACGTGGAACCAAAATTCTACTTTTAAAAATATGCTCTTACATTTAATAGAAATTGACAGGCTTTTAAAAAAAATTTGTTCTGGTATATCACTATACATTAGCCCAACATAACCCTTAAACTACCCAGGAAGAGTTCACTGCCCACAGCAATGTTTTTCCCATGCCCATTTTTAAAGTTAGAGGCTGCAGGGCCTCCACTGGATTGCTGTCCTGCCTGTAGCTTTCAGACTATTATAGCTGTAGGGTGCCATCTTTTTTCCTCCGCAAAACCGGGGTATCCTGAATCTGTAAAGCAGTCTTAACTAATGCCATAGCACACATCTTATTTAAGTCATTCATTTTAAACTTCTAAATTTGAGGCATTTCTTTCTCTGTACTGAGACAAAAACATATAAAAAGTCCTTCCTGTATATGGCTAAAAAAATTAACTGTGTTTCAAAACCCCTTTAAAATTGAGATAAAAACATACATGCCTGTGCCATGTATGTCACTAGCAATGCTGAACTGGAATGGTGCAGGAATCTCGATTTCCTCAGACCATTCCCAAGCTTCTCTACTGCCAAAGCTAGACAAGCACTTTCTTCCTAGTCTACATTTTTCTGTTCAATAGGTGGAGTAAAGTAAAAGGCTTATTTCTGTGCAAAGGCTTCTTCCTCTGCATAGCAATAAGCCTCGCATTGTAATTGATTTTTTTTTTTAAATGTCATTTAAATTATTTTGGTATGATTTATCTTTCCTTACTTTTTCCTAACACATCTCAGAATATTAACAACGAAATAAATGTAGTAATACTCTAACATCTTCAAACATTACCTAATTTAAAAATCTAATTTACTTTTCATCATTTAGGCTTCCTTACTATTTTGTATGTCACTCAGTGTGGATAGTAAAATTAGACTATCAATTTCATTTTTGCTTTTAGTTGCAGGTTCTGCTTCTCAACCACTAGAACAGGGTTCTTGTTTAACGTTTCCAATATTGTTCTGGAGCTTTTAAATTAAAAAATGGGAACCGCTTTAATTTTATTAAAAAAATTCTCAACTGCTCTCCCTGGCCCTCTTTTTACAAGAAAAGGCCAAATGTTGGCACAAAACTAAACCTCCAACGTACCTGTTAAATAGCATTATGTGGCCTTCTACTAATACAAAGAGACAATAGAAGCCTTAAATGGTGCTGAGGGTGCCATTGTGTACAATGACCTTCCAACGAAGTCAGGGGGAGACCTGCTTAAGAACCGATAAACAAATTGAACAAGTAATGCAATATGAATTATCCTGCTCTTGCTTTCGTGAAATTTAAAAGATAATTTATCACCGCAGGCAGCCCTACTTCCAAGTCTCCACAGCCACTGTGAGTCTACACCTCCTATTCAACATGTGCCATCACACTTAAAAAGCAGTCAAAGAAAATATTTAGAGAAATAATATTATTCTTTTAACACACGTGTTCATTGATAACACTTACTTTGGCAATATAATTTTTTATATTATATGGAATAACAAGCAAACAGAAGTTTCAACTACATCAAAGTTACCCTTTTAATATCTTGGAATACTTAATATTATCAGTTCACTGCAGGAAAAAAATGCTATCGGCACAAAACCAGTGCTAACTTCCGTAGTAAGTATTATGCAATTAAAACTATACTGTCATGGGTAAAAATTTTAATTAAAAACACCTTAATTGTGCTAATCACAGTAAACTAGATTGAGCCTGAAACTCTTAAATTCGCCACCATGTATATACGTACTGAAATAAAGAGAAACCATTTGCACAGAGTCATTACACGGGTGAATTTAACCTTTTCTTTCTGGTTCTTATACGTTTGATGCAATCAAGCCTCTAAACCTGCTCAGTCATTAAAGGTCGTTAGCTGCAAAGGCAGCGTCACGCCGCACAGCTGCCCCCGGCGCTCCTGCCTGCACCCCCGGCTGCTGCCTGCAGGCAGCGGCTGTGAAGCCGGCAGCACGCCCTTGCAAAACCAAAGCAGCCAGGGGAGGCTACCGAGCTCGGAGCAAACCGCTGTGGGGACTGGGAGCACAAAAAAAGTCCCGTGAATATCTTTTTCTTCCCCCAAAAATGCTAGTTTAGGAAACACCATACAAAATTACCGTTTTTTAAAAAACCATTTCTTTAAACGCGGAAAAAATAAAAAATGCACTTCGGGCGGTGCGGGGCAGGCGGCCTGGCCGCCCCCGAGCCCAGCCGGGCAGCACCACCCAAACCCCCCACCCGGGCCGGCACGAAGCGCGGCCTCGGTCCCCGCAGACACAACCCGCCACCGCGCCCGGCCCCGCAGGGCGGCGCCACTCGGCGCCCCGAGGGAGTATTTACCCCTCGGCGGCCTGAACGGGCGAGCGGGGCGGGGGCGAGCAGGGGGCTCCCTCGCCCCGCGGCCGCCCTTCCCTCCGCACCCCGGGAGCCCACACAGAAGGGGGGGGGGGAAGGCACCGGCGCCCCCTCCCCGCCGCGATCCCGGAGAACCACGTTTTCCCCCTCGTTTTCGCAGCTGCCGGTGCAGCGGAGACCTCGCTCCCGTGTGCCGCCCCCCCACGCCCGGTACCGCTTTGCAGGCCGAATGGGGGGGGGGGGGGGAAGGGAGCGGGGGTGTTTCCTCACCGCGCCGTGAACGCGCATCTTCTGCCACGGGGGAAACACGAGACGCGCGCGGCCGGGCAGCGCGCGACGGCAGCACGTGGCGGTGGCGGCCACGGGGTCTCCCGCGCAGCCGGGCGAGGCGCGGCGCAGCACTACGGAGCGGCGTGAGGCGGCACCGCCATCTTGGTAGCGGCAGCGCCCGGGTGGAGGGGGGTAGAGTAATCGGGGAAGGGCTTTTTATCTCACACAGGCGCGTTGCGAGATCAGCAGCAGCTGGGGGAGTTCGTGGGGGAGTTCGTGGGGCAGCTGGGGTGGGTGAGAGGGCACCCGTGTGGGTCAGTGAGCTCCCCGGAGGGGTGAGCCCCGTGGATGGGTGCGTGAAGGTAAGCACCGGAGCCGGGGTAACGTACCCAGCGGGTCTGCACAGCTCTGCTCCCTCCCAGGGCCGCGACGCATCCAGGTGCCTCACGATTTGGAAGTGAAAATACAGTGCAGCAGGCAAGATGGGAGTTGTTCTGATCTCCTGCTTGGAAGTGCTTCCCCTGTTTTTGACCAGGTCTGTGACCCTCACCAATAAAGATGTACAAAGAAGAATTCTGAGTAGGTTAAAAAGCCTCTTTTTCAATCAATGCTCAAGGAAAGGATAAGATGATGTGACACAAATGTATGATCGTGTGCCACAAATAGAACATTGTGGGAAGCTTTCCCTTAAACATAAGCTTTGTCCTATATTTTTTCAAACAGTTTATTTCCTTGCTGTGTAGGTCATTCTTAACATTAGGCTAAATTTAGCTGAAGATACACCAACAGCAAAGACAGACTGTCTCAGAAAGCTGAATTAGACCGACAGTCTCAGCTGCATGGCCTGGTCTGGAGGCTGGATGCAAAACTATTTACATTTTTATTGACTTTTTTGAGGGAGCTTGGTTAAAGGTAATAAAATCTCACCCGTTTAAATAAAATATCTTGTGTCTAGAAAATTAAAAGTTTATAGGGTGGTTTGCCTGGTATACTCTTGTGCTGCAAGCCATGTATACAACTTGCATTAATTTCAAGGGTATTTCTACCACAAAGTGAGGGAAGACTGTAGCCCTAACATCTCAGGCCTTTTGAAGATTTGTACCTGAAACTTCAAAACAGTGGTCTAATCTCTGCTTCCAGTAAGGATGGCAGAATTTGTACTTGTTTATGCACTTTGATTTTCAGTTCTTTGTGTATAAATTTAGCTGTGGGTGGAGTATCCTGAGCCAGATTTCTTCCTATATGCTATACATACAGAATGACAGAAAGACAGACATGATTCTGTGTTAGATTGACAATGAATTACATTTGCTAGCAAATACTGGATCAGAGCCATCTGTTTCAGAAATTAGCGTAGCAGCAATTTGTTTGTTTGGCTTCATCTGTCTATTAGTTTGGTCAAAATCCTCTTGTTTTAGAGACACGCTATCACATACAGAAAGGACCTGTGATATACTCTGTGCAGGCATCCCCTAAAATACATAAATTACTCTAAAAAGTGGAGATATGAAATGTGATTGTCAGAAATCCAGACAAAGCTAAATTAACATATTTTTTTTTTCCTGGAAACAAGTTTGACTTTCTCAGTGCACTCTCGCTTATAGTAAAAATCATCTACCCCTAAACAGTGTGCTGATATCAAAATACTTCTGTCTGAACCGAATTAGCGTTGCTGTACTTGTAGGTGTGCTGTATCTTTACTGTCTGTGTATTTTGACAGAATTAGGGAAATCCTTCCTGATTTACAGCCTCTACAACTTTGTTTTGAAGAGGTATTGATATTCTTAAAAATTGAGAAGTCTAGCTCCAAATGACAGTCAAGAAGAGGGCATCAATCCATTAAAAGGTAAGGTATCAACCCGTTAGACAACAACTTTTCTAAAAGCAGTTCACTTTGAAGCTCTGTATACCTAAAGAAAATGACATCTGTTACACAGCTTTTTTATTTGCAGTATACTGAGTCTGCACTATTCAGTATTTCAGTTATTTGCCTAGATTTTTTAGGTTTCTGGGGGGAAAAAAAAAATTCTACGTAATACTCCAAAAACTTGTAT
The DNA here is from genome assembly GCF_018139145.2 of Gymnogyps californianus. NCBI lineage: Eukaryota > Metazoa > Chordata > Aves > Accipitriformes > Cathartidae > Gymnogyps > Gymnogyps californianus. The sequence continues at coordinate 28,650,485 of NC_059478.1, read as the reverse complement.
CTACCATTTTATAGCTCCTACTGGATCTAGTTACAGTGCAAATATTTCTCCACAGGTGTAGCAAAAGGTCTACATTGTTGTACAACTAATGATCATTGTGTGACATTTGCTTGATAATACAAGTTTAGATTCAGACAATATTCCTAACTGCCGTTTAAAAATATAACAGAAAATAGTCATAGGAAAGTCTTCTGTACTCTTGAGAAGTGTGAAGCCTGATATTGTTATTCTGAAAAGAGAGTTCTAGGTAGATCTGCTCAAATATGAAGAAACGTGAATGTTTCTTACAACTGAATACTGCTAATGCATGATTTAGCTATGCATGATTTAGAACTACACAAAGTAAAAGATTTAGTTAATTTTCATGTTACTTCATATCTTAGTTACATGACAAAACCAACAACAAAAATGCCTTCTAAAATAAGAACTTACGTTTCTCCTTCAGAAAAATGAGTCGTATGTTGTAGGCAATGAAAATGATGTGAAGTCTCAACTCAAAGGATGTGAGTGCTCATTCTATACGTGGATTAGAAAAGCACCTGTGTTGCTTTGTCTATGTGCATCTGTCTACCTGAGCATCTAATGCACGTTACTCCTCCCACAATCCGCCCCGTTTCTTTGTCTAATCTGAGCAACCAACAATAGGATCTACAGAAGTTCAGAAACCTGGACTGAATAGAGGGGGAGTGATTTGCTAATGAGAAGTGACTTACCTAGTTCACTGTTATAACACCTAATGCAGAATTTTGCTTGTATTACTTTATGATGAAACAGCAGGACTAGCTAAAGTCAGATGGTGACAAAATCTGATGGCTTGACTGCGCTATTAGAGCACAATGATGAAACTGCCTATTCAGAATATAGCATTCTGAATCAATATATTGTTAATGCATACCACTTTTTTTAGAATAAATAGCAAATGTTGTCAGAAGTAAATATTTATGTATTTTAAGCAATGGAAAGAGAGTACAAGTGCTTTTTAAGGTAACTGTAGAAAGCCATTACAAAGCTTATCTTTGCAACTGACCTATAAAAGCTGTAAGCACATCAAAGGCTTTGAGGACATCAGATACAAACTTTAATTCTTCACACAGTCAAAACTCCCCCATGAAGCCAGTGTCCCAGGATCACAACTCGGAGTATGCTCAGTAATACTAATGGAACTCAGACTTACATGGGCAGCTTCATTCAGAATTTTAATTTAATTCACGTTACAATTTATTAAGTAGTGATTTCTTGTAGTGATTTTTTTTTTTTAATTGCTGAATGTAAGGCAACGTAGTTTTTTAGAATAGGATTTCTTGGAGGCTTTATTATTACAGAATAAAAAACATTTTAAAATGTGGCTGAAGTGCTTCTGCTTCAAGACAGCAGCTTTTCATTTACAGTTGGCAGGTTAAGAGGTTATACTTGTGTCACAGGTAAAGACGGCCAAAATTTCTTCCAGGTAAAGATTCTAGACTTTTGTAGCAATCTCAGATTTTAGCGGCAAACAATTTCTCTTATCTTTTTGTCCAGCTCTAACCATAATGCATTTAGTCAGTCATAGCACTATTAATTTTATTTAATATGGCTTTTTGATTTTTTAAAATACTATGCAAAGATGTGCTTTACTATAAATACTTAACAAATCATCCAGATATCATAAGCTACCAAATACAGAGGGGATGAAAATGCCAGTGGATCCTACTGAATGATTTAGCCTTAAGGCTCCTGCAGGTTTTATTCAGATTCAGAATAGTAGGAATGGGGAGGAGGAGATAAATAAAACATTTGTTTCAGAAAGTAGGTGACTTTGACAGAACACTGATTTAAACCATGAAGACTCGCAGATCAGAAGAGTATTGTTAAGAAGTGAGGCTGGTGAAGAACACTCAACACCAGCCCCCCAAGGGGCACTTATCAGTAAATTTCTGCTTTTCTTTTAACTATTGCACCTTCTTTGAAGTTCTGTACATAATTTAGTCAGTGACTCCCAGTGATGTATCACAGTCAGTCAAACATGTTTTTACACCAGTCATTGAGTATTTCGGTAAAGGTCTAATCTCATTTGGATTTATTACGATTTATCTTGGATTAAGCATTTATCTGCTAAGGATTATGACCTATCCTATGAGGTACTGATGAACCATCAGAGTTCAGGAATGTCTAAGCACATTAGAATGAATCAGCAATATTCTTTTTGGACACAGACTTCACACGTTACCTTTTTTCAATCAACTTTGCAACATTCATACAGATAAGTATCTAATTTTCATTTAATACGGGCAGTAACCTGGAAAGCTCTTAGCATCCAGTAGGAGCAAAGCTGCATTTAATTAGGAGCAGCTTAAAAGATCAGGCCTCAGAGCCACATGACTTCGTATTCACTCTGCCTTCAACAATCAGTATAACATTACTGGGGTTTTTATACAAATTTAAATATCTTTCCTTCTTTTTGAAATGTATTTTGGTGAGCCTTCCACTGCTACTCCAACTTTCTACTTTTTCTGATTTGCACAGCCAGGAGTGGAAAAAGAACAAGGATAAAGAACAAGGATACATTGTTTGTTTATTACCTTTCTGGACTTTAAGATATTTTTCTTGTTTGAATAGGTTTAAACTGCTTCCTCTATTGATATACATGGGACTGCACCTCAGGAAGAGGTGGTATTGGATTTCTCATGTGATTAAAAGAAGTTGGTCTTTGGCTGTAGTTTGTGGCAAAGCCACCAACGTATGCTACAGTTGCCCCCAAATAGGCTCCTAGCTATTTTCATGCTTAATAATTTTGTATATTTATCATATCTTAGAAATCCCATTTTATGCCACTTAATTGCACAAAAGTTAGAGAATTCCAGTGGCCACTTTAATTTTGTATGTTTGTAAGTTTCCCTTACAGCTTGAGTTTTTCCTTCATGATGATACAACACAACGAAGGTTTAAATACTTTAAGGCAGTCTTTCATAATATTGGAAATAAGACCTCAGCTATGAAACTGCACAATTTAATGTGTTTACACACTCTTACTAAAGGAATTAGGAAGAAAATATATGGTTCATTTCCAGTATACATTTCTACTATTTGCTAAATACTGTCACATTTAGAATGTGCAATCATGTAACAAATGACTATACTGTAGTATTATTGTTCATTTTGAGGATTGCCTGCAATGTCTTACTTGCTAACCAGGGAGTTTACAGTATAAATGTAACTGTAAAGAGATGAAACCTAAGGTTGTAAGAGGATGCTAATTCCAGTATGTCTGACTTCATTAAATGGAGTAATGTAATTAAATTTTGGTTTTCGTGAGAACAGTTCAAAATTCACATTTCTTTACAGTTTTGGGACATAGCATGCTTTGTTACCAGTTTGCATCACAGTTTCTTATCCAATTAATGTTCAGGAACTGCGGACTTCCGGACACAGCAATGCGTGTGAAACCATAGCTCATATTTCAGTTATGCAAGGAAAAGATTCAGGTGATGAAAAATCAGACGAAACAGAAGACTGGGAAATGGATGAGCGTGAAAAAATTGATCTACCGTACCTAAAAACATTGATGAATAAGCTGTAAAGAGACATAATCAAAGATAAAATTATTTTTCAGTACCTTTTCTGTAAAATGTCAAATAGAAGACCATCTGGATTCAGAAGAGAAAGGTTCCACGATACAATGAAATTCTTTACCCACTTTCACATGGGTACATGTGCAAGGAAGGAAAAGTAGTAAAAGGTATTTTCTGGTAATGGGATATATTAATGTTGCAGTGGAATTTAGGATCAGCATGCACAGGATACTGATCTTAAGCCTGCTTCTGAGATAGAAGGATGAGGGTGACATGTCAATTTACTTTCTTTTGACATCAGCCCAGAACTACACAGGTAACGTGACAACCCTAAGGATAGGGTTGATGGCAAAGTCTAACTTTGAAAAGACTCTTCCATTTACTCGGAACCATTGAATCGTTCAGTTGGAAGGGACCTTAGGAGGCTTTGCAGTGCAAACTCCTGCTCAGATCAGGGTCAACACAAATCACATCAGTTTGTTTAGGACTTGGTGCAATGAAGTTTTGAAAACCTGCAAGCATGGAGATTCCCCAGCCTCTCTGGGCAACCTGTTCCAGTGCTTAAATATCCTTGTGTTTAATTATTTTTTTCCTTATATCCAGTTGCACGTCAGTAATGAGCCTAGCTCCATCTTTTTGGTAGCCTCTTCTTAAGTATGGGCAGGTTGGTTTTAGGTGTTTTGGAAGCTGTCTCTTCTCCAGACTAAAGCCCTCGTCTCAGGCTTTCCTCAAAGAGCAAGTGCTCCAGCCCTCTAAACACCTTGGTACTTGTCTGCTCAACTTTCTCAAGTTTATCAGCATCTTTCTTGTACAGAGGCCCCCAAAACTGCACATCATATTCCAGATACTAAAATAGCCTAAAGAATACAGAGTAAAAGGGAATAATTACATCTGTCAATTTACTGTCTATGCACCTGTTGATACAGCACAATATGCTGTTAGCCTTCATTGCTGCCAGAGTGCACTGCTGGCTCATGCTTAGTGTACAACGTCACCAGGACCCCCGTGTCCTTTTCAGCAGAGCTGCTGCTCAGCCAGTCAGTCCGATCCTGTACCATTGTAGGGCGTTCGTCTGTCCCAGGTGCAAGACTTTTCACGTGTCTTTGTTGAGTTTCATGAGGTTCCTGTCAGTCTATTCCTCCAGCCTGTGTACATCCCTCTAAATGACAGTTCTGATCTTGAGAGTGCCTTTTGCAAGCCTGACAAAAGTTGTGCTCTGTGTTCTCCTCCAGGCCACTGATAAAGATATTCAATAGCGTAGGTCTAAGGGTAAACTCCCAAAGAACACCACTTGTAACCAGCTGTCGGGTGGAGTATGAATCGTTAGCCCGTTGTGCCTGTCAGGCTAGATTTTCACCCATCTAGCAGTCTACCCATCCACAGTAGAATGTTCCAACTTGGATACAAGTGTGCTGTGGGAGACTGTGCTGAAAGCCTTGCTGAAGTCAAGGTAGACAACATCTACTGCTCGCCCTTTGTCTGCACATCGTGCCATTTCATCACAGAAGGTAATTAGGCTTGGTCAAGCATGGCAAACCTTGGTAACTCCATGCCGGCTACTGTTTCTCATCACCTTTCTTTCTTCTTCAGAAATGGCTCCCGCAGACTGGCACCATTGTTGCCCTAGAGAACAAGCAGACCTGACTGGCCTGTAGCTCCCTGGATCATCCTTCCTGCCTTTCTTTAGCATTACAGGCTTTTGGGTGGATTTAAGTGTGAAATCAGTCTTTCACTTCACAGTTAAGAGATTTGACATAGTCCATAGTTATACACTCCCTATAAACTGGGACTAAAAAGTCTATAAACAGTTATTGATCTCCACATGCTACTGAGGAAATTTTCCAAGATCAGTGACAGCTTGGAAATCACTGGCATTTTAAAATTATAGATCACTGCTTCACTTTTTTGGCATTTACAATATTGCATTATGGCAATGAACATGCTAGATGTGTGTATAAAAAACCAAAATGCTTTTAGCATTTTAATATTTTTTGTTTGAGCAATATTAAAGATGGAAATTTATTGATACAATTCAAAATAATGGTTTTGTTTATTAAAGATATATACCCATTAAGATGAAGTTAGGATGAGAAAAATGCTTGTTTGTGTGAAAATAATACCTGCTTTCTCAACAACAGCATCTCCTGAGGTTTCTTTGATTCATACCTGATTACTTTAATGACTAAACCAAGTTTTAACTCCCGTTAACACTGCAGAATGCAGACAGTTATAGAAGAGTAAAAAGTATTTTGCCCTCCCAAGTCATTGTCAACATAACTCTCAGTTATTTTTTTATTCTGGAATTATTTACAACGGAGAGGATTGGTTTCAAGTCATTGTCCTGTGTAAAGATTGTCAAAGCCTCTGTGGTCAGCCACTGAACTTTCACTGTAATTTGGGAGGAGCTGGGCGCTTGCCTACAAAAGGGCATGGGTACGTGAAAGGAAAAGGTGTGTTGATAATGTCGTAGTTAACACATGCTAAAATCACCTCTTTGCTGGAGAAGACAAAATGTTTGGAAATCCCAAGCTTGTTTTGTGCTGCCCAGGGCAGGAAGGACCTCATATTGTTAACACAATCATTCCTCCAGCTGATGAAGGATCTGCTCTGATGCATTCTGAAGGATGTTGCATATGCCTTGGCTGGAAAAATGATGTTTTTTATGTATTGGTTGAGGATAGAAAAGAAGGGGAAATGGTGGGAGTGGTGACTTAGGTGATCTTTAGGGAAAAAAATAATGCAAATATGAATTGAAGATGAGCTCCATATACTTCCAGGTGTAAAACTAACTAGCAGTCACAGAGCTCATAATTTACTGTATCAGATTTCTGCACTGCAAAAATACACATTTTAAAAAAGATTTTAAAATTGACTAATAAGATTAGCTGGCTAATAATGTTTTAATGCAAAAAGTATGTCCTAGAAAATATTGTTAAATCTGAATCTGGAAAGAAAAAATAAACAGCAAACAATAGGCTGATTTGAGCTAAGAACTTTGAATACAGACTTAAATTGTTCAAGATACAACAGATTTTATTTTATTTCTAGGACAGCGTCATTTCATCCACAGTCTCTCATGACGTGAGCTACGTAAAGGTATGTATTTTGCCTTCTCAGCTTCTTTTAGGGAGTGATTTGTGATTACTTGTCTAGGATTAGGAGTACAGAGACTATTTCAAATGTCTCTTAAAATATGTGGTATTGCAAACAACGGATATAAAATGAGATTCACACACATAGCTTTGCTGGTGGCCAAGAACTGCGTTGCAATATGCCGGAAATCCAAACATCCTCCTACTCCCAGAGCCTTGCTGACAGATCTACAACAACTTCTTTCTCTTGAAAAAGCTACATACAGAATCAGAATAAGAAATAGAGAAGCCTGCTTATTCTGAGAAACTAATGTAATCTATAAAATGGAAGGTTAAAGATTCCTCATCAATATGAAAATCACATTTCTTTCTGAAAATTTTACAGTTTCAAGTAACACCTAGATTATCTGAAATCCTCCCAAAACCAGAGAGAGAAAATCTCGTCATCCTTGAAAAAGCAACAACAGCAAACCCTTAGGATTAGTGTCATTGTTTTCTTGTATAGCCTTTTAGACCTACAGATCATTGTGCTTCTGCGTAAGTACAGGGGTGTGCATTAATGGAACTTGATACAGAAATAGAACCTTAGTTCAGCAGATCCTCCTTTGTTGAAAAACCAATTAAAAAAGCAAACACAAGGGAATAGTAAAACAAGTAACTTTTACAGGGATGTATTTTTTAAACAGAGCATACTTTGCAAGAAGTGCTGTATTAGATGCTACATATTTTAATTAGCTGTTTAGAAAATCAGGTTGACAGTGTCCTTTAATTAGTAGACATTGACTTATTCCACATGTATTATGGCATAGTGAATCTTATTAAGATAAATGTTTCTCTCTGAAGATATGAAAAAAAATCCACTGTCATTTGTTTGCTTACCAGGTTGCTCACCATCAATACGGCTGCTACTTAAAATGATGAATTTTAGTCACATATTTAATTAGCTAATAGCTGATCTCACTGTAGGGTCTTGATCCTCCTTACATGTGTTCTTTCATCCTGAAAAAGTCTTTGGTTGTATCTTGGTTTTGAAGTTTTCGTTTGAAATTGTCCTTGCTACTTTCGAATCTAAAATGCAGTAAATTAAATTATTAAAAGTAAAAATTATTGTGAAAACATGAGGTTTTGAGTATAATTTTATATCTACTGTTCATTATAATATATTGCTAGAGGCTATGAATTTAAAAAACATTAAAAGTTTTTAAAGTTAGTTTTTCCACTTGGATTGCTGCAGATATTTGGTTTGTGAGAAAATTATGTGCCCTTTGAAAGGCTATTAACTAGCCTAAGATTTCAGTGCATTTGTATACCACTGCTCAGTATGCAGCCTTCTCACAGAATTCAAGTTGTTTGATGGCCATAGTTGGAAAGTACAGCAAATGCACTTTAGCCTACACTGTGTCAAGATAACTATTTAAAAAAAAAAAGATGTCTTAATAGTGTTCACATGAATGACAGTAAAGCTCTCGTGGACATCATTGGTTTGGAAGAGGACTTCTTGGGAGATTCCTTAGTATTAGCTGCTCATATTATATGACAAATGGTGCTTCTCAATCGCCATGGATTATACCAGTGCATAGAGCGACATTCAAGGGAAAATATTGCGCTCTCTTCACAGAAGAGGTAGTATATGCCTGGCTTCTAAACCTCTTATTTTCCCTACAATTTGCAGAGGTATGTCATTCCACCAGTATGAAGAAGATAAGCAAGAAGGAAGTTAATAAAGCAGAATTTTCTTTGTTACGGAGACTGCATTTGAGTGGATTGTAATGGCAGGTATGGTGCTGCCAAGGAGAAACAACGCCAGAGATGCTGCAGAAGCTTGAGGCTTTCCTATGAATAACCTGGAGGCAGACTGGGGGAGTTAGGTAACCCAGGCTGCCGTCCATTGCAAAACATCTGAAGAAGCTCTACAAGATGCATTTGTCACTGAATTTGTAGCTTCATGGATGTGTGTGTACCTGCCATTTAATTTCCGTTAGTTCAACAAAATATATATATAAATATCCCTATTACTTGTAAATGAACTTTCTTTAAAAGGACACTTTGAAATAATATATGGTCAATGATACGAGTTCCTTGGAAACTGCTGTAGGGCGGATGGCTCAAAGTCAGAGAATTTGCTCTCTGAAAGCAAAGGGCACGAGGCTGCCTAGAGCTTCACGGTGATGGACTAATCATGTACCGCCAAATAGGGTGGAATATCCATCAGGCTGGTTTTGCTGCTTTCAGTTTCCTAACAAATGCTGAACAGTAAGCAAGCTTCAATCTCTATCAAAAACTGGCTATGTTACTTAAAGAAAAAGTATTCTCTGACCTCCGGAGCATGTTATTACAAAAAGAAGGGCATAATTGACGTTTTGGATACACAATTATTTGTTCTTGCTGTTGTTGTCCCATAACAGCATGGATTATAAACCTTATATCCTAGTCATGCAGGCAAAACTCTCTGTTACCTTAGCCCTGCTGTTTAATTAGCTTTTACAATTGGACATTGTTTATATCCCAATAAATGTTGCCTGAGTAAAGACTTCCCCTTAACCAATTATACCAGATGTTTTCCTGTGAAGGTCCTAATTAAATAGCATCTCTTCTTGTGTTTGTTTTATATCCTGCCTCTTGTGTAAATCTCTGTAAGAATGCAGTGCTATACTGGGACACTTTACCAACATTTCTGTCACTGTCTGGTTCACTGGCTGGTTGCAGCTGCTCCCTGCAAAAGCTCTTGCTTACTGTATGGGAGGAAGGTCCTGATGGGTAGGCTTGAGACTTGGGAAACCAGATCAGTTCCTTGCTCTACAGTGGGCTTCTCAAGTGATGCTAAGTCATGTATGACCCCATCAGGATGGTATGACTTAAGGTGGCTGATGGGGTTACCGCTCTAGTGTCCAATCCTGCAGTTTCCAGTACAGAATTTTAAGCAAAGGTGAAATTTACTTGAAAGTCCTCCTCTGTTGACATTGTCAAGTTGCAGATACTGTGTCTGGTCTGTGAGGAACTCTGCCACCCATTCTAATTTTGGTACAGTTTCAGGAATGGTCAAGGTTAGCTGTCCTAAACAGTGCTGGGCCCACTCCTTAATCAGACCCTCAGTATACTTTAACTTCAGTTCTCCTGTATGATGGAACATTACTTTCTGGCAGGTAAGATTTTAAAAGCTTTTATATTCCAGGTGCTGTTTCTAAGAGCTGGTTCCTAAGTTGCCACCACTTTTGTGTGTGCTCAAAATATGAAAAGGAAATCAGCTTCCTTTCTCTGGTATAGCAGCCACCATGCTAAGTGAGTCAATGAGTGCCCAAATGTAATATTTCAATGCCATGTAAAAAAGTAGGAGCGAGAGATGTATTAATGGGAACAGTCTCACTGCCAATCCTTATGGGTCAGAGAATTAAGAAATACAGTAGCCCATCTGTGCTTCACCAAGTATCTTCATTTAGAAGATAAACATGGTATGTAACTACATTTTTTACTGTGTACTTCCTTCATCCAAACTTCAAGTCATTCTAATTTCATATTAATAACTTAATTTTGAAATGGTCCTTGATTTCAAGATGGATTAGGTAGTAATTACATTAAATGATTTCTGCAGTTTCTGATAAATACATATATACCTGTTCATTTCCTTAAGATCTTAATTTAAAGGATTTTTTTTCTTCTATGGGACCACTAACTCTTGCAGGGAGGGGTAGAAAGTTTGCATGCTGCGAAGGTCCCTGAAGCTCTAGAATGCAGAAGAAGATGTTATGGATGCAAACTTTAAAAAATTCATGTAATTTTTTCTACAGACTTTATGTTCAAGGTTGGGGACAGATAATGGGGTGTGATTATGTCTCACTGAATATCCACTTCTCAGCATTGCTAGTTATAACAAGGGAAACAACTTTGGTAATCACAGTGTTCAGGAATACCTAGAATTTGATATTACTTGGCCAAAATACAGAGAAATTAAAGAAAAGATGCTGTGTGTATTATGTCTTCAAACACATAAAATAGTGATTTTAAAATGTTGTTATGAATGTAGTCTTGGTGTAACGATTCTCTAATGACGCTAAAGCCAGAGCTCTGCCTATCTCAAGATGGTCAGGCTGGAGTTTGCATGGGCAGCACCAATCCCTGATCATCTTGCTAACCATCATCAGTTACAACGTTGTCCTTAGAGGCATAATGACCTTTTTCACTTGAGTTCACGTTATTTTGCCATAGCAGATAGTATTTAGGACTAGATTCACCGAACAATGGTATTTCCCGTACTTTTGAGGGAAGGTGGTTGGCCTTGGTAGGCCCTGTCTTTTGCTTTACTCTATACCCTGGTTTCCACAGAGAATGGCTCTGACTTGCTATTATCCCTTTTCTAAGCTGTTTGGACTGCTGCTATGGGCTTGAGTTTTCCATATTGTACTATTATTAAAGGCCAATGTTGATAATATGGTGCACTACAAGGACTTCTTTTGGTGGCACTGCATGGCTTATGGAATTCTTCTTTTGGTGGCACTGCATGGCTTATGGAATTCTTCTTTTGGTGGCAGTGCATGGCTTACGGAATTAACTGGCAAGCCAACAGTGTTCCTGCACAAGTACAGTGCAAAACCAAAAGGCGTAAGGTGAACTAGGACCTTGATGGCTGACAGTCTCAGGTCCTCTAGTGCATTGAACTCAAGCCCACACGTGAACTTAACTACCAAAGGCAATCTACCTGCAGCCTTTGAATTCATTCCTCGGATTCTTTTAAAAGGAAAAAAAGATCATTGTTAGTCCACGTGGCTTACATTGGCATAGATCTATTTCATTGCCATCTGAGCACTCGTAGGCCTTGTATATGATAGGAGAAAAAGATGGTTCCTTGCCACGTAGCATGTGAAAAAAATCCTAGGGAAGACAAGTGCGTATTAGGGTGAGCCAACTGTTTACCATGATCTGCTAACAAATGTGAAAACTAAAAATGGCCTTTCTGCACTGGGATTTTATCGTGTATTAGTTGCCATGTGTTAGCTAACATAAGCTTATTGCAGTCTAAAGTAAATTCCTGCAATTTCAGTTTACCTCCTCTCTCCCAGCTGCTACATGTAGTGATTGTCTCTCAGTGATTTGCTGCTCCTTTTTCTGTGCCACTGGTACCTTGAGAAATTGTAACTAAAAACAAATCATGAATTTATTTAAAAAGCATGGAACTTAACGTGGTTCCTCAATCCATTATGAACTCTCCTTTCCCCTAACGAATTAAATTTCAGTTGGGGGCCAAATAATCAGCTTCAAGACAGCAAACAATTGTTCAGTTCATCCCAAATTAAGTTCTGATTCTACCTCTCGCATCTTTCCAGATGTTCACTAGCTACATTAAAAGAATTTTAGCAGAGTAGATGCTAAAAAGGATTAAAAGATAGAGAACTGTGGAGTTTAAAGATTATTAAAATGCAATGCATAAAATGTGTCTGTATATATAAATACAGGACAGAGTCTGGAAAATGTCCATAATAATACAGAAATATTAATGAAAAACTAATATTTAGATAGTAAATAATTTTCAATAAATATATGAAAAAAATCACACAAGCATATATTTTAATTTCTAAGCATAGGTGTAGTAATCACTGCCACCAGGACTATATCGGGATCACGTAGACCCCTTGGAAACATCCGCAAAGTAGCAGAGCATATTTAGCAGCTACACGATTAGAAACTACTTGAACGTGCTTTCACCACGGAGGGCTTCCAGGGAACCGCAGGGTTCCAGTGGAGAAGAGTTCTTTGGGCCCCTTCTACCTGCCCCTGAATGGCACAGACCTCTAGCTTAGCGTTATACTTCAGGTTTGACATTCCTAAACTGTCTTGATCCACATGTTCAAATCCCAGGAGAACTGACTTAGCCCTTCATCTTTCCCAGCTAAAGTGCACTTCTATCATGTACGCGTGTGTACCTTTCTGATGGGAACTTAAAAATGAAGGTTCTTTATTTCCTGAAAATAATTGAAAAATACCACTTTTGTAATAGCAAGGGTTTACTCCTGTCCTTGGGTAACGTCTTTTTCCATTCCGCACCCAGGCGGCTGGCACTGACCTTTCTGTCCTTTCCTAGTCAAATGCAGGGCCTAAGTGCACCCTGGCAACCAGTCCCTCATCAAAGCTCTGCTTAGAGCAATACTGAAAGAGGAAGGAAGTGTGTCTAAGAAAGCGCTACACGTTGGCGGTCCCCTGCTTTTACAAGCTCAAAAGTGCTTGTGGAAGAGTGGAAAAGCAAGGTAGCGTTCAAAATCCTGGAGTCACAAATTGCTCACCTTCCGTACTCAGTATGGTGGTGATTTACAGATTGGGTTCCTTCAGGCTGACAGTTTCTCTGTGTAATTACACAATATTGATGCACATCCGTGAAGACAATCGTTAGGAACAAACAGCTCAAAATATCCATAAAATGTAAAATTAAAAAACACATTTCCAGGAGTGAAATGAGATGATGCTTCGCCGGCATGGGCACAAATTGATCCAAGTTTTGTGATCACAGTGTCTCAGGTTTCATATCAGTTATCTTAGCATAACTTTTTGATTATTTCAGAAGTCATGCACAGAATGAGGGGAGACACAGTTTGACCTTTCCAGACTTGCTGCATTTTAATTTTTCCTATGCTTAGAAATAATACAGAAAAACCCAAGAGGTAATATTATTTTTGTATAGAACGTCTAAAGTTATACTAGCCATGCTCAGAATACATTAAAGATACTATCCTGACACAAGAAATTTACAATCTGCTTTTAGGTATTACATAACTAATGAGAGCAATAAATGCTGGAAGAAGAGAAAGAGTGGATCAAGGTTACAATCAGATGATAGCATTCCTCCACTAAGTATGCGTGTTTTAAAATTCACTTCAATTTTGCTACCTCAGTCTAGGCTTTGGTTTTTCATTTTGGCTCTCTTTTTTTCTTTATCAGATCTAATTTTCTGTCTCAATCCACCAGACCATAACATCCTGGCTAAAAACTCTGACTAGACTTTTTTTTTTCTTTCTTTTTTTTTTATTTTTTAATTTGGATTGTACCTACTCTGCTTGCACAGCCAACATCAGTGGCCTGTTTGTAGCAGAAACATTGTCATGGCCTTTTCTCTGACAGTAGTCAAAGTTGAAGTACCAATAGAACATATACTTGAATGCATGCACTACTTTATTCTACACAGGGAAAGTGATACAAAAAAAGTAATTATATGATTTCTACATAATTACACCTGGATTTTTAAATCCCCACTTTGAAGAACCATACCATACACCATACCATATATGTGGTGTGTGAAACGCATGCAAAACTCATGTTAATACTCTATCTTCTCATTCTCATCCAGCCTTAACAGTCACTTAAAAACGATTTGTGAAAAATCAATAATGCACCTTACTGGCTTTTTTGTAATGTATAAAAAAAGAGTGTTTTTTGCCAATTTTTTAAACACTCTTGAAAATATCAGGATTGTAAAATTGGATTTTTATTGATTTTCTTGGAAGATCTTTGGGGTTTCAACAGATATGTATTGACAGCAGCCACCTCTAGTTGAATTGAAAGTATTGAATGTGTAATGCAAATCATTCTGTCTTCAGCATATTTGAATTATACTCATGTTAAAAAAAAAGTGATCAGAAATCTTTTTTCCTTTCATTCTTTGCTCTTGTGGTATTATGCTTTCTCATGTTCTTTAGTCACCACACAGTCTTGCGGGCTGCAGACAAAAGATAAACAAACAAAAAATGGAATATCTAATGTTTCAAATACAAGCACAGATAAAAAAGTAAAACATGCTCCTCAAGTCCTTATAGATTATAAATAACTAGAAAAATGGCACAAATCGGTATTTAGAAAAATAATTTCTTTCTCAATATTTGTAACGAAGGGAGTTGTCAGTCACATTAATTTTTATGTAAATTTACCTAAACTGATGAATCATAACTGAATTATTGTCTAATCTTTCTGGTTTTGGCCAGCATTTCCATTTTTATTTCCATTGCCTCACTTCATTTTTATTTCCATTGCCTCACTTCATTTTTATCTGTTTATACAATGGATTTTAAGAGTCCACTCCAGAACCCATAACTAACACAGCGAAAAGAGGGGGCCTGCTTCAAGTCACTTTCAGTCCAACACAAGAAGTGGATGCAAGAGACAGCTCAGAATAAGACAACACGAGTCACTATGATAGACTGTAATCTTGGCACACAGCTGACTATTCATTATCATTCCTTCAGTAGACATCACAGCATAGGAGATTTTTAGGGAGGGATTTGAAGGAGGAAAATTAGGTGAGTGGGAGTGAGAAGCAGCAGCGAGGGAAAGCATGAAGGTGCTGGTTTGAAAATGTAACAAGTAGAGAGTTATTACTGAATGAAATGTGTGGGGGGAAGACGTTGATTTCTCTATAGGATATTAAAAGATGATAGGGTGGGAATAAGCTGTAAAGAGCCATAAAAGTGAAGTAGCTTTTGCTTGCTAAGATGCTGAAGGAGGGGGGGATACATTGAAATAAGGAATATGGCTGAAACAATGATTATGAAGATAACCAGGGCAGCAGTGTTTTGCAACGGTGTTCTGGTATTCTTTGTTGTTTTGTGATGTCCAAAATTAGATTATTAGCTTTGGAAGGGCAGGGACCAAAGACCTCTTTGTACTAACTGGCACCCTAACATATTTTCAGGTGCTCTAAAAATGCATAAATAAAAATGAGCAACTGCTTCTCCTGAATACTATTTCCCTTGTTCTTCAGCCCTTATTCTTCAAGTTACACCATTCAGTTATCTATTTTCAAAAGAAGTTTCTATATGAACTTTCCAGTTCTCTCTTGTCAAATTATCTTACTGTTTTTGGAAAGACTGCGTATCATCTATATTTAACACCATTTCAGCTTGGTGAGGTGACTATAACATAGCATTAAACTCAGACTAAAAAAACGAGTGTGGCATTTCTAGGTTTTTCAAGTGTGTTAACTCAGAAGAGCTAATTTGACTGGAAAAAGTGCTTTCCCCCAGATGCCTTGGATTTCAATAGACCTTCTTGCAGGTGTCTGAGTTAACAGAATGGCAGTTAGATGCAAAAGGCCTTTGGATTAGTATTTGTGGTCACCATAGAAGCGAGTCTCTCAGAGAAATGTGAATAAAGAGGTCATCTGAAGAACTGATATGGAAGGTTTCTCCACAGGCACTTAATTCTTAGAAATTTACAGATGAAAAATGCTATATGAGTATTAATAGATAGGAATGAAATATGGATGAGGGGACACTAAAGCTGGAATAGCAAGTAGAACAAAGCGAATAAGGGGATGTGGGGACATGATAAGAAACCAGACTAGAGCTGCTGACTTGGACAGAACTGTCTAAGACCTAAAAAAAAAAAAAAAAAAAAAAAAAAGAGAGAGAGAAGAAAAAAGAAAAAGGAAAGTTTAGATAAAGGAATGAAGAGGTAAGTAACATGAGACATTATTTGAAGGAGGGCTGGGATGGAACATGGCTATCAGGGAACCTAAAAGAAAGGGGTTGTAGCAGGATAAAGGATGACTAGAAGCAAAAAAATGTCCTAGCTACTGATACAGATATGGTCACCTTTTCATAGAGAAAGAGAAAGCCAGACTTGATAACAGACTAGACAAATAAAGAGGAAAAGAAACAATCAGGTTAGGTTTTTGTGACAGACAGGTAGGAGGTACTGTAATGCACATACATGGAGAGATTCCAGGAGAGAATGTTTTTGTCTGTTAAGCCTGAATTGGTGCTGAAACACATCTATGTTTCTCAATGGATGTGCAAGAACATTTAATATAAACAATCAACCATGAGATCTGAATGGACAGAAGAAAAAGATCAGAGGCCGTGTGGCATATTCTGAAGAGGGATGTCCCAGGATCATTTGCCCAGCAACAAACAAGGAAGAGCACAGGGCCTGAGTGACCTGCTAGCCTGGAGAAAGAGTATAAGGGAGAGGATGCGGGAGGGGGGTGTACTTACTGTAGTTCACTGTCAGCAGCGAGACAAATCAGCCTTTCTAGTATGCTAGTGACCACCTATAGTTTATGAAGACTGCAGAGGGAAAAGTCTAGAACATATTTTCCAGAGCTTGGATCTAGATGGCCCTCGCTGAGCAAAGAACAGTGTCCACACTCCAATATTCTTCTGTGCAAGGGTGTATCTTCTAACCCCATCACAAAGCCCCCTTGGTACACCACTTTAGACATGTATTTCATCAAGTCACTGGCACAGGAATGTGGCTAAAGTAATATTAAATCGGCTTATATAATACTAAAGTAAGATACTGAGAGCGAAGAGAAGTAGATGAAGGAAAGAGGCCTAAGTGCCACTGAAAAAGAAAGGAAACAGCAAAGGAAGAGAAACCACAAAAACAGATGCTGCAAAAATAACCAGAGAACTATGAACTGAAAGAAGAATGAACAAGGCCTCAAAAGCCAGGGAGAAAGGAAGCAACTGACCCCACAGAAAAATCTAATCATGTAGGACCTGCAGATATTAGGCACATGAGTCTTGTTAAGAGGAGCTGAATTGGAGCAGAAAAGGCACATACCAGATAGGAAGACAAAGAGGTAAAGTGATGTTTAAAGAACAGAACTTTAGATGGAGAAAGATACAATTTTATCTGCCTTGATTTTTAAGCTTGGAGTGTTTCACTGACTAGTCATTGGTCACTGGGAAGTGGTTACATTAATTTACTAGCTATAAGGAAGCCAACATGTAAGTGTGTACATAGCCATAAACACAGTCTTGCCGGTTTCCATTGCTTAGCATTGCATGCATACTCCCTGTTTCACAGTTTTAACAGCCACCTAGTTTGGGGTGCATTCAACCCCCATGTCTGCCCGTGTATGCAAATATACATGATTCTAGGCCTTGATGCTTGCGCTTGTAACACTGTGCTTGTCCCATGGCTAGCCTTGCTTCAGAGAGCTTGGAGTTTGTCTGCGTTGAGGATGTACAATGAAGCTTCCGTCTCAGTCTTGCATTAGTGAGACACGCATGATCACACCCAACCTGCTGGGTCTCTTGGGAAACAGACACATAATTAGCCCCTTTGCACCAAAGACTTCATTGCTGTATTTGCCACATGGTGAGTGTCACCCAGTGGGCCTGCGAACACACGCACGCAGAAACCCTCCCGTCCCCAGGAAGCATCACTGTATTTGCCATATGGTCAGGCTCACCTGCTAGGTCTGGGAGAAGGAGACAGACGGGCAACACACACACATAATGAAGCTCCCCACTGGGCTGCCTTAAGAAATTTAAAAAAAAAAAAAAGTTGACATAACTGCCACACGATCAGACTCACCTGCTGAGTTTTGTGGCAGGGTGGGTGTCCCGGTTTCTGAAACCAGGACAGTGGGGTAGTCACACACACATGAATTTGCCATCTCTGCCCAAAGGGTGCCTCCTCATAACGCCTGTGCTCGACCTCAGCGCAGTAGGCTGGAAACCACAGCAGGAGGGATGCACTCCCTTCCCCACTGGAGCAACAGAGACCCCCTAACCCAAACAGGCCATCAGGCCCCTCTGGCCCCCACTGCCCTCCGGGTTGCAAGGCTGTAATTGCTCCCTGATCTGGGTGGAGGAGGACACGCACCTCCATAACGAGCCTCTCCTCCTCAGAGCCCTGTGGCTACCACAGGCCCAGACGCGACTTCCCGCGGGGAGGGACCGAGGCCCGGGTGGGGGCTCAGGTACCCGGCTACTGCCCCCCTCCTCCGGGGCGCTGTTACTGTAATTGCCGAGGGAGAGACAGTCACCAGGGAGAAGATAACAAGCCCTTCCTTCCCTGGGCAAGCAGCGCTTGTAAACACCAGCAGCGAGAGGCACTGAGGGGCAGGCGGCCGGCGGGGCTCTCCTCACGCACCGCCGTTCCCGCCCCTCACGCAGCGCCGGCTCCCCTCACGCACGGCCGCCCCACCCGCGAGCACCGGGGCGGCCGCCGGCCTGGGCGACGACGGGGGCACACACTCTGCGCCCCCCGCCCCGTCCCGGGCCCGGCCAGGCTCCCCGGGGCGCCGGGAAGGCTTTCCCTGGGCGCCGTCCGTCAGCGCGGCGCTCCCGCCGCCCCCCGTTCCCGCGCCGCCATGGCGGCCTGCGGGCGGGGAGGGGGGGGCGCGGGACTCCCCTGGCGGTGACGTGTGTTGCCATGGCGACGCCCGGGCAGCGTCTCGCTCCGTGTGGGGGGGTGGGGGGATGACAACAAATATGGCGGAGAGGAGCAGGACGGCAGAGACGGGTCAGTGCCAGCCGCAGTCGCCTGGGCGGGGGGAGAGGGGGAGAGCCCCCCTTCTCCAGGGGCTTCTGGCGGTAGAGGGGGCCTGCCTCGCAGCGGAGTGCAGGAGACTGAGCCCTTCTCTCAGGGGAAAGGGAGGGAAGCGCCTCCTGGCCGAGGGCACTGAGGTGGAGAAGGGGCCAGGGCAGAGGCCCCTGCCTAGGGAGCTGTGGAGGAGGGCAAGGCACCTTCCCTCGGGGGATGAGGAGCATCTTCACGGGGGAGAGGTGGTCGTGGGGAGTGCCCCTTCAGGCAGGGAGAGGGGAAAGAGCCCTCAGGCACTCCAGCCGTGTCTGAGGGGCAGTTGCCCCGTTGTGGGGAGGAAGGTGAGAGGGCTAGAGCGCTGCTCACCCAGCGTACAAAATGTGGGGGAGAGCCCCGGTTGGGCAGAGGAAGAAGCTTATGGTGTGGTAGCCTGCACCGTGCACATTCCTCCCTGCACAGGGGGCAAAGGTGGTGGTGGTGAAGAGCGGTGCAAAACGGTGGTGCACAGGAGTTCCCCTCACACAAGAAACCACGACCTGCTTTATTTAGAATGAAAAAATAGTATGTGAAGACATGGGGTTGGAATTGAAACTGCACCACAAGGCTGATAGCTTGGGGATTGACCTGCAGGTGCTGCTTGACGTGTCCTGGGAGGTGTAAAGTACCTGGAGGCTGCAGAGGGGCAGCATGCTGTACACCTTACATATGTTATTCTGTGAGGGTCTCTTCAAGGAAGGTGCCAAATGTTATTCTTCCTATTCAGGATGTATTAACAATGGCTCTAACTGTGTATGTGAAGATAAGTTTGTCTGGTGAAACTAAAGTTTTGTGTTTCCTCATGAATGGTAAGGATCCTCTAGGTACAGGGGTCTTTCCTATTGTAACAAAACACAGTTAAGGTCTTTTCCAACCCACATGAAAACAAAAGCTCCCCAAAATAAGTTATGAAAATTAGAGATGTTAACATTTGGAGGATGAAACAAAGATAATGACAGTTTTTCTGAATATTTAATATCCCACAGCATCATAAATAAATTATCTGGGTTCCTGGACCAAAAGTTCATTTTCCTAGCCTGCTCTGTTAGCTGCTGTGTCTGTGCTTTTCAGCCTCAGAAGTGGCTCCAAATGAAGATGCATTATCCATAGAACTGATTTTGGATTTTTGGGCCACTTAAGGTGAAAAAAAGTGATAAATATGTGAAATGCTGTTGTGTTCTGGGAAACAATACTACAAAGGCTACATCTAAATGGATTGACCATAAGGTTCTCGAATTCCCTGTGGTCAGCCATGCTGTTTATGAACCCCTGAAACCACACTGTAAAGTTTGTTGTACATAAACTTGTCCATGAGGCAGGTGATTATTTTCGTCCACTTTGTGTAACAGTACTAAACACAGCTGATCAGCTTTGACTGCGCTGTGAAACAGGAAACAAATCTCCAGTGGCTGTTTGACTTTGTCAGCTTTCCTACCTACTTCATCTGCCTATGCCTGTGCCATTGTCAGTATCTTTGTTTAACCTATAATGTAACTTTCCTACAATTTCCAGATCAGCGCATAAACTTACTCTTACATTGTGTTCTCTGCTGTATTATTTAAATCTGCAGCCTTACAGTATTTGCTTTTTATTTTTAACCTTGTCCAGAACTTTTTCCACATTTAACCATTGCAGCTAACTAATCCGTGATTTTCTCATAGATGTTGTGTTTCAGCTTGTGCTGAAATCATGTTTTGTTGCATGTTCCTGATACACGTCCGCTTAAGTTTTGCAACACTTGTCTGGCCATTTTGCAAGTCTTAATTTGCGGGTCCTTCTTTTTTTGAGAAACCAGATGAGGAATTAAAAATGCAAAGAACCACAAAGATAGGAAAAAGACCCAAAAATTCCAGAGATCAGTGGGGCTTGGGAAGCAAACTTGTGATCTTGGCACATTTTTGAGACAGGACATGGAAAGTAGGCTGTGGAAAAAAAAGGTGGGGTGGTTTGGGGTTTTTTTGCCTTTTTCCCCCTAAATTTTGGTTTCTGACTGTCACCTGACACTAAGGGGACAGACAGGTTCTTTTAGGGATGCTTGGCAGATCCCCAAAAGAACCTCTTTGTCCCCTTAGTGCTGGGTGACACTGACATTGTTGATGTGCATGTAACATAATTGGGGAACATTCTTGGTCTTGGTGCATCCTGACTGCTTAGTATGTCTTCATGATATGTCAGATCTGGACCAGTCTTTAGGAGATACAGGAATCTAGCTCTGGAACCTGCGTTTTGCACAAATTTAAATTTTTATGTATGGATGCAAGGAGAATAAAGCCATTACAGAAGGACTGAACATTGTTCAAACCCTATAAATTGATTTAGCCAGTATGACTATATTGTACTTGCTGGTTTGTTTTTACAGCAACATCATGTTTTTATTCCTGGATCAGAAAACACAAGTAATAACCAAGTCTTATCTTCCCATCTTGAAGTATTGATTGTTATTTGTAATTTTCAAATGAGAAAACTGAGTTACAGAGAAATTAAAGGTAACTTATCCATGCTTTATAGCAACACAGATTACTGTTATGGACCATTCTTTACTGGTTTAATTCAGTAACCTGTGTTTGACGAGTCAGAGTCAGGGAAAGATGACAAAAAATATAATGTGCACTTACAGAAAGGTGATTCTAAAAATTAAGTTTCTTCCTAAGTATTATCTGATACTGAATTATATACATCTAAGATGCTTACAACCCCTCTAAACTCTTAGCTTTGAAAATAGACTGTGTCAAGGTTTTATATATGAATTATACTTTATGGAAAACATACCTTTTTATAATGTAAGAATTTTTCATTTCAGTTTTATTAGTATCTCCTTATTCTTCTTTTATAGGAAAGTAAATCTGTTAATCTTTCTTACACTGATAATTATACTTATTGTTTCTGTATATACAAATCTTTTCATATTTCCATTCCTTTTTCATGTAGAAGATTTTTGTTTCTCTAGTAGTTTTTGCAAATTTTTAAACTTTTTTTATTGGGGAGAGGGATTAGGACACACAGAATTGCACAAAGTACTTCAGAAGACGGACAACCATCAGCTTTTATTATACTGTTACGCTCAGCATTATTTTCTGTATCATGGTTTAAGCCAATCTGTGTGTTTCAAATGAGATTGAGACTTAATATAGAAGGTAGATTATCTCACATCTGTCTACTACGGAGTTCATATTCTGGTGCTATCCTCTCTGGACTAGGCAGACATCTGGTCTAATCCATTAAAATAGTTTCTGTGTTCTGATGTTTGGTTAGAGTGCTGCAAATCAACTCACTTAACCCTGGATTAATCAATCGTTTTCCCATTGCGATTGGCTCCTTAGTCCTAGCTGGTTTCTTGGAACTGCTCAAATCAGCTTTCTGCAATAAACCTTAAGTTTGTATGCTTCCCTGTTTGGGTTTCCAGGCTGAAGCCTTCATGTCTCAAGCTGGGAATCCAAATTAAAAGCAACTTAAATCTTTACAAAGGAAGCCTGCAGGAGAATGGAAGTGATTAAGACTAGTTAGTTACTTTCAGGAGCTTCTTGGTTTGACTTCCAGTTGTTCTACTCAGCTGACCGTGATGTCTCAAACCTTTGGAAGATACAGGATACAGCAAGACGGCCAGTTTAGTTAAGTTTCTTCAAAAACACATCAATGTTATTTTTCCAGTTCTGTAGCAAAGAGGACCTTATTAGCTTCTCTAAGGAAGGTTTAGGAGTAGGTCAAAGTGAGTACAGAATGCCTGTATTTGCTCGTTTTTTGACCCATGAACCAGATGAAAGTATTTGACTTTTCAGACATGGATCCAGCTAAAATTTCACTAGTTATCTCATTCTCCCCAGGTTACTCTTATTCTTCTAGGCATCTATATTACCTTCAGAAGACTTGCTTCCAGAGGCCTGAATGATCAAAGGGTGCAGGTTATCTCTGAGTTCTGTAATAGTTTTCTATCTGAGGCAGCTGCATATTAGCCTGGATTGACAGTTCTAATATGTGTTATTCCACAGTTGCTAGTCATTTTGTGGATATTAGTATTTCTGATATTTCATTGAGTCATCGTCACTGAAATCATAGTGAAAGTGAAAAAAGACATTTACTCACAGTACTGGACAGGATATAAATATATGTCTTTACACCAAAGATCCTTGTTATCAGAACAAACATTTCCCAGCTGAATGTGTAGCTTTTCATGTTTATTTATGTGTCATGATAGATACCTTGCAGAATGATGTTAAGTCACATTTCATATTAAGAATGGGTAGAATTTTTAAAAGCATTCACAGCTGGGCTGACCTGGCTTCAGGGAGGAGAGCTTCAAATCACTGCTGGATACTGAACCCCCACTCAAAGTTTGGGTAGCAATTAACATTTCTAAAATACTTAGTATTGAGATCATTATTTCGGAGATCTGCGTGTGGAGGGCCCGATAGAATAGCTGTATAAATTCTGCAGTGTTTTCTAATTGATTTTAATATGATAGTGCTGAGCTGAACTATTTTGAAATATAGCTTTTGATTATTCTTTAAAAAAAGAATAGTTATTCTTTTAAAAATATTTAATCACATATGGTATGAACACATTCTAGTATCAGGAACATACTGCTTTCTTTTAAAGAGAGACAACCTAATTTATTTGTCTTTAAATATAGGCCTTTGATAACTGGAACTTCTCATTCACTGACTTTATCATGAGAAAATTTAAAGTAGGAGAAATCAGCTAATTACTTTAACTATTATTTAATTTTGGTGTTTAAAATAACACCGTACATCAGTGGTATTTCTGGTCTTCCAGGCAAATTTAATTTCTTCAATTGAAATGTCCTTTCTTAAATAATTTCTGAATTTTCAGGTGTATATAAACAATATAGCTTATTTCCTAATATACACTACTAGCCTGTAAACATAGCTCAATTCCAGTGTTTGGGAAAAGACATTGCAGTCTTCATGCTGAAAGGGATCTACCCACTATATCCTCTTATCAACACAAAGAGATTTCAAAAGTCAGTGGAAAACTGTAAGGGTACTGGGCCCAGACTTGCAGATGTTCACACACCATAAAGAGCTATTTAAAGTTGTTTATAAAATGCTGCAGGATGTATTTGTAAACAAATTTAAAATGTGTTTTGTTCAACAAACACATTTGCCAGAGCTTACTGATAGCATCAATACATTTTAGCTTAAGCAGTTTGAAGTCCAGGGGATATTAGAGAAAGGTTTGTTAGTAAATTTGAGGCACTCTGTAAGACCATTAACTACTTCAGTTTTTACTGCCTAAGTTGAAATATTCATTGAAGTGATATATAGAAATTAACTATAGTTGCTGCAGAAAAATATTATAATAATCATTATACTCTGTTGCCAGTAGGCTGATATTCAACTAATTTCCAACTTCTTCAGTTATCTAGTGGAAACAATCCCCACTAGAAGAATTCGTTGAAGAAGAGCTGCTAATATATTTTTGGTACTTACAGCTTTGATCATATTTCTATTACATAATTTGCCATATAAGGAGACCTGAGAAATACTAATGAAGACTTTATACAGCCAGAAGATATAATTTCAGAAAAGGAAAGAAACGGGAATGTGTTGGGTGTTCCAGTTGCCATTTCTTAATGGTTTACCATTTTCTAGCCAGATTTCAAACAGTTTTTTCTTTGACAAATAATCAAAGGTTTTGAAAGTTACTTACCTCAAGCCTCCCAAAATTTTTTCTTTCAGTGAAGTTCAAAGCACCCTATTAATTATTAGCGCTTGTGAGAGAAGGTTTTTGAATTTGTAAAAAGTGAGATGAGACATATTGAGAATTTTAATAGGTTTTATACTGAAATTTGTAAAACAGAAGTCTCTGCAAGTTTCTTTAGTGTTGCTGTGACTGTATTTAGTAGGTAGAAGTCTCATGCAAAAAACCAGATCAACCTCAGAATGCATTTATATGGCCTACATAGCATTTCTATTTTTTGAAGTTGAGCTTCATAGATTTAATGCTCATTAAAATAGTTTTTAAAGTCAGCTTCCTGTGTTAAAATGTAACTGGCTTGATCTCCACATGAGGCCACTAACAGGACTGGGAAACTTAGATCTGCAGCACAAGCCTGCTTTCCAAATGGGACACCTAGTAACAATAGCTGTTATCTTTCACAGAAGAAATGGACAACTTGTCTACGCTCAGAGATTTTCCTTCCTCCTGTTCCTCTTTCCTCCAGCAACACCTGTTTAGGGACAAAAGTAATAGAGTGAAATGACTGTATAGTCATCTTTACTTTTTTTTTTTTTAATAAAGAGCTAGGATACCCTGATAACAGAAAGCACCAACCCCCAGATAAATGAGGTGCTAGAGGCTGTGGACAGGAGTTTGGTACAGATATTTACTGCTAATGTCACTGAGATCCAGCAGTGCTGCTTCTGCTCAGTAGTGGTGCTGCTGGATGCAGACTGGCTCCAGCAGACGCACCTAAGTGTATGCATCATGCTACATCACTCTTGTTTCTGGAGGATTGATTGTGCTGCCCTTTTCCAGAACTATGTGATTCTATAGAAATCAGCTTAGATTTCTCAAGTAATCCCCAAAAGTAGTTGGCATGCAGAGCCTTGATGCAGAATTGCCATGTTTAGATTGCGTTGTACCTGAGATAATAAGTTTTTCTAGGCTCAAGCTGTGTCTGCAATTAATCTACAATAGAAGTAAACCAATTTACAAGTAATCGAGAGTTAGTTATGGGTACACATCTGTGTCTCCCATATCCCAGCTTCCCTGTCACATTGTCCTCATAACTCGTTTTCTTGACGTGGCTACAGAGGCCAAGCCTATCATTTAAGAAGTGCTTTATTTTTTAACCTTAGATTTTAAAATGTGTTTTTTGAAGTAATTTTACTATTTGTATGTCGGAATGGTTTGGAAAACTGCTGTACCAAAATAATAATAATGACTTCAATTTCATTTTGTCACAGGCTGCGCAAATTCAGAGATGTGGACTTTAGTATTAAATCTAGGGCCCTGATCCTGCAAATGTTTGGCATTGAGTTTGATGTATATATTTGTATAGTAAAGTGTTTTCATGACTGGTTCTATTTTAGGATAAGTAATGTATTAAGGTTAGAGACTAAAACTTACACAGTCTGATACGTATGTTTTCTAATATACATATGTGTCCCTGTTCTGTCAGTATGGTTAACTGGCTGATTTCATAGATTCATTGTGGCAAAAATCAAGTGTAGAAAAGGGGGCGGGAGGAGAAAGTAGTTATCTGAAATTATTATTATTAAATAAATAAGCTATCTAACTATTTCATTTACTTGCTACTTCATAGAGCTATTTACTTAGCAGTGGATCTCACAATCACGAGTGAAAACTGGCAAGATTTTGCTTTTACATATTGTTTCATAACCACCTTGAAAAATGTGTTGAATTTCAATCTCCACAAAAGCAAGTGGAACGTCAGTTCCCGTGAATCACCAGAGCAGAGCAGCAGGAATCCATTCCAAAGAAAGCCCAGCTGGATTCATTACAAGTCTACTGATGTGTTTTCATTTGCAGTAAGCAGCAAAGTTACTGTGCGATTACAGTAAACTTTAGAGCTGGGTAACACCTATCAAGTGACTATCATGTTTTCATGTATATATAATGTAGATGAAGTAGTATGATGCATTTGATTAATGAAAAATTCCTCAAATAACCTATACAAATCTGAAGGCAGTGGCATTATTTCAGGGGAACTGTCCATGTAAAATAGGATTGTGAGATAAACTAGCCTCTGTACTACTTACCTATATCCAAAGTCTGTAGTACTGCAGAATAACGGATGTTTTGTAACTACACAGAATACCAGTATATCTGCTGGTTATTTTATTTCTCAGCAGTACAAATAATCAGTAATTTGATCTCAGAGCTTTCTCTATGTAAGCTGCCTTGTAGGTAGAATTTTGGCTTGTGTTCCGAATACTTGAAATACTTTGTATGCATTTCATATTCTTATAAATATTGTATCAACTTAACATTTGCTTAGTTAAAAAACTGCTGAATATGAGGTATTAGTTAGTAGTGTTCTCTGTAGTTAAATTTCTGTTGTTATGTTGCTGATGCAAGAGACTTAATAGATCAAGTTTGCTTTGCTGACATTTTTATGTTAGAAAACAGGAATTCTGAAACAATAGTTAAATCTTTTGCTATACAGTACTTTGTGAATAAAATAAAACACTGCAATGATCTAATTATTTGATATGAAATACTAGATTATGTTAAAGTGGTTCTTAACTAAAGAGTAAATTTAGCAATGTGAGTGGGCAGTGCTTGGGTGGAAGAAATTCTCGGTGTAAAATATTACTTTTTGGAATGGACTGTTTTGGAAAGTAGGGGAAAAGACGCTATTCTCAACTAAGAAGTTAAAGGAGTTGTTTCAATGAGTAATTATAATTATGGCAGTAATTAATAGTGTAATTGATTTCAGCAACCTCGGGGAACAAATTAATCCAGAAGTAGTACTAAAATCCCCATATTCTTTTAAATATGTAGTAGTCAAGAAGATTTTAACTCCAAAGTGAAAAAATTAACTGTCTGAAACTACTGTTGACTTAACTTGACTGACAGAAGACATGCCTACCTCTAAACAAAAAGTAAATAGGAAGCAAGGGTAAAACCATGTCTTTAAATTACACATATTCAAGAGCCAAGGAAAAATAGAAGTTCAAGCCAAAGAAGGATGCGTGAATTGTGGTGCGTAATACACAGGATGGAAACTGGCAGTGAACTTACGCCACCCAGTTTTTACTTATCACACTCATAACGATAGCCCAAGCAGTTGTAGCAATGTGCAACTACCTCTCTTCCAATA
This sequence comes from Gymnogyps californianus, assembly GCF_018139145.2. Classification (NCBI taxonomy): domain Eukaryota; kingdom Metazoa; phylum Chordata; class Aves; order Accipitriformes; family Cathartidae; genus Gymnogyps; species Gymnogyps californianus. The sequence continues at coordinate 28,622,748 of NC_059478.1, read as the reverse complement.
ATTTGTGAAATACAGGGTCTTGAAGAGAAAGATGGTGCTATGCAAAGCTGCTGATGTGTTTCCCCACAGTATTTTGTGCTCTGTGGAACCCTTGTGGAAGGCCTAGTTTCCCATGGATAAGGATTCATTACCACCATAAAGATGTTAGTGGTTGAGTCAGGAATTGAATTCGAGTCTGTTAAACGCTAGACTTAATCAGTGATAATCAAATAATTTTTTTTCTTTGGACAGATGCATCCACAACGAATTTACAGTAGTCACACTTTAGATAACGAAAAATCAAAATACCTCTGAATAGTGGGTTTGGTGTAGTACCACAGCTGGCCTGTGTTGAGGCTCACCAGGAAGATTGCTTTTGAAGAATACCTGAGAATGAGATAAAAGCCCAATCCAAATTAGAAGGCACAGCTGTATTACCTCAGTGCTGAACCTGAAGTAATGTCCATGATATAGCTTATTAGCTCAGGTGCAGCATCACAGCTATAGCTGTCTTCCTTTGGCTTTGCTGGGATCACAGCAGATAAGCTCATGTCTTCCAAAATATGGCATAGACGGCTCTTTAAATACAGGTCTGGAAAGCTCCTGTTCAATCAGCAAACATATTAAGACATTAAAAGTGCTAGGAATTTGACATGAAGGGGGTAATTTTCATAAACAGAAAAAGCACTGTTTATATGTTTCTTACTTGACCTTGCAGGTACTCTTGAAAGACTTCCATAGTACTTCATACTTACTACTTTTAGGGGACGCCTTTTGTGGGCAAGCATTTTGAATGTGATAGTCAGGACTGAGAAGTATGAAGCCTAGGACAATTGAAATAAATAAAGCCTTGGCCTTTTGCGAAAGCTGAAATAAACCTACTTCTCTGTTATATCAGGAATAATTTTAACCTATTGAGTCTTTTTCAGTTTCCCAGCTGAGAATCAGTTGGTCCTAAAGAAGAGAGACACAGAAAGTTGTTAACTTACAGAGATTTCAACTTTATTAGGCACTAAGGGCTACGTAGTCATGGGTCGGGGTCATTGCATTGGTTGCTACATATCAGACGCTTTAGTTGCATTTAGCTTGCCTCAACGTGAGTTATTTTTAATTTAGAAATTTATTTTTTCATGACTTCTTCCAGCTATGCTGTCACTAAAGCAATTTTAATTATGCTGTTCTTGTAGGCTAAAGACCATGTGATTGGCATAGTGCTCACTCCTGGTTAGGTTATCATGATCTGGCTATTGGTCAGTCACGTCTTGCGCTCTTAAATCAGAAAAAACTATTCTAGAATATACAGTATGGATAAAGAAAAAAAAAGGCATGGAGGAAGTATGTTCTTATACTGAAAACAATTTTTGCAATAAAATATGATTTTATTGCATAGGAGGGAAATGGTCAAGGTAGTCTGTAGGCCAGATCTGCTGTGGCTTTATCAGTGTAAGTATGCATTAAGTCTGTCTGTTTCATACCTTCTGTATGAAACCTGAAGTGTTATACATGGAAATTAAAGTTTGATTTGCACCAGCTATAACTAACTGAATCAATATCCTTTGGCCGGTGCTATTTCTTGAGGTTGTTCAGAAATATCTTTTAGTAAGCATTTTGCACATAATCATTCTGCATTTAAGAATCTTGTCAAAGAAAGGTTTTTGAAAATACATAGTATATACATGTGTCTCATTAATATACCTGAAAGTTTAAGCTAGATAACCTGCTTTTGTTAAATCAATGCCTCATACCTGGGGCAGCTGATGAAACTTGGATATATACATAGCATCCATATGTATATATGGATATATACATAGCATATATCCATGAACCTTTCCCTTCCTTTCCTCCCACTTTCTCCATCCTCCCTCACATATAATACAAAACCAGGTGTATAAAAGCTGATTTGTTTCAGGATTAGGTGGCATGGGAACTATTTACAGCATTTGAGGATGGTACCAGCGAATACTAGTGAGTGACTTCAACCACCAACACCTTTTTCCAGTTTTGTGGTAGTATCATGAGCTTTTGCCCTTACCTGACATTTTCTACCAACTACAATTCCAAACCCTGCAATTGTCTGCCTGTTTTGACTTGGTATTTTTTACAGGTCACACGCACTCCTTGTCTTTGGGAAATCAGTTGCTTACAGATTTCAAAAAGATGTGGGACCCTACAAAAGAAACTTTTACCCATTGAAGTTCTGTAGTACCACACAAGGGGTCTGCTTTAACTCTTCAGTTCTCTTCCTGCCTCAGAATCCCTAGACACAGAATTTCCTCCTGCTTGGTAGGAACACCTCCAAAAAGTCTTTTGCTGACCTAGAACTTGAATTCCTATGCACTCTTTGACTGGTGTTTCAGCATCTCCTATTATTCATCTGCAGACCTAATTCTCTGAGCCATCTCTTATCTCCCAGATATCTCCCATCTCTTATGCTGATATAATTACTTTTTTGCAGATGCAGCTCTGAGGACTAGCTGAGCTCGGTAGCTATTATTTACTCTTTTCTCTGCTAGTTGGGGATGTATGTCATGCATCATATTTTTGTTTACAATTTATATGTTTTATGGTTTTGTTTGATCTGTTTTTTATTTAAAGAAGTATTGCTACTATAGCAACTGTTGCATCATGTGATACCTTTGATATTATCAAGATGCCAAATACTTGTTAAAGAATAAATCTGTATATCAGATGAAATTCACTGATTCTTATGATGTTTTTAAATAAACATATTTTCAGTTAACGTTATTTGGCACTACTGTTTTTTTCAGTATTTTTTTTTTCCTTTCTGGTGATGAGTGTTTTAGTGGATAGGTTAGGGATTATACGGACTGTAAAAAGAGTACTGGATATTATTTTTTTCTTGCTTACTGAGTTCAAAGCATTAATTGCTTTTTTATTTTCATGAGGAAAAAGTGTTCATACCTTCTTGGACATTTTGGGTTTCACTAAAGTGATACAAAAAATTCCATTGCCATTTGCCTCTGACAAGAAGGTATATCCTTGGAGATACCCCACATTGAGGTAATAAATAAATATTCTTGAAGTAAAGCTTGAAGTTATGCTTTTAGTTAAAGTTTGGAAACAAATATTGCATATAAAACAAATACAAGGCAATACAAGTTGACTTACTTGCTTTTCCTGTAAACTCATAAGACAATGCTAGCCACTGGGAGTGAGGAATCATTGTTCAGAGCAGTATCTGTCTGCCAGATGTTTTCTTCAGTTCAGTGTTCTTCACTAGATTTTGGAAAGGAGCTATAATTGACCTTGGATTGATAATTGTATCTCTATTTGGATCTAGTTTTTTTGAGTGGACCGGGCAGTGGAGATTTCTCATCATCTTTTCATACTTGATCAGCCAGTAGTTGACAGCTTTGTTTTGGGCTAAGCACCTTATGTACTTTTTTGTTCCTACTTATCTTTGGGCTGCCTGCTGTCTGCTCAATATGAGTGTTTAAGCAACGTGCTCTTTGCGGTGCCACCAAGCCTTTTGTAGGGACCCCATGTGACATCTTTAGTGATCATTTTGCTTTGACATGTTTGCATATAAGAACAAGACTTTTTCCACTCTCAGCTTTGACTGAGACACCTATGCCATACCTTCTGCTAAAGTAAATCAGTTTGGGTATGTATATCTAAAGAAGTATGAGGTATTTAGACGTACTTATGCCTTCTAACCCAAAATAAAAAAAAGTTAATGGTGCATTAGCCAAGGAATTGTGTTAGGAAGGTTAAAAGGATATGTTGTCTGGTAGCCTCTGTAGAAAGAGTAAGTTGTGTAGTAAAAGTAAAAAAATGAAACAATGAATTACAATGTTCCTTCCTATTTATGCAACCTACCACAAACTTTTTAAAGTCCATGGCAGTAAGCTTGCAATTTATTTTTCCTGAGCACTTTCAGAACCTTTGCAAAGCTCAGAATTTACCTGGTAATCTCTGCTAAACTAGTGCTTGTCTTTTATTCTGCATGTTTTCTACAATATGAATATCCTCTTACAGTTTGGAGACGGACTTTTGACAAGCAGTCTGTTGGTCAAACTGTAGGAGGAAAGTAATTGAAGAGACAATTACTTTGAAGATGCTTTATCTCAAATTGTGTTTCTAAATAACAACACAATGTTACTATTTTTTAGAACTAGACTAAGCTGTATGAGAATGCCCTCTGTGATAATCAACATTTTCTTTGTTCTGCTTGACCTTTGAAATAGGTAATGGTGACAATATGGGCACAGTACTTGAATGTGAGGCAGCAGGTGTGGCTGGTACCATGGCGGGTATTCTACCAAACCCTGGGATTTGTAGTCTTAACATAATTTCTTCCATTTCTTTTCAGATCACAGTGACTGTGAATTAAGTAAATTTCAGATTGACAACACTCTCTGCAGTATGTTTAGATTCTCAGGGTCATGCCCAGTCCTTGCTGCAGGATACATGGCTGTCAACATCAAAATGACAGTTGTGTTTTCTTCTTTTTCTTACCATTTTTTAAGCCAATGGAGCTGGAATTCCACGTTCCTGCCTGCTGCTGCCTGTAGGATTTTTAGAATGGCCATAGAACATTCAGAGCTGATAGCAGAAATAACAAGTCTTCCTGAATATCAGTGCTGCTGAAGCCTAGGGACAAAGATATAAAAGCTTTTATTTAAAAAAAAATATCAAGAACAAGAGAACATAATCAGCTATTAAGACTATAGATTTCTACAAATGCTATCATATAAAAGAATTTTCCTAAAATTACTGTGTTTGCGGTTTTCTGATTTGTGGAGAAGACACTGTTATTGGCATATCCTCCATAAGTGTTACTTGTCCAAAGCGTGAGTTGAGCAATGTTCATCTAGTGACTTGTTATATTTAGGAGCTAATAGGAGTTTCCGTTGGTCATCTGAATGAATTTTTGTTTGTTGCAAACTGTACTGAGAGTTCGGATTCACTTCTTTGTGTGGGTTTACAATAACAATACTGCTCAAGGCTGATGAAACTCTTAGGATACCTGGAAACTTTTCTTGACCCCTGGATGATAGGAATCTGGCTATTAGATCTTTACACTGTAGAAATTTTCAGTAGCAAAATGTATCCTAGTTTGTTCTAAAATAAGGATCTCGGAATGAGAGGCATCTTGATAGCATTTGTAATATTTAAAGAAAGACTTCTACAAAGTTCACTTGCAGTTATAGTATCTTTTCATGTTACCTTACCTTTCTAATTGGCTATCCTTGTTAGGCAGTAAGTCTGATTATAAGAATGATGCAGGTTTTCCAGGCAAATTCACTCTATATTTTTCTATGTCTGTTTTAATGCAGCTGTGCTCTCCTACCTAATGTAGCATGAGGGTAGCTGCCGGCTGCTAACTCTGTGGATTCTGAAGTTTGTCACAGCTGGAAGCTGGAGTCGTTGTTTACCAATTCAAACAGTAACTATTACTTACTAAAGAGGTACCTTCCTCTAGAAACTGCAGTTTTTAAAGAAAATGTACCTAAATTTGCATGGTGTTTATTGTAGCAAATACTGTTTTCATTTTTGCCTAAATGAAAAAAATGTTGGCTTTACCCTTTGAATTTAAGAATACCAAGAAGCTCAGGAAGTTTCCAAACTCTTCCTCCTAAGAATCCCAGTCCCCTGTAACTGATTCTATTCATTTTCACTAGTTTGATGTGAAATATATCCATGATGACAATAGTGATGAATGCAGATACCAGAAGACTCTGTCCAGGGTTTATTTTAAAACCTTACATACTTACAGAGATTTCAGACACCTACAGATTTTATACCTGATAGAAAATTACCATTACAGTTTAATAGTGTGGTAAAAGTAAATCCTAGGGATTTGCTGGAGACTCCAGGATTTTAAGCTATGAAGAATTAGAATAAAATAGCTATGTGTCTTACAACCTACAAGAAAAATAGTTGACAAAATAAGACCTACAGTCTGAGAAAATTTCTTTGCTAAGTTTCTTTTGCCTTTGCTTGTCTTAGCTAACCTTTTTTGAAAGGAGAATCTGGTCTCCTTAAGTGTATGTGCAGGATATACTTCCATTAATTCTCTTCTTTCCCTTTCAGTTTGTTTCAGATTGAAGTACTATTTCCCTTCCCTACAAGGTTCTGTCATACATCTTTGCCTTCAATCAGGAAAATCTACTTAGGGCTCCCCAGTTGTGAGGGCAGTATCTCTTTATTGGTCAGAGGACTTAACGGCATAGTATAACAGTTCCCTCCATCTGAAGATGGTAATGTATTCTCAGCAACACTCACTGCATCTGCTGAACAGACAAGTGTGAAGCCATGTTTTATAATCTAGTAATACAGCAATGCAGGCTCTTTTTCGGTCAGTGGTCTGGCCTTTTCTTTATCACCCAAGGAGAACATGCCAGAAGGGACATGATGCTGTTGTGCTATATAATAATGTGAAGTTCAAAGACTGCGGTTTTACATGTTTAGAGATTAACTAAAGATAATATAACTCAAAATATAACAACAGTACATTCTGAATATTCAAAGTACTGTGTAATAAAGAGTATGCAAGGAGGGATTAATATTATTAAATGACTATGAATTATAGGCTATTTGATGATTTTATTCTCATTCCTGAATGGCTACATTAGGCCAGGAGGAGCAGATGGAAACTTTTTGCTAGGACACAGTTGCTTGACAGCTTCCTTCTGCAGCATGTAAAGACTGCATTGGCAGATTTTCTAATTTGTCAGTTAGGTGGAAAGGGAAATGTAGCTCTGTCTTCTGCCTGCTTTTCCTACACTGTCTTATGGTGGCAGTATTATGAACGTAATCTTTTCTAGTTTCTTCATCTTTGTCTAAGCGGTGTTTCCCAGCTATCTTTTAAGAATTACTAGAAGCCTATTTTAGCTGAGACTTACACGTGAGCATTTATTGGTAAGAGTTCAGTCTTCTTAATGCTCTGCTCAGTTGACTCCCTGCCTCCCATTCTTTCCCTTTGGTCCCTGGCAACTCATGCATTCTTGGTGGAGATCTGCAAGTTTTCCCTGAATTTTTCTTTGTATCCTTGATTCCATGTGTTGGATTACAAACGATTAACTTGACTAACTGCAACAGATATATGGGGCCTTTTAATAAAAGTGGCACTGAACTGAAACTGAGGAAATGGTTTTCCTGTGGCTGCTGTTCGGAATTACAGGTTGCATGATACGGAGGGATAAATTGTATCAAGTGACACAGTCATGTCCATACAGATACACAGATGCCCCATCTAGGTCTAAGTTTGCCTCTGGTGTTACCAGCCTTTAGGCAAATTGTATCAGCATGCTGGTAAAAAACATCTAGCTAAAAATATCGTAAGTAGCAATTTTACATTTAAAGAAAACAGTTTAAATGCTGCAGATTGCTATCTGTGGGTAATTATTCAGTCTAAACCAAATAAACTTGAGGTTGCAAATAATAATTTTGCTAAAAAATAATGGCATGCATTATTTAATATCTAACTTTTTGGATTATGGTAAAGTAAGAAAAGGTCTAAATTCTCTTTGTTCTGTTGTAGTACTTCTCAAAGAGAGTAAGTTTCAAATTTCTTCCCTGAGAAGACTGGGGATTTATATGCTGAGTGTTGACCTGGATATACATATTTTTTAATCTGGGATTTATATACCTCTGAAAATATGGGTACATAATAGAAAGCCTGACAGACCCTTTAACTGTGGTGTCACTAATACGTTGATATAATTTGTTACCTCAGCTAAGGTGTTTTGCCTCAAGAGGTGGAATACATTTTTGTATGGAAAGGTCAGTTTTAATTAATAAGCTGTTTTCATCATTCAGGGCCAATATGAATTGCTTGTAACATTTGTGTGAAATAGTTTTCAATATAAAAATAAAACAAATTGAGCTTTATGTCACATTCATCATCCCCCGTAACCCATTTAAATGTCAAAAAATCAGTACAGACCAAAAGTCTATTTCTAGAAGCCTTAGTAGCCCTATTTATCAGAGTGAAATAAGATATTATCATCCCATTATTCCATCACATGCCTTCTGCACTTGAAGACGTACCCATTTCTTCTAGTTTTCTGTAACACAGAAGATAGTTTTTCTATTGTTAAAGATTTGTTGTCCAAACAGTAGTGAAGAAAGTGCTGAGCAAATGTCAAAAGAATGAACAGCTAGTTATATTATTGTGTATTTCTTTCACTATACTGTAATATTAATGTATAACATACAAATATTAACTTACTTTCTTGTACATTTCTCAAATGAAAAAAATCACTGTGGTCTTCCATCCCTATTTGGAAACAAATTTTTTGCATACTGCAATTTGTTAGACAGTATAATTTTACTGGAAGGACAAAGCTTTTAATGTATATACTACTGATATATTTTGACAAAAGTCATGCCATTGTATAGAAAAATTATGTCCTCATATATTTTATTATGAAATACACCCCACATTTAAAAAAAATTTTCTTTATTTAAGTTCTTTTTCTGAGTTTTGTTTCCTAAGCAGGCAAGGCTCAGATAATCACATGCCTCCATGAGTGTATGTCTCTCCCTTCTAATAATTTTCAAATTTCAAATATGAGTGGGACTTAACAGTCTCAAAGGTTCTAAGTTCATTTAAAATGCATGAAAATAGGCAGCGGGATAGAGCAAAAAGATCCCATTAATGCCCATAGTGAGGAAGACGCTGCTGAGGATTATGATAAAGATTCTGCTAAGGAGTTCAATTCTAGGGAATCCATACAGAATATACATATTAGAGAGCTCCAGTCAAAAGAAGTGGATCCAGCTGAATATCAGACTATTGCATGCAGGAGTGTTCAGCACAGGACATGCACGTGCAAGAAACCAGGCTGTGTGGTTTGTTACTTAGAGAAGCTTTAACATATGATGCCATTATTATATCCAAATTCTTAAATAAACTTTGAAAAGAAAGAGTTCATTTACTGCTGCATGTGTTAAATGGTGCAAATTTCATGTTATGTAGAAAAACATGGGGGAATATCTTTCTACTGTTCTTTATAGTTTTTTGTTTTATGCTCATGCTTTTTTTTGCTTTTACTGCAACAGGTAGTGCCATAGGAAGTGAAGATATCATAGCAGGGAACGTGAGCAAGTACACTGTTCTCCCAGCTGGTTATTGTGGACAGCCTAAAAAAGGACATCTTATATTTGATGCCTGTTTTGAAAGTGGTAAGCATTTTCAGCATTATTTTATGTTAAGGAGTTGTCAATATATTAACACTTTTAAATATATAATTCATCTTTATAAAAAGTGTCTTAATTCTAAAAAAGACTTGCATTAAATACTACTTAACTCACTGATTCACTTCAGTCAGAGTATGACATAAAATCAGACTGTTCAAATGTAAAAAGGGTTGTGACGTTTGTTATTACCTTCAATGTACATTTCATCAAGTCCGTCTCTTACCATATGTAGATACATAACTGGATTTTATTCTATTGTTATATACAGTATTTGTAGACCACTAATCAAAGATCTGGTATTTAAAATGTGTGATTTTAAAATTTAATTTGGAAGTTTACTGGGGAAGTTAACCTTGTAAAGTACCAAGCCCATCCTTGCATAGTTAGAAGATTTTGTGAATGTGTCCGTGCTGTCTTTAGATATATTTCTTTGTGTTTCTTGTGGCCTAATTCTGTACTGCTGAGGTTAATGGAAGTTCTGCCTCTGGTGTCAATAGAAGGAGAATTAAACTTTAGGAGGCTACTACAAATTGAAAGAGGAATTATTTTTACAAGAGTTATAGTTAGCATATTAATTTAAACAATATTTTTAATCATGTATGTTTATATGTGTGTGGGGTATGTAGATAAATAAATATATATGAATATGTAGCATTGTTTAAATTTTTGTGTTACATATATGTGTGTTTCCAGATTTTTAGGTTAAATCTATTATTATTGGCTTACAGACCTATAGAGCACTGTTAAACACCATATGTATAAAAGGCATTTGGCAGGATAAACTATAGTTTTCAGCATGGTTTATGTGAGAGGTGCTGGTAATGCCAAAACTGCTACAATGTCTTGTAAAATGAGCTTTTTATGAAGAGTTACATCCCTCAGGGTAGAATACTGGCTCCCAGTTCCTGGATAAATATTAAATTGAGTTATTTAAATTCTTTGATTACATTATGTAAAAGGTGTAAATGATGCAGTGAATAATAAAGAGGATTTTATTTTTAAGATATGTCTCTGAAGATTCAGACAATAGTTATGTGTTTTTAAAAATACTTTGGATGCTATTTTATAATAGTTACGGTTTTATAAATTTTTGTATCAGAAAATGGCTTATGAAATTAATCAGTTGGCCAAGCTGAGAAATTTACTTTATTGTGTTAAGCTGCTCTGCAATGAAAAGGATCAGTAGCAGCCATCAAATTATTTGTGAAGTAATGTGAATCATTGCATGATGGTTTAATTCCAGTTTTTGAACAATAGAATTAATTATATTTTAAAATTAAAACATTTATTCAGTTCAAAGGTAACGTTCGTACTTTATATACTTTGACAATAATAGCATGTGATAGAGGCAGATGCTATTTGAAATACTGTGTTTATTTACATTGTAGCATGATGAGGCTGTGATGTTGCTTTGCATATTCAGACACCTCCAAAATACAAATACGAATAAAATGAATACCTTCATTTACTTTCTCATGATGACGATGTATTAGCAAGAATGATGATAATATTGTGTACACTTCGTATGTAAATTCACTTTATCTTTTGTTATATGTCAGCCAAGTAATTGCTTAGAGTACCTTAACTGGTCGAAGCAAATTAACTGGTTATTGGATATTTTATGAAATTGTTATTAATGCTAAAATCTGTGCCCTCCTATTATCCAAACAGTAGAATACAACATTTATACAGTAGTGTATTGATGCTCTTTTAGTACCACCTTAAAATGGTAATATCCTATTGGAATTGCCTTTGTCAAAGAACAGATTCTAAAACTGATCCCACCTGGAGTACTGCATCCAGCTCTGGGGTCCCCACTACAAGAAATACATGGACCTGCTAGAGGAGTCCAGAGGACAGCCACGAAAACGATCAGAGGGCTGGAACATCTCTTCTATGAAGAAAGGCTGAGAGAACTGGGGTTGTTCAGCCTGGAGAAGAGAAGGTTCCGGGGAGACCTTATTGCGGCCTTTCAGTGTATAAAGGGGGCTTATAAGAAAGACGGAGAAAGACTTTTTACCAAGGTCTGTAGGGACAGGACAAGGAGCAATGGTTTTAAACTGAAAGAGGGTAGATTTAGACTGGATACAAGGAAGAAATTTTTTACAGTGAGGGTGGTGAGACACTGACAGAGGTTGCCCAGAGGAGCTGTGGATGCCCCATCATTGGAAGTGTTCAAGGTCGAGCTGGACCGGGCTTTGAGCAACCTGATCTAGTGAAAGATGTCACTGCCCATGGCAGGGGGATGGACTAAATGATCCTTAAAGGTCCCTTCCTACCCAAACCATTCTATGATGCTGTGATTCTATGAAAACAGGTCACATTAATTTTATAATAATTCCAAGTTAGTGTTATCTTATAGACCTAAATATACCTGAAGGGAATAGACTATTGGGATATAATTTATAGATTTTTTCTAAGACTTGTGCTTTGTCTGTTATGATGATGTTATTACTAAACATGAGTATGTCATTGAAATCTAAGATCCCTCATACTTAAGATGTATTAAAGGTTCTTTACAGTTAAAGTTTTGTAAGGATTTATTAAATCTTTAAAAATAAACACAATGGAATTAAAAACCACAATAGTTCTACTATACAGTGATTATAACCCTATATCTAATGTAACTTTAGTAGAACTTTTGACACGGGTTTATATAACATTTTCACTGCAAATGATCTTGGTCTTAATGAAGCTATGTTAGGATGGAGCAAAACTGGCTGGACAGTGGTACCCATGGAGTATTTGTTGATGATTTGCTTTCAAAATAGAAGTTGTGTTAAATGTGATTCCGTAAGTGGCTTTTCTCTCTTTGGCTGCATTCTGTATTTTCTTGAAAGATCTCGTTAACAGAACTGAAGGTTCGCTTCTAGACCTATTTTTCAATGACTATGATTTTATACTGCAGAATTGGAAGTAAATACCTTTCAGAATAGAGAAAGAGTATTAAACTTGTAGAAAGCAGGAAAAATATTAACACATACAGAAGAAATGCTATTTAATATGCTTTCATTTTTGTAATGGCTATCATTATTGTATTAAATAGTGTTGACAAGTATGAATTTGTTTGAGACAGAGAGGTGTGTTTCTATGTAGTCTGAAAACCAATGTCCAGTTTGCTGTTTCGAAGTGCCTTGATTTCAAAAAATTATAAAAAATAGAATTAAAATGGGCATTGGGATTTCTTTTTAGTCCACTCTGTTGTTGAGAGGCAAAATACACTATTTTTGCTATTCCTGACAGATATTTATCTATCCTTTTCAGAGACTTTCAGTGAGGGAAGTTTCAATGAGAAAGCAGCAATCCATTCTAACGCTGCAATTTGCTCAATATAAGAAACATTTTATTTCTACGTAGAAATGTTCTTACCAAAAATGCATTAATTCTTGTCCAGTCCTATAGGCACAGAAAGCAGATTATTCCTTTCTTCTTTGACTTAATGGAAAGCTGCTATCATATCTTTCTTTGGCCTTTCCCTCCTCAGGTTAAATAACTGCTGTTTTTTTCAATAGTTCCTTAGTAGTCACATTTTCCAAATTTTCTATCATTCTTTATTTCCTCTGGTCTTTCTCCAGTTGTTCCATGCCTTTCTTGACAGGCAACGGTCCAAGGTGAACATGATACTCAGATAAGCTGGTGCCAATACTATGTAGAGTTTGTTACATGACATGCCTTGCAATCTATTCTGCTATGTGACAGTCCAATCTTTTTCACAATAGCATGGCACTGTTGACTTCTATAAAATTTATGATCCCTTATACTGTCCAGATCCGTTTCAGAAGAAGAGCTACCTAACCAGTTTGTAGCTTGCACTTAACTTAGCCTTAATGAATCTAATATTAGTGAAAAAATCATTGCTGTAAAATAAATGCAATTATTGAAAATGAAGAATGGTGGTTGAACCTTTTATCTTACAAATAACAGACAGAGGAGTGAAGGAGAGAGAATTATCAACTTGCAAGTATGTCAGGAATTTGAATTTGTGTTTCCCGTAGTTCAAGCTAGCATTCTAACTGGAATCTTCCTTGTTATCTTTATTAATATTTAAGAATATATATGGCCAAAAGAAACTTTTAACATTAATTTATCATTAGCATAAAAGAAACTGATGAAAATTCAGAGTTCTTGCATACCACAACATAATTTTTGGATAATGTCAATTTTCACAAGAAACATGACTTAGTTTCAGGGGAAAATGGAAGAGCAGTTATCTACGCATAGAACCAATTTAAAGGAAATAAATGTCACATTTGAAATGTATACATTTGGTCAGTTGTAATTCCTTTTCCTATTATTGATTAATGCATTAAATTATTAACACAGCTTCAGTTTAGCAGCAATGCAGTGCTGTACAAATATTCACCTCTCATCCTATCTGTTCTGGCAAAACTGGGAATTTTGCAGAATATAGTGCTTCAGGGAAAAGGCTGTATTCACTCTTGCTATACAAAGAAGTCCTTCCTTATTGAGTCAGGCCCAGATTTTGGTGTAAAAATGTTCTTCAGGGAATCTGGCATCTTATACTCAAGGCGAATTGGTATTTCAGACATTTTATTTTGTGTGGATCTAAATGACTTTAAAGTTTAGTTTAGCCAACTGCCCCTACTGTCTTGTGTTGGCTTAGTGCACATTATTTCTGATGGCATCAGTTTAGTCAGCAGCCTCTTCTGTGTTGTGGCTAAGATTTTTTTTTATTTGCTTAGTCATTTTTTCCTGTACCAGACGTGTTTGAGGATGATACCTCCAGTGCTGGAAAACAGTTTTTTTCTGAGAACTTACGTAACTGCAGTAGCTTTGCTTCTGCATGAGGTAACACTTATTTAATTTATTAATTTTACATGATACCCACGAAGCCTTTCACATGTATTTTGCAAAGTGGACAAAGAAAACATAAAACAAATGTCTCAATCCTTAAAAAGAGACCAGTATTTTTATGGTGCTGATGCCAGTTCAACCCTTTGTGCAGAGTGCCAGTCTAATCTTCCGGCTCTGCAAAAAGGAGGATGAATTTTGGCAATGACTCCAAAGCATGGGAACTTCAAGGATTTGACCATTGCTTATGCAGGCTGCAAAAATGTCATTTATGTCGGGATTCAGAGAAAAGAAATATAGCTGACAGTGACATCACTTTTCTTCCAAGCCCAAAAGCATGGCTGAATAGGCCAGAACACAGTAAGTTGTATTAGAAGCACAACTGCAGCTATCCTATAGCTCTGAAATGGACCATGAAACCTCAGAAGCTCTTGGTCATGCATATTTTTCTTTGTTTTTGTGTAAAGATTGAAATCTACAGATTTGAGTTTATGCTGTCCGGTGATTGACTAGATTCTCTGAGTGTTGAAGCAGTTCAAGTTCAGGTTCCCTGCACACTCATCTCATATAAATCAGGAGAAACCTCAAACATACTGGATTCTTGTGGTAGTCTAGAGGATGCCATCAGACAATATGCATGACTTGCTCTTTAAAATACCTGGTCTTGCACTGTCTAGAGTCCATCAACACCTATTCTGGCAGAGTACAAGGCATGGCTCACACTGTCATGCATTGAGGCTGTATTTCTACGACTGCTACAGAACTATACCTTCAGAAAGTTTGTAAGAAATACCTTCCACTCAGCAATCATCTTCACTGCAGTGCTCGTAGTGCTTTGACAGGACTAAAGTTCCTCTGAGCTCAGAATACACCTGTGCCTGTAGAGGCATCCACACCTTTTTTCTCATTGTGCAAAGACTGTTTGCTGGGTGTAGCCACAAGTTGCCTTCACAGCTCCGTCACAGAGTGCTTTCAAGGTGGGCTCAAAGTGGTTATAGCTTTTGACTCCCCAGGCTCTTGATGTAGAGAACTGGCATATGAAAAAGTTCTGTTGACACTGCCAGCTGTGGCTTCACTGAAGAAAAATACAAGGGAAATTCAAATATTGTTCCTTTTTTTTTGTATCATCTGGCTTGCCAGTCACCACGCGTGTCTTGGTTGGTCACTCTGGCCTGTACATATGTCTGGATTAAGCACAGTGCCTTCTGTCTTACCTGGTAGGATGTCATAGGAACATGGGAGGAAGCTGGAGTTAAGTGGTAGACTGTGATGTGTTGTGAGGACAGTTATAGTGATGGAACATGGAACAGAAAACAAAAACCCTAAAAACCCAAGCTCGACAGTTTCTGCTGCTTGTGGCTCAAATTGCTTGTTTTGTAATTACTTTTGAGGATTGAAGGAACAGTGTTGGCTCACAGAGGTTCATAAATCTCAGCATTCATACTGTTAAATACAGGGGCTTTTTATAAGGTTTTGAAAATACATATTTTGGCTTGTTAGTCAAATATAATGCTGTTTAAATGTTAAAAAATACTGTGTTTCTTGAAATCAGAAATGAAGCTGCCGTCTGCTTTTATTCTCATTTCAACCAAAAAGTGGAACTCCGCCAAGAGTCATTAAATCTTCTATCTTTTGGATGAATTCTTATTTTTTTATGAAAAAATGTTATGATTGGGTAATTTGTGTATTGTAGTTTATGTTCAAAAGGTTGTAATTAAAGTTTTGTAAAATTTTAGATTCAATCTCAATTACTATAAACCTCATATTATTATGTTGACTTATGTACCACCACCTTGCAGTGAAAATGATTGACAAACATTAGTTTGTCTTTTCCTACAGCAGGTTTATAAAATATTTTGTATTAGAAACCTGATAAAAAGATTCAGTGCTGATGGATTGCAAATTATATTAATCATTTGGAAAAAGTTAAGATCTACAATGTATTAAGAGATCTCATGTGACTGAGAAGTACCCTTGTATCGTTTTTGTTAAGGTTTTAAATATCTTTCTATATTTCAAAAATAGGATAATGTACTTATAAAACACTTTGCACAACACTCAGAATTGCAGTAAGTGATTGTCATTCCACTGATCTCATTGTAACCACTTACAGGCGTGAAATAGGCCATTGAGGTTTACCATGAAAGATATCTTTTGAACAAAAGCAAAGATAATATAGGATGAATTGCCCTTTAGGGGTGCCTATGTCTCAGTTGCTAAGACTTGACATGTAACTTTAGATAGCTAAAATTAGGTGAGATTAATTTTACTTGTGATTAATAAAATACTGTAAAATTTAGGTTGCCAAACATTTTCTGAAATGGACATTTTTGTTTGTAAAAAGTTTACAAATGGAAACTAAGACGATACAGAAGACAATACTGTTAGTGTAATGTTAAAAGAAAAACTGAAATCCACCCTAGGAAATAGTTGCGTTTTGGCCATCTAACATACAATTGTAATATGCTTCCAAAATTGTTAAACAAGCTGATCCTGTGCATGTTTACATTTAGGTGAACAGAAATACCTTTCTTCACCTTGATTTCAGTGGCACTACTATGATACCCTAGAACAGGAATAAAGCAATACAGGCAAATGTAATAATGGCATATTAATAGAAATAAAAACTGCAAAAGCTGTTCAAAGCTGCTTTCTTCCAGTGTAAACACTTTTAGTAGTAGACTAAACTGTGTTTTGGAGCAAAAACTAGTTGTTATTCCAAATTTTCTGTATTATAATATATCATGTTTAGCTAGAATCACTAAGTCAGGTAGACTTTTTTGGCTTTCACTTCTATGAGAATGCTCATATGCAATGTAGAAACAAAAGAAATGAAAGTTGATATATTATTTCAGTAATGATGTCTGTTTTTAGCCTACTTTTGTGGCATTGAGGTGTGTCTGATTAATGAAACTATTTTAGTTATTTCCTTATTTGTTGACAGTAATTTATGCCATATTTTACATAAAGATATTAAGTGGTTATTGCTACGAGTAGGGATAATTTAACAAAAATGTTTCCCTTTTCTGAAAATATGTGTTCCCAGTTCAGAGCAGTGTTATTCTATCAGAGTATCAATACTTTTGGACTACTGCAAGTTAGAAGTCACAAAAAATTAAGAACAAAAGATTGATTTTGATTTTTTTTTTTTTTTTTTTAATGATGACCCTAGGCATAGATTAATGGATGTAGCATGCACAAAGTGGTATCAGTTAACATATATGACATTACTCAGATGTCTCAAACTCCGGAAAAAGCATGTGAATGATTTATGGAATTGATATTAATCTCTTTCCAGTAAATGCATTACTAAAGTTACATGGGAAATTGATGTTACTGCTGTAATGCCAAATTAATTTCTTTCTTGCTAGGTCAGCATTGCAAATGGAACTCAATGTTAACCTTTTAAATATCTAAACAGAATATAGTGCGGAAGACGTTTTTACAAATGGGGAAGCGCTTAGTGTTGATGTGATACCAGCTAACAAATACAGCATTAGTCAAGTATCTTAACTTGTGGGAAACAGATATTAATGACTTATGGAGCTAATGACAATGCAAGAAGAATTAGTATAATAGCATCAGTAAAGAATTAGGATGTTAATTGTAGTTGGTGTGCTGATTATAATTTTCTCAGTCAGTTTATCTTCTGATTATCATGCTACTTTCTTCACTACCTAGCCTTTCCCTCCTGCCTCTTACCACATGTTTGCATCTCCTCAGCTAGTATACAAGCGCACGTGTTGATTTGCTGTTTGACCTGAGAGGGACTGGAATAAGCAACTGGAAATGGAAGCAGAAATGGCTTAGACTGGATAATTGTAAGTTCAGAGCAGATTTTCAACAGCCTCTATATGAGGAACAACCAAATAGAGTAGGAATCCTTAGTCTGGAAAAGAGACAACTGAGGAAGAACATATTAGAGGTCTGTAAAATCATGATTCTTAGTCAAAATGTCAATGAATACGAAACAGTGATTCCCTGTCTGTTCTCTTTGTACAAAAACTATGGGCCATCAAATGAAACTAGCAGTTAACATGTTGAAAGCAAACAAAGGAGAATGGTTCCTCACATATTGTTTAATTAAGCTGTGGAGCTTCTTCCTGCAGGATGTTGTGGATGCTAAAAGTTTACGTGTCATGCTTTCAAGCAAAAAAACCAACTGACAAGACCAGGGAAGAAAAATCAGTTGAGAGCCACTAAACACTGACACCATCTCTGGCTCAGAAGGTTCATAAACTGTACATTGTAAATTGGGGGAGGTATTCTGGGGAGGTATCTTCAAATGATTGCTTTGTTCCCATGCTCTTCTAGGGATCCATTTCTGGCAGTTACTGGGCTAGACCTTGATCTCACCTGATAGATACATCTGGTTAAATGGTTAATCACTTTTAGTACACATGATAATCTTTTACTATTTTCTAAAAATAGATTACAGGTTATAGTTACAAGCCAAAATTAACATCATGCAAAACTATAATTTGATCAGGTAATAGGAAGGAAAATCTTACAGTTATTGTTTCCATTCAAACTAATTTTCTTAGGAAGATAGTGGTTGAAGATGGTGTGCTAACATTAACAACAGTTGTCCAGAAACGTACCTGATGCAGATCCATTCTTAAGATTTCACACTATACATTCCTGGTACTTACATTTCCATCAGACTTTCAGTTTTTGGTGGGATTTTTCTAAGCTTGCTCTTTGACAGAGAAGGAATTAAAAAAATCAGCAACAAAGATACTTTATACAAAGATGCTTAAGTAATTTTTGAGAATAAGCAGAAGGATTTTCATATATACCAGGTTGTGAGATAAATTTTCCAGTTTCCATTTTCCTGGCTCTGTTCAAAATTTTCCATCTGGAAAAATGATAGAGGGAAATACAAGAAAGAATAGCAATGTCCCTGCCAGTATGAAGGAACATTACATTACACTGAACAAATATCCTTATCTGAATGTACAATCACTGAAATAAATGCAGCTGTGTTTATTTCAGCATAATCAGATATATTTGAATATAAAATCATTGACATAAATGCAGCTGTGTTTATTTCAAACTGCACATGTTAATATGAACATGAATGTGACATCAGTTAATCACTCATGAATGTATAGAGGTATGTATATATAGTGGCACAATAGAGGCCTGTGACAGTTGAAAGTAGGAAGAAAAAAATCCAGCTGAGTTTGTGCTTTACCTGAAAATTTTTGTAACAGCATTGGAAGTCACTGACGAGGAGAAGCAAAATTCTACTCTCATAAAATCCCTGGATTTGAATAAATCTATAGTTACTCTGTAGAGTAACAGGTGACCTATTCTTCAGTTACTGGCTAAGGAAATAATTGCTTTGAATAATTGCTTCTTAAAATAGAGAATTGTGTTAGTTTTCATTGATTGATAGGTCTAGGTCAATCTCTTCTGATAGGTGCAGTGCAGACCTTAACTTTACCTTAGGTTTTTATCTGATTTTGAGCCTTAAAAAGAGCTGCCAACCACCCTTCCAGAATTTCATCTTGCTGGGTTCTCAAACCCAGGAAAAATACAGTGAAGAGCAGTGCCAGTGGAAAAATTTTGGCATTGTTTATTTTGTTAGGGATGCTTCTCCTTGCTGTTTCCCCAGAGTAGGTCTCTGCCTTCACTGTCTTGTTTATATCCTTAACCTCTGTCGTTTTAAATCAGAGCCACAGAAGAAATTGAACAGTGTTCTTTACTCTGCTTATGCAGGTGCTGCTATATAGATTATCAGAAGGAATGGCTGTACTCAGAATAAAAGATAAAGTGCCATCAGAACAGTAAATATTTTGGAGCTAAGAGGTATTGGAAAGGCTTTATTTTCACCTGGGAGAAGGTTGAAATATTCTGCTAGACTAAATAGTGATATTTTGTTCAGTTAGTTCAATAACCTGTAATATTACCCCTGTTTTGCAGAAGACAGCAGCACAAAAGACATGGTTCTTGACTGCCTCGCACCTTTTGTAGTACATTTCAGCTGTGTGAAATGAGTGCAAAATGGCTAAGAAATGTTAAGAGTGCTTTGCATCAGTTTCATATGAACCAAATGATGAATGAAATTTAGGAAATTTCATATCTTGTATTATGTCTACTAGATTTGATCAAGTAGCGATGTTATATAGAATAAGGGAACAGAAGGAAAGGGACTGAAGCAGAGAAAATACATTTGAAATGTTTGCATCAGGTCCTGCACTGAAAGGGACGTTGGCTGTGTTGCACAGCAGCGCGGTGCTGCTGTTTCTCTGTTACTGTGTGACATGCAACATGTGGTGCTGCTGATTTGCTCAGTACATGGCTTAGGCAGCACTAGCTGGGAGAACAGTATTTCTTTTACTTGCTTCTCAGCTCCAGATAAATGAATACCTTTGTACGATCATATTTTTATTTTTTTTTAAAATGAGTTGAAGACACTGGAACAGGCTGCCCGGAGAGGCTGTGGAATCTCCATCCATGGAGGTATTCAAAACCTGAGTAGATGCAGTACGGAGCAACCTCCTCTTGCTGACCCTGCTCTGAGCAGGGTGGGTGGACTAGGCAATGTCCAGAGATCCCTTAGAAATCACTTAGAAGATTACCACTTCTTCCCACCCCTGAAATTAGAATACACTTCAGATAGATTCTGTTCTTGTTGTTGTTCTCTAAATTGTTTTAAAATTCTCAGCTGCCTGCTGTTCCAAAGTTAACAAGCCAAATTAAGATCTTTGCTTGTTTGAGCTGCCACTGTAATGCAAGAAGAGACAAAACACTCTGAAATACATAATGGTCTGTGCTTTTGAAAGAATACTAGTTGAAAAAACATACTTCAGAAGAGGTGTTTCTGCATGAACTAGAAGTATTTTTATTCTCTGATTGATACTATTAGTTTTTAGGAGAAAATATTTTAGAATATTTTGCTCAGCCTAACAGGAATTTGGATACAAGTTATTAGGTGGGAAACACATTATTTTGGATACGTGCAGAGCTTCGTTTTGCATTTATTGATTCTGTTTAGTAACCTAATTGCCTTCTAAGTTCAGCCTTTAGCATGCTAATTTTGATTTAGTGTTTGTATTTCTGAAAACAAACTGGGAACAAACCATATATTATCACTGTGTGTTCTTTAGACAGCTACTGGAATTCCAGGATCTGCTACAATAACATAATGTGAAGGTAAATGACCATAATATATTAAGGGTTATTATTATATTCTAACAATTTCGGATAGAATCACAGCTCTTTTTCTCTCATCTGAAACTGTAGGATAACTTTTTGTTCGTAAGAAGTATGATTTATTCTGTTTTTAAAAAAAATGTTTTTGAATGTTTATTGTTGCTACTGTACTACATTATGAATAATTCATTTTTAGTAGCCTTTTCTAAGATTGTAAATGAATGTCAGATTTCTGATGTGAAAAACTTTTAAGCCTTTTCCATGAATGCAATATAAAAATATATAGAGCTAAGGAATAATACATCTAGATTTTTTTTCCTTTCAGCATTTTGGTGATCAGCTTAAGAAATTATGTTCACAGTGAGTTTTTAAATGATTGACTAATAATTTTTTTGACATTTGTGTTCCTTTTTTGTCTTTCTTATTTGCAGTTTTTATTTACTGATATTAAGTTTCATTTATATAATGCTTTACATATATCTTTCATATTACTGTTAAGTTGCATAATAAAATATCTTCAATGCTCTAGTGATCATATAAATGCACATATACCTGCACTGAGGTGACTGCCACTTGTGTAGGCACAGTCCCATTAGATTGCGTAGCAATGTTCCACAGCCCAAAATGTCTTGAGACTGGATAAATACTGGGATGGTTAGTTCACTCTGAGTTTTGTGCTGTTACAGATACATTGCTGTCAGAATACCAGAGCTAGCTAATTTGTGTCTGAGCTGGGTCAGCTGACGTACGATGATGCACTTACTCCTCTGAGGTGCATTGTAGATGTACTCCTTACTAAACAGTAAAGACAAGGAACGGAACATCAATGTTATAATTAATTTATGCTTTAATCTGAAAAATAACAGGTGATAGCAAGTTGAAACTTGACTTTTGGTTATTACTGCATGTATTTCCTGTGGTTCTTCTGTTTCAGTAGCTTCAGGATTGATCCTTTCTCATCCCAAACACTTGTCATCCTCTTACTTGATTATCACAATGTTATCCTGCCTGTTATTTCTCTTTCCTCTCTGCATTTTTGTAAATGTTATTGCTGAAGTATCTTCTTTTGTATGTTGAGAGAATGTTGAGCCCCACTTCTTGAGCCTGTACATTGAATGCTATATCAAATTAAACCTTGTTATCCTCATCTCTAGGACTCTATGTTATCGGCCTTCCATTAGCATCTGTTTTGTTTTTCATTATTCCCATCTGTGTGCTCTTCTTTATCTTTTTGGATTTAGTGATCCATTTATTTCCTTCCCTCATATTTGCATTTGCATTTTCATCAGTAAACATTTTTGTCCCTTTTATTTCAGTCATGGTTTCCCATTTTCACGTGATTTCCTCTGCAAATATCCCTACTTTTCTTCCTTGAAAGATTTTCTTAAATCCGTCTTTCCAAAATTCTTTCTCTCTCTCTCTTTTTTTTTTTTTTTTTTTTTTTAAATCTAAAGGAACTGGGATCTGGAACTGTTGTCCTGATGTTTGGTGATTATTTGTCCTTAATCAATCTGCATGTTCTTTTGGACAGGAAAAGTTTCTCACAAAAAACTTCAGCTTCAACTGTGCACTTTAAATCTTTTCTCAAGCTCAGGGGATCTATGTTGACAAATGCCAAATCTTCAGTGCCAAGGCAGAAATCAGTGGAAAGATTTCTGCAAAATTATGACTTCTGTTGGCTTTGGGTCAGATCATAAGCTTGTGAAACTTTCTATGAATTAATAGTCATGTGACAATTGGGAAAATGTTCTGTTATTCAGTGGGCCAGAGGTCAGTAAGAGTGAATGCTAGAAGAAAGATAACTGATTAGATGGCATGAAAATAAGAACATTCTGAGTGATTACAATCAAGTTCAATTAAAAGTGTCTGTCCAATATGTCTGTAGTGTAACAATCGTTATGACATCTAGATAACTTCTTAGGATGTGCATACACGACTTCCAAGACCTCTAATTTTATTTTCTTAGAATATTAGCCTAGTTAATCATAGCTTATGCTTATAATCTTTTACTGCAGGAGATCGCCGTGTGCTTTACAAGGCACTTTTGTTTTCATTTTATAGTTCAGAAATCTGAGGCTTACAGAAGTTAGGAGCTTCAGTGTTATACAGTAGAATCACCATTTCAAGCATTTTGACATTACCTTCTTTGAAGTACACTAATTGGATTTAAGCCCACACCTTTGATTACTCTTTAAATTGAACAAAGTATGTGTCATCCTGAATCACAGTGGATAAGACGGACTTTCCTTTGTAGGGATGTTATTTTAGAGTCTGCCATGCTTCAACAGATATTAGGAATAATAGATATTATTTCAGATATAACGTAACAATAACTGATATTATTTCAGCAGTACAGGAAAACTTAAATACTGTTGGAAAAATTGTGTTAGGTTATCTCCACTGACTCAGACTAATGAAGAATGAACCAGCTGAGTAAAGAAAGAGTAGGGAGAACAAGCATTATCTTTTGCAACCTATTCAGTTTTGGCTGATTTAACCTGGATGAGGAGATAAGCAATATTCTGTGCTTTGAGAGTACTGTAACAAGCTTTGTTAACTGATAATAATAACTGGAAGACATATGTTAAATTGTTGATTCATATGAGAAAGAAAGAATACTGAAATCAGAAAGTTGTATTACTATAATTTGATAATTGTGATTTAGTCTTTATTATCTGTGTGGCTTCATAGTGATAGCAAATATGGGCTAGTATATTTTAGCAAAATAAAATTCCAAAGTGTATGAATTAGAGAATGTGGAGAAAATTAAAGTATAGGCTTATTAATGCAATCCAATGTGATTTTACTGTGGGTGCTACATTTGAAAGATATAGATTGTGAGTTATTTCCAATCTTGCAGAAAGATTTCAAGACCAAGAAAATCTAAACAAATAAAATAAATTTATTTATTATTAGTATTCTTAATTAACATGTTTTAGTCCTGTAAAATAATCTTGTCTTGCACTAATAGAGCCTAAAATAAATTATTAGCCAATCATTACTCCATTTTTATTATTGTTTGCCAGATGATAGCAGGAAAAATATCCTAATACGGTTTGGGTATCATTATGTTAAACGCTTTGCAGAGGAATGTGAAGACTCCGTTCCTTATGAGACTACTAGCCAGTGTAATTGTCCTGTAGTATGATACACACAGGTGATGCTCCCTTGAACCACACAATTTTAATGGCGTGTGTTCAGGCTAAGGTCTGTTTGTGTGGGTTCTGTTTCAGATTGGGGTCTAGGCGTTATCAGCAGTAAGATACAGCAAGCAAATGCAAAAATAATAAGAGAGAAAGGGGAAAAAAGAAAGATACTAATATCCATGTGACTGTGTAATCCCTGGTTCTGCGGGGGCCAAACCCCTCAGCATGTATAGAATTGGTTTTTGCAAGTGACGTTTTGTATGTGCTTAACAAAATCAATTTGCTGATTACAAAAAATTAGTGGGTTTTTTTAAAAATCAAAATATGCCTGATAATCCTTCAGGTTTCCTGATACCCCCTATTATATTCTTTTCTGTAAAAGAAATAATTTTGTTTATAAATTGATATTTACAACACTCCTGCCATCCTAGTGAACTATAGGAAACTGCCCACCTGTTCAGAATTAGAAGTCTTTTTAATTTTCATTGTAATTCCTGAATTATAAACTGTTTCCATCTGTAGAGTGGACAGTGGGACTGCCATTTTTCTTGTGAGTCTGGGATGTTCAAAAGCAAAAGGTCCTTTTGTTGCTGACTTCCTTGCACATCAGCAGTATGACAGAAAGTCATCTTTCAGTCACAGAGGTAATGTTTTCATGTCAGTATGGTAAAAACATGAAAATGAAGACAAAGACTTTAAGTTCCTGGTTTTGAAGACTGGCTTTTGAAAAAGTGTGTCTATTTGTTTAAAGCTAGTGACATGTGTTAATATATCTTTTATTTAAAAGCTTTTCACTATTGATAGTAACATTTTAAAATCGTTCTACTAAACATTAAATATCCACATTTTTATTTCTAAGCAAATAAAGAAGTACACGTTATAAAAGTTAAAGAGCTAGAATGTTATTAAAATTAGGAACCACGAATAATTGCTTACTTCTTAAGGTGATAATTGTTTTGTTATGCAACTGCTTGCACAATGTTTCATAATGTAATAAATGTTTCTAATGCATTTAATAGAGAAAGAGTTTTGTATGGCATAATGAACATGTTGTAAAGTGCATGTCTATAGATTCAAACTCAAACCTGAAATTAACCTTGGATGTATTTAAAGAAGTAATTTTAATTAACCCTTTTATCTCATAGTTAATATGCTTTGTGTGCTAAAGGACTTATATTAATACCCCAGCAGCTTCTTATAGGAGAACAAAGAATTATTTTTAAGTTTAGATTTTGGTATAAAATGACCTTGCTATGGATTCACTGACAGGGTGTACTCTTAGAAGTATAATACAGTATATAATAAAAGTAGTGGGTTTTGTTGTTGTTATTTTTAATTGAAAAGATTTGATACATCTTCGGGTTCTTACATAAATAGAGGTAAAGTAGCACCTCTGTTTAGAAACCCAGTAAGACTAATTTTGAATAGAGATACTACTGCTAAATGTGTGTGTATGTCACTGCTTTTGAAGACTCAAAAGCAACATTTGAACTATATAATTGACCAAGGTCACTTCATGTCCACGAAAAATAATAATACAGCCCAACAATCACTGTATTGTGATTCAGATAGTAATTGCTTTAAAAATACTGATTTGTTTTCTGGTTTTCTGAAGTAACTTGTATGAAGATTTTGTCTGTTTTGAGAATCTACATCTTTCTTTTTTAAATTTTTTTTCTTTCTTTTTGGAAAACTATGGTCCTACCATACACAGACCCACAGAGAATAAATTTGAAGATACAGTCAAATAAAAGAAAATTTAATTTTAATCCACTTAATTAGAATCTTAAATCAAGCTTAACTGGGCATCTTGATAGGCTAGAAACTTCTGGATATCAAAGAATTACTAGAAGAGCAGAAAAAGTCAGTATCATCTGATGTGATTGACTTTGTCTATTTATATAGGAGCATCTCTGCAGACCATGCCTTTATATAGCCCAAACCTCCCACTTAGCTCACCATCCAAGGTTTTGCAAATACCTTATTGACTTAAATATGCCTCTGACTGTACCTTGCACTTCAGCCTGTATTTAGACATGAGCAATATGAGAATAATTGTCCTGCTCTTGTCTTACGATTTCTTTCTTAATACAGAGTAAACATTACAAAGATCAAGGCATCTCAGCTGAAGACCTACTGAAGGGTTAAGATTATGTGCCTCCTCATTAGGAACAAACTGGTATCTGTAAGACCAAGTGCTACCTGTCTGTCTTAGCAGATGGGTGGAGATCAGACCTGCAGTATGATGGAAAGACTCAGAAAGAGAAACTGAGAACGTGCCTATGAATTGTGAGGCCACACTTCCTCTTCCAGAAGCTCTGGGTTCCCTATTAGCCTACCTAGAAAGAGCTTACTTGCCCCTATTTCATGCATGTAGTCCTCCTCCTGTCTCCATGTCTCATACCCTTCCACCCCCCTCTGGGTTCTCTGGCTCCCATTAATTGCCTGTTAATACAGCTGCAATATAAAGAGCTGTCTTCAGGATGTTTCAGTTGTACTAATTCCCAGTTTTGACAGTCAGAAAGGCATTGGTTGTATTGAGACTCAGTTGGCAGAGGTGCTGGGTTTTTTTCCACTGTAGTGGCAGCATTTGGTTAAGAAGAAATGGGACTTAAAATAATAGTCATATTTCATAGGATTTTTAAAGTCATAGTTTCCTCTGGGTTTTGTGTGTTGAAGATAAAGGTGGAAAGTAACAGCAAAAGTAAAAGAGAAGGTAGTAGATTTTGTTGGAATGGGGAAAAGGGAAGATTTGAAATCCTTGGTTACAAAGGCTCTCCTTTGGTATCCTGTCTCCCTTTCATGAGGAGGTATGAAGGAGCTGAATACTAAGGGCATGCTGAGGAGGATCTACCTGGTATTATGAGTTATTGGTTGACTGTAGCACTTGAATTGTACCCATGTGGATACATAGTATGTGAGAATCAGGAGATGTTAGGGAGAACCAGAGAGAAAGTTTGGAGGTGTCTTTTACAATGTTGATTTGATGAAGTTGAAGTTTTCTGTTTAAACCCATTGAAAGAGATGTTATTTGTTTCATATGCGCCCTGTCAAAAGGGGAATGACAGAGCAAAGTGCAACCATCTAGAGGGAGGGGAGGTTTCACCCTCCACTGAGAGCTGCTGAGCCTGCTCAGAAGTGAGATGCTTTTGGAGCACCAAGTGGCACGGGCAGGAGAGTGAGGGTGAGGATGCAGCAAGCAGGGAGGCTGGAGCACCTGGTGACTGAGAAACTGTTGAGAAATACAAGGAACAGATACAGGGTTGGCTATAGAGGGGACAGTATTTTCCTGGGGATCCAGTGGAGGCTATCTAGAATTTGTTGCAATTCTAGCAAGTTCACTGAGTAGGAAACTAAAGGCAATTGTGGGAACAGTGTCTGCTTGCAAGGGCACAGTGGGCAGGGGAGATCTGTTTTGATTTTTATTCCTTCTTACTTAGTCATTTTGAGTTTTCTTTATTTAAAAGCCAATTAATCTAGTTTATTATATAGTAAAAACCCCTGCTTTTTGTTTAAAAGCTTTATTGGCTTTTTGGAGTACTCGCTTATAAGAAAAAGATCTAGGCAGTTCAATTTCAGTAATATGTCTGACTCAGATTCTCATCCCATCCATCTTAAATCCATTTTCTTTCTTTAATCACCTGCATGCCCTGGTCACAGTTCCCAGGCTTGGTTTGCTTGTGCAGTAGTTTGCAATTTGCAGTTTTTAGATACCTGTATGTCTGATAGACAAGGCAAATTACATTTCTTTTGTGACTGAAGCACAGGTGGCTGTATCCAAGAGGACACTCACTTGTATCCTCACTACCTTTTAACCAACTCGAGAAGTTTGCTGTCAGTGAACTAAAATGTGAGACTGTATGAGGATGGAGAAAATGCATTACTCTCTTTTTGTCACACTAATGCTCTTCGGTCTGTTGCTTAGCAGACCAATTTTCATATGTCTCCTAAATGTGTGGAATCGAATTACTTATGATCGTTGTATAATTAATATAATCTGAATTTTTGGGAATGTATGACAGACATGTAACCACCCACGCCCTCCAACCAAGCCATTACTTTGAAAGTAGTTTGGTGTTTACATGGCTAGAGACATGACTTTAACAGCTTGGTTCTGCAGAGAAAATATCATTAGAAAACAAAAGCTCGTAAAGGAAAGTTGCACATTTTTGATGTACATAGCAATGTATTTGAAGGTACAAATATATCCAAAAGTCTACGCATATATGTATACTTTATGGATATAAATGTGTGTATTCATGAAAATTCTTGTTTGTATGGATGTAGCTGTTTTACAAATAACTCTCAGCTCTTTAATATTTAAAATTAGCATTTAATGTTAACATAATACATCGAATTGTAAAAAGTACATCTGTTCTAGAATACATATTTTCATTGCTGACTGCCTCTTTATAACAGTCTTCCTCTCGACTTCCTACCTTGCCCTCTCCTTGCCCTCCACTCTCCCCATGTTTTAGGGGTCATTTGCTGGTGAAATCCTCACTTTGTGTTAACAGGTGGAGTAAAATAATATGTTGATGGCTTGGATTCCTGTTGGTATTCTGATGATCCCTGAGTAGAGAGAGTGATGTGCTGTCATTCTCGCCATAACTGTCCAAGGTTGAGAATTTTATTACATCTTTCAAAATATCTTTTTACTTTCATCTGAAAATGAAAATAAGTTGAATAAAATCCAGTTTACATTTGAGCTGGGCTGCATACTCACTTATGTATATAAAATTAAACTTAATTTCCTAAGGAGCTTTAGCCGTTAATACAATTTTTGTTCCTGCTTTATGACAATTATCATATATGGATTTTTTTCTTTCTTTCTTTTTTTTTTTTTTTTTTTTTTTTTTACTGCCACAGTTTGAAGTGAGAGCATTAAGTTAAATTAATTTGACTTTGGTTGGCAAACGGTAATAGTAGTACTTTAACAGCTGTTTGCTTTCCTGAATTGTCCTTGGTGCTGAAATTGCTTTTGTATCTAAACAACAAAATGTGTTTATAGGGCTACAGAATATGGAGATAAATTTAGCCTGTCAAACAGATATTATTGGGGCTTTTTTGTGCTGTGTTTCTGGGAGTGGATCCTGACTACAGTGCTTTAATTCCAAGCTGTGTGTACCTTTGGACATCTTACAGGACTGTTCGTGGAGCTTTTCTGTTTGATTTATGACCTTGCCTGTATGGACTTCTGATCAGATTTTATTCTCATTTAGTGCAAGAGGGGCTAATTATGAAAGTGACAAAGCCTCTTTCATTGTGCTGAAGCTTTTTGAATGACAAAAAGGGGGCTTTAAATGAAAATGAACTTTAACAAGGCATTTTCACATTGAAGTGATACACACTCTACCACTGATAGAGTAATTCATTTTCAACCCTTTCTGATTCTATAAACACATTGTCTCACAAGATCAGTAATTTTTTACCTCTCAGGCTAATGAAGAGTGGATGGTAGACCAATGAATTCTCTTTTTGCAGAACTGTTTTGACATTCTTAATTTTTTCTTAAATATCAAAGAAAGGACAAAGAGCTGTGATTTTATTGCATTAATATTAATAATCATTTATCTGCCAGAAAAACATTTAAATATCACTTGACATTTGCAGAGAAAGATTAATGTTTAATTTACTACAAACATAGAAATACTTTGAAATAAAAGGAAACGCTTCTGGATTTGGCAAAATGAAAAAAAAACCCAACAAAATTAAGACAGACTTTCAGTTATAATAAAATATTCTAACCATAGCAGAAGACAAAAACATGTCGGTGCCATCTACAATGTCAATATTTAAATTATCACTTCTGATTGAAAAAATAACATCAACTAGATAGTTTTTTAAGGTCTAATTTAAGCTTTAACTAAACAAAGATAAATGAGGGTAAGCAGTTTTCTGTTACATCCATGTGGGTACAGTTAAGAAAGCCTGCTATAAATTCTATCAGTATTATAAAAACAAACCAACGTAATGTAGTTCCTTGGTACTACATAATTATATATAGTACATTGGAGTAAAGCTAAGATATAAACAATATTGGCATTTCATAATTATTGGTAAGACTGGAAGTCAAGGAGGGCTTCCAGAACAGGCTGGTGACTGGAGGAAAGGAAAGGCACAGGAATCAGAAAATCATATAAGTGAAAATACAGGAACAAGTTCCATTACCTACAGAAGGGTCAAAATGCTGTGTAATAAAGAGAAAAATATGGAAATCACCTTGTTCTACAAAAGCACGTCAGACTAGGAACTGCAGCAGAAGAGTAGGTGAACAGTGAAGTTGTGTATCAGTCTAATCTGATGAAATGGCTAAAAATGTACCTAGGCTGCATGAAAGTCTATCTGTAAATTTTATCATGGAGATTGTATTATAAGATTTCACTTCTAGGCAATGAGATAATGGGATTAATGTATTGAATGAGAATAACATTTCTAGCCCCCAAACTGTTTTTTTGACTAGATTGATAATGGCATAGAGAACCAAATTCAGTTTCATAATAAACTACAATAAGACTGTTCAGATCCAGTATTTGTACTGAAAGTCTATCCTCACAGTAGATCTTTGTTCAAGGAAATTTTTGTATAAGATACAGAAGGAAAGTTTTAGCTATAAAGTCAGTAATTTCTTAGTTAAAGAAGGTTCTTCTTCAGGATCCATCTCAAAAAGCAAGATTCTTTTATAAGACAATACCTGGAGCCTTTCCATTAATACTTTTCTTTTTCTTTTTAATAAAAAAAAGCAAATTTATTTACAGCTCTGGTGACTTTGGAGAGGTCCTTGAGAATATAATTTAACTATAGGTCTCCAGACTGATTGAGGTTTCCATCAATTAATTTTCCTCAAGTGGCAGTTTCTAATTATACTATGGAAGGATTCCCCTAGAAAAATGCTGATTCTGTGTATCAGGCACCAAATTAGGCCAAATGCAGAATTACAGCATTACCGTACAGTAATAAATCAACAGAAATATCCTCTCTTGTGGGATGAAAGAACTGTTTTGCCTTTTGCATTACAAGAATTTGTAGGGTCTTTGCAAAATGATGACTATATTGAGTAGGAAGCATTACATAGGTAGAGCTAATGCAATGTACTTAAGAATAAAGAATATGCAGCTTTTAACATTTTTAACCATTCGTAATGTGTTGCTCGCACACCTATGATGTCTAGGCAGCAGGTAAATATGAGAATGTTTTTCATTAGACGCTATAGGTAGCAACAGATTTCAATGCTGTACATTGAGCATCAGGCCCTAACAAAGTAAGTATTTAGAGATATGTTTCTCCCTGCTACATACCAATAATGGTACATCCCACTGTGGTACAGTAGTTTATATTCCCTGATCTGCCTTGGAGGTTGCTTCGGTGGTTAAGGCTGCAGACGTTGTTATAATTTATTTATTAACTTATTATTTATTTAGGATAACACCCATTATATGCTAAGTGACTTCCAAACAGAAATTTCCCCAAATGCTTTTCCTTTAAGAGCTTCACTTTGAAAGAGGTGATACATACACAGTTGTGAGATACCTATTTTGATAGCATATACTTTGTTAAAGAAAGCTGATTTTCATGACACTAATACAGAACCTCTTTGTATTCTGATTTTCCTTTAACAAAGGTTCACTGCCATGGATAAGTAACTGCCCATCTGTCATTGGAGGCCTTTGGGGAATTGATAAAGGGGAAGCAGAGAAATCAGTAGTCTACTGTTTTTCTGGGGATTTGGTGGTTTTGGTGTAGTGGTTGTGCAATGGCCTTCTTAGGGCGCGGGCCTCTGATTTTTAAGCATTCTTGACACTCCCTACTAAGCTGATGCATTGCTACTTTACTGCTGCCAGTTTCTGTATTTACCAGATTTTGTGACTTTATTTCGAGAATTTGTGCTGCAGTCTTGGGCTCTGCTGACATTTTTGTAATTCATAAGAATCTCACAGATGCCGGAGAAGGAGTCAAGAGACTGACTCCATTTTATCCATCTTTTACAATTTCCTTACACAGTGAACATTGACATTTTATTCTTTATAGCTCCAGGTTTTTAGGTCCTTTAACTGAAAGCATCAGTATTTATTGATAAAGGCAATTTTGAAATAAGGCTCTTTGGCTGCAAGTGATTAAATACCAATCTCATTTGATCAAAACTATTGAATTCCTTCAACAAGATTTTATCATATAATTTCTTTATACATATGTAAGCCTGCTGTTTTCACAATGATATTTGTAGTATATTGGGATATCTGTTGCTTGTATATTTTGCTATTTTGCTCATGGTGGTTTTTGAGCAATGATGATTCAGGATTACTTGTTGCTGTTTTTCATTGTGCTCTAAACTGGGGTCACCATTAAGACTGCTCCTCTTAGTGAACATAAAGAGACAGAAAATATTCCAGTTCTCCTAGTTGCTTGTGTTATCTTTCTAAATGGTATTGTTTACTCTTCTGGATTATCTTTAAAGGAAAGTTGCAAGTGATGTAAGTAGGTGGCCTTTGGGATTAAGACATCTAGAACTTTAAAATTATTTATATTGTAAAATCTGTAATAGTATCCTCATTGCAGGAGGAGCCTCAAAAATACTGCTCAATAAATCGTAATCCCTGTATTCCCCCTTCCCCCTCACCCAGACATCACTCAAACACCGGTGACCAAGAAAAGTATTTTTTTCTGAAAGGAAGCACTCATCCTAAAACTATCCATTGGTGGCACTGTCCAGACTACTAAAATATGAGAATCTTTTTATAACTGTTTTTAGTAAAAGAAAATAAATCACAGCATCGCCCCCCCCCCCACTTTCTTGTCTTTTATATTCAACTAATAAACCAAATTTAAGCTGGTTTATGCCTCTTTCCTTTTTCAATCGGTGCTTCTTTCTTAAAGGTTTCCAATTCCCTTGATTTTCTGTGTGGAAGATGATTCTTTGGCTTGCTTAAAAATGGCCTTGTACCTTTTTCACTTCGTTCAGAGGCTAGTCCCACAACTTTCTTTTAATCTAATGATTCAGATTAGCTGCTGTGGGTGATGAATTCTGCCTCCTACTCTAATTCAGATAAAAGTTTTGATTTATAAAACTCCTGTGGGTGTTTTAGTCTAGGCCACACTGTTCATTAATATTTCTGCAATTTAACTTAATACAAAAGAATTATAGGTCTATTCATTACACTTGTTTGGGACCACTGAGAAACAGTAACTGTGATCCCAGATACTATGGGCAGAATGCCCTTAGGAAATGTGTCTAGTGCACCTTACTTACATCACTTGTGAGGAAAAATATTGGAAAGAGTGGCACTCAGACTGTGATCTTGAAAAGGTGTGGAAAATCAGATCGTGCTCTCATTGTTATGAATTAGGAGTAACACCATTAAAATCAATATTGTTGCACCAAAAGAAATAGGATAGTTGGAAAGGATAAGAACATTTATAAGTTTTGGGTTCACTGCTCTTCTCCATATTGTTGCTGAATCATTTGATAGTGAAACAAACAAACAAATGGAGACCCATAGCTCTTATAGACCCAAAAGATCAATAAAATTTATTTTAATGCTATATTTGTAAACAAGAAAAGTGTAAGAGCTAGAATTTTCATGTGCTGACAGTCACAATTAGATTTTATCACCTTGTCTAATTACAATAAAAGCTCAATCAGAATCGCTCAGCCTCTATAAGTTATGCATTAATATGTACATCTCAGTTTACCCTTTCCAGTGATGGGAGCTGGCCTTTTACCAATTGCTGCTAAGAGCTAAGATAGTCATTGTTCCCGTACAATCTTCTTTACAAAAGCTACTGATTTACTGTCCTTTGGCTGTCACTATTGATAAAAACTTAAACCATAATGGAAACACAGCAATTTCAACTTGCTTAATTGAGGAGGGAGGATAGAAAAGAGACTACAAATACAAGTGTGAAGCATCCAGCTTCTCAAGCCATGTACTTTTGAAATGCTTTGCCTATTTGATAGTCTTGAACATTTTTCAGAGGTGATTTGGATTTTGACTGAAAGCTGAGTCACAAGCATTGCTATTGTTTTAAGTGAGACATCAGGTTCTTAAAAGAATACTATATTGTTGAAGAGTATTGAGGTTTTTTTTCAAAAACGTTGATTTAACTGTAGCAGTGTAGATACTACTTCATATTGCAGAGCTTAATATGTTCAATTTTAATAATTTAAACTATACTTTAATGTACAAGGTGTTGTATATGTGTTTTTTATGGTATTGTCTTTTCATTCAAATCATGTGCTTTGCAGTTTCAGGAATCTTGATTTGACATGTGCTTTGGGCAGGAGTCCAGGAGATGATGCAAAAACAGTCACAGGTTTTTAGAGATCATCACTATTTAATTAGATTTTTTTCCTATTTAAAAATCAAATGCTATTTAGAAGTTGTTTAGGGCTTCTCACCAAACTATTTTTTATAAATTCTTTTCACAAAGACCATAAAGCCGGTGGGAATTTACAACTGATATTCTTAGATGCACTCCTTTCAGAAGATATCTGATCTTTCACTCAAGAGAAGTTTTTACAGATCTCTGTCCCTGTAGTTCCTGTTCCATTTAGAATGTATCAATAAAATTTCTTTGCATTGTCATCTCAATGTGCTTTGTGATCTTTAAGGGTGAATTCCATGGAGGGTATTCCATATTCTACATTTCACCTTACTTTGTGAACTATAGAGTTGCATGAAAATATAGATTAATACTGTTTGGCTATCTTGGACTTGATTCCAGGTTCAACTGGTGAAAATGATGTATATTCCAATCTGTTCCTTGGTTGTTTTTGTTTAAAGAATTTGTATAGATTGAAATGCAGCTGCAAGTGTATTAGTGATTTTCTATTGCTTACTTGTCAAGATTTTTATTGTGTGGATGAAAAATAGCATTTCAAAACCTGGCAGCATATTGACAAAAACAGAAGAGCACTTTGTGTAATTCTCTTTTGAAAAACTACCTCTTTTAGAGACAGAGATTGCCTCAGCTACTTCCATTCATATGTATCTTGATCAATAGATTTATTGATAGCTTTTAGCCAAGATTTAATTCTTTTTTCTCCTCAGTTCACCATGGTGCTCACTTTTCTGAATTAAGAAACTAGAATTAGGCTCCTATAAGCAAGGCATACAATATGCAAGTGCTCTAGGTGTAAAAGGAGGCATTTGACCTTTTGTTGCTAATCTGTGACAGGTGCAGGCTATTTTCTTCCAAATGGTGTTAATTTTCATGTGCAAATCCACCCCCTGAAACCTGCATTCTATATATCCACCACAGGGGAATTGGTGGTCATCATGAGTACTGTAATGGACAGCTGAGAGGGATAATCACTGATATTTCAGCACATTCATGCTTGAGACTCAGTCGTTTTTAGTGCACTTCTGTTTTCACTGCTTATTAGGGAGGCTGAAGTTAGTTATTCATTGCTGGACAAAAAAAAGTGTCTGAGAAAGTTCATGTGCAGGGAACAGCACATTGTTACAAATTAGTTTCCTTTACCATTTCTGGCAAACTCATTACAAAGTAATCGCGCCCTGCGCTGAAGTGCACTTCCTCTGGGACCAATAACTGTAAATAAGCAGGGCTGCAAGCTGGCTGATAAGTTGTTGTTCTGAAGATAACGGTCCTTTTTAGCAGAGTGTTTGACCTTTTTCTTTATATTGCCTCAGGCTTGTCTAAGACCCTCAAGGTCTATTTTTCATCTCAAAATTCTCTGTAGGAAAGCACAATGTGTGGTTTAAGAAGATTTTAGGATTGCTTAACATATCTATATTTTCTTTTCTAGCATTTTTATGATAATTGTTAGAATGCTTAGTAAGTTCAGCTAGCATTTTCTTCAGCAGGTTTTCTTTCTTTGTGTAAAGTACACTTTTTATTGATGTAGGAAGCAATATACGTTAATATTTTATGAGGACTAAGTGTATGTTGCATGATTAATAAAATAGTAACATTGGGTTTTTTTCTGACTTTTAAAGAAACTTGAAACATGCTATTGACCCCTTTCACTATTCACATTTTGAGAGTATTGCACTAAACTTTACTCTGTAAAGCAATTTAAGCAAATATAATTAAGAATTTCAGCTTGAATGATTAAAGAAAAGTATGTCTCTTCTTTTCTCAGTATGCTGAGTATTGAACAGAACTGTGACTGAAAATTGAGCATGTCTTAAAAACAAACCCCAAGGCTAAGTGGAAGTCAGTTTATAGACATTTGGGAATTTGATTTGTTCACATCTTCCCATCAGTTTAAAAAGATCTGTGCCAGTATTTCTGTAAAGTAAACTAATAATAGAAAAAAACCCTCGCAAGTAATTTCAGGGTGCATAGGAGAAGGAATCCATAATGTTTTGTAAAGTGTTGGCTAGTCTAATAAATTGTTTATTTTACTTTTAAGATATAGACAGAAAGCCACTTGACAACCAGACGTGCACCCAAGCTGTAAAAAAAATTTAAACAAGAAATGTCTTAGAATGCCAATAAGTTCAGATCTTACTGCTCATAATGTTGTTGGGCATTTTTCCCTTGCAGATCACATTACTCCATCAGTTCATTAATTTTATATGTACGTTAAATAACATTATTAATATCTTATGTTTTATAATGTTAACCTGCCAATATAATGCAAATCACAAATTACGGAGAGATGATGCTTTAAAAAATGTTGTATAATCTCATAGATCCAACTTCTGTATTTAATGGATGGAGTGGTGATGATTTCATGCAGGCGTGAGCCCGAAGTAAAGTAAAGCAAAGCTGATGTTTTAGTAGTGTGAGACTTTTATCTTTGATTTTAAAAGAACATACTTAACCAATATGGTTATGAACAGACTCTTACTGGTATTACACATTAGCAGACTAGCAATGTACACAGAATAAAAACTGCGCACGGGAAGGGTCTTACAGTAGTTGTATCGAGACCGAAAACTGTTGGTAGGTACATTACACAAAATTGGTGCTATCTAGCTTTCTCTTAAATTTATCATCATTTCTGTGCAGAAACTATCCACCTCAGGTATTGCGAAGCAGAATGTATTGCATAATTGCACAGAGATTCCTGTAGCACAGGAGGAACTTACTGTCTAACCATTCATTAAACAGTTTTCTCTCTTGCTATACGTTTAACAAAAAAAGAAGAGAGACATTTTAAGGAACTTTATAGAGCTATTAAAAAAATAAAAACAATTTAGAATTTGTTTGTGCTTAAGAAAAAAATGTTTATTTTCAATGTTAAAATATTAAAATGGTGTAATGGCTAAATGGAATAGTGTAATCAGTGTTTAATTCCTGTTTCATAATTTCTAATGCATTTCACTGTGTTACCTGTGGTATTGGAATATAATTCTCACACGTTAGAATAAATTAATTTCCCATGATTACAGCAGTGTGAAGGCAGCATGTAAAATTGTTAACTTTGTAAGATTAACGTTGGGAAGTTTATATCCTTTCTTGGACACCAAAAAATGTTTTTCAGTTGCATTATCAGTTTTCTACAAAGCATCTCTTAAAGCGAGGAAGTGTTTTGTTCTTACAGTTCTAGGCTTCTTTGTACCAAAACT
Organism: Gymnogyps californianus; assembly: GCF_018139145.2. Classification (NCBI taxonomy): domain Eukaryota; kingdom Metazoa; phylum Chordata; class Aves; order Accipitriformes; family Cathartidae; genus Gymnogyps; species Gymnogyps californianus. The sequence goes on along the minus strand of NC_059478.1, from coordinate 28,584,944 downwards.
GCCGTCTTGTTTAATGACATTGCTATGTGGGTTGAAATTAGGCTGACAGATTGTGAGCAAAGGCTGTGATATTACAAACAATAGTCTATTGAGCATGAGGAACTTGTTGAATTGTTTACCGAAGGCATTAGTGTTCGGTCCAGCCTATTTAGCATCTGGAAGACAGAGAAGAAATAGTGCGCTAATGAAATGTACAAATGATACTAAACTGCAAATGGCTGCAGGTGACTATGGCAGCTGACGTGTACTATGAAGGAGCCTAGTAAGAGGCAGTTCTGTAGGCAAAAAGTAATAAAGTGAGATACAATTCACAAAAGGAAAAAATACTGCATTAAGAGGGAGGTGAGTATTCAAATCAAGTATTACAGATAAAGAGAGAAAACCGTGTTTGGAGTCCCAGGGAATCGTGCACACAATGATTAAATTGTTAAGGATTCTGCTGGATTTGAGATAAGTATATACGTTTTCCAGAGCAGACTGGCTTGAAGTGGTTCCAGCATACCAGCTCTTCACCATCAGTGATTTCACTGACATTGGTACAATTCTCCAGTGCTAGTTTAGGGATCCTATGGACTCTGTGAAGTAGTTTGGAGTGGGCCATCTGTCTCCCATACAGTTCAGATAAGTCTGATGTTGAAAAAGAAGCTGAAATGTGCAATAGGTCAGAAATTATGGTCTCATTTTGCTCTGTTTTTATTTACTCAATAATCTTTCAGTTTCCTATGCCTTGCAGTACAACTTTTTAATGATCTTTGAACTTAAAATATAAATATAATTGCTTCTGTGTCTTTCTTTGGAAGTAATTAAATCAAAATTTACAGCTCTGGTCTGTGCTGCAGATAACTTAATCCATATCTGGAATTGCTGGGATCATTGGGAGGCATGTATACCTAGTAGTTTACAAGCTGGACTTAGTCCACAGTCTGTGTTCATCCAGCCTGCTGCCTTAATCTTAGAGGATTCACCAGCATCACATGCACAACTCAGGCTGAAGCGACTCTGGGCACCCACGCATTAAGCTTTGTCCAGAGAGAGCTTAAACTGTGACTTGTGACGCAACTGGAATCCAACCTATGCTGTTGAATAGCTTGGACCACCTAAATTCTGAAATACATGAGGAGTAGTATTATTTTCCCAACAATGTCATATGTGCATGACATTTAATGAAAAATACAGTAAAACCAAGTCCTTTAATTAAAGGTATTACAATGCAATACCCTGATTTTACCATTCTTATTTACTTTGGATAATAATCTGTAGGAAATAACAGTTTACATTAAGATTCGAGTTCTGTTGTTGTGAATAACAGAGATGGGTTTGACCCCTGTGGCAGAAAGTGCACTTAGATATGTAAGGGACTTAACCTAAAGTCAGGCAGATGTGGTGGGGTGGCCTTGGCCGGCTGCCAGATGCCTACCCAACCGCTCTCTCAGTTGCCCTCCTCAACAGGACAGGGGGCGAAAATAAGATGAAAAAGCTCGTGGATTGAGATAAAGACAGGGAGATCGCTCACCAAGTGCCATCACAGGCAAAACAGACTCAACTGGGGAAAAACTAATTTATTGCCAGTTAAAATAGGTTTGGATAGTAAGAAAGAAAGAGAGAGTAAACCAACACCTTCCCCCTCCCCTTCCCTGTTTCCCAGGATCAACTTCACTCCCCCCCCAACGAGCAGCACAGGGGGGTAGGGGGCTGCGGTCAGTCCATAGCAGTTCCTCTCTGCCGCTCCTCCCTCCGCACACTGCTCCCCTGCTCCAGCCTGGGCCCTTCCCACGGGCCGCAGTTCCTGTCAGGAGAGCCTGCTCCAGCGTGGGTCCTCCACGGGCCACTGGTCCTTCAGGAAATACGCACCTGCTCCAGCCTCTCCCCACAGGACACAGGGGAGTCTCTGCCCCGGAGCCCAGAGCACCCCCTTCCCTCCTTCTCCTCAAACCCTGGATCTCCTCAGACTCCCTCACTCCTCTGCCTGTGTGGTGTTTTTGCCCTTCCTTAAATACATTTTCACCGAGGCGCCACCGCCTTCGCTGAGGGGCTGGGCTGTGCCCTGCGGTGGGGCCGGTGCGGAGCCGGCTGGAACTGGCTGTGACCGGCACGGGGCAGCCCAGCCTCTCCTCAGGGAGCTCAGCCCTGCAGTCCCCACTGCTGGCACCTGGGCACGGACACCCGATACAGCAGATGACATTATTTATATTTGGCAAAGGTATTCTAGCTGTACAATATTGCTGGTTTTTTTTTCAAATATTTCATATGCCAAATGTATCCTTCAGGCAAGTGTTTAGGAACAGATTGCTAGCATGAAGCGGTTTTCTGCAAAGGGAATCAGTGAAGAGAATTTTCTTCTGAAAAGAAGAATGTGGGTAGGAAAGTAGAGGATAACATTAAAAATAGGGAAGATTAAAAACATTCAATTAGTAAAGCCAGAAACAATTTAGGATAAGGAAGAAATCCTGCAAATATTTTGATGAACAGAGTTGAAAATGTTTTTTCCTGCTTCTTTTCCACTCCAGAACAGCAGATCAGCCAAGTTTTGCTACTTGTGCTCATACTGAGTAGCATGTTACCAATGAACAGCCATATTGACTGAAATGGAGATGCTGAGGAGGGAATTGTTTAGCTCAAATAGCATTATAAATAACTATTTGAACCCAGCAGTATATATCCAACCCAAAAATATATATCTAAACCCAAAAATATATCTGAAACCATAAAACCAGGTCATCTTACAGTGCTATTTTTTTCAATAAGTGTAATTTAGCATGTGAGCTAAAGCATGGCCCTGTCTTACAAGACCTGATGAGATGGGTTTTGGATTGGGTCAGGAAAAAGTGAAGTCTTATTTTTGTAGTGTATAAATGAAATGGATAGTTTAAACCCTGTCTTTAAAAATCTTGGCACACTTCAAAGGAAAAATGCCAATTTAGCAATTTAAAAGCACTTAGCAAGTTTTCCCAGTGCTGAACTTCATTTCTGTAGCCAGTGTGGCTGCTTGCTGAATAATGCCATAGGGGACAATGTAGCTCTGACTATATTTAAAAATATTATTCCATGAAATTCACCAGGAAAAAGCTGAGGCGAAATCTTACAGCCTTGTTTGTGTCTTTTGAAGGAGGTGTTAGTGGCTGCAAATGGTAAAGGAAAAGTATTAAGATAGCTTTTGAATCACAAAGGAGATGAAGGCTGACCCATCTGTGGGGAGAGAGGGACGCTCAGAGCACCAGCCAGAGGGGCCAGGTGGAAATCTGGGGACTCTCTAATCTTAGAGGTGCTTGAACATGCCTAGCAAATGGAAAGAAAGAAATCCATACAGGTGGGGGCTAAAAGAGGTGCAGAGACATTATCAGAAAAGTGAGGAAAAAAAAAAAGAAAAAATTAAAAGGATGTTAGGACACTTAACTGGAATACTCAGATAAGAGAAGACAAAAAGTCAATTTGAATAATAAAAATCCATGTTGTCGTCTTTTTGGTGTATTCATATACATGTAGCTTACTGGTATGTATTTTATTTTGTGACTGTGATTAAGTCTTTTAAAAATAATTCTGAACTGTTGTAAGGCTTATTATACATTTTAACCAACAGAGGTAGAAGTTTTAAAAACTTTTCTCAGTGTAGTTCCTGGAGAGTTTATCAGCCATTCATTAAAATGCATTCTTTTTCATATGTTCTTGGTAGGTAACCTTGGACGGGTAGACCACATCACAGAGTTTGAGTATGACCTGTTCATTAGACCAGATACCTGTAACCCACGCTTTCGAGTTTGGTTCAACTTCACTGTTGAAAATGTAAAAGAATCACAGGTAAGTGATACTAAATTAGATAGTATGATAGCTTTAAAAACTGCTTACTGCAGAATATATTTTCTTAAACAAAAAAGATGACATCCAGGGTTTGTAACTAAAAATTTGCTGTAAAATGTATTTTTGTTGGATATCACCATGTTTTTCAGATATCCAAGACAGGAAGTAATTACAAAGACAGAATAACATTTGCCACCTAACAGGAGTTGTGTTAGTAATGGCTGCTATGTATTTGTGTTAATATATACAAACTGAATATATGTGTTAATGTATGAAAAAGAAGTCCATCATACCTGTTCAAATATTATCACTCAAGCTTTCATTTAATACATGTAGAACAATGAGCGTTGCAAACAAGCATTACTCTAGTGACTTGTAGTAGAGGAGTGGCCTGCCAATGTGTCCCTCGTGAAAGAGGAGGTTTAAACGTGAAACAACTTGTTAGGCAACTGTTTCACCTACTTTTAAATAATATTTCCTTCCAGTAAAAATACCCCATGAGAAGGAAACTTCCTTGCTCTATTTTTTTACTTGTCTTAAACTAAGCCAAAAAAAAAAAAGTTATGTACTAACTTTCACATTGACAAATCAAAAAAGATTTAATTCCACTTTTCATATATACCTTGCATTTTATTCTGGTGTTCTGTCTTAGTTTATCATAATCAGACTGTCGTTTTCACTTAATGGAAAGAAAACATATTTAGTAACAGAAAAAACTGCAGAAGCTTGATATTTGCATTTCTACGAGACTAATATCTTAATATCCACCACTGTACCGTTCCTGTTACAACTAGAAATCATGAAATTGTTTATCTGTCTTCCTGGAGCCTGATACTTTATCAGGCAGACCCTTTCCCCTGCTGTGCCTTACTCAACTATGATCAAATTATATAGTCATGAGATGAATGGGAATCTGTCTCAAGGAGGCAAAGAGATCTGGTAGAAAGATACAATATATATCTAGTGCTTACAGGATATTTGTTTTCATGGTTGTCTACATGAAAGAGAATGGTTTCACTACTAAGTTTGACTTGTGAGGTCTGTTTTTATAATGTGTGTTCCTATAATCTTTTTTTCATCTCTCCAATTTCCGTTAAAATGAGACCTGCATGAACGTAATCTAGTCTGGAACCTTTTTTAGGTCTTTGTACTAGCGGACATGGGCAGTATTAGTCATTGCAGCTCAGCTATATTAAATGAATGTTAGAAATTGCTACATCAAACATACTATGTAATCTGGTTTGTGCATTTTGATTATTTTCTTTTATGTTTTACTAGAAAATAATAACAAGGATACCCATACCATTCAGTATTGCTTAAAAATGTTGCAGTAATACACAGGTAACTTCGATCACTTTATAAGTAAAAGTAGATATTTTAATAACTCTATATAAATAATTACCAGTATAATATTATATTTATTTTTGACGTATCATATAGGTGATGTGGGAGGAAGGCAGATCTAAGCATTTTTATATCCTAGGTCTGGTTTCAGCCATTTAGATGAGGACTCAAAAGGAGTAGCTACTTTTATTAGTTTTATATATTGTCTATATTACATTTCCTTCTCATTGTTCCTCTTCCTTCAACTTCAAATTCTTAAACAACTTTATTTACTTATATTTGAAAATATGTTGAAGATTTTCTTCTCATTATGTCTTCAGTTTTGCTTGACATTTCACACTAAAGCCTTTACTCACAAAGACATTTATTTCGATAGTATCATGAGAAAACAAGAAACCTCCTTTCATTACCTGAATTAGAAATCATCCATTTTGTTTTTCTCCTGTTGCATCAGACCAATCATTGACACCCAACAATGGACAAATGGCTAAAAAAGTGAATGAAAAAGACACAGGGTAAAAACAACAGCCATACAAATACTAGGAACACATAATTGTACTGTATGTTTTTCTGATTTAAGTTTCAGTTCTACTGCTGGATAGTAGTGCAGTTTTTCAACATGCTTAGTGCAGTATTTTGCGTTATTAATCTAGTGATAAATGAAAAGAAGGACCTACTAGACATTCCTGCCAATCTCACCGTCCATGCATTATTGTTCTGTAGAGAACAAGTTTTTTACATTCCAGTTTTAATTTTCTTAAGCCATGGAGTTTCCACTTCTTATGTCTCAAAACTGTTCTGTAGACTTATCTCACTTACAGTGTTGCTTGATTTTTAGCCTAAAGCTTTCCTTTATTTAATCCCACTATTCCCAGTTGCAATTCTGCTTAGTAATAGCTCCTCTTGGTACAAATAAATCCTCATCATCCTTGGCTAACATTTATATTTCTGTAAATTATAGCATTCCTCATCATTTGTGTCTCAACCTCGCTATCATGTTTGGTTCTTTCAGCCCTGTATCAAATAGAGCACTTTACCTTTAAGTGTTTAAGTATTTTTCCACTTTGGGGCCTTTGGACTTTCATCATAAGTGAATCTTTCCTGCCCTTTGATAATTAGCCTAGTTTCCCAGGGAAACAAAGCTTATACGATCACACTGTCTACTTGCTAGCTTAGGTTTTTGTGTGGCTGCTGATCTTCCTCCTCTCCTTTCTCCCTCAATAGCTTCTTAAATCTCAGCCAGTTTCAACACCACTGGACAGGAATTCCTGTAATTTCAGGAAAGCAGGCTGCCAGATGGGCAAAAGACCCATCTGTGTTCCCACTGGCAGAAATGCTACAGTATGAAATAATTTCTTACTAAACCTCAGAGAATCCACAGAGGAGATGCATAGGAGAAAGTACTCATTGGAATTTGCATTTTTAAGATACCAGAGAATCCAACCATGACATCCAAATCCATAGCACTTAGTAGTTTTGCTTCTTGCAGAACTTCTTGGTTTTATTATTATTATTCCTCTTCCAGTTCCTTCAATATTTTCTTTATAGTGTGGAACTAAAATTTAATGGACAATTCTGAGTACGCTAACATCCCAACTTACAGAGAAGGGACTCTAGTCCCTTTGCTCTGTTACTGTCTCAGTATAGTCAGCTGAAAATTGCAGCAACCTTTTGTTGCTGTATCACTATGGAAACTCATGCCTAATTTGTTGTTCTCTGTCATACATAAGTCTTTTTCAGAATGATTGCTTCCTTCCTCCTGTTACGTATGTCTTAGGTTACTGTTGTGCTTCAATAACAAGGGCAGGTAATAGAGCTAAGTTCTGTAGCGTAGCAGTGAGAGCCCTAATCTTTTCAGAATTATATTTAGAATTTTATGATAAACTTGGTTTTTTTGATGTTCGCTTCCCTATGTAACAGTAGAACCAGTAGACTTTTTTTTTTTACTTGGAAGTTGGTAAATTAACTTCTTCCTCCTTATGACTTGTACTTCTACCTCAGACATTTTCTGTTGTCAGTTTTATTTTATACTTTTTTAGCAAGGAAAAAATCAAAAGAAATAGCTAATGGCTTATACTTATGGGGAAAAAGAACTATCATATAAGATGCCTGTGAGATGTAGAATTTGGTCTTTTGGTCTCCTTATATGGTTTCTGACTTGCAATTCAGTTGATCTGATAAGATCTGAGCTGTGGATTTTTTTGTCATTTGTTCAGTGAATTCAATTAACACCAATATTGGAAAAAACAAGAAGAAACTGGTATGTTATATGTAAGGACTATAATCATGCAATGATTACACTTACAATAACCATGAAAGCGAGAATGAAGGAAATAGGATTTGCTGTGGAACACATGGTCTCATGGGCAAAGCCTCCAATTTCTCTAATTATATATGTGTCACAGGCTGGTGTCTATTTCTGGATAATGCTCTTTATTGGGCAGGGTTTGTTTCCTATTAACTTCAACCATGGCCCTCAGAACACCATCTACAATTTTGCTAAATTCCTTCTCTGTGGAACCGGAAATTGGATGAACAAATGTCATCTCCAAATTGCATTTCAAGTATTTTAAATAGACAGTGCTTCAGGTGCATGATTACTTCTGAGCTAGAATGTCTTTAAAGGTGTTAGTAGCAACAGTGATTCATTTGAGGTTTGGGGGAAAAAAAGAAATGTGTGTACGTGTGATAAATTATAAAAATATGCTAGTATACCAGTATTGGACGATTTTACAGGTGAAAAGAATGATTATTTCTCTTGAGGGCCATAGCCAGAAATTCTACTCAAGTAGTTGACACTCACTGTTCCAGGTACTGTAGCTACACTAGAAAAAGATGATCTCTGTCCTGGAAAATTTACTTTTGAGGAATTTGAGAAGAGATAAGAGTCGAATACAACAAAGTGGTGAAAGGATTAAAAATATCTGTGAGGATTTTAATTACTGTAACAAACAGCAACCATATTATACCAATAAGTAATGCACATCTAGGCCGCATCGTATATTCTGTATGTGTATGTACCCTGAACAACTCTGCTGTCTGATGAATCATGTTCAGAAATGGTATTTTCACTGAGATTAAAAAAAGAATTTCCAACAGAAGGGGTTTCCTAATAGTGCCAAATTTTGTTCTGTAAGTGTTGATAAACACATTTGGAGTTATTCATCACAAAGGTACTGACAAAATATACCAAGGATAGAGGAATGGATATTTGGCAGCTAGGATTTGATCATTACTTACAGTTAATAAATCAATCCAGATTGAGGTTAAAATCAAAGAACCAAATGTTATTTACTTCAAAGGCATTCTCTCTGTTACTTCAGTTGCAGTTGGACTGAGGCTAGAATTTTAATTCAAGATTTTTGGGTTTTTTTTGTTATGTATATGTACGGATCAGGAAAAAGGATACCCTATTCTTCTTCAGAAATTTAAACAGGATGTCAAGGTAAGACAGATAATATCATAGCTGGATATTATGAACGCATGGAGCTCTCATTATAGAGTTTTCTCTTTTTTGTCCTACACTGTTTTGTAAAATAAAAAAGGCTGTAAAATCTCTGTTGTCTTTAATTGATTAGATTTTCAGGAACTATTTATTATTGGGATTGGATTTTATGTTTTGTTCAGACCTCTTATTACTGTCCTAAAACAACCCGATGATCCTTAGCGGACAACTGCTTCTTTGTGATGTTACAGCTGTGATTGATTGTTTAAAGATATGAATGATATGTGTATAGGGAGAGATAATGTGTTTTATTATATGAATTGATACATTTTGGAGAAGCACGGGGAAGAAAAGAAAAACAGGAATGATTTGAGGTACTCAACCTCTTTTTCTGGCCTAAGAACTCATCATGTGCAGTTAATTCCTGCAGAAGCTGCCTCCAAAGTAAGATGGAGTAAGGATGGCATCAAAAGCAGTCTGAAGTTGGAAACAGGCTACCCTTTTACTTTCTTCTTCTTAAGCAGACATTCTTCACTCTACTGTCATTTGGTGATTTAAGTTACTGGTATCAAGATGCATTATAACATCTTAAAGTCTTTCCAGTTTCTCGTTTTAGAAGTCAGGTATTTTCTTTACTGTGCATTAAAGGCTATATTGCATTTACCTAGCTTTGGAAAATGCAGGTCTAAAAGTGCATATGTTTTTATGAAGGAGTACAGTTCTGAAATTTTGAAGACTTCTATAAAGCATTTTTTGAATTGCAACATTTCCTAACCAATCTAAAATATATATTTTCTGTAGTGTGTTTCATTACATACACCTTAAATTGGGTGTAAGTCATTAATTGTTGAATAGTTTGCATTAATAATTTATTAATCCTCTTCTGGTCAGCTCCTGTAATCTCTCTAAATAGCTCTTTATAATAATTTACGAGGAGAATCGCTAGATTATTTGAATTTTGCCTGTTTAGGAAGCCCCCAGCTGTTACCCATCTTTATGTGCTCTTCTTATGTTGATTTTTAGTGTGCTAGAAAGGTACCTCTACCTCTTCCTGTATTTGGTATTTTATTCACGCTTTACACAGGTAGACAAAACCTACTCTTTTTCAGGTACCAGTTTTGTTTTGTCATATAAATTTATTTTGTTTCCTCACTTCTGATACTTTTCTTGAAAATCATCTCATTTTAAGAGGTTAAAGGTGAAGGTTACTGATATCTATGCACTGCCTATCCAAGCACATTTAATGAATTAAAATTTAGAAATTTGAAATTTGGAAGTTTAGAACAAATAGGCATATAGAACTAATAAGCAATCTGAACAAAATCATCATGTTAAATGGTTTCACTGACATATCTGAATATAATGCGTATAAGAACTTGATTACTAAGAATGCTTATGTTGGACTGATTTTTGTACTCCATACAACCATTGCAGTGTTACACAGCAGAATCTTACTGGGACTCAGATTAAGAGTGGTGTGATATTGTTTGGTTCCAAATCAGAATCTTTAAACCATAAGACAAGGTCTGTGCTGCTGAAAAGATAAACTTTAAATTTATATTGCTCTTATAAATCTGGTTTTAGAGAAGGATTTTGGTTAGCTTTTAAAAGAAGCTTAGTATCTAGCATACTGTAGAGTTTATTGTAGAAAAATGTACAGTGTTTTAAATTAGCTTTTTGTAGAAAAAGTACATGCTTGCCTAATTCCTTTCCTCTCTTTTTATATGCTTATTAAATAGTAAACAATTAAAATGAAATTCAATTTCATATGAAAACTTTGTGGCAGAAATTTGTATGTATTACTGTTACTGCCAGTAATGTAAAACATGGATGTAGACATAAAAGAAAAACTTCATGAAAATAAACATAGGGTCATATAAATGTAAGAGCGTACTAGAATGAGTTAGTTTTAAATTTATCTCTGCTGCTGGGTTGATCTACTACCAAAGAAAATTAAATATTTATATTTAAATTTCATGCAAAGTTTTATGGGTGGGTAGTTTAAAGCTTTTTTTTTGGGCAGGAATAAGAATCTCCAATACTAAAAAGAAAATGTGTCTTAGGCCTAGAAAGCTTTGAGATTTGAGCATTTGAGTTCTTGAAGCTTCTTTCTAACTGACTTTATCCTGTCAAAAGACAGGAACAGTTGTAAAACAAGTATCAGGTTACTACTGATGTAGGCAAAACTCTGTGATTGATTCCTTTTTGTTTTACAATAGTCTCATGAATTAGTACTTCTAAGCAATCTGAGAAGAATGCATTTTGTTTAGCATACATGGTGTGCAAATACCAAGAAATACATCTAAGTCCAGAATGATAGAGTTTTTGTGGATAGTTTTCTGTACCAAACCCTGTATCAGAAAAATATCACTCTGAGTCTGAATTTTGTTTTTTTTTCTTTCTTCCCTAGGCTTTCTACTACCCTAAATAAAAATTATGAATCTATTTAGCAGTTCCCAAATAGGCATCTATTTGTCAGTATTTGTGTAAGTTCCTGTTCGTCAGTGATATTTTGAGTATCTGGTATCTCTGAGAAACACTGTGGATACTCTTCAGTTTTACCTCTACTATGACTTTATGTATGGCAACTGGAGTGGAGATATTAAATGATAGTTTTCCAGGAAATCTGGTCCTATTCTACAGATGTCAAAGTCTAACCTAAGTATCAAGCTGACTTAATTTGAATTAGCAAGCTCTGTCTTCATGCTGCTGTCCATCTATCTGGTTGAGTAAAATGAAATTAATTTTAATTTGATTGTTAACTCTCAGTGATGAAGGCTCTCAGCTCCTCTTTCTTCAAGTCCATGTTTGTATCTGTTCTTTGCTAGCTCATGTGTTTGAAATTGGGGTCCTGCAGTCAATAGTGACATCTGAATATGCATCTGTGTCTTGAAAGCACTTGAGCCATTCCCCCAAAGCCATAAAGCGTTGAATGGTTTTTGTCATCCCATATTTCCAGCTCGCATTGCCATTTTGACTTTAAGATGAAACTGTAAGTAGCATCACTGTTATAACTTTTAATTCACTGTTTACTGTAATTTTAGTATGGATTTAGTTAAATCAGTATCAAATTTTTATTTATTTCATATGTGAGTGATGTTTTTCCTTTGTTCTTAGCTACCAAATAGTGGGTTTCAGTTCTTGTGGGTGAACTTGGTCAAGATTTAAATTTTGACATTCATCTAAGGCCGCTGGGTTCATCATTCACTGTTTTATTTTGCCTTGGACAAAGGCATATACTGCAGAAGTGTTGAAGTTATAATTCTTTTTCTAAGCAAGATTAAAAAAGAAGCGAAGCTCTCTTGAAACCTTTTCATCAAGAAAAATCAGTTTCTTATGTAGGTAAATAAATTTAATCTGAATTAGAGAATGCTTTCACTGAGAATTCTCTTATGTTTACTAGCAAATACGGCAATAGTTGAGGCAAAATGAGTTATGTATTTGTGTCCTTTGGGATGTATATTTCAGAATCTAGAAGCAGAAAAATCTGGACTTTCTGTTAGTTTTTGTTTAGTGTGACGACATCACTATAGACTACAATGTTGCACTGCGTATACTGCACTGGCCAAGTTCCTTAAAGCTATATTTGAGTGTATATGTTTATTTTATATATACATATATGCATACATATCTATCTGTCTGCCTTGAAAACATGAAAGGCTGAGTTAAGTGCATTTGTACAATATCTTTTAAGTAACTGCAGTTACTACAGGATAAGTAGACTATTTTTTTTATCTAGCACATGCCATTCAACTTGAAAAAAAAATGGAAGAAAGAATGGTGGAGCCAGATTCATGATGCAAATTTTGTAAGATCTTATGGTACTGTAGCATGTGGTAATACGGATCCATTACTTTTTGTAAGGGAAGGGCTTGAATTATCTGAAATGTGTATTAAAAAACATAATGGATTATTTCAAAGGAGCCTTTGAACTTTTTAAAAGTAGTTTCACTGATCTCTATGTTGGAAAGTGATACAATTTTATTGTAAGTCAAAAGTGTGTAGGGTTACATGATATGTATACTCATGGAAGTAATTATTTATTTACTGAGGAAGCCATATGAAATGTTAATTAAATAAGAAACAAAGTGATGATATTTAAAATAGATTGCATGTTCATCTCAACATTTAAAAAAAGAAAAATCAATTGAACATACTGCAGTTTTGAAGAAAAATAATTTTGCCATTTTGGAAACTTGTGCCTATATTGGTCGTGTATAAAATTAGATTTATAAATGATGATTCTTCCAAGTTGGAATCCTTTCAAGTACATATAATTTTATTTTGGATCAATAATTCAGTTGTGCTTGGAATAGATTGAGGGTGCATGTGAAGCTTTGGTAAGTGCAATATAGTGTGCATCTCCATGAAATTATCCAAAGCTATCATGACATGTATCATCCTTTAAAAAGTAATGAATAGAGATAGGTTAGTAAACACAGACAATATTCAGTGTTAGCAAAACAACTGCTATCCTGATGAAATATTCTGTCTTGCAAGACAGTGTTAAATTCATAAACTTTTTCTGTTCCAGGTGTCTCTAAGAACATTTTAGATGTCAATGTTTGGTAATTATTGCATACATACTCTGTGTTTCACATTTAACACTGGCTTTTGCTTACAGGAAACTAATGGCCAGGTGTGTTTAATTTCCTATTATGGTGGCATCTGTCACTCAAAATGTCAAAAATACATTATAAATGCCATAAACAAAATCAGCACTATGATGATCATCATGTCAGTGATATGACATGCTTACTTTTCTTTCAATTTAAAAAATTCTTTATTTATGATTAAATACCCCCTTTTTTAGTTCCAGTGTTAATTGTCTTCCATGCAAATTTGATTTCATTCTGCTTTTATTATTGAAAAATCTTTGCATCAGAAAGCAGAAGCATAGAACTAAGGTAAAAGAAAAAATATTTGCATTGAAGAGATGAAGATGAAAAGTTTTAAACTTTCCTGCTTTTAGCTTTTTTTAATCTTCCTTATGCAGGATATTCTATATTTGAGCCATGGCAGGTTGAGATACTGTGAAGAAATTGTTGGAACCTGAAGATAAAAACAAGCTGAAATATAGGTAGATTAATTCATGTTACTGGAGGAGGGAAACCATTTGCTCTTCAAATGACAGGGCAGAAAAAGAGAAGCTAGTGCTGAAAAATTGTAGAAAGTTGTTTTTTTTCTTGCCACCAAGGAAGTCTAAGAATGAAATAGTAGTGATATTCCATAAGAGGTAATTAGTTTGGAATTAGTTGGGAAAGAGCAGTGAAGAAGCCAGTATTCTGTCTGCTGATTGTGGTTGAGTGTATTAAGCATATGGCTCCAATATTCACCTATTCTGCTATTAACTGTTGGCGGTGAAACTAGAGAGCTAGATCTTGTAACACATTTCCTTCATTATTGTTGTATGCTGCCTGTGATTTTAACATATGAACCCAATATTGAGTCATTGTGCACAGAGTGTCTTTACATATCTGATACCTTACAATAAGTAAAAGAAAAAGCAGAGAAAACTTGAATTTTGATGGTGAAAATGAGAAATAGAAAATAGGAAATTTAATATTGAGAGGATAAACAAATTTCTGAAAGTCAGTGTTGTGCTATATTATAGGCAATAAGAGCCTTCGACTTTGCTTCTCTGGAAGCTGTTAGATGAAGCAGAGGAGCTGTGAAGAGTGGTAAATCTTTCACTGATCTTCAGCACCTATAGCCTCCATCAGAATTGGACCTCAAGTGCCACAAAGATGTAGGATTATTGTGCTTTGTTGAAAAGATTGTACATTCAAGAAACCCTCTTAGGCAGTGTGGATTCATTCTTGTGTTTACCAACTAGCAACTCATTTTTAATCCCAGCATTCAGCACGTTGTTCAACAAGTTTCTTGGACACCCAAATGTAACTCAGGGTTTGCGAGTCCAAGAGTTGTTCTTGGGTTGTCCAAGAGAATCATGAGAATCAACTCTTGACTGAACTAACCTGCCTCACTAAAAGATGGCTACTCTAATTGAGTCTATCTTCTCACTTACGGCATTGTCTTGTTTTTGGCTTTACTGTAAAAGTAAAGAGGTGGCACACCAGGTCAGATTAAGGAGCTGTCTAGTCTGGTATGCTAATGCCCAGTAGCTGATGCTTAAAAAAATATTAGTAATAACTAGGAAAGTATAGACTAATCCTTACTTTCAGTTCCTGTGTCAATGGTATAGGCAGAACTGACCTATGCGTGCTGCACAAGTTACAGGAAAACCCTGGTGCCCTGCAGGCCAGCCTGGCAATTATTCCTCACACTGCATGTTGCGGTACCACAGAATTGTGAGTTCCCACCAGTCTGAATTAGGTACAGGCTGTCAGAAGTCACCAGGTTCATTGTAGTAGTTGCCTCCAGATTGTTGTTTTTAACAGGCATAGGTGGTCTTTATGAATGGTATCATCCTTGTCTAATCTGATCATACTTATTGTGATCTTGGAGCACTGAGTTCTGCAGCTTAATTATACAGTTTGTATAGAAAGTACTTTTCTCTTTTTTAAATATGCTGGTTCATATTTAACATAATTTTTGTGTTATGAGAAATAGTGAATATTTTTTATCTGCTCACTTGATTTGTGATTTTATAAACTTCATATTTCCCCTTACTCATACAGTTTATCCAAGTTAGTGAATTTTAGTCTATTTAGTTTCCTCTTCTACACTCCTCCCATCCCTGCCTAGAGAAGCTTTAAAAAACCTGGATATGCCCTATATTTACCAGTAGTTTTGAAAGGCAGACAAGGATATTTTCTAGGAAAAAACAGATGTACAATGGCCCATCAAATTTAGATCTGTACAAAAAGTTGGGGTTTTTTTTTTAAATTTTTGCCATTAGGATGTGAAAATAGCATTTGTCTGTTTTATGGTATAATGAGACAGCATATCTCCCATTGATTTCAGAGGGAGCAAAGTTCCTACAATGTTAAATACCGCAGAAAATCCCATCCTAATCTCAATTAAATATTTTGTTCTATTGCTATACTGCTTATAAGTATATGCTTAGTTTATAGAATTCTGGAGGTATCAAGCATTAAGATATGCATTTTCAATTTTTTAAGGGAGCAAAGAAAATTAAAAAGCCATGGTTTGTAGCTACTTTTTTTTTTTTTTTTTTACTGTTAATTGAAACTGGAAGATTCTTCTGCACTGTATAGGTGATCCAAGATATTACAGTATATATAGTTAAATTGTTATGTTTCCTCCAGCAACAAATGTTTTAATCTTTCTATAGAAGAGGCTGTGAAATACTCTGTAAAATGAGTGTGCAATTTTTTGCTTTGAGAAATTAAGAAAAATAACACTGGGTTTGTATATTGACCCTCAAAATAGAACTGCTGTTTTTTTTTTACATAACAGTATAATAAACTGTGTACAATTATAATGAGTGAGTACAGTTACACCAGTTTAGGATCTGGCCTGTAAACTTCAGATAGACAATATTCGCTGTTACACCCCTGCTCATGATGGCTCTGATAATTTTTTTGTGAATTGAGAAGCTCCATGGAAGCTTCTAATTTTCGTAGTAGCACTACCATGATGAACTATAGCTCATTACTGGAAACTGATGGCAGCTGTTAATACTATTACAGGCAGAGACTTTTTATTTAAGGGAAACATTAGCCGGTAACTGGTAGATTTCTGACAGTATTACATAAAGCTTCCTGTTAGGAAGGAGAGCAAAGAGAAATGGATTTGAACCCATTAGTATCAGAATTATGTGTCAAAAAGCTAGAGCAGAGTTCAATTTATTTCTGCAATAAAGTGTAAGCTAGAGATTGACTTGACAATTATTTTACCTTACATTGCTCTGGTTGTTCTGAGATGACTATTCCAACATCAAATCATCTTGTTTGGACATCCTTTACTGAATACCATGCTAGTCTAAATATGCATTATGTTATGTGAGAGCTAAAACTCGAAAGGCTTTTCAAGTAGAAATGAGGTTTTTATTACTGTTTTTACTAAAGGATGTATATACACTGGAACATATTCAGTATAGATTTAAAACAACTGCATGTGTTTCTGCTAAATCGGGTGTATGTTGTTGAATAGGGTTTACGTTGTCATTGAAAGGATGATCTTTCTGAAGCTTTTAGTAGCTTGATATAAGCAATATAAATAATCTGCCCCAAAACATTTGTCTTCTCTAAGCCAGTCACTGGGCAAGGTTGTTGCTTCTGTTTATCAGTCTCCTTTTTCCCTAATAATTTTCCAAGATAAGTGACAACAAATTAGACAACCACTTCCTTATTTTAATTTTCAAATTTGAGAAGAATATTTTTATCAACATTTTTGCCTATTTCATATATATAGCCTCTAAATGAACACTGAGATCCATGAATTCCGATCCTTAACCTTGCACATTGTAACAGACTTTTATTGGAATGGCAAATCCGACTGTATTTTTCTTGTCTTGAAATGATGATTCTCTACAGAACGCTTATTTAATTTTCTAGTTGTGTAGCATAAGTTTTTTGAAGGGGGTTGTGTTCATTGTTCTCATATTACCCTCTGAAAACTCACATGAAGCTTCACAGAAAACTTTTATTAAAATTTTAATAAGTAATATGTTACACTGGTGTGCGGATTCTCCTAGCAGGTTTTCATATGCCTTTGCATACTTTAATGCAAGACCATGTCATACTCAGGGGTGATGCAGGGGAGTAGAATGCTGCTTGCGTTGCATCTTGTTGTATGTTCGTATTCTGATCTTCTGTGAACTCTGTGGGCAAAACTAATCCCAACATCAGAGAACTACAGAGTGTCGTGGGATTCATGGTAGGACATGCTTGCCCCTGGAAATTTGACACTGATGTTGAGTACCTCCAGTGTTAGATTTAGAATCGCCTCAATAGCCAGATTAAACAGAATATCCTTCCTGGCAGGCACGTGGAATGGCAATTCCATGGGTTTGGAATAGCCAAGATAAAACTACAATAACTGTTCCCTGTGGGTTGTCTCTTCCCTATGGCTGCAGAAGGACCAAACAAATTTCTTTGAAGCAGAGGTTAATACGGCTACCTACCTAGGTAAATTGTTATTTTACATGGATTCTAGCTGGTTTTGTCACAAAACTAATTTGAGTAATATATATTTATTTTATTGATTTAAAGCCTGCTCATTATAAAAATCAGCCTATAAAAAGAGATTATATGTATGCAGGAAGAGAATTTCTTTTTGCCAGGAATTTCTCATGCATAAATACAAATGAATATTCTAAATGTAAATGTTTGGGTAGATTATTCTTCAGAGACACATATTGATTTCTGTTGTCACCCTTCAGTGAGATTTAGTGTAGATTACTAGGAAATCCTTTCCAAGCACATACTGAAAAAAATGTAAAATATGATTTCCTTGACAGTCAGTGAAAAGAGACAGAGTAGATGTTAACAAATTAACTATGTTTACTCCATCTTCACCCATGTAAGAGTCTTTCAGCTTTTAAAAAACTAACTCATTTGATGCTTATAGTATAGAGGTCCATATTGTGCTTGATGTGCTAGAAAGTATGTTTTCAATTTCATAGCTTAGCAAAAAGCGAAGCTTTGTATTTCCTGATTTTTCTTTGCAAATCTAAATGTAAAGTTGTGGCGCTCTCACCATAGTGGGAAGTACTGTATAATTTTGCAGCTTAGAATATTCTATAATGCAACTAATACGAGTCTCATGGTAAACTATGTGTGATGGCCAAGTTTAATCCTAAAATATATTCCATTCAGCTTTCTAATAAACCTGAAATTCATAAATTGTTGAATGTTATAGTGGGTTTGATAATTATGGATTATACTAATTTTACACTTCAGTGGTTAAATACAAATATTGTTCTACAAATAAGATACTTTTCCATTTTTTTTCCTTCTTTGTTATTTAGAAGGTACAAAATATATTTCAACAATTCAGTCAGACTGGAGGGTAACCTATGAAGAGTTTGTTTAAAACCTGTATAATTTTATAGCTATCTAAGAAAATATCAAGATTGTTAAATCTTAGTCACTTCTGTTTTTTGAGCATTTACTAGGAGATTAGAGAATAAGAGAATGTTCTTAGATTAATTGGAAAGAACTTTGCAAAACATGAGTATCTGACAGAGCAGGGTTTTTTCCCTTACAGTTATCTGAAGTTTTAGTTAAATCAATTTGAATTAAAAGAAAGAAAACCCATGCAGTTGGAAACACTTTGATTAATACTATCTTTCACCTCTCAGTTCTGCTAGTCACAGTCACTTGTGTAGTTGGTCTGTTTAGTTTGCAAATAACCCATAGGGTTTTATGTAACAAGTGCAATAAATAAAATACAGTCATTCTTATGTGAAAGTAAGAACTAAAAATATGTGACACAACCAGGTAAAAGCAATATCCCATATCAGAAATTAAGAAAGAAAACAGCTATAATATACTGGAAAGGAATGCTGATCTTTGTAGGTCAGTTGTATTTTCAGCTGGTATTGATCATGTGAGTAGAAATTAGAGAAGTTGTTTTAAAAATTACGTAATATTTTTATGTTTTGCACGCACTGTTAGATATCAGTGTTGAACTACTTGATATAGATGAGTGATAATAAATATCAATTTCATCTAGGAATTAATAACAAATTATATTCAACAGCTACAAAATCTGAACAATTTTTGCATTCTTGGCAGTGCTGTACTGTTAACCTACATTAATTTGTTTTGTAAATGGTTTAAAAACTGCTAATGTCATGTCACTTACAAAGTACTGTCAATAAATGTTTGGTTTAACAAATATGTTTTAATATATAGGAGATGACACTACAACATTGCTGTACATTACTGTATTTTAATAAGATTTAAATAATAATTTCTATCCACTGCTTTGCTTGTTCTGTAGTAATAAACATACAGACTTGGAAGCAAAACTCAGCTTCTGTTCTTTCAAGGGAACAGTGATGCTTGTGGTTGTATATCGTTATTAGTAAAGTTACAAATATTAAAATTATGCACCTATGTATTTGTATTTTCTCAAAACATTTGGGAGCATTTGGAATTCAGATTTTTTTATGATCTCTCTCTGATGTACTTCAAGGAAACAAAGCAGAAAGACTTTGGGAAAAATATTAATCTTTGTGGTAAAACTGGCTTTATAAAAAGCCAAACAAGCAGAGGCATTTTAACATAATTTTCTCCTGACTTAATCTTAATTTTATCACTTTGCCAAACTGTATTCCTTTGCATGAAGTATGTGCAGGAGATACTTCTGAATTTGCATTTTCATTAGATTTAGCATTCAGCACCTAATGCCATAAATTTGTTTTTGAAACTCTTTAATTCCCCTGAGTGTTCCAACATATTGAATGCTATTTGCTTTGTATTATGTTGGCAGCAAATCTGCAGTGAAAATGCTGTCAATATATATTCATAGCTAACATTGTTAACTAAAAGCAATATTGTTTTTCTATTGTAAGCTGTCACAAATGTTTGGCACCCTGTTGTGTAAGCCAAAAAAATGTCAAAGAAAGGAATGAATATTTTTGAAGAAAAGTGCAGTGATAGTGTCAAGTTTTCTGTATTAAAATACATTCCTGTTTGTACAGACCTTTACAATTTATAAAATTGTGTTTTGTAGTAATGTAAAGTTAAAATAGTGTGAGAACAGGCAGGCTGTTACAGATATTATATTAAATGATAGGAGCATAGTAAATGATACAGCCATTTTACTTTCCAATGTAATGTAATGCTTATCAGGTTGTAAAATGTATTTTATAAACCCAAAGATTATTTTATTAAAAGATGTACTATATATGTGGAAAATGATTGAAAAATATTCTACGTTTTTGCCTGTTTTTGAAGATGAAGTGTATAATTAACAAGAACAAATGCAAAGTTTTTAACATTTTCCTAAGGACTATCCTTATCTTTGTGTAAGTCACACTGATTTTGTTTATTTATATTTGTGTGTTCCTTTTCCCAATCATTCATTCTTTTCTAATGAATCTGTTATATTTTTGTATCTGCATATTATTATAAGAATGTCTCAGAACAAAGTATTTCAGAGAGCTTCTGTGGGGAGAAATGTGTGTAAGAACAAAAAGAAAAAAATCTGTCTACCACACAAATAACTGTGTTAGTGCTAATAAATAATAAATGCCTGTAAGTTAAAATAAGACAAATGGCAATCTTTTGTGCTACTCTTGTAAGTATGTTAAGCCAGAGAACGTGTGACCTAAGCAATGTAAATAGAAACTTCTAGATGAGGTAGTCAGAACAGGCACAACAAAGTTCCCTTGCCACAAGCTAGCTTACTCTGGTATCAGTACAGAGTTCAGCTGATAGCAATGGAGAACACTGTGAAAAATGGATGCTTCACCCCTATGCATGGCTCTCACTGAAGTATCAGAGCTTCACAAAGATGCAGATTTTCTAGTACTCTTATCTGTCTAAGGCAACATTTTTCTATATTCACTTAGGTGAAAAGATTAATCCATATATAGTGAAATAGTGGAAAACCCAGAAATGTTGTAATTCATGACACTTTGTGTCAATCTTTAGAAAACTGTGCTGTTTTCTGAACTTACTGAATCGTAACGTGTTAAATTTAGGAAACATTTTTGGGAAAACCTTAATACATTGAATGTTATTCTAATCCACTGTTCAAATACAATAATTGGTAAATCTGGTTGACTGCTATTTTTCATCCAGCAATATATTGGTGATACATATTGATGTGCATTATCTTCTATGATATTGGCATGCATCCCAAATACCTACTGCCTGATCATACTACATGATGCCAATAATAATTTAGTTTTTCCTTGCAGCTGATTTCACTCCTCTACTTCATAATAGTCTTCTCTGCTTTCTGCACTGATATATACTCTGCTAGGGGAATACAGGTGCCACAAGTGATTTCACAAGGTCCCTGTTATGGACTCACTATTTTCAAACATTTTCTGAGAAGTGCAAAATAACCCGAGTTTCCATTGACTTTAGTGAGATTTCAGTACTATTAGCACCTTGGAAAATTGGCCCTTATATTCCCTTGCACCAGTCTCTATACATTCTTTCATGTACTTTCAAATAAGATTGCATAAAACTTCAGAGCTTTGTGCAGTGGAACAATATATGACAGTGGCATAATTGTAGTATAAGCTGCAAATATCTGAGCATTATGAGGCATTTTGAAGTAAGTATCTTTGACATTGATTTTGTTTTTATTGTCTCCGGTAAAGGAAGTGGGAGAAACAGATTCTTTCTGTTCCTCTTAGATCCCAGCTTGCTGGGGTCACGTTCCTATGTCCATTCTGAGAAGACACAGGGGAGTCACCACCCATGAATGCAGTACTTTTCCTCTGTGATCCTCCCAGGAGAAGAGCTGCTGTCAGTAATTACTTTTTCTCTCAGAAACTGGAAATACGATAGATGCCTTAACACAAGTAATGTGAGGCACAAATGACAGAAATATCGAAGAATAAAGGCACATACTGATGGCTCCCTTATAA
Organism: Gymnogyps californianus; assembly: GCF_018139145.2. Taxonomy (NCBI): domain Eukaryota; kingdom Metazoa; phylum Chordata; class Aves; order Accipitriformes; family Cathartidae; genus Gymnogyps; species Gymnogyps californianus. Next base: position 28,562,877 of record NC_059478.1, on the reverse strand, counting down.
CTGATGTTGATGGCTTAGTTCTACAAATTGTGTTTTGGGTATGTGCCAAATACTTAAAATGCTTTTCTAATGAAAAAGATAATATTTATTGTTCACTGTATATGGAAAACCTTCCTACTTCGTATGTTTTGTTTTTACACTGGGTGTCTTAGACAAGCCTTTTACTGCCTTCACATTTGAAAGTCATTTTAGATGAAAAACAAAACCAGTTGAATCCTGACGTGAACTGAGGGGGCAACTGGTCTATCCTGTGAGATTCACACTAGTCACTAGAATAGTGTAGATGACAATATCAAGGACCAAGGCTCAACTGCAACACAAGCAAGGAAGACAAAGATGGTCCCACATCCACAATTTTTATGGTCTAACTAAATGTGATGAGTAGCAAATACTAGACAGTTTTTACAGAATACATCTAAAGAAAATATGCTACATCTGACATAAAAATCAGAAACAGGAGAACCCGGTATTCTGTTAAGATGGTAAAGTACAATACATGAGTGTGCCATCTCTTATAATTTACTTTTTCTTACTCTAACAGCTAGTGTGGTCTAACTTGGAGACAGAGAAGTCAAGCTTGGACTCATGCTTCACTAATGGGAATGCGAAACTTAGAGGGGAATTCTATTGGTGATTCCTAAAGGTGGACGCCTACAGTGTCTTCTCTGTAGAGAAAGCAAGAAATGGTAGATTCTGATTTTTCTCAAAAGTAAAAATGTCATTAACTATACAAAAGGGACTGATCTAAGATTAAGAAGGTGACAACTTTGCATAGCCACTTTCAATACCAGAGCAAGAATATAAAAAATCTAGAAAATGTTTTCATTTTCAGAAGTTTATTCAGCACTTGGAATATGAAGTTAGTGCTGACAGACCATCCTCTTTAGAAAAAGGAACTAGATTTTTAAATCACTTAGAACCTTAGCATATTGTGTCTAATGAATATGTTTGGGTACTATGGTAGTAAAGAGATTGAACTAGTTGTAGGCATTTCTGACTCATTATATCTCATATTCTGTACAGCTTTAGCTAGGTAACATGTTTTTCCTAAGTTTCCCGCTGATGACCAAATTAATCTTTTTCTGCCTTTTAGCTCCTGATATTCTTCCCTAATTGTCATAAATTAAAAAAAAAAAAAGCTGAAATATATCTGATTGAAGGTGTTGCTTTCTGAGTCTTTGATTGGCATTATGTAATAAGGTCAATGATATTTATAAATGTTCTAGGTGAATGTCCAGCACATTCAAGTCTGAGAGAACACGTCTTGCCCCTGTATTCATAGTTTTCTAGATTATTCCAAGAACTTGGGGATGATTGAGTCTAATGTGTATCTGGAGAGGCAATATACTTGGACAATTACATTCACAGCTGAATAGTATTTTTAAAATACAATAAAAAACTTTAACATTTCTTAAATAGCTCAGTAGATAGGGATTGCTAATATTGAACAGGAGATAGTACTGCATCATACAGACAATTGACAAAATGAACTAGTGGTTTTCATCCTTAATTTGACTCTTTTTTCCTCAATGGCAGAGAGATGCAGGGTCTTTCTAACATTGTTTATCTTATTTTGGCATAACAGATTTAATCATGACTATATCCATTTTCCACAAAGTGTCTTGTGTCTTGAATCATAGAATGTTTAAATCTTGTACAGGTGTGGAATAACTGTGCGCAGCTCATCCTGCTGGAAAGCTTTGGATTTCTCTGCATTGTGGAGGAATGCACCTTTGTAGAATTTTCAGACGTGTTTATGAAGCTTTAGAAAGCGATGTGTCATTTTATCTGGCAGTTAGATTTCTGTAATTTCTTGCTATTGTTAGAGTTCCTTTTTACTATTTAATATATACTGTGCAGGGGGACCTTCTTCGGCATTTTACATTTTTACTGTTGCTTTGTTAGATATGAATTTGATGCTGCAGGAAGAATGAAGATGTGTGAACCGAGTTATTAATCATGCACAAATCTTTGTTTCTTTGGCTTTTCCATGTGGTTGTTTGAACACTTGTTTTCCTTCTATTACCCTTATATAAAATAAAATCGTATCTTTCTTTTTTATGCTTGAGAGTTTAGACTTTATAAAAGATGAAGGCCTGTTGCTTGTGCCCCTTTGGAGAAGTGATGTCACAGAAAGGAGCAGGACATTTTTTAACTTTTTCTGTTAGCCAGAATTATGCTTACCCCTGCTGAGGAATTTATATGGAGGACTCCTCCAAGATGTTGGAGGAGTCTTTTTCTACTGGAAGGAATGACTCAGAGTTCTCCTGTGGGTGGCTATTGCAACAGTGGAGCACGAAGACTGAGAAATTAATAAAGTAAATAAGAAAGACAGTAAATATAGACCAAAACATCCTCATTTACTGTTAGAAATAAGAGAGGAAGAGTATTAAGGTACATAGATGAAACAAACCAGCACTTATCCATGGTGAAATCTATAAAATGTCTTCGATTGCTCAAGGGATCTTTAGATATAGCATTATTTTCTCTATCTTATGGATGACTTGACCACCTTCACTATGAATTTTTCATGATTTTCCTGACCCAGCAGCTCTTGCCTGTGGAGAGAGTAATACAGTATTGATTTGGGTGTTAGGTTTCTGCCTTTTTTTGCCACAACAGGATTTTTGTAGCCTAGAAACCTCAATCCCTGATTATTCATTAGAGACTTGAACAACTTTTCTTAGATCTGGAATGTAAAAGAAGAATCACTTGGTTACTTTTGTCATAGGTAGCCTTTGTAGTGGAATTTCAGCTCATCTCGATAATGAATGTTGTTGTTATTAAGCTTTCCTGATTGAATGGGCACTACTAGGCCTTCAGATTGCAAAAATACTGTTGTCTGTTTAACAATTAGTGTGTTTGCAGCAGAATTATACTGGTGAATGTGCTTATTTAGAAGCATACTGCGGAACAGTAGAATTAAGTAGGGGTCTGTCCTCCTGCATTCATCCTGGCATTGATGTCTTGGTGACTTATTTTCTGTGCCTCTCAGGCATATTAGAAAATTGAAAAGAGGCCATGATGTTGCTATTTCTCATTTAAACTGGTTTTTGGTTTGTTTTTTTTTTTTTTTTAAATAAAAAATCCATATCTTACATCCTCTGAAAACTTACTCTCAGCATTGCCATGGAAACAAGATTTTTAAAAGGGACAACTGAAATTTAGCAGCAGTTTTTATTTCTTTGTGATTCATACTTCATAAAAATGCAAATGTCACACTAATACATGTTTTACCTTAATATTTTATACTACCATTTAGTCTTAATTGGTCTAATGTTTTTCTTAATTAAATTTTGAGCTTCTTTGAACGATTTTAAAATTGTACTGTGGACTTATCAAGCTTTAAATTTTGACTGTGTGACACATAATTTAAGATACTGTCATAGAGGAAAATCAATCATTTCAACCTGTAATCACAAGCACAACAAAAGATTTAAAAGATTTTAAAAGCCTTTTGTCCTGACTGGAAATTTCTTGGCCTTTATAATCTTCATTTCTAGTGAAGTATCACAGCAAAAAGCATTTTATCATTTCTATTTCTTTGTTTTTCACTTTATTCCCTCTAACTATGTGAAGTTGTTTAGAGGATAAATTATACTGCTCTCCTAAATAAAGCTTTTATTCATAGCTCTCTTAAGAGGGGTATTTTGATTATCCAAAGCTACAGTGTATGCATTGGTATACACACACATCAACATGTGTAAATAAACTACATTAATTTAACATTTTATTTGGGTATAAACGTGCAGCTGTTGGTAATGTTAGTTCAAAAATGAAAAGATATCTGGCATTCTCTTCTGAGTGCCTATTTGGTCAGACCTCACATAACATACCGCATTTTGCCTTTTAAAAATGAAAATTAAGACCGTTAGAGCAGGGATCTCATTGATCAAGACTGAAATGCAATGGCAATGTAGAAAGGCAAGCTTACATGACTTTTGCTTTCAGTGTGCTCGGCTGCAAGAATATTAAGGTGCAGCCTGTATATAACTTTGTACTTGTTTAACTTTAGCTGGTTTAAAAGGTAGTTTAGTTAAACCAGTATACAACCTTGTGTTCACAATCTGATTTAAAAATCTGATTTTTATTTATATAATTTAATATAGACCTGATTTATATCAGGCATAAATTCAATTAAAAATTTCCACATAAGGTTTTGTATTTTTTTAAATTGTTTTACAGTCTTGCTTTTATGCAAGCCACTGTGGTCTTCAATATAAACAAGGTCCATCTTTGTTGAAGTCATGTAATTCTACCAAGACATCCTGAGCATTACATATCATGTTCTTGTATTAGGAACTTACCTGATTGGGAGCACTTGAAATATCCTGCATGTTTATTGCATCATTCTAAATATATTGGGGAAAAGCTTGACATTTATTCAGGATTCATTGTTGTATTAGGTTGATTTTTTTTAAATTTTATTACCAATATTGAGCAGTTCACTTGGAAAAAATATGACTAATATTTGGAGTAAAGAGAATAATCAAAAAGCACATGCTGTGGTTACCTTCATTTGTGTACATTTTTCTCATGATAAAAAATAAGAATCTTAAGTTTTGCAAAAAAAAAAAAATCTTCCTTCTGAAAAGGTAAAAATGTATTAAGTTAGAAGACGGTTGCAGCTGTATCACCTATTCTTAAAGAAACATGCTGTTCCTTTTGAAGGAGATTTGTATAATCCTTAAAAATATTGCCACAAAAGTGTTTTGAATTTAATCTTTGTTTTTGAAACTGTAATTATCAAAAGTTTTCCAACAATGTCTTTTTTAATTGAAGGGAATTTTGGATTATTGTTAATGATTCTCATGGATATTTCCCTCCCTGCTGGCATCTTATTTGTGAAAAGTTAGGAAGCCAACTACTTTCTTTATTCTGTTGTGGCTATTAAAGAATTAAGGAATTATGTATTAGAGCCTTATACAATAAGCACACAGTCCTTTCATATTTTTTAAACATCTTCGTATACATTCTATTTTATATTTTCATGAGCAAAATTTCAAATTTTATAGAAGGTGAAAATCAATGCCTTTAGTTCTTTATTCTATACTATCTTGTATTGTCCACACAAACTGACTTTGTGTTGTAACTACCCTGATTCTTTGCTGGTGTAATGAGAATCAGCCCACTGCACCATGTTTTTGTAAACAAGAAAATTTGTATCATTAAGAAAAAATATTGTTATTGGTTTTCACTTTCAAATATAGCTTCATGTTAACTATTTTAGGCAACGAGGTGTTGGTAAGACATCCAGTTAAAGCCAGTGTCTTTTTTACAACAGTACTCTCATCTATGAAGCCACTGTAGCTTGTATCACTGGCATTAGAAAGAAAAAAAATGGTGTGCACCGTATACACTAATGGCCTCACTCAGAAATTGTTAGTGCTTACAGCTTGAGCAGTACAGATCATAGATCCCTCAGCACTGAACTGTAAATGAACTGCATTTCCCCTTTTTATTGTATTTTTATGCATTTTTTGAACATGTAAACCAAGCAGAAGGAGATTAATGTAAAATTATGCTTTATTGTAGAAAAAGAAGTATAGTCACAGAGCAAATGCAGGAATATAGGAAGGCCTCCATCTTGATGATTTCATTTTTTTATTAAGAAACTATTCTCAAATATTTTTACACCCTTTATCTTACTCACTTAAGATTTGCTTTGTACATGTTTAAGACTTATAGACACATATGTTGTCCACTCTCTGCAAACATCTTATTCTGATTAAAAGGGTCATGGATGTATGTCAAATGATGAAGAGAGTCTCAAACGATATTTGAAGCTCAATTTTATGGAAATTTTCACTGAGATTAAACAGCATTAAATATTTACAATAAAGTTCTGGGTGAGAGGTAAGTTTTCTCATCGGACAATGATTGCATGAATTTGACCACTCAGTAGAGTCCATGGAAAAATGTTTTAAATATATTTGTAGTGTTTAGTGGAAGTGAAAAATAAGTATGTTTATTGCTGAAATTGTCAATTATTTAAATACATGAACCTATTAAATAAATGTATCATCATCATTGCCTATCCTACAAATGCGTATAAAAGCTTAGAAACATGTTGGTCAGGTTCCCAGGGCTGCCCACTCAGATTTAGATGAGTGTGTATAAAAGCTTTCTTTTGTAAACATAGCAAGTCCTGCAGTTTGAGCAGTGTGTTTGCCCATTTTTGCATGCTCAGCTTATGTGCATCTTTCTGAAGATTAATGCTTGACATTCTGGATAGGTTGTACTTAACACAAGAGAAGACAAAATTCTTCAAAATATCATGATATCGAGGAGCATGCACACACATGCGTTCACTTACAGAAACAGTAGTGGAGACCTAAAAAAATATATTTGAAAAGTAATCAAATCTGACTTTTATACTGAAACAAACAAACAGAATTGTTCAACAAAGTCTTTCTCTACAGACACTGTTGCTAGTGTATTAATAATCCCACCTAATTGACACTATCCCTATTTATCTTATGGGTACTGTGCTACTTGCAATATTTGGTTTTGCCTTTTTTAAGTAACTATTGTTTCTGCCTCTCTCTGAAGACGAGGAATATTTTTCCAAGTTAATGAGATCCCTATTTTACTTAAATAACATACATATTTACTATCTTTCTGTTGTTTTAACATATAATTGCTATGAATGTGTTCAATAGTTTGACTTGGGTTCCTCATCCTGTACTCCCTAATTGAGTGAATTAATTAAAAATTGGTGTTTGCCCATAAAAGAGTGAATGAGCAGACTCAGTGTTTGATGTCAGAAATAAATCTGTAAATGAACATAATTATGTTTCACCTTCCTATTTACTCATTTGTGTGGGCATAAGCATTTAGTTAGTTGTATGCAATATAGTGTCTTAAACAGTTTCATTTACACTCTGGTATTTAAGAAGAGAGGAAGGGTAAAAGAAAAGTTAATGACTAGATAATTATTTCTTTCTGAAAGGCTGAGCATCACTTCTAATATTCAATTTGCAGAACATCAGGGTAGAAAACATGTTTCTGACAGTTTTTTGGTAACTGTACTTTATTTAGAAAGAAATTCTCAACACAGAAAACGAGAGATGATTTTGACTCTAGGTGCCAGGGTGTTATTCCTACATACATTTATGGTATAGTGTACAGCTGTAAGCAACATGATATGCAAAGGTGTCTTCTATCTGTATTGTACAATATACTTCTTTAAAAACAACAGACACTGATGATGGCTACCATTTTGTTTAAAATAATCCATATTATAGAGTCAAAGTAGCATGGCTTTTGTCCTTAAATTTACAACACAATATTCTTTTTCTATTTTGACTGCTAACTGCATGGAAAACGAAATGCAGTTCAACCAGCAGATTGCTTGTTATAATTTTGCTTTTTGCGGGATTATTTTTCTTGTCCCTAGGGAAACCCAGCATTATATTCTTGATTTGGATAGGCTTATTGAACAGTAAGCAGTTACTTTGTCTCCATGAGGGATTCTACTACTCAACAGCAAGATCAGACAGGAGAATAATTTGGCATTTCTGTACAGGAACATTGTCTTGCTACTGAATCAAAAGAAAATTTATGTGATCATAGACTCTTTTGATATACATCAAATAAAAAAGTGCTAACTGTGGAGAAGAATGTTGTATCAATTCATTCTAAGCTGAATCAAATTAAATAGAGTGATGAACAAGAAGATGTGCAACTGAAGATTTCGATTTTAAAAGGTTAAAATTAGAGAAAGTAGGGAAAGTAGGACATAATGAAAACTTACTTAGTGATCAGTGGTTGAACATCCCTCCACCATCAAATATACAGAAATAATACAATGCTGGACAGGAAAAGACTTTCTGTTGTAGGCAGTTGCATTCTTTGTTATCACAAATTCCTAAATTTAGCCAGCTAGCCTTTAAAATGAAGTATTCCTTTAGCAAGCCTGATCCAGATGTTAGTCCTCTGAAAATTTCTTAACTAAATGTATTTCTAACCACTTAATACCCATGTGTTCTTTTGTCAATATTATTCTTAAGATTAGCTGGCAATTCTGCCTCCCTACTGTTTCTTTCTCCTATGTATTTATGGAGAACAGTCATATCCATTTCCAGACTTCCTTTTTCCCTACAATAAAGTCAGGCCTTTGAATCTCCTCTAAAGATATATGCCTCCTTTCCTGCTTATGGCACTTGCATTCATCATTTCTTATTTGTATTTGAATCCCTCTTTCTTGAGCATGCATGACAATAAATGAGTCAGTTATTTTTTTTATATTTGGTCTGAGTCTTTTGTAATTTTTTCTCCTTGCTTCAGATGCAAGTTTCTGATATTGTTTCACTTTTAAGTTAAAGATATTGGAAGTCTTTTGGATATTTGAACTGATAAGCTCTTCAGTAAAGCTGACCTCAGTAATTATTTTCCATAATTTCTCAGCATATGCCCTTTTTAAATAAAGGATATTGCTTGCTAATCTGTTTTCACATATCTTTCTGTTTACTCTGAATGGAAGTAACTCATGATTACTTTCCTTAAGGTATTTTTTGTGACCACTCTTCTGCAATATATCATTTACAAAATACGTCTTTAACTGTATAGATTTCCTACTTCTGCTTCCATCAGTGTTGTTATTCGTACTTCGATGTTCATTTAGCACTTATTATACCTATGTTTACATGACCTTCCTATGCATTAAAACCAGGTCTGCCTTAGTTTTAAATTATAGCTCTTTTTATCAGCTATTTGATCTCAGAAAGCTAGCACTTCTGGAGCTCAACTGGTGTCGTTCCCACTTTGAATACCCTGTCTATGAATATCTCACAGTAACTGCAAATCCCCAAACTTTCCTCAAAGTACCAGTCTTTGAATCATCTATGATGTTTTGTCACCCTTCTTGTGGTGACTAAAATAATTCCATTGTAGATCACTTTTGTGTTTGCTTCTTCAACTTTTTTTTCCTGTCTGGTAGATTTTTCTGTAATATATCCTTGCAAGGAAGAGGCAGTGTTATTTGCCCTGACGTGAAGAATAATCAGTGGAATTTTCCCCAGATCCAGCAGGGTTCTTCTCTTTGCGCTCAATTCTGTGTCCTGCCACCTTTGTTCCTGGTATGCAGACAACTTTTCTCTTGTCTTGCTCCACTTTGAGGACAAACTCTTGCCCCACAGTTACTTCTTTCCAGTAAGAACCCCTGTTTGTACAGTATATCCTCATTCTAGGGTTGGTGCCAATCTCAGGATCTGAATTCTCTGATTTCAGGTGTTTGAATTAGTTGTTATTTTTATTGTTGTACTTTGACTGTCGTCCTCATTCCTTGCTTGATACACATACTTAGTTTCAAATTTTGTTAACATTGAGTTTTTTAATGAAAGTAGTGAATAAGCTTATAATGACTATTACTTCTAAATGTTGTAGAAATTAAAGGAGTTACCAGAATACTGAAAACAAGAAATGTTACACCAAAAAAGACTATATCTGAAAGCGAGTGATGTTATTTTGAGAGTACCCATGTAGTCACACAAGTCTGCTAGTTCAAGTTTGTGAGTATGCATTTACTGGCTCACATAAAATAGCAGGTGCAAATTTTCAGTTTCTTAAACTAGCTTAGAGCACTAGAATTCTACTTCAAGGTTGAAATACAGTGTCAGGACTGTACAAAGAATTGTCTATGCCAAATGTACTTTAGTTTGATCAATACATTAATTCTTTACTTCTGTTAGTATCAACTATAATCTCAAAATCGTAAGATATAAATAAGAAAGTAATGTGCATAAATTGTGACCTCTTATTTTCCTTGGATAGCCCCTGAGCAGTAAAGCATTGGAAGAAATAGAGCTGTAAGGCTGGTTGCCACCAAAGTGTTATTTCAGGTTTCAGGTTATTACTCAGCAGTAATTTTATCAAATATGGGAAATCTGTGGAATGTGTTTCTTTCTCATAATATTAAGTTTCAATTGACATTCTCTGTATGAATCCTTTGAGACAATACAGATGCATTTTAAGCATTAACAGTTATTCTTAATCTTCTACTAAAATTCCTGAAAGTCTCTTTCTTTTTACACTGTAGTGCAATGTAATTCACTAATACCATTTTGTTCGTGCAGAAAGGTGACCTGAGTTAACTCATAAAAGGTTGAGCATGATAATGTTATAACGACTGCTAGCATTTTCCATTTAGTGGTTAACAGCTGTCATGGATTAATAAGTAGAATATTGATAGTCAAAGGTGAATATCATAGCAGATGCATGAATAGAAAATATAAATAGATAGTACAGTGCTTGTTTAGCTGCTGTATTGGACAATGAAAAGTTATTTTTTAATGACACGAGACACAAACCACAAAAAAGTAAGATACCACAGTCTGAAAACTGGTATTTCTGCCTACTGTGCAATCGTGAAGGCTGTATGACCTCAAGATTTTCAGTCCTAAAGAAAATTTAAAGTGTTTTAAAAAATAGATACCTTGTGAATATATGTACTGCTGCCCAAGGATACAATATAATGTTTAATGTGTCTATATGGTGTGCTTGGGAACAGATGTATCAAAAATGTGCTGAAGGAAAAAAACTTGACTGCCCAAAATAGTTGGCTAAGTTTCATCTGTCTTCTATTAATAAAGAAATATTTAAATTTTTGTATAAATGTAGCTATTATTTATGTGACCTTTAAGGTTTCTTAGAATAGTAATAACCAAAGATGCAAAAGACATATTAAGTGATTTGTTTGTCAGTCCCTTCAGAGCCAATGGAAATTACCACCTCTCAACAGAGCCAAACATACCTATAGCAAAATAGAATCAAAACAAGAGAAAAAACTCCAGTTTGTGCAGCGGCAGCTCTACAGTTGATAATAACATTTAGCATCTTATATCATGCTGAAATGTTATGTATTTCTGGTATCATCCATCCTTTTTCCTCCAAGACTGAAACTCAGTTTCAGTTTGTTAATGATAGTGTTCAGTGATATATTGATGGTTATTTTGCCAGGTGGTTTTTTTTTTACAGCTTTTTTAGTTTTGGTTTTTTTTTTAAGCTAGTGGTAGAGGTCAGAAATTCCACAATTCTGCACTGCAAAGGAAAATATTAATTATTTTAGTTACAACTTCAGTGGTGAAAAATAGATGCTCTGCAATAATGAATTGTACTGAGATGATTCGAAATCTACATTCTTCTTTAATTTAAATAATTCCTTTAATGTAATATTTATTTAATGATTTAAATGTGAAATAAATTTCTTTTGCAACAGCAATGGCAGGGATTTCCCCAAATTCACAGGATTTTCCTAATTTTAGCCCACAGCATCTCTGCTTGTGAATGGCAGATCTAGTTTTGCCATATGAACAGAGTGCAAGAAACCCTGTAAGGGTTACAGACTTTCCATTTAGAAGAAAAGAATTTGTCAGGAATACACAAATAGATTTTATTGCAGGCTATCATTTCTTCAGGAAGCAGATTCTTATAATTTCTGAATAGGTGGATTTTCAGCACAAAGGACTTAATCAAAATTTGGACGAATGAAATCTAATGTTATAGCTGAACTTATAGATAAGAATCTGATTTTCATAATAAAAGAAAGCTAAAGAAAGCACTAACACAAGCAGTAGCATTTTAATAGTTATTGTTAGGGAGCAACGAGAGTGGGATGCTCCCTATGGGCTGGGGAGCTGGGAACTGAGAATGACAAGGGAGGCAGGAGCAGAGATCTCGTTGATGAGAGGAGCAGGGCAGGCCTGGGGATGGTAGCCAGGTTCAGCCAAGTGTCCAAATTACCATACAGGTCCATAGTGAGACGCCAATGACAAGCCAGAAAGTCAAGACCATGGGTCAGCGTCCAGGTCAGTGAGGTATGTGGCCAGGCACAGATGCGGACGCCATGTAGCTCAGGCAAAGGACAGAGGTGGGAGCCTGAGCTTACATGCAGCTCCTGAGCAGAGGGGGCCAGGTCCCTGCATCTTCCAGCTCTTTCCCCAACAGGCTGAAGTAAGACTGTACAGCAGCACCACATCATGTGTGGCCTTGCCTGTGGGCAGCTAAAACTTTTCACATGAACAGGGGTTGGGCCCTGACACTGAGGTTTTACTCTTAACTAGGGAAGAGTGTCAGAAAAATTAGTGGATAAGCAGCAGTACTTTTTTTCTTTGTCTTTACTCAATTTTGGAAAGAGCATTCAGAATCTTAATGTTAGGGACTGGCTAGTTGAGAATAATTGTAATTTTTATTTTTGCTAATGCTGAAGGATTTTTACTCTCATGTACTAAAGAGCCTTATAACTATACTATTAGAAAAAAGCAAATTAACTCTATTATTGGGGAAATAAGGAAATGAATTCCATCCTTTTAAAATGGCTGACTTTATTCTTTCTGGTGTAGGTCAGCTGAAAGTGGAAAAATGAAGTAGTATTTTTGGTAAAACTGTTTGCAGAATCTTTGGAAAGACATACTTAAATCCAGAAGTGTATGCTAGTTGGATATGACAGTTTTAATGGCAATTAATAAATAAATTTGTGAAAATTTCAGCATCTTTTTCTAAAAAATCCGCAACTGTCAGGAAAGTACCAGAAAATATGAAATGGCAAACCCTGTAAACAGAGTAATAAAGTAAGGGTAAGAGAATAACCTTGGTAAGCATCCTGGAAAGCCGTATAAAATAATGGAACAAATACAGAGCATGTATCAGTAAGGAAACATGGACCAGTAGGCAACAGTGATTTTTACACTTCTTAGTGAACAAGTGTAATTACCATTTAGTTTCTGTTGTAATAATTAGCACACAAAAGCAGCAACAGTAACAACAAAACAGCTAAGAAAATACAACAAAGCACTTTACTAGGTGCTTTCATAATATTAATTATTTATTCAAATTTTTATATAGATATAAAACAATGTATGTAATGTAGTACATAGAAATTCCAAAGTGAAAACAGAAAACATTTATGATTTCCAATAGGTAGAATGTAAAAAGTTAAAATACTTTGCAGGACATAGAATGAAAAATTACTGAACATACACAAACAAAAAATAATTACAACCAAGATGAAACTGCTCATTAAAGAACTGCCAGGTTTGGTGATAAGTCTAATTTTATTTGACAATTTTATAAATGATGTGGGGGAGGAACAGACCTTGAATTACATTCTTACATTGTACTAAATTGGAAAGTGCTGTATATTAATGAGGACAATAATACTTCAAAGGTACTGAAAGATTTTAGAAATGTGAATATAAGGCAATAACATTATTTCAGTTTGGATAGAACATGAGAGTATAAAAATAAGAAGCCCTTAAAAGAAAATTAAACCATAAAGAAAATGTTGGCCATATATTTAAAAACTGAAAAACGGAGACTTTAGAAACAAACACCAAGTGATGTTTTTGCTGAACTTAAGCTATTGATGATGACTTAAAAGAGAGGGGTATATTACTTTTCAAGATTGCATTCCTTTTGAAACTCTTCTTCCATTCTAATAAACAATATTTCCTGCAATGTAAAAAATATTTGCTTAGATAGCTCTCATTGTGTTTCATGATGCAAATTACAAGATATAGATGACATTACAGAGTGAATTTTTCTCCAAATTTGAGGAGTTGTTTATATCTGCAAAAATGTATTCCCAGACAGTGATACTATCCTGTCTTTGATTCTGTAGAGATTTGTACCTTGATTAATTTTAAAATGAATAAGTCTACTCCAGGTAAATAACAAAAAGTTAGGAAGTATGTATGCCTTTGTAGGATTGTCTTTGCAGACACCTGTCTGCAAAAAATAGACCTGTACTTTATACCTGCAAATACATTAATGTACTAAGTTTTGTGGAGTGCAAGCTGACAATTTTTGCAGAATTTTAAGTAATAGTGCCTTAATGTGTGAACTGTTCCAATTTCTCTTTTAGAAAGTTTAGAAAGAGTGGGCAGACTATAGGATGACATTGTAGAATCCTGTAAGATTCTTGTAATGAGAAATAAAGCAATTTTTAATATGAAATGAACTGATTTGTGAAGCTTGCATTTCAGTCCTATGTGACATAAGTAATCATTTAAGAAATATTTATTAATTAAAAAAATTTAAAAGAAATTTAGCTAAAAGATTAAATAATACCAAATTGCATACTGCGTTTCAATTTACTCAATTAAAATATAGTATCACATTCTGCTTTTATTAAAGGAATACATATATTATTGGTTTACTTCTTTTATTGTTCTGAACATTTACTTCTCTAAATATATTATCTTACAAAAAATTATTTTCTTATATCTATTTCTCATTTTCTTGTTGTATTTTGTTGCTTTTAAGTTCATCATATTTGCCACTGCCAAACAGCGTTACATTTTTTAATTCAACTCACATATTGCAGTGATATTCTGAAATTGCAAGAATTTTACACAGTGATCCTGATCCTGCAAACCATAATGTATGTGCGTGGCTCAAGGATGAGAGATTCTTAGTTAATGTTATATCATCTAGTGCACCAGATATAACCTCAGTCAAGCTCTAAAGAGACAATTTTGGAATCTCAGTCTTTACTGTCTATATCTCGGTAGACTACTTGCTTTGTTTCTCACCTCATTCCTGTGGAGACTTTTCACTCTGATTGTTCTCTGTCTGTCCATTCCTCTGCCTCATATAAACACAGATGTGGGTACCCTTTTTTGTGAAGGGACACTATGGAAAAGTGCCTCGTCAGTCTACAATAATACAGAACTCTGTTGTTCAGTAAACAGTTTCAAGCACAGGCAACCATTCAAGCAACATGCGAAATTCATGTCCCGGGTCTGTCTTTATCTGTGAATAGAAATATGGCGGCATTCCTATTTTCGCTTGCTTCTTTTGGGGTATTTTAGGTTTCTTTTTATTTGGGTTAGGAAGAATTTCAGAGCAACGGTTCATTCAGCGGTTTCTTCAGTGGAACACAGCTTTCATCTGCTTCTGGTCTGTCTTAGTATTTTCATTAGTAGTTTTGTCATAATTGGATTGCACCAATGAAATTTCAACAATAATATGAAGATGGGAAGCATGGCCATTAAAGATGATAATCAGACTAGGTAAAGATAGAGGACCATAGGGAACTTAAGCAGTACAATTGAAGTAAGGTATGACAGTGTGAACTGTAAGATTTAGTGGTTAATAACATGAAACTGTCATAAAACGGAAACCATTAATTGCAAAACACAAAGCATGAGAAATAGTTGAGTGTATTAGCTGATCAGCTGTGACTGTGCGGCATCAATATGATGTGTTTATAAAAATGATCTTGAATATGTTAAGTGAAGGTAACATTAGTGTCATTATAAAAGGCATCAGTAAGACCTATTGTCTCCAGTTCATGTTACTGGTGTTAAAAAGGAATTCAGAGAGGAACCAGTAGAGATAAAGATCGTTACAATTACAGATAAGTGCAAAGCCTATCTTACGAGAAATGACCGATGCTTTCATTACCTAACATACATAAATTGTGAAGAAATTGTCCCAGTTGCTGAATAAGTTGTTTTAGTTGCTAATTATCTTCATTAACAGAATGTTCCTTATTTCTTGTGTGTATTTGTCTAGTTTCAGCTTCTAACCATTGGGTATCATTATGTCTTTTTCTGTTAGAGATAATAGCTGTTTATAACTATCTGGCATTTTCTACAAAACTTCAGCCGCAGCATCCATTCTGTTTTAATAAAAATAAAATTGCTTCAATCTCTTTTTAATTCCTTTATTCCTTATTTGATTAGTAAAGGAAGATGGAAAACTTGCTACTCATATTGTGCTGTCACAATTCCAGAAAAATTCCAGCCTCTATGTAAGAATTGTGGCTGTAGAGCTACGCTTCTGACTTTTGAAAACAGAAATGCATGTTTGCTTTCATGTAGTTGGGCATCTTTACTGAGTCTTTTATCTTTGGGCAGAGAGCATACAGTGCCCTTATAACATTATAAAAAATCCTTATGGTCGCAAAGTTTTGGATCATATTTATATTGCATGACCTAAAATTTAAGGAAAGATGTTAAAACATAATTATATTACCATTTGCATGTTAAATGTGTTTACAGATATCTATATTGTGTTTTCCACCAAATGGCACTAAAGTTATCATGGCTTAGTGAACTGGGATTTTAGAATTGCAGGGCTATTCATTCCAAAGCAGTTTTGTGTGAATTCTTTTATATTCCAGCTCATGTTGGTAAATCAGTAGATTATTCTTTAATTAGTAATGCCAGAAGGACTGCTGATGGAGATATTATTCTCTGAAGGTGCAGATGAAGTCAAGATTCTGATCACTGGTGAACATTAAAGCTTCTGGGACTTTTCAAAGATAAAAGTATTGACTAAATTTTTTACTAGATTACATTTTGTTTTTTGTTTCTCATCTTATGATTTCCTACTGTTGTCAGATAAAGTAGGTTGTATTTCATCTGCTAAACACATACATTAGTAATGGTGAACTACTACAGTTTTAATGTTAGGCTCAAAATACATGTCAGTCAAACAGACTTTTCGTAAAACAACTGACACTTAATTTTGTGAGGCTTAATTAGGTTCCTGTGTTTCACAGTCTAGAGTTATATCCTACAGCATTTTAGCCAAAGATAGCTTTGTCCAGGACAATGGAAGATGAACCCCCCTTCCAACCATATGTTTGTAATACTTTCCTGGTTGCCTATCTTTCTTGTCTGATTATTCTATAATACTACCATTCACATTAATTTCGCAGGAAAAAGGCTTTCTATTTGAGAGCCCCTCTGTTTCTCCTCCCTCATGTTATGTAAACCTTATACATATAAAATGTAACATTACAGAAGCTTTGATTCTAAAAAAGATGGGAAAAAAAGAAAAGATGTTCTAATGAATGCAATTCTCAACAAAACCAGAGTCCTCTTTTTGTATTATGTAGTTTAACTCAAAGTATATGCGTGCCTGTAGATATATAGGAGCTGAGAACCGCATCTTTACCAATAATTAGTGTGTAGAACAAATAATGAAAGTGCAGAAAATTTACTCTTCAGAAAGGTTTTATTTCATGTGTTTAACTTCCTTAGCAACAACTTCTTTTAAAATCCCAATACACTCTGTGGTGATTGTCACAGAATGTTCTCAATTGCTAGCAAAATTTGTGGAAAGTCTCCCATGAAAAAGAATACATCCCAAATGCGAGGTCTTTGCTACCACCAGACACTGGTCTCCAAGACTGGTACACTTAGAATAATGAAGAAGTGCACATTAAACAATTGTGGATCGAGATACTTGATGTAAAATTACTGGCAGAGCAAGAGCTATTTCTGTTTGTTTATACATACCAGTCACAAAAATGTTAACTGTAGAAAGGCAGCTTAGAATATGTAACTAGTCTACGTATTGCAGGCAGTTGGTATAATTACTACTTCAATTATAAACAGGCATATGTAGGGAAGTAGAGTCTTCTTTCTTCACTCCATTAAATGTGTCCAACGCTGAAGCTGAAAACTTTTCCTTTAGTTAGCAGAAATAGCAGCTCACATGTTCTTTTCTCTTTAGGCCACTTTCTGTTAGAAGAAACCAAATAATATTCAGCCATAGACATAAAGCCAATGCCAGGCTATCTAGCATTCACAGGACAGGAAATTCCATAATTCAGGAGTTCAGGAGGGTTTCTCCCCTTCCTTCCCCCTCCCCCCCCTCCCCCCCCGATTTTAATCTGTTTCCATTCTCTTGTCCTATTTCCATGGACATCTGGTTCCAAAGATAACTCTAAACAAACACCAAAGAAGAGGGTGAACAATATTTATGTTGCATATCTATGTCTTTCCTCTGCCTGCCAGGAAGTCTTATGGCTACGTGAATTAACCTCCTCTTGAAATGTCTAAGTGATTGGGCTTAATCAGTTTTAGACGACAGAAAATTTTAAATTGTTGAAACTTCCATCCTTCTGCTTATACCAAAATAAAGTGTGCTAGAAACATTTAAAAACCTCAACATGTCCAGAAAGGAAAAAATCTTTTAGCTGAATATTATAATTGATTTGGCTATCTCTTTGAGGAGAGTGGCTTCAAAGGGGGCATTCCAACATGACAAAGCAGAGCTGAGGATCAAGGCTCAGGGAAGTTACCTCTCACACTGTGAACACAGAAGAGAAAACTGAAGAATGTAACTGGTTACACCTTACTTTGTATCATATGACACATGAAACTATTCTGGTTTTTATAATCATTACAAGAAAAGCTTTTTAGACTTCAGGATCATGATTGGGTAGTATGTACAGTTCAGTAAAATGGATCAACACGGTGGGTTGCTTCTGAGGATGCTGGCTTGTTTATAACTTGAATTATTATAACCTCTTTTTTTCCCCAACCTGTCTATTCTAACTTCATCAGCCAGGGTAATGCAGAAGTTACTGAGCAGAAGCTCTGAACTAGGGACAAGCAGACCCATCCTTAAGCCTGGCAGAAAAAAAAAGATTAATCACATATATAAAACAGTGATTTACTTACACAAACACTAAATACATGTAAGAAAAGAAATAAGAGGCTGGGATGCAACATAGTTGTATAGTTTATGGTTGCTTACTCATAGCTCTTGTACCTTTCTAAAAGTCTTGTTCTTCTTTAGCATTTTCCTTTTAAATAATCCTTTTTGTTTGCTCTTTTCTGTTTACAGTTTAATCCATTTCATTTTCACTTTTCTTCCCTCAAGCACTTCTGAGCTCTCGTCTACCTTTTTCCTCTTTGACCTGGTCTAACAACTGTGTCCTAGCCTATTTCCCAGCTAAGTGAGGCTCAAGGGTATTTGAATTCAATTTGGGCCCATCTTTAGTCCAACAACAATGTTGCTACAGTAATACCATTAGGTCGCTAAGATACTGTATAAGGCAACAGAACATGGCTAATAAACGTTATTTCTTTTCTGGACAAAGTAACTTGTGCATTGTTGAAATTGATGTTCAAGGAAAGTACTCTGTTATTTGTAGATTCCAAGCACTGTGTCATATTCTGCAAAATGCTCATTTGACTGTTCTTTTTCAAAATTGATTCCCTGTAAGGGAAGAAGCTTTTTTTTTTAATGATTCATTTAAACTTGACACATCTTAGTGAATACTGAAGCACTAGGGGTGGTATGTTTTCCCCATCTATGTTTTTACCAGACATCTTCTGTTTGTCCCTGAAGAGGAAAGATTCCCCACAATAAACTGTAAAAGCAATGTGATTCTTTTTGTTTAACAAAAGAGAGTTAGTGTTAGAATGCTTTTTAAGTTTTTCTTATAGTTAAGAGGTAGATGGTTTAACTTTGCTCTTTATATAAAACAATTCTGAAGTGAAACAGTTGTGTAAAATCCAATAGAAACTGAGGTATAAATTCAACAGCAAAGTCTGTATGGTTTTAAAGAATATTATTTTATAAGTTTTATGGTTGGAGAAGAAATAGTAGATGCTGTATAATCTTGATTTAGCAGGGCTTTTGTCCCTGTTACTAATAATATTATCATCAACAAAATGTGGAAGTAAGGTATAGATGAGATTATATTATGGCTGATACAATATCCAAGCTATCCAGAGAGTGGTTGTTAATGGTTCACAGTCAAAACTGTGAAAAAAGTATTGGGTGGGATTCTGTGGCATTCTGTTCCTCATTAGACTTAGATGACAATTAAATTTCTATGTGATGGCACCATTCTAGGAAAGATTATTGAGAGACAAAAATAGAATTCAAAATGATCTTACACTTGGAGAGGGGAAACAGCATCCTGGGATGTATAAGCAGAAGCATAGCCTACAACCCATGTGGAGTAATTTTTTAGCTCTTCACAGCACGAGTAAGGCCAAACTGTATCTCGTTTTGCATACTTCACTTCAAGGAAACTGTGGACTCATTGGAGGCAGCTGAAAGAAAAGCAAAAGAATGATCAGAAAGGTAGCAGGTGATCTGCAAGGAAAAATGGAAGAACTTAAGGTTGTTAGGAAAGAATACTGAGATAAAACATAACAATTTTCAAGTATGTGTTGTCACTTGTGATTGGGACAGTAAGTAACAGACTTGAACTGTTGCAGCACATTGGAAGTGCTGAAGGAGAATTCAGAATAGGTATTAGGTAAAGGCGTTTAGCTGTAAAGGCAGTGAATCACTAGAATGGCCTGCCTAGGAAAATTATAGTGTCCATCGTTAGGTATCTGCAACATAGATCAGACAAGAACCTGTCCAGAGTGCCAAAGGTAGACCTCATTCTTCTGTATGGTAGTGGGATGAAGCAAATGACATCTGAGGTCATTTGCCTTAGAACAGTGCCTATTTTCTTGGTAAATTAAACTTTAATTCATGTTACATTTGTACTAGCAGGAAAACAGCAGAATCTTGATTTACATCTTGATTACCTCCTTTACCTTCTCATTACCTAGGGGAAATTAAATAGTTTGCATTAAAATTGGCTTGCATATAGAACAATGTAAAATATTCACAATGAAATATGTACAAACAGGATAGTGCAACCATACTTGCATTCAAATTAGCATAGTTTCACATACTCCTATTGACAAATGATAATAATAAGGATTAGTTTATAAACCTTAATTCACATGTGGAAGCCTGATTTATGCAAGTAGCTGAGTAAAACTACTTGCTTTTGGGATAACTAATAAGTTCCAGAATTAGGATATGTTTGGAAGCAGTGCTGCTAAACTGTGCAAATTGGGGCCCACTCAGCAATGAATTTAAGTTTACACTTAGTTAAGTGTGCCCAACATCAGTGTAAGTCTGCTTGTGTTGAAAATGATGAGTATACTTTACTGAATAAAGGCCAGAATATGCATCATCCTGGTTGAACTCTGTCTTATTTGATCAAAAGCTTCATTTGTTATTTTCTAAATTTGAAAATCATGATGTATGATAAGATTTGAGATAATCAAAGCATATCACTATCTTGAAAAAATGGTGCTAGGCTTGTGAACCCAAAAGTTGGGAATAAGGAAATTATGTGCTCAGATTCCTTCTTCACCCTGTATCCAGGGCTACCCATATCTTTACTTCAGTTTCACTGATTATAAAAAGAAGACAGTAGTACATACTGTATTCTGTAAGTACCGTATACATGCATGTAAAATAGTACATGTATCATAGATATTGCTATTAATATTTGTTAACTTACGTTACTATTTCTTAAATATTATTTCTTTTGCACAAATAAACACCTCCAATTTAGAACTGTTAGTGCTGCTTCTCTCTAATTAGATTTGAGATAATAACTGTAATGATGTAATATATCTAAATTCTGGGGTTTTTTTGTGAAATATAACAACCTAATGAAGGTCAGCTGAAGAAATATTTGTATTTGTTGCATATAACGTAAAAGGAACAAAATAGTCTATAAAATTCTTAGGACTGTGGGCATCCGAATTAAGCCTGTTGGCAGAAAGATGAAGTTTGAGTACATACGTGTATATCTATTGATTTAAATGGGTCTTACTGCCAAGGCATTACAAATGAGACTGTCAGTGTAGTGGCAGAGTACATCAGCAATATCAGGCTGACCAAGGAGACTGGGACAAAATTATTAATGGACAAATCTTATTTAAGAGCTAATGTAACTCAGTTTTCTTTCAGTGTTAAATAAGGAAAATGTACAACCTATAATTGTGAGTAAACATGATATATTATTTTTTAACTGTCACTAAAAATGAATCAAATTTGAGGAATACTGTTTCTTGGGTAAATATGTTGCTATTACATAGATTTTTTTTTTAAATGTCTTTTTGGGGGCCTCTTTGCAAAAAGGACGTGTTTTACTTATATTAAAGTCAATAAGAAATGTGTTTGTCCAACTTAGAGTAAAATCTATGCCTTTGCCTTCAGTTTCTTATGCCTATTTCTTTTTCTTTCTCTCTGTTTTCAGGACTCATCTTCCTTCAATCAATCCTTCTAGATTCAAACTCCCCCTTTTCCTCCCCATCTTTCTCTTTGCTTTTAGATCTTTTTAGTTCTCTCTCCTTTGCTTTTCCCCCACTGCTACCAGGTTATATAGATTTTTAAGTTGCAGTGGCATTAAATCTAATTACTTTCTATTTAAAAGAAAAGGAAACAAAGAGAAAAATTCTAAAACAAATCCACTAGCCTTGAAATAATTTTCTGAAAAACACAAGCTGTTATGCTTTCAGCCATACAATAGTAGACATACTTTCATTATGGATGATGCTAAATTCTCAAGGCTGTACTTGAGCTATTTTTGTGAACCAGGTTTTTATCTTTAGATTTTTTCCTTTAAAAATGGGATTTTGTTCTCAGTTCATGAGATTGGAAGTATTAAACTACACTTGTCCTTGATTCAGTTTGCTGCTTCTTCATGGTCCAAATTGCCCTTCATGCAGAGCTGAGCTTGTAATATGTACTCTAGATGCTGAGTAAATGCTTTCACTGGCTGTCCCTGGCTTACTTACTCAGCCAGTCTGAGTCACCTTCAAAACATCAAGATTATGTGTATATACACTGTAATAAATAACCACCTGCACTGAGGTAATGCAAATTGAATTTGTTGAAATATGGCCTATTATATTAAAATTTATGTTTCTATTATAATTTTTATTGTATGAAACAAATTTGTCCTGTATAAAATTACTGAGAAATAAGAACTGTATCCATCTATAGGAAAGCTTATCTTTTCTTGGGAACTATTTAATAACAGATTCTTACCATGCACATATCTTCTAAGTGCCTATTTTCTTCTGCATCCTCTTAAAAATGCATAGCTGGATTTTGTCATTCTTAAAATAGGTCAAATAACTTAATCATAATGTAGTCATCTATATATCCTAAATACAGACGATTAGAGAGTCAGTTTCTTTTTGTACTTGAACCAGTTATTTTATAAATAATGTCAACAGATTAGAAATAGACCTAAAACATATTCATTAAAGGGATTTCAAGACAAAATTCAGCTGTAGGGGTATTTTAATTCTGAATCTGTACGAATGGTGACATGGTGAGAATGAAGATGAGGTATGGTGAGAACAGAAGGACTTTGTAATACACAATTCTAAAACTGACACACCTCTAGTGCTTTTACTAGACTGAAACAAGTTACTTAGTGAACTGTATAACAAAGACTTATTTTCCTGAATGAAAGAAATAAACATTAAAGAAGAAAATTTGAAATCAATTGGTAAATATGCAGGCACTAAATTAGCCTTATTTCATGCTAATTCAGCTTTATTGAATTCATATCACCATCCATAAAAGCTGCCTCTGCTTTTCAAAGTAATATTCAGTATATCTCAATTAGCAATGTGTTAACCTTTCATCCAAGTTGGCTAGCAAAGTGAAGCTAAATAGATTAACTATCAAAAAAGGGAAATAAAAATCTAAGAACAAAAAGAGAAGTTTAAAATATTTTTATTTTTGATAGTAATTCAAAAAATGTCAGTAGAATGGACAAAATAACATTAAACCATGAGCATTCCTAAATCTGATAGTATATATATTTGTTTTTTCAATGTTGGAACTAGTCATGAATATTGGAAGAATTTAAAAAGTGTTTGGAATAACAATAGGCCATACCTGGTCTTAGGTAGTGTAGCCTGCTTAGTCTTAACAGAGAAACTGAAGAGGATAAAATCCTGTTCCAGCAGACGAATGGGAATTTTGACAGTTTATTCTGGTCAGTGTTTTAAGGTGAATTAAATAAGTGAAATACGGCGATGGTCTATTGGCATATGCTGTTTCATAAAGTTATTACTAATAGAATGTAGTTTTTAATAAAAACATGTAATGACAAGCAAAATTAATAATCTTAATTTTATAATCTGGAATAGTTACCTGAAGAGGCTGGAAAGAATTTTCCCTTTTTAATGCATATTTTGTCTTCTACATTGTTGTTTTTTCCCTCTCCTCTGACACTCTCAGCTAGGCTGATGTCTTCGTTTCTGTAATACATTGAAAGTACTCGATTGTTCTGCCTTGCTCACATACTCCCGGTTAAAGTGTTCACCAGATTCAGAGGCAGGAAGTAGTTTCTCCTCGGGCTATATTGGCAAGTTTTTTTTTGTTTTTTTCTTTCTGACTATTGTATGGTTAATATGGTGCACTTGCTAATATAGTTTTGGCATTTTCACCTCTTGTTATTAGAGACCTAAAAGACCACCTTTGAGTTTTTATTCTTTCTTTTTTCTTGTGGCTTGTTACAGCATGTGGTCTTTGGAATTTTAGACTATAGGCCTTAAGATTTCTACTGGGTATTAAGAAGTGTTTTGAGACCCATACGTTGTGCTGAGTACTTAATCTGTAGGTTATTTCACATTAAATATCTATGGTTGCTAGCCACTGAAAGGAATTAGAATCTATGATCTGAGCCTTCATTTCTATAACCGTGGCAACATTTTTCTACTTAGTTAAAATTCAAATTCAAATCACATTTGATTAATTAATAAAATGCATCCTTCTGCTAACATAGTTTATAAAACTGGTAACTTTAGCTAGGGCTAAAGATAACGGTCACTCATATTTTTATTAACTATTTAACTCATTTTATTAAATATTTAGCTCAGTTTTTAACTTTAGCTAGGGCTAAAGATAACAGTCACTCATATTTTTAGTCTTTTAGTTGTGATTTTTAATCTTTTGGGATGGGACACCAACTCTCTGGATTTGAACTCTTTCTTTTTTTCTATATTTTGTGAGTTAATCAGTTCAATACTGAGATGTTCTTTTTTTATTAATTGATCTTGGCTTGATTTAAATCTAAGAAACTATGTGGCATTATTTTTTTTATCACATGTAAAAGCACAACAAGAAAGACAATCTTTGAGGTTCCAACCACATATGCAACAGATGCATATTATAGTGTATTTAAACCTGAATTTCTTGTTAAATATAGCCTAATATCTGTACTAAGTATTTTAGTAGTTTACGTACTAAAAATATACTATAAATCATACAGGATGGGTGATGTTTCAGAGTTATTGTTGCTATTGGTACCTTCACTCTTGAATCCCAAATTTTGTTTCAGGCTTTTTCTGGTGCAATCTGAATATGACATTAACATTTTTTTTCTCCTTTACTCACTAATAGAAATTGTGACTATCATGAATGGAGGGACCATATGCTGCTTTGAAAAGGCAGCAGGGACCATGGAGGCAGTTTATAAATGATCTGAGTAAGAAATGAACAGAGACCAATTAAGCTAGTTAGGAGGCTGAAGGTTTTGGAAAGCGAGGATACTAAATTTGGTTCCCTTCAAAAATGATAGAAGATAGAATTAAAAATTAGTACAAATTTTTTCTGTCTTTTCGCTTAATAATTCCTTCTTCACTTGCAACAACAAAGTAAAGTATGGTTTGTTTTTTCTTTTTAATGTGGGACAAGGATTTTAACACTGGAAGTTGTTGCATGTCAGTGAAATTACCAGGATGGGACTAGTGGCCACTCACAATATGGCTTTTGTCACTGAGGAAAGTCTGTGCACTAGATAATGCATGCACAATTACCACATTAATCAGGCTGGTCAAAACAGGTGATCCAGTGAATATCTTTGTGCCCACTGCCATTTAATGCTATTCACCCATGTATCTATTATAACTATTCATTTAACACCACAGGTGTGCTAAGTAATTTGCAGATAACATGGAGATGAAGGTTCCTTTCTTAGAGAATTTACATTCAAAATATCCAGAATACAGATTGGATGGTAATAGATTGGGGAAAATCTGAGTGGTTTTCTTTAACCATACTTTAGTTAATTTCTTGATCTTTATTTAGCTTTTGAGAGCTATTTTGGGAATGTGTTTTAGGCTTTTTTGAGTCTCTGGAAAGTATCCAATTAGCGAGAGAAGAGGACCTAGCCAAGGAAGAGTTTC
Organism: Gymnogyps californianus; assembly: GCF_018139145.2. Taxonomy (NCBI): domain Eukaryota; kingdom Metazoa; phylum Chordata; class Aves; order Accipitriformes; family Cathartidae; genus Gymnogyps; species Gymnogyps californianus. Next base: position 28,537,117 of record NC_059478.1, on the reverse strand, counting down.
CAGATGTAAAGGGCAGAATGAAAAAGTGCCACAGAAGAGAGTGAAGGGACAATTTGAATAGAAAAAGCAGGCAGAAGAAGACACAAATGGCTTATTATAGTTACTATTATTTCTTTTGTAAATGCCAAAAAGAAATAGTAAATTCAGTATTCTACCTGTATTAATTATATACAGAGACAAGAATGGGAAAGATACAGTGCTGACTTAAATGCAAAGGGAAAAATCATATTTACAGTTAGGAATGAAAAAAGAAGGTTTCTACTAGGGAACATCCGAGTTCTCTTAGAGAATCTTAGAGTTTCAAACATAACAAATATATTTAAAGAGAAAGTAAAGTTTTGATTCCATAGATAACTACCTCAGACTTTGTACTGCAATGTGTGAATAGGAGTTATTAATTATTTGACTGCTTAGTCATTGCAGTCATGAAATTAATCCATTATTCTCTTTTCCTCTCCTGTAAAACTGTTTGTTTTCCCCCTCTACACAGATTATGAAACAATGTGACAAGGGCTAGACTGCTGGTGTATGGACATCGTACAGTCATTCAGGCTGACCAACGTTGTCTTACTGTTTCCTTGTGCTTTCCCATATGTCTGCCTCTACCTGTTGTCTTGTGTCTTGTACTTAACGCTAAAAGGTCCTTTGACCAACACTATTTCTTCCTCCTGATTTTGGGCAGCACCCACAAAAAAAAAGAGATGCTGATCAAGGTCTGAAACTCCCAGACATTGGGATAATACCAACAGTAGTAAAATAATGTGAAGAATGTAGATTTCTGCTTTGCCTAGATAAATGAAACAACAGAACATGGTGTATCTGAAGTGTACTGCATATCTAAGTATCTCAAAACACTTCACAGATTATAGTGATTCATTGTAATTGCATCATGATATTGCCATTATATTGCAGTCATGTTATCATTTCCGTAATAAACATTTATCTTAGGAATGTTTGTGTGCACCACATAATTAGCTCTAGAATAAAGAGTGCTAAACATGAGGTGTGATTCATTAGAAGAATGATAGAATTTGATTTTTAAATTCTAACAATTTGTTTTAACTGTTACTTGTTAAAAGTGAAAACAAACATTGAAGTTTTGTTAATTGCAAAACTCTGATATAAAACAAGCTTAAGTAATGATTGAAAGCTAGTATGTATTTAAATATTAGCACAATTAGTTATTGTTGAGTTTTTCATTTTCTGTCACTGTAGAATGTAGGTCTAGATCTGCTATATTTATGATTTCAAGTAGGACTGTTTGATCTAAAGTCTTAACTAAAAGAGCCCTTTATTCATCAAAAAATAACCTAGAATAACAATTTTAGCCAATATCTTCTTGCCTGAATCTGACCTTTAGTATCACTCCAAAAGTAGTTTTGCTATAAAGTATTTATAAAATTAAAAAAAAATCCATTCTGCTATCAAGATACCAACTATACAAAAGGAAGCTGAAAATCTTTATAAAAAAGTCACTGTAGCTTAAAAGCGAAATATACTGTGTTGTAAGCTAATCACTTAATTACTCTATTCTGCACAACTTTTGCCTTCTGAGGTTTGTCTGCATAAGCCAGTGATCTAACGCTAGCTTAATTGTCTTGGTTACTAGAAGAAATATAGTCATATTAGCTCCAAGTATGTTTATATAGCACTGAGTTATGCTGTGAGGACAGTACCCATGGCTTCTGAGACTTGGGGTGTCATTCACTTCTTGTAAGCATGATACCTAAAATCAAAACAAACAAGCAAACAAAACCCACAAACCCCCACAAAGAAAAGGAAGGTAGAAGTAAATGAAAACTATTTGGCTTTCTTTGCTCCCAGCACCTGAGAACTTCAGAATAGATCATATATTGTGACTCTTGTGATGCAGTACAAGCATATAGTTTAAAAACTTTTGTTTTCAGACTGAAAACTAAATAATACTCCAACATTAATCTTATAAAAATAAGAATAGCAGGATGAAGATCCAGATCCAATTTCAGACCTCAATGCCTAAATCTCCAGGCTTACCATGTCAGCCTTCAAGGAGCCTGTGGAGTCAGGGATATCCTAACAGTGGACTGGGAGAGTTGCATGTCTAAGAACAAGAATTCAGTAGGAAATAGGCTACAGGTGACCCATAATATCTGCAGAACTATAGCCAAACTTCTACATGACAAAGGATAGGCATACATCACTGAACAAAAATTAATAATTTTGGGAGGAGCTACTAGAATTTGCAAGTAAACCTTGCAAAGCCTTAGAAACTAACCACTAGGACAGTGGTCCTACTTCACCAGCACTGAAGAAAGGTGCTGTTCTCTGTAGGAGGAAAAAGGTGGATTTGCATCTGTTCAGGCTTGAATAGAAAGTGAACTCAGCCACCTCCTTTCTGGTTGAATATTTAGCAGATATTATGCGGAGAATTGTTGACATTACCTCCTTAATGTTTAATTACAGTTTAAAATCAAGGCCCCTGTAACAAAGGCCTGATCCTCTATCTGCATGCTGTAAGAAAGGCCACTTGGAGGTTTTAGGTACTGTTCCAACTGGTTTCTAATCCCAGGTTACTTGGAATAAAGCTGGTTATCCAAATGCTTGAACAAAGCAGTCCTGGGAATTTGTACATTGAGAACATTCAGGTGCCTCGAGAACTTTTCAGTCAAAAAGGAGTGTTTAGCAAGTTTCAATAGCTTGTATTTCCTCTGAATTGAATTTTGGTTTAAAATGTGGACTTAATCACCAAAGTCTGCCTAAGTACTTTTTGTATGTTTTTGGGGATCTGAACCTAAACGACGTTTGTTATAAACTAGCTTAAATGAGCAGATGTTTTTACAAAAGTGTATTGCTGATTCCCCAAAGGGTCAAAAAATTATTTAGATAACATAGTGCCTCCAATTTATTTCTGCACCTCAGGCATATTTATATAGACCCAAATTACTTCTTCACAGACATATACCCATGACAAGTAGTACTCTCAAGATTACCTCAATAATATTCATAGTACACTTCCCCTAAAACAAAAAAGGTTGCAAAACCTGTAGAACTTGTTAATGTTTCAGGCCAACTACATAATTTAATATTAATCCAACAGAACCACTTGTTCTTAACTCACCACACAAATTTCTTCTTTGGGAAGCTGAAATTGTTAAAAGTGTCACTTTTGTGATCTCAAGTTTTTGAGATCAGTGCAATAGACTGTAGATTGAAAAAATTAATTTACATACCTTTTTTCACTGCAGCTTTTGGCACTCTATTTCTGAATAGTGTGAAAGTTGAAGTATACTTACTCTTTGGTTACCTGTGTAGTGTCCTATTTGGTACATTGTTGCTGAGCTGCCTGAATTTCCTATCAGTTTGGTGGCAATTGCTAACTTAAGTGTAATTACATAATGTTTTCCGTCAATAAGAATATTTTAGAGCATTGAGGGGCAAAATAAAAATATTAATATACGTATATCGTATTATGCAACATGTTTCTGTAATTATCTAATTTTTTCATTATGTACCTTTTTTCAGAATATGATTTCATAGAAAAACCACACATTTTCAAGTTTTAATGTTATGCAGAACAAAATATTTAATTTTTAAGGTAGTTTGATAAGAAAAGAAATTTTAAGGTTAAACCCTAAGTTCAAGGTAAGGTTATTTTGAAGAAGATTTACTCTTGTTATTAATGGGTTTTGTGTGGTTGAATTGTGTACTAATGATGAAATCCCAAGAGAGTTAATTAGAAAGAAGATAGGCTTTGTACAACCACAGTATCTAGCCTGATGGATTCTGAGAAATGTTTAAATAATGGTATTACATTTATAAATTATAAAAGATTCCTGCAACTCTTATTTAGTATGTATATATACTAATAAGTATATTAATATATAGTGTATATATACTAATATATATACTAATATATAGTATATAAACTAATGAGATATATATATATGTAGCATTTAGATTAGTTTGCACTAGGGAGAAAATTTTTGTAGGTGGTGAATCACAACTGAGCTTCATTCCACTTCTGCCTGGTCAAAATACAATGCTTGTAATGAGTACATTTCCAGATCTCAGTATGCATAGCAAAAATGATAGCTTTTGTTTATGAAGACTTTTAAGGACAGAAAGGATCTACAGGGAATGCAGGAAAATGACCTAGTTACTTTCAACACCTACAAAAGGCACCAAATAATGGCCAGCTTTTTGCAAAGAAAGTTCTTTTCAAAATTAACACCTATCAGCAATAACATTTTTCTACAGTGCTTTTAGTCATTGTAGTATTTGTCTGCAGGTTTTAAAATTGGTAGTCAAAATTGAGTACTCTGTGGCTTTATAGGAAAAATAACTATCAGCCCTTTACCAGTTATTATAGGTTAGTCACATTAGAACTGAATAAACATCAGAAATCTGATCAGGAAGTGACCTATCCAGATAATTTTTGTCTGAGTGTAAGTCTACCCTGTATTTAAGTTAAACTCTACCCACTTTTCTGAAAAGATCAGATCATATATTCTTCAAAGTGATAAATGGTTGTTTACTATAGGTAACAGCAGGCTTTATTTCTTAGAATATTTTTTAGCATAAAATGACATGTGGTCATAATGCCAACTATCTTCTTTCTTCAAAGCATTTCAATGTTGTGTTCTCTAAGTAAATCACTAAAGTAATTTAAACCCAAACTAGACTACTAGGTCTCTAGTTTTTATTTTTATGTTTTTCAAATGAGTCCTACACTTAAGGCTAAATTTTCATTCCTACGTAGGTGCTTAAGTACCATAGGAATTTTGGGTTTAGTTCAAAAATTATCTTACACTTGTTCCAGGAGTAGCAGTTTGTAATCAGTCTACTGATTTGACGTCTTGGGCCTTTATATGACAACTCATATTGTTTCAGCATAGTTTGCTACAGAATGTAGCTGCTACCATTTCTAACTCTTTGCAATTAATTTAAAAATTCTTTTGCTGTTAATGGAAATAATCCCTTAGTCTCAGTCTCCTATCCTTGACAGAGGAGAACATTCTTGAAAGTATCTGCACTTATTTCAGCTGTGCCTCTTGCACTTTGAAAATGGAGGGCCAGACTGTGTGCCAGATGAGTATTCTCTTGTTTCCTATGGTCCATACAAATTACATTTTCTATATCCTGCTTGTCTTACTAGCATAGTATCTGCTTTTATGGAGACAGAAGAAAATAAGGGGCAAAGACATAAGAACTCTGTATTGCGTCAGCCAAAATAACTAGATTTGATACAGAGGAATGAAAATGCCTCAATTCCTATGAGATTATCTCCTGTTTTGTTTCGTTTAAGTCTAGAGAAGAGTGGAAACATTGTGAAAAAAGGTATCTGAATCATCAAGTTGGCAGGGAATAAGAAATACTTGTCAACAGCCAATATGTATTTATCAAAAATCTGTCTAGAGAGTCCACGGTCAGAATTATACCTTAAGCTCACCAAATTTCATGCTAAAAGAAAATAAACGCATGAAACTAATTTAAAGTGTTTAGACTTTATATCAGACTGGTAAATCTTTTGGCATGTTTGAAAATATAATATTAATATAATCTCTGTAAATCTGCAGTTATTATTACATATTGTACCACAGTAGTCACACAGGTGATGATCAAGTAAAGCTTGGTAGGTTTGAAATCAAGTGTTACTGCTCTGGTGGCTTTTTATTTTTTTTAAGAAGAAAATACCCTTATCTTCTTTGGAATTGGTGTCTGAATCTGAAGATATTTTTCTCCGAGGAATTTTTTACTGAGATGTGAATTACTCACTGGAAGTAGTACCCAAAGCTTTGAATATAGAACTTACATCAGTTTTTCTTTTCATATATATATCTTAATGTCTGAATGACTTCAGCAAAGAACAGCTTTCTCCAGTGGTAGGTAATTTTTGAGCTTTTAGATCTATAGTGTTTAACATTATTGTCATGATTTGAAAGAAAACATAAAACAGATGAAGATCACAGTGACAAAGAACTGGGCCAGTAACAAATAATGAAAAGGATAGGTGTTCATGTCCATCTAGATGGGGAAACTTTGGCATAGGAAGAAAGACGCTGAAAAAAACCAGGGTTAAATCAGGTTGCTTTATGAACTGAATATGAATATAAAGTCAAGAAGGATCTGGATAAATTGGAAATGCTCTAGAGAAGAGTCAAAAGAATGAGTAAAAGATTAGAAAACAAAGCTTTGATGATGAGCTTTTCAGTTCAGTAAATAAAAGTATAAATAGAATGACTGGAAATTGAAGCTGACATGAATTCAGACTAGAAATTATTTATAACCGTTAGGTTAATTAGCATTGGAATGATTTACCATAGACTGGCTTGTTCTCCATCACTGGCAACTGATGGATGTTTTTGCCCTAAAATATATACTTTAATTCAAAAAAGAATTAGTACATGTCTGTGTTATACAAAAGGTTAGATTAGATGATCACAATGATCCCCTCAGGCCTTTAATCTATAAATTTATGAAATTCTCCAGCTGCTTTGGTTGTTCCATTGCACTAGGCCCCTGCTGTTGGCCACCGCATCTCAATGTATTGCAGTATGGCTCCACTTATGTGTAGCTGCCCAGAATGTGAATCTATTGAAACATATATCTAGAGCTTATCTCTATTATAAACTCTTGTTTAAATTGTTTTTCTTCCAGTAAAATAAACAAAAAGGCTTCTTTCAGGAAAGAAACCCATAATTACATATACTAACAAGCACTGTCAAGATGAAGTGATAGGCCTGGAGATTCTGAGAAGTCATTCACCAGACCAAGACTATGTGCCTTCCTGAGATAAAGTACATATATGAATAGAAAGCCTATCCTAGCCGAATGCCAAAAATAAAAATGTGTCATTGTATGAACAGAATGGAAATGAAGTTTGCAGGACTATAAGGTCTCAAATTTGACGATACAGTAATATTTACTTCAGCAAGTAAGAAGACGTATTTATTGTGTTAGGTTCCTTCGCCAGAATTTTATGTATGTTTCTTTGAAGCAGCTTGTATTAGCCCCTGTCTAGGGGTCTGGACTGGATAGATTAAAAATGAAATTAATTTTTTCCTAAACTGGATTAAAGTTTCAGGTTGGCCAGTATAATTTTATCTTTTTTTTTAACACTTCAGCAATAACGTCACTATTGTGTGTGTAGGACATCATTACAATACCATACCCATCTTCCCCATACCTATATGGGTCCTCTTCCCAGTTCCAGGGGCCTTGTTCATCTTAGTCATTTGTCTTGCTCTTCATCCTTGTAGCAATCCCTTTGCAGACCCACTTGTAGTCTCTCTCTGTCACCTCATATGGATCGTTGTCTTACTCCAAGGTTTAGTTTCCATTTTTAGCCATTCCCATTCAATCCTGACCAACCTGACATCTTGTGTCTTCCATCCAGTTCCTTCTCCCAACCTATAGCAACATTCTCTCTTGCTAATAACATTTGTTTGCCCAGGTAGTTCCACTCCCGTCATGTATTATGGCCTGTGTATCTTCTTTCTTGCTCATGGACTTCCAGTTCAGATCTCACTGCTCAGCCACACCTAATCTCCTCACCTTGATTCTCATCCAATATCTGTCTTTCAGGTTATCACCCACTAAATTCCTCTCCCAGCTGTACTGCTGCAGCTTCCAGTCCATTGCAATTCTCTGATTCTTGTCCTAATTTACTGCTTCTGTCATCAAGTTCAGTTCATGTTTTCTGTGTGTTCAGCCTTTGGAGCTTGCTCCTCTCTGCTGCCTGTACACAGAAGAGGGAGCATGGAAAACACAAGAAAAAGCATTCTTTTTCCAAGCAACAGTGCTTGGACCTGGACAATTGCACATTGCCCACAATGTGCTAAAGCATCCTGCAGAGGAGGTCTTGTGCATGGCTAGATGTCGTGGTTTAACCCCAGTCAGCAACTCAGCACCACGCAGCCGTTTCCCCCTCCCCCTCCCAGTGGGGTGAGGAGGAGGAAAGCAAAGGAAAAAAAGTAAAACTCGTGGGTTGAGATAAGAACAGTTTAACAACTAAAGTAAAATATAATACTAACAATAGTAATAATGAAATATAATAATAATAGTAATGAAAAGGAATATAACAAAAAACAGGAAGGGGGGGGGGGAGACAAAAAACCAGTGATGCACAATGCAATTACTCACCACCCGCTGACCAATGCCCAGTTAGTTCCCGAGCCGCGATCCGTGCCTCCCGGCCAACTCCCCCCCAGTTTATATACTGGGCATGACGTTCCATGGTATGGAATACCCCTTTGGCTAGTTCAGGTCAGCTGCCCCGGCTCTGCTCCCTCCCAGCTCCTTGCACACCTGCTTGCTGGCAGAGCATGGGAAACTGAAAAGTCCTTGGCTTAAGATAAGTACTGCTTAGCAACAACTAAAACCTCAGAGTGTTATCAACATCATTCTCACACTAAATCCAAAACACAGCACTGTACCAGCTACTAAAAAGAAAGTTAACTCCGTCCCAGCCGAAACCAGGACACTAGAGTATGATTTTAGCTTTTCTCTTGTTGATCCTATTTAAACGGTTATTTTTACATCTATGACTTGCCCAGTTTGGGGTAGCTTTTAATGGGCATGGCAAAAGATGCATCTCTGAATGAAGGATTCTTTGTGTCTCCTCCTCCACCTCTGACCTTACTACCTCACAGTAGTAGGGAATATCAAAGGAGACATCAGTGAATGTTTTATAGGACTTCAGTATTCCTTTCTAGCCTCTTCCACAGGAATGTTTAAGATATTTTGACTACAATTTTCAAGACACGTTAATTCTAGTCAGGCAACTGGCAAAAAAAGTCACCCCATTTAAACACAATGTTTGAGTTTTGTTACAGTTGTAGGCAACTCCAAAGCTGGTTGAAGAAAGAGAATTAGAACTCAGTAATTAACAGCACTACCTATCCCACCAGTGTATCTACATATGTGTGCTATTAGAAAAATTTCATTTTCATTCTTGAGAAAATACTGAAGTTATTCAGAAGAAAAATAGTTCATTTTTTTTTTCTTTTTTTTTTTTATCTAAGAGCAGCTCCAGTAAGATACTGCATACCCAGTAATGGTGAATTTTTATTGTTGACACTTGCATTCAGAAACAGCATATGCTTTCTTAAATCTAGGAATTCTTTGCAAGAGCAGCCCTGCTGTAGGAGGCTCTTCAGTCTTTATTTGTTGCCAATGAGCCAAGGAATAAATCAGCCTCATTTGCGCAGAGCTGGAACTCTTCTTTCAGAAGTCTGTTCAGCTCTTTTACCTGAGTTATGCTTTGCAGTTTTATTCAGCAGAGACTGTAGTATTTGAGAGTAGTTTTCCATGAATGGAAACAAAGTCCAGTCATCTTGCATGGATCTTTTTGGTTAAATGTTCACTTATAGACCTTGTGACACACAATCGTTTTATTATATCTAAAAACACTTAGAGGACTTGCTTCCTATTACATTAAAAACTGTAAGAGTTATACACATCAGAATGCAGATGAAGAAATTTATACAGTTGATTTTGACTTCTTTTGTGCCCTGACTTGTAATTTAATTTGAACCTGTGTTGTAAAGTTGACATGAAAATGTACCAGCCTAGACATAAATTCACTCATCGGCATTTTACCATAATGATTGATGATAATGGACAAGACTAATGATAATTTACTTGCCCATCAAAAGAATTTCTCACCCCAGGCAAGTGGGCAACTAGAACTTTGCAAGGCTGACTTAAGGGTAGTTATTTGTGAATTGCTTCACTTTTTGATGTTCTATGATAATGTTTGTCTTATTTTTAAACAACCTATGTTTGCAACAATTGCTGCATTTGAATATTGCTTTTCTCTGTAGTTGTTTTTGTCTTTTGAATGGGAGCTATTGATTTCTGTATTAATGTCCTACTGAACACATGAAGAATATTTTTCAAGACTCCTCAAGTTGCTAGGAAAATATCCATGGAAAATGGATAATTTCTTCTTTTTAACACCCTCCTGAATATTAAATTTTGGAAAACCTCTATGTTTTTTGGTTAGTCATTTAATACAACACCGTTTGACAGCACTAAAACAAGAGAAAACTGTAGAACTTTTTGGCTGATATATCTGATCTATTGGTAATGGCTGCAATATATAAGAATTACCACTCTTATATTAGCACAAACTCACATTCTGAAAATTTGGCCCTGAGTTTGATGCCACGTGGGGAAATTGTGGTTCATTACAGGCTCACTGGCATTGAAATGATGAAAATGTTCTCATGCTTCCTTTCTACAAAGATTTCATTTTCACACAGTTTTATTTCATAACTAGCTGTGTTCTTAGGTATGGATGAAATATCCATACTGGTGGTTGGTGGTGGCTGGACTGGAAATATCAATTCTGACTGGGGAAAAGCACCAGTCAAAGTTGCTTGGATCTTTTGATTAAGTGTTCTTGTTAATCCTAAAACTCATCTCACTTAAATGTCACAGTCTGAAGTTTAGATTTCCAGTCTAGACTAACTGTCTAAGCACTCTCTATACATCACCCCCCCCACCCCCCAAGTCCCTCTGAAAGGCTATTCATCCCATTTTAAAACAGCTTCTGAGAGGGAGTGGGGTGATGGACGGCTCTATAGAAGTGCCTGCCTCTCTCCATTCCTCCAACTCTGTGCTTTTGATCACACGTCTCACCCTGGCCCTTTGTTCAGACTGTATCCAAGTCTTGCCAGTTCTTCCTATGGCATCTGTCACAGATGTTATTCCCTCTCTATACGTGGCCCTAAAACTCTTATTCCACATTCTTTCCAACTGAACTGCTGTAGTTCGAGTATATGGATGAAGGCTGAATTTAAGAACCCACACTGTTGTGTGTACGCACCTTATATGAGTTTATATGACCAAGAGCCACACTAAACAGAACCCTACTGGATCCACTGCTCTGTGGAGATTCCCATATCGTATGCCCTAGGAGAGACCATATCAGTGTTCTGCTTTGTCTTCTGTCACTTGTTTGTGTTTAATCCTAGTGAGGAGTTAAACTCCTCTTCCCTGAGCCAATCTTGCAAGAGTCTGGCTACATCTTAGCCAATAAGAGCATACTTTTATTTATATGCCTGGTGTCAGAGTCTGAACAACTTGGAAGGACTAAAATATCTCCTCAAACTCTCAGATACAAATCTTGCAACAATAAAAATTCCCCAAAGTATGAATGCTACAGAAAGGAAGTTAGTCATTTTGCTATTAAGTGCTATATGTAAAGGACAGAAGACTGACTTTCCGGAAGGACTAACATCTTCTTGACAGATACAATTGGCTGATTTTGTCTATTCCCTACCTTAATGGATGACACCTGTAAAAAAAGTAAATCTATTTTTAATGGGATAGTCTGCCTAAATGACCCAATTTCAGGAAGAGTGCACTTTCATGAATATTTATTTAATATGAAAACACTAAAGTAAACTAGAAACTACATTCTATAAATAAAAACAGCCCAGAGGGTCAAACAGTCATAAACTGTATGATATGAAAGCTAATTTAGTATTGCTTTATGCGCTACGTTAGCAAAACAGATCCTAGTGTGTAGCTGTTGCTCACAATGGCAATCAAGAGGTCTTTTGTTACCTTTGCACAGGCAGCAGGCACCTTCTGTGTACCAAGGAGTGGTTAAAGCAGATACCATGTTTTAAACATGTATTCTCATAGTTTGCTCTAAAAAGAAGAACCAATTTTATTTTGTCCTTCTATATAACTCTTAACATTCATTGTTAGTATGAGTTGACATTCCAGTTTAGAATATGTTTAGACAGGAGGTGCTTTTGAGAGGGCATGCGGAGACAAGTCCCTGGTTATCCTCCAGATTCTTGTTAGTCAGTTTAATTCCATCAAGATGTTCCTATTTAGTGCAGACTCTTTTCTATGGCAAAATAATAACCAGTGTCCTATAGGGTGTCCTTAGGAGGTGAAATTAATAGCATTGGACAGCATTTGGGGATATGCAATTACTATGTTCCATGTACCTATAACTGTATTGACAAAATAACTGGCATAGTGAATCTAGTCTTATTCAACTCCTGCCACAATCAAATCAGTTGTGCAGGCCTACCGTGTCATGTTTATATTTTCTTAGACTGGACATTTTTGTGTGCAGTTTATTTCTAAATATATTATACCAGTAGGATCTGAATGTGAAAAGGATCTAGGAGTGGGCCACTAAGTACTGTCATAATATGCATTAGAACTAGATATGTACTCTTGTGTCTGTTATGCTTACACAGGAGAGGAAGTGATCTAGATAATGAGAAGACCAGCATTAGAGCAGAGAGAAGAATCCTACTCAGATATTTGTAACTCTTTCAAATGAGTGTACAGAATAATTTAAAATAACAATTATTTTAATAAGTTTTATCATAACTGTATTGTAGCCAGAAAGCCAACATATCTAACCTCTTTATCTTTGCTCAAATTATAAGCAATTATATTTATCAGTGATTCCTGTAAAATTTTGTAATTTTTTAATGTAAGTTTAGCTATTTTATATATGTAAGTGCCAACATACCTCATACATGACCAATGTTGAATTTGATGCTTTATTCATTCAATCACATGTAGTTAATCTTAAGATTTCTCTCTGTTGTCTTTCAATACAGTAATATACCTTCATTTATGGAATACTCAGCATTTGAGGCTAGGCAACATGTGATATCACTTCTTTTTTTATTTAAGCAACACCAAATCATCACTTTTTTGGATTTAAAAAATACCAGTTTGAATGACAACATTTATAGGAAGTGTGTGAGAACTGCTTTCCTACACAGAGACAAGCTATAGCCAAACCATCTGGTTCCAGTGAGACAGTAACTCCTGAACCCACTAAATTCTTGTAGGTTCTGTGTAGCTGACTCGCCTGGGAGCCTTTCCTTGCAGAAAACCAAGATATTGCCAATTAGGTTATCATTGGTAACTTACTGCATGCAAGCTAAAGCTCTCCGTAGTATCTGTGGGAACTCACCAGCCGCTGGAGCCACTTCCTCATGGGAGACTGCTGATCAGATTTGTTTTCTCCTTGTGAAGTACCAGTTCCTAGCTCAAGCTATTTTAGTAACCACATAAAGTAGCAGATCTCATCATTTTTGTCTTACCTGGAGGATGGAGAATATTTTACACACTGTTGTTCTCCACATTTTTAAAATTGCAGGAGGTACAGGAAGAAGACACAAACATTTTAAGAGCTGGAGAAAATGCTTTATAGTGGGAGATTTAAATAGCTCAATCTGTTTATCTTATCAAAAGAAGATTGATAGGTAACATGATTACAGCGTGCAAGTAAATTCACAGGAAGAAAATACTGGGTATTAAAAAGCTTTTTTTATTCAAGCACAGAAGCTTGGTAGAAACTAATGCTTAAATCTTAAATCAGATAAAACAAGTTGGAGTGAAGCACAAATTCTTACTCGTTGGTATCATTACCTACTGGAGCAAACTCTTAAATTGAGACTCCGTGTCTTGTGGTATCTTTGAAATGGGACTCTATATGCACTGGCTAAAACCATGTCATTGTACCAAATAAGCGAGTGGCATGTTTAATGACTTATGAGCTGCAGGAAGCTAGCCTAAACATTTTACGAATACTTCTGGTCTTACCCTTTATGAAATCTATGAAATGCCAAAATTCTCTTCTGTCGGAGATGTATTGAGCCCACATGCTGAGTTTGTAAAAACACTTATGCACATGCTGAACCTTAGTGGATTCCAAGATACTCAAAACACACACACACACACAAAAAAAAGAGAATTTATTATTTGCCAGGACTTTTAATATCATTTTTGCATGACATTTTACAGCAAAGGTTCTCATGCTGAGTTTCACTGCTCACCTCTTGCAGCTGGTCATTTGCAGAGGGTCTTGTTTCTTTGTTTTCCCCCAGCAACATGCATTAAAGGAAAAGACAAAATACTCTTTGACTCCACTGAAGTCAAAGGCAAAACTCCAACAAGCTGTGACAGGGCTACAATTTCACCCTAATATTTAGCTAATATTTTTGTCTTGATATACACAATGCCTGTACTTCTCACAAAGATTTTAAGATTTTATAGGTTTGCAGATGGAAGGCCTTGGACTGCACAGTTGTGAATGAAAGGAAGGGTAGATTATGAGATTATCTCTGTGAATACAAGATGGATTGCTATGAAAAATATTATGGGATCTTATTTTACACTATGCAATATTTTACTTATTGTCATTTTATTGTTATAAGGTCATGGTAGCACATTAAAATGTAGGACTACATAAGAGTAAACTGTATGTGGGAGCATCTGGTATGTCTCTATACATACTATGAATATTTTTATTTAAAAAAATCAACAAAATAAGAGAATGACTCTTCTTATTTTACCAGTGTACAACTTTTTCCTAGATTGCTGCCAGTTTTTCATTTTCAAGTCCCTTTTCTGCATCCTTTCTGTCGTACATCCTAATCTCCCTTTTTATAACACCGTCTCAGAGTGATTCATTTGTGACAGTCACAGAAGCATACACTCCAACACCCACACGCAGGTAAATCTGCTGCGGTGATATATTTTAATTACAGATTTAGTCAGAAGTAATTAAGGTTTTATGTCACAGGGATAGTGGAGAGTTTTAAAAATTCATGTGGTTTCAGTCTTTGTGAGTGCGCAGTTTGTGACACAATGGCTTGCAAAACAGGAACGACCCCTTAGTGCTGTTAGATTAATTAATAGAAAGAGAATAAACTTAATGGAGCTAGAAAAGTGCAAAAAATTGTGTTTTTTCCACTGTATATCACACAGATGGAATGGTCGTCCTGGGATTGCGGCGGGGGACAGTAATTGCATTTTAATTACAGTGCTGATGGCTTCTGCTTCCTACCAGATGGAAGGCCCTTTTAAAATAGAGGCACAATAGCAAGCCTCTGCTTATTTTCTCTTCTGATGCTGGCTAACATAAAGTGACACAAGACAAAAGCTATTATCGTACGGTTTGATCAGAAAGACTTTATTCAGTGCTGTAATACTTTCTAGTATGAAGAAAATCCATTCTCTGCCAATATTAAAAAGACTCTTCTTCTGTCTAGAAACTAAAATGAAAATATGCAGGGAACTACCTACTACTTTTATTAGTAACAATCATAGTTAATCACATTGTTGCTAGGTTGATAATATTTATAGAAGGAAAGATAGATAACTGAGACTTCCTTTGTTTAGAACGCTTAGCAAAGATGGTTCTCAGGGTGGCACTATACAGAACAAGGTGTGGGTTAGATTGAAGTTAACAGATGCAAAGTTTACTCTATGATGTCCTTTATTTTACAAATGTTATTGGGAGTTAGCAAATATAAAAGTGCTGATTATTGAGAAACTGATGTTGCAGAGAAGGGTCAGATCTGTAAATAGTGTGAAAATTACATTCAAAGCCATTAAATTGCATTAAGAAGCATACCTTTGTAGATGCACATACAGTATTCATAAGTGAATAAATGAATTATATTTAATAATATTTCACCTTTTTGTCATAGTTTAACTGCTTTATATATTAGTTTTCTTCAGCAAGATGCCCTTCCACTGTCATTGCATCTTTGAGACTATAGCCTCTGTTATTTTTTATTGTGAAGATATATGTGAGAATCTTTTATCTATGCTTTGAGTCTTAAAAAAGTGCAGGTAGCAATAAATAAATTTGCTTCATAGTTAATGTGTAACTGATTTATTAAGCCGTTTCTTCGTGCCAAGGGTCACTCTGTAATTTGTATGTAAGAAATGCAGTGGGTACCAGGCTATAATAGTAATATTATTTAATACTTGTAATAATTAATAAAAATTAGCACATTGTAGCTCAGAAAGATGTGATTTTTAGTGCTCTGCTGCCAGCAACTCAGCTGCCTCCCGGGCAGTTTTGAATTAACCCACGGGAGTCATCTCCATATTGTCAAGGGTGTATGCTCAGAAAAGACACTGAGCAGGCTGCCCAAGGTACATGCTTGGAGAATGTGAAAATGGAGGGAACTGGGGAAAGATTGGAAGGGTCCAGACAAAGGGTTCATGTTGTCCATTCTCTGGCTCTGTGGAATTTGAATACTGGTAATAGCGGAGCCTCTCCAATTGGATTATTCTTGATAAAAATATATTTGCGTAAGCATTTATACAACCAGTATTTTTGCAGGCCATTAATACACTCATCATTTTCTTCCATAACAAATTTATGTCTAATTTTTTACTACTACAGTCCAAAGGGTCACTTTGAGTATTACATTAAAGGTTCAAAAAATGAATTAAAGAAAAACAAGTGAAAGACCAAGTAAAATATTTAGTGCTTTCCTCACTTTGGTCTTCATGAAATTGTAATCAGTTAATTTTTTGTAATCAGTTAAAGTGGAAGGGCTTGCAAGCCTGTTGGAAGAAGGTCTCAGAATTCTGAGTGATCTTGACAAAACTGCAGGAATGATTCAGTAACAAGAAGACCAAAGCGTTACTTTTAGGAAGGAGAAATAAGTCTTGAGTACAAAGTGTAAAGTCACTGGTTAGGGAGTTGCACCATCTGAAAGGAGGAGGGTGACAGAGAAATAGAAGATGAATTTGAATTATTGTAATTGAATGGCAAAATCAGGAGATATTTTTCTGAAATGTGTAACTAGGAATGTTGTGTTTAAAACATGAGAGAATTATTACAATTTACCTCAGGCTGGTAATATTAAAATGGATAACATCTCTCGCTTCAGGGTTTACTTCAAGAAAGATACAGGTAACTTGATGAAGTTTTGGAGGAGAGCAGTCTAAAGATAGAGTAATCAATGGTTCTTCATATCTTCATGTCATAGGATTTTACTCACAGCAAAAGATTTAAATTAGATTGTAAAGAGTTTTTCTAACTACAGGGATAATTAGTGCATGGAACAGACTGTCTAGGTCGTGAAACCTCTTTCATTAGAGACTTTAAAGACGTTCTCATAATCTGTCGAGGGATGTGTGGTCAAGATGACATCAGTGATGTGAGTGTATGGGGTAAATATCTGTGAAGAGTAGTTTTGGTCTATGTCAGTGTATACTTTGTCAGTGTTCATTATTATCTCTTATGGTCCCACAATTACCTCTTGTGGTCCCTTACAGCTCTTCATTCCTTATGGTTCTTGCTTATTTGGTCTTGTGTGCTTCGTCTAATTACCTCTGTATTTTTAAATTTCTGTAAAAATGTAAAACAACAACAGCAAAACCATGCTTCATATGAGATAAAAAATGTGCCTCATATGAGATATGAAATTTTCAAGTATTGAAATTTATATTTCCATTGAGAGTTTGTGAAAGTGGTATAAAATATGAATTTCGTGTTGGAGCAGCTTAAAATATGCACGCAAATTTTTTGTACTTCACATTCAATTCAGAAAAACACTGGTGTGTTGAAGAAGTCAAGAGAAAAACTACAAAAGTGATAAGGAGATGGCAAATAATTATTTGCTATAATCGAGTGAAAGATCTAAGGCCATGGTGCAGCAAAAAAAAAGAATGCTGAAAGGTATAAATAGTTACGCTGACATCAGGGTTAGCACATCGTTTGGTTAAATGCTCCCCTGGGTAAGAATTGATTAAATCATATCTAAGATTGGGAAAGGTACATGATGATGCCCTGTAAATATTTAAAAGGTAAAAAAACCTAAGGGAAAGAATTTTGAGTCAGTATAGGAAACTATTAAAAACTAATGGAGTGAAAGAAAATACGACCTTTGTGCAATATCAGGAAGTTAAAAATATCCAATTACACTTGAGGATGAAGATTTGATCATGAGATCAATAGAGTTGAGAATAGTTTTCCAAGAGTAGTGGTGCATAAAAACATAAAGGTCATATACGAGGTCAGAAATATGTCCATCTATAACAATCTCGTGGCCATCAGCAGATGTTTATGTTAGAAAATAAAAACAGGATGAGAATAAATAGAAGCTACACTACTTAACATTTAAAAATCAGAAACAAACATTAGTAGAAAAAATACTGTAAATACAATGCAGTTCTAATTGTTGGAATGGGGTACATGACCTAACTGTTTTTTCATTCTCCAATTTCAAAACATCAGTCTTAGGAAATGTGATTTCATCATAAAATTAATTGAATGAAAAATGTATTCTAGAATGCTGTAAGAATTCTATTTTGGGGAGTCATCGTGTTGGTATTGGGTGATGCTTCATTGTGGTAGGGAACACCACAACAGAGATTATTCCTCATTATTCCAGTATCTATGCATATTTTTGCTTTTATTTGTAGATCTACTGTTAAATACAGGTGCTGGGAAGACATCATATTGACTCCAGCTTCTCTGGAAACAACAGGAAAAAGTATTTGCTAAGTAGAAATTAAGTTTAGACTTATTACTAAAGAACAAATAACAGTAACTATTAGTATGAGGTGAAATTTAGAGTAGTCCCATACAGGAATAATTCAATAAAATGCATAGTAGTTATTGTGTTGTTTCATTGTGAAATTGAGGTTTATAGTGTTATTTGCAAAGATCTGAAATGGCTAAGAACATCCCAGTATCAAGCTCCTTATTTAAAGACATTTTTACAGGTATATTATTTCTGGCATTAAAATGATAAAATTCTCTCACACATTATGCACAGACTAGAGGATGAAGATGGCTTTAAACTTGCAAGAATTAATATACAGTTCTCTATGTGAAATTTCCTACTAACCATCACAACACTTGTAAGTACTTCATATGATAAATATCTTATGTTTTCAGTATATATACTTTTGTACTGAAGTGATTATGATAATCTGGCCTCCTAAATTTCAAAATATAAAATCATAAGTTTCCTTTTATTCTAAGATAGAGTGCAATTGCACAAGAAATATTTAGATCCAAAGGACTGTGACAACATTAGCAGAGATGCTGGACATTTGTATCAAATATCTATTTAAATTGTTCATATTATGCTTCAAATCATAAATAATAGAAGATTCATCTAGATACCATGGTAATAGGTGCTACAGAAATTAGTAAAAAGAAACAAATATTTGACATGTGTATATCCATATTTAGGCAAATTGATGATTTCTGGCACCGTTATAAATTTCTACATTGTATAGAAAGTTTGCCAGCAAGGAACAGAAGGAGTATTGACTTTTTACTATAATGACATTTCTGTCAAATTAATTATAAACTTGGGAAATATTAATCTAATTGAATAATACTGCTAAAAGAAAAATAGTTAGGTTTTTTTTCCTGACAGTTTAATGGTTCACAAAAAGGGAAGGACTTGAAATACAAGAGTATTAGAGAAAATAATTGCTAGTATTATAATAATTCATGTGACTATTGTTGAAAAGTATTAAAATAGCTATTCACCTATTAAAACGCCATCTGACAACTGTGAAAGTAATTTATTTTTTACTACTAATAAAGAAAGTAATATAAATAAATAATAAATGTATATGATACTTATTAATTTATTATCAAAACACGTGTTGATCAGCAATCTATCATGTTTAAAATCTTGTCACGACACAATAAAAATGGCAATAACCAAATTAAAATGTATAAACAATACTAACAGGTCCTGACTTTTGCTCAAGGCTGCTTTGGGCCTAAGAAACTGATTGACTGACTCTTAAATATTAGGATGGGCTTTCTATGCTGTAACTATATTAGATTCGGGGGGAGTTGAGGTATCTAGAACTTGATTAATTTCTCTGCAGGTTCTGGATCTGACTGTGTGAAAAAAATTGCACCACTAGTGAAAACAGCATGAAGCTTGTTTTTTGTTAGATTTACAAGATGGAAAATAATTGGTGCTGCTTTAGTATTTACAAATTTCTCTTGAGAGACAGGTAATATTCACAAGCAAAAAATTGATTTTTCTGCCTGTGGGTAGGTGGGTAGTACTGCAGCAATTTGGGTCTGGTTGTTAACTATACAATAAAATTAACCCCACTCTAAATTCTTTGCCATATTCCTGAGTTGGATGTTGGAAGGAGAGCTCTTTTGCAACAGTGGCATGCTGTGATTGAGATCTGCACACACCCTTTTACCATGAGTCTTGTTGTTAATCTGGGCTTTCTAAAAATATAGATATGCTTGATTATCTGTCCCTGTTCAGGAGTTAGCTTTCTGCAGGTTTTTCTAAACGGAAGTTCTTACTCTGTGCTCTGAAAGAGCTTTGTCTGTGTAAGGATGCAAAGTATATTAGAGGGGGATGGTTTTAAAAGCAACTGATACTTCTGAATGATACATTACAGAGAACTGTATTCCACTTGTAATGGCAGTATTAACTTCACCCTTATATCAAACACTTGTGCTTTTGGTATAAAAGTATTATCAATTTGTTTTTCCCATTGTCTGTATAAAATGTATTAATGTGCTATGGCTACATGTTGTTTGTTTTTATTATCTTTGTCACATAGTAAAGATAGTGTAAGAGTTACACAGAAATGTCTCTCTTCTCCAGAAATGTGTTTATTTAGGTATTCATTTGCAAGTTCTCCATATATTGATTCATCACTGAAGCAGGCAACCCTTGTGTAAAGGAGGCCTACATAAATAATACTGTAAATATATAAAAGACGTTCATCAGAGAGTAGCTAAATGAACCCTGCATAATAAGAAAATGGTAAACTACTTTGTATTAATTGCTAAAAGCAGTGATTCTATTTGACAGAGCACTGAACTGAGACTTAGGAGATCATATTCACTGGCTAGAGCAAATTTGCTTATCAGCTTGCCTCATTTTCCATATCTATATAATAGGAAAAATGTTACTGACTTTCTTTGTAAAGCAGGTTTAAGATTGAATGCTGAATAATGCCATATATGAGATATGTATTGTTTATAATCTACTGAACACAGAAATACAAAACCAAAGTGACACTTTGTGTCTAGAAACTATCTGGAGTAAGGACTTGCAAGCCTTCAGGAGAGCGCATTCCAGATTTATGGCCTTTAAAAAGCACTGATAGAAATTTAGAGTGCTTAAACCAAGGAATCAATAATAACAGGAATCACATAGCTATGATGTTCATGATAGGACACAGAGAGAGGACTGTAGCTCTGTACCAGTGCCCTGAATTGCTTTCAATTTATTCTTCAGTCCAAACAATAACTGTTCCATTATATAAATCATGTTTAACTTCTGTACAGCTTCTGAAGTTTTTAAGTGTTGGCTATATTTTAATTTGATTTACATATGGCAAAGAATTAAGATGTACATGCCTGTTTTGTAAACACAGTGGTTATATTACTCATTTGAGAAATAAAGTAGTCTGTACATAGGTAAAAATTGCTTCAGAAGATATTCATTCTTCTTACTTTGTTGCTTACTATTGGTACACTGATCCCTCATTACATCACACAGGATGAGTATGATTGTGTGTGAATCCTCTTACAAGTATCTTCTCCAGCATTACAGGTACAATGTATCATTCTCTTTCCCAACAATTCTACATAGATTTAGTTCCAAAACCAGATATTCCCTGAAAAGGCAATCAGTTCTATACCACTCATTCTCATGTCCTAGCCCATTCAGTCAGGGTGGTTATTTAGAACATCTTCCACAGCACATCTCAATGAGCTTGATGAACACAGGGAAAATAGAAATTATGATTATGAAAGGCCATCTAAGATTTCTTTCCTGCCCACAACAGCTTCATTATGCTTTGACACTTCCTGTTTGTGTTCTGCTCTTCCTTAGCTTCCTGAGTCACTTTCTAGACCAATCTATCATCAATAGCTTTCTGGTGTGATTGCCTGAAAATATGTTTATGTAGGTCAGCTTCTTGTAATACAAAATTTGAGAAACAGAAGTAAAACGAAGCCTGATTAAAGTTCCTCTTAAAACCAAGTGTGCTAATTTAGATAACACTCTCCCTACAGTTTTTTAGAGTACATGACTCTTTCAATTTTTGTTTTGGTTGATTAATCAATATTTTCTTAGAAAGATCTATTGCTCTTAAAGGAATGTGTTTTATTAAAGACAATTCTTAAGGAAAATGGTCTAATGATTCCTTACAGAGAAGCTTCTTTTCAGTTACACTTTTTGTGTATAGAACTATGTGGCTTTATCTCAAAGACTGCACATGCATTTACACTACATGGCCAGAGTATTTCTTTATAGATTGCTTCTGTTCTTGAATATCTTATCTTCCCATTAAGTAATATTTATTACCATGAATACTTATAGAGGACCTATTAAACTGTGATGAGTATCTAAGGGAAGAGAAGCAAAAAAATTACTATGGTTATCATGATCCAAATGACAATTATTTGGTACACATCCATAACAAAATGTGTAAAAAGAGGTGACAATTGTTTATGTGAGGAGCAGTGTACAAACTTAGCCTTCATTAGACCATGATGTCTACAACGTTACAGCAAGACTGTCATTTAGTGTTTGTACAGAAAAAAATTGTTTACCAATTAAGTTGTAGCCAAGGTCAGTGAGATGGAAGAAAAACGTGAGAGAAGTACTTAGTATTAAATACAAGCTGTAGCCAGAAATCTACTGTTTTGACATGGGTCAGCTTGTGTTTCATTTCTCCCCCTTTAATTTTTGGAATAATACATTATTTGATGCAGGTACATTGGTTCATGTGCTATAACCAGAAATATAAAGATTTTTTCCCTGGCATTTGACATAGTTCTGGAATCAAAGAGTGAACTTCTGCATTTCAGCATTTATTAGGGATTACTGTATATGTGTGATGAATTTTGTTTTGTTGGATAGAATGCTGAATATTTGTGTTAATATGCATACCAGACAGGTTATTCATATGTGCTGGTTCATACGCAGAACTATAATTGCACACTCATTTCTTGACTTCACTGCATTAAAATTCTCAGCCACAATGTTTCATGAATGGGTTTATTGCCCTAATAAGTTTCAGTGAACCCCAGTAAAAGAGTATTAACTGTCATAAGTAGATTTTAAAAGTTTAGATATAATAACATGTAGTTAAAATATTTAATTATTGTAGTATTTTGTGCCTTCCAGAGACTGTAAGAGGTGTAAGAGGAGTGAATTTAAGGTAGTGAGACAGAACAGACAGATATTCTCTTCACAGAGGTTCCAAGTGATACATCCATTACTATTAGAAATAGGCTAGAGTCAAATTTCCAGAAACACTTTTTTCCAGAAACACTTTTTTTTCCAGAAACACTCCAAAAAACCACTTTTTTTTTTACTGTAAGTCTGATTGAACACTGAAACAACTTGCCCAGAGAGAGTATGGAGTGTCCACCTCTGGAGATATCAAAAACTTGACTGGACATGGTCCTGAACAGCCTGCTTTAGTTCACGCTGCTTGAGCAAGGAGGCTGGACTAGACAACCTCCAGAGGTCTCTTCCAAACTCAACTATTCTGTGATTCTGTGAATATAAAAACAATTACTTTGTTGCATCAAAAAGGACAGTGTTTAAGCATTACCCAACTAACAAATCCCTTAATCAAAGAAAATGGATTATTGTTTTGCAAATGCTCACCCAGAATAAAAAGGACTGTTCTTACTCAGGAACAGTAACTGATGACCTCTACTTTTTTATTTTAATTTGTGATAATATGGGATAGTGTTAATGCTTATAAACTTGAAAATGACAGTGCATTGTAAAAATGCTTTGCATAATTCTATATTTGAAACTTCAAGCTATATTGGAGATTTTATTTCAGTTCACTCACATACAGAATTTGCATGAATGTTCTGAAGTAAATGCTAGTAAATACTAAATATATTTTTCCCCTGCTCTTCGAAGCATGGATTCTCTTACACACGTGCTCTTCCTAGCATGTTATCTCTTCCTAGAAATGTTATTAACATGAAAAAAAAATTGATAAGATCAGTAATCACAATAAATTATTTGATCAGTCTATAATATAGATTACATTAAGGCTCATGTACTGTTGCATTTCCAATAATAAACATTTATAGCAATTATTTATATGAAATAACCATACTGGGTTCCCATACTGCATTTATCGTTAGGTTCCCACAGAGATGAGACAGTAAATGTAAAATTCAAAAATTCATACCAGGTTTTATTAGAAGGCATTCAAGGACCTTCAGCATTTTGACTATGTTAAAATACTCTGTCAGTTCTCTGTGTGGTTACTAAGATTAACTGCCTTTTCTGTGATTCAAAGAGCTTTAAATGTACTCAGTCTGTATGTGAATTTTCTGTACGTGCATGCTTGTTGCACAACAGTAAACTATAAACTATTTTGTCCACTGTGCATAATTTTCAAAGCTTATAATAAATGCTAATGTTTTCTTATCTCCTTAAATAAAGGTTTTTATTTAAGATGGAGAAATTTTATATAAAATGGAGAAAAACAGGGAAGCCAGTGGGGTGAGAGAGTCTGATTGCATCTTCCCTTTTTCGTGCAGTGCATATGATAGTTTCTTGCTGTAACTGTGGACCTGAGAAATGGGATTGGAACAGTTCTTCTAAGGGGAGGGAGATCTGATTTTTCTTCTTAGCATCTATATGTTTGTTCTGATCCCTATTTCACAATACAGAAATAGAAGACAGGATATTTGCTTTGCTTGTATTGGTTGCAGGCATCTAACTTGCTTATTTTACTAGTTTTAAGAAATATGTACATGATTAATAGAATTCTAGTAGACAATGATTTTTAATGCAGCTGTTACTTAAAATTCAAATGGTTACTTACATTCTTACAAATATTTTGGCGCAGATTTCAGGGACATTTTGATCCTTGACTCATTGAAATGAGTGGGAATTAGGAAGTCAACAAGTCTGTGCAAAGCTAACCTTAAATCCTCAAAAATTCTTGTATGGTAGGATAAAACCAATAAATACAGAAACTAAAACAGTTGGGTCCAAATGCTGCTTTTATTTACCTTCTGTGCAGTAAAAGTGAAGAAATTGCATAATGGGCAAACCTTTAATTCTTTTAATTCATAAAAAGTACATGAACTGATGAAGATCACGCAGAAAAATCCACTGCATAGTCATATTAGAAATGATAGAGTTCTGGGCCTTGTGCTTAAACCAGTAGGTCATATTGCCTCATTTAACTCATGAAGGTACTAGGATTAATTAAATGAATTACTTGGCATCTCAGTCTGAAGGCTGGGAGCAAGGATGTCTCAGCTGTGTCTGTAGACTCCATCACTGAATTACCATTTTTGCCATTTACTTTTTTTGAGGCCCTATAAGGTAATGCTTCTGCTCTCTTGAAAAATTTTAAACAGTAATATGCCAATGTTTTAGTATATAAATAGTATGTATTGGGTGTATGTGTGTTTGTGTCAATTTATTTGTTATACGTAACATTAGCAGGCCATGCAAAGTGGTGTAGTATTTGCTCTTAAGAAGTCACCAATTGCTATTGGTTATTACATAGTGAAGTGCAATAATTTCCCTCTATACTTAGTTTAGGCACTGAAGCAGAGAACAAGATAACATTTCTGTCAGAAATTGGCTGTGTAATTCACTAGAGAGAGAGGCACAGAGAGAGAAACTTTCCTCTCATTTTCAGAGGTTGTACCTATGTGATCATGTTAGCATCTGAGCTAGGGTTTAAATTCAGACTTAGGCCAAGCAGTACAGAGTCTCCACAAATATGGGAAGGTGAGCTAGGCTGTATTTCTGCATGGTGCAACATTGACAAAAGTGATAGAAAGTTCAACTGCAAAATTTTTTTTGCTGTTTCAGGTGCAGCCAGGAGGAGCCCAGCTTGTCATTCTGACACGAGGCTATGTTTACATGGCTAGCACTAAGAGTAATGATCTCTTTAATAGTAATGTAAACAATTAGATATGAACATCACTGAAAGACAATAAACATGGAACTCTACAATGGTAGCTATATTCGCCACCATTTTTTACTGTGTGGCTATGCTCTGAAAGCTAGCAGAAGACTGCTTATGGTAGTCAAGAGTTATTCTTCACGTTGTAAAACACTGGAGAAAAAATTTAAAGCAAAGTTATTTCTTTGCAACAAAGTGGGAGTGAAAAGGAGGAAACTTCCTGTTGCTTTGAGATGTTGTGAAATACATCACATTTCAAAATACTACCATCTTTTTTATGTTTTAAACCCACCAAACCCACTAAAAAAAGAACACTAAAGTTGCAGTATCTCACATTTAAAAGTTAGGCTGCAGTTTTAATTTAACTGTGTGATAGGATACTGCTTTGTCCCACTAGGGAGGAAAAGAGATGATTATTTGAAAGTCTTAACAAGACTGATATAGTAGGGATTTACAACCAGGTGATATAAATGGAGGGTGGGGAAGGCAGAGGATTAGAATTGTAGAGTATTCTGCTTTTACAGTCCTTAGAGTGAAGGGTTAATTTTTGAGACTGAGGGCTTGATGATAGTGGGAACTCTTGTAGAGGTATGAGGATTTTCTGTCTTGTTAATGGTGAGTCACTTTAAGGTTATGATAACAAGCCCGTAATTGATAAAAGGAAAAGATATGCAAAATAGAGGTAGGACAAATACTGGGTATGGACTGCACCTCTCAAAAGCACGAGGACTAATTATGGACTGCTGTGGAGCTAGAGTGGTTGCTGTGCTGTGGATTGCCCATGCAGCCTTCCTTGTGAGCACACATTGTTGTACAATCTTTAAATATGTAATCTCACATTGCTTTCTCATAGGAGATAAGAATTTAATCAGTAGTGATCCAGTATTTTGTTTTATCATGTTCAATGTGTGGTCCCAGGCTACAGTATACACTGTTTACTATATGCTATTTAAATGCTGTGCTGAAGGCAGAATAATTAACTTCCTCATGGGCTTTTCTATAGCACTCATTGTGGTAAGATTGGAGTGTCTTACAATGTGAAATAAATTGCCACCTTAATGCATGTTTGTTGAGGAGAGACTATTTCTGCTCCCAAGCATAGACAAATGTCAGGCATATTGTATATGCCCAGTTTGAAACATCTGAGACTTGATTTCTTTGAGTACTTACCAGTATACAATACTTTATTTGATGTATAGTTCCCATTTTCTTCAGTTGCAGCTGAGACTATTCAGCCATTCTGCAACTCTCAAACTGAAAAGATGACATCAATAGGGAACACCTGTGAGAATCGCCTGCTCAAGTTGCTTTCACTGTGTTTGAAATTTCTGGTGGAGAAAAGCGTTATGTGTAGCTGTACTTTATATAAGTGGGAACTTGTGTGCTCCTGCTGTCATGTTTAGGCTTAGATGCAGTGGTTTACAATGCTCTGAGAAGGCAAATGTTTGGAATTGTTTATGATTTTTACTAAGTTGGGGTAGGTGAGTAAAATTATGGAAAAAACTTTCAAAATGGCTTAACAATGTAGAAGCCCAACTCCCATTTTCAAAAGCACATAAATTCCTTATGAGCTTAGGTGATTTCAGAAAATTACTTTCTCTTTTATTCTGCAATAAAGATGATGAAATAATATCTATATCACTGTTGAAGGACAAAAATTCTAATTTGAATGTTATCTGCATGTAATTTCTAACAATACTCCAAAATTTAGTTGAAAGCTATTAAAGAAACATAGCTGAATTAAATAAATGCAATATATCTGCCTTGTGAGTAATATATAATGATAATTTTTTATCTATTAGGTAACAAAACTGAATCTTTAGAGAAAGTGAATACTTCTTGAGACAACATTGTTGACTTTGCTGCTAACATCAGAAATTTTCAGTCTTATATTCTTACCTGAAACACTAAAGTAAATCAGCTTGTCCGAAAGAGAAGAATACTTATTTGACTTAGAAAAATAACTTTGCAACTTGTAAGTGTAAATGAACGTCTTGTACCATTTTAAACTCTGTATCGAATATATTGCAGGCAAAGGTATACCTGGTGAAGACCTAGTACTACAGGCCACCATGAATATAACACCACAGTAGAGTTGAAAACTGATTATTTCTTAAACTGCTGCATGTAGTTGGTGTATTAACATCTGATTACTGCTAACAGCCTAATATAAAGAAACTATATAAATTGCTTCTCAAAACTACGTAGCAAAGGATGAAATAGTACAGGCAATATCACTTGTGAAACTGAAGAACATTTTTGTAATTAGGAACTAATTCATATGATGCATAATGTAAAAATGTGCTTGATTTTAATTCTCTTTCTATAGTTCTTTTTTCTCTATTCCAGATTTCATATGCTTGTCATTGCCCTTCAATACTTGTGTTTGCTGTAATGCTTCTCTGAGGTGTTTGAAGAATATGCTAATATAAAGCGTAATATTTTATCATGCAATAAATAAATTACATTAGCATAACGCTCAGTTTGAACCAGCTTTTGACTGTGAACTGACCTGAGATCACCAAACTCACTTTTGCAGTATCTTTCAGGGATTGTGGTACTGGTCTGATTACCTTTGTACTTTTAGTCTCTTAAACTTTTGAAATACAATCAGTAACTCAGCTATACAACATAGCTGCAACTAAAGCTTTTCAGAAAAATATAACAGAGCTTAATTCATCTGGTCTGCCTTCTTACATGACATCAATCTTGCATTTTATCTGTTAATGATAAACTGTGTTTAATCAAAATGTATCTCCTGAAAACGTATCTGATCTTGATTCAAAGTTATCAGTCAATGGAGGAAATCATTACCAAATTTGGTGATTTTTTCCAACCTTTGCTTATTAAATAATAAAAAAAAAAAAGTCCAGGTTCTTAAGAACTGTCTGGCTTCTGTTTCCAGATACTTCTCTAACCATCACTTAGAAAAAAGTATTTATTTTTCCTTTGGAAAGGTTTAATGTACTGTATTTTTGTCACTTCTCTTTACACTGGCAAAGTTGTGCGTGGTAAGTCAGAGTACAATTTTATTATAAAGCAGCACTAACTCCCTGGAAGAGTTGTGCTTGAAACAGGTACCTTATGCTGGTTCTGTAGCGGAAGAAGCTACCTTGGATAAAGGCCAGAGTATAATGTAAAACTGTTTGTATACAGAGCTAATGCACTGTAATTCATACTCTATGAAATGACATTTTAACAGTATGGTAACTTCTTGGTCTATGCTTGTGTTTGCTCTTTTTTTTAATTAAAAGTACTGAGCTCTGACAGTTTTGCTGTAAGGTATTTCCAACTTTCGAATCGTTTTGGGAATTCAGTTTTCAACATCCACTTTAAAATAGGAACTCTAGAATTGTGTACACAGCCCAAATATCAGGCTTTCCAGTGTCTTATATGGAATTAATGTAGCTCTTCTTTTATTCTTTATTTCCCTGTTTATGCATTCAAGAGTCAAATTTGCCCCTTTGCAGCACTGTATGGAGTTCTAATGTTAAATTGCTCATCCAGTATGAACTCAGTGTTTCCTAGGTCGCCAGTTTCTGTGATATGATATATACTTAGTGAAAAGTTTGTGTTCCTTATGAATTTTTGTACATATAAAAATTATATCATTTAATATATGTACATGAGCCAAAATAGGTGATTCGGTTAGCTTCTGTAGCTGTTCTGTCCTTTGCATTATTTGCTTGTGTTACCTGCAAATTTTATTAGCAGACTGAATCCCTGCATTCATATGTATGATGAATATGTTCACCATCGGGTTGCACATTAATCTTTCCAACACTTCTCTAAAATTACTGATAGGTTTCACAGAGTAATTACCAATAGGGAATCACTACCAAGTTAGCTGTTTCCTAGTACACCTAATACATGCTTTGCTGATGTTCTATAAGGCTAATTTTTGAGTTAGTTTCATGAAGTATGGATTGAAATAGTTTTAAAAAGTGTAAGTATATTACATGTGAGATTAACATGATCAACCACACTTTTAGATTAAAATAATAAAATCATTTTTGACAAGTCCCATTTTCTATAAAATAATTTTGACTGGCATTATTTATGTTCCCTCCTTTAATTCTTTATCAATTGAATCCCCTATCAGCTTTTTCCTCTAACCTACTCAGGATTAATGGGGTCAACCTGGGTCATCTGCCTTGACCTTTATGAATATTTTCATGGTCTTCTAAGACTGTAAGAACTTAATTTCCCCCCCAGTACTGCCAGATTTATTAAAAGCAGCACCCAGTGGTAGACCACTCCAGTGTCTCTTTAAGTCTACTGGTCATAAGTTTTTAAGAGTAACTGAATGAAAGGATATTTATCCAAAATAACTCTAGTGTAACACTCTGAAGCACAAAAGGTCTGAATCATTCAGTTAGATCTAGGCAAAACTGTACAAAACCCATGACTGGTTTCAGATTGTCTGGACATCATGGATTGTACTGTGTTTTTTCAGCAGTATGTTCTTTGACATTGTGCTGGTTTTGGCTGGGATAGAGTTAATTTTCTTCATAGTAGCTGGTATGGGGCTATGTTTTGGACTTGTGCTGAAAACAGTGTTGATAATTGAGGGATGTTTTTGTTACTGCTGAGCAGTGCTTACACAGAGTCAAGGCCTTTTCTGCTTCTCACCCCACCCCACCAGGGAACAGGCTGGGGGTGCACAAGAAGCTGGGATGGGACACAGCTGGGACAGCTGACCCCAAGTGACCAAAGGGATATTCCATACCATATGACATCATGCTCAGCATATAGAGCTGGGGGAAGATGAAGGAAGGGGGGGACATTCGGAGTTATGGTGTTTGTCTTCCCGAGTAACGATTACATGTGATGGAGCCCTGCTTTCCTGGAGATGGCTGAACACCTGCCTGCTGACATGAAGTACTGAACGAATTCCTTGTTTTGCTTTGCTTGCGTGCGTGGCTTTTGCTTTACCTGTTAAACTGTCTTTATCTCAACCCATGAGTTTTCTCACTTTTACCCTTCCAATTCTCTCCCCCATCCCACCGTGGAGAGGAGTGAGCAAGCGGCTGTGTGGTGCTTAGTTGCTGGCTGAGGTTAGAACACGACAGACATTCGGGACCGATTCCAGCCCTGAATTTCCTTATGGTTCTCTCTACTACAGGAAAATAGAGTGGTTTCCAGCAACTCCATCTAAGATAACAAATGCCTGTCATGTGTTCTGCTATCTCTAAATCTGCATTTACAAGATTTATAATAGGCAATTGTTAATTTTGTTTGCTGCAGACAGCTTGCTGAAGAGAAATGGATAAGAAAGGAAATAAATTCAGTATTTGTTGCAGAGTGAAGAAAGTGCAGGAAAGTACACTTTCACCAGTCTTTTATCATTGAGTCTGCTGTGCTTTGGCCTTAACATCATTCATTCCTGTCCTGAAAGTGATCAATCTTCTTTTTGGACGACGTTAAATTCATCACGTCTTTTGCTCCTTGCAGACCATTAGGGAATTGCTATAGAAATACAGTTTATATTATTACTTACCCATGCAATCCCTGCAATAAAGTTATCTTCATACACAGAATGAACATCTTGACTCTGTGTTAATGGCAAAATCATAATTTCATTTAAGTAGGGAAAGGATTTTTCTCTAAATCTTAATTCATTGTCAGGCCCTTCAGTTTTCAAGGAAGAAGAGAAGATGGTTCCCTAATGAAATTGAATTGACTTTTTTTTTTTCTTCTTCAGATGGAAATTGTAATTGCCACTGACCAGTCTTGAACATATTTATTGTTCTAAATCATTCACAATTACACTGGGAAAAGGATTGCTGCAGCAACACTGTGTCTTGCTAAGGTTAGGTTAGGAGCCAACCTGTAGAGGAAGCTGAACAGGAATTCCAGCCCTAACTCTTGACTTTCCCTTTTGTGACTCCTCCTGTCTTTTGTGTTTATACCTGAGTCTTGACAGAATATTGATCCACTCTGTTAGCCCATGGCAGTAGGCAGATTTCAGTCGGATGTGGAACACATGGGGGAAAAAAAAGTGTGGGAAAAATTACAGCAGCAGAGTTGTATTGGTAGATTTTGATATAGAAAATTTGAATATCAGTAGGTGGCAATTCATATATTCTCACTGGAAAAAAGTTGAATTTATTAATTTATCTCAGGTGTAATCACTGATTTGTCATTATTGCCTGGCATATTACATTTTCAGGGCTTGAAACACTAGTCCTTTATCTCTTTTCTCTGAAAAGATTTTTTTCTTTTTTTAAAGGAAAAAAGACACGTGTATACCATATTAGGTGCTGGATGTGTATTATACTACATTTATAATAGAACATAATTTTATTTTAAGCAGTGCCTTTCTTAAAATTATTTTGAAAACATTAGAGGCCCTTAATGAGTTAAATACTGAAGTACTCCACAAGCTCTCTGAGTCACTTTGTATATTCTTGACAAGAGCTCAAGCAGAATGCTGGTTGTCAGAACTGCACTGAGAAAAGGGATGCTTTTCAATGCTAAGACACAAGTTTAATCTCCTATTCCTATTTTAAAAATGGTGAACTATCTTTAAGCACACCTGAGGAGTCACTTTCTGAAGCTATGATTCAAATTGCATTGTAGCCAGGTCTGTTTTTTATGGTACGATGTGCGTGTGCTTTTTCTCGCAGTTCTTTTTTCCCCAACTTTTCCACTATGCATGTTTCTGTTTTATTTTGGCATTGGTTCTGCAGTACTACTCAGACACGCTCATAGGAGCCCACACAATGTGAGGTAGGTGCAGCAAATTGCACAATCAAGTCCATTAAATAGAATTGCACTTCCATAACAAAATATGACAGCTGTCATTTAAAACTGAGAATTCCTTTTACCAACAAGCATATTTTATTCTGAGACAACATCAGAGAAGATCTTCTCCCATCAAAAAAGATAGAAAAATAGAGAATATAATAGAGGTTATTTTAATCTGGTTTAATCACCTGAAGAAATAAATGGCTTGGATATGAATTGATTTGTATGTTTGGTGTCACAAAGGGAGGGAAGACAATTCCTAGCAAGTGACCCACACTTCTGTGGCATTAAATTTGAAAAGTAAAATGGGCTTTAGAATTTTATTTTAATTATTCCATCTGGTTCATACAGAAACTCTTCTAGACTAAAAACTCTGTGCAGCATAGGCTTAAAGTTCTACATGACTGTTTGTGCTATGTTTGGGTTATTGGGACGTATTCCAGCACTGAGCTGTGCCTGATTATCTGCCAGAAAATCTAAGATAATCATAGGTAGAACACAGAAAGTGAACTTTCCTCTGCATTTTGGCCTTTTCATACAGTCTGTAAATAAAGTAATTCTGAAGCTCTGTACAGCAAAACTCATAGGCGGACTTCCAAGAATAGTTGGTGGCATTTTTATTCCTTCCTATGCCTTTTATGAATAACCATTATGAAATGCAAATTATACTGATAATTCTGCATATGCATATATGCTTTTGATGGAGGGCAGCAGCCCAAAATTTGGCTAGCAAGATAAATTTTTAGTAGTTAGATTATGCAAAATAAATTAATATATGTATAACTGGCAAGTTCAATAAGAATGACAATGTAGTAGGCCAAAAGGATATATAGGTGCAACTTGCTAAAAGTGTAAAAAAATTAACAGTACAACCTCTTCAAACAGAAGCAGAAAACCTGTCAGATGGTCTGTAGGACTGGAAAATATTTGCAGTATAAAGAGAAGCTAAAAAAAGTTCACGTTGAAGGAGGTTAAGGAAGTTACCACACCAGGATCTATGGGACTCTCAAACTGAAGTTTCTGTAAGCTAAGTTTTAAGAGAGATCCATAAAATAGGTAATAATGTTTTGCCAAGAGATGATGGAAAGGGATATGTCAGATGTCTATTAAATTGTGAGTGGTACAGATAATTTTGCTGGATACTGCCCATTCTTTTTATCCAGCAGTGTGTTTCACAGAGCAAGTAAAGATCCTGGGGAATGTATTGCTACAACTTGTTTTGAAAGTGGGTTCTTGGAGTAGTTAGACAAATTAATGGAGGACAGTGCGTCCAAGGGCTATAAATAAGGCCATCTAGGTGCAACCACTTGCTCATGAAGTTCCCAAAGTGCTGACTACTGGAAGAGTACCCAGAGAAATACCATTCTGTAACTACCTCAAAATACCATTTCCATAATGCCCACTGACAGAGACAGGATGCCACGCTAGATGAACATCTGTCTGATTCAGTCCTGCTCCTGCTATGTTATGTTTACAAAGGAGCCATGTTACACTGAGAAAAAGTGTGTTTGAAAGACTTTAAATACTGAGTAATGGGCTGCTGAGTCCATTGAGGTTTCTGGTGGGTTATTACTAGCACTACTGTGAGTTAAGATATTTGATAAGACTACAAGTAATGTTCTGAGAGGAGGAGGGAATTTGGAATGAAATATGCAGATGATAATAAGTTACGAGAAATTGAAATTGCCAGTGAGGACCATGGCTTATTCCAAGGATCCTGAGGTCTAGTCTGAATTTCTTAGGTCTTCAGGCAAAGGTCCCACTGGATTAATTTTTGGGAAGTATTCTATAAAAAATGACATTATTTCTTCAGCTCTTCAAAATTTACCTCAAAATTGTCAAGTAAAACTAGTCTAATTTAATTGTATTAACTTCAGTGGGATATTTGCGTGTGTGAGGACTGTGCCGTACAAAGATTGCCTCTGTTAATAGAAGGGAATTATTTATTCCTATGGACACTTTCAAAGTCATAATGGACTTGAATGTCTATTTGAATCTCTCTGAACAAAAGACAAGATGCATGTACTACTGGTACATCTTAACCCATCTGTTTAACAGCTTTGTTTTACTGAGGCTTGCTCTGGTCCTCTGTGCTGGGGTAATTTTTGCCTGAGTATATGAAAAAAAGTTTTTCATAGATTATACATAGAACTGTCTCACAATAGCAGAGTTCATACCCTTGGAGGCCAGGCTCTGATATGAAAATTGGAGTATGAATTGACAAGTATTAGGAGAGAAATATCCAAGTTACAGAATTTCAAGAACCTTTAGCTTTGTTAAATAATAATTTATTTAATAATAAAACATCAACTGGCTGAGATTAGGAAGAACCATTCTGATGTAGTTTATTTTTCAAGATATTCACTTCATGCAGCTGCATATTTGTTCCTGTCACTCTGCTCAATATTAAATTTCATGTCTCTAAATGGTGTGAGTTGGTTTTATTTTCCTCAGTCAGA
The DNA here is from genome assembly GCF_018139145.2 of Gymnogyps californianus. Taxonomy (NCBI): domain Eukaryota; kingdom Metazoa; phylum Chordata; class Aves; order Accipitriformes; family Cathartidae; genus Gymnogyps; species Gymnogyps californianus. The sequence goes on along the minus strand of NC_059478.1, from coordinate 28,502,210 downwards.
GCCTTTAATGTTTATTTTATTGATTCATGCTAAAAAAAGGAAACAATGAAAGGCTTCTTCAGGATACTTGAAATCTGATCAGTTTTTTTCTTTTAAATTGGACGTGCAATATACCTGTTACTCTAGGATATGTGTCTCTAAATGCAAGTGGTTGGAGCATACATAATAATTTCCTGTTTTATTTGAATGTACATGCTCAGCATCCATATTTTATAAATGCTGACACCCTAAAGTTAAGTAGGCTAACATAGCAGTTTTGAAGCCATCATTTATGTTGCAAGTAAGACATTATTAAAGTTAAATAAGTGTTTCACAACTAACATTATCATGCACATTTTTCAAATACTTGGTATGATATTTGTAAGTACAGTACTAGCACATGACAGGGGTTTTTAAAGCATGGTCTGAATTCCTATCACTTTCTGTCCAATATTAATTTTATCCTTGTGCATATGATTAATATGCACATAATTAATAGGTGAGTGACAATACAAGAGGAAGAAGGCAAACAAAAATGGATTTCTTCAGATACTGTCTTAGGACTGTTGGAACGTATTACTACCTTTGTTTTGATTCAATTTTAATCACTAGGGGAAAGAACATTAAAAAAGAGATGTTTATTATGTGTCATATGGGTAATGAAATAGGGAGAAATATATAGTCAATACTCTAAATTTCTGCTTTCACTGAGTCATAACCTTCTTATACTCATTTCTGTAAGGTAAAATGAGATATGCTTATTTTCTGTTCCAAAGTGATTTCTTTTTTATACTGAAAGCATAAACAGAAATCCATAAAGATTTTGTGAGGGTAGAAAAAGATATTTAGATTTCAGTTTATTTTTGAATAACAGACTGAATCTACAGGTAGAACTAGCAGTTACAAATGAGCAGTGGGAAGAGAAGAACGAGGAGTGCACAAGTGCCAAAATATGTAGCTGTTTCTGCCTGCCTGGAAGTAGAAAGTAGATAGGATTTTCTCAAACTTGTCTCCTTAAGCAACTAAGAACTGAAAGTTGTTGTTGACTTGACTTTTGGTACTGCAGGTACTGGCTGGGGGCTTTGTAGGGTCCTGGTACCCCTCCTTTGGTTGCAAGTTCTGGCTGGTGTTACAGGAAGAGGTATGTATGTGTCTGTGAGGAGTCCAGTGCCCTGCCATACCAGGAAGGGTGGTCATTCTGAGGAGGGAAAACACTGCTTCTTGCTAAATTTAGGTGGCTCAAAAGTAGGGAGAGAGGGTGTCAAGGCAGTGGGCAGTATCATACAAAAGGAAGGTGAATTTTGGAAAAAGAGCCCCTGGAAGTTTCATATAATAAACTTTTAAGTGTCTAGTATTGGGACTTTACTACTAGGCTAATGGGATTACATAATAGTATATCTCTATAATTTTCATTTTTGAGGACTATTATGCAAGAGCTGTTATTTCATGCTTTGGTTCTTCCTTCCAGTAGTCTGCGTCTTGGGTCTCAGAGTCCCATGTTTTACAGATTGCTACTAAAGGCACCATATTTCATTCTAAAAGGATCGTAGTTTGAGAATGTTCAAAATATAATGTAAGTGAAATAAATAATGTGTATCTTTCATTGTATCACAAGGATAGGGTGCATTTTATTGCATATTCCTACTCACTCTATAAATTCCTGCTGATCTTTTTTTGACCGCTTCCTTTACCTGTTTCCACACAACTGACCACCTTCTTTCATACTGTTCCCTATGCTTGTTTCACACTCCTCCTCTCCTCTGTTAACTCCCTTCATAACAGTTGTTCTAGGTCCTCCCAAGCAGTGACACAATCCCTGCTGGTGAAATTTGCACTTAGTCCTGAAAGCTGGACAGCCATGCTGCTTTCTTTGTTAATAAACTTATAGGCTTTATAATTACTTTAGTAATAAAGAGTAATTTTAATTTTCCTTTAAAATACAACCATAAATAATTAAAGGTTAAGTAAATAAATTCTTTTTAGACAGGTTCTTCATCATGCAGGACCTAGAGTTCTTTATTCACATTAATTAATGACAGTATTAATACCTAAAAAGGAGTGTAAAAACTATAGGATCCTATTCTGTTTTGGGTTCTAAAATGATATCATCCAACTATTGCAAGATGAACACAGAGCTGAGTGACTAGAAGTCACACACTTAATGCACTTCTTTTATTGAACTTTTAGTAGGAACATCAGTAATTTGCACAAATGACTTCTGTTTGCATTAGAGATGGCCAAACTGTGTAAATTAGGAAATAAATGAATAAATGGAATAACTAACTCAGAGATACTGCATTTTGTTGTGTACTTTATTCTTTAATTGAAAAGGGTATTTTAATTTAATTAATGATGATGATCATGTACCAGAATGTGTTTTGGAGTACACCTTGTAAAAGAAAGGAAATTCAAACAACAGGAGAGCAACCTTCCTTCAGCACAAAGGGGCAAGGCAAGGACCATTTTTTGATCTTTTTGACTTTCAGGATATGTAGATTGCAAAATCTGAAAAAAGAAGAGTCTCTTATCCTAAGACTTGTTTGTTCTTTTGCAAATTACATCTTCCTTCTCTCCAGTCAAATCTAACAAAATCTTCTCACCAAGCCATTATCTTATTGTTTCTGTTTTCATCACCTGAATCGACAATTATTTAGTTAGAATCACTGCCAGTGTTTGGACCTCAGAGGTGTAGGATGCTGTAACTTCATTTGCAGACTTATCTCCATCTCCGTTTTACCTTGTACCAGACACATCTTTCCCTCCCTCAAAAACATTTAGCAAGACTTGTATACTAGCAAAATGTTCTTACATCTTAAACAATGCAACATCAAAATATATATAAGCCATTTCTATTCTCAGTAACACTGTTGGCATAACTGAGTGACTTTATTGAAGACAAAAGAGCCAATCTACTCTCACTAATTGAAAGCAGAATTTGACTTTTTTGTCTTGTGTTTCATCAGTTTTGGACCTTTTCTTGAAAGTGTTTCCTGTTACATTGCCAAAGTAACAAATAGAGGTACAGTTTATAACTGTTACCCTGGTTAACTTAGATTTTTTGAATTTTATTTTGCCAATGTATGCTTTGTATGGCAATGTGATGTATTCTAGCACTATTGCCAATATAATATGCCAATGAGTTAATTTTTTTAAGTTTACTTATGTCTGTAGTTGACATAACTGTAGTAGCAGGAACCCAACATCAGACAGACACGTTGTTCAATGGAGTCCTTTGTCCAGCTTAGGTAATTTCTTTCCATTCTCCCAAAGCCTCTCCATTCACTGCAGTTTGGTATGTATTTTCACTAATTTCTGTGTAGCGAGTTCCCTTTTTGAATAAGACAACTTAGCAGTTTAATCAACACCTGATTTCATAAGTTTGTTTCCCTGAGTGAATTATTTTCTTTAAACACAGCAAACATTTGTAATTTTTTTTGTAGAGTAACTAGTTTCTGTCCAACTGTTGTGTTAGCCATGTATGTACAAGATTGTGTTCGCAACCACAGAACTGTCTGAGCAACAGTTCTTTTAAACAAATAATTTGTTCCCTTATATTTTCTATTTTCACATTCTTTTGCATGATTGTTTTGTTCTGCGACTTTATATTTTCTTTTTGCCAGAAGAGAAATTACAGTAATAGAATTACAACTGTCAGCTATGCATGCATTGGCAAGAATAGTAAACTTTAAACTTCTTTCAAACTTTTCCTTCTGAGAGAAATAATGTATGTAAGTCCCACAACGACATTTCAGCTTCTTACCATGTGGCTGAAACAATGAGTCTTATCTAAGAATAAGAAAAGCTATAAAAAACACTGGAGGGTTTTCTTTGTTTCGTGTTTGTATTTTGAATAATAGGTGGCAAGACATGTTTGACATAAGACTGCAGAATGATTAGACTAAGGATTTGGAGTGCAGCTGCGCTGGTGATATTTGGCAGCCTTATTGACACATTGTATTGCCTCAGGCTAATGCTTCTTGCAGTTTTTCAGTCATTTCTTGCAGTCTGTTTAGGGAGAAAGCACTTAGACCTACATTTGAGCTGGGTTTGTCTCCAGCCTCTGTCTGTCTCAATTTGCGGTGGTGAACCAAAGCACATGGCTGCAGAGTTGACTAGTCTGCTTCTGGCAGCTAGGAGGAATACTTTCTCATAGAGCCAAAGGCCCTTCGTTGGCAACCTGCCCAAGACTTAATAGATGGATTATTTACTAGGTGATCGTTAGCTGCTTTTGCTTTTTCTGCATTTTACTCAAGTCATCCAAGGGTATGTTCTATCTGCTAGTTTTATTACAGTGCATCAACAGCTATTTCTGATATATGGCCAGGAATGCAGAATTATCAAATATTTGCCTACCCATGGTATCAAATGCTAAGGATACTTACTTTTTTCCTCTTAGCTAATTATTTTCTTTGCCCTTTCTGTGACTTCAGCTTTATTTCAACTGGACTAAGGTAATCTCTTTAACTGCCTTGATTTTGCATAATGTGATAACTTGCTACTTCTAACATATACTGAAATAATATTTCTGGTAACCATTACCTTGGAGAGGAGGAATATAAGAGCCCACACTGAGCCTCTTTTTACTGCTTTGCATTAGGATAAGTTGTTATTAGGTCAAATATCATATTTCTGTGTAAGATAGCCAGATTTTCATTTCAATGAATCATTTTCCTTCACAATCATTCTCCAAATCTCATTGAAATTCAAATTAAATGAAACAACATATTTGAGGTGTAATAAAGGCGTTGTTCTGCCAAGATACGGTTATTGAGATCATTGTCCTAAAGTACTTATAACATTTGCAGACCAAACTCTAGTGCAGTGCGTCAAAGGCATGACTTCCCTAGGACAGTTTCAGGAGGCTGTATTCCCTACATCTCTATTCTATGCCTTTCCGTTAGTGTAACATAACACAGCATGTGCCATTGCTTCGTAATGTGGTTATGGTCAGGCCTCCCATCCTGGTCATCTGGACACAACACATATAATATTGAAGTAATATTTATAAAAGTAATTGCTAATGAATAAATTGTTTAAAGTGTTATTAATTATTTTTCATGGTTAACTTTTCTGGCTGTCTGACATACCTTGTCCACATGAATTTTGTGATCCAGATACTGTCCTGACTACCTGTGATCCTTACTGGGTAGGAAATAAGCTTGTGTTTGCATTTATGATACCTGTGGCTATGCTGATCACAAGGCCATTACTGAACCACGGAGAGCACTCTTAAAAATAGTTGTCTTATGCCACGAGGCACATGCATATGACATGTTCAATAGAAATCACAACAACTTGAAAAACTGCTGTTGCTGGAAGATATGCAACTGTTCCTGAGGTAAGCTTGTGTCATTAGATATATAATTCATATTGAACATCTCGTCATTACTGTTCTATAAAATTATTTTTACTCAGTGGTAACAAATAAAAATGTCAGCCTTGCAAGAGTTTGAAGGTTTTTCATTCCGTTATCTTTGTACCACTTAAACTAAATGTTTGGTCTGATGTCCTGACTTTATGAGCAATTTTGAGGCCATTTGGTCTAATCTGAATTTTAGAAAGGCAGCTGTGCACTGTTGTGTGACAGTTCTCACTGAGCTTTCCTGTCTCCTTGAAATGTTGCGATCTTTCATGTCTATAACTGTGCAGTCTTCTGCGACTGAACTTTTACCTGTCCCTCTTCAATGACGTGGGTTATCCTTTAGCTTGTGAATAATTACACTGGAGGTAATTTTGTTTTCCTGCACGTAACACTAAGTATTTGAAGATTCTCTTACAGAATTTTTGGAGGCTCAGACTTTCGTGATAACTTCTTGAGGTGAATTCAAGCAAACTTGGATTGTTTAAAACCAAAACTTCCTTTTGTGGTATAATCAAAGTATAAAATTATCTTTCAGAAACATTTCAAATCCAGAATTCAAGATGTGAATTTATCTGTAAAGTAACCTTAGGGATTCTTTTCTTCAGGAAATAGTTTTCATTGTTATAAGTGTCTTCCAGAGAGGAATGAAAAGAATGAAAATAGCAAGTTTTATACATCCGTTTTTAGCATATTAAAACAAACAAAAATATTTACATTGTTTGGAAGCAATGAAACAGACTTGTTTTTCATAAATCATGCAGACCTTTTTGTGGTTGTAGAGAAGTTAACACTTGAGAGCAGAGACTCAACTGTGTACTAGCAATGTTGGCATTTGAGGGTCTTGGCAGTCTAACATGGCTTCGAGTTTCAAACAGTTTTAGCTGGAACCAGCAACACTTTGTGTACAGCAATCATGGTATAGTTAGTTTGCCTGTTTCTAACAAAAGATAACAATGTGAAGACTAATGCTATCCACTGGTCAGCTCTTGGAAAACAATTGCAACAAAAAGCATTTTTCTTCTTCATGACTATTGCTTGGAGGAGTGAGAGGACTGAAAGAGAGCCTCCATTACCCTTCCTCCTTTCTAACCATGAAAGAAGGAAGTAGAATTTGGACAGAAATAGGAATTGGAGAGCTTTACTGAGCATTATAGCTCTATTGAGAAATAGAGATGATGAACTTTGAGTGAAGTTGCTTCTCCACTCTCTTCTTGTTTATGGACTGGGAATTGTGGGAGTACAGCTTAGGTTTCCAATGTCCTTTTATTGATACATTTACACACCAGAGACATATATTATCTACAGGTATGGCAATTTCAGTAACTGTAGCAGCATTGAAAATCTGGTCATACTACACATGTTTGAAGTCATCTTGTATGAAAATATTTTTCCCTAATGAGAACACCTGTTCATTCATCAACAAATACTATCAAGTGTAACAAACAAACTAGATTTTTCAAGATTTCCAACTCTTATGTACAGCTTATCTCACAGCAACATTACTAAATTCAGTCATTTATAAAGAACCCGAAAGTGGAGATATTTCATACAAAACAAGTAACATACGTATAACTATTACACCTACTTTTGAAAGAGCAGTCTGAATTTTTTTTTTCATTTCTGTTGTGAATACCTTCACTTGTTTGCTCAGAAGTATCTGACAATACATATTACAAACTCTAAAATGTTGAATATTTGACACATTGCTACTTACTTTTAGATACTATCATTAGCTGCTGCTAAATAAGACCAGTTTTGCAAATTGGATGTTTGCTTCCCCTCCCCTCCAGCAAAGCTCGATCTTAATAAATGAAGTCAATAGCTGAATAGTGAGAAATACTTTATTTCCATTGTCATGTTTTCTATTGTAACCAGTCGCTGAAGAATATGTAATGAACTAAATGTGTACGAACAAAAAGCCTCACCTTTGTTTGATATCAGCAGGAATCATGTTGGCTGAAGCCAGAGTTGTATTTCATCTGATGTATTTTACTGATTGCAAAGGGAAGTGTGTTTGTCAATATTGATTTTATTTGAGGTTTAAAACATGTTTTAAGTTACCTAACACAAATATGATATTGGATAGTTTAAACTTAACTTGCCTGACGACTGTTTAAAGATATCTCAAAATTTTTATACTTCAGTCAAAAGGTTTCCATGGTTCCACTATTTTCCAGATTTAAGATTTCTCTTTGTATTATAACCTTGCCCCCAGTTAAATAGTAAAGACTTGGAAGTATCTGCTGCAGTACATTTTGTCACTTTTATAACTATATAGCTAATTTTAACACACAAAGAAAAGTTAGGTGACTTTTTTCACATCATTTATCCCTCAAACTGCAAATAAACAGTGCATACTCTCAAGTGTCTCATACCACCCCCCCCCCCCGAAAAAATGCTAAAATAATACATAACACATGCAAACTAAAAATCCATTTCCTAATCAGAAATCAACTTTTTGGTCAAATGACATTTCTTACCTTCCATTATATTAAAGGATTAAAACTCTGCCTCAGTTTCTCCCTCATCTGATTGAAAACTGAGCTAGTGGCAGCACCCTTGCCATGAACATTCTTTTTTCTAGCAGTCAGTCTGCTTTAAGGAATTAGATGTAAGATTAATTAGATTTAAGGTTAAGAAACCATCTAGTGTAAGCCATTCACAGAGCAGAAGCCTGCTACATTATAGAACAAATTAACTTAGCCAATTTTACTCTATTTGGTAGAAAAAACCTCAGTACATTATTTGCAATAAACTTATTGCAGCATTTGAAGAAATGAGAATTATTATTTGAAGAAATGAGAATTATTCCATCTCAAATCTTGAGAAGGTATAACAATTAAAATAAATTTCTTGTGTAACAGGATTACCTAGGGACTGAAATGTAATCTCTATAATTATTTTCCTTTTCATTTCTAATATCCTTTCTTGTATTATTTAACATGTGAAGTGGCATGTACATTTGGATTTTTTTTTCAGAACTAAAAAAACCCCCAAAACCTTGATTTGCTCTGACTATAGTATGTCATTTAATGAGTTTAAGATATTTAAACTTTTAGAAATTATCATTAAAATGATAGCTTCAAATACGTAGTTAAATATTTAATCCCACTAATCAAATTAAATTGTCCTTTTAATACAAAACAAAATATTAGTTAACTTGAAATTAATGATCTGAACCAATCATAAGGTATTGACCAAACTGAGAAGAGAGAGGGTTTTTTCCTGCCACTGAAAGATGGATGTGCCAGAGCCGCTGTAATTATAGGTTGAAACTAAAGCTGTGCTGAGATTCGAAACTACATGTTTTTTGTTAAGACTGAGTGTGAAGAACTTCTGTAGAAATAGTTTATACAAACTCTAATATAGTTTGACAACAGTGGAACTTTAAAAACTATGTACTATGCTGACAGGAGTAAAAACCTCACAGATGTGTAGCTTCCACAACAAAGTCCTATATTGCTGGTGTTTTGACTAGTTAATTTTTTTTAAAATTATTTTATGTGTTTACTTAAGATAAATACCCTTAATTTAAAATCTTCAGTCAGTTGTGTGCTATGATCCTTCAGAGCACTGTGTGTGGTGTTACTCACAAATACTTTCCTGTGCTTCCACAGTGAAATTATTGGTAATTTCTGGTTTCATATTTCTTTCATGGGACAAAAAAGAGCATTACAAACATGCTTTGTCAGAGATTAATACTTTTACTCAATAATGTCTGTATCCTCATGAGTCCTCAGTAATTGAGACAGAAGAAAGGAAAAGTCTGAGGTTTGTTTGCTGTGTGAAGTTGCATAATTATTGTGTGACTAATGGAAAGAATTGTGCTCAGTAGGACTAATTTCACAAAAATTGGACTTTCATACAGTTTATTCACTCAAACTGAGTTAACTTGCCCTGGCTTTAATGTTTGTCTGAAAAGCTATTATTTCTCTTCGTAGTGCTGCAAGTTACTGTATTACAGTTGATACAATGTGTGCTTTATGTATTTTTATGGTGTCAGTCAACATTATGAAAAGTTATCTGGAAAGATTTTAAACCTAGAGGATTCTGCCTGAGGGACTGTAGGAAGACTACTGATGGCAATATCTTTGGAAGGTCATTAAGAGGATTTCAAGGATTAAACCCCTTCTTTTTGTCTGGGTGGAGATTAGTGGAGGAACCTGCACCAGTGGGCATTTGGTGTAATCAAACCTGACTGTGGAGTTCCCTTTGTGTTGTGAAGGCAGCTGGACAAAAGGGAGCTTAATGCCGAGCCTGTCTTGGCTATACTGTGCCTGACCCAGTGAGAACAGGCTGCGTACAGGCGGGGCTAATGCATTCTGAAAAAAAAAAAGGGGGGCTTGGGGACGAAAGTATAAGGTCAAGCAAGAGACAAAAGAAGACATTGTTATATGCAGATATAGAAGCCAAAGCTTGTAAGGACAGACAGAGGAATATATATACAGATTAAAAATAGCAGTGGTTTAGTTATTTTTCCTCAAATGCCATTCTCATTTGTAGCTTTCCCATTTTGCAAATCTAGATGTAAGGTAAACAGGACAGTACGTGTTGCAATTACATGAACAGTACAGGAGAAACTGCAGAAGCAAATGAGATACTCTGGTTCTTTTGGTTATTGACTCAATAAATACTGAAATTCAGTTCTTCATGTTAAAGAACATCTGTGATGGTTGGGAAGAGGGAGAAAGTTTGCCAAATCAGGAGTTTCATAAAGGAAACTACTGAGGGAAACGCTGGAAAGTCATGGAAAGGTCTTTAAAAACAGAATAATCTGGAAATAAAAATGTCAACTATGATATTGAACACAAGTGGCTGAACATGACTGTAGAATCACAGAATGGTTTAGGTTGGAAGGGACCTTTAAAGATCATCTGGTCCCAACCCCCCTGCCATGGGCAGGGACATCTTCCACTAGATTACATTGCTCATCTCCAATGGTGATCTCCAGTGATGGGGGTTAAACAGAAAGAGGATCAGGCTGTTTAGTATGATCTGCAGTAGCTTGTGCTCCCAGAGCTCCACTGTGTGTTGGAGGTGGTCTTTTGGTTCTCCTTGTGATCTCTGGCTATTGGTGAACATATCTACAAGAGAGAAAAGGAAAAGGACCTCTCCCTTCCAAGGTAGTCTTCCCAAACTGTAGCTGTGTACAGTTTTTGCATAAAAGTCCATTTCAGAAAAAAAGGTTGAGTAGCTATCTCAAGTTTTTCACTGATACAAGTTAGTTTGAAACATCCTGCCGTTCAGTCTCTCATCCCCCTACAAATTGAGCTGAAACAGTTTGAATAGTTTTTTATTTAACATCCTAATAAAATGTTTCCTTTCGGAATTTCTAGATGAAACCTCTGTCATCTTCTTGTTTTCAGATTTTTAAAATTAACAATGTTCACTGTGAATTTAATATGGAGGGTCCTCCAGACTTCTATATCTGGGGAACACAGGTATTTTTTTCAACAAGGAATTCTGGCATGTCTGGATTACTGGGACAGTGATATAACTGTCAACACATATTGACTCCTTTGTCAACATATTTTGCATGTATGCTGCTGCTGAAACTTTACCTAAAGCTTAGACACATCCTAAAAAGGACAAAATTTTAAATGGAGTATAACTTCATGTTCTTGCTTAAGCTGGACCAGTGAAATTATGGTACTGGCCATTTAGCTGAAGGTTACATTGTAGAATCTGAAGAACCGTAGGTACTGATGTAAATATAATAGGTATTGGAGAATATGGTTTATCATCTTATCTTTTTAGACTGTCCAGAATGGATCAACCTGGGTGCTGATCTTGTATTCTGACATGGAGTGAAAACTAACAAATTTCATGTGGAATTCTATAGACTTTGTGACTGTGAAGGAATTCTTAAATATCTTCTACCTAGAATGTTTTTTTAAATGTATTGTAAAAAAACTCCTCGGTTTGAGAAAACTGTTTTGTGAAAATACTGATAACCTAACTGATACTGGTTACGGTACTGATAATACTTAACACTATTACAAATAAATTCAGCTGTTTCTAAAATGTGTTTTTTACATGAGTCCGCTCTAATTAGATGTGCAGTTTCAGCTCATATTGCAACAATCAAAGTTACTGTGAAAGACACAGGCACACACATCAGAGGTGACGGATCTATTCACATGATTTTCTAATTGAAATCAATATAATCTTTTTGTACGCTCTGTTGGTAATGTTCAATGAAAAATATCCCCAGCCTTAGGTTGGACAAGTAAATAACTAAGATTCTCAAACATTCCTCATTTTAGAGTATGCATTTTTCTTTGTTTGCTTAAAACTAAAATCTATCAGCTAAAAAATCATTCCAAACAAATGCTGTTTATTTATTCTCTCTTTTTTTCTACTCTTTCCTGATATTTATGTATAAGAAGCTGTACTACTATCAAAAAACTCATAATCTATGAAGCTGATGAGAATGGAAAAATTCTCAGGGGGTAGAAAAAAGCTTCTGTATCAGAAATAACTTTTTTTTAATTTTCAAATTTGGCATCCAAATTCACTGTCATCATATTCCTGTTCTATACGTTTCAATAAAAGTAAATTTGATATAAAATATGAAATCTGTTAATTGGTATTTTCACAGTCAGACCTTGCCATTTATGATATAGTGAACTTTTTGATCTTCTTTCTGTTCAACTCTGATTTAAAATGGATGAAGATATTGAAGTGTGAATATTTCTTCTTCATATATCACAATTTTTTTGTTCTATATAAAAGAATATGTAACAATTGTTTATTGAAAAGGCTTTCAATGAAACATAGGAACATCGAACATTAAAGTGTAAAAGGGAACTATTGTTTCAGCTGTACCAGTCCTGTATTACTGCAGGTAGCTTTATCTTGTAGAGGCAATAAGTCTTGAAACTTCATCTTAAAGCTGGTTAGGTTTTTTTGCCAGCAATACTTTTGTTGGAAGACTGTTCCAGAACTTGACTTATTTGAAAATTAGGACTTTTGAAAACTTTATTATGAACAGTTTAAACTAATATATTCTTAAGTAGTTCTTGATAATGACTTCTGTGGTGTACACATGAACAGAATTATAGAAAACGTTAGGTTCCTCTGGAGATCCCTAGATCAGCTTCCTGCCCAAAACAGGAGTAACTTAAAAGTTGGGTCAAGTTGCTCAGGGCCATGTCCCATAGAGTTTTGAAGACATCCAAAGCTGGACGTCCACCTGTACTAGTGCTTCAGTACTCTCATTTTTGGAGATTTTTTTCCTTATATCTGGTTGGAATTTCCCTTGGTGGTGCAACCTGTGATGGTTTTATCTTATCCTTACATTGTGTATCTCGAAAAAGAGCCTGGCTCTTCTTCCTCAATACTTTCCCCTTTAGATATTGGAAGACTTCAGTTACATCACCCTTTAGCTTTCCCTTCTCCAGTATGCAAACCCAGTTAGTTCCCTTGGCCTTGTCTATGTTGAGTGCTTCAGCTCCCCCAAACTGTCTTAGGCTCTCTGCTGGTCTCTCTCCAGTTTTCAGTCTCCTCCGTATAATGAAAGCCCCAAACAAGGCACAGTACTCCAAATGAGTGCCAAGTAGAGGACAATATTCACTTCCCGCCATTCTGTGCAGTCTGTGAACACACATTCTATATGTCCAGCTTACCTAAGTAGTCATAATAAATAGCTATCTTTTTTACTTTACCAGGCTAAATGAACCAGGCTGTTGTATTAACCTCTCGGAAGGTAAATTCTGTCAATGCACAGGATTGTGTGCGATATTCCAAAGAGGATCTCAGCAGCCTTTTTTTCTTAGAAATACTTCTGTTGGTATACTTCAGGATCATGATCATGTCTTATGTGAAGATATTCTATGCATCAATGGTACTCAGTTTCTGGTCAACTAACACAAAGAAATATTCCCCCTTTATTTGTGGTTTTCAAGTGATGATTCCCCCATCATATGAGAGAAACTGCGAATCTCACAGTAAGTGACTTTCCACATTATCTCAAGCTCATGTCATATAGGAATAATTCTATTCCAATGCTATGCTTTATTGACAATGAACTTTGGGTTTGGAGTATTGGCAAATATCATTGTTCCTACTTTTTCATGCTAAAGTCTTATATGAAAATAGTATGTTAGATCAGACTTTAGTTTGATAGTTCCTCTTTCACTGTAAGTTGTTACACCTATTTCACCTGGTTTAATTTCACCTGGTTCACCTTGTAGGATACGATACAAAACTCCCTGATTATGGTATACACTGATTGACTGGGTTTTCAAGAAAAGTTGTCTCTCCATTATACCTCTCTTAATCCAGCTTTATAGAATGGCAATTGTTTTGTGTGTGTGTGTTTTGCTATCAAAAAGCTTGAAGATTGTTTTTTTTTTTCTCCAATTAGTAAAGATGTGGATTCACCTTATGCATTTAAGAGGGCAGTTTGACTTTGAACTAGCTCACAAAATAAAAATCTAAATATTTTACACAACCCATACTGAGGTGTGTGAAACTAAATGATTGTCTGTTACATCAATAAACTTGGTGAGGATTTCAGGCAGAATTGATGCAGGACTGTTTTAAAATAGCAATGATGCTTTGACGAGCAGCCTAGAAAACATAATGGATTTTAGAACAACCGTAGTCTGGTGAGGTATTGATTTTTTTATTATTATTTTCTAAGGCTTTGTAATTTATATATTGAATGGAAATAAAGTAGTCTCAATGAAATTAGTATTACTTTAGCCATTTTAGGTTTGCTTTTTCTTTTCCCATGTAATAGGTAAAAACGTTTTAAAAGGAAATAAATATTAGAGAAACAAAGGTCTTTCATACAGAAGGATTACACCAAAGTGCCTGCTAGAAGAATGAAAGAATTTAAGACATAATTGAAAAATAAAAATGAAAGACACTTTCCATAGAATAGTTAGGAAATAATGTTCATGACTTTGGAGTATACGAAGCAATAAACGGCTTTCACGGGTGATTAAATGCTGAAACGAAGCTAAGATGTTTGATCACTGCGCAAGTAATTTATTTCAACACTATGAAACATGATTCCTATTATAAGACAAGATAAAAGAAGATACAACAATATTTTTCTTCTCTTGTGAAGGTCGGTTAGAACAATTAATAATGGGGAGACCAGATGGCTCAAGGGACAGGCAGTGGGCTCAAGACTGTTCTTTTAAATGTTGAACATATCAATAGTAAATAACCATAAGTATCATCTATTTTTCTACCATATGCAATGTCAGTCAGTTTTATCAGTCCGTTTCTCATGGAAAGTGTTCGCAGCCTCGAAAGTCACCATCGTGGTTGGCACATTTGGTCCTGTTTCAGCAAAAAGACTAAAGAATACATTGACAGTGTCAACTGGGAGTGAAGTAAATGAATTTATAAACTCAGATTTGTGGAATTAGGTGTGCACAGTTGCCCACATATATTTGCAGACTAACAGACCATGTGTAAACACAGATGTATTCCAGGCTTTGGTTCATCTCACTTAAAAATTTTGGCTCATATCCTGTTTTCTTTTGGGGATTTAACTGTTTGAAAGTACTCTTTTATACAATTGAGTATCAAAATACCTGAGTAGTGAAATACAATAGTAACCGTGAAACTTCAGCACCATAAACCACGTAGTTTAAGATTGACAGAAAGATAAATAGCTTTATAAGTAAACATATTTGGGGGTTTGTAAATCAAACAGTAAAAGGTTAAACTTAAAATTCTGAAGCCTTTTGTCATTATAGATGGTGACAATAATTTAGGAAATATTTTAATACTGTGTATTTTATACAATTTCTATTACTAAAGAACTCTTATGTTGAACTTTCCAAGTTATAAGAATCTCTCCCATGTAAGTAATCAGGACTGTGTGTGGAATCTTAATGGGCAGTTTTGTACACACTCACGTTACTACTCTGTACTGTTAATTATTCTGCCATATTTGCATACATAATTATCTCTAGTCAGTAGAAATGTTCTTTTACAGGAAAATGTTTTAGAAGGGCTAACAGATTTCCTCCACCTAATACTTTAATAGGGCAAAGAAACAATTTTTCTTGCATTTGTGCAGTTTATCATCTTTTAGTTTTCTCTTATTTTAAATACGAAATTTCTTTATGCCTCCTCTACTTGCACTTTAGTTGCAGACATCCCAAGGTTATAAATATTGTGTATTGTGTTTATTGCTATGACTTTTCTTATCAGTTGAAGAGGGACTAGAATTTTGTATGTCAAAAACTATCTTTTTTTTTTAAAAAAGGGGGATTTTCTCCAAAGCAACAAGCTTTGACACTGACAGTAAGTAGCATTTAACAAAAAATTGATTCCTTAGTCCAGAAACCCTTTTATTCTGCAGACTAGACGTCTCATTATAATGGGAAAGACAAGTTTTGCTTAACCCATAGGTCTGTATTTGGAGTAACTTCTACTTTGTCCATCTGCCTTATCCTGATAAGTATCAGAGCCCAAACTGTTGGAAACAATTCCTCACTTCTTATCTATTCCAAAACTTAAAGAGTTGCTTGAAACTGACAATGCAGATAATAAAGCTATGGGTGTTATAAATGAGTCATGGAGTAAAAGCCTTTGAGGTGGAATACAGACTGCTGCTGTGCACAAGATCCAACCTGTCCTCAAAGACATAAAGAGTAAATATGATAAAGGCAATAAAAGCAGAAATAAGTAAAAAAGAAAAAAAAAATCCCAGCAATGTCTTCCTCTCATCATCTATTCTCTTCCTCTATACAATTCCAAATGTAAACAAGTATGTGGCTCAATCTTAACCTCAGCAGGCCAAAGTGATTTATTTTGTGCCTTTTCAGGTATACTTAGTGCTTTTTTTGTGTGTTTGTATATTTCTTAATTTTCTGTCACCTCTGACCTTGACAATTTATCTGTACATTGTGCAGCAGTGACAGATTCTCTTGTTAGATGACTAAGGATTTTACCTTATTACATCTCAGCAATTTAATTTTTTTATTTTTCTGGATTAAATTACATCAAGTGAAAGATGGCAGAGTAAAATGTTGGAGTAGTGAATGTAGGCTTACCTATATGGTATGCAGCAATATTGATAAATTCTGAGAGTATGCTTCTACTACCATTTTTTAATTGTGTAACTTTGGCATTCAGTACAAAGCACTACCTCTGTAATACTTATAAAATATTGAACAAACTTAACCATATGAAAATATTCAAAATACTTCCAGTAAGTTTACTGAAAGGTTTAAAATAATCTTTAATCCAGTTCTCACTTTTCCTGAAGGCTGAGATAAAAGTAGAAGGGGCAGCTTTCTAGATTCAGTTCACATGGCAACATATTTATAAACACTTGCTTCTGAACAGAAACAATTACATTTGGAAAAAAAAATTTGTATTTTATTGTTATGTGTGCCCTTTGGCAAAAAAATCTGTTGCTTAATAATCAGTACCATAATTTTCTTAGACAAATACAGGAAGAAAGCATAGTATCAAACAATAGATAGTCATGAATAATCATACAGCTGATATAACAATGCCTCAAAAGGAACCCGGATGATGGGATCCGTGTTTCCTTACTGCAAGTTTTGCATGAAGGAGTACTTGGTCATCTACCTAAAGTATCTTTCAGTGCAGCTAGTTATTGTAGGCAAGTTAATATGTAGGCAATTGGTCATTGATTAGGAAGGCATAGTTACATCCTGTCCACAAAGACGTGTCATTTGCACAAGAACCTTAGAAAGAGCAGTGAGCCACTTTTAGACACTTATATGAGTTGCCTCAAGTCCAAACTTTCACAGGATCCTGAAGCATCAGAGAAGATATTGTAGAAGAAGGACATCCTCATTGGCAAAATATCGTTGGGAAAGAGCACAGCTTTAGACTGTATGTAGCATTTGAGAGTTTGATTGTGTTGTATTTGCAATTGCCTGGTACTAATTTCTACTGGGAATCTCAGCGCTGCAAGAGCGTAGCATTGCCACACGCAGTGCATGGCTTTCAGTGAAGCAGTCAGTCCTGGAACACTGTTTTGCAGCAATTCTGATTTAGCCAGATTGAGGTCTAATGCTGCGTTCAGATTCCTGTGGTAGATTAGTATCTCAGCTCGTTTTACTGCTCAAGGACATCTTGGCTTTCAATTCTTCCCTGTAGCCTCTAAACAAAGATGACATTCATACTTGGGGAGTTCTGACATTCAGATTTATTATGAAATTCTAATTGGAAATTACTATTACTCAAGAAAAAAGTAAAATCCGCAAAAGAAATAAGTAAAGAGGATAATAGTGCAGTACTGTGATGGTTTAATTAATGTTAGGCTAACCTTAGGATGTCGTAAATGTCATTTTCTATTGGCTACATTTAGGCTGAGCTGGGGTTTTAGCCCACAGCTATGTGCAGTCAGTGGGTGGGCAGAGCACTAAGACTGTTATGCCCGAGGATTATACTGCAGTACTTCAGTGCCCCTTCTTCTTTTCCCAACACCCTGTGGCTCAATAGACATTTTATTTTCTTCGTTTTCTACTCTTGCTGTTTCCCAGTAGTTGCCCATGGCTAATGCAGAGGCTGACATATAGGCATGCAAACAAGTTTGAGTACCTGATAGAAGTAGGTATGTTTAATTATAATACCTAGGTTAGCTGGTGTTTGGGTTTTTTTTTTGTCTTACAGAGCTCTTTGCATATATTTGGTACCTAATAATAACACTTACCACTGTTACAGCATTTACAATTTTCGCAGCACTGTACAAACATTGTGTAATTTATCCTATCTGTCTCCTACAATACACATATTGAAGTGGCAGTTCACATGAAAGCTTGGGTCCTCAGGGCCTTCCCTTATGCTTTGCCACTTGCCCTCAGAGACCTATATTTACCACAGTCCCCCACAAATCTAGTACTTCTTCTCTTTTTAAAAAATGCTGAGACAGAAAACTGAGCTCATGCACAAATATTCTTATTTTCCCATTTTATCCTGCTGTTTTACATGCTCTACAACATGCTTTTTGTCCAGTCTCTATTTCTGATGTATTTTCCCACATGAAACCCAGACCTAATCTCGAGTATTGCTAGTTGGTACCGCACCAGTCAAAACTGCCCTAACCTGGATTAGGGCAAAGTTAACTCAACTTTGAGTTAATGCAAAAACCTGCACAACATTTCTTCTGGTGCAGCATTGCCTATAAGACATGGGGAGGATGACAAGGCATTCCTTTTTTTTTCTGGATGAAGGCAAGCTGCCATAAGAATCTCTGTGGATCAATAAAGCACAATTTATGTAAATCGCAACAGCTGTCTCCCTTAAATAAACAAATGGATCTGGTCCAGCACTCAGTACTTTAGTGGTCGTTTCTGTTTTGGGCGTACAGAAAGTTCCTCTGAGCAACTGAGAGCTATACTCTTGCTTCGTCTTGGGACTCTGGCAAGTTAAGAAGTGCAATTGCCTGTTTTTTTCTAATTAGAAAGCCTGTGGCTTAGGTTGGAAAGTACCTTCTGCAGTATCATTTGGATTAATTCATTCACATTTTCCTGTGATGTTTTGCCATCTTATCCGTAAAACCAGGGCTCCAAACTACAGTGAAAGATAATACAATATACATGTCATTTCACTTCCATTACTGTTAGGGACAGTACTAGACAGTCACATCGTATTTGCAGCTCTTATTCATATGTTCAGTTTGAAATTTCATATTTAATTTTAAGATAATCATATTTTCATGAAAGTGCTCACAACTTCAGTTCCATCTTTGCTCAGCAAAATTATTTATTATACTGTTATTGGAATAGGAATTATTGGAATAGCACTGGAAACCTGCCAACTAACAAACAGTGAAGCTTTGAGGTATTCAGTCATTTTACATAATACGCTGAGGTAAATTTATGTAGACTTTTCTTGCAAATTATAGTAGTTTTCCAATTATTTTCTCCCCAACTAAGGATGTTTGAGAAAAAGATTTTAAAATTTTTATGAAATGCTAAAAAACGTTAATATTAGAAGAGAAAAAATTTTAAGCCTTACTTTACCTTACCTTTTCTTAGATAAATAAGTGGAATACAAAGAATAATGTTTGTGATATGACTGGAAAAAAGTTGAAAATGTTAAGTCTGATACTTAAATGCCAGGTACCTAAAGCTCTCCAGTCTTCCTGAAATTCATGTGAAGTAAGAATATTCATCTTTCTGAGGAGGGATGACCTTCTAAGGATAGGTTGGTGAGAGGGGGAGAAATCAGGTTGGTTGCTTTGTTTTTGTTAGCACATCATGCTGCAATGTTTTATTTCCCCGAAGTGAAGAAGAGTAGGTTAGACCACTACCAACATGAAAGCGCAGTAAAAACTTGAAGGTAGCTATTCTTCATTCTGATTTGGTAAAGGATTTTTAGTATACATTTAACATGTAATAGCTAAATATGAATTAAAGAAGAAAACAAAGTTCTTTTTTCCTGTGGATGTTGAGCTACCAATGCAGCTGATATACTACTTTGAATTTGTCTTCTCTTTTATAAATATGAATACCATTTGGAATAAAAATGATTGTAGATTTTTCCACTAATTGAATAGAACTGATGTATGTTTTATTTTTAATTCACTAATTATAGTGAAGATCTTTTTTTTCTGCAATCAGGCACTGGGAAACAGTGTGGCTTAGTGAATACAAGAGTGGACTGGTAAATTTGGTTCAGCCACTAGACTGTGGCATTGTCTTGAAAAATCATGTTCTTTCAGACACAATTTATCTGCTTCTCCTTTGTGGAGTGTTCTGCCGTCTCGTGTTGAAAGGACTTAGACTAAGATACGTAAGTCATGACTTCCAAAAAAAGATTTGTCAAACTCAAAAATTTCCAAAGAAGACTAAGACAGGACACACTAATAGCCTTCAAGGATTGGCAAAAACAGTATCAGAATTTATGGTTTCTCTGCTTAAGTATGAAATGCTTCTGTCATCTGACGGCTGAAAAATAAAATTAATATTTTGTGGAAACACAAATTAAGTCCAGCCTATTTTGTAGCACTAACCATTCCTGGAATCTGAGCTCCAGCCACATCAAAGCAGCCTGTGCCATCTGCAACATCAACAGATTGGCGCTCTCACTTTCTGAAATAGAAATAACAAAGCAGTCTTTCTTTGACTGAGATTAATGAGGGTTGCTCCCTGCTACTGTACTCCTAGGGTCATGGCAAAGACCTCTCTCTCCCCCTCTCCTTCTCTCTCTCTCCCCCCCCCCCCCTTTTTTTTTCTGGTGACGTGTTTCTGTATCAGATTGCATCTAATGACACTCTTTATAGACAACCAGTATTTAGTTTGCTATATCTTATACATGAGGTCATTCTTGGAGTCTCTTTGAACAGTTACACACTTATTACTGTTAATTTATAGGTTTCAGACACTAAAGGGACTAAGAATATATGTAAGACTGACCTTACAATCTTCTTGAGCTGGCACTCCTCAACTCAACTTGAAAATCTCTGCACTGTCTCCTAGTAACAGCTTGTTCTGAGCTCAGAAGACTTGCTGAATTCAGGATCTGAGATAAACTTTTCTCCTAGCCCATTCTTTCTTGCCCTGTATGGGCAAGATCCCATAATTAGAAATGCATTGGGAAGCAGGAACGAGTTTGCTTCTCTTTCCTGAGGCAGACCATTTCTAGGAAGCAATGTGGCTGTTTTTCTGTAGATATCAATAAAGACATAGATGAGGAGGGATGACTTGTGTCTAAGCCTGAGTAAGGGTGACCTTCAAAGTCAGTCTTTGACACTGTAGACATATATTAAAATATCTAAGGAATATGTTACAGAGCATGAAAAGCTTAATATGTCTTGAAAATAACCTTCAGAAATGCAAGAACATAGGACAAAAGGAAGATGGGAATCACAAGTCACAGAATCTAGGGCTCTGCTATTGCAGGAAACATCATAAAAGTTCTTTCAGTTTAAACTCCATCTTAAAATAAACTGGGATCTTTCAAATAATTGCTTAAGGTGTATTATTTTTTTGCTTTCAGAACAGAATTATGTGAATAATGAAATAGAAATATGTGGAAATATTATTAAAACTAACAGTAAAAATGCATTTATGTTTAATAAAAATATGTAGCCAACAAAGAGAAAAACATTGATTATTCTTATACCATCTTAAATAGTTATTAAGGTGCTGAACCTTTTAATAAAGAACTAGATTATTTTTAGAGCTAACGCGAAGTAGCAAAACCCCTTTAACAAATTATCCTTAGGAGATTGTTAGAGTTTTAATCGGTTTCTTGTACTTAAACTCATTTTCCCAGCATGATGTACACTATCTGTGGGAGCTTTTCATAAGAAATTCACACTATGATTACGGCACCAGCTATTTCAAGTAAAAACATTGTGAAATGTTACTATTGTTTGGGCAGTTGGAACTGGAATGATTGAGTGAAGGATGATAGTTATGCTGCAGGCTAATTACATGGCTAATGTCTTTGCTTTACATATCAATAGATGCTTCTAGAGATGAGCAATAACTGAGACTCCATTATCAGTCCAATACAATGCACTTAAATTAGCCACCATTTATGAATACTATTAAAATAAGAGCTGGCTAGTGCTTAGTGATGTTGCACTTGACATGTTTTTTGTTGTCAGTCTGTAGATACTGCATATGGCATGCTAGGGAGTTTTGACATAGCCAGAGAAGATGTTTTTACAATATTTTGCTGTTAACTACATATTGATTAAAATCACAGAATTTTTCAGTGAAGTATGAGATCAAAAAAGGCCATCAGAACAATGGAAAAAAGGCATTAGAGCTGAATGTTACCTTTGCAAATGCAGTAAACTAACTAGCAAGGTGTTACATCGGTGAGAGGTTTCATATCCAAATGATAAAGCTCATTGGAGCAATGCTAATGGGTGCTCTGTTTCAATTTTTGACGTGGAAGATCACAAGTTGACCAGATTTTCAGCTTTAAAGTCAAAATGAAAGAGATCATCCAATGTCTGAAAGTGCTTGCCATAAGTTTTCATGGATACTTAAGGAGTTATTTTACTTGAGTGAAAGGCTTAACACAGATTTTATCTTAAGCAAGATATTGTCTCTTTGGCATTGCCACTGATTTCACTGTGTGTGAGAAAAATGCACAGGAATGTCGTACAGGCAGCACATGGATTAGAAAGAATTAGGTTTTGCTGACAATATGCCTCTTCTAAGTGGCAGCTTAACTGTTTAAAAGCAAAGATTAAAAAGGTGGGATTAATTATTAATTCCTATTAATCACAGAGTTCTTATTAGGCTGTTGTTCCTGCCCTCACCCCCTTCTCTGCATTTGGACACCACAGTGTTTATCATATGGGATGCTTCACATCTTTTGACAGTAACGTTGAAGTCAATGGTAATATCCAGAACTGATTAATATCTGGTGACAGCAGGCTTTTTTCACCTACTTACACATCTAGTCACCAATAATATAAAATTTATAGACCAAACTATCAATCTTCAATACAAATATAATTTTTGCTGTGCTGTATAGCTGTGTAAGCTAGAAAAAACATAAAGTGTACAGTCAAATTTCAAAATGCTTTCTAAAGCAAATGCTTGGGAAAATATTGTCTAATTAAGTGGAATCAATTTACAGCAAATGCTGAAATTCATTAGACTTCAACTCCTTGCCTTAAAAGTAAAAAAAAAGATGATGGAAGTATCTCAGATGTGTTTGAAGAATGAGGCCTGAGTGTTTCCCTTGCTACCCATGATACTGGGCAGAAAAAGGAACATGTAAGAAAAACCAATCAAAATAATTGCTCCATGGAACTGCACAACACAAGGAAAGGTGTATAGGGTGAGGATACACAAATGATAGACAAGTATTGTGAACCTTGCCTTAAGGAAAGAAACTGAATGCTACATGCAAGGGAGGAACTGCTATATGTGTAGTTTATACATTGTTGTTTAACTGAAGTCTTCACTTAAGGCTGCAGGAGCAGAATGATGATTAAATTATCTTTTTAATATATATTGTGATTAATTCTTGCATTGTGTTTTTGCTTTTTATGCTATAATAGAGATGCTTCAAACAGCAAGGCTTCAGGGTTGTTAAACACTCGCCAGTTAAATGTTTGCAGTTATGATCATCTTGTTTCACTTATGGGAGTTGATATTAATATCAATTGATTTCATTCTGTTTCTTCACATCAGTTGTATTTAAGAGATTGATTTTGTTTTTAATCAGCTTTGTGTCATACTTATAGATAAATATGGCTTATGCATGTAAGCTTACTTGCTGGCTAGGATGCCCTGAGCACAGCAACTCCTCTTGAATACAAAACTGCAAGTATATGTTGCATCCTTTACACCATACCGAAGTCTCAAGTAACAGGTAAATGTGAATAACTTGTGGTATAAATATCAATGTGGGAGTAAATGAAGAAATATTCCTTATCCATCTGCATTTATGTAGGCATAAGACTGCATGCATAAGTCTGAATTGAGCTACTTTTTTTCTGTTTTGCCTAAAAATCTATGCAAAGGGAAAGCTTTCTGGTTTTATTTTACTTGTTAAGAAGGGTAGAGCAAATTTTTGAACCTCCTATGATTGCATTCCTAGGAAAGACTGTCCATATATTTTTTGCAACAGGTCAAGTAGAAAAGAAGTATTCCAGCATGCCACCAAGTTGGAAAAGATCTCAGTAACAGAATGAGAACACTTTTCCAACTTACATATTCCAGGAAAAAAAATTAAAAAAAAGGTGCCACTCTGGCAGAAGTGATTATACAGTAATTTATTCAACATATACAGTGACTGATTTACCAGAATAGCTAAACAGTGGACTAAAAGAACCTTCTCTGAGAAGATACTGCGATATCTCCTGCAGTCAAGACTGGTACACCTTCTCCATACTTGTTAATTATTATTAGAAAATCACTTTCCTAAAATACAACAGAGTGCTGTTTTAACTCTGTCATGGTTTAGGAGGATGATTTTGTAATGATGGTCCCAGACCAAAAGCTATGGTCCTTGGAAACCTCTTGGCAACCTGCATCTTTTCCTTGATAAGTAACTTTGAGTAGAGCAGGGTGGAGTGTTGCTCACTTCAAAGTCCTGCCTTAAGTGCAGTGAAGTATTTTGTCCGCTACTGTGTAGCATAGTTTAAATCAAAGATTAAAATCTTATTTCAGTCCACAGACAAGTCTCTCCTCACGTGAGCCAATGCTGAAAGATAGTCCTTCTGTAACTCACGTCAAACAGGATTGCTTTCACTTCATTTCTCTTCTCTCCTTTTCACAAATGGCAATACAGCCTGTACAGATCATCTCTAAAACCTCTACGGATTTTCTTTGTTCACAAAATCAGTGTAAGAGTATGACCTCTACAGTCCCCTGGATTTGGAGGTTCCTAGTGCTATTAAATGCGCTTATTGCTTATCTTTGTTTATCTCATATCTGGTTGTTCCATGCCCATGAACCTATAGCTATTAAACCTCGTGCATCAGCTGCTCTTTTATAACACAAAGGTGTCCTACGTCTTGTCCAGCTGCATGTTGAAAAGTCTCTCTTAAGTTCTGTTTTGCCTTTAGAGCAAGATTTGCATCTGGATTTGCCTTTTCATTTCCCTGGGGGGTCTGGGAAGTGCATATGTGGAAAATCTTGCCTTTTGAGTTTGACTTTGGAATGTATCTTTTCCCCTTAAGACTGCTAGGTAACTCTCTTAAATAAATTTCTAAGTTCCTTGCAGTGAAGTATGTATAATGCTACTGAGGAAGTAAAGCTAAGCACATACCAAAAAAATCTCCCTAGCCCTCAGAAAAATCCAGCAAATGGAGAACTGAGTCTTACTGTACTATGAATGGAAAGAAAAGGAGGAGGATTTTATGCAACTTTCTTGACAGTCAACTGCAACCTTGCTGCCTATATTTTGATTCTGTTACTTTAATATAAATGATTTTTTAGACCTTTTTAGCAGTTCAGTCAGAGTACTTAATTCTTTGGCAGGTGGAAACTGTATTTTATGGCCTGTGTTTAATAATTTACATTCACATGACACTAAGTTCACTAACTAGTTGCTTCTTTTAAACCAGCATCAAAAATGTTTGTGGCCACTGTTTTGTGTGCTTCACAGCCTTTGTTATCTGCATTCAGTTCCTTTTAAACAATTTTCCTAATAAAACCAAATAATTTGATGGCCTCCAGAATCCCTTCTTAGATGGAAAGATTTACTGGTTTTACTTCATCTTTGATACAGCAGTGTAGTGTTATATTGAAACACATAATAAAGTTTCAAATAATTTTAAAGCTGGTTGCATTGTGCACATAGTCAGGATAATTGAGCAGAAATATATCTATGTGGTTATCTAATGCAACTCAACATATATAGGTTTTCTTTTCCTGTGCCTATTACATTTGCAAACACATCCCTGTCTATCCCTTCCTACATCTAAGAAAATTGTCACTACCAACATGTTATACAGCTGTGAGTAAATTCCTGGCATGGATAAGTGTTTTGGATTATCTGAAATATTTTTGAAAAGTAATGAATTCAATATGAGGCTTAAATTTGTCTGAATTGATTTTCTGACAACCTTACCAATGATGTGCATTATATAAGTTTTAAGTGATCATTTTGTTATTGTCCTTTCCATGTGACCCATATCTGGGGAGTATTATTGTTACTACTCTGGTCAGCATTTGTTAGTGCTCATTCTTTTAAAGGGTGCGATACTTTAAATTCAAGAACAGATTAAATTTTGCACATACAAAAGATTTGTGTGCTATATTATAGTCTTCAGATATTCCCATCCAAGCTATCGAGAACAAACAGCCTTATCGATAATGATGTCTATCCTCATTCTATGCATGTAGCAAAAATCTTCAGATTCATGGAAGAAAAAGTCATGGTGTTCCATATCAGGGGTGACTGTAGCTAGTGCAGTTTATCTCTGCCTGCTTAGTAGAGAATTTGCTGGTTTTGTCAAGAGCTGCCCAGATATCAGAATTCTTATACTTTGTCTACCAGCTTTGAGGATCACTTCTATTTTTTCCCAGTTCCATTGCCAATGGACAATATAAGATTACCTTAGCCAGTAGCAGAATATCCATCCCAACATCCCAACTCAAGGGATTTTCTCAGAACAGTTTACTGTGATAAGAGATTAAATCTTTGCTGTGTCTCAGAGCGATAGAGAAAGCTCCTGGCCAGATTCTGGTTAAAGCATCCATTTAATGACAGACAACAGTATAGCAGTGTTTTGCATGAACAAGCAAGGAAGTGTCACATCAGCTCCTTAATGCAAAAGGGTGATTTGTCTAGGGAAATAGTGCATTTTCGTACAGAATAACAATATCCGTGATTCATCTCCTGTGCTTTAGAAATACATTGACAAGTCATATTGGCAAACATTTCTCACAAAGTCTAAAATGGACAGTCAAGGATTTGATCTTTATGTCTGCATTGGATCAATGGAATTGGCTATTTAAATGCCATAAAGGTCTTTCTTGCATTTCTTATATTTGTAATGCTCCAGAGCAAGACAAAGTATAGGTTTTTAGGGACATACTTTACAGTAGAATTAAGATCTGTCAAGGCACGGCTCTTGTCAATGTTAGCTGCAATTTTGGTGTGGCAGTGTTCATACTCACTGCTCTCAGCCCTCTAAGCTGAACAAACCCAAGTCCCTCAACGTTTCTTCATATGTTAAGTTCTCCAACCCCTTAATCATCCTGGCGGCCCACCACCGGACCTTTGGCAGGTTTTCAGTGTCTCTCATGAGCTGGGGGGGACCAAAACTAGACGTGTTATTCCTGGTGTGGCTGAACAAGTGCTCAGCAGAGTGGGATGTTTATTTCTCATTTAATTACACATTTTTAAGAATCTTGTTTGTTGACTAAAGCTGTATATACTGACAAGTTCTATTATGAACACTTCTCATGAGTAAATCTTGAAGGTGCTTACATATGTTATAAGACATATTATTACCGCTTTACAGATGGGAAGCTGAGGCATACCATGGTGAAATGATTTTTGAAAGGCCATCTCACACATTGAGTCTGAGAAGCATGCCGGTATTGGATCTCTCTAAAGTATCACACAGAAAAGGTGCTAAATCATATGAAAAATCAACCAGTCTTATGATTCTTTATGAAAGAATTTCATCTTAAAACTATCTGACACACATATTCACTGCAGAATAGCCTGAGATCACAAGTTGATCCTTTTGCTTCTAGTGCAAGTTACTATATGAGTTCCTATCATATCAGATTTACTTTATGTTGTCCCTGTACTTATAAACCAAATATTTTAAAAATTTTAGCATACAAGTATCATCCTTCTCAAAACACCTTATTCTAGTATCTAAGAAATCAATTGTGACAATTTAACAGTTGCTGCTAGCCTTCCCTGTGTCTTAAGGATGTATACAGTGTATTCCATAAACTGCATTGATTCAAGATTAAATTCTACTTTTATAATATACTGAGATAGGAAAAAAAAAACCAACCCCAAGAAAGAAATATCCACACACAGTACTTCATATGATTGACTGTAAAACTTTACTTAGAATTATCAGTGTCAGTTTGGTGAATTACTTCACTTAAAATAGAAACAGGTCACATGGATTATAATAAGATTCTAAATGCTTTGGAGACAAGTACTGAATGGAGCTTCACCCTACAGAAATATACTTGTCTACCAAGAAATAATTAGTTTCTGATTGACCAGAACTCAGCCTTCTGGACTGCAGTGCTATGTAGCATGTGAAATTGAGTGTGGAACATACTGAAAACCTCAGGCGTAACTCTACAGTACATTTAATTCATTGTAGCCTATTTCCGTGGGTTGTAAGCCACATTCTATTGCTCCCTAAACTGATAAAATATAAACACCAAAACCAGTGTTAGCAAGTTTCTGCCTTGCCCTTCTTCTCCCCGTTGTACTATTCCCAGTGAAGCATAATTGATTTACATTGGTGGTCTGGGTGAGTGGCTGTAGTTTACAATACTCTTTCAGAAGTCTTTCCCTAGGTCTTCTTTCTGTGTATTTTGTCTCCTCTCCAAGCTCCGATGGGCAAGAGGCATAAAATGTCCATTCAGCTCCATTTTTAATCTGAAGCATGTTTTCTGATGTACACATCATTTAGTCATCATCATCATCAAGAGGAGCTTTTGTTCTTGCAAAAGGAGTTGTTGTTATTAGTGGAAAAACTAGTGTAACTGTGATGAGAGACCATGACCATCATGTACAGAAGGCCAAATGACTACTTACTTAAGCGAGTTGAACAGAATTTAGGTTAAGGAGAGGAGAATAACAACACAAAATTACTATTGAGCGTGATCACATGTGAAAAAATACTCGACTTGGTGAAAACTATTTTCATTAAATATAAATATGTCAGACTCAGTAAGATGTATATAACACTTCAGAAATGAAGTCAACTTGCAATGATTGAACCAAATAAATATACATTAGTATGTCTTTCCTATTAATTTCATTCAAATGCAAACTAAGTAGTCATAAAAGTGAACATTTTAAAAAAATCTCCATTGTTAAAGAAAGTTTTATCTGACCAGTCTACAGACTTAAGAAGGTTGCTTTCAAAATACGATACCATTTTTTGCATTTCAAGTTTATTGGAACTGATTCCTGGAGGGAAATTTTTTCTGGCTGTTTTTTGTTCCCTCGCTCCAAAATAATCAGTTTGTTTCAGGGCATGAAGGTCAAAGAAAACACTGAGGGTAGGATGTGAGGTGTGCCTTATTCAGCTGTTTTAGGGTACTGTTAAAGTCTCGTTTACATGGAGAATCCATCTTCTAAGCAGGTTAGGGATTGTAAGAAGTATTTTTTTTTTCTTTAACAGATGTACTAGTATAATTGGTGTAGGAGGGAATAAACAATCTATTAAGCATGAAAGGGTTTTGGGGCTCAAAAACTTGTCTATGTCCCACCCAGGTACACCGCTTGGATTAATAATATATGCCATCTCTTTCTTCAGCGCTTGTCTTACATTCTTAGACCATCACAACAGCAGCAGTCCTAGGAATGTGCTCTTTGTGCCTTCTCCCCGAGTTCAAATTATGGAATCATTTCAAATCATTAAGTGAGTTAATTTAGTCATGTAAAATACAGAATTCATGTGGTAAACCCTGTCAACACTCCCCAGCTGCTGTCCTAGGGCAAAGGCTGTAGCAGCCATCTCCCATTTAAATGTAGTGCAATTACTTCTATTTTGACAGCATTATCTCAAATCTCCACAATCTCTTTCGAATTATTTAAAAATACTTTGAGCACAAGCATCACATGTATGTCCAGTGCCAGCTATTATTAGGAATCTATTATAATAAGAATCATATCAATAAATAATGACTTTCTTGATTCTCAGTTACAAGATCTGGTCCTGAGTATGATACTGCTGCTTACTAGACCCTAGGAAGCAAACTGTCCTCTCTTAGGGTTCAAGGGGAGTCCTAACCCTCTGATTTACAATCTTTTGGCTGCCAGAGGCAGCCCTGAAGGTAACACCACCTCCCCAGACAGATCACATTTACCTGTAATCTCAGGCTTTAGCCCAAGAGTCAGGCTTGGTGTTCTCAGGGTGTTGATACGGCTACAAGTGCAGGTGCTTCTTCTGAAGAAGTAACATTAAATAGATGAAAGAAGGACTATGGAGACAGGTTTTGTGTGGGCAGGTTGCAAAATGACAGCATCATTGACAGAATGTGCCAAAGGTATTATTTTCTTCATTTAAAAAAAAAAAAAAAAGCAGCCCAATGCTATCTTCAAAAAGAAGTATGGAGATTAAAGGAAAAAGAATCAGAGTTTTCATTTTGCCATTACAGGGATATATGCAACAAACTGTTTTGTCAGAAAACCTGTATTATATTTTGTATTATGTTACATGTGTCTGTGTGTTATAAACAAAGGACAGTTGTGTGGCTTTTCCATACTCAAACCAGGAATATAATCATTGGTCCATAGTCATATTCCTACACTCTAAAAACTTACTAAAAATCTCTACTTCAAGAATATTTTTAGACTGGATGAAACTGTAATATAATTATTGAATTGTCTCTTCACAGCTATTTATATTATCCTGTCTTTCAGGCTGAAAAATCCATGTGTTTCAAGGGATTTAGGTCTTCAGGGATGTCAACTGTGACTGGAGCTTAAAGAGATATCTATCTGTGTTTAATTGCTCTACTGTTAGGCTTTAGTATACGAGTACTGCAGGACAGGATACTAACTAGAGACTGATTTATTTCTTTCCATAAATAAAAAATGCAAAGCATTTTGATATTTTTTGTTTTGTTTTGCCCAATAATACAGAAAAGATGAACATTTTTGCAAAACAGCATAGAAGACTAGCTCAGAGGCAGGAGGAAGGATGTAACACTATACATAGTTCTTGGTAGCACTATTCATAATTAGTTCCTTACTGAGTAGTGTGCTCACCACTTAAGTATGTAAGTATATTGTTTCCCAGTTTTTTTAGGACTAACAATATTTTGTACTAAGGAATTACTTTTCATCCAGTATTTCAGAGTACTTTACAAAGATGAGTAACTTATTCACTTTTCACAGATGGTGTATTTAAAGCAAAGGGTTCTGTTTACTCAAAGTTACACAGATAATGAATGGCAAATTAGGAAGCGTGTCTCTCAATTCCCGCTTACCTACTGTTTTTACAAGAGAAAGATAGTTTCTTAAACTTATGTGTACATTAACATGCAATGACCTACTTTTAAGGTATACTATAACTTCAAATCCCGTACAAACTGATGAGAGCACTTAAAAAGCATTTCCATGATTCTTTTTTTGACTTTGCTAATCTTTCTGGGAAAGTGAAATGGATTTCTCTGTCTTGTCTTTTTGTGCAGCAGAGAGGACTTTATGGCATAATGTTACAAAAGTTTTTCCTGATATAAACATTTCTGCTCATTGTTATAGTAAACCGTGAAATAAACTATGTTCAAACTGAATGTCTTCAATTACAGAGTGCATTCCTTAGTTGCTTTTCTGCAATTTTCATGTATGTGTACAGTAGTATTTAGAAACAAAGAGGTTACATTTATGGTACTCTGTATGGCATGAAAGGCTTTCATAAGAGGAAAGACACTTCTGTAATGAAAAGCATAACTCCTGAACACTTAAAATGTTCCTCTGTTTAATGTCTGAACTGACATGCGTGCATAAAATTAATAACTGCTTGAATTTTGAACAATGAAAATACAGGGGAAATAACAACATAACAATGGAAAACTATGCAAGTGAAAGTATCAGCTGGAAGAATAATAGCTTTATTTGACAGTGTTTTGACATCATTGATGTATTGTTGTCACTGGAGACCTTCCTTTCTGTGTTTGTGATATACTATTTCAATCCATATTATCCCAATAGAATCACAAACATTGAAAAGATCTGATGTGTGGTAGTCTCTTACTAATGTGTGAGTTGACATGTTGATTGTTCTTTCATATCTGGGACTTGTGAGAATTCTGTTTAAGTAGTATTTGCCAATACTAATAAAGGATGCACAGTTGACAAAGGGGATACAGGTGTTTTGAAAGTGATTAGCATGTAAAGAAGCAAAGTGGCTTATCTACTCCATTTTGTACAAAGTGAAGAAAACCAAGTGCAGGATTAAATGTACTTACAGCAGCTCCTGTGTTAAACTAATGACAAGTTTATCACCATCATTTAATAGACCAATAATACAAATCTGTATGCAAGAGACCTCTTGTAATTTAAAACTTTAAGGTTTCTATTTTGAGAAATGCACATAATGGTTATAATTGTTCCTAATTTTTATAGAGCTATCTCAAAAGATTTTTTTCCCCAAAAGACAGACACTCATCAGAACAAGCACGTCTGGGGAAAAGGGAAACAGGGAAGCAGGGGAAAAATATTCCCTAGGAAAAGGTAAAAAATTGGCAGTTACTGCAACTGTCAACCAAATGGACTAACCTGTCTAGGAAATCTATTTCTGGGCAAGCCTACAGGTTCAAACTGGTAGTATTTGGTGGTCTGCAGTTCAGGTCTGCTCATGAGTGATAATATGTAGGGGAAGGAATCCTCGTCTACTGTCTCCCTGTGCCACTTCCATTTTTCTTTGGCTTGTTGGCTGTGTGGAGCACAATTTCCTCATCATAGTAGGCAGAATGGGGCATGATGTAACAACTATATCAGGCTTGTTAAGATTTCTCTTATCATCAAGTCAGTTACTTTACAGGTTTAGGCCTGGGTACAGTATAGTGCAGGAAGACCTTTGGAGAAACATGGGCTGAACAGGAGGGAAACTGCCAAGACCAGGTCAGCTTCCGCTCAGGTGCCACTTAAAAAAGCAGTGAGAAGCAGGAGATATTGGTGGAACAATTCAGTGTAGAATAGCCCTCTGAAGACAGACTATTAATCTTTTGCTAATCTCTTCTGCTGTCATCTGTAATCTCATCTCAGGAGCCCAAAAGCAGTGTGATGTGAGAAAACAGTAAGGAAAGATGAAGTATTCTTTCTTTCCTACAAAGCCTAATGAGTAAGGACTCTTCAAGTTTATTATACAACATTGGTTGAATGCGAGAAAACGGGTTTGAGTTTGAGAACAGCACACTGATAGGGATTTCCATATGCAGTGATAAAACTTGCAGGAGTTTCTTTTTTGCAACAAATATGTATCTCTAGTTCATAAAGAAATAGTCGTCTTAAAGCTGCTGTGTCTTGGCTTTATTTTAGATACTTTTCTTCATCCCTGCCAAATGCTTCTTCTTTAGCTTACCAGTATGCATTAAAGGTATCAGTATATCTGAAGATGAACAAGATGATTTGGTTTGCTGTCTACATATTGTCTCTGGAAAATGGGCTCCATTTCTTCATTTAGTTCACTAGTTACTATGTTTCTGGTAAATATTTCAATCCTAGGCATAAAGCAGCAGATGGGAATAAAAATTGTGGGTGCCAGGATGTGTGGGAGAGGAAAGGACTGTTAAATTATGAAAGGGAATGCAGTATTCAAAGAGAATAGTCTTTGTGGGGAAAGAGGTGGACTGGACAAAATCGAGGGCAGGACTTAGAGTGCATAATGAGAGGAAAGAAACAGATAAAAAAAGTGTGAAGAAAGAGGGAACAGCAGACTCCAAAAATCAGTTAGATAGAAAAGTTCTCCATAATGCTATGGAGGAAAGAGGAAGCACAGTGCAGACAAGAAAGCAAACAGTGGGTGGAAAGCTGTGCTAATGCTCCTGATCTGCTTCTCATGTCCTTGTTTGTTCTCAGCAAGCTTGTATCTTTGACACTGTACCATGGAGACATACATACAATGTTTTTTGCAGAGATTGAGCCTCATAGATTATTATGGGTTGGGTTATTAACCCAGCACTCATAGTAAGACAGGTTTCCACAACTTCACTTCTCAGACGGTTAGAAATAGTCATCTAATTCTCAACCTAAATTTATTCATGGCTGTTTCCTACCTCTTCTTGCTCTGAGGTTTTCATTAGTATAAACACTTTGTTGCCTTCCTTGATTCCCAATTTCCCTGATATATTTTCATATATATACAGTTTTTAATTTCTCATTTTTCTAGTCTCAGCAAGCCCCACTGAACCCCATGTGAAGGTGATTGTGCTTAGCTGCCACCCTGGGTGCTGTAATGACCCACCATTTCATGGTTGCTCTGTAAGAGCTCCCTTAACGGCAAGCAGTGCGTGTTCAATGCAGCATCTACCTAATCCACTGCCTTAACATGGCCTGTCCCTTGGTAAAGCTCTTACTCTTGACAGTTCCTGACATCCTATATATAATAGCAATAAAACAGGAGCTGACAGTTTGCAACATTGTAAATAAATACCTCATACTGTGAGTGATACACAAATGTTGTATTCCTTTAAATTGTAGAAGAT
This sequence comes from Gymnogyps californianus, assembly GCF_018139145.2. NCBI lineage: Eukaryota > Metazoa > Chordata > Aves > Accipitriformes > Cathartidae > Gymnogyps > Gymnogyps californianus. The sequence goes on along the minus strand of NC_059478.1, from coordinate 28,468,070 downwards.
AAGGCTTTTAGAGTATGTTACCACTGGCATTTTTTCCTGTAACAAGGGGCTTAGACTACAAGCTAGGGAATGTTAAATAAATTTCTCAAGCTCTAATGACATCTATTTTTTTTAAACAATGTTGAATTGGAACTGGTGACCTTGTCATTGCAGACATTGCAAAATTTATTTTACAGTTTCCTCTACCAGCATTAGTAGAGAGTATGTTGTGAAGACGGGCAAAAAAATGCAGCCATCAGTGTGTTAATTTAAATATATATTTTTATGACCAGTCTAATGAAGATAACTCCAGCACTGAAGAACCATTTAAGTGACAAAAAACAAAATAGTATCTGATAATATGCCTTTCTGTTCATTGACATCAGCAAAGTTAAATCATTTAAAAAAGTACCAAATGGAATTACCTATGCAGAATAATTTTAGTTTGCAATCCCAAAATTTTCCTCTCTGTCTTTTTTTTTAATGACAACCTCTTATTCTTCTCAGAGTATTACCGCAAGCTACTTTAAGCACCCTATCATTAATCCTGAAATATGTATATATCTTCTTGCATTGTTAGTCAGATGAATGTGCTGTAGCTCTTATGATCACCTGAAGAAAATTACAACTTTGAGAGAAATATTTATATTGTAAATTTGCAAAATATTACGTGATCTCAAGTGCAAATATATAATTGCCTCCTATTACAGATAAAAAGGATGTGATTTTCAAAAAATACCTCCAGGAACTGGTGAACAAATGGTGTCTAAATTTTGATTTGGATTTATGCACCTAATTTATGTAATCTTTGAAATCCCTCAAACCATTAGGTGTCTGAAGTCTGGTAGGTGCCTGAGATTTTGCCACTGAGGTTCTTTCTGTGCCTTCAGTTCAATGCATGCCCAGAGCTGCCTAAGTCATGTGCAAAGATGTTCATTCCTGGCTACCCTAAGTGCAACCTATGTTCTGAAAATAAGCGCTCTTTCAATGATTCTTTCATTGAATTTAAAATGGAGGCATATATCTTCTCTGAGCTCTAGCTTAGGGCTAAGTGATCCTAGGGGAAAGCATGTCCTTTCAATACCGCCTCTGTTTAAGGTCTACTCTTGTTTCTAAGCTTCCCTGGTTTCACTAGCCTCTCCAACTATTGACTCCCTGCTGGGAATCGCTAAAGCACATAGCCTTTCCCAAGACTTTTTTAGGGAACTGTGTCTTCCACCTGAGGTTCATGTGCCTGCTCCTTAGGTACGACAAGCTGCTGTGTCACAGCACCAAAATCTCTTGGTGGTCCCGAACTTCAATTGCCGTTTGAATTTCAGGGGAAATAGTGTGCCCAGCTTTTCTAGGTGTCTTCCAGTATCCCAGGCATTACAACAGGGGCTCCTAGATGATGGCTGCATCTAGCAGTGCTTTATGTTTGTAGCTGCTAAACTGAATTAGAAAAGACCTTTGTAATTGTACTCGGTACTCTCCAAATATCCTTTTTCCATATGGGCAGATGCTAAAATTGTTCTGTGGCTATCTTGTAAATTGCTCTTCTCATTCTCAATCTCTTTTGTAAATGACAAATAAAACATACCTGAAAATTTTCCTTGATACTTGAAAAAATCCCCAAGCATGTAGCCATAACTTAAATAAGTAAATACTCTGATACTTATTCTACTATATATTTCAGTATTACAAGATGTAGTGATGCTATTTTTACTAATTTGATAAAGAACTAGTAACTTGGTGGGGAAAAAAGAAACATATTACAGATGTAGCTTTTCTTGTCTCTGTGATGTAATAGATCTGTTCAACTCTAGCAGGTTTTTCATACCTTTTATTGAGACAAATCCTGAAATCCTTATTCTTTCCTTCCTCAGGACAATCTCGTTTTAACTTCAATGAGATAATAAGGCTTATGCTGCTTTGTAAAGTACTTTGAGATCTATGGTGAACAAGATTTAAATATTATTGAAAGGGAAATTTGATTGAGTTTACATTAAATAAGGAACTTTAGGATTCAGTTTATGGAGATTGCTCTTTTTTTTTTTGCCATGTGCTTCTTTATGCATTCATAAACTCTTCATACTTTTGTTACAGTGTGTAGTGAATTACTCTGCCTTCAAGTAGAAGAGTGTAGGAGTGAGAGTTGTGGCTGGCCTTGCAGCTCTTGTACACAATCTGGCACTTAATGGATACATTTGCTTGCAGAATTACTTGTTTAAATAATTTACTTTGACATGTGGCTGCAGCATTACAAGTAAAATACAGATTCTTTATTTCATCTTAAGTAAAACCTGCCTTGCATAACAGTTTGTTCTATTAGCGAAGGCCAGCTAGGTCAGAACTTTAATGGAGAAGTGCAGTAAGGTAGATTACAAGTCGTTTTCAGTTTATGAACTTGGTCAAATTCATGAAACATGAATAATGTTGCTTATACAAATAATAAAAAATTTCATAACAATACAGGCATGTGGTTTGAGAGAAAATGATAGATGAAATGGAAATAAAGATGGAAAAAGTGTAATCATATCAGTTTCCTATTGATTTTTACTGAATTAGTCATATCCACCACTGAAGCATTTTGTAATCTACTAAAAATGCTTTTATAGTGTAGAAATTTCATTTTATGAGTTTGACATAATGCAATCAAAGCATTTAGGCTAACATCTTCATACTAAGAAATTTCATCCACATATTATTTTACAATTCTTTTTGATTAAAGGTAATATTTCTAATGTAGCCATCTAGTTATATAGAAGTATCTTGACAGAAAATAACAGTTATGTAATAACATAGTATTCATTGTTTACCAGTGTTCTAGGACTAGAAAATGAACTAGAAAAAATATGCTAAATTTAAGTTAGCATTGGAATGTATCTTGACACAAAGAGGATCTACTGCCACTTCCTTTGAAGCTCATGGAAATCTTATCATTGACTTAAAGTAAAATCAGTTTGGCACTGAAACAAATTATATGAGTTATTTATGCTTCTCTCTCTCTTTCCTCACCAAAACAAAAAGGAAGAGGTAACTAGAGGATTAGGGCCACGCAGATCTGGATCATACCTTACATCATGAAACTGCATACTGTCAACCATTTGGGAGAGGAGGAGGAGGCTAGCTGTATGAACGTGTGTGTAATAATTCATGTATGAGTGCAGTAGCCAAAGAGCTCTGCTGTAACTGAGGAGGAAAAGGATGCACTAGTAACACAGTGATGTGTAACTTCTGTGTTCAAAACCCATTTTCTCTGGCATTGTTGAGGGGATTTCCTCATGTAGGCTAAGGCAATATCATTTCTTTTATGTCTCTCACCATACTGATACTGCACTGTCAGCTACTTATTGTATAGTCATTTCAGACTGAATGAGGTGGACTGACTTAAAAGGAAAAATTGGCTTCTTTTGAAAACAGTTGAAAATGGTTATCTTCAGTGTTACCTTAATGTCAAAACAGTTAAATTTAGTAAGTGATGAGAGAATAGATTGCATTGGGTTACATAGACCGAGGCTGGAAGGCACTTGAAAATCAGTTTGCATCCGCCCACCTGTTGGTAGAAACCTTCCATTTCTGCTCTCTAGCACAGCCCCTTTAGGGAGTGATGATCTGAGGAGCTGGGCTTTGAGGTACAATAATTCTCGCAAATGTACATTTGCAAATTTCCAGACACTTAATGTGTTTAACATTTCAAACTGTACGTTTGCAATATTTGTGGAGGCTGCAATTCAAACTATATTGGATTCCTGTATGCTTATTTGCAAGAATTTGATTAAGGATTGCTGCAATGTCTAAATTGCAGGCTGGTAAATTATATAAGACACTTTATTTCTGTCTGTCACTGTATCTATCACAAATACAGTTGACTAGGTCAGAATTCCTCCTCTAGGTATTGACAGAGGAGGCTGCTGCATTTTGACTAGTACAGCAGATCTCTGGACTGACTTTCAAAGCTATTGTGTCCCAGTTGTGACTTGCATGTGAGGAAATGCATCTGTTTTCTTCAAATGTTCTGGGCCCAGTAGCTGTGTAAGGACTCTTTGGAGGTCAGATACAAGTATCAAAGAGAACTTTCCTCTTTCTTGTTTTTGTTTTTTAGATATCTGCTTTGAATACAACAAAAGGTGTAAGATGTCAATATTTAATGAAAAAGAAGGAACTCTCAGTGTTGTCAAGGAACAACATTTTGTAAAAGGGAAAAATATGGTTTTGTGGGTTAAATGCCACCTTTCATAGGTTTGCAGGGTCTGGTGACAGTGGGAGCTTTACATGGAGGTACTTAATATTTGCATAACAGAAGGCTTGGTCTGCAAAGTCTCTATGCATGTCTTTAGTCACTTGAGAGCAAAATAGGAAAGAGATCATCTGAAGTACGTATAATTAGAATGATCCTAAACATCTTTTTGTGAGGAGGAACAGAGGCAAAGATATTGTTCCAGAACTAAGGCTAATGTAACTTCCTGAGGGCTGTTCTACATTGTATTCAAAAGTAATGCTTCCCCATATCTTTAATTAATATGTATTTAAACACGATATTTAAATATTTAAATACTATATTTAAATTTAAATAATTAAGATAGTTGAATAAATTTAAATCCAAATATTTAATATACTTAAATAATATCTCTATTTGCTCAAACCAGGTTTTATCTCAAATTTTAGGGAATCTATTTAGCCCTCAAGAAACTAAATTCCTGTTTCTCAAAGTCTTCCATCTGAAATGAATGCAAATAGGAAGTCATCTTGAAATGAGAAGTTTACCTTCATGTACCCAAAGCAACAAGTACTTCATGCTCAAAAAGAATTTTTACATCAACAAAGCAGGTAGCTGAGTGTACAAACGAGCACTTACCTGGCATCTAACCAGCTGCTGTGCTGAATTCCTGGAGCTTGAGGTTTTAACAGGTCAGCACACACTAACTAAATACAACTTTAAAAATTTTCTTTAGTGTTTCAACTGAGGAGGTCTGGGACAGTTGTAGGGCTAATATACAATACAGATTCTACATGTGAAACCACATAAACTCTATTCCAGAGCTTGTTCAAATTAGTAAGACTCTTTCCATTGACTTGGATGGACTTTGGATTGAGCTCAAAATGGATATTCTGGTTTAAATAAACAAGAAACATATGGTAGACAGCTGATTCTCTTTCTGTTGTTTGTTCAGTTAACAGCTTCTTTAGAATCACTACATTTGTTATTGGAGTATATAGATTAGGGATGAAATTAAATAGTCTTCAAATTGCCCACCCAAATTTGTTCAGTTCTTGAAGGCAAACTGAGTAAATTAATCCCTGAGATTGATGACCAAGATATCTTAATTCAGAATATTCATCCTTCCACATCTAGGCTACTTTCCAGAGACTGAGGCATTTTTTTTCCCCATTAGTAAATTCAGCTACTGATTCATTAGAGGCATTTAAAAAGAACTGTTGAAAATTCAAAAATCTAAATGCATATTATGTGTTATTTAGCAAATATTTATTTAGCTCCTACCAGTACAATTCCTTTTTTTTTGTGTAGTTTGCTGCAGGTGTAATGTATCTCTTTTTCTTGTATCTACAAAACATTAAAGACTTTGCTCTATGAAGAATGCTTATTTCTTATTCTGTTCTTGCCTATGGCTGCTATTACAATATGGCATTGGTCGCTGATTGTCTTCTTCTAAAATATATTCTCATTTGCTCAAATATTTTCATGTCTACCAGAATATTTCATCACACAACATGTCTCCAGTGATAGTGGCTGTAGGCTAGTGCATACTGCAGGGTGACCGAATGTTTTACTAGGTGGATATTTTTCTACATAGAGAAGGGGGCAGCTGTTACCTTCCTTCAATCTGGTATGGCATATTAACTATGCCAGCAGTAAACTGAGGCCTGCTCTTAACCATTTTTGTTCACCTTTTGTCCTAATTTTGCATTTATGCTGTTGGGAGATTTTTATTTTGTTTCTAGAACACTTCATATCTCAGTCAACTTCGCTTTCTTTTCTCTTGTGTTCTTCTCTGTTGATGTTTATCATGTCTTTTTTTCTCGATCGTTTCTTTTTATTCTCCATTTCATTTCAGCAGCTCAATGCCATTCAGAAAGGCGCTGTATCTTTTGTCTGACTGTACATGTCATACCAGCTAAACCTATTGTCTATTTAACTTCTGCATCTTCAGTTTCTCTTGTCACGCTCCGTTCTTTCTTGTCCTAATGCTTCTGTCCTCCTTCCTCCTCTCTTCCAGCCTCTCGGACATGCTGTGTTTCTGGCTGCGTATTTCATACTGCATGCATAGACAGCAGACCTCTGCTTGCCACAGCTTGCAGCATCACGTGGCTTGCCTTTTGTGATCACTTCAGAGAACCAAGCACTCTTTGATGTATCAGAGGGGAGGGGGGGAAGTTTTACGCAAATTCCTTTAAACACACAGGCCTCCTTACTGTCTTCCATCATTGCTATTTATCATATTGCTGACACATGGATGGAAGCATTTTCCTTTTATGTTAAGCCTGGGCTATGCAAAGACACTGGGAGGCAATATATACACCGCTGCAGCTTATGACAACAGCAAGGTATTTTTACAAGTTTGAGATATTACCACTGTTAAATAAACCAGGATAGTGATGAGGATGAATAACATGAAAGAGGCTATAGCAGCTGCACATTTTGATAAGGAAAAAGACAACACAGGGATTCTGTCTTACAACTTAATGAGGTAAAATGTGTATAGGTGTAATACCTGAGGCCAGAGTTGAGACTGGACACCATGGTACATTGCTTTGCAATGTATACATTTACCAATCTATAGAAAGTCTTTGCTTTGTCTTTGTGACAAAGACTGCATAAAGCAGTGTGACATACGTGACATAAAGAGGTTGTGACATACGACTGCATAAAGAGGTTTTAGACAGGAATAATGCACAGGAAGTTGGGGAAGACTGTGCCAAATAGTAAAGCTAAAGCATTTATCTACTTACTTATAGTTTGGTTTTATCCTTCAATATGGCTTCAGTGTTGATATTTATGTCAGCAGGATGATTTGTGCTGATATTGTTTCAGTCTGAGACAAGATGAGAAGCCTAGACTGACAGGAGAAACATAAATGTATATAAACTTGGTTTATGGTTTTCAATTTGTTTGTAAATATGTTAATGGTGGAATTCAGCAAATACATTGTGACTAAAAATGAAGATGCCTACACATAGACTCCTCCCTACAGCCAGTTTACGTTTTGCATCTGCGGAGTGTACACCCCTGGCTTGGACCTGTAATTATTTTTTTTTTTTTTGTACTTCTCAGAGCTGAAATGTGAGTGCTAATTGAAATACTTATGCTGCTTTGTTTTCCTCTTAAAATTATACCCACTTAAAGAAGAGTTGGGCTTTGACTGTTGAGAATCTGCTATATCAGGCAGTGTAAATTTTTAAAGGATGTATGTTTTGCCTTTCACTAAGAAAAGCAAGTTATCAAATTTGCTGGAATGTAGATAATTTGAAGAGATGGGGCGGTGGTGTATATTTGTCTCCCTCCTATCCATATCAATTTATTGGAGCTTTAAACACTCTTTCTTTGTTAAAACCTTGAATATAACTCATCTATATCTATTATAGGGGGTAATACAAAGACAAGCAGAGGCAAAGTAAGTGCTCATAGCCAGGTGGAAGTCAAAACAAAACTGTCCAGCAAATGAGGCAGCTCATGCAGCTCATACAGCTCATCAGCAAGCTTGACCCCTGGGCAGCCTGAGAGGCAAGTTCGTCAAGAGCTCACACAGAGCTAGCTAACAGGCTCCTGGAGATGTGACTGAGGAGTCTCTGGGGACACCTCTACCATGGCTCCTACAAGGTATTTGCTAGAGTATGGGTCCTGCAGCTGCCAGATGGGCTGTCTAAGGTTATGCGGACATTGGGCTTTGGTGTTAGAGCAATTACAAAAAGAAGGTAAACCCACCAGTTTCCATAAGAATCCATACAAACCACCGATTTAGCTTTATAACACTATACAAAACTATAAACTCCATTTTGTCTATATGCAGTGTCCCTGTTACTGGTATGTTCAGTGTCTCCAGCAGGAGTTCTGTGCAGGCTGGGGTGAAATTTAGCCTGATGAGTTGGCATACACTACAGTAGATTAAACGTTAATGTTTACACCTTCATCAATTTTATTTGGTCATTTCACCAATTTTTTTCTTCTGCCAGAGTGGTTTGAGTCTGAATTTCAAGCTATGCCTTTGTTAACAACACTAATATAGGTATAAATCTTGAGTTCATACAAGTGCATACTCCTGTATACATTTAATCATTTTCTAACATATTTCTAAAGCTTTAAATGTGTGTTTAAATGAGATTATGGGAATTTACCAGCAAGTGGAGTTTCTCCAAGTGAAGGTAGTGGTTGTTCTGTGTATGTTTTACTACAAGTTTTTATTCAGAGAGAACCTGAGAGTTTGGAGAGAGGAAAAGGAGAGTTCAGATTAAAATGTAGAAATAAATGGCAAGTCACTGATATATTCCAGTAGCTTAGGAGAGTTGTATCTCCCTAAAACCTTTCTTTTCTGTGATGTCTGTTTAAAACTTGACAACAGTGTTGTTCTTCTGCTTCGACTGCTGCCTACCATGATGATCACAATCATCTTGTCACCTTCTATACCTCTTCATCTGTCTATATTCCTCTGTTGTCTTGCAGATGGTAAGCTGTCTAGGGCAGGAGCTATGTTCTTTGCTTACACAGCATCTAGTGTATAGCACTTGACACAATGGAGTCCTGGTCAATGACAAAAACTGTGAAGTTTTATGATGATAAAGCAAGTATTATCATCAACTTCATATCCGTTAGAAAGTTTAGTTATGTAAATAACTAGTTTCCCCATGAGTTTTATCAAATATTTTACGTTGTTAAATTATTTATGATAAACACATTGTCATACTTACTACTCAGCATAAACTTAAAAGATAATTTTAGCAAGGAAAGAAAATATTTATGAAGAGAAACCAGAGGCAGAAATAAAAGTGATAAATTAATGAAAATACCCTGATAATGGCAACAGTCCAGATGAGAATTATCTCTTATCTGAGAGGTCAGTTGATATTGTAAGGATGATGTTGCATCTGTGTGTATTATGTGCTGGCTTTGCCCACCTTTGTGATCCATGGTAGAGTTTGGGAACAGTGGAGGACAAGGGTGTTCTGAAAAGATTTTGAGGGAAAATTACCTTGAAGTACAATAGCCAGTGAGGAACAGGAATACAGTAGTGCTGCTGGGAGGTGTTAATACCATTTCAAGTTTCACTGGGGACTGTAAGAGCAAGGGGGAAGAAATCAGGGGCTTTTGGGTTGTAATAACAATGAATAACCTTTAAAGAATTGTTACAAGGTGGAGGTAGCAAGAGCAGACAGAAGAGTCCATGGCCCTGAAGCAAGAGGCCGTTCATAGCAAGGTGTGCCATTTTTGACTGCAGAAAACTATAGACTTGCCTCAGGGAGAGGTCCCTCGTGGGACAGGAAAAGGTTGTAACAAGTTCTTTCTATACTGTAAATATCATATGTCAACTCCGTATTGGGTCTATCCTCTGCTAGTTTATGTAGACTAAAATGTCAACAACACACTTCCACTCAGTTTTATGTCACTTTCACAAAAGCAACTATTTGTGATAGCTAGATTGGTAAGAAAAACTGGATTATAAGTGTTTGGCTAAAAATGATCTAGAGGATTATTGCCCTGGCCATGGCCCCGGAATCTAGTTTTTAATGCAGATATAATTTTATTTCAACATTATAGAAATAAAAGAACTGTATTTTACAAAAAAGATTTATGACACAAATTATATACTCATTTTTATATTGTAATATTTTGGGAATTAATATTTCTTCCTACAGGGATGGAGGAAAAGAAAGAGGTATTGACCAAGTATAAAACATAGATAATGTGTTTGTACAAATCATGAGGAATTTTCAATAAGCAGAGCTACTTTAAAAATGCTGTCAGTATGGACACATAGCTAAGCTTTGCTGTTTTGTTCTATACAGCCCTGAAGTCCTATACCCTACTGGACTATGAGAAGTAGTCTTGGTTTTATATTATTATCCTAGATTCTTGCATGAGTTTTCTGTTTGTTTACTCTGACAATAATTATAACAAAATAAGAAGTGGTAGCATTGATTGTGGTCATGAAGGTTTTTGGTTCAGAAGGGTGTTGTCCAAAAGGCAGGATCATCCTTAGTCTTTGTAGGAATGCAGCAGCTGTTCCAGATAGTCTTGCTCCTGGGACGTGGAAGACTTCAGAGAACTGATGCCCTCATGGCATCATTCTCCCATGCTCTACAAATCTGGCTGGAGCCTTATGGTCTAGCGTATTTATTTTTGTGTTGTTCTGTCCTCTCTTCTCTGATCATTTTCACAACTACAGGCAAAACACATTAAAAATATGTGAGTTACTTACAGTGGCAGACACCAAGAAAAAATTGGATAATATACCAGATATTGCTATATTTCAATTATGAAACTTAAGTTAAAGATGGCAAATAGGTGAAAAACTCTCAGGGATGCTATACAAGGCCTTTGCAGGGCTCTTAGGCTTTTGTCAAATGCAAACATCAAGACTGCACTGACGAAAAGTGGTGATTCCATCAGGTTCCTCAATATATATGACATATACTGCACAAGGTTTGAAAAAAAATTGGCAAACCCAAAAGCTGCTTACCACAGAGATAAACATAAAGCAGAAGCAAATGTTCATATTGTAGCAGATAACTGGTCAAAAAAGATGGAAAAACTTCAACATGCTTCTGTTCAGAAAAAAACTGAAACCTTCTAAGACAGCTTGAAAACAGTCTCTGGCTGTAAAATTAGTGGTGTTATACCATTCTGCAGTGAAGATGGTCAAATGCTGTCAAACTGAATGAAAGGAAAATCCTCTGTCACTGGCACAAACATTTCAACAGTTTAACACACTGTCTGCCTAAAGCTCTAAACGAAGTTCCGCTGTTCCCCACATAGGAGCAGCACTAACATCCACAGCAGTTTCTTAAAGCTCTCATGTGGCTATCACAAGGTGAAGCATCAGGCTCCAGTGATATTCCTCCTGAAACATTCAAATGCAAAGTCAATGCCTTGTCTAAAAGAAGGAGGAAAAATAATAGAGTTACATTTGTTTGCCAGCTTATGGGGTAATGAGAAAATTTCTAAAGAGTTCAAAGACACAGAGAAAACATCTGCCTCTGGAAACAAATGAAAAAGACCACCTGTGCTGGTGGTCATAAAAATACCTTTTTCTTTAGCTGCTGGACAAAATTCTTTCCTGAGCCATGTCAGGCATGCTATTCAGTTTGCTGAATTTCCAGTCAAATTAGCTTTTGATCTAGGTGAGGCACAGTCCAGATTACTTTTTGCAATCAAATATACCTTAAAGTGAGGGCAATGGACACACTACAGCTTTATACAATTTGTTTCAGGAGGTTTCTGCACAAATTGCACTATCAAGATAGGTAACGTGAATAGTTTCCTTTTTTTTTTCTTCTTTTTTTCTTCTTATTTCCCAATGGAATGGTAGCAAAGATTTTGGCCAAGATGGATTGGCAGGAATTTTCACTGTCCAAAATGGCAAGCACCGTGTCTTTTTATCACTTTCATCTAACACCTTCTGTGCTGTAACAGCTGCATGATGCCTTCAGAGGCAGCAGAAAGCAGTATATGGTAGTTTCCCACTCTCAGACCTGCATATTGAAGGCCACAAATTTGCTGTCCTGCAGTCTGCTCGTTGCCAGTGACTGCAAATTCTCGGTATGCATAGATGGTTGGTGGCATGCATACTTGAGAACGTGGAGTGTATTACTGACGGGTTTAGTTCCGCTGTCAAGTTTCTTGGTCTGACATCAGCACAGTGAAGCAGTAGTTTGGTTCCAGCCTTGCTCTGGCGAAAAGCACGTGAAGTTAAAATTGGGAGCTGACAATGCAGTATTGAAATCTCCCAACAAATTCTGCTGCTTTGATAATATGCTGTCTTACGCTGTACCTTTCTAATCTTTTTACACATCCAGGATATTTGGGGCATGCTTTGGAGAAACCTGCCAAAAGCCATTTCCTTTGGTCATTTAATGTACAGTGAATAGCACAAAGAGAGAGAGCAGTGAAACTTGATAAGGATGTATAGAAGGCAAGTTTTTGATTTGTAGAGTTGCTGTCCTCTGTGTTGGGAACTACAGCCAATGACAGTCTCTTCATGCCCCCCGAATTTGAAAGCAGAAGTGGCACTGTACTACAGAAGTGGCAGATCAAAGCAACTGCCATGAGTACAGAGGGCACATGTGTGACATCTGGAGCTACCAGTGTGCTGCAAAAATTTCCCTAATTTCTCAGGGAGCCCATTATGTTGACTCTTCATATACAGAAACAAAGAAATCTCCATGATGATATTTAAACTATAAGGAATTACTGGACCTCAACAATAAACATTAATAGGATAGCAGAGAGGATTTAAAATATTAGTCTACAGAGGTATCCATGTTCTAGGTATCACTCCAGACTGCTCTGGATTTTGCATGTTGATTCATGGGAATCTTAATTGTCACAAGAGACCACTGAAGCATTCATAGGCTGTATTTTTTTATTTTAGGGCTTGTATTTTTGCCCTTTAAATAAAAAAATAGAGAAGACATTACACTCATGCTTCACTTTTTCCATCAGTGAATTGCAGAAGTCCCAAGAAAGAAGCGTAACTATTTTGTATCTGGGAAGATTTGCTTGGAAGTTGTGTTATGATTAATGGAAATGGTCTATACCATTCCTCTCTTGTTTAGGAACTGTTCACAAATTTTCAGAGTCACAGAAACTGGCAACAATGGACTAATCTGATTAGTATATTTATTTCTATGCTATACCTACCTATCACTATTTTTCAGAACCATTCCCAAAGTATCTCTATGGTTGGAGACAGAGATCTGGAGAAGACAATGTTCTTTGGAACTGAAGGAATAGGTTCTGTTTAGGATATCTCCTAACACAAAAGAAGGAAGATGACCTGTGATCTGGAGTTCTTGAGGTCCTACTGCTTTTATCTATCCTTCAAATTAAGGATGTTAACTTTTGTTAGATTTATGGAAAGACCTCAGCTGCATACGGAGACATCTTTTTCTCTAATCCTCTGCCAAGTAATGCCAAAGGGATACATCCATCACTAACCACTAAGAAATGTTTCTGGACCATCATCAGGGAAAAGATTTGGAGAAACCTGTGAATGTACTAAAGGTCAGAGCTCAAGTATTTGTGCAACTTCACTGTTAATTTGAAGATAGATTAATCAAGTGGTAACAAAAAACACTATATGCCAGATTTATAAAGGAAAGAAAGAATATGCATAGTTGCTTCTCCCTATTGTGAAGAAGCAGTTCAGCTATGAAAGCAATACATTTAGCAATAGATATCTCATACTTCAACTATCTGGAAGATGCATTGCTATTCTTGGATTATACGAGGAAGCAGTGTTTTCATCAGGTCCCAAATTGATGGTCAAATGAATTAAGTTCAGATGAATGTTCAAATAGTTATACTAAGCACCCAAATGGACATTAAAGGAATGGAGTCATCCGTCATTAAACCATTTGCATTAAAGAAACAGAAAAATTGTCATTGTTTGCGGCCTCTCTTGCATACTCGCATACCCAGTATTCTGGGTCTTTATCTAGGTAGGCTGATTTATTCACCAGCTCAATTCACAGCCAGTTGCTGGCTGTAAGCCACTAATAATGGATTACCTATGCAGTAGCCCTCAAAGAGAAAAAGAAGATAAATTTTTATTACCAAAGCAATTTTGGCTCCACTGTGAATATGTATTTTATGATGTTTTGTTCCATGCTAGAGCAGAATCCTTTCTCATCTGGAGGTTGTAGTAATGAAGACATGGTAGGCAAGTAGGACTGCTGTGGGTTTTTTCCCTCCTAAATATGACATCATCTCCATGGATGTTGAGGGCCAAAAGACTCTGAACGCAAAATCTGAAGAACTCATTTTACTGTATAGGAGGTAATTAACCTCTTAAAAAAAATGGATCAAATTGACCCCAAAGAGGATGCCACATGGATTCCTTGAATAAATCTATTCATGCACTTTCCTCCTTCTTCTCTGCCTCTGATGAAAATTCAACATAAAAGCTACCAAGTACAGCCTATTCACATGGCATCAAATCAACAAATCAGGAAATCAGAAAATGTATATGTTACTTCCAAGTTACTAGTCCTCGGTGATTTCTTTCATGCTCAAACTCTGCATACAAGGCAAAATAATTTGTAACTTTTTCATATGTAATTACTTATGAGTTTCCTCTGAAAGGCAAGGCAGCCCCCACTATATATTGCTTTTTGTTGTTCCTGAAGTTGCCCAGTGCTCTGACTTCACCTTCAAAATGGATTAGCACATTCTTCCTGAAAGTGATAGTGTGATTAAATTTCCAAAATATTTTTTTCTGTTCCTGACAACTGTTAATGAGAAACAACTATTAATGAGAAATATGAGTCCAAACTGGGACCACAGGTGACTATTCTGTCTCACTTGTAGTACACTGCTAGCTAAAGCAAAGTTATTTAATTGGTTCCTAAGCACCTAATTTTTACGAGTGGGGCTTAAGTACTGAAATATAGGAAAGCTCATTTCCTCATGCTTGCTATCAGCACAGTAGCATATAAATGTAGTTCAGAGAAAATCCTAGAAAGCTTCCTAAATTCTTCCTTCTTTGGAAAATGGAAGGCATTATCCTGTAATCTTTATTTTTATCAGAGAACAAAGTTTTTTGGGGAAAAGCACATTACTCATGTCTCATTACTTTTAGTGGGAGCTTCACATAGGTGTGAAGGAAGAATATGTGACCTTGGGGGGGGGGGGTGTGAGTTTTGAAAGTAATGCTTAAAATCTCAGGAGATATGAGTGCTGTAGTCTAATACATAGTGATACTTCTTACAGAGTAGTGCGAGAAACTGAACTGATATGGTATCCCTGTCATCTTCGTCCTGTTACTTGTAATCCTTATAAACAGAGACACTGATTGACTATGTATAAGAAATCATGAAACATTTCTGTAAAGTAAAAGCAAAGCAGTGTTTTCCATTTTCCAAACACCTAACAACAAACAGAAACAAGAATATTAAACAATAACACTGTACATTTGTTATCCAGGCAAGATTTATAATCTTTACAGGTTTACTCTGATGGGTCTTTTTTCCCCTCTTTGAATGAGTGTTAAAATAAAAGGAAGCAATATTTTTCACGTTAGTTCATTGTCTTTAGGAAGCAACATAATATAAACTAAAATTTTGTCTCTGCTTTCTCTTGGAATGCAGTCAGACTTCTATGAAGTCTTTATACTGGTCTCTGTTGTTTGTATCTTATTTTCATAAAAAGAATAACCTGCAGAATACCCATGATGGTATTAAAGCAAAAGGAATTTATTAAAGATTAGTGTTAATAAGAGCCAAATTGCACCAGACTGATATGGATAAAGTTTACCAAATGCCATAAAAAATGGAACATGTCGGTTTAATGAACAAAGTGTCATTACAGTTTTTATTTCTCAAAAGGAAAAAAAGGGTAAATTGGAATATCTAGATAAAAAAGTATATTAGTTCTTGTATTTATTTAATACAGATATTATGAAAAAAATCTATCCATGCAGACTTTATTTAATGATTGTAACAGTTTAGCATAATATCCTGAAAAATAATCCTTTTTCTTCCTCCAAAGGACAGAGTTTATTAGAGGAAAGAGCCACAGTGAACATTCTGTATTTTAACACTAGTAACTGAACTTTTGATAGTGTAGAATTGAAGATGGCATATGATGTAGTTTCTGTTATTAAGAGATAGGAATCCTCTTCCTGGCAGCTGGCTTCTTGGGGAAAACCCACTGGGTATTTAACATTGCTTCCTCTCTCTGTATAATGGCCTATCCTACAAGTAATCCTTTTCCTTTCATAATTATTTGTTTAGTTTATTTAAGAAAAAAAAAAAACCCACAACAATTTCTGAAGGCCATTAACACTCAATAAGCCTGCACTATCCTATAAAACAAGTAGGAACATACTTCTTTTGGAAACTCCTATTTATATATTTTTAAGGATTAAATTTATATCACCTGGAGTTGCTGGGGAATAGTACTTATTGCAGTGTGTACTTTCTGTCTGCTACCTCATAAGTCTTCTTTGGTCTCTACTTGCAGCCCTTCTGGAAGGGTAGGTGTACAGACCAAAAGCCAACTGAAATATCTAAGACTTGGCCAGCTTTCAGCAGCAGTGACCATACTTGTTCTTGGCATTCCCCAGTGCTTCGGACACCTGGTGGGCCCACAGGGTGTATCTATCTACGTAGTCAATTAAGGGATACTGCAGAGCATATTTCAGTATTCAGTTCTTTGTACTGTTGGTGATGGTACTGTTTGAAACTGGGATTGTCTGAAGATGTAAGAAAAGCAATGTTTAGAGGGACAGGTGATACGTTAGAACAATATAGCTGGAAAAAACATACAAGCTGTCTGACATACAACTGTCTTGCTTTTAAAATTAAATATAAAAATACTTGTGTTACATAATACAGTTAAGGTGGGGAATCTTCCAAAAGCCAGAAAATTCAAAGTGAAGGATGATGTTCTGTCATTAACTTGTCCTCTTGTATGTGTCTTTTTCACCACAGTGTAAGTGAAGTATGAAGTGTCATCCTCCACTTTGAATTTTTTGGCTTTTGTCAGGTTCTGTCACAACTCTACTGTATCAGGTGTTCTTGCTGTGGGAGTACAGGAAGAATAAATGGTAGAAGATCTATATAGCAATCCCAAAACACATCTATATGAATTGTACAATGACACTTAGGCTTGACAAGGGGAGTAAAGAGATCAGGTTGTAGCTCAGAGTCGGATAAGGAGAAATTATTCTGTCCAAGCACTTCCTCCTTTGAAAAGATCTTCAGGAATTTTAAGGAGGAACAAAGTGATATGATGCCCACAGGGAGGATATGGGCTCTTAAATTCTTTAAAACTTTAATCATCCTCTTACTAGGAGTTGGCCTGCCATGATAGGATCCTAACCCATGGTTCAGGCTTGGTGGCATGACTGCAGCACAGATACTCCTAGTAACAATAATCAGATTTGTAGAAGGCACTGTTGTAAAAAAATCCCTCCTCATAAAGGAGATGGAATAAATGATAAAAATAAAATATCAAACAAAGGAAAATTATAGTATTCTAATCACATGAACAAACAAAAGAGGCCAGAAAAAAGAACTGTGAAATCAATGAGACTTTGTCCTTTCGTAATGTAAATTTTGTATCAATGACATTTTACTGACTTCTGGATAGTTACTTTAAACTTGCATAATTTTAAAAATATAAAAAAATGGGTTCTTTCTGTGTTTTGGTGTTTTAGGGCTCATTTTTTAAATATATTTGACACAATTAGACTTTCACATGCTGCTTTGTTAATGATAGTCTTTAAAATATAAGGATGCTTGCATTTAAGGTTCCAAATACGTGCTTTGTATACTGAAGTCAAATGGGAGATGTTTCCATCTACCACTGATGGGAGATGGTATCTAGATGTCCTCATCCATAGCAGTTGAAATAAAGAAGAGATTATGGCTTATGATAAAAGCTTATGCTAATGAATGAACTTCAGTACTCCAAGGTGCTAAATCTACTTGCCAAAAAAGGTGTCATAAAGCTCTTCTTTTTCCAGCCAAAGAGAAATGATAGAACAACTGAAAATTAACCATCATATTTTAAAAGCACTTTATCCACACACACTACACATAAAAGTAACTGCACAAATCATTTCAATGTTTTATCTATTAAATGGCTGTGTATCCATGGCACAATTTTCTTTCTAAAAAGCATGAAAAGCCCACAGCCTTTGGCAACGTATTTTAGCTCTTGATTCTCTCTCTCTTATGCGTATGTAGTTTAATCTGCCTCAAAGGTCTTGTTCACTTAAGTGTATGCTGTGAATTATTCTCTCCCTATGTGCTGTGTGCATACCATGTCTGACCCACCCAATCGAAGAAAAAAAGGTTTCTTCAAGCATCAGTATTTTCTTCAAAATGGTAATTTTCATATTTTATGCACCAAAAAGGGCTATAATACCTTTGTACAAATAAGGTAATTTCTTGTCTTTTTAAAAGAGAAAGAAAAATAAACACTGGGTGCCATCTGGTAGGATATAGGAGCTGTAGGTAAGCACGCTAATAATACTTAATGCTACCATAACATGCTGTGTTTTCAGCACTGTAGGCATCATGTGATGAATTCTCAGAACATTTCCTGTGCTCAAGGTAAATGTTACTAATCTCTTTAAGGAATCTTCTTGATCTTGCTGAGAATAATACCTGTGTGCTTGCCAGCCCTGGAACCCCTAAAATCAGCTTAATTTTGCATTTGCTGAAGTTTGTTCTTTCTCTGTCCACCTCTTCTTTTTCCTGCCCTTTTCACCAGCTGTGTCTTCAGAGAACCCCCAGTGAAAAAAGCAGTCAAGTTAGTGGTTTATTTTTTCTGAGAGATCTGGGTGAACACAAGGAAATGGTAAGCTCCTGTCATGGTGTAAAGAAAGGCAGCTTTCCTTACAACCATCCAGACATTGCCCCATAGAAATAGTAAATGCTGTTCTGTGCAGTTTGTTATTGTAATAAATACACATACATATTTTCTAAGCTGGAATCCCTGCATGTTGTTAAGTTCATAGTAGCTAAAAGAGACAGGCAGCAATAAGTGTAATATATTGTTACAATTAATGTTCTAGCCTGTGACCATGTTTAATTAATTATTTGTATCACACTAGCAGTATGTTTAGTGTATAATTAATTAGCCTGGAAGCAGAAAAATGAGGAAGAACAACTTGAAAACTGGTGGTGAAGAGGTTCCTGGCATATGATAGTTAGGCTGGTTCATTCTGTCTTTCTTCATTGTGGAAGCTTTTTCAATGTTTTTGATTTAAAATAAACAAAATGGATCCCTATGTATTTGCTAAAGAAGTTAACGCATCATTTGCTCTGTGTGGGACATTGCATTAGTCCCAAGTTAGTGCGAGATGTACAATAAAAGTGCATGAATTTTTTTGATTTCTGTGTTACCTCTTAGGCAGGAAAAACATCAGCTCCTATTCAGTATCTGTCAATGTTCCAAGTGGATGTGTTACATTTTTCTCACTTCCCAACATGACAGACACTGGGACTGTGGCTGTGTCTTGGTCTTTCTAGTTCTGGCAGCTGAATTCTAATACTTTCTCGGTGCTTTCTCTGACAAGTATGCTCTTTGGTAAGGAGCTTCCTCTGCCTTTGCACTTAAAAGCACTGCAGAGGCAGCTCTGTTGCTGCTCCCTGGGGCACATGGACAGTGAAGCAGGCAGGAGGGAAGGCAGGCCATGCCCTTGCCTCTCTCTCTCTCCCTTGACCTTTGTGTCAATTCGCTAGAGTTGGTGGAATTAGGGGAGCAGGCTGCACCCTCTCCAGAGACATAAACCAGTGCACACTGGTGGAAAGACCTGCAGGGGAAATCAGCATAGCACGGCATTGATGTTTCCTCCAGGAGTGCTGAACACATGCAATCTGGAAGACATGAACGTATCACCTGACACATGTGCCTGCTGAGGTATTAGGAGTGTAAGTATGGGAAAACACACCCTTGCAGAAGGATACGTAACACAAAATACACGTAGGTTGGGAACGAAAGAATGATGACTTGAACATCCATGCTCAGTCTAGCACACCAGGACTACTGGAGTCAAGGAAAAATGCCACTTTACAATGTGCTGTTAAAGTTTTTACTCTATTAACAATAGGATCCAAGTAAATTAAATGCTGATTTCACTTATTCCATTGGTTTTCACTGGGTTTATCTAGCTTGCAAATCAGTGTCACAACTGGATGAGTGAGTCTGTGGTGAGGACAAATAGCTGCACGCACATAAAATGTGGCAGAAGGACAATGTGGTAAGCAAGATTCCTACTGGTGAATGCTGCCTAGTTTTGTAACTTGCTCAATGCTACTGAAATCACAGCAATAGCATTAACAATTCAAGTCAGGCCCAAGTTTTTCTGTCTCTGAATAGAGATCCTTACAATGCTTACATTCTCTAAATACAGATAATTAGAGGCTGTGGCATAATTCTCTTCTCCCTCGACCTAAAAGCAGTCACGAGTAAAGTCACTGAAGCAATAGGTTACTGTCGCATAAAACTAACAGAATGTGTTGGGCCTACGGTGAGATTCTTAACTTGAATATCCTTGCGTTTATTTGGGTGGCAGGATCTTTACATTAGTTCTTAGTCTTTTTTTTTTTTACTTAAATGGCATAGTCTCATGGCAACTGTTATTTGGAGGTGAACATCAGCAGGTGAAGGCAACAGTTGTGATAATGTCTAAACAGTAGGCAATAATGGCAAATTTTAAGAAATTTTTTTCCTTTTTCTATTGTTTGGGGAATAAAGGAATCTATGCTATCCACTTTGCTTATAATTCACTAAAATGGGTCAATGCTTGAGCTAGCAGTTGCTCTGAAATTACAATGACTGACTGTAATTAAGAACTAATTTGTAGTCATAAAAAAGCCAGATAAGGGGCTATCCACTTCATGAGAGATGAATATAATCAGGATGACTGGCACAGTTGGTGGCCATAGTCTGTCCTCAGTGAGCACACACAATTCCCATATTCATAATAGGACTTCTGCATGTGCCTCAGAAGGTGAATACTTAAGAAAATTTCCTTTAGATCAATGATTTGAAGCGTTAAAGCTTATAGAGTGTGGGAACGGGGCTTGGGGAACACAGTGCAACCATTTATTAATTATACAGCATTAACATTCTGATGGATGTCATGTAAATGAATCCGGTAGATGTGTTTTGGTTTGCTAGAAAAAGTCAAGTTTGTTTCAGAGGAATATATCAATGCTGAATATGCCATTTTATAAATGTAAGCAGGAATTGACTTCAACTCAAGCCATTCTTCAGTTGTATATGAATTTGTGGACTTATTTTCCTTGATATCACAGGCAGACCTAGCAGCAATACCCTGTAACCTTTTCATCTGTGATATTCAACTAACTTCTGTATGAAAACAGTCAGCTTTAGTTTTACTGCAGAAAATATATCTATAAAACCCTGTTAACTGTTTTCCTTATGCAAAACAGCAATTATGACCTCTTTGACTTAGCACTTATTCTACAGAAATAAGCAATTGCCATTTGGCTCTATTCATTTTGTACTTTGTTTCACACTTTCTTAAGATGTATCAGCAGACTTTTAATTATCCTGCAAATGATTCTATTAAGCATTCTCCTTGCATATTAAATGCAGAAGACATTGTTTTGAGCTTCCTTTGCCTCCTGTGAATAGAATGTGGGCAGACATAGAAAAATCAAATTATTTTACTAAATGAAAACAACCTGAGCAGAAGAAATCATTTTGAATAATGACAGCTTGGGTGAGAGTGTCACCATTTTCTATCAGTTTGCTCTGCATCACATAGGAGCTCACTTGATGGAATGTTAAAAAAAATGTGTCTAGTAAAAATAAGCTGTGACAGTCTCTAAGTAAATGTAATAAATCAGGAGGATTTTCAAAGGGAATAAAAAGTGTCATTTATGATGGTTACAGCTTATACGCCCACTATGATTCCTGTACTGGTACAGTTTATACTCTCCCATGGTAGATAAAATTATTACTTGATCTGTCAAAATGGAGTGACAAAATTTTTGTGGGTAGACAGCTTATTTAAGAATAGTAAGTTCTATTGTGTGTTTGCTATCCTAACTCAAAGTGCTGTAGAAAACAAGAAATGAGAGAAAGCAATCATTGTTCAGGAAGTTGATATAAAATTGGGGAAAAAAGTTTAATAGCAAAAATCTTAATGTTTTACCTGTAGGAATCTGGAGAAATAGTAAACATATTTTAATCTGAAAAAATATTATTTCAGTAGCCTGTGAGACCTAGATTCTAGCAGATTTCCTGTAATACAACGAGTTGATAATTCTCAGAAAAAGTTTTTGCTCAGCAGGAAGTGGACTAGATTAATCTCTCAGTTCCAGGTGTTCACAACTGGATTAAATCCAAGAACTGACTGTGACTGCATAGTGCTATCTCAGATTTGCCAGATAGCCGTATGTGACGAGGACAGTCAGAGGTATGGAATATTTATGCAACCTCAAGCACTAAATGTATGGGCAGGTGCACTTCATTGCAGTTCCAGTGAAATTTGCATATAGGTAGAAAACTGTCTGCTCTGAAACTTGGAATTGTGAGCATAAAATGGACCCCACGCCATTTCTTTAAAAACCAAAGCTTGCTTTGCTTCTAAGTGTGTTTGGGGAGATCATACATTAGATTTACAAATTATTGTAATTTACAGAAGTTCTGTTTCTCTACTTTTTGAACACATAACCAAGAAGTAACCAAGTCGTGTATAACTGCTCACACAGGTAAAGGCATCTAATACTGGAAGGCTTTTAAAGCTAGTTAAAAATATCTTATGGCTAGAATTAAAGTCAGCAAGGTATCAAAAGTAAATGAAGTGTATATATTTTGACAGTGGGAAGGAATACTTAGCCTTTGGGATGGGTTGTAAAGGAACGTAATCAATCTGCCATAATTTAGAGCCTTCAAATTGTGATTAGGAGTCCTTCTAACTCCTTAAAGCCACCACAAGCTACAGCTGAAACCTGAATAAAGGCCAGACATACTCTTCTGTACCCTTTTTTCTCTGCTTGCACATTTCAAAAGAAATGTTGTGGAGTTACACTTCCTGTGCTAAATGTGGAGTTGGAGTTCTGTGCTCTGTTAGAAAAGGCATTTAGAGGATGAATGCATTTGCATATTTTCTGAAGAAATGATCACAGTTGAAAGGAAAGGATGGTTCCAGCATGAGTAATAAGCCCCATATTTCAAATTGTTACTAATTCCCTGTTACCAGATCCCACCAGTTCCCACTGGACAGCTTAAACCCCAAGTACTCTGGAAGGAACATGGTTTTAAAAATTTTGTAGTGACTGATCTACAGTGACTAGAAGTATCTTCACTTACAAAACAACTCCTTTCTCTCTGGTATGGCTATTTATTGAAGCTATTTTCTATTCACACAGCTGCATAGGGTATTCACATAGCTTTGGTAAGGGAAAAGGGGAGTCAAGAGAGAGGAAGCAATCTGAATTGTGAAACTATTCCCTTCTCTTCAGATGAAAGACAAGCTGTAAAGTGGGTATCTGGATTTTCCAAAGTGCCTAGTGAGATACTGCTTCGGGGCTACCCATAGCAAAGATGAGCTGGTTTTCAGGGACTTCAGCTTGCTTCTGCTGCTTGTTTAGCTGCAAGAATATTTGTTACAGTGCCTGTGGCAAGTAGAGTCAAATTGGACTTCTCCCCATAAAAAAATGGGCATTCTAGGAAAAAGAAAATGTTCCCTTGTACCAACAGAAAAGTCAGCATAGTGTAGTCTCACTAGACGAACAGCAAAATTCTAGACAAAAGTAAGCAGAGGACATCAAACACACCATAGATTTTTTTTCCCAAGAGCAGAGTCTTCTAAATATAGTTTATAGTAATTTACTTTCAAACAACTCATTTTCAGCATCTGACATGTTCATTAACCCCAGGTAGAAAAATTATTGTGGTGCATTAATTTTTCACCAATGAAGACATTAGTCATATTTGCAAGTATCATTAGTGTCTGCCACTGAGGTGGAAAAGTCTTACTGTCTCTCTCCAAATGGAGGATGCATTAGAATGTTAACTAGGGTCTGCTGAGTTCTGTGGGTTATCAACCCTTGCACACTTTTATGCACTGAATTTTAATCAGACTTTTCTAAAAGTACATCATTAAAAGACGTTTTATAAGTGAATATGACAGATATGTAATCCTTTAGTAAAATAAGGTAAAATGTACAAGGATTTAGTGTAAGTATTCTGATAGTTCTTCTGACAATACGAAGCGTACAAGTTCATATATTAAACTGTATGTGTACTCAGCAATTATAAGAAGGAAACGAGATCAGAGGTATTATAGTCCACTGAAGGGGGAAGGGAAGAGGGTTTCAAAGGTGCCAACAGCACCAGGTATCTGAAGATAAGTGAGGTCAGAGAGACTTGGGTGTTTTTCTTCCTATTTGTTATGATAAATCCCTTACACAGTACATTCCTAAAATAAAGACTAAGTGTTGGAAAATGTCTCAGAACGATTGGCTCCTATCTTTCTTAGATGCTTTTCTGTACATTCTTTCTACTAGATGCTCACAAAGTCTTTTATTTTAACAAATCTTTATTTAAATGTTTTTGCTTTGGATTTATCTATGACCTATTTTTTTAATCCTCCATGGAATAAAGTAGTCCTTCTTCTAGCTTTTGTTAAAGACATGATGAAAAAGAGAGCAAGTCAAAGCAATGTTGCTCTACTTAAATTTTTTCACATTAAAACAATGCTCAAATTTTATTCACTGAAGTATAAGACTGTATATCTGTACAGTGGCTAATCTTTCAGAACTTTTTTTTTTGTAGGTAGAAGGGTGAATGTGTGCCTTACTGATAAATATGACTAAATCTGTCAGGAGCCAAGGGGAACTGACATTCCCTTTAGTAATACTTGTAAAATTTTGAATCATTTATTCCCTGTTTCCCCAGTTCCTTCCCCTTTTACTTGCAATGTCTGATTTCCACTTAAATGAAAGAGGGCATGAAGTACTCGATGCAGAACCTGCTGAGGACAGTCGGCAAGTTCACTAACTGGAGGCAACGTAATGTGATGGAAACCATACCCGATTCCTTTCTCTCCCCAGACCACTCCAGTTTGTTTTTGCATCTCTCCTGATACTTTTCAGTATAATAAAAGCGTCAAGCTGGCAAAAAGCATCAAAAGAACAAACTAGTGAATCAATCCAAAGTTATTTTCTGAATCGTCTGTGGCATTACTAGTGCAGCTGGGACGGGCTTGTCTTGCATTGCTTTAAATTAGGTGTCTTGTCTAAGTCAATCTTTTATACACCAGTGGAGTCAATGGAAAGGAACAGTGAACTTCCAAAGAAAATGCCCACTTTTCAGGGTCACTGAAGGCAACCAGACTCCTGGGTGTAGGATTTCACAGGAGCATGACCAGGGTAGGAGGAGTGGGGCACCCCTGGAGGTGCCCATCTCCATGTTGACAATAAAGCTGGCTGGAGAACCAGCTTGGCTTAGAGCACTGATGGTGAACCTTTAAAAGTTCGTTTTAACTTGTTCTAACAGTTATTGTTAGACCATCCCAACTAGTGGTTGCTGGAGAAACCTTTCACTACACATCAAAAGCATAGGCATAGACAAGTGATGTATCAATGTAGCTCGTTAACTAAGAAATTATTTATTTTTCCCTAATTGGAAGATTGCCCTATTACAGTTTGAGAGTGGGATAGTCCATAATTTCCTCTATTGTAAGAGAAGAATGGGATATTACCTTCTAGGGCACTCCTGTCTCCCCTATATATGACCTTTATAAAATTTTTAGCTGGTGAATGATTGGATTTGCATGAGGAATGCCTAAATGTTAAATGGTATAGCATGTACCTAGGAATCTGATGGCAAACTGTGACATCAGATATAAACCTTGTCTTCAAGATGAAAATAAAGAGTTATAGTGGATTCATCCATTCTTAGTAAAGATCTCCACTATTAGTTTTGTAACTTACTGGTTTTTTACCACTCCCTGTAAGGTATGTCAGATCTTTATGATTAAAAAGATTTTTTTCTTTTCTTGGTAATGTAGGTACTAGTATACAATGTGAAATGCCATGAGATTCTCCTGGGAGATAAAAGACCTTGGGAAGAAGCATTATAACCAGTAATTGATATTAAGATTGTGTGAGAAGAAATGAACATATGCAGGGGGATACCAAGAACAAGTGTGATCAAAGTCTTATACTGTACTTGTGTAATTCTGGATTCTGCACTAGGTTTCAATGATGTGACTCCAGGTAATGTGGGAAGGAATCGCTTGGGTAATGTTCATGTTGAGAGTTTTGGAAAAGGGTTCTTAATGTTTATTTACATTGGATAAACAAGGAGAAAAACTGGATCACAAGTAGATGTGAACAATTTTTACTGTATCATCATTTCTTCTTTTGTATTTAATTTCACACTAAGACAACAGTGCCTCTGTGGAAACTACAAAAACAAGACAGCGCCTCTGTGGAAACTACATAAACCAAGACAGCTTTTGTGACTACCCATTTTGAAGTCTAGTAAGGTAGTGAATCTGTATGTTCAAATGTCAGAATTGGTAATACAATTGGGAAATGAAGCCAGGAATGCCCTTTGAGCTTCATATACCAAAATAAGAATAATCTTTTTAGGACTTTGTTGCATTACTCATGGGCTTGCCTCAGTTTAACTGGTATTTAATTTAGTCTTGCTATATTGATTTTTTTTAATAATGGTAATAAATCTCATTACTGATTATATTAGTAATGGAAACTTTGGTCCAAGCCTGTTTGGTTCAAACACCTGTTAATTTTTGTGCATATGAATGATTATTTGATCACATAATAACATGATGTTCATATAGAATGAATAGTTGAATAGTTTCAGATGTTGCTTGTTTAATTTCAGTGTTATAATTTGGATGCTCTGGACATAATAATAAGTCCATATATGAAGCATTTGTATAACCATTTTTTCAATACAGTTCTTCCTATGAAAAAAGTTTCTAGGAACAAGAAAGCTAGTTGAATACTTAACCATTGTACAATTTAATTACACCTAATGTTATTTTTCTGGCTTTTACACAATACAAAAGCTACATATTGCATTTTCATTTGTTTGTCTTTGAGCTCAGCCATAGAAAGTTATTCTCATCTCTAGATAGTTGTATTATTTAAGCACTTTTTATTTTGATGGAAATTACTTTTGTAGGAAGAAATTTACCGCTTTGACTGTGATCAGGGCCACAGCTCAGTCCGTAACATTCACTGCTGACATGCCTATTTCCTACCTGTCAGAATGAAATACTAATGGTAGGTCCTATCAATTCTGACATTGCTTTCTTATTTTTTATAACCAAGGTCACTTTGCTTCAAGTTTACATTTGGCATGCAAATAGAAATGAAACTATAAGAAGGATTATTATTTTTTGCAGAAAATTTGTGCTGATTGTGTCTTATTTTAATATTTTTCATTTCAAGGAATAAAACATTTGAAAAATTTAAGGTGATAGATAGGGCATTTACTTGTTGGAAAACAGAAAAAAGGTGCTTTTTCATCTTTATTATTAAATACACATGCAAAATCAGACTGGCTAATCAGCTGGTTCTTTTCTCAGCGTCTGTTATTGCATTCATGTTTAAATGAAGCATTTGAAAGGTGTTTAAGGACTGTTGTCTAACCCTTACAAAATATCTGTTCACAAAGAGTCTAAAGGAAGCTTAACTCTCTGTAGGAAAGGGAAGTGATGGTCTTTTAGGGTAAAAGACATTGCATTTCTCTTGAACACACCAAGGGAGGCTTGCATTTCAATTCCCAGGGCCTATTTTTCACCGAATCTTTGTTCTTTAATCATAATCTTCATTATTGTCTGCTTAGTATCATGTCCTCTTTTTTATACTCAGAAGTGAGAAGTCTTGTTTATGCTTCTGAAGACTGGAAGAATAGCACCATGGGAAACCAATGTCCTTGTTTTATCTGCATGCTCAGGTGTAGTACAAGCAAAGCTTCCAACATTAAACTGCCAATGACCTCTGTCAAATTTTAATGCACTCTCTCTTTGGGTAGCCTGAGAGAAGTAATTTAGCCTGCTTAAAGTTGGTATTTTGGGGGAGAGCTTTCTGGCTGTTATATGTTTCCAATTGCAATTCTCATGCTCTTACACAGAGATCAATCTGTTTCATTTAGATGATTTTGTGTCTGATTTTTTTTAGGGTTTCTTTTTTTGTTTCTAATGCAAATTAAAAATCTGAATCTTTAGCCAACCAGAATAAGGCTATTTTAGCACTGCTGTGACAAAGACAGTTTTGTCATTAATTGAGACAATATAAAGGTTTTGTATAACAACCTTTTTATTTATTGCAAAACTAGGAAATATTGTATTTCTGTTAAGAAATGCCAGTAAAAGGAGTAGTATTCATAGTGTGAAACAAGCTGCTCTTGTGATGGAAACTCACCACCACAGCACTTGG
The DNA here is from genome assembly GCF_018139145.2 of Gymnogyps californianus. Taxonomy (NCBI): domain Eukaryota; kingdom Metazoa; phylum Chordata; class Aves; order Accipitriformes; family Cathartidae; genus Gymnogyps; species Gymnogyps californianus. The sequence goes on along the minus strand of NC_059478.1, from coordinate 28,439,972 downwards.
AATTAGAATCTCTGGAGCATCAGAATAGACCTTAATAAATAGGCTCTCCTGTGTAGTTTTTGCAAAGGAAGGGAGTGGCTTCTAGAGTTCATCACAGTGTACTCAATTTTAGATCTATTCCAGTTTTGCAACAGTAAATTGATAGAATGCTGCAGAATACCACTTTGTTTGGGATATTCAGAAAGAAATAGTAGGTTTTGTAAACTGATTGTCTCTCATACTAGATAGAATCATACAGAAGTGTTCCTCAGTTATGTTCTTTGCAGAGGCAACCACATCCTTATCAGCTTTTCATAGGAAGTAGGACTATTTAAAAACTTCCTAGAATATAGGTGGTAAGTTTGGTCTGGTGGTCACCTCTCTATTCATTATTCTTCTGTTTCATCTCTCATCATGCTGCCACTACATGCAGTATTTGTTACTGATAGTGTTGCTTATTGCATTAATGTAATTGCAATTTACTGTACTTGCTAGTCTCCTCCCTCTTCCACCAGCAGATGATATGTTTCAAAGCAGGGCTGTATTTCAGAAGGGTTAAATATGTTAAATATAATTTTTAATTTTTTTTTGCCAGTAACAAACAACAAGTAATGATGCATAAACATAGGCAAAGCTGTTCAGTTGTATTTACCTTACTACAGTTTTCAAATACCATCCCATATGCAATCTGAGCAGTTTCCCCTCCCATGAAGTAGAAATATAAATGCATTCCTACATTGTAGAGCATTGTTGAATAAGTCAATACCTATAAGACCTTTCAAATGCTCATAAGGAAGGTTCAGAATAAATGCAAAGGATTAAATAATTTAATAATGAGTATTACTACTACTGCAGACTATATCCCTTGCTTGAGTAAAATGTAAAACAAGTCAGGATTTTTTGGTAACGCTGAATTTGTGCAGACCCGTATCATCACTGGTTTTGCCTACTTAGTGGATAAAACCAGACAAAACCTCCACTTTTTGGGCAATTTTTGTTATAGTCAGGATGCTGATATGTGGCACAATTTCTGCAATTTCATCCTTATTGGAGAAATTCCTTTATTAAATTTTGACTTGTTGTGTTTTATTTTTGTTAGTATCAAAGGAGATTTCATGGGCTGGAGAAGGCCGAACAAGAAGTACCTGTTATTATCATCACTTTGCTTTTGACAGTCACTGGGTCTTTGTGCTGCTTTATGTAATCAGCTTTGCAATACTGTAGATGTCTGGTTACCAAAGTAGACAGGGTATTTCAGCAGACATTTTGGTCTAGAAAATAGCTCGACTGCTTCAAAATCTGCAGGATTTTCTTTGGTATATTGAGATTTCTCTGATCTCAGGAATGGGAGAAAGTACGCACTTATAGTGAAAGAATGCAATGTTGGGAGGACGCCAACTCTGAGGTCTGCCCTCAACTTTGCACCTGGTATTTGAACAGCCTTCAGCAAGATGCCTAGTGCCTTCATCCTTCAGTAAGATGCTTAGTGCCTTCATCCTTCAGTGTCCCACCTCAGAAAGGTGTAGGTGTATTTCATAATGTTGGAAGACACTGAAGTCCTATGATAGGACATACAAAATAGGTATTTTTGTTCTAGGAAAAACTGATATAGCCCCTGGCCTTATCTGTGCTATTTCTTTATGCATAAGTAATTTTTTCCTGATGTTTTAATTTCTGTTGCCCTCACTTCAGAGTCTCTATCCAGCTAAACCTAAAAATAAGTAAGCAGATGAAAGTAAAGCAGAAGTAAGGTTTCTGGGTGGTACTTACCTTTGTTATCTAGCCAGAAGTGTATTTACAAGATTTTTTTTTCATGTCTTGTGTATGATGTGGTTAAGTCTAGGTATTACAGGTCTATAATTTTAAAATGCCTCCTCTCCTTAAGGAAAGAACTATCTTTTTTCTTTTCTTTCTTGATTTTTTTTTTTTTTCTGGATATGAGGTCAGTGTTATTCAATGGCAGTAGCCTTACACAGTGAGAAAATCTATGGAAGGCATGTAAAGGACCATTTTCCATTTTGTTGTTAAAGAGAAGGTCTCAAATTATTCCCTTCTTGAGTAATAAGCCAAAAGCTTCTATTGTAATGTGTGTACCCGGCATTGTATCTTTTCCCTTTCAGACAGAAAAGAATAGACTTATTTATCTAATCTGTCAATCTAACCTATGCATTTCTGATGTAAACACTTACCAGAGGTCTGAGCAGTGTTTGTGCTGCTCTGATTTATAGAGAGTTCTCACTGATATATGGCCTTGATGTTCCTCCTCTTCTGTATTTTAGCTGTCGGTGGCTCTCTTTTGACTGTTATTTGTTAAGTCTTGTTACTACTAGGTTCTAATTATAGTTCCCATTATTTTTAGGAAAATGCTGAAATACAAGCTCAGAAGGGGCTTTAGAAGTGCACAAATGAGAATGAGAGATGTGATAAGCACTCATCAATAGGCTACTGGGGCTTTTCACTTGCCATCATTCAAATAATAATTAGAATATTTACATGCTAAGTACATATCTGAGAGAGAAAATCAAATGGAAAGAGTTTTTTTAAAATGTATATATAAATAAAATATAATAAAGATTTTCACTTGTGTGGATTGACACACAGTATGGAGTTATGTATGTTTTGCCTTTGTTTTGCAGAACTGTTCTTTACAGGAAGTATTGCATGCTTTTTATAGTAAATGAAACTGCTAAATATGGATTATGTAGGAGCTGAATTGATAAAGGACCTGCAGAATGGCTATGTATTTAAATGCAAAAAGGAAAGGGACAATCTAAATTGTTATGGTAGGAACAGTCTAAATCATTATTTCAGTCTGGTTTTGACCATAGACAACTGTCAGGGAGAACTTTTAGAAACAAACAGCATAAAAGAAAAGAAATTTAGTAATGAAAATAGAGGAGACTATAGCGTTGAATAAATGGTAAATAACTAGTAAAATAAAACATTTTCTAGAAATATCTGGAGCAGTCATCATTATGCAGGTCTCTCATAATCCACGTATGAAAGCATTACCAACTGCCCGTGTTTCAGGATCAGGAAGGCTGCATGAAAGCTATACAGTTAACTGTGGTTGCAAAAATTCTAACTTTGCAAGGATGAATCTAATTCCCTTGCCATTTCTTCACAAATATTGGAAGGAGCAGAGATGCCACTGCTGCAATGATGGCAAGACCAACATCTTACTACTAACTATAAGATGTTTTAAATCCCCATCTTACAAAGCATTTAATTTTTATAACTGAAGTCTTGCTCTCTTGTGACTATTGAGTCTCCATGAGGCTAATTCTGCAGTAAATATTTTTTCCTTTACCAATGTAAACGTTTCTGATTTCTTATGCATCTCACTCCCCTCTCTATATGCCTAGTGATCTTCCCTATAGATCCCTTCTGTTTGGATAACTGCGTGCATCAGATGGCAAATAGTTGGCTGCTGGTTTACATGTTGCAAGGATCAATCCCTCACTGATAGGGCAATGGACTGGATGACCTAAGATATGTCTTTCATCTTTATTTTATCACTGCAAAATGCAAGTGGGCGTGCAAATCCTAGCTCTTTGCCAAAGCCATCTGCTCAAAAATATTATACAAACAGACAAGGAAGGTTTAAACTAATTACAACTTTTGTCTGTTTATGAAAATTATTCTTTGCTACTGCAATCATATATCTGGGCTTCCCCTAGTTGTGTCATCTTCTTAAATCAAAAAATCTCATCTGGGCACAAGCTGAAGACTTTGGGTATTTTTCAGTGATTTGTGGATGTCCCCCAGTCCAGCGGGAACACTAGCAAATTCTCTGATGGCCAATCAGTCCAATGCACTCATTGTACAAAGGCTGCACGTATTTTTCCCTAGAAGATCACAGATAGCAGTATGGAAGCCCTGCGTTAGGCTTTTTATTATACTGTTGCTCTTGCCTCGCTTTTGCACTTTAAAAGACTGGTCTCGAGGGAAGAGCTAGGATTCACATTGATATACAATTTTATCTTTGGCCTAGGAAACTCTTTGCATGCGCAAAATGGTGTTTTTTGCCTGTGTTGAGAAGAACAGTTCATTTCACACGGGCTGAAGAAATTAGACTGAACATAACCTACTTCCAGGGGCTCCCAACAAACCAGAGGAGAACGGTCCTTCTGAACTTCCATGATCTCCTCTTTCTCCCAGTGCTCCCTCTGTCCTATGGGCTGTCTGATCTCCTGATCTTATCAAGAAATGCTTCTGGAGTGAAGTGGACAGTTTTCCTAACTGGGATTTGTCCGCTCTTTTGCATGGCTGGGCTGTGCCGGACAGCCATTCTCCATCCTCAGCTTTGTAGCAGCCAGATAAGGACTGCTGCCTACCCTCATCCAGCAGGTCACTGAGCTCGGCACTGAGGCTGTACCGTGTTATTGCTGGCTTTTTGGGTGACAGATGGAAAGCCATAAGCTTTGTCACTAAGTGTTGCCTGAGCCAGTAACAGTTGTATGTGCAGTTCAGGGTGTTGGTGTGTTCAAAGTTTTATTTGTGTGTTTTTGTTGTGTTTGTGTGATATTGTAAAAAAGAAAAAAGAAATTAATCACTGGTTAAAGAGAGCTCCCTTTAAAAATTGTATAGAAGAAAAAAGAAAGCTGTTTACATTGTATTTTTTTGCTGACAGGAATTTTCAGTTTGAGTTTTTTTTCTTTACAAGCTTTTGACCAACTCTTTATGGCTTTTATCTCTGCAAGTGGTAACTGCAAAAATATTTTTAGCCGTATATTGTTTCAGAGGTATCAGCTCCAGTGAAACTGTCCTCTGTATCTAAATAAAAGGCAAATTGTTTGCTCACTGTATATAAGCTGAGAATTTGATCACACTTTTAACATTCTCTAATTACATTAGTTTTCTGTTCCATCAGTCTGTATTTCACCATGTAGAAACCTTTTGCTTTCAAAAGTTTTTTAGAATGGTTAAACTACTTATTCTGATTATATATATGCATGCTGCCATTTACTTAGTCCTTAGTCTCATAGAGGCTAAACTGCTGAACAATGCTAAAGGCTTAGCTTAGTGCAGGATATGAAAATATTTGCTTAGAATGTGTGAGGTTGGTTCATTATGGAAAACAACCACCATATTTAACTAATTATTGGAAATTTTTTAGCATTTTATTAGTATATAACTAACAATTTTACAACCAGCTTAATAAACAAATAACAATTAAACTTCCACATATGGCGTACTTTACAAAGTTACCCCATCATGCATAACTAACAGGTTTGCTACCACGTGCTAGCAAGTTACTGTTACAAGTTCAATGAGGCTGGTGGTTTGTCTGTTATGAGAATAGCATAACATTCATATAGATATCAAATGCAGTATTGGCTACAGATTGTCCTGTATTGCCTTTTACTAGACGAAGAAAAGTAAGATGCCTTGCATTGGGATTTGCAGAGAATTTTAGTGTTGGTGAGCACTTTTGTCTTATGGTTTAATGAGGAAAATTAACTGAATTTGGAGAGGAGTCACTGCGCTGCTTTGGCATCTTAGTGATAATAATGATATATCATCCTTATCTTCTGCAGGTTTCATGTCAGTCAAATATTATTCAGCCTGGACATTCAAAAGGTCTAGGTAGCAGCTTAGGTTTTCATGGTTGTAAACTCTTTTAAGAGCAACAGACTAGTATGGCTGAAATGGCACTATGGGCAGGGCTGTTGTTAGTATCCAAGTTATGAACTGGTGAAGCCAGCTGGGCACAGTGAATGTTTTCTGCTTGCATTGGTGCAGTTATGATGGCCAGGGAGAAGTGGTTGATGAAAGGGCAGAAGTTTCACTCACTGAAGCCATTGTAGGTAAAGACTAAATACTACACAAGTTTCTCATGAGCTAATGCCCATGAGAAGGGGGTCCTCTCCCTAGGTGGGACATTTTATAAGGCTGGCCATGCTATTCTGTGAACCAGCTGCCCCTGGTAGTCCTTGCATTTAATGCATTGCTTTCTAAAATTGCAGCTCCGGTTTGAATTTGCGGCTGCTGAGATTGCAAGCTGGGGAAAGCTCAGGAGCCAGCTGTGAGCCCACTGCAATGCTGCGGTCATGGCTGGGTGAAACAGCATTTGTGTGCATTTCATACTAGTAACATAAAGGGCTGCTGCACTAAGAAGCCTGAAATTAAGGAATTTCTCCGACTTTATTCTCTTTTTAATTATAACGAAATAAAATCAGAAGCTTGTGTAGATACTTGCACAGATTTTAATGCATTTGAAATGCATTTTGATGGATGTTCCCTTAATAAACTGATGGTAATCACTTTCTTATCTGACATCAGTGTTTTCTCCCTTTTACTGTTCTTAAAAAAGTTGAATTATTTTGAAAAGAGAAACTTGTCATGAAGGGAGATTTTTCAACACAAATTGTCTATATTGTTTCATGTGCAAACTTCAGCTTTACCTTTTCAACTTCCCTGTACTGTTTTATGCCTTATGACATTTGTGTCAGATCTATTTTTGTTTCACAATGCAGGCTATATTCTTGTACACTTCAGACTGTATGTCATCCTTCTACGCTAAAGAGAACTGGACAGAGGTTAGGATGCTATCTTTTCCAGGCTAATTAAGTTCCAGCATAATCATTATACATAGCCTATATTTCCTTATTGAATATAAAACTTGCTTTGAGCAGGAGCTTGAATGAGATAACCTCCCAAGGTTGCTTCTGACCTGAATTATTCTGATTCTATGAAAACAAAAGTTGAAGGTGTGTGTTTATTGTAGAATGAAACATTTCGTTGCCTAAAATTCTGTTTCTGAGAAGTCAGAGTTCATTGTAGAACATTTTGACTCATGGTAACAGAAAATGAGATTTCCCGGAAGAAAACTGTAACTCTAACATGGGCACAACTAAATATATGCTTAAAATTCCTATCCTCCAGCCTCTAGGACCTCCATCCTACAGAAAATACCTGTTCTTTTCAAGGCCATGTAGCCCACAGAAGGCAAACTTGTTTTTCTCAAATGCAGTCCTATCCTTTTTTTAAAAAAGATTGAATTGAAGTGGAAGACTATAATTTAAAACTAAAAGTCCCCACAGTTGCAGGTTGTGGAGAACTCATGCTGTATAAATTTTTTAGAACACAAATATTTCAGTGGCTGAGTTGATGGATGAACTTGGCAGCCTGTCCTCAAACGATCTGGGATTTTTAGAAAAACAAAAAACAACACCCTTAATGCCAGGCTCTAAACTGTATTTAATAAAAAATAGAGCTGTGTGCAATGTACTTATTTTGCTTTTTTGCTACGAGGCCTATTGCTGCATTCAGCCATTAGCTTCTACCTCATTCTGTCAATATCCAGGATAGGAGAGCCAATAAGCCACCCTGGCTGCTTTCACGAGGATGCATACTAAGGAGAGAAAAACAGCTACAACTTAGCCATGACTGTCTTAACTCTATTTCTTCTGGGTTGGCTGATCATGGTTATTCTCTCATTTGATCTAGAGAGCCTAAAAACTAAATCAAATGCAATCAAAACTCCCTTATGGGACAAGATAGCAGCCTAGCACAGGGCTACTGTGAGCACGGTATACATATTCAGCCACTAAGGAAGACATATGAGCTTGCATCTGAGGTGGATAAAAGATCTGTGGTTTTTGTATGCTTAACCTTCTCTATGTGAAGTCCAAATAGATAATCCCGGCCAAGCAGGCAGGAAGGGCAAGGGAATATGAATAGGCTGTGAAGAGATCACGGCCTCCGTTCTTTGTAGAATCATTTCCATTTGGTTTTCTAAAGCCTCCAAACGTGCAGGTCATCTGGCACCTACGTTTGACAGAATATATACAGAGAGTCTTCTACCTCCACGTCCAAGCCCTTGCCCAATAACATAATTTATTGTTTTCTGTGCATGAGATTCCACAGAACTGCTTGTATGCGAATTATTAAAGGTCCATCTAAAAATGTATAATGCAATTTAGGATAAGTTTATAACTATTGAACTTCACAGTTTCTTCTGCTGCAGTTTCTATTGCCTTTAAGATTGGGAGCTACAAGAGAAAAGTGCATGAAACAATGCTTTAGTAAATATGCAGGAAATTTAAAGTTGGGAAACTGGTCTTTGATTGTGTATCCAGCTATGCAAGTTTACTGACTTGGTTTCTTCCTTTCTTAAATTGGTCTGTGTCACAGGCAGTTTCAGTATAAAAATATACACAGCTGGCAATAAATCCACACGCTTTCTTCACTGCATCAGTTATAATACGTCAAATTTTATGCAGTCAATCAAGTAATGTAAGTTACATAGCTTTATTTACCAGAGAGCACTACAAACTAGTGCTCCCTGTCATTACTCAAAAATAATTAGAAAAAAAATAGTTTGGCAGGGGTTTGGGGTAAGAAGAAAGCAATTTAATTTCTCCACAGCTTAGAGTTCGTGCTCAGTTAATTACAGAATCATGGAATCACAGAATAATTGAGGTTGGAAAGGACCTCAGGAGATCTCCAGTCCAACCTCCTTCTCAAAGCAGACCCAGCTGAGAAATCAGACCAAGTTGCTCAGGGCTTTATCCAGTCGGATCTTGAAAACCTCCAAGGTTGGCGATGGCACAACCCCTCTGTGCAGCCTGCTCCACTGCTTGGCTGTCCTCATGGGGAAAAAGTTTCTCCTTCTATGCAGTCAGAGCTGCTCTAATTTCAGTTTATGTCAGTTGTTGCTCATCCTCCCGGGATGCACCACTGTGAAGAGCCTGTTCTCTCTTCTGCATAACCTCTTTGTAGGCACAGGTGTCTGCTGGTTGGTCCCCATGAAGCTGTCTCTTCTCCAGGCTGAACAAGCCCTGTTCCCCCAGCCTCAGAGCAAGTGCTTCAGCCCCCGATCGTCCTGGTGGCCCTCTGCTGAACTTGCTCCAGTTGTTCAATGCCTTTCTTGTATTGGAGGGGCCAAAACTGGACAAGGGCTGAGTAGAGAGGGATAATTGCTTCCCTAGATCTCCTGGCCATGCTCCTGTTCATACAGCCAAGGATGCTGTTGTCCTTCTTTGCTGCTAATGCACGACTGGCTCATATGAAACTTGGTCTCTCCGCAGTCAGTCAGTTCCCAGCCCCTTGTCATTGCGAGGGATTGTAGGACTTTGCATTTCTCCTTGCTGAGTTTCATAAGGCTCCTGCCTGCCCATTCCTCCAGCCTGGATGGCAGCCATGCCCTTCAACATGTTGACTGGTCCCCCAAGTCTGGTCCCCTCCATCTGCAAAGTATTGCTATACGTTTCTAATGCAGCCATATCTGCTATATTTATTATAGTAGAAATAAAGCAATACAATTTAGACTCAGTGTTTTGACAACATAAATTTTTGTTTATATTGTAGTTGTAAAGGTATGGAGCAGAAAGCTTAATAAAACTTAACTAAATCATACTCACATTTAAAATACATAAAAAATACCCTTGTGTGTCAAATATCTATTTTATTTGGGTTAAGTTTTAATTCTTACATCATGCCGTCCACATTCAATTACATTAGGACCCTCTGTGTTAGACTTGCTGTTGGAAAAAGGTAGATATACTACTATCTGTTTCCTGAGTGTGTTACTAAGTCAGTACATTGGCTGTAAAATGTATGATGATGTCCATTTTACAAATGGATACGAAAACTCTAAAAAATAATGGTTTGGTGCAGAGTCCCATGGGGCTGGAAAGGGAAGCCAAATCACAAGTCCCATTCCACTGCCCAGGCGTTAGATTAATCTTCTTTCTGGCAGCTATTTAATTCAGAATAGATTTAGATCAGAACTTTTGTTTGAACACAGTGGCCATTTAATCATGCCAAAATGTTTCCACTGTTCCCATTTTTTCTTTCATTACATTATGTGCTCAAGAAATTATAATCAGCAAAGCACTAGAATTATCACCTGGCTATCCTGAATCATAATGAAGTACTGTGTGGCATTTTACCGTTCCAATTCCTGATTTGTGGTTAAATTTGATATGCAGCATACTGAATTCACATTATTGTGTAAATATTCTCATTATAAGCTATAATTTGCTTTTGATCTGAAAAGGTCATAAACATGCCATCAGTTATTTCATAGTAGTATATAACGATTCATTGTTTTTTTCTTCACTTAGAATGGGAGGTATCTGCAGTAACTGTATGGTAATGGCTGGCAAATGTTGACTTTTATCAAAGGCTTGTGTTTGCTTCATGCCTTCAACTCCTACATATTATAGCAGTGATTGCTGTTTCTGTTTTATTCTATGGTGGTTTAGTATTATGCTGGATATACTACTTTGCATAATGTTATCAAATTCCTACTATTAGGCCTTGGAAAATATTCAGCTCAGATTCCAAACTATTCTGAAATAATGGTAAGTTTAAATCTAATTTGCAGTCAATCATTCAAGGTCCATAAATGATTGTCAACCATCAATTTCATGTATCTTTAATTCTGTTCTGAAAAACAAACATTTGAATTTTATCTGTTTCCTGTCCTATCCCAAAGTCTGTTTTTCACTTTTTCTTGTTTTACTGTTCCTTCTGGTCCTGTCACAATCTCTCCATGAAAACAGAGTAATGACTGTGGTGCAGAAGCTTTTATGAGAAAGCGCTTTAGCATCTCATGAGACTGAGAGGAGGAATTTGTACTCGTACTGAGCCAGAAAGTGAAAGAAGTAACAGGTGACTCCTTTCTCACATAAAATCTTCGTGATAGGGAAGGTACTGAGGCAGCAAGAACAGAAAATAGCATTTTTGTTATTTTAGTTCAATTTCTTGCAAATGATAGGTAAATACTGCCTGGAATTGTCCCAAATCCAAATACATGCTTTACAGTAAAGTAAAAATGCAGAACAGGAAGGCTTGTTAAATATACAGGATCTTTGGGGGCATGGCAGAAGCAAGGATCCTTTGTTTGGACTACGTAGTTCAGTTTAGTTAGCCACCAGCATTGCATGTCTATGCTGAGACCTGTGAGATTATGTAAAAATTAGCCACTGGCTAAGACTGCCAAAACCTACCTACAAGTCAGGATTTTGCAATACTGCAAGCAGTATGTGTTTCACCATTTGAACTCGCAGAGAGGAAGCACTTGTACTGTGGGTTCTTCCCTGAGCTGTTATGGAAATGGAAATGCCAGGTGGCACAGAGCGGAAGCCCATGCAGCAAGTGCCTAATGGAAAGCAGGGAAGAGTTGAGCGATGACACTTCCCGCCAGCAAGCTGTGATGGGAATCTGAACCCCAGTGCAATGCGTATGCATTAAGTGATACCTCTGAGTCAAACTTCTAAGTGAGGCTGTGCAACTTGTTGACTCATGGCTTTTTTTTTTATGTGCCTCTTTGGGCTGCATGTTAGCTGACAACCTTTTCATTTTGGTGTTGTTGCTAGTACTTTATTGGAGCAATTTGCAGGAACAAATGCATTGTATAATTCAGAATTAAGAGGTCTGATGATTAACTTGCAGTTTTATTTTGTGACTTAGCTGTCCTGCTGGTGAAGTACAACCTCTGTATTTAAGGAGTTTTTCTAAAGACCGTCACATAATATGGCTTTTATTAGTTGCATTATGGGAGCGTTAATAAACCCAAATCATAAATGAGGAATGACCATACTGATGTCTGAAGTTGGTGTCCCAAATTCAGTTGAATTGTCATGTTAGCTGAATACACTGGTGCTATCTTACAAATCTTCTACTCAGACATTTCATTACATGCCCTTCAAAATGTATAGGGAGATGATGAGCAAGGATTTTGGTGTTATTTGAACTCTCTTCATACACAGCGGCAATTGACTGATGCGCTTTTTTATCCACCATTATATACAGAAAGGAGCAACACTCATCTTCCTTTTCCAGAGTACGTTGAAAAACAGTTTTTGTGGCTTAAGACAGGTACTTTTATGCAAGTTTCTCCTGCAGCCTCAGAATTTTGATGGAATCTTCAGGGATGTGCTGTGGATTTAATCCTACTGACACTGAATTTACTCCAGCCAAAGGTGTTTTAAAATCAAAAGCAAATGTATATCTAAGAAAATTGCCTCACTAATAGTTCCTCTGTCAATTAAAAAAAAAATATTCAGGATTCCCTTTGCTGGGATCCTCAACATTTTGATGATAGGGGAGTGGGTGTATTTACTACATAAGTTATAGCTGAAATTCCTAGACTGTATTTGCTGTGTGTTGTCCAGGATTTTAGTAATATTGGAGATCAAGCAGAGAAAGCCCAAATTTTTCTGGCAGACTACTCTTGGCATCAGTTTGTCTGGAAAATCTTCATATGGCTCGTAAAAATCCATTTATTTCCACTATTGTCTCACGTGATAGAAAAACCCACACAACATCCTTATCCTCAGATGTTCCTTATATATCTGGATAAGAAAGTCTTATAGTTCCTTGTGGCTGTCGTTCATTATGTCTACCTCGACACAGAAGTCAGTTAACAAAGAACATTCACTTTTTTCCTTACTTTTATTCAGAAAAAAACCAAATTATCTCCCTCATTTACATTTATATTTAATTCATGAGAGATCTTGTCTTTTTTCTGAGGACCAGGGAACAGATTTGTGTCCAGATAGATAGTTTACCAGTATCTGCCTTTGAAGGCCTATTAATTAAAATGTGGATATATGCCTTCCTGAGTCTGTTTAAATATGCCTTAAATATGTCTTAATCTGAAGATTTACACTTTTGCTTTTAGACCAACAGCATACAAAAATAATAAAAATAGTAATTTGTAAGACAATTTTTGTGGTAAAGGAACTTATTTTTGTATAATTAAGAAAGAATGTAGGAACCATCAATTTTTAAAACTTTTGCCTGCAAATGCTTCTTAGTAATTGCATAATACTGAAGAGAAGCATATTAGTAAAATGCATTGTTATTTTTTTGCTATTTTGTTAGTGATGGATCTGTATGTAGACATCCTTTATATGTCAAGCTATTTCTAAAACAGGTGCTTGCTTTTGCTGAAAAGACACATGATGCCGAGGGCTGAGGAGCAGGATCATGTCAAAATATCCGAAAGTCAGCAGGAAATTCTTTTCTAGTTAGAGGGCCTGCACAAAGCTCAACATTTCAATAGTGCCTCATTTAATTCAGGGTACAAATGAGGATTAAATACTGCCTAGGACTACACGTAGAGCGTGCAGAGTCCAAGAAGAGGGAGAAACAGAAAAAGAGGTTTTGTATAAGCATAAAATTGAAGCTGGGAGTAAGTTCCCTAACATTCAGGATAAAAGAAGGTGGTAAAATTTGTTAAAAAAAGCCCTCTTTCTTTATGCTTGAACATGCTGGTTAATATTCTACCCTGACTGAAGTCAGGAACAGGCTCCCACTGACATCAGTGGAGCCGGGATTTCACACTCTGGCTGAGGGAAGCCGTAGATCTCCTTTTTTTCCGTCTTTCTTTAGAACTCTGACTCCAAGGAGCTATTTGCTTTGCATTTGACTTTGCCCACGGGAGATCTGCTTTTCACTTCAGTAGGTGTAGATCAGTCCCTTCTTGCCGCTGCCTAGCATGAAGCTAGGAGGCTTCCCCTCTGTGTGCGTGTGCGTGTGCGTGTGTGTGTGTGTGTGGAGGTGCACCTGAGAAATGGCGATTTTTCCGTCTATTCTTTGTGATTACGTCAAGAGGAGATGTTTATAAATGTGCTATTTTTATTTGGGGTTTTGTTAAGGATGTGGTGTTCTGAATCAATATGTCTATTTTAACATTAGTCACTATACTACGGATAGTACTGCCAAGTAACTACAGCCTATGACAGAGCCCAGCAGAAACCACCAGTGTTGGGAGTCTGTGGTGGTTGGTCTTTATGCTCAAGAGCCACAGAAGAAAGTGATATGGGAACAAAACTCTTTAGGTTTTGGTTAATTGATTATATTAAAAATTAAAAAAAAAAAAATTATTCATGGAGGTTAACCCGCTGAAAGTGTTCAAAGAACTGTCAGTCTCTTTCAAGGCAATATTTATCCTAATAACAAATTAAGGAAAAAAAAAAAATTGCACTTTTCAAATTTTCCTTTCCCTGACTTTTCTGCCTTCCTCTTTCCCTTTCCTCCCTTTCCTGCTCTTTCTGTTTCACAACTGCAAATTCTTTTTTTTTTTTTTTTTTTAATTCCTCATTTAACATTTTGTTTGTGCATGATGTTGCCTTTCTGTTTAGGAAATACGAAACAGTCCGTATTCCACAGCTGCAGAGTTACTACTGTCTTGAGGCTGACACAGAAACAGATACAGAGCTATAGTCTGTTTAAATGGAGATTAAAATTTTATGTAGCAATTAATGGTTAACTGGGGGTAAATGATCCAAAATTACCCAGCAGGGTCTTTGTTGAACAGAAACACTGCTTAATGTCCCTTGTTTACTAACAATCTGATTATGAGTGAGAAGACATTTCTTCTTGTATACTGTCAGGTCTACATAGAAGCTAGGATGTGCTACTTTGATACAGTGGCAAGAAGATGAGGAGTATTGTAAGGTGTCCTGGACGCAGACTTACTCTCCTTACTACACCGTGCTAATGTTCAGAATCTGACCACCCAGTGAATATGGTCCACCACTGGAAAGTGCTTAACCTTCCAGCTTAATAGAGACCTAATAAAGCTGTGATTAATAGTTGTAATACAACGCAGCCTTCAAAAAGTCAGCTCCTTGACTTCTGGGCACTACGTGGAATGTATGAAGACCCACACATTTGTTTGCCAGTTTGATCACTCAGGAAAATTACCCTCCTGTCCACAAATGTGATGTTCATCCACATTCTGGACATCAAAAGCAATGCAGATACTGGTTTAAAGCTGGGAGGCTGGGAATGGACTCCCAGTTTGGGGAAAAATTTCTTTTGGCCTTCCCTCCTTGCCTTTGGGTTTCAGGGTGAGTGGGAGAAGTCCAGAGGCTGCATCCTGGTGCTGCAGCTGTGGGAATGAAAGAAAAGATGGGAAAAGGACTGGGAAGGTGTGGCAGCAGACTGCATCTCCTGGAGGTGAAAAGAAGGAGGGAAAGGGGACATCAAGAAATGCTCTTTTAAGCAAGCTGATTTGTTTTGGAAAGTTTACATTAATAGACACTCCTGACTTAAGTTTATTGTAGTTATCTAACTATACTACAATTCAGACCCCTTTTTAAGGACCCTATTTCCTATATAGCCTATGGAGCTAAGTATTGGTACTGTAAATATTGGGAAGAGGTAAGTATTGCCAGAAAGTTGCCCAGAGCACCTAGGTCAAATGCTTACAGTTAGAGATGGTGATGAGCTGGCTGTCATTTACTATTTCCTCTAAATAGGAGGTGTTTTCTTCCCCTCTTAAGATTAAATACAGTCCTGTGACTGGAGTACAGCATATGAAATAAATAGTAAGATTTTTTTCCTCCTACTTTCCACAGCAATCCTCCTAAGTTATCCACAATGTAAGACTTCAAGCAAACAAGAGTAGCAGTTAAATCATCTGCTATGCATAAAATGTACAAATACTGAAAATTAAAATCCTATTTGCAGCATGCATCCCAAAAGGTTTAAAGATTGTTCTGTAGGGAAGAGTGGGAAGGCAAATGTCTATCAATGCATTTTATATATGCTACCTGTGACAAATGTTTCATGGACTTGACGAATAGAAGGGAAAAGAATCCTGGGGAGTGAAGCAAATTGCTGCTTGGTTTTCAATACTTGTAGATCTACTTAAAAATTAAAATGGGGAATATCTGATAAGCATTTTAGTTTGTATGATAACTACCAGAAATTTTCTGTAAAAATTAAATTAATAATATACACAAGTATCCCAAAAAACCTGGTAAAAAATTACAAATAGCCACTGGTACAAAATTCAAGCGTGGGCAGATTACATTTCAAGGCGACAAGCCATTTTGCATTTGCTGGCAGGAGCTGGCATCTGTTTTTAGATGTAACATCCTCAGTGTAGCTGAAGAGCCTCTCAGAAAGAATGTTGCTGGGAAGAGCTCCAAGCAAAGACAAAGCCAGGTTTGCAAGATGTGGAAGTTAGCTAGCATTAGACTTCCACCACTCAGCAAGACCTACTATGTGTGTAGTGAGCTCAGCGAGGTACAGAACTAGTTCATATTTGGCAGAAACAGGAGTCACTTGAGCTTGAGGTTGTCATGATCTTTTCCAAACAGCTCATTACATTTGCAGCTTCCAAGCGGGCTGGATGATACTCTTTGGTCTTAATTACTGCTTCTTGGATGACTGGGATTTTCCCCTGATGTTCCTCAGCTTGACTGTGTGTGACAGTTCTGGCATTGTCTTGGCGAAATCGAGAACTGGCAAAGAAGTGCCTGAGCTAAGGAATCAGAACTCATGCTACATGGTGTCTTTACTGACACCACACTGTTAAACTGCTCAGAAAGACAAGATAACACTTTCTTTTTCTTGGCCTTGTTGCCTTGATCCAGTACTCACATGCTGAGGTGGGACTGTCAGAGCCCTGACAGCTGGCATGATGACACACATACACGCGTCTCTAGAGCTTATTTTTCAAGCTAACTCCTCAAAGGGGTTGAGAATGTGAATGACAGTGTCTGCCAGGCTCCACTGTACCTGAGTCAGCACCAGCTGTCTCCAGCCAGAAAGCTATCAACGATTGTTTGTTCTTCTACAGGCTTTTCAACGTGCAGTATGTGGTCTTCCACCTTGTGGCTATGCCCTGGGAGAGCTAACTCGTGAAGAGGCATAGTTTGGAAATAAAATTGTTAGTGTATTTATAGTTGCTGAGTATTCAACTGGTAATAAACCTGTCTTAGTCCTGGAGAGATATTTCAGTAAGAAGACTCTTTGGAATGATCTTGTTTAAATACTGCATCATTCATACGGATACAAAAGACATGTAGAAGGCACCTCTCTAATCACATTGTAGTCAGCAGCCAGTTACAGCAACAGCATAGTATAGACAAGGTCCTCTCCGACAACTGTATGCAATTATCTCATCTGGTAAATTTTCATTATTTTAATGTGTCCAGGAAGGCATGTTCCAACCATGTGTCAGCTGCTGAAGGCCAGGTGATGCACAACCCAGGACCTGAAATCTTTAACAGCTAAGTGAAAAGAGAGCCTGGGCTGTGATATTCAAAGATCACATACATGCTAGTAGTTATTTTCTGGTTTTAGCATGACTACTGTTCACAGGCAACCTTGTCACTTTGCCTGGGACTGTAGTATTAAAAAGCAGAAGAAGCTGGGGGCGTACTTATAATGGGAAGGATGATACTGAAATTCTAGCAGGTAGGTACTCTGCTGTAGGTATTCATGCTTTCTTAGCTGGTGCAATTTTTCTTTGGGAGAAAGACTGGGAGAAAGGATGTTGTATCTAACATCCATGGTCTTCAGACTCTTGCAGAGCTCTCAATGTAACTGATGTGAAAGTCTGACTACGCTGTGACCTTAATCTTTACTTTGATACTTTTATAAGCTTCCACAGATGCAGTTTCAGCATGCTTTTTTTCTGGCAGACATACACTAACCAAATACAACAATCCTTTGAGGAATGTTGACTTTCTGGGTTTTTTTGCAGCCATTTCTAGCTCAGTAAGAAGTCCGCTTTTTTTTTCCTCTTGGACTTTGTCTAGCAAGATCCAAAGGGAGGCATATCTCATGAAAATAAGATATTTGTCATTACAGTAATTAATGAAGAGACTGTAACTAAAAAGCATCGATCAGTTGGTTCATCGAAATGATAGATGGCTGAGACTCCTACAGTCTCAGACTTCAGTATCCAAACAGTAAAGAAATAGTTCAGAATGACAGGCTTTACAGAAAAAAACAAATTTAGGTCAAGCGTTTTTCATATCCTTGTGAAGCACTAGTATCTGTTCTTAAAAAAATAACATGTTCAAAATAATACCTCATTTATATCCTATAGAATGTGATGAAGGCAATTTGTTAGTTGCTGTGTGGTGGGACTCTACTGAAGTAAATCCATTGTATCATGTATCCCAATTACTTTCATTTTAAATGCATTTCCAAAGAGTACTTTTAAAAAAAGTCACTTAAAAGCATGCAAGTGATCAATGCTTCTTTGATTCTAACTGCCAGATAGTGAGTTAGGTAGTTATTTTTGTCTAAAAGTTTTCCATCTGCCCATACAACCCAGAAAAATGGTGTTTGTGATCAGGGAGTTTCACCTTGGAAAATAAAAAGGAGTCTACAACAATACTGGAAACACATTTGCTGAGCTGCAAGAATTCTTTCCTGGCTATAGACTGTCCATAAAGAAATTATCTAATTGTACTAGACACACTTTGGAAACTTTCCCAGAGGAATAATAGATAAGTTAACAGAGCACTTTTTAATTTTGCAAAGTGCACTCTTCCTTATAATTTACTTAATATAGAAATTTAATGTACTGCAGTTTACTGAACAAATTACATTTAAAGTATTTCAGAGTTAGCTTGAAAGCTCTGCTTTGGTAGCCAGTTGGACTTTATTATTTGATTATCCAGATAAGGACAAGCAGTAACAAAGTTCTCTGTCTTAAGTGGTTCCAGGGATTATCTCTCAACCATTACCACTGTTAAATGCAGAATTTCAATTCCCAGAAAAAAAGTAAAGTAATACAGTAGTGCTTTCCTGCCTCTGCACTAGTTAACGCTTAGTTTTCATTTGACCTAAGTCTGAGAGGATTTCTTATTTGTTCCATAACAGCTTTCATAAATGAACTATACCTTTATGAAATAAAAACCTAAAGTTATAGGAAAATATAAGAATGCTAGAAATTAATATGACCAGAATCAAATGTCCTCTTTGCGTGTACTGCAGTCCAGCTAACTGAGGCTCTTTTCCATTTATTTGCATGAAACATCACAAAAAGCACAATTCTGGATTAGAAGTAGCAGCATATATAACTTGTTTTCATTGAACCATTGTCATAGACACATGATTCATCATAAGTGATACTTCTGCCCTGCCCTCCTGTAGGGCAACCATGTAATTTAAAAAAAAAACACAATTTGTTTTAAAAATTATGTTATGGTTTTGTTATCAGACAACAGGTCAAATGAGTGTTTGTACTTGGAATGACATAGACTGTGGCATAAATTATCATAGGCTCCAAAGCAGCTCATAAAAAAGTTTCATCTGTTACATGAAGGAGCTGTACCCTTCTTCTGTGTCAGAAGTAGAATTGTGCTCAAAAATCCTTATTATGGAGGTTTTTGCTGTCTTTTAGATGCCCTGGGATGGGCACATAGATCACTTGGAGGAGAGGCTTATTTAAACTTTATGAGAAGCCAATGTAGAGAGCAGAATTTTGAAGTGTTCTTGAAAATCTTAGTGGCTAAGAAGATGCACTGCTGCATACTTCACTGTTTGAAGTTTCCTATGAATGGTTTCTCTGTCAGGAGTCACAGAAAAGACAGGGTATCAAAGAAAAGGAAGTGTGCCTGAACCTTTTGGTGTCTGTTGACGTTGTCTTCTGCAAACGGGAGTTTGAAGTTGTACAATGGTGGCAGCACTTGGGAAGAACTTCATGGAATGTGGGAGAGGATGGCAACAGGGCTGGATGAGGGAAGTACATGACAGAAGACTGCAGTAGCAGACATTAGTGAAACCACGTCATCACATTAAGCATGGAATAGTCTTCTAGTCAAATTCACAGGCGGATGACAGATTCTGTGATGAGGTGCTTGTGGAGTCCGAGAATCGTCAAACTGAAGAACGGCTCAGGCACTCGCAGCTGGGTACTTCCAGCTAAAAAAGACTACACTGCAATGGCAATTCCTCAAAATACCACCTGCTCTCAGAGGGTCTCACCACTATTGTTCCTGAGTTTAGTTTCAGCAGTCCACTGATGGTTAACCAGATGATCTTGGCTTAACACAGAGCCAATTTTGATAACAGGAATGTTTCTGCAGCTGAAGTCTGGAGGGGTTGTGTAGTCCTTCATCTCTGCACTGTTCCTGTATCCCTCCAGGCGAGACATGGGCTCTCTGAAGGAATTTTAGTAGACTTTCCTTCTGGTGGGGAGGCAGAAAATTCTAGTGATCACATCTACTGCATGTTGCTATGGTCCAGGAGAAAAAAAGTAAACAAATGCCCTCCATCATCAAAAACTGAACAATGTTACTAGGGCAACCTCTAGTCCTAGTCCTTGCTGCAATCCACATTGTGCTAACTGAAGATGTTGAACTCAGTCAGTTGATATTTTAGGCAGCCTTTGATCTATTTCCATGTGAATATGTTCAGAAAACAAAGTTTAGTACTGGATCGTAATTGACTGTTTTATCAAGGAAGGTAAGGAAGGTGAAGAAGAACTTACTATTAGGCAACCTATTGTATTCTTGAAGAAGAAAGGAAATGTCAAATTGGGCCAAGGGAGGATTTGTCACTCCTACAGTTCTTTCACCAACTGGAAGAGCAGAGATGAAATTACTAAGAATTGGACAATGTTTAATATTTTTTGTGATGTAAAGATGTTGAATTCCTAGAGTGAAATCAAGCTGTTTCTTATTTGGTAGAGGGACATTGCTTGTGTATTAATACGTATTCCAAATGTACATGGTCACCGAAGTAGGTAGGTAGGGTTTTTTCAGCACTCGGATCTGGGCAGCGCTGTTGTCTGCAGATAGATTGATGATACACTTCAGAGTTTGAATAGCTCTTTGGTGTGAGACTTGATGGCTGGAGCTGAAGAATTAGGTTTTCTTCATCTGGCATATAGCCTCAAGATAATTTCAGAGAAATATTTTATGCTTCTGCTTCTTTGAAAAATGTATATGTGCTGTTTGCTTTTAGCAGAAACATATAAATGGATAAATCAGAAAATGGCCTCATGAGATTAACATTCAATTAATAGATGATTTCCTCTATACAAAGTTTTTTATTAGCATTATGATTACTGAGAATAATTAGTCATAGAAGTCTATACTATCATCAAGTTGAAGAACATGACTGGATCTAATTAAAGCTAATATGAAGAATTGGGTATTGCATTTTGACTGGGATGGCAATGCAAAATCCCATGCTGTTGTGAAGTATGAGCTTCAGTGACATCATGTGGTCAGGACTCACTTTGTTTCATTTGAAAGAAGGCGTTTTCAAAACCTAAGAATGAAGACATACTGCTTTCTGAAAACCATACACGTGAAACGTGAACATGTAACCTATGGCTATGGCATGCCATCTGCAGACATCAAAGATCACACTAATGACACGGACCTCCTGCAAACCTTATGATGAGAAATTAGAGAGAGGCTGAAGAAACTCAGTTTCCTTCTGTCTCATAAGGTGGTTCTTCAATTCAAGGAGGAACTAAAACTATTCTTCTAGACCAGGGAATGGCCAGCTGGAGAAAAGCAGCAGCCCGTTTCCTAATAGTTCCTCGGAAATGTGATTTTATCATTGGAATACTGGAAGTAATTTCTGCCTACAGTTGTGGATTGAGTTAAAAACATAGTTAGATACAGCAAGTTGTTATTATTCACAGACATGAAGAAGATATTTAAGGTAAAGATCATCATTAATTTCCCTGTAATGACTAATGCTTTTATATTCCCAGAGGCCTACCACTTCTTTGATGAAATACCTGCCAAGCTTTGGCTCACTCAGGGTTTTCTGCCATCTTAATGAAACTACGTTTGTACATCTTTCAGGGAAAAAAATCTTGGTGATGTTGATACAATGCATATGAAGTTGTTTTAAAGGAAGTGCAATGAGCAGGTACATAAATAGTTCAGATAAAATCACTGTCCACAGCTGAAACAAAACATTTTTTTGGAGGCTAGAAAGGCTTAGGTCAGTTTTATTTTTTTACCTCTATTTATTTTTTACCTCTAGCAAAAAGTTGTAAGAGGCAGTCTTCAGCCTGTTGGGAAGTAACAAGTAAGATTCATGGGGAATAATCTCACAAATAAGCCAGTATGTAGATCTAGTGGGCAGATTGACTTTTTGTTTAGCAGCTCATATTCCAAGCCATTATCCCCAATGAATTTGATTGCAAGGAAATTAATATATCCCAGTTATAGTGATAGAAAAATAATAATAATAATAAAAAAATTGTCTTAGTGTTTGTTACTTTTTTCATATTTTTTTCCTTTGATGTGCACATAGCTGATACAAACTACCAATTGTTTTTGTAGATGAATAGTGGAAGCCATTTAATGAAACCAACTGTAATAGTCTTCCAAAGATAATCACATGTACATCCAAAGAAGGTTGACTTCTACCTTTAACTTTTACATTAACATTTTCCTTTGTATTTAAAGAATATAATGTTGGGACTGGCAATTTGAATGAATTTTTTATCATTTTGTGTAGGTTGCTACTGCTGCTGGGTGTTAGCAAGTGCATCACTGACATACATTTAGAAGTTTTGAGAAATTGAATTTTTAAACATTTTGTCTCTTTTCTAAACAACAATTGTTGCCATCAGCTATTTTTTCTCCCATGTTTTTCTCACAGATCTCCAAGGAAAAATTAATATTTTCAACTTCTGTGTATCAAGACAGAAAGGTCTGAAAGACAGACTTAGATATCTAGAAATACCACTCATCTCATGAGTATTTGGTATTAAAATCTACGTGAAAGTGGTGGAATGAAGGGTGAACAGATTTGAAAGCTCACAACCCAGTAAATTCTAAAAATCTGTGTTTTCTTTGTTTAGATGGAAATTTCAGAGACTTGATAACACATCAACTGTGAGATAAACTGGAGGTGTGAAACAGCTCAGTCTATCTATCTCCTTTTCTTTTTTTTTTACAACTCCTCCTTATTTTATTCAGGTGCATTTGCAGTCAGAAGCCTCTTATCAAATGTGTGCTTATAGTTGAAAATGACACACCTGCCCAGTATCTATGGTAACAAAGGCTCTCTTCAATCTCAGACTTCTTGGTGCTCTTTTCTACCTTTTTATCCCCTAGAAGAATAGATAATAACAAGTATTTTTAACAGTTTGTTTTAATTTCTGTTACATTTCTTTGTAAATTTTCTGTAATAATCTGAGCATCTTGCCACTATGAGCTTTTCTCCAGTGGTTATAGTGGATTGGTCTTTTGTGATGATGCAGGGTTTTTTTGTTTTTCTCCTTGAAAATATAATTAAAAATGCCAGAAATGGTAAAATAAACATTGTCTTCTTAGAAAAGAAGAACGCCAATGAGAAAGTTGTGTATAATATGTATAATACCTGTAACTGCATCA
The DNA here is from genome assembly GCF_018139145.2 of Gymnogyps californianus. Lineage (NCBI taxonomy): Eukaryota > Metazoa > Chordata > Aves > Accipitriformes > Cathartidae > Gymnogyps > Gymnogyps californianus. The sequence goes on along the minus strand of NC_059478.1, from coordinate 28,416,912 downwards.
AAGAATTCTGCTTCTGATTCTGACATAAGTAACTGCAGATCTATAGGGAAATTGTTTTAGTCAAATTGATAAATAAACTCTAGTCCATTTTTTATTATGGAGAACTGATCCAATGGGCTAAGCTCTTTCATCCGGTTGAAACTGATGAAAAGGGAGGGTTTAGTATCTCACAGTATCAGTTAGCTTGGATCACTCCGTAATGAATCAACACACCATGGTAAATAATCGGATTAATAACTTTCTCTTTATTTATAAACCCTGACAATTAAAAAAAATAAAAAACATAAGGTCTGTTTTTCCTCTTAAAACCTCTCTCACTCTTTTCAGAGTTATAAGTACAGCCAGTATTAGCAAAAGGAAAGGGCTTCAGTACCATCTGTTTTGCCTGGTTCTGAGATTCTTTCAGTGAAATCAGAAGACAGTCTGGGCATATTTTGAGTTTAAGTGGTATTGTTTGTACGTTCTTTTAAATCAAGGTGAAGAGACAAGTCCCCCTGTGGAGTTCAAGAATCACTTAGCAAACCAGATCCTTGTCAGAAAACATAACAATATTCTTTCTTTATAGTGCACTCTATTCAAGGCTGCCTTTCATAAGCCTACCCATGACATAAGGCTGCTATTCTTCAGTTCCTCCCGCTCTCCTATTTCTCATTTGACAAGCACCTTCCAACAAGTGCAAAATCCTTCACTTCTAAGAACAGCCTTTCTATTAAAATGTGATGTAATCCTCATCTATGTCCTACTTATGAAACCTCATAGACCTAATATACTTCACAAAGGTCTATGGGTCAGATTTTGTTCCTAAGAACAGCCATGTAAATCTCAGTGAGTTCACTGAAGTTGCTGTAGATTTACAGTAGAATAGAGTAGTGGTCTGCTCTATTTGGTACATAATTCTTTACCCACTGCATCATTTTAATATGATGGTTAGGAATGTGATGATTTATTATTTTGTTCTCATTACAGCTCATCAAATTTGGATACAGAATATTCTGGGATTTGTGTGATGTTTTAAGGAGAGAAGAGTTTCTGAAACAAAATTACTGAAATGCATGTTTTAATCTGAGCCTGTAAAGAGCTTTGCAAATGAAGGTGAATAACTTGGATGCAGCTGTGAAAAGAAAATCTGTAGAGGGATTCGAAGAGTAATATGGTCAAAGTAGCTGACTGGGAGAACAAACTGCAGCAGTTTCTTGAACAGCTATGATCTGAGCAAGGATACATTCAGAAAAGACCTGATAAGTGACGTTGTGACATTAGAAATGCAAAATAATGGCTGAGAGGATTCACATCTGCAAATAGCCTCTAGCTTAGCAGCTTAGACACTCAGCTGAGAGGTGGAAGGAAAATTTGGAATCTGTTCCCTCTTTGACTTCAGAGCAGTGGAGATATCCGATGGAGATTTTCCTAAGATTTCCTGAGTTCTAGGACCAAGATCTGCTAGACTTTAGTCAGTTAGTTAGTTTCTTAAGGCTAAAGAAAAACTACTTTGAAAACAACAAACCTTCTAACCTACTTTTTTGTTCAGCTCTCCAGCTGGGAAATCAATTATTTGCACATCTCTGTTGCACATATTATATGTCTTTTATTTCTCTTCTACCAGCTAAATCAGCCTTCCCCATTGTAGCTTGTTTTTCAAGTGTATGCATGATTTTCAAGTGTATGCAATGACTATGGGGAAAAGGGTTAGGGCTGGACTGTGGTTGCGTGGAGTTGGGCGTGTGTCCTGGTTTTGGCTGGGATAGAGTTAATTTTCTTCCTAGTAGCTGGTATAGTGTTATGTTTTGGATTTAGTATGAGAATAATGTTGATAACACACTGATGTTTTTAGTTGTTGCTAAGTAGTGTTTACACTAAGTCAAGGATTTTTCAGCTTCTCACGCCCTGCCAGTGAGATGGCTGGAGGGGCACAAGAAGTTGGGAGGGGACACAGCCAGGACAGCTGACACAAACTGGCCAAAGGGATATTCCATAACATATGACATCATGCCCAGTATATAAACTGGGGGGAGTGGGCCGGGACGGGTGGCTCGCTGCTTGGGAACTAACTGGGCATCAGTCAGCAAGTGGTAAGCAATTGCATTGTGCATCACTTGTTTTGTATATTCTAATTCTTTTAGTATTATTATTGTCATTTTATTATCATTATTATTATTTTCTTCCTTTCTGTCCTGTTAAACTGTCTTTATCTCAACCCACAAGTTGTGTTTTTATTTTTTTCCAATTCTCTCCCCCATCCCACTGGGTGGGGGGAGTGAGCGAGTGGCTGTGTGGTGCTTAGTTGCTGGCTGGGGTTAAACCACGACAGCATGCTTGCACACCACTCAGCTGGACCTTCTGGAGGGAATCCATAGCTGAGAGGCAAAAATGGGACTTCATGATGTCAAGGTTGTAGCACTGTCTTAGGTGATGCTGCTTCTCTCTCTCTGGTGAGCAATTTAGCTCACGCAGTGGCTGTTGAAGGCAGAATAGGTCAGGCAGGGGAGCATGGGTATTTTGCTTGCGACCTATGAGGAAACCTCTCTGTTGTTCTGTTCAGCCTGTTCTTCTTCAGACATGGACAACATTGATTACCACCTGATGCTTAACGTCTGGAATTTGCTGACCTTTGAACGGTCGACCTTCATGTGGAGGTTGACCTTCAGGACTGAAGAGCAGAGGTAGTTTGTGCATATAGTTGTAGGTGAACATGCATATGTACATATATAGAAATAAGTATATATTGAGTATTTATATATTTTTGTAATATATATAGAGACTGCACTTTATCACTCTCATTTAGTTTCTACTTTTGTATTACAGAGTCCATGGAGGGTAGTGATAGCAGGGAGCAGAGGTCAAAAATATTAATAGGATTGTTTAATGTTATAAAAGTATTATGTTTTTCAAGGTTATTCTAATATCCTAGTCAATAGTAATATCATCACAGTGTCTTCATGTAATCAAGTTATACTTAATAAAATATAGTGCTGAATACTCAAAATTAAAATGAAGATGGAATAGGAGAGGAAGATTGTGATAAAGAAAGTAAAGTTGTCATCATCATTTTATCAAATAACTTCTACTGAACAATGGTGAGGCTCCACATAGGCTCAGTGGCCTTGTGCACAGAGGTCATCCAGAGATAACACGTCCTTCCCCGTCACCATTTCAATTATCTGGTTGTTTTCAATTTTCTTACAGAGCTGGCACACATTTTAGAAGCCATGGGGCTTACTTCTTGGAGGAATACAAATTGTCTTCATTCAAAATACGACATCATAGAATAGCCCAGGTTGGAAGGGACCTTGTGGGAAACCTTTTGTGGGAAAGGGAGCTTAGATGAGATTATCTAGCACCCTGTCCAATCGCATCTTGAAAACCTCCAGTGATGGGGACTCTACCATGTCCCTGGGGAGGAAATGAAACATGAAGAGCTATCCAGTTTTCCCCAGCTCCGAAGTGTGGGTGTAAATACTCTTTCTTGAAAAAGCTGCTTGAGAGAAACTCCTCCTTTCTTAGTCACTTTCTGCATCCAAACAAGACAGCAATCCACAAAGAAATTTGTAAAGAAGACAAAAATGAGTGGGGAAGAAGCTGAAGGCTGGGAGAACAAAGGAAATGATATTTCTAAGGGGAAGAGAATGTGATTGCTCAGGAAATAATTAGACTTGTTACTTAATAAATAGAGTTTCTTCTATTTATTATGCAGTTAGAGCTTGTTTGGTGTCTGTGAGGAAGTAATTGATTTGACTTTTAACAGACACTTAATGAGTTATAGAATAGCTAAGAAATCTTCACACTGTGAATGGAATTGTTTTCACAGCTGATTTGTGAAATTTGTGAAGACAGGCCCAGAGTTCAAAACCAAAAGTGAACTCCTCCTACATGGAAGGTTTATTTGGATCATTCTTCATGCTCAGCCCACTTGTAGCAATTGGATTAAACCTTCAAGATGAAATTTTTCTTTGTAAGCTTAAGGCTGTTTGAGCCCGAGGTGCTGTTGTGAGGTTCCCTTTGAAATTTTGTTTTACAAGTAGTTTCATGGTGATTGACAATATCATATCCTGTTGCATAGAAGAAAACGAGGGCATGCTAACTGCATTTTGGTGCACACTAAATTTCTGATGGATGCACTCAGACCCATGAATTTAAGCTTCACTATATAATTTTATCTTGGATTATTAACATGTTAATAGCACATAGAGTTTGGTTTTTTTAATAGCATGGGAAATACAACATGCAGTGAGTACTGCTGCATTTCTACTCCACTTCCAGCCTTGTTACTTTAAACAGGAGGGGTAAAAAATCTCTTTTGCAGGCTCGAGGGCTTAAAACTCACTAGAGAAAAATGTGACTCTTGTCAGTTACCAGGCTGTGAGTAAATGCTGATTCATTTAAAAGTAAAAGAAAATAATCTTTTCTCCCTAAGTCCAAATGTAAGGGAAAAAGTGGATATACAGTCTTTAAAGTAAAGGTGTTTTTTTTTATTCCCCTCCCCCCTCCAGCTGATCAAGGCTGATTTGTAACTGATAGACTGTAAATTTTGGGAAATATCTGTAAAGACTGAGGTTGCTTTTGCAGCATTTGATAAGAGCCTCTGTGGTGAACAGATAAATGAGAAAATTATTTTTTCTATCATTATCCAGTATTAATGTGTTGCACATGATGTTACACATCTCTGTAAGCATATACTTTTAACCATGAGAAGAGATTTTGCCAATAAAAAGAAATCTCTTGCTAATGGAACTAATAGATTGAAACGTGGGGTTTTTTGTTCCCTTCATTTTAAAGGAAGCCAAACATAATGCAAGCAAAGGATACAGAGAGTTGAAGAGACTGACTGAAGGAATCAGTGTTTTCAACATGCATAAGACAACTATAAATACCATAAATGCCATTTTTACTTGCTTACTCTGATTTACTTTTATTGTTATAGCATTCAAGGACCTGAAGACCATTGTGCCAGACACTGCTCAGACTCACGAAGACTATTTACGTAGGCTAGGGACAGCTCGCGTCTTTGGTCTCCAGTGACCAAAGGCATAGGGGTATCCAGTGAGTGGGAACAAATCCAGACCATAGAAAGGAAGCACACATTTGCAGCAGTGGGGCACATTCAACATTTGCAACAACTAACTTAGGAAATAACGGACTTCTCTGTCATTTGAAGCCTTTAGTCAACCTGATATCTTTTGTAAAAATACGTTATTCCATCAAAAATTTTAGGTTTGATCAGAGTTATGGGGTGATGATATGTGCGCTGTGGAAGGCTAGGCAATATTTTTTAATGCAAAACCAAAACATACAACTTCTATTGTGTTTGCAATCTGAATATATCACCCTTCTGTAAGTGTTCTTTTCTTCAGAATAGTCAAATTTTCCTTTTGGGTAAGATGAGGGCCAGAAATGAATGTAGTAGTCCAGCTGGTGGGTTACAGATAACACGATCATAAAAATTAAAGTTATACTTCAGGTAATTAGGAAGTTTGCTTATTCTATCATTAATTGTGCAGCTGTTTAATTTAAATATAATCTGATTCAAAGTGTTAAAGTTTACTCCAAGCTGAACGCTACTGTTTTCCCTGCAGTCTGCAGCATTTTGCCAGGGAAATATAAAATCTGGAAATAAAAGGAAAACACTATTTTTTGGTTGCAAAATTACATGTTATGCCTATCTGTAATTTTTTTTAATAAAAGGAACTTGAAGTAATGCAATTATTTCTACTGGGAAAACCCCTCAGGAGCAAGTTGTACACAGTAATTATGATTTTAGACTGAGCTGACATCTTTACTAAGTTCTGCGTTATCTTACCCTATATTAAGTATGTTCAGTTTTTGAAGTGGGTGTTTCAAATGTCTTCTCTTAATTATCACTGTGTAACTGAAGAAAAGTACAAACTCACAGCCCCATAAATGTGAAGACTGTTTTGATTTGGTTTGTTTTGATATTGTTTTTCACATATAAATCATATAGACACATCTGCGACTGAAATGGGGATAAGCCTCCTGGTGTTATCTTATTTCTTAATTGTAGGCTCTCATTTTTCCGAGGCAAGTGTTGACTTGGTCCTTTCCTTATCATGCCCTCCTCTGTTGTTTACTTGCTTATTTACTGGCAAAGCTGCTTATATTTTAAACCTATCTAGGCAGAGCAAGCTTTGAAAATGCACGTCAGATTTGTTTTAGTTCAGAAACCATTTTCTTTAGCAGCACATGTAGGCTTGCTCAATTTTTTGGTTTTTTTTCCCTTTTTCACACTAGAGTCATAGAAATGCCTCCTCCAGATAACAGAAGGAGGCAGGTGTTATTGAGAATAGTCTTTGTGAAAAAGTGGAGCCATTATTAAAAATACTTTCAGATAAATGTCAGTCTTTATACTTTCTGATATTTAACACACATTTTAACTTTTTCTGCTTTTTCTACTTGAGTATCTGTGGTGTGAGGGAGCTCTTTGAAATGAGCCAGTAGGATACAAACCAGAGCTGCTTCTGCTGTTATGCTACTAGGCCTGAAGTCCCAGACTGAGAAAACCTTGTAGGATTTTGGATCTAAGGCGCATATTTTTCACCTGGCTATAATATTATTAGGCATAAAATCCTGTTGCACTGCCTGTGGTTGGATGCTCTTTCACCTTAGCACTTAGTAGTTATTCGAAGCTTTCCACTTGATCATTGCACAATATTGTATGCCACTTCATTTGCAAATATACTTCCAACTTTATGAAGTAGATACAGTTTTTTCCACTGGTGGAAAAACTGAAAAACAGAGTGGTTAAAGCAGGAAGGACTAATGAGAGCAACAGGAGAAAGCTGATGCATTGGCAATGAAGCTGCTCTTCCCTCTCTTTTGATTTTCTTTCCTGTTTATCCATTATCAGGGATATAAGAGTAATTGCATTTATAAATAATGTTTCATTTAATGATCGCAGCATTTTACAGATATTAATTAGTTAAGACTAATAATAACAACCTGGGAAGGCAGGTTAGTGCTACTGTTTTTGTTTTGCAAATGAAAAGTGGGGTTCACAGAGGTCCTACGATTTGCCACAAGGTTACAAAATACATCAGTGTCAGAATCAGGGCTGAAAGATGGGATTGAAGACTACTCCTTTAATAGTGCCCCGTGACAAACCAGCCTCAGCTCTGTGTCACAAATTTGAGAAAACATTTTTCCTGCCATAGTATCTTGATTAATCGACTCTTGCTTGGCAGTACATGTGGTAGCAGTGTCTCAGAGTCCCAGTATCCTGTTTTGTGAACCTTTTAAAGGTCGTCTTCTCCATTTTGCGTAGCTGTCATATCCTGTCACAGTTATTTCATGACTAAGTAGAAAGTATATTTTGCATCTAGTTTAAACATGCCAAATAAAATGGGGAAATGTGCAGTACAGGTGGATGAAAAAGTAAAGGTTTTACCTTGTAGACAGTACTGAAGAGAATCTTCCAGATGTGATAAATCCGTGTCTTTAGATGATTTATGTTGCAGTTAGCTGTGCGTCCAGGCAGAGAAAAATTAATAGAACAGAACGTGAAAGTTTTGGAAAACAAACAGGAGATAAAAGTATTTGGAAACACAGAAACTGTTCTCCACCACAACAATAATTTTAAACCATTCAGTCCTGGTAATCAAAAATATTCTGAGGACAGAACGCAAATTCAGAAGTCTCCAGACCTAAAGAAGCAGCGGTAATTTCCAGAGGTTTAAAAGGACCACCTTCCACAAATAGTTCTGAATATGTTTCTAGATAAATTTATAGTACATTATGCATTTTGCTGAAATTTATCTCAACTTATATATAGGACAAGAGGAAGAGTCAAATAAGAATAATATCATCTGTGAGTTTCCAAATACCTAAAAATATGCTGTTGGAGGATAAATAGAAATTTCAGAAATAGAAGTCAGAGTACAGTGCTTTCAATTTTTAAGGCATATGTCTGTGAAATAGACACTAAATTCAGAGTTCCATTCTGCCTGATTTCAGAAACACTTAGAAACGTTATGTTGTGTGCTACTCTGTATCTGCTAGACCAACTACAGCAAATAAGTAATGAAGAGTTTTGAGATATGTTGAATAGTGGGAATTTTCTTGTTTCTCCTTGCATCTGCAAAGTCATTTAGTGCATATTTTTCTGTAATTTTGTTACATTTAGAAAACCCCACATTATTTAGAATTACTCATATCTGCTTTTTTTCCAATTTTGATTTGTGAAGCTTTTAGGGGAAAAAAAAAAAAGATAAGACTGGACAATGTGCAAAGAACATCCTAGTTTACTGACTAGTTCATGAAAAATGACTTTTTTTTTCCTAGTAACATCCTCTTCATGAAGTTATTTTTTTATATTTGTCTTTCTAATTAATGTAGATAAAAAAATTAAAAACAGTTTCCCTTATGGACAGAAATAATGGACCGGCATACCTAATTTTCTACATTTAGATACATTCTTTTCATACAGTCTTCTCTGTGAGTAGTGTTGTGGTCGCTCCATATGATTTGCATTGTGAAGACTACAGTTTAAAACTGATCTAATATAAACCCATTTCAATTGCACGTATTTTCATTATCTGATATTTTTAATGTGCTCTCCAGAAAGCCAGTTTGCTTTGTCTGAAATTTTAGTACTATTTTAAAGTTTGTATGAAAAAAGAGAGACTATCCCAGTGGCAACGGGATGGCTAAACTAAGAATTAACAAGAATTAACAAAGAATCACCTGACAGAGCACAAAAAGCCTGCTTTTGATGCTGAGTGCAGGCAGAAATCTGTAGGCAGAACTCTCGATGTACAGTTGGGTTTCACTCCTCCTCCTCTTGGATCCCAGAACTGTGTGAATCAAAGTGTCTTGCTTCTCTTGTCTAGACAGTGTTTTACCTGGGTTTATTCAAGGAGCTTTTCCTCAGGCCTCCTGATACTTATAGCAATGATACTCTTGAGCCTGCAGCCATACAGAATCTGTAATAAAAAGAATGAGACACTAGGTATGGCCCTGGGAATTTCCCACACTGTAAACTGTACAGGCAGATAGGTGTAAACCCTTGAGAAAACACTTGCGGAGGCTTCTGCAAATGAATCCTACAGGCTTTCTGCCACTGTACTTAAAACGCCTTACCACTGGGAATAACACTGGAACTGGTATTTTCACCCAGACTGGAACCCACCATTTAAAGTGTCATTGTACATAATTTTTCTCAGTAGCACCTCGAGCTGTTTATATTTCATTGAATTTAATAGTTTGTTTTCATGCTGCTGCAGATTTGCCAAACAGTTCATTAAAAAAATATTAAAAAACATTGCTGGGGTTGAGGAAGCGTTGAGGAAGCTGGATTCTTCATGTCTTGAAAGATGTAAGGTTGTTTTTTGACTATAACATAGATTTGCTGGGTGTTTGTGCTGAAATTATCCACAGTGAAACAGTTAAAAATAGTAACATCAGGGAGATAAAAAGTGCAGTTCACACAGCTTAGAGTTATCACCTCTACCTGTTTGTAGACCTAGGAGGATATAACACTGTATTGCATTATATTCTCTTCATATTGTTAAGTTGTTAAAAGTCATAAAGGAGGAATACTTCACTGTGATCATACTGATTTTGTAGCAAAGGTGAAGAATCACAGAGCGCTTAAATACCAAGATTAGGGCAAGAGCAACAGACTGAGTTAACTGGAATAAAAACCAGACTGTAACACAGAGACATCTGTAAATACAACATGTCCCTTTCACAGGTTTCCCTTCTCCCTGCTTCTGGGTAGCTTTACGAGAGTATTTTTAAGGTAATTTAGGAATGTGCCCAAGTCCTGCCTTTTAGGACTAAAAGTTTTGCAGCACTTCATACAATGCTGGACCACTCACCATGGGACTCCCATTTACATCTTTACATTGTTTTACAGATATGACTAAACCTATTTTTTCATTAATTAGCTTGTAAGCTTTTGTGGCAGGGACCAACTCATTGTTATGTCTCTGTACAATGCTTAGTCCAATGGGATCATTGCTTATTATTCATATCAGAGCCAGCTTAAATCTTCTCAGCAGTGTAGGCAAAATTGAATTTTGTTGCCCCTGGGAGAGCTGGCAGGGTCAGTAAGGTTTTTCAAGGGGATATGGTGTAGGGGACATGGAGGGCTTTCAGTGTTGGGAGTGTCAATATGTTTGAAACAATTATGAGATGTTTGGGGATGCTGCAGAATAAGGCTGGATTATTTTACCTACTTAATTTCCCATCTCCCTTCAGCTTGCCCTCTCCTGCTGAAAAGCAGGGGCCTTACCTGATGCCCTTTGTCTCCCAGAGGCAATTTGAGGCCAGAGCCAGGCACGATGAATGTTGGCCCCTTCTTTTGCTGGCTGGCTAGTATGAAAACACCCCATGTGGGATCTGATCCACAGAACTGATGCTTTCTAAGCATGGGAATGTGTGCAAGGCACAGAAATATGTCACACACCACAGTGGTACACAAACACTTAAAACCTACATGAGGGTCATCGTAGTATTGTTACTTCCCCTTTTGTTGGGCATCTTTAGCTTTGCACAAACCAACTCTGCGAGCAGCACATACACAGCCTAAAAGGATAAAGTAACTATTGTCCAACACACACACAAAATGGCTAGGATTTCATGAGCTGCGAGGCTAAGCATTAGCATGCTCACTACCTAGAAGGGCCTTTGCTGGCCAGCAAAATCTCTGCAAAAGCTAGCAAAAGCTTCTGTGGCCTGTTGGAGCTCCTCTTTGGTGTTGCTGAGTTGCCGTCTTCCATCTGCCCCAACATGGGCATGGATGCACACAACACCAACAACTGAGCAGCTCTTGGCTCTCAGCTCGCCCAGTGACCAGAGTACTCCTGACTAAACCCTCTGTTTTCTTTTCGTTGTTTGTTTTACTTTGTTATACCGTTCCATGTTGGTGTCTCTCCCTCTGTAATTTTATCTTTCTACAGACTTTCTTATAGCTCTGTCTCATGATTGTAGCAATTTCCTGAGAAATTGGATGGCAATAGGGGCTGGGGTGGCAGCTGACAGAGGTTACTGTATGGGCATTACCTGAGCTTGGCTGTCTCCAGTGTGGGCTGCACCACAGCATCACAGAAGTGTAGAAATGAGAGCTGTGTTGTGTGGGTCAGCGAGTCGTGGAGTGAAATGAAAGTGGAGGAGGAATGGAGACACTACAATGTGAGCCTGTGTCATGTTTTGCAGACTTACAGGAGGGCCCAGCAAGTGTGGCATCTCATCCTACTTGCTTAAGACCTTGTCATGTACCTCAATACTGTAATGGCAAGCAGGGACTGTGAGATGAAAGCCAAAGTAGAAACAGTGCGGATCTTAAGTACAATTCCAGTGGAGCTTCCAAAACCAGAACTCTTTGAACTTTTTTTGTTGCTAAGAAATATGAAAGCATGACAAATGATAAGGTGACTGCAGCAAACCGCGTTATCCATAGTCATTCAGATAGGTCACTTGATTGTGAAAGAAAATAGTGTTGTCTTTCAAGATTCAACCTAGCTAAAATAGTACATCTGGATAGGAAACATTTATTGCCAACAATATGCTAGCTCATTTCTTCAGTTGGGGAAAAAATAATTAAAAGCTTGGTTGAAAAGGTATATTCTCCATAGCTACTGATATTTCAAAACAACAATATCAAATGTTTTTAATACTTTTTCATCCCTATACAGTTATTTGATTACTTTCAAGAAGAAAGTGTCTTAGAAATATCTGGTAATATAAAAGGTAGAGTGTGACTAAATGTTTTGAACTTTGAGAGTGTGTTATCCTTTGCAGATGATAATGCTAGTATTAACTTACAGAGGCACCAGTCTGACTGCAGACTAAAAGTAAATAATGTTTCATAATATTCTGCATAATATAGCAAAATAATCATTACTTACAGGCATGTAACAGGAGTCCCCAGAGTCCGCAGTCCCTGAGACTGATATCTCAGCTGGTCAGCCTTTAAAACCTGAAAAGGATGAGGCATGTCCACAGGATAATTATCTTTATATCCTGTAGTAGAAAGGGTCTTAAAAAATGTTCTATCTATAAAATTTTTTTGTTGTATGTCAAGTGAAGATTGGTCAATGTTAATCTTATAATTCCTTGAGAATAAAAAAGATGGGCATAATTCAGAGTTGGTTAAATGTTACTTAGATTTCTGTCACAATGCTTCAAAACTTTTTCTGTTTCTGATGCTGTCTAAAATCTGATTGTTGCTCAACTTTGCCATAATGCCTTAATTAAAGGATAGGTTACAACAACATATTTACAACAAGTTCTTCTGTCAAAAATGTAACTCATCTGAAAACAAATCCTGATAGAATGGAGAGGAAGGAAAAGGGTTATATTCAGTAAAAAGTATTTGATTTCTGAAAAGAAAATTACCATGGCCTGTAGATTTCCATGCATACTTCTGGAGTCTTCAACTAGGAAACTGTCAATCTTGAAATCCTTTTTTTTCTCAATTTCTTAAAATTTGTGGAATTTATATTTGTTTTTATCTTCAAATACATCAAGAGAAAGAACAGCTCCTTCAGTAATGCATGTGAAGGGCTTTATGGATTTATTAAAAGAAAAGATGGATTAGAAAGTTTTAAAAATGATCATAAATCTGGTTTAAATAACATATTCAAGCTTAGAGTAACTAAATTTAATACCTGATAGTAGTAGAAATGCATATCTTTCTTAGAGAAAAATATGACATGCGAAGTAAAATGCTGTTTACCTGAATTATTAGGTGTTACAAAGTTTTCTTCTTGTGTCTCCCCCAAGCTGCTACCCAACAGGGTGGTCTCTTACTTCCCCATGTGTAGAAACTTTACAAGTTCTGTGTCCCCAAAACTGTGAACTCCCTTTCTACTAATGTGGCATTGCTCTTCACAAACCAATATTCTAGCTGTCCTTATTATTTTAGTTGTCACTCCTTATTTGTTTTTATGAACATGAGTCAGCAAGTCCCAAGCAACGTAATTGTGCAAAATGGTGCCAAAGAATAACTGAAACATGACGGAGTGGTGTAGCAGAACAACACAACTTCCAAGATGTTATAATTAACTTTGACATGCTAATAATTATTTAACATAGAAAATGTTCTCTTTCTGATATAAAAAATAATTTGGAGAGGGACGGAGAATGACAGAGAAAAGATGACCTTCTCTAAAGGCACCCACTCTCATCTTGCAAATTTGAAACTACAGTAAGTTGCAAATGTTTCCTGCTTCATAAAGGGAACTTGTGAGGAAGAAGCATTAATTTCTACCTAATATATGGGGTACGTATCTTACAAAGACTATAATCAAGAAAAACTCCTGGTAAATGTGAGCCTTTTGTCTGGCTGGAGCATATTAATGGGTTAGAGGGAAAATATGCTGTACTTGAGACTTTTGGGAAATTGGAGTTAATTTGGCTTTGTTTGAGTTTCATATGGTTTCCTTGAAAGACTGTTTATACAGTATTTTGTGCATAAATGTCTTGTGGAGTGGTAAGGGTTTTGCTTTTGTTTTTGGAAATACCTTGTAAACTCAGCCTTGTTGCAGATTTTAATTATCAGTATTTAATTGATTACATGCATGAGGGAGAATATTAATTTTCTTTTTCTCTCTCCTTCCCTCTTTTTTTTTAAATATAATATAGGCAGATATCCATACATAAGATCTGTTTTCAGACATGTGCATTTTTAAGGAAACACAATTACCGATAAAAATCCTGCATTCCTACAAGTTGGAAGATAATAGTATTAGAATCATGTTATATAATGATACAAAGGGTTTATGCAACATTTATTTATACACATATCTGGATCTTACTCTTGGTATAAGAGAAAGAAATGAACGCATTGGAAGTAAATGAATATTTAATTAAATATGGTTTGAACTTCTCTGTTGAGAAGGTGATTCTCTTGATAGTGGGATTTAAACCCTTATCTCTGCTCTATGGCTTTGGACATTGCCTTCTAGTTGGCAGCAAATGAGAAATTTCAGAGTAAACAGCTGCAAGCAGGCAAATATTGTAGACAAACCCAGTTGCTCCTGCAGTAGTTCTGTGTAAAAGCTTCTGAGATATGATTAAAGTTGAAACCTAAATGGAGATAAAATAAATAGGCCTAAGCTAAGTCCAAAAGGTAAAGCAGAAGATGTTTATTTATTTTTAGGTAATGAGATTACCGTTTAAATTGCATTTCATCTCATTATGGGACTGTTAATGTCTGTTACCTCTTTTTCTGACATTAAGTTACCATATACCGCAGATACTAGCTAATGACTTTTTGAGGGAGACATTTAGGACATTTCCTAGGAGAGGTTATACTCATTTTTCTGCTGCAGAAAAAGATTGAAATTTTTTTTTGAACATACCAGTGAGTTAATTTATCTGATTAAGGATTAATTATGATAATACAGTCCCAATGATTAGCTACCTTCAATGTAAAATTTGACTTCATATATTACAGATCTCTAGATTAAATAGCTTGATAGTCTTTGACCTGGTATTGACCTGATGTTTTGAAAGTACTTTTTTTGACCAAGGTGGAGGCAATTTTATTTAGGGCCAAATTCTGCAACCTCGATTCATGCTGAGTTGCATTTCTTTCAGTCAAATTTTTCTGTGAAGTGAATATTACTGTTGGTGTACGAAAGTATTGTGGACCATTAAAGTGGTCAAGTCCCTGTATGCAAATGTTGTGTTGAAGAGCATGTTTTGCTCACAGATGAAAGCTGCTTGGTTTTTTTAAATCTAAGAGAAGTAATCTTTTATACATTGAAATTCATAAAAATTAAACCGACCTTCTGGTATTTTTTTTGTGGGAGTGAACTGTGCAGCTTAAACACTTATTAATCCCTTTGTAAGTGATAGGACAGAATTCTGTCACAACAGGTCGAAGCATGAAAGTAAATTAATGTTTATACCAGCTGAAACCATTCCGGTTTCCTGATGAGTACTTTGTTACAGCGGACAGCTTACTTTTCATATAAATAAAAATACATATCGAATGATAGGACCTTCGAAATATTCTGACAAATCCAGAGGCTGCAGCAGAATGTCATGCAAAGGCACTGAGCTGAATTTTGACATTATAGCCCAGATTTTGTTTTTCTAGAAAGCAGGAGTTTCTATTTTTCTGTAGTTTATTTCTTTTCCTTTGGATTTACTCATAGATAATCATTCCATAATAAAATGATTATCCATTAGTAAAGCTGAGGGAAACAAGAGAATGCTGAGACAATAGCAAATTAGTTAATAACCCCAGCAAAATCTGTATTACATGTCTAGTGAGTTAAATACTTTCTATTTAAAAGAAACAGAACATAACTACTTGACATAAGAAGTGCATTTAAAGGAAAAAAGGTCACGGAGGAAATCTCTATGTTAATATGACCCCATTTAAACGCATCCACTTTCATATTTTCTAAATTCTAAACCACAATAAGTTGCAAATGTTTCCTGCTTCATAATAGGAACTTGTGAGGGAGAAACAGTTATTTGTACCTCACATGTATCTAACGTGGTGAAGAAAAACTCCTGGTAAATGTAAGCCTTTTGTCTAGCCGGGGTATATTAATGGGTTAGAGGAAAAATGTTTATGCTCTATTTAAGATTTTTGGAAAGTGGAGTTGTTTCGGTTTTGTTTGAATTTAGTGTTAATGGCAATGAAGACGATATCTGATAATGATTTCCTTGGGGGTACTGAATCTATATTTTTCAGAATAGACCATACTGTCTGAGATGGAATAGACTGTCATTTAACTGTGTATGTGTAGCCCCGTGTACCGGGCTGAGCAGATATGATGTCTAATTGAAAAGAACAGCTATGTGGCTGAGAGTAATGGAAATTAATTAATGTAGTGTTATTGCTAGAGGATTGTTTGTGATAAATT
This sequence comes from Gymnogyps californianus, assembly GCF_018139145.2. NCBI lineage: Eukaryota > Metazoa > Chordata > Aves > Accipitriformes > Cathartidae > Gymnogyps > Gymnogyps californianus. The sequence continues at coordinate 28,401,076 of NC_059478.1, read as the reverse complement.
TTGCAGTTATTTTGAATACAATAGAAATATGAGAGACTGCATTATAATTGGCATGGGGCTGAAGGATGTCCTGGTTTATTTTCTCTCACTATTGCATTTTTCCTACCTAAATTGTTCTTTTTTTTCCAGACCAGATGTTTCTTCCTGTACTTAGCTTTAGTAAATGGTTTAAATACTTGACATCAAATTCTGTCAATGTGTAAATAGGTTTAATGCTGCTTTCAGTAAAATTTTCCCCTGTATACACCAGGGCTGCAACTGGCTGGGCAAACAGGATTTGTTCAAGTAAGGATTTCAACCTGGAACAATAATGCAGCTTTAGGATCTTCCCCAACAAAATCCCATTTAATATCCTTAAATTATTCTTTTATGTCAGTTTTGATTATGTTACGAGTACTATACAGTTTGAAATACTTGTACAATAATAATATGCTATATTCATAAAGTATTACAAATTTTCTGTAATTAGTTCAATTTGTAATTTAAAATATTAAGAGAGAAAAACAGTGGGGTTTTTTTTTTGAGCAAATTGCATGTAAAGGATGACTGCAGCAATATTAGTAAAAGGCAGGAAGCTATATCATTGCTAATCAATCTAGAGAGCTCTGTCTCTTACAGATGTCAATACAAAGTTAAGTGCTAAAATAATTGTAGTGTAGGCTTTCTCATAATTACTGTTGTTCATTTGGTATGTTGTGCAAAAAAAGAAAAGAGGAATTTGCTTTGCAGTCAGCAGCCGCAAATCTCTAAGGAGAAGGAAAGAAGATAGCAGAAGGCTGATAGTCATCCATCATTCCTGACAATTTCACAGCCTAGAATAACTTGACAGAGACCCAGAACAAAATGTTGTTGAGAATTGAATGCTGCTAAGCTGAGTGAATTGACTTTCTGATGTCAAAGCAGGACCTACTTGAAGTGGCTGATGATTTTCCTTTTCTGGTTTCAGAAACATGGATGTTTAAACTGCCTTGTGGTATGAATGCTCTGAGCAGATTTGGAAACTGGGGAACTGTTTTAAAACTTTCTCTCTAGATCTTTTTAAGGACTTTATAAGATGATTCTGGTCAGGAAGTGTGTGGGTTTGTATCACACCTACTATTAAAGAGGATTTGATCTTTGCATCCTCTTGCTCCAGACAGTCAGGAGCAGGCGTAAGGAATCAGAATTGTTCCTAACGTGTCTTGAAACAAGAAGTTTTTCAAGACCTGGCTCATGTCATCTCAATTTGTCTTTGGGGCTGTGCTAGCCACTCTTTTACTAGCCTTGGAAAGGTGGGCTCGGTTTGTCTCTGTGCAGAACATGGGAATGAATTGACTATATTTGAATCCCCATTTTTTATTTTTAAATTAAAACATTCTTGCATTGTGTTTAGAATAGGTGCAAAATCTCATTATAACATTAGAATGATATAAGTTGTTACATAGCTTTTATTTAAGTAGCATTGGTATACAAAGGAGATAATTTTCCAGTTATTTATTTAGAAAAAACATGATATTGGAAATGTTCCTAAATTATTATAATTAGACATTTATTTACCAATAAATATTGCCAGTTTTATCTACTATTCAAAGACTAACCTTCTAAATTGCTTACAACCATTAAAATGCATGAAGAACACAAACTGCAGGGTTTAAATGGAAAGAGCTCTTGTTTTGTAAAAGACACGTTATATCTTAGAAGTGTAAAGGAAATGGAATGTAAATAGGACGTGTGGGCTAAGCATGCCATCACTGATCAATAATGCAAAAGGTTTAGCAGGTTTATTTGTAAACCTAACAGCACAGATTTAGTCAGAATGGGGCCTTGTACTGTACACACAGGTATTTAAAGGTTAGAAACAAGGAATTTCATTAGTCTGGCAAATCCTTTGCTGTCATTCCCCAATCTCTTTGAATTGTTTCCAAATATATTCTCACGTTTCTGTCGTGCCTTTTTTTTTTTTGGTTTTTTTTGGTTAATGGATATGTTACTAGTAGAGTGCTTCATTGCTAATTTAACTCCACTATAAATTGGCATAAGGAACAGACATTTTCAAAGTACCTTGATTCCCAGTAACGATATTATAGCAACTATCTTTATGTTAATGTAGTTATAGCTGGTATAAAAAGGTTACAGTATCAAGCCTACTAGCCTACAACATTTTATCTTCGTTTCCAGTTTGCTTAAAAAAAGTAATCTATGATGACTAATAGACTGAGGCATAGATCTAGTATTTTATGGCATCCACTGCAACCTTAAAGCGGCACTGAGGGACATAAAACTGAAAATTGGCAAGCAAGTTTTAATGTATCTTTGTGCTAAAATGAAAAAAACCCCAACACCTTGTGTAGCATAGCGTGGTCCCTTCCCCCTCCTTCCTCTCTCCCTTCCTTTCCCCTCATCCCAAGAAAGAAAAAAACCTTAAGCTTTGCTAAGAGTTAGAGTAACATATTAATAGAGAAATAGCTAGACATTGCCCCATTTGGAATTTAGGACAACTGTATTTTGCATTTGTCTAGAGGTCTTACCTGATCAATATAGTCTATCCAAGAAGAGGTTTCTAGGGATAAAATAACTGTCATTGTCACATACTCATCAAAAGTTATTTCTTCAAATGATATCAAATATTTTTTCTCTCATTTATTCTGTACTTCTTCAATAAATCAGATATGAGAGCTTCACTGAAGACAGTTTTCAATGAAGCTCTTGTATCCTATTTACTGACAGTTATGTTGTAACTAGGTAGTTATATGGATTTCTGTGATGTAGAAACAGGCAGGAATCTTTTTTAACAGGGACTAAATGTTTAAAAGAATGGATATATTTGAATTTTTATATGGATGTCGAAAAAGAATATTTGAGGTTTTAATAATTCATAATTTTCATGTACTTTTTAGTTTTAGGTTGTAAAACAGAAGCTTGTTTGCAGATTGCAGAGTTTCTACAAATGCTTTTCAAGTGATCTGAAGTTGTCATCTGTCTGACAAAGATATTTTGTTTGAGATATTCATCATTTTGTGACGTTTGTGTTTTGTTTACACTGCTTCAGTAATTCACTTCTGGGACTAAAACTTGCTTTTGAGGTTTAGGCACACTGCAGGATGCCAAAAAAGTATCAGATTCTTCTGTATTTGAAAGCTTTTGGGCCATCAAGAGATCAAAAGCTGCCAGAATCAAACCTGAGATCTGCCATTATAAATAAGGCACTGACAATTCTTATTGTGAGAGGTCGTCCCAGGGGTGAAAGAAGCAAAGAGAACTGGATTGCCCTGGCTTTTTCATAAGAAAAATCTGTATATGCAATGGTATATTTCTCTGGGAAACTTATGTATATATAATACAATGAAGTCTGCCATAACATTCTGGTGCTCAAATAACTATTTTAGCTCACTTACTTAAAAATCTATCAAGATTAAAATAAATCTTAAAACCCAGTTGTGGTCAGCAATACCAAGTTCTTGGGACAACAGCTGCCCTGGTTTTGAACTATAATTTACTCTGCTAATCTTGTATTTATATACAGAAATTTATGAAAAGCAAAGAAAATATTTTTATAAACATTGAAACAGATCTTTTAAATTTACCAGACCGTTTCTCAGGTTTACATTTCATGCAAAGGATCATAATCTTTTATCAATTCTAATAAGTAACACAGGTCTTCTCAGCAAAAGTAACTACAGTAATTCAACATTGTTACCAGTGGTTATGTTTGTAATGACACTCTTCCTTTTCCCAGCTGCATTTTAGCAGAGTTTTTTAAATAATATACATGCTGTTAATGTGATTAAAACCCTGAAGCTATTTACAGAAGTCTTCATATATGTTTATATCTGAATGTCTTTCAATTTTTCTGCTTGTTTGCTGTTGGTAAGGACATAATGCAAAACTACTATAGTTATCACATTAAAACTTAGCAATAAGATCATCCAAGCAAATGCCTAGAAGAATGTTATTTCAAAACGATCTATAAGAATTGTTCAATAAAGAAAATGTTCCTTATATGTATAATTCAGCTTTATCTTTATTGATTTGTTCATATTTTTAATAGGTTTTAGAATTGTCAGTGTTCTAGTAAAATATCGTGTAATCTGGTTTATGGTCAGGGTAATAGAGTTACAAACTTGGACAAAATTTTAATCTATCCTGCAAGGCTGTTTTTTTTTTTTCCTCTGGGCATGCTTTTTTCCAGTCAATTACTTAAGGAAAAAAAAGTCTTAAAATATGAACTGTGAGGAACAATGTGAGAAAAGGAATTGTTCTCTCCAAAAAAGGGTACCTGACTGCCATACATTTTTGGAAGATGGGCATTTTTTAGTAGGGAAAAATCTTTCTGGTCACATTTTTATGTCAGTGTTTCATAAAAGTTGCCATGGTATAGAGAAATAAACTTACAATACTATTAAACTGCCTTTATACATAAAGAAAGCACAAGTGCTACTTGATGTGAATGGATGATTTATCTACAGATACTGATCTGAGTTTGTGGTGGGGACAGGTTCTGCATGTTATGCAGTAATTGTCACCCGAGGAAAGAAGGTCCCCATTTCGGGGCGTCTTTGGTGGCAAAGTTTGTAATCGGTGCTATCGCAGAGAGCGAATGACTCAGCTTTCCCACTGTGGGGATCTTAGCAGCTGGGGTGAGAGCGTACTATTTAGATTGCTTTGATTTATGCTAATGATCCAGAACGAGGGCCGTGCTAAGCCGTGTATTTTACCCTCTTGAGACATGCTGGTGTGCTCCTTTTGCAGCTGCAACCCCAAACCTGAATCACCATTTTATTTCTCACAGTCACATTTACAGCTTAAGTCTTCATTCCTGGCATATCTAAAATTCCTGTTGAATTCAGTGTCAAGTGCGTAAGGAGCACAGAAGAGCATTCTCCCATCTAATGGGCATTTGTGTTTTGTTGACAGAGCGCTGGCCCAATTTTGTGGGAAACTCCTCGTTATTTTTGAAGCTCATATTAGTCATTTTTATTTATTGGAAGTCTTCTACTCATGCCACTGCACACACTTCTTTTTGTTCATATTTTCCTGCCTCTCTCGTGAGAATTGGGTTCCTCCCCCTCCCCAGGCTTGGCCACCAAAGTAGTTTTTGCAGACTTTTGACTTTGTGATACATGGTTATAGACTGGCTGTCAGAGCATTGTTCACGATGTGATAGCTATAGATTTAAGTAAAATCAAAGGAAGACTTGTCATATGCATTGCAGTAAAAAAAAAGTGTAAACTGCATTAGTGTTTTGGGAAGCTATGCTTAGAGTTTAAATGATACTCTGGAAAACAAAAGATGATCAGCTGTGATTACTTTGTAAGGGAACTGAGAAATGTCTCGTATCTTTGGTTGCAAATTTTTTTGCTAATAATTTGTATCTTCTGCTGTTATGATTTTAAAATTCTAGGAAATCTGAAAGCAATTATATTTACATATTGTTTCCAAAAAAACTCGAGTCTTTTCCAACAGGAAAAAATTGAACAACATAAAGTGTGAAAGATCTTTTGCAGCATTATGGTTAATATTGAGATGTTGTATTAAAATATTGTGTTATGAAGCAATGTTATCAATTTTCACATTTCCCCAGAAGGGTTTTCAGCAACTTTGAGTATTCCATCAAACCGGCATATTAAAGAGTGCAGAATTTACCTGTTAAAATGCACAGAGCATGTGTAGTAGCCTCATAGCTGTAGTCTGCTGTTATTGTTGCTTTGCAGAAGAAAAAGCAACCATTTAGAGATGATGTTGTCTCTACCAAGAGGGCACTTCAAAGCAGATTTCTACACTAGCTTTTGGAAGTGAGCTGAAGTAAAATCAAATCTGTAAGATATTGAAAGGAGCTTTGGTCATATATGATATGATTTCTTTAGAGAAGATGTTCAGCACTGTACCATATTTATGTCTTTTTGGAGACTCATTTTTGGTGGAAAATTACCAGAATTTGTGCTGAGACTTGCTCAGTATCTGAGCAATGTTTCTTACAACTTAATATAATAGTTTCAGCAAAGTACCGTATACTCAGTACTTCAAAGCCAATAAAGATGACTGATCCATTTTCAAATTCCTTTTATTCATGCAGCATTTCAGATTGATTTACATAAACTAACAAAACAATATTACACTTAAAGTTGATCTGTAACAGTAATAAAAATGTTCCTGCATCTGAAAGCTGCAGAAACATCACTTCCAATCTACAGTGATCAGTTGCTAAGGATAAATTGTGCCTATGGGATTTTGGCAAATCAAGTATCTTTTTCCCATATTGCTAGACTGTCTTAAATCCTGAATCAGAAATCCACCCTTATTCAGGGAGGAAGTGTGAATGTTTGCTTAACCTTAAGTCTCTAGGAACACTAAAAAGTGAGGCTAAATATTTATGTGTTTGAGGGCTTTTCTGAATACGAATGTTCTTTTATCCACATTTAAAGCTCAGTCAGGACAAGACGCAAGTTTTACCTATGGCATTTGAAAACAAAAGGACCTGACTGGCTGGACTGCAGTTATACTGCATGCCCCAGTAACGAGGCATTATCATTGTTGGGTTTTTTTTCCCCTCAAGCTGGGGTTAGTGCCAGGGAGGAGTGACACCTGTGTTACACAAACGCAGCACAGGGCACATTGCTTTAAGACACTTAACTTTCCTATTGAAATCCTCCCCGTTCTTTTGTTTAGCCGTTCTGTTCATGACACTGCCAAAACATGTTTATTCACACACTGCGAATCACCTTTGCAAACAGACAGAGATCATCCTTTGAATCTAACATTCAGCATTTCAGCTTCAGAATGGGATTTTCAAAGCTGTAAGGACAATTCATATATCCCCTTACTATTATGGTTGGTTAAGGCAGTTCTGAGATCTTATTCTAAATGTCAAATAGACATTGGAACTAGATCAGATTTCCTTCTGCTTACCCTTGGGTTTTCTTTTGAAGCACAAAACTTTGAATAGTCTGTTAGTACATGAGTTGGACACTTGGAGTAGAATTCAAGGTAGTGAAAATTGAAAATACAAGACATAGTGCTGAAGTACTGTAGAAATCATGAGCAGTTTTTTCAAACCAATACCACAAGCTACTGGTTGTCAATGTTAAGATTCCAATGTACACTAACATATTGATTACATTTTCTTATAGAAATCGGTGAATTGTGTGTATGTTGCAGTATTGCAAAAGGATTCAACTAGAAAGAGCAGAAAAAAAGTATTTTAACTGCAGTAAATATAGAAGAGATTATTAATTTTGCAAAAGAAAACAAGAAGGTACATGCTATAAAAATATCCCTTAGTTTTATTAAATTGATAACATGTAGTTTATATTTTTCCACAAAAACCTTTTTTTCAGTGTTTTTTTCATCAGCACTGCAGCTACTCTAGCAAGGATCCAATTCCAATTCTGTCTAAATATAAGGGAACTATACAATATGGGGAAACCTTTATTTCATTACTATTCAGAACCATGCATGAAAGAACATAGAAGGTTCAAAGGTTTCATTGTAATAGCAACAAAAACGCTTGAATTAAAAAGAAGAGAAAACCAAGGACCTCCGTGAATAACCTGGACACAAAGCCCATCTGTGCTTAGTTACTGGAGAAGTAAATAGAGAGGTTTTATACGTTTGCAAAGCTATGATCCCAGTAACGTAACCAAGACCGCTGGCAGCAATAACTAGTGGTTGTACACATCAAATGGCTTTGTTTTTGTAACCCATCAGAGAACAGTGAGGCAAATATATTGGTACTGGTTTTGAACTTTCCCATATATCCTGTCTTTCTTTCTATGTGTTATCATCTCCTCCTTTTCCCCCACAGGTTTTTCCCACAAGCTCCAGACAAACAATAGCTTTTAACTGTGAAAAATGCCAGCTGCAAAAATCCAAAGTAAATAATTGCTGGAAAAGCTTCATCCAAATCTTTCCCTTAACAGGGCTTTCTTTATCTTCCTTTTGCTTCTCACAAGGACCTACACTTGAAAAGGCTTTTTCATTCTCATCTTCCAGCCTGGGTATCAGATGGATTGCTGCCTTTGTGTTTGCATGCTATTTAAATTGTGATCGTTACCTTCTGTGTTTTCAAGGGTTGAGCAAAATCATGATCCATACAAATATCACTGCCACTCTCTCATTGTTAGTGCCACTCGCCCCTACTGTCTTGCAGTATTTCTGTGAGAGTGCCAGTTTTCAACAGTCTACCTGCATGCTTTAAGCTTGAGTAATTATGGCTGGACATCAGTTCGGTATCCATCATAAATGTATAAATTGTTGGTAAGTGTATCTCTTCTTGGTAAGGGAGGCTTTGATTCTGGATCATAGGCTGACTGTCGCACTTTATGAAGGGCCCAGAAAAGTAGACTTTATAGAGAAGAACGGATGGGTGAGCAGAACACTCCCACATGAACTTAGTCAGTGCTTGGCACTCCATTCTCTGGTCTTCAGTGGCACACCTTATGCCAGTGCTCATAAACATGGGCTTTTTTTTGTACAGTGGTTCCCTATAAGCATGATGCGGTGACTTTTCCTGGCCCTTTTCACTTTTTCTGGATTGATCTCATTGTTTTGAAGCCTCCTGTGGGCCCTATACTATGAACAGGATTTGGGCCAGAAAACATTTAGTTGATAGCATTATCTTTTTAAACCACTAAGAATATGTAATTATTCTTACTATTTTAAATCCTACCAAACTTTGCCGCATTTCTTCTCACTGGCTAAATAATTTCTATTAGGAAAAGGAAAACTTAAGTCTTTTCAGCTGCTTCCTCTTGAGGGATGTAAGATATCAGCAAATTTTGCTAACATGTTCCAGAACACCCAGCTGTTACTATCCACCTGCAGCCATAATATTGATTGAAAAGAATATAGAACCTAAACATGGATAGCTTCTGTAATTATGTAGAAAGAGTTTAATACATGACTCTACTTCAAATGTCATCTGGCAATGGCTGTAACATGGCATGGAATATATTAGGAAATAATTTAGCTAGCTGAGAAAGTCTCAGTGAAAAACCATGCATTGTATCCTTATTTTCTATTTCAACTGATTCCTGAAAATATTACCCATGTATATGGAGAAAGTCAATGACAAGACCAACAGGGCTCAGACATCCTGTCAAATGTCAAATAAAAAGCTGCTCACATATTCCTGTAGCTCTGCAATTTCCTAGCAATGTAACTAGAAGTGGCTGTTTTGCCAAAGACTGCGTATATATGAAAAGATAGAAAACAGAAAATAAAAGTACCTTTTTTCCCAGAGCTGGTTAAATGAAGATGTCTTTTTTGCAAATATTTTGACCTTTTGCTACAAAGAATGGAAAAAGTTTGGCAAGAAGCTTTCAGCTTCAAACCTGTTTTAAATACCTCTGTAGCCTGGTTATATGCTCTGTCAGGACCCTTACTATTTTCTTTTTGATGAATCAACGCAATACAATATATGTCTTGTGACAGATTTGCGATTCTATTGGAGATTTTGGCCCAAGGGAGCAAGGAACGTGAGTTGGTCTAATTACACCGCTGCTGGCTTTCTAAACAGACATTTCTGAGTTTTTGGTTAAAAGTTTCAGATTACTGATGTTCAGAGGAAAAGTAAAAACTTTAATGGAAAGTTGACTTCTGTTGGCAGGGGAGGGTGTTCAATAACAAATTTGCCATTTTTCCAAGAAAGGTTGAATGGGAAAACTTGGAGTGACTCTTGCCCTCACACTGTTTAAGTCCAACAGGTCATGCACAGAAGCCAGATTAGTGGTCAGTCCACAGCATGACACTAAACAGGGAATAGCAATTTCTCTGTAGATCCCTTTGAAAGCTTTCTGCTAGAAGATGGCCTTCTCCACAGTATCCCCCTGCCCTAGACTTAAGTGAGATAACACTGGTGTTGACAGTGAAATTCCAAATGGGAAACACTGGCTTGCACAGGTGTTACCTCTCCTGTGGGTCTGTGCTTAAGCGTATTAGTTTGGAGGCAAAGAAAGAACTGCCAGAAAGGACAAATGAGCAGGGCAAATGCCTAAATAGGTAATTATTTAAAAAAGTATTTTTTTTCATTAAGATACAGTTATGCCCCATTAACTGGAAAACACTAATACAGTTTATGGGTGCTGGGATATTATGAACACCAAGAATATCTCAAATACACAGACAAATACCATGATAAATGGTATTTGTCTCATTTTATAGTTAGCATAGCAGTATATCAGAGGTCTTACTGTATTAGAATTCTTTGAGTCTTATTTTAATGTTGCTCTTTCTATCATCTCACCCTTTAGCATTTCTTTCTCTTAAGTAACTAAACGAAGAGCTCTACCAAGGGAAAAAAATCCTATAATTCCCCATCTGTAGACCATTTTCTGCATCACTTTCCTAAGACTTCCTTACCGTGTAAGGACTTGACAATTTCCAGTTAGCAAGACAGGTGCAACCGCTTAGCGACTCTGGTGGAGCTCTAGATGGTCCCTGGCAGCCTCCCGCAGTACGTGGCTGTTTACTTTCCCCTCCTGAGCTTCAGCAGGTTTTGAAAACTCCTTAGCTGACGAGAAAAAGGCTAAACGCTATCAATATTAAAATCTTTTCCATTTGAAAGGACATGTGTTCCTACAAAGGGAAAAAGAAAGTATGGGTTATTTTAAAATGTTAGCAGTAATGAATGATTTAAATTTTCAAAGGTCGGAAAAATGAGATTTGTAAGTTTTCATTGGGGATTTTGCACAGACCTGACTGTTATATTACTTATTTTCTTCAGCGTGGGTAACAGTGGCAGGTGACACTTTTTTTCCTCTCCATTTTGAAGTCCCTCCAATATAATTTATTTTTGTATACCTTTGTATAAGGCGCTTTGTCAGGAAAGATCCCAAAGACCTTCTGACACAAATACTGAAATGCAGCACTTTTTTGTGAGAAGGCAGCAATCCCATGTTGCCAGTGTCTCATATTCAGAAATGGTGACTCAAAATCTCACAAGTTGTGGAGTTGGCTTGAGAAGTTCATTTTTCTTTTCTTTGGTGGGTTTTTTTTTTAATGGAATGCAGTTCTAAAGTAGATCTGCCCTTTAAAGGGATGAAAACTTACATTTATAAAAGAAAGAGAAAGGATTTTAAAAAAAAGAAGGAAGGAAGGAAAGGATAACCAAGATTCTTGCCAAAGGCAAGAACCCAGCTCACAAAAAGCTGCGGGTTTCAGGAATTCACAAAACACTGTAGTATCTAAAAAATCAGCAGGAGAAGAAATCAAGACATCAAGCAGTGAAAGCGAAGCAAAGCCCCATGGTATCCAGGACCTTTGGATCTTTAATGCACATTCAGAGCACCAGAGCTCAGACTTAATTTCAGCTGAAAGGTCTACTTAGTGCCCAGTGCTCTTATTTTGGCTGGCTAAATGATGAAATTGTTCCTGCCTGACTTCAAACAATTGGTCCCCAGGTACTTTGGCAGCTCATAGTGTAGTTTGTATCGTACTTGTAGCATGCAGCATTGTCCACTGAATTGACATTATTCTGCTATTACTATTAAATATATTATGTAATTGTCAAGGTTTAGTATGTGTATGTTATATCAATATTAAGAATGCCTGACACTTCCTACTGCAAACCCTATTTTCAGTTAGTTATAACTTCTCATACTTGTAATGATTTGACACAAAATTTTCTGTGCCAGGTGTCTACCTCAGGCGGAATTGTGTGGTGTTCTTTGGTTTGTTTGTTTGTTTTTTTTTCTTTTAATGTCAGCCAAAGCAGCTCAGCTATTCCTGAGAAGTCGGCTAGGGAAAACCACGCAAAATAAACCTGGCAGTCTTTTTGAAGAGACCTAGTGTGTCCTTATCCTGGGGGAAAGCACTTAACCTTTGGCAAACTTTTCTTTTGGATATCTGCTTCAGTTGGTAGGTTCAGATGGAAAACCTGCCAGAATGTGGGTGAACAATGGATGTTTAAGAGATCACTGTTCACCTTGTGCTCACACAGACTTGTTGGAATATGATGTCCAATGTGACCATCCATGCTCAATGCCTTCAGCTCCAATCCAAAACCACCCTGATGTGTGCTTGCCCCCAAAAACTAGCAGCTCCTTCCAGCCCCAGTCAGGAAACTGCAAACTTCTGGTAATAAGATAAACTGTGTGACACATTTCAGCCATTTTTTCCCTTTGTGTTCAAGGTTCATCTTTATGTCGCTCATGCTAAAAACACTGAGCATCCTTTGACACCTGTTTGTGTTTTTAATTCCTGAAATAAGTTTGCAAAAGACTATTGGGAAAAGCAGATTTAATCAGTAAATTTTAAGGCTAAAGGCAGGACCAAGCCTTTCCTCACTTTTCTGTCTTAATGGTTTTAGCAGCAAGACACCTCCAAATGCATACTTCCTACGTACGTTATGGAAAGAGGACATCTTCCTTCTTCTCTCAGTAGGCAGAATATACCTGCCTTGTCTCATGTTCTCCCAACATCTGTCTCAGATCTGGCAGTCCATGCACAGAGCCTCAGACTGCAGCAGTTGTCTTCCCTCATGCTGTGAAGCCACAATACATCCTGATGCACCCCCCCAAATAGCATGGTTTTACTTGGTGGTGTCTTGAGAGGCTTTTCTACACCGTGCCTCTTCCACCTACCCAGAAGTTGCAGATCAGTTTTTCAGAATAATGCGGTAGACTGAAAATGTATCCTAACTGAAGTGAAATCACATAATTATCATTTCTGGTACAGCATCAGTTTGAATATTGCTTCTTTTAGTGGTATTCATACCCTCCAAAATGAATACAATTATTATTGTTGTAAAGATTTCTGCCGTTTTTCTCTGGATTGATGCTCTGGAGACCAGAGCAATTTCTAGGGAATTTGTAAGTACATTTAATCTAGTTTTATTTTCTTAACTTGACACTTCTTTTAAAAAAAAATTGCTAGGTTTTTTTTCATTTCTGAGTATCTGAATTATATTGCTTATTAAATGCCATCCATTGTAGGTCTCTGTAATTCATAAAAACATATAGTGATAATTTTCTTACGAAAGTGTTTTAGTGTGCATAGTGTATATGTAGTCCTGTTGCTTTTTACAGTGTATAACTGATGTGTTAAAGAATGTCAGTATAGACAAAAATTAGACTACACATTAGATTTGTTCAGCAAACGTTTGATTGCTGTATCACAACCTTTTTATTATAGCATTCAGTTCAAAGATGTTTGCATACCTTATTGAGCAAGCCGCATATTTTTCCAGCTAAGGTGTGTATACTGTAGTCATTACATTTTTGCACACTTCACTGACTGAGCTGCATGGACTACTTTAGCTATCACCAGGAATACTTGAGTGAGTTCAGCTGCTTATTTGAGTGCTTCGGTTTGTGTACTTTATTACTTCAGTGGTGTATGTTGATAAAGTTCTGTTCTGTGCTGTTAAATTTTTGGTTCTGCCAATCTAACTATATACCATGCTGAGAGAACTGCACGCATTGCTAACTGCTTACTCCGCAGTGAACATGAGTGGTTGAAATGTTATAATCTGCAGTGTTTTGTTAAATGAGCTGCATATTTTTGTTTTTATATACGTTGCTTACCCAGTTGTGTACATTTGCCCAACTCATTATACAAAATAAGCTTGATTGGAATAAGAACATTCTCTACCAGCTGTCTGCTCTGAGTCAGTATGTAACAAAATTAGCAACTTTCTCTTTCCAACAGTGACATGATTGCATCCAAAGTTGAAGGCAATTGGAGATCTTGTTTGTTTCATTCACTCCATGCAAACATCAAGATTAACAAACCAATTTGTTGCAACTTAATTTGTTTTCACAAATATGAACGGAGTTAAGTAACAGAGGAAAAACTCAGCATTCTAATACAGGAAAATGCTTCCATGTAGAGTATGGAATATATAGAGACCTAAATATCATTATCTAACTTAGAGCCATACATTGTAAATATAAGAAGATGGAAAATAACTAGAGACCTCCCAAGATGGAAATTTCATCAGATAAGCAATATCCTAAATACTTAAAATTACAGATATAACATTTTGTAAATTAAGTGCATGCTTTCATCAAGAGTTATAAAAATAAGCTCATCTCATGACCATTAGAAAATCTCAAAATGCTGCAATAGACAAAATACATGAAAACTCATGTACAGGGATATGTAGTTTGCTCATTAACTCTGGTACAAAATTGAATTAACATCTTTAAGAAAGTGTTTTTCTCAGCTTGCTAGTTTTAAGAGTCAGTTTCAGTAAAACCTATAGGTTATTCTTAGATTTTGTTTGACTAATTTGCAGAGTTTGCATACGTAGCGGCTTGTGCTTCCATTTACAAAATCTTCAGCACTACCTCACCTCAGAAAAACTTTCTTAATTTTTCTTAAGTACAGAGATACTTAATTAGGGCTGTATAGTTTACCTGGATTCCTACCTGCCCCACATATAAATGTAAATGTGCCTGGCTCCTGTTGTCAGTGTCCCACTGCTGATTGCTTTCACTTTAATGTTATAATTCACTATTGTCTGAGCAGGCTGCCTGGAAGGTCCAGATTTGTTTTTGCAAAATTTTACATATGAAAGCTTAATTGATCTCATTGCTTTAGTCAAAATTGTTTGATTTCAAACAGTGGCCATATAACTCTCAGACTTCTTATGAACCGTTATTTAAGAGTGTAAACATTACAATAGTTTGTTCTAAAAACAAACATGTGAATACCTAGGGGCAAATATCATTTTTAGTGGTCTGTCTTCACTGATACCTGTGGAAAAGAAATTTAAAGAGAGAGGTACAAATGGAATGTATTAGTATATCCTAGAGCATTATATCAAAATTAATTTAGTCTTCATATTTCAGTTTTTCTGTGTACATTAATGTTGAGTATCAAAAGAGCACAAGAAACCAGGTATACTGGATTTAACATCTGAAAAGTAAATGTACTACATGAGATGAGCTAGATCCAACATAGACTTTCTTAACAGAAATAGAATAAGTAATTTTGCATAAAATGACCTACAGCAGATAGATGGTAAGGAAGAAGGTTTTGTCTCTGTTTTCTCTTTTCTTCCCCCAGCATGAGTTTACTTTCAGTATCAGTCCATTACCAGTAAAGATCTAGATTTTGCTTTTCCTTTGAACTGTTAAATATCAGCTACAGTTTTCCCAAAGTTATTAGTGTAAACTAAGGTCAGAGTTGGACTCTTTTTTTCTTCTCTATCATTTTCAAATGAACAATGGCTATGTGCAATTTCTACTGTGTAGATATCCTGTACAGTTTTTGCGGAGGAAAATTCTTCCTTTTGCCAAGGGAAGTGAAGAGAAATATTCCTTTCTTTGGGGAAAGAAAATCAGAAATCCTTATTTTTTCCTGCTGCTGTGTGAGGCCTAAGCAGGTTGAAAGAAGCAACTAAGAAGCTTTAAGAGATGAAGCATTCTCCTGGAGAAACTGGCTACTCGTGGCTTGGACGAGTGTACTCTTTGCTGGATGGCCGGGCCCAAAGAGTTGTGGTGAATGGAGTTAAATCTAGTTGGTGGCCGGTCACAAGCGGGGTTCCCCAGGGCTCAGTATTGGGGCCAGTTCTGTTTAATAACTTTATCAATGATCTGGACGAGGGGATCGAGTGCACCCTCAGTAAGTTTGCAGATGACACCAAGCTGGGCGGGTGTGTTGATCTGCTTGAGGGTAGACAGGCTCTACAGAGGGATCTGGACAGGCTGGATCGATGGGCCAAGGCCAATTGTATGAGGTTCAACAAGGCTCAGTGCTGGGTCCTAGGTCACAACAACCCCATGCAACGCTACAGGCTTGGGGAAGAGTGGCTGGAAAGCTGCCTGGCGGAAAAGTACCTGGGGGTTTTGGTTGACAGCCGGCTGAATATGAACCAGCAGTGAGCCCAGGTGGCCAAGAAGGCCAATAGCATCCTGGCTTGTGTCAGAAATAGTGTGGCCAGCAGGACTAGGGAGGTCATCATCCCTCTGTACTCGGCACTGGTGAGGCCGCACCTCGAATACTGTGTTCAGTTTTGGGCCCCGCACTACAAGAAAGACTTTGAGGTGCTGGAGCGTCTCCAAAGAAGGGCAACGAAGGTGGTGAAGGGTCTAGAGCACAGGTCTTATAAGGAGCGGCTGAGGGAACTGGGGTTGTTTAGCCTGGAGAAAAGGAGGCTCAGGGGAGACATTATCGCTCTCCACAACTACCTGAAAGGAGGGTGTAGTGAGGTGGGTGTCGGTCTCTTCTCCCAAGTAACAAGCAATAGGACAAGAGGAAATGGCCTCAAGTTGCGCCAGGGGAGGTTTAGATTGGATATTACGAAAAATTTCTTCACCGAAAGGGCTGTCAAGCACTGGAACAGGCTGCCCAGGGAAGTGGTGGAGTCACCATCCCTGGAGGTATTTAAAAGATGTGTAGCTGTGGTGCTTAGGGACATGGTTTAGTGGTGGACTTGGCAGTGTTGGGTTTACGGTTGGACTTGATGATCTTAAAGATCTTTTTCCAACCTAAACGATTCTAAGATTCTATTCTATGATTCTATTGGAAGGTTTTCATGAGGACTGCTACCCTGTCTCCCAGCTTTCCACCAACCTCTCTAACACTAACTACAGCAAACTGGACTTGCTTTTCTGTTTTCAGATCTGAGTAACCTATTTCTTTGTATGGCTAGGATACCTACTGAAAAATCAGCATACTAAATTCAAAACATACATTCCGTGTATATCACTGCAGTGTAAAACAACATGGACTATTAAAATACTAGGAAGAGACAGGGTATCCATTGTCTGAGATCTGCTGAAAGTAACAATAATTCATAAGATACACATCTATTCCATATATTTTCTGTGTATATTTTAATGCAGCTGGTATATGCAATACACATATAAACTCTTTCATAATTTATACCTGACCTCTTTTCTTTGGTGTTTTTTTTTTTCTCCAGAGAGTAATTTTCAATGTTGTCAACTTCAGTAAAACAAAAAGCCTCTATAGAGATGGGATGGCTCCAATGGTGAAATCCACAAGCAGACCAAAATGGTAGGTTATCCTTTCAAAGACTTGCTTAATGAAATAAGTGTTTTACTTGGCACTTTCTTGTATCGAAGACGTTATGGCTCATGTGCACCTTTTGGTAAGAGTAGGAGAGAACTCTGATGCAAAAGCAGTGTTGTGAGGACAGGTTCTCTTTGGAGCAGATGGACAGTATGAACTCTGGAGGCCCCTTCCAGCCTTGCTGTGATGGTGTGTTGTAGTGCCCTGTTTCAAGTACTATGACTGAAATGATGTCCATTCAAGCAAACTGAACAGTCAGGGCTTGGGCCAAATTATTTTTCAGTGACATCCTCACTGTTCAACTGTTCAGACAGTCTCTGGCCCGGTTTTGGCCTGTGCCAGCTAGCAGTCTCCCAAACAAAGCCTGCAAACAATATGGGACATGGACTGGGCCTGGACTGGTTCTGAAAGGCTGTTTGGATTTGTTCTCCCTGTTTTGGGTTGGTTGGAGTTTAGTGGAAGACTGTGAGCTCTGCCATGTGAGTTGACCTCATGTGAACGAGCAATGTCTGGTCTGCTTTATCTAAGACAGAAGGCGGCCAAACAACCTGGCCGTAAGCTACACAATATATACAACACAGAAAGGTATGCACATATGAAACACGTGAATACCCATATAGATGGTACATTTTCTCAAAGCAAATGTAATGAAACGTCTACTGTGAATAATAATATGTAAATCTAATGAGTCCTAATGCATGCAAGACTCCCAAGAATTATATGATTTGCCTTCAGCTAGAAGACTTGTTTGAATATGGATGGTGAGGTTAGACCATAAGTGTACAGTAATGTATTCTTGTAAGCCTTTACAGCTGCTACTTTTTATTGGTTAATTAATAATACATTTGATCAAGCCGCACATTATCTGAGCCTTATTAATATATCTTTCTTAAATACTTCAACTGTGACGAAATTTCCACCCACAAGATGTTAACTTTTGGTGGTCATAAGATCATTGTTATTGTATGGCTTCCTCTTCATATGACCGACAGAGTGGCTATTTGGTTTTTTATCTAGATGGTAAGGTCATATGGACAGAAAAGCTGTCTCACAGTACAGTTAGTGGTTGGAGTCAATTCCAGCTCAATAGGAGCATGTAATAACATTGAAAATTAATTAAAAAAATCCATTGTGTTTAGTGTTTTTGTAGCAAAAGTCATGTTAATTGTGTTTACTATTTAACTTCAGAAAAATCTTTTGGGGCATTTCAGGGCCACATTTATCAAGCATACTTTAATCATCTTTCAAAACCTTTTCCTTCCCTCACTGGGGTCTGGTATTTGCAGCTAAGTATATTGTGTGTTAAGTTTATCTATAAATCAGATATTGCTTTCATACAAATTTTATGCCTTACTTTGGTTTCAAATTAAAGTGTAAATCTTACAAAACAATGCAAAATGGGCTTGTTCTAGAACATATAGGCTCCTTCACTATTTTTAAAACAGATTTCCATTTCCCTGGAGATCTATTTATTTTTGTGTTTTATATTTTTAGGGGATGTATTTTGCTCCCATGAAAGTGAGGAATGAATAACATTGCCTGGAGCCAGGCACAGTGTAGGCAGCAGGTGCTGAGCAGCTTCCTTGTACAGGGCTACTACCATACTTTAATCTTGTTTCTGAAATTCTGGCTGTAATTTTTTTCTTTAAAAAGATCATTATTCTATTAAGGTATTTTTATTTCTTCCTAATAGTCTGTGTATGAAAACATGGTGCTGTACTTTGAAGGTGCACATTAATTCATACTGTTATCAGGGACCTTAGTGATATTGGGGTCTACTCAGAATAATTTTCGTCTTGATGTTAATAGGAGTTATGCATGTGTTTTCCAAGTGGGAAAACACATACATTATTTTCAGATATAGGCTTTCTATTAGAGCTGTCTTCCATTTGGATTATGCCTTTTACAATTACCTCTGTGTCTGTTTCCATGGCATTCTAGTGAAACCTGTAAACAAAATTTTCTCTTCCTGTTTGCTGAAATAAGATTTACTAGTACTTGCAGTTGCTAATGCAGCATACAGGTAGTTGTGATCCTTGAACATGAACAGGGCAATATCCAGCTGCATCGATTTGATCCTGTTTGATGCTTTGTATATATTAGTCTACTAAGCAATACTGAATCATTCAATGCTGCAAAAGTGCTGAGGTTTACACGAGGGTACTCAGGATTCCGAACTGTGGAAGGAAACTGTTGGAACTCTCCACCTTATATTAAGATATAAGTCAGCATAGCAGGTTACTGGATATAAGGTAATTAAATTAGAAAATTATATATTAATTACAAAAAGTTGAAGAAACACAAAAGGTTTTAAAATCAAGTTAAAAGGAAGAAGATTACCAGAAGCCATGGTCTCCAAATATTCTGTAAGAGACCTCAGTCCTTCATCTCTGAACTCTTCTGTACTAAATATTTGAGGAACTCATCATTATTGTGCCTGCCTGTGGAGGCATGTGATTCATACTGAAATTCTCCCAACTTCCTCTGGCCACACTGACAGAAGCAATGCTGTGTCACACATAACTATTCCACTCCCTTTTTTATACAATCACGTTTGAGGTTTAGGGTGATAAAGTGTCTCTTCCTTTTTGCATTTGAGAGATGTAGGTACATTACTTCTCTTAATAACAGATATTCAAGCCTGAGTTATGCCCTTTTGATATAAATGAGAAAGTTCCCACTGTATTCAGGATAGAATTTGACCACATTGCTTGCAAAATCCTGCATATCAAAAGTAGATTGGCCTCCAGAGACTGTGAATTTTAATGTTTGTTTTGAATGTGGTTATGCAAACATGGCTCCGAGCTTTGCAACATTTTGTGAGTTTGATTCTCGACTCTGGAACAAATCACTGCCAAGTGCTCTTGAAGTAGTGTGTCAAACACAGATCAACGTTTTTGACCTGTATTCTCTTGCCCTGTGGGGTAAGATCTTTACATGGAGTCAGCATCAAGGTTCAGCTCAGTGTTACTGATGTAAATGGAGTATATCACTGTCATCAAAGCACTCTATGTGGACACAGATGTTCTGGTGTTGACATATTCTTCTCTTTTGAAGTAAGGCCAAACATTTCCAGTAATGAGCTACTTAAAGACAGGAAGAAGTATGCTGAAGGATAAGGAAAAACCAGATTTCATGCTAAAGAAAAAGATTATTTTTTAAGAAGAAAAAACCAGAAAAATAAATTCTGATTAAAATTATATCTATTTCCCCCATACATGGTAATGGATTTACTGAATATTCTTTCCCAGAGGGACAGAGCAAAATAAAAAAGAACTAAGCAGGTTAAGTTCTGAGTCCCTCTACCCATTTTTTCTGCGTTTTTTGTGGACGTGCTATGTTGACACTACGTAGTATGAGGTTGTGTCAGTTGCATCAGTCAGATTTCACTTCAGTGAATCACAGCTCATACGTAGAAATGCAGCATTGTGTCACACCATGTTACATCAGTTGCACTTCATAGCAAATTGAACAAGATGAAACTCAAGATTTTATTTCAAGCCAGTGGAATGTGCTGTGTCTGATCAGTCAGCGTTTTTGCTTAAAATTAGCTGGTTGTTCAGAAGTATCACACCAAGATTTTAGAGAATTGGTGTTTTTTCTCAATAATGACTACTACAAATATAAAAAACTCAATTACTATAATAGAGACCTGTTCTGTTTTGACTAGGTCTTTTTTTTTGTCTTATTTGTGGAGGTGCAGAATTTGAGGGGGGACGGATTTGAGGAAATTAAATTTTTGCTATGCTGATGCAGTTTCTACTGTAATCTTCTTTTTCTTTGCTGCTTCATTTAAGTGCAACCTAATTTTGTTGCAGTTTCTTAATCATGATTTCACACTAAAATCTCTGTCCTTGGAAGGTACTCATAAAACCTACCATGTGGGCATAGCAGTGGAAGGCCATTTAAGTACATATAGTGTACTATTATATTGATTGCACGAAGTTTTACAAGTTTCTCAAAGTGAAATAGAAGAGTGAGTTGTTCGAGAGGCAGCAGATTTTCCAAATGATGAAGTGAGCAAATATTCCCTTTGGGCAGAGAACAGCTATAACTCTTGATTATTCAGTGTGAGCATTGCCTCATTGGGGACATTAGTTTTTCAAATTGTGCTAATCTTTTAAAAGTAACAACTGGCCACTCATCACCTTAGGTATTTCAGCAAGATCATGTGCAAAACTCTAATTAGTATTTATAGAACAGCAACTCCTCCCAGTAGAATAGTAGCGGTAGCTGGCAAATATCTGGTTGACACCTGTTAAGTCTTCAGACATCCATTGTATTTTATTCTGCATTTCAAATGAGCAGAGAGCAGTAGGTGAAGTCCCCATAATTAAGGGATAAAGGATAATAAATAACATGGTTCTTGAGTGGATGAACACAAGGTTAAAGGCTGTTCTGCAGTTGTGATGCTGTGTTTCAGGAATTGTTTGTTTGTAAGTAACAATGCTAGCTAAAATATTATGGAGCCTTCAGCATATGAGAGAGGATTTATGTCTAGATTTACATGTGTTTTGTTTATAATGTCAGATTTCAAACTGCTTCTTGGCAAAGCAGCTACTTTCTTCCCTGCCTTTTATCTCACTCAGCATTGATGGCTTTTAACTGGATAGCTGCCTTCCCCAGCAAGCGCTCCGCTACCTCTGTTGCTATAACATCTACTGTTAAATACTCACAACACATTGCTTCTGAAGCGTTTTTCTTTTCCAGTAAACCTGGGAGTACAGAAAAACTTCTAGGTAATTAATTCAAATTTGAATCTATATGTATCTTGGTAAATATTGTCATGATCAGGAATTTTGGTAGACATCGAGAAAAGCAATGTAAGTTTTATGAACAATACTCCCATATGTTCCATTCATCAGAAGGGGACAAGACTGAGAAAATCTGAATTTTGAGTAGCTAAAATGTGTTGATTCTTGCCAAGTTTCTTTAACATTTGTGTCTACAATGCAGTGTTACAATCACTACCATGTCTACCAGGCTGCATTATACATTCAGAGACTTTCAGCAGCATTTTTAGTATGTATTTATATATCTTTAGCCATAAGATAAGCTGTTTGTGAAATGAGCTGTCATTTGTGGTGAAACAGTTTGAGAATAAAGCACTAAATATATATATAGCTTGCTAATTTGAAAGACTAGAATTGCTTACTATAAAACATATAGCACACGAAGGTTAGTGATAACATCACCTGAATTTAGGTAAAGAAGATGAACAAGCTGTTATTATTACCTGATTCCTTCCTTGGACTATTTTACGACTTTGGCTACTGTCTGAAGTTTGTTCCGTTGCCAGTTTTGTAATGTAATGTGTGCTTGTTCTTGCTTTCCTGAGGGATCTGGTGAGGATGCTTTTGGAGGTTCAGAAATACTCCCCATGGCACAGGTGTGTGTTGATGCAGCCTTTGCCAGGTGCAGATCTGGCTGCTCAGAGCTGCTCGCTCCCTTGTGCTAGTACAACTCTGCATAGGATCACCAGACTGGGAGCTGGCCCAGGCTAAAAGTAAACTTTCAAGGAAGAGAAAGAGGATTTAGTCTTGGTCTGGTTCATCACATAGATCCAAAATCAGCTGTATGGGTCCAACTGGAGGAGCAGTGAGGGAGGTGGGAATAAGTGGCTGGAGCAGGGGTGAGGGAGGGAGGATAGCAGCTGCTAGGAAAATGCCTAGAGAATTGTCTGTGGAACCACAGCCTCCATTTCAATAACTTGTAGCATTTTATTTGGAGAAAATAGGGAAAAAGACATTGCAGTATTGACCTTTTAAAATCCTGCATTGAGTGATAAGCAGGAGTAGTTTTGTCTTGGTCTTACTGTAGCTCTTTGGAAGAAAATAAGATGTTTTTAGACAGTTTTGAGGTTGGCATGTATATGAAAGTAAAATAACTGCCTCTGAAGTCAGTCCCTGGGTAAATTAATGTTTGTGTGAATCTTGTGAAATAACAAAAGAAACAGACCTAACCACTCTACAAATCCATAAAAGAAATGCACTCTCTTCCCCTTTCCAGTCCAGCAAAAGTAGTTATTCCTGGGAATATAGAGTAGGTTACGTATCACTCTTATCAGCAACAGCTTTTGTGGAAATAGAGGAGAGGTTATATTCTGCTGACACAAAGTATGAATCAGATCCCAAAACTAATATCTTTATTGTGCAAACTAAATGGGATTACTTTGTGGCAAGAAAGAAAGTTAAATTTTACTGACTGGATAATTTGCTGGAAATTTAAGATGCATGGAATTATGTTGGGGAAAATTAATAACAAGGAAATTAAATTAATATAAAAGAAGGCAAATGAATTTTAGGATTCAAAGAGAAAATAATGAAGAAGCTCCAAAGGACCGCTAAGCCATCATTTAAAAACCCTAGCTATTTCATATGTATGTATGTGTTTCCTCATCATTTATCTGATTGATCTCCTATAAATCAATTTATTTAGGTTACAGCAGAGTCAAAAGGCCCCAGCCAGTATCAAGACTCATTGTGCTTAGTGCTGTGGAAACATATAAACAGACACAGTCCTTTTCCAAAGTTGTGAAAATTTTATGATTGATTTCAGTAAGAGCAAAGTTAGGCCAATACTGAGCACTTCTGAAAATTCCATCCTTAAAGATTTATTCCAAGCAGTAACTGTTTAAAAAATGACATACTGCTTACATAAGAGTCTAAATATTTGATGGTTATAGTATTTACATCTAAAACACCAGAGGCTATGTGCTTTAATACCTCAATCTGTTTCCCATATACTCTGTCAACATGAGTTCCCTGCATTGATTGAGGGCACTCCGTGATCCCTAAGGTTGTATTCATGAAAGGTTACCCTTGATACTACTTCATTCACGAAAGGTTTGAAGCGCATAGGAAACAAATGGGTCTATTCCTGCTAGGTGCGTTTTTGCCATCTATAAATACTTAATTACTGGGGTGCTGATGAGAAATTCAAAACCTTAAAAAAGTGCAGTTACCTGAAAATAGCTCCCCCATCACCAGTGCAATTCACAATGAAATTTGCAGTTGGGAGGTTTTGTGGCAGTTTAAAACAACTGAATTGTAGGTTTTTCCCACTACAGTCCATGGTGTTGCGTTTAATGGCTGCAAAATATGACCAGAGCTGTGCATTACATCCCATCCTGAAACAGGTCATTCTCTTTCCTCAGGTGATGGGCATTTGGTGGAACTGATTGCATGAAAAGTGTTCACAGAACTGGGTCCCTAACCTTGGCAGGTTTAAAAAAAAGTATATAAAATTGAGGCTTTTTCCCCCCAAATGAGTCTGTAAGTTAGATAAATATGGGCAGCACTGAACTCAAAGCAGAGTCAAACTACCAAGAGGACATTGCAGCTTTTCATTGCAATTTTGTACTTTGAACTAATGGAGCGAAGCAGAATGAAAATCACCTCTGTTAAGAATGGCATTTATCAGCCGTAAGTACTTAGTAGTAAGAGCCCTACACAGACAAAGCTGAGTGTCACCAAGAAATGTACTTGAAAATCAGACTGTTAACACAAGACTACACAAATAAGAGCCAAAAACTGTAATCAGAAAATGCAACATCTCTTTAAGAATGTTTTAATGGTCTGAAGAGTGCTAGACAAGTTGAATTTAACAAGATGTAATAACCTATGACATAATATAATTGAGAATGCACCAGGATGCAGCACAGTCAGGTTGAATTTTGGCTTTCCTTCACTTAGGCTTGCAACTTTAAAGATCTTTCAACATAGGATTTTAAAAATACATAGTACTGTTTAAATTTACATATGACATAAAAGCATAGGATGTGCAATATATCAGGAATACAATTCTAAGTAAAGTTAAGGCTGAAATATCCAGCCTAATATTTTTAAATGTTTGTTTGAATCATTAACAAGAACTTTTTCATTCATTTTCTGTGAAGAAACAGTATTTAGTGCAGAGGAAAAGGTAATGGGAACTATTCATTGTGAACTTCTGATAAAAGAGAGATGGTTATCAGGCACCTGCCTTACATTTGAAGTGCCATGGTAAAAGCCAAAGCAATGAGTTCAATTTCTTTTTCAACAGAACATAAAATAGAAGACAAAAACATTTTGCTGTACAGTGGAAATTGAGAATTGTAGAGAAAATAAGCAGTAAATAAGTATGGCAGGTGATAATGCAGGAACAGACATTAAAATAATAAGTGCTGTATCTTGAACTTTGTCTCATGGGGTTTGACAGTTGTATATAAACCCAAAATATAAAAACCTAATTTTTATGCTGTGATTACTAGGGTTAAGTTATGAATTAACTTCTGTATGATATGTCACTGGTTTGAGAGAATTAAAATTTAATGATAATAGAATAAAGATCTTTCCTGCATCTCTAGATGCTGAGGCAGCAGCTAAAGTTTGTTTTTTTCAACTGCTTCGAGTAGGATTATTGAATTCTAGCTTGAAAGTGAAACTTCGTCTTCCTGCTTCACTATATTAAGCATCTCTGAGATTGAAAACCTAGCAAGATCTCTCCTAGTGTGATTAGAAAGTATCCAATATTTTTTGGCAGCAAATACTAATTCCAATCTTTCTGTCTAGTACTGCTCAGGCAGCATAAGGATAACTGGCTGTCAGACGCTTTGGGTAATGGGAAGGTGAGGCTCCAGGCTCTCAGTGGAAAGATGGTGGCTTTGCTGACAGTTCCCTACCTCTGGAAAATAAAAGTGCTGCTGGGGGGAAGAAGGGCTATGCTGGGCAAGGGGGCTGGGCGGTGCTGGTTCTTGGCTGGAATACCATCCCTTTGGAAACCGTGAACCATTAGTATAGGTTTGAAAAATACAGCACCTTCATTACTGCTCTCAGACAGCTGGGTTTCTCTGTGCATGTCCTCTCTCTGCTGCTTAGTAGGTCTGTTGGTGGAATTCAGGGCTGGTAGTTATCTGCCCAGGGTCTCAGGACATTGGGCAGCCAGGCTGGAGAGTCTCTCCAGCACCTGTAATGGAGTCCCCAGGCCTGGGACTTACCCACAGCACGGTTATGCAGATGGGCTGCAGGTGAGCTGTGCAGCTGAAGTGCAGGTGTCCATCCTCAGGGCATTATATTTGCTACAGGTGTGCAGGTAGTTAAAAAAAGACTCTTACGTCTGCCCCTCTCCCACACAACGGATGGGAGGCTCTGAAGCAAGGAGGTGAGCTCTGTTTGTACTGGCCAGCAAGGGTTTTTTCCAGCTCCCAAACCCCAAGAGCATGTGAGCTATTTAATTGATTTTATCTTTTAGCAGTGAGGTATGCATGGCAATTACTAAAAATGATGACAAAGCAGCCATAGAATATTTATTGCAGCTGGACTGCTTTGTTTGAAGCAAGATGCCCCCTGTGGGCCTAGGCTGAGGGGACCTGGCTGTGGTGGGGCCTGGCTGTGGTGGGGCCGGGGGGGGGGGGGGGGGGGTGGCTGTGGTGGGGCCTGGCTGTGGTGGGGCCTGGCTGTGGTGGGGCCTGGCTGTGGTGGGGCCTGGCTGTGGTGGGGCCTGGCTGTGGTGGGGCCTGGCTGTGGTGGGGCCTGGCTGTGGTGGGGCCTGGCTGTGGTGGGGCCTGGCTGTGGTGGGGCCTGGCTGTGGTGGGGCCTGGCTGTGGTGGGGCCTGGCTGTGGTGGGCCTGGCTGGTGGGGGCCTGGCTGGTGGGGCCTGGCTGTGGTGGGGCCTGGCTGTGGTGGGGCCTGGCTGTGGTGGGGCCTGGCTGTGGTGGGGCCTGGCTGTGGTGGGGCCTGGCTGTGGTGGGCCTGGCTGTGGTGGGGCCTGGCTGTGGTGGGGCCTGGCTGTGGTGGGGCCTGGCTGTGGTGGGGCCTGGCTGTGGTGGGGCCTGGCTGTGGTGGGGCCTGGCTGTGGTGGGGCCTGGCTGGTGGGCCTGGCTGTGTGGGGCCTGGCTGTGGTGGCCTGGCTGTGGTGGGGCCTGGCTGTGGTGGGGCCTGGCTGTGTGGGGCCTGGCTGTGGTGGGGCCTGGCTGTGGTGGGGCCTGGCTGTGGTGGGGCCTGGCTGTGGTGGGGCCTGGCTGTGGTGGGGCCTGGCTGTGGTGGGGCCTGGCTGTGGTGGGCCTGGCTGTGGTGGGGCCTGGCTGTGGTGGGCCTGGCTGTGGTGGGGCCTGGCTGTGGTGGGGCCTGGCTGTGGTGGGGCCTGGCTGTGGTGGGGCCTGGCTGTGGTGGGCCTGTGGTGGGGCCTGGCTGTGGTGGGCCTGGCTGTGGTGGGGCCTGGCTGTGGTGGGGCCTGGCTGTGGTGGGGCCTGGCTGTGGTGGGGCCTGGCTGTGGTGGGGCCTGGCTGTGGTGGGGCCTGGCTGTGGTGGGGCCTGGCTGTGGTGGGGCCTGGCTGTGGTGGGGCCTGGCTGTGGTGGGGCCTGGCTGTGGTGGGGCCTGGCTGTGGTGGGGCCTGGCTGTGGTGGGCCGCCTCCCCCCTGCCCAGAGGCCATCTTCCCGCAGGCACTGCCTACCCCCTCTTGTGCTGCTCAGGCTCTGCCTTGTGCAGTTTTGCTGCCTTATTCCCTCATTTTTCCCATTCTGTGCTCTTGCACAGCCACCCCTTCTCAACGCTTCCAAGCCCGGAGAGAAAATGGTGGGTGCTGGTGATGAAACGGCCCAGGATTTGCCAGCGTGCCCTGTCCCTTCAGAGGTGTCTGCAGGTGCGTAAGCGGGTTGCGGGTGTTCGCTCGGGTGCCATCTGCCCACAAACAGTGTGGCTGAAGGAATCGTGTCATGAGAAGCACAGTAATGAAAAGAAAGTGTCCTATCAGCAGCTCAAGAATTAGATTGTTGTTAGGGATTAGTTGTAAATTTATTAGGGAATTGCGCTGGGTAGTTGGACTTGCAGTGAAATGACTTCAAATGGCAAAACTAGTAACTTCCAAAACTGCGAATTGCTGTTGAGATTGAGGAAGAAAATTGTGTTTGAGTTAGCTTTTTGTTTGAAGACTTCACCATTGTTCAGCCTTTTTCAGGTGCTGTTGTGAAAAATACTGTATTCATTCTATGAAGAATTTTACAAAATAGTTTATTGGAAATGTGTGATACCCTTCAGCAAATTTATAGGAAAGGCCACTGCAGATCAAGATAAAAAGAGATGCAACTTAAAAGGATAGATTCACCATAGAAAGAAATTGAGGAATATCCAAGTTAAAATAATTTACCATGCCTTTTAATAGTTGATAAAATCCTCTCCTAATTTTTTTTCTCAGTGTAGTTAAAAAGCACCAGTACCTCATAGCTTTGAGACCAGCAGTGATATAATAATTTAGCTTTGATAAGGAAAAGAATTTTTACCCATCTGCTACTCTACTGGATAGTTTAATGCTCTTATGGTTGTCTTTTAAATATCATTCAGTCAATGAAGGGGAGTCACGCGGCATATGTATGTTTGTGTGTAGTTTTTTTTATTAAACATAATTCCCTGGGCTCTCCTGAGGGACTGTCACTATCCTGGGGGTGCTGGTGGAAGCGATTGTGGTGCAAATCCTGCCTGGAAAGCGTTTGGCTCATTTGGGCTACGTGAGCTTGAGGAATGACTCAGCAAGGGGAAAAGTGTAGGTGCAGTCAAAAGGGCTTTACCTTCAGGATCAGCTTCTGTAGCTAAAAGCAAAGTAAGTCAAGGTAAGCAGGGAAGGAAACATATTCAGATTCACCGAGTGTTAATCCTTGCAGGCAAAAGTCCAATACTTGTTTTAAAAGGAGGAAAAAAGGGGAAATACTGTTTGTGCACCTGGTGACATGAAGGGGGAGTTGATTTAGGTGGGAATCATGGATATAAGTATAGTTTTCTGTGTAAGTGAAAAAAAAAGAAAAGCCTTGTGTTGTAGTGCTGTATGTCACACTCCTTGGGCATATGTGGTTAACCGTTACATTTCTGTCTGAAAAGCACATAGGCTTTAAAATGAGTAAATTACATGCAATCTTGGCCTTTAATCATGTACTGAGAATGATCACCTGGAGGAAATTTCCACTGTTGTGCAGTTGCAAATGAAGAGTCTTGCTTGGAGCACAGAAACAAGGGGAGAAAAAGTATGAGGGATCAGTTGCACAGAAGAAACATGAGTAGCTTTTCTCTTGAAAGTATTTAACAGATGTAACTCTGCTTTCCTGCCATTATCTCCATGAGTAAGGATGGGTCTGGATGGTTGTACATCAGTCTGAAAGGGAACACTAAACTGCAGGTCTGCCAGTAAAGAAGCCAGTTGCAAAGGGTAGAGTGCATGTCAATATTCAAAAGATGTCTTAAATCAGCATGTAGGAGTCAGAGTTGTTGTGCTTTTCTATTTCTGTAACTGAAATCTGCTGAGAGTTCTTCTTTCAGACTCACTCTAAAGTATTCCCCCCTCCGCCCCCCCAGTCTGAGATACGCATACTTCAGAAGTTAGCGTCTGTGATCTGTGTGGCTGTATTCTTTGACAAGTGTCTCACAGTACAGTGAAAATGAACAGAGCATTCTGGATTTGTCATTTCTAATACTCATCGACTTGTATCTGTGTACTATGAAAGTATAGAAACCAATAACCTAGATGAATCATAAATGTCTGGGGTGTGTGTATATGTTTGTGTGGGGGATGCTCTTTCAGTTTGTTTTCTTTTCCTTTTATTTTGGCAAAGAATTCCAAGTTTACACTAAGAGGCTGGGCTTCAAAAACATATCTGAATAGAGGAAATGAAAGAGTGGATAAAAATGGAGAGAAAATAGTAGCCTGGAGTGAAATGTGTGACTAACTCTGTGTCTGAGGCCTCTGGATACTAAAATTGCAGAAGGAAATAAATTGCATGTTGACTGCACGTTTTTCTTCCACTCTTAGAGAGACAGAAACCAGGATGTCTTCTATATAAAGTAACAGTGAACTTAACCATAACCAAGCATGGGAAACTGTATTTTAGTTCTCAAGACTCTTATCTTGCTGCACAATAGAGCATAGCACTTATATTCACAGTACTGCCACTGTGTGGTTTCCCCTGAAATTCTCCAGGTAAGGAAAGCTATTCTCTACCAAACCATCAAGACACTCAAAGCAGTGTGTACATGTGGGAAGGAGAGCGAAGGCAGTGAAAATTACATGGATGCATTTCAAAAGACTTACTCTTTTGTTTTATTTTTGGTTTTAGTTTTGGCTTGCCTTTCTTGAAGGAGGGATTTCATGCTTATAAAGTTTCTGCCCTCCAAATATGTGTTGTCAGCACAACCTAGCATTTCAATACCTTAATATTTACAGTTGAAACTGAAGGTTTTTACTCTTTGTTTCAAAAGTTGATACACAATTTTAGGTTCAAACCAAACTTGTTATTAGACTTTCTTTTTAAGGTTTTAGTTCTTTATTTCATTGCACTGTACTTTCAAAGATATAGCCACTGACAGAATCTTGTGCTAACATAAAAAAAGGCTGTTTATAGCTTTAATTTAACATGTAATTAATAAAAGCTATTTCCCTTGAAGGCACCAAAAATGTGGATTAAGCTTTAGAAAACCTTCTGGTAAGTGAAGCTGAGATACTTTATAGCAGATGCACAAGTGGTGTATATATTCACAGACAACACTTACAAGTATCACTAATACCTTCTGCCTGACAGTATGAGCCACATGGATGAAAAGTTAATGGTCACTAATGCCTCGATAAAAGCTATTTATTGGAATATCTTTTTTAATATTCACCTTTAAGTACATTGAGTTCTGATTTCAAAATGCACTTCCATACTCACTTCTTATGTTGGTATCCAAACATTTTTGCTTTGCGTGTATGGGGAATTATAAACAATTTAAAATGTCACAAAACTCTCTGGCACTTGGTAACACAATACAGCTCTTACAGTCAAGCTCAAAAAATTTAAAAAATATACTTTAGGTCAATTTTATTAGAATATGGTATCTTTTTACTCTACTAGTGGTAAATGAGACTCAAACTTCTAGAGTTATTGAACAGTACTCATTTTTTACCTCCACTTTCTGCAAGGCTGTGCTGGATATCTTCCATCTTAGTGTCAAACTAAACAGCTGTGTTTTTGAAATGATAGTCAATTAGTCTTTTTTTTCTTGCAATATGTAAAACTGGAAAATGGTGAAATAGAAATTTCTCTTAAATTTTTGGGGCATATTTAAATGTGGCTATGTAGGCCAGAGTCAGAAAATCTGGAAACTAATAATGACTGCTGCATCTTTGTCATTGTTTGACTTCTACTCTCCTCCTCCTGCTTCATGTTGTATTTCCATGAATGTGAGATATGAACTTCAGAAAACAGTGCCTTGAAAACAAATACATTGTATTACAGACATGAAAATTCAGCAGTACTCAGAAGTTGAAGTCATTTATTCAGTTGTACAATAATAATCTAATTGTGAAGTTTTTAATTGCAGAGGAGGAAACTATTTTTATTCAGTAAAGAAGACTTCTATAAGAAAAAAAGGAACGGGGAAAAAAAAAAAAAGACTGCTGCTTCAAATGATGGTACCACACTTGGATTGCACAACAGGGCTGAACCTCTGACAGTGCTCCCCAGTCAAATAGCTAATAGTTGCCTAGAACATATATAGAGATGAAAACAATTGCTTTGGGTGGATAAAGTGAAAGTCAACTGAGGTAGGAGGAGGGCTTTAAAAGCCTAACTAATGAGACCTTGACAGGCTTTGAAGAGTTAGGGTAATTCTGCTTGGGTTTTTGTGGGGCATGGAGTGTGAGAAGGTTGATTTCAGGAATTCAGCGAGCTCAGCCAAGGTGGTTATAATGTTTTGTTGTCTTCTGCTCAGAGTCCCATCCCAGGATAGAATATAATGCTTAACTAGTGTTTATTATCGCATCTTACAGGAGGAGAGATAAAGGTAAAGGATAATAGATTTTTTTTCAAGGTCATTGTAAGAATCAGCTTTGGAGCAAACTTGGAATTCTTTCATTCTGTTTGCTTCTCAGTTCAGTGATCTGAAAGCAAAAAAAAAAAATCTACTACCAAATTTACTACGTTATACTTTTACACTACTACCTTAAAATTTCATCCAATACGTAGCCTGGCTGTAAGCAGATCCAACTTGGGTTTGCATATCTATTTATTTTGATTTTTTTTTTCAGAGATTTATTTTTTAAACTCCTAGAGAAAGCTTGAAAGTTTCCAGGCCTTCAGAGTGCAGAAAATTGTTTGCTTTGTTTCAGAAGCATATTACTGCTCCTAGCAGGATTTAGCACGCCTTTTTAGTTATAAAGGAATATTTGTATTCACTTACTCTAATCTGAGAGCTAGAATTTGCCTTTCACAACATTTATATAGAAGTTATCTGCTGCTAGATGACTGAAAAAATCACCCTTCTATCACCTTGGAATACTTGCATGACTTTTTGTGTTTTAAAGCTGTCTAAAAATATACCCAGACATTCCAAACAAAACAACAAAAAGGCTTCCCATAAGCTCCAGAACAATTAAACTCGGTGCTCCCTTCTAAATAAACCATGTGCTGGGTCAGTAAAGCCCACAAGAGACAGGCTCTTTAGACCCACTTTTTGCACGATTTTTCTGCTATAGACCTTCTGCACAGGTTTGGAAGCATGTCTCACTCTAACTGCCTAGAAAACCTGCACATAATGTTAGATTTAGCTTTCAGAAGTTTTCCAGCTAAGTTTGAGCCACTGAAATGAAGGTTCATAACACAAAGGTTGTCATACCCTTTGTTGAAATGGTGCCCCTATAATGTGGCATATTAAATATTTAACATAGTTTGCAGCAGATAAAAAGCAATTTTGTTTAATTTTTCCTAAATATTAATGCTATCATGCACCTTAATCCTTTCATTATAATAAAAATTTGTTCAAGCTCATTCTTATTAAACATTTTCTAATTTATAAGGATATGGATGTT
The DNA here is from genome assembly GCF_018139145.2 of Gymnogyps californianus. Classification (NCBI taxonomy): domain Eukaryota; kingdom Metazoa; phylum Chordata; class Aves; order Accipitriformes; family Cathartidae; genus Gymnogyps; species Gymnogyps californianus. The sequence goes on along the minus strand of NC_059478.1, from coordinate 28,368,311 downwards.
TTGCGTCTGATCCTAATAAGTAATAAGGCTAAAATGCCATTGTAAAGAAAAAGGGTGAGAGCTGGGAGGGAATCTTCACTGGTATATAGGGAAGAATTACAGGCTAGAAAAATAACTTTATTTTTTTACCCAAGGACACCAAAGACAATGCTTATCTCCCAAGTAACCCAGCTCAAAGTTTTGGGTCAGTTGTCAAAGAATGAAATTAAATACCTGCAAAACACTCAGTGAAATGACCTGGAAAATAATTTATAAAGAGGTTGGCATTCATGTCTGAGTGAGGACCATTCTTCCATCTGTATCTCTGAACTGCAGAAAAAAAGAAGAAAATTCCTGGATTAGAATTGGTTTCAAATCACCTTTTCTCTGCATCCCAGAACAAAAATGTAGTTGGCAATTATAATGCTAAAGATGTGTTCCTCCACCTACTGTTAATAGGGTTACTGGAGGCAGTAAGCCCTTGATACAATAGCAAATGCTTCCCGTAACACATCCATCTACATCCAAAGACAGCAGCAAGATATGCTACACATATGAATATTAACAATGAAAATAAACAACTTTAGGGCAATATTGTTTAGAATTTGAATATGTTTAGGCAATATTATACTCATTCCAAGTATATTGATGTGGCTCCACTAGTTGCAGTAAAACTACAGCTGGAAACAGGGGTGGGGGTGGCCCATTTTTGTACAGGGTCTAATGTCTCTGGTTTGCTTTAAAAATTCTTTGTTTACTCTTCTTTCTCTCATCTAATTCTAATTTACACACACATTAAAAAAAAGAAATTCACATGTTTGCTTTAAAACTATTTTTTTATTATTATACAGCTTTTCTTTCCTCGTGGAATGACTGTTTTTAATTTCCAATGTCCACAGTCCTTCAGTTGCACAGAAAAAATTGCGAATTTGCTTGTATACAAAGAACTTTATTGCACTTGTGGTAGATGCACTTTTTTAAAAACAAAATAGTTTCTTTTAAATATTAAGCTGATTAAAACAGTCTTTGCATAATTCTTAGGCCTGCTGAATCCCATGTTAGTTGATTTTCTGAGCCAATATACCTCATGCATGGAATAATTATATAGATATTTCTGTTGAGAAAGCAAAGAATGAACTTGCAATATAAAGAACTAAGTATAGTAGCTGTGGGGATTGTGAATACAATAGGTCAGTACTTGTTTTCATGTCAGTGTAAATCTGGAGAAACTTTTGGATTTAGCTGGAGTTATTTTAGATTTACATCACTGTAAGATAGGCTACTTACCTCTACTTCATTATATTATAGGATATTGTGATCTCAATCCAGTGAAGCACTCACTTAATCTTGAAAATATGAGTAGTTTACTGAAGTCAAAGTTGAGCATGAATTTAAGTGCCTTGCTGGATATAGGCTTCTCCTCTTAAATGCCAGCAATGCACAGATAGTCATCAACTGTATATCCCACTTGCTTCTAATACAAATAACTGTATCCCAGATATCCCCTGCCTAGATGAGATCAGCACCCATGTGAAGAGCAGCTGGCTGAGGCCAATCTAAAGGCAGATAGAGATGGGATTGTAGGTAAAGTCAAACACTCCAAGAATGGGAAAGCACTTTTATTTTAGAAAATGCTTCTGGATGGTGTGCTGCTCCTGGAAAATCCTGATAGTGTGTGTAACAAAAAAAACAAAAACAAAAAAACACCAAAAAACAACCAAAACAACAACAAAAAAACACCCGCCCACCCCCCCAACAACTCAATTCACTTTCTTCCTTCACTAAACAGCTAGAAGACTGTACCCTCTGCTCTGGTTGCATACCTGCCAAGGAATGTTGTTAAGTATACTTGCAGCTTCTCTTCAGCTGTACCAACTACTGAAGATACTATTGTCTTCCTTTCCTTGTGTCCTCAGAAAACACAGGGAAATTCTAGGCTTAATCTTACAGGCCAAACAGCACTGATATTAGTCTTAAAAGTTGCCATGTATCTTGGCCTAAGATAATAAACTGAGACAGTCTTTTGCAATTGTCAAAGTGAGGGTTCTCAAATCCTGTGGTCATAAGTAGCAAAGCTCAAGCTGATAGAAGACAGTTTCTCAGCAGGGTTTGTGGTTTTGATCTCTTCTACTGGAACAGATTAGAAGAGTGAGGAATCTTACTGTCCTCCATAATGAAATGGAGAACTTCTATCAGCAACTGTGATGAAAACCAGTAAAAACTAAGAGGGGAGAAAGAGCAGAAAGTAGAAAGAAGAGATTTGTAGTAGTAGGAGAAGCTTTAGGAGAAAGAAGAAAATATCCTAACAAATCATCAGTCCTAGCAGTGTCTTATGATGGATAGCCAAATTCTCTCTGAAATCAAAAGGAAGATTGTCTTTTTCCTAGTTCTGAATAAAAGAACAGCTACTATGTCCTTCATCTAAGTGGAGAATGCAAAGAACAACTTGCAGTACCTATAGATGAGGTTTATGAAGGTAATTAACTAGTGTCAGAAATACTAAGGAATTCCTCACTCATGCCTGTGACTTTGAAATAATACATTAACAAACCAATTTAATGAGACAACCCCAGAAATCCCATGCTGGATTTCTTTCTTATTGTAAGTTCTTGAAGTAAAAGTTCTCGGCAATAAGATATATTAGCCTGAATAGTCTTGCAAGGGAAGTGGTAGATGTCTCACTATGTAGAGGATTTGATGAAATGCTGTGGAGTGGGATGTAAGGAGGAATCCTACAAGGACAATGAGATAGACTCCCACAGCTTAAATCTTTGTCCATGTGTAATTTCTATCCAGCTGTTTAGCTTTACACTGATGTGAATATAGGAGGTTTTCATCCTAGTCTGGACTTCTGTGCAGCAAAACGTATATGCCTTGAAAGATGCTAGTAAGGACTTTAGGAAGATTATTCATTTTCTTAAGGTCGTACACTACACATTGCCGAAGTGCTCTGCTAGATCAGTGACAAAGCTGTGTACTTTTTGTCTGTAAGTATAGGAGATGATTAGCCATGATAATTAGCTTACTTTTTAGTCAAATTAAAAGGGGATGACTTCAAGTAAAAACTGCAAATGGTCACGTGGATTATGCCTGAAGAAGTCTTCTGCCATTTCATACCAACAAAGTTCAATCTAATCTCACTGAAATCAATGGATGTGTTAGCCAACATTTCAAGGAGTGTAAAATTTCCCAAATAAGGGCCGTGATATAAATGCTGTTGCTCTTGCAGTGCTTATAATATTCTAGAATATTTTTAAACAAGAAAGAAGGGAAGGACCATGTTCTGTGTAGCCCACAGTAAAGACAGACAAGTGAACAGAAATGCAACCTGTTAACAGAATAGTGAAACTGAAGATTTGAATCTAAAAGAGAAATTAAGATTTTTTTTTTTTTATGGCCTAACTAAATAATTATGGTATATTCTTCTTTTTGGCGCTAATAGGTGAACCTCCGTACAAGAGATTGAATCTGGTAAATCTCAGTGGCTTCCCAACTGTTGGAATGTACCTGGAAAGCTTAAAGGAGAAAAATGGTAGTAAAGGGGAAGAAATAAGTTGACGTTCATGTTACATGCCCACATACTAACTTGACTTAAAGTAGATATGGAAATTTGGGCCTAAAATATCCCTCAATATTGTTAGAGAAGGAAGATTTTTAATGTTTTTCAAATAAAAAAGGTTCTTTAAATTCATGAAGATTTACAAAAGTACAACTGTACTCTGCATGTAATGGAAACATTAATTTCACAAACCTTTCAATGGTGTGGTAGAATGTCTCTTATATGCATACCTTTCTTCACAAACATCAAGTTTAAAGGAGTTTTTCTTGAACCTGTAAAGATCTCTTGAGTTGCAGAGAAATAGGTAGTTACAAAATGCACAGCTCTGTACATGAAAAATGTTGAAGTTCTATTTTAAGTATTACTTGGCATATCAAAAACTTTGCGCTGGTAATTGCATTGTCAATCATGTAGTGTCCCATTGCTAAAGAAATAATACGTTAAAATCTAGCCATTCTTTTTTTTTCAATAGGTACAAAATTGAGTTTTATAATGAGAAAATAATACAAATGATTCCCTTCAAGAATTAAACAGTGTATATTGCACAACAAAATTACCATAAGCAACAGTTAAATCCTGAATTGTGCTTGAAATATCTGCATTTTCCAGATTCCTACAGTCTTTTCTTTAAACACTTTGAGCTACACTAATGCCCACTGCATATAACTTGAAACCTGTAGAAGGATTGTAGTTGATACAAGCTGATGCGCTGTTGATGATCTCAGTTTGCAAGCTGTTTAATGTTAAAAGTTCTACTGAAACTGTCAGTAGAAAGTCTATGAATAATTTCAAAGACCCTCCCAAGCTTATTTGTTCTCTTGCTTCCAGCATGCTGCTTTTAGTAATGAAACTAGTGGACTTGTAGTTGCTACTTGGCTGGTGGAAAAGTGACTTGGAAGCAGTTTCACCACAGCTGTGTAAGATTGAGAGAGATGCTTCTCTCTTTCACTGCTGGAACAATTACCACTCATTCCTAGTAGTAGTGAGACTCGTATTTCAACAGACAGTGGTGCAAAAAATGTTCTGTGTATATGCGTGAATGCGGCATGGTTCCCAGATTTTGATCTCATTGAAGAAATCCAACTCTTCTTCCTGGAGCCTAGTTGACTTCCATGGTTGCTACATCCTGCAGGGTGTACTTTGGTGTGCTGTTTTAAAAAATCTGCTCATTCTTTGTGGAGCATGTAAAAGACTAAAGTAATTCATTAGCTATCTGTTTGTATAACCTTTTTAGTACTAAGAGCATATATGGAGTTGGACTTTCTGCTGTATTCAAACATCATTTTGTTGGATGGTTTATTCCCTATTTCAGATTGAAAGGCATTTCTTTGCAGAAAGATTCTGTGATGGCAGTGGTCAGCCCAGACTTTTAACATTATTTTATGGGAGTTTTGAATTACCAGTTGATCTCCTAAGATATTTGCCAGTATGTTGCAAAAATCCTTATGCTTTTAATAATCTGGTCTCACCTAAGCTCGAAACAGATGATAGGTTTGTTCGAGTCTTGATAGGAGTCTAGCAAGAAACAAGAGTATGGTGATTAGGATTCAGTATTGTCCGTAACCACCCATTACTTATCTGATATTCAAATCTGTTTGTTTTTTGTGGTGTGGGTTTTTTTGGTTGGGTTTTTTTTCCCTTTCTAGGAAAAGGAATGATATCTAGCACAGGTTATTATTGTAAAGAGTTCTTTGCGAATTCACTCTTAGCTGTTGGGAAATGTCTCAGTCGATGGAAGTCTTCAAATAAAAAAAAGCTGAAAGCATGAATGGGCAAATATTTTAGAAAGCTTTTGAGGGTTTTAGGTAATACTTCAGTAACAAAGAAGCAGAAAGAAAAATCTGTAGTTCTCAGTGTGCAAAATTGCTGTTGGCTTAAAGGAGTTAGGTCTACAAGCATAAAATAAGCATTTTAAATAAGCTTAGTAGGAGCAATACTCTATTGAGGTGGACTGTTTCATTTTTAGTAAGAGTGGTACAGTAAAAGATGATCTACTGTTGTAGAGTCTCTACTTCTAGTACTTACTATGGTACCATGGCAACATCAGAATTAGACACAGAAAATGGGGCAAGCAGCCTGGTAGAACATAATGAAGAGTACACAAAAAATGTGTTATAGGTAATCTACGGAAGAAAGTATTAACAAGCAAACATAGTGGGGTTCAGGGGAGAAAGTGGAAACATTGTAGAGCTCTTCTGGGAACAGCTTGAGTATGGGATTTGTTGGTAGGAAATGCAGAAAGTATTGAAGAAAGAATATATTATCTAGGTTGGTAAGAGGAGTGGGAACATTAAACTCTGCTACTGCAGAGGGCTAAGTGACACTTCTAGGTTGGGAAGAGTTAGAGACCAGTTAGCTTTTGGAATCCAGGAAAGCTACAATTTCTTCTAGATATAGAGAAACAATAATTCACTACTGCTGTGCCTGTATGTTCAATCAACAGTGTCCTAATTAGGTTCTTTCAGTTATTTTTGTGTGTCTGTCTGAAAGAAGAGTGTAGGCTTCTGTGTTGTAAGAGTTGTTTAGGGTAATCTGCAGTCCTAACAGAAGATAGAAGCAGTTACTCACTAGCATTGTTTGCACTGCAGAAATGCATAGGTACCTTGGTTTTGACAGACTGCAATTATGAGGGATAAAACTACAGTACAGTGAATATATGATTCCAAATCAAAAACATTTGATGATCGTGGTGTCTTAGATCAATATTCATGTCTGAGACTTCAACAGTCACAGATTAGAAACCTGTCATGGGAAATGAGATTAATGCAAAATCATAGCCATGACTGCATATGAGACATTAAATAACATAGATCACAGCAGACTGTTGTATTTTCATTTTTGACTGGTTTTGTTTCTCACAGAAGGTGTTTATGTGCCTTGTTTCAAAGGGTTTGTGTACACATTGCAAATTTACTACAACAATGTTGTTGATTTTTGTTCCCCAGCTGTTATGGGTAGCATGGGTATCTTTGTACCACCTGTGCAGCCGGAGGTCTTTACTTCAGCTGGTTGCAGATTACAGGTTTGGATGTTATCAAATTAACCTTATGAACTGCTTTGGTTATTCTCAAATCAACCTTATGACCTGCACGTCAAAATTATTGCAGTTGAATGTGTATGAGCATGTGAGGATTAAGGTGTTGGGAATGCTATCCTACCATTTAATCTCAAAACCAGCCTGGAAGACATTGCTTATGAAATTGATTGATCCCTCTGGTGTGAGGAAATGATAAGGTTGTGAGACACAGACAACATAAAAAAATGTTTTGTGCATGACAAATGCGTTAAGCTTAATGCCCACTCTTACACTCTGATAATTGTATTGCTGGTATGACAGCACTCCCAATGCAGGCCTGGATTTGGTTCTATAGTCGATAATCTCATTATCAATCATTGCATTCTTTGCCTCAGTCTTCTCTGACAAGAAGTCCCAAGCTTCTAGGACCTGCTTAGAGACAGGGTTCAAGGAGAACTGCCAGCAGTGGATGAAGGTTGAGACGGGGATTACTTGAGGGAACTCAACCCATTCAGGGCAAAGGGAGCAGATGGGCAGCATTCAAGGCGCTCAGAGAGCTGGCTGATGTCCTATAGAAGCCACTGTCTATCACCTTTGAAAGATCATGAAAACAGGGGGAGGTTCTTGATGACTGGAGAAAGACAAATATTGTACCCATCTTCAAAAATGGCCAAGAGGTCTACACAGGGAAGCACAGGCCAGCTGACCTCACTTTGGACCCTGGGAAATTTGTGGAGCAGGTTCTCTTGGAAGAGCTTTCTGGGCATGCGAAGGGGAAGGCATTTGGATGCTTAATCAACCTGATTGCCTTCTATGATAAGGTAAAGGGATTTGTGGATGATAGAAAAAGGGGTTATTTACCTCAACTTTTAACAAGGCTTTTGGTACAGTCTTTGGGAATATTTTTGTAAGTTAAGATGCTTTGGTCTGAGTGTGTGGACAATCTTCAGATATCAACTCAGGTATCTGAATGTAGAACAGACTCCCGAAATATCTGAGGGAATTCAGTTAATAGTCTCCAGAGAATGATTCAAAATTCTTCAGAATGTTTGCAAGTGATGAAGTCAGCTACTCTTTGCAAGGCTGCAAAGCATAAACAGTACTTGAATTTTATTTATTAGAAAGGCCATACGATTTCATTTTTACACATAGTATTCAGGCAAACAGAAGTTAATGAAGAGTATGCATTAAAACTACAGTAATTGTGTTTGTTTAATAGTAACATTAAGTCTTACTTATTATCCCTCTTATTAATAAATAATAATATCCTATTATTAATAAATAATTACTATTTTTGTTGTTCATTTATGGTAATACCCACTATATGCTAGGAGGTCATCAAACACTGAAAATGACAGTCTCTTTGTTCATGAGGAAATTCAGAGCTACGATTGAGGCTCTACTATGCTCCTTTGTTATTCTCAACAGCATATTTTTCAATATACTAGTATTATACTGTAAGGATAATGATGTATTAAAATACTATGCAATATATGAATATATTAAAGATTGAACTGAACTTTAGATTCTTAATGTGTGCTTGGGTGGTGACCTTTTGTCCTCATTAGAAACCTTGGGAAGGCTTAGGAGGCTATATTTCTCAGTCTCGCTAGGGAATTGTGTGGTTAAACATAGCCCAGAAAGTTGTTCTGTATGCAGTAGTGAGAGTGTATGGATGCATATCAGTAGAAAAAGACAATAACAATTTTTGTTATTGCTTTGCTTTTAATTGACTTTGATAGGTGGCTGGGCTATGAACTGGGAGGTCCAAAGGGCTAGAGGAGAAGGAAGCTTTCTTCAAAGCTGGAGCATGTGCTCTCCCCCTCCTTAAGGAAGTGGGGGCAGTGGCCAGCTGGGAAGGTGCCAGGCAGTGTTGGTCTGTTCAGATTTCCTCCCTCCCTATACAATAGCTCATTGAATATGCAGAGTTATACTTTCTGCACAGGCTTTCTGCCACATCAGTCTGCTGCAACCAGTTGCTTCTGATAGTGTGTTGTGTGGGGCTGAGGATCAAGTCAGTCAAGTACCAAAATAACTTCTTTCTTACCTTTTCCTGGAATTTATGGGTGCAGTGCATCATTAAATGGTGGCTATGCAGTTAGCAGCTCGCTCTCCTCTAAAACTGACATACCAGCATATTTACAGTAACACTCTACAGCACACAGAACTGTTGTAAGGGCTTAGAAGCAATACAGTCTTAGGGGTTTTGGTTTTGGATGTGGGAATTTGTAAACTTGTGTTTACTTTTTCTTTCTGTTTTTCCTCATACTTATCAGAGCACTGGTGATGAGAAAAAACTTGGAATGACTTTACTGTGTTAAATAGTGCTGTATTTTTGCCTTATAAGTAGTTGCACTTGAGTAACAGAGGATATAATAGTAAGCAGAATTTGACCTGGCTTAAGACGATACTTCCTGGAGAGTTGCACTAAAAGCAGTGTCATAAAATGAATATATGTGTAGATCTGGTTAAAAAAATAACTTTGGGAACTGATTTCACATACTAGATGAATTAAAAAAAAAAAAATCCTGATTTGCTGGACTTGAAAAAAAAATTGGTGAATGTTGTACTTGCTTGCCTTAAAAGACAAAAGCAGGGGAATAAAACCATGAGAAGAGCAGGAAGTGATTTAAATGATTTAAAGTCCAGAAGAGAATACACTGGAACTATATTGAAGTGTGCGTGTGTGTGTGTGTGTATGTGCTGAGTCATTGATGGAGGAGCTGATGAACACCTACTCTGCCCACTTCAGGGACTGCTTCAGCCACTGTCAGAGCTCTCCCCAGCCCTGGAGTTGTCAGTCTTTCAGGCTACCAAACCCTGCTCTGCTCACTCTGCTTGTGGTTCACAGCTGCTCAGCACACCATGTGGAATTGGTACCTGACAAGTGCAAACATCCATGCTCAGATGGCAGGGCCTGGGGATATTATGGGAGACTGTATCCTCATTATGTAAAACTGTATTTCTTTTTGCACATACCCAACGTTGTTTCTTAGCTTTCTGTCAATTTGTTTTTTGACTATATTCATCGCATTGTTACAGATTTCGGTGTAGTGTGTATTGTCTGTGTATGAGTTTAAGTTTGGATATGTTTTGAGATGTTTCACCATGAAAGATCCAGCATAAATATAGAACTTAAAAAGAAAAGCTGCATGAATATACGATGTTACAATATTATAAATGAATTACATTGAAATAGACCAAGAGAAAAGGTGTGATACAGCCAAGGCATATAGTATGAATGAAAATACAATCCCTACCTCTGCATTTGTATGTGAGCTGTTACAATTTGTTTTTTCTTTTTCCTTTTTTAAATTGCATTAGCAATTCCAGATAGACACTTAGTCTCCAAAAGAAAGGCCCTTGACATTAAGTGTACTGAAAGGTCATTGAACAGTCATAGCTTTCTTTTAATTTTAAATGCATTTACCCAAGAAAACTCAGCACTGATGCAACATCTGCTTTTCAAAGGGATTCTGTCTTCTAGCTGAGCTGACTGAGGTTTACAGAGGTCAATTGAAATGCCTAAGGTCACCCAGAGTGTCAGAGAGTAAGGGATGGGTATCTGGAAAACATACTGAAAAAGAAACCTAATTTTTTCCAGAAATTACAGGATTCTCCTTTAAACTTCTAGGTAAACACCAATATCGTTCAGAAAAGAAGATAGGAATGTTAAAGATGGTGACTCCTGCTGGGTTGATTACTATTGATACTGTGGGTTATTTGTAGAGGCTTCTAAAAATTCCTGTCTAGAAAAATGAGCAAGTTACATATTGCAAAAGTAACAAATATTGTTAAAGCGGAAGACTGTGAGATAGTTTACTGCATTGTTGCTACACACTGCTTTTTCAAATTTGTTTCTTAATACTTTTTCAGTGATTGACTTCAGTTAAATTACACTGTCTAAACTAGCTGATGAGCACACTTATAAAATCATAGCTATTTTAGGAATGAAAGATCCTTTACCCCGTCATTCAGCAGTGAAGTAGTATGCAGTGACGATTATGATTAGCAGAATACATGCATTCTCACAAGGAAAAAATGTTACGCTGAGGGTGAAGTACAATTTTAGCTTTGGGAATCTGTACAAAAACATTTGCAGTGTTGTAGTGTTATCTTTCATGGTTTTTAACTGTCCAACTGTAAAATATTGTAATGTTTCAAGCAATTCAGCAAATACTACTACAACTAAAATGAAGAAAATACAAATGATTGTTTTAGATGAGAGTTTTGCAAAAGTAAGTTCTGCTGAGGATATGCGTAGTCTGTACAGTACATTTGTGGTAAAGAACTCTCTGAAGAATTGCTATGGATTAAAAATAATTAATGGATGACAAATTTAATTCTGCATTCTGTACATGCCTCGATCTCCCATTGACTTCCATTGACACGAGATGTACAAGGAATGCAAGTTATAAAACTTAAAAAAAAAAAAAAAGAGGAAGCTAAGGGGTAAGTTATAAGAAGCAATCTAAACGATTAACAAATGATTTTAAAGATTGCCAAGGGTAGAAGCAAGGAACTATATTCCAAATAGTATAGCTGCATGACTGTCCTTCACCTTCATTGCTGACAAAAAAAAAGCATTACTATACTCTGATAGCAAAATAAGAATGCATAGAGAATATCTTTGTAAGGTCATATGGAAAGAGAAAACACGAAGAGGAATACATGAGAAGTATTGGTATACTTCAATTGTTACAGCATACCAAAGAATGATCAAAAGAAATGTGACCTTTTCCAAAGGTGACTGATGCGTTCATTGCTGGCTTTAACTTATTCTGCCAAATTTCTGATGTTTCATTTGCCATTCCATCCCCAAAAGACTTAATTTGTCAGAGAAAATAGAATGGCTATTAGAAATCTTGTGATTTCCCCCCACCCCCCAGGAAATTTATGTTAGCATACAACTCTGAGTACTAGAGTACTGGGGGAAAAAACCCCATTATTCCTCAGAAGCATTATAAAGTTATTTGGTAGAACATTTTGCAATCTTGTTAAACATTGCAGTTGTTCTGCTCTGTATTGCCTCTGCTTTGTCCAGTAAAAGGTCTGGCTCAGATATTTTTCTTCTGCTCTCAAACTGCACGTATGTGTTTGAAAAATGATTTTGCTGAAGTAAAATACAAACTGATCAATCATACAAACAAGACAAAACTCCCACAGAGCACATGGGGAAAAGAACAAAGATTATTTTTGTCTGTCTAGTTAGAATTTTGCATATGCTTGAATATATCTGACAGGTTGTTTGTGCCTTTTAGAAGATGAAAAAAGATAAATATATATATATATAAGGAGAGAGAGAAAGGAAGGGGTGCTGCTGAGTACAATAGCAGTGTTGATTTTCATACATTTGGGGTGCTGACACAATTCACATGTGGCAAAGCAAAGTTGACTAAGTTGTGTTATGTCGTTCCTCGCAAATGAAGATAAATGCCTTGTTCTTTATCAGTCTAGGTTATATTCCTGAGAGAGGATTTTAAAAATGGATTTTTAACTTTCTACTCCTTTTTTACTTATATATGTATTTAAAATATAAAGGAAGTATTTGATGATTGCAGTTAGAAGCTGTAATGCTCAAAACCTTGCTGGGCTCCAGCTATGTAAGTCTCTGAAATACTGTGACCACCCTGAAAAAGACAAAAAAAGAAAAAAATATGCTATTCCTTCTACAATATGTAGAGCTATAGGGATTGTAAAACTTCTACAGAATGTGAATATAACATGCTTATGGGAGCAAAAACCATAAAAAGATTCGTCCTCCTTTGCTGTAGTTAAGAATTGTAAGAAGATAGAAAATAAGTTTCAGTACCTGATTTACCACACGGAATTACACTGCTAGATTTCTTTGGTCTCCACTGAAATCATATCTCCTTAACATAGCTTAAGTAGTAGTGAACCTCCTTCATTATGTTTGGTTTCTGTGTTCTCTTATGAACCTTTTATATGACAGTTACGTCTGTCTTTGAATGTGCACCCATTGAAAACAATGGCAAGTCCAAATTTTAAGCCAGTACAAAGAAATATTGAGTGGGTGTGCTAGGAACAACTAAAACATCATATGAATTTTCCTGAATAGCTACGAAAACCTATCCTGAATGCTTACCCAAAGCTTGAAGCAACTCTATTAAAAAAACAAACAAACAAAAAACAAAACAACAAACAACTATCTAGATAAGGGTCATCTATTTTGCCCTTCCACTGGTCTCTGGATCTGTGAAACAATTTTACACTGTATTCTAAGCCTCAAAGTATATACAGTTTAAAGAACAGAAGAATCTTGATGATGGAAAGTAGGAATAAGGTGAGAAAATTCTATGTATTTCTATGCATTATTAAGATGTGTTCAAGGAGTGGACTGTATGAGTGACGCTTCACCATGGGAAGGTATCCAGAGAGATCAAAACCAAAAGAACTGACTGGGTGGTCTCTGGAGAAGGGAGTGCAGATCCACTTAGTTTACAGAAAAGAAAAGATCTGAAGTGGGAAGGAAGAGATGTCAGGTCCTGTTCTCAGATATAGAAGGATGGATTGAAGAGAGTTGTGTGGAAGCATGAAAGTGTTTTGTGGTGGAGGGTAGTTATGAGAAGACTTGCATGAGCATTTGAACTGTTCTTGGGTGTTAACTCCGAACCTGAAACCTTTTCATGAATGCCTAATAAAATGAGTTTTGTATTCAAAAAAACCTGCTCAGACTTGTTGATATTTGATGGTAGAAATCCATCTGTGTCTAAATTCATGTGTGACCCACTTTGTATACTTTTGGGGAATATATATATGGTAAGGCCAAGAAATTGCACATGGTTCTTCTCGTTAGTGTATGCACTAAATTTCTGCAGCTTGGGAAAATCTTTTTTTTTTTCTCCTCCTGTATAAGACTCTAGGGACATAGCCTTTAAACCTTTCTGCTTTCCTGAGATTTGTGTAGATCCTAACATCCAATGAGGTCAGTAAGTGTCCCTGTGCCCTCATTGTAACTGCGGAAGTTCTGCCTCTCCCTACCCCAGGAGAGACTTGCAGCATCAGATGCTTCCTAGCTAATAAGTGTCTCCAGGGTGCTCTTCAAAGAGAATTTGCCAGTGAAGATGAAAAAACAAATACTGCTTGTGGAAGTATGCTCCTCTGGCTTTAGGAGGGAATGTTTGGCAGCATACCTGCCCTGTGCCCGTGGCCAAACTCCTCCCAGCTGCAAGTCTTCAGACCTGCAGAGATCCTTCTGCACCGTCCAGCTGCCTGAGCTACAGGGCAGCTACCTTCTATTCCTGTGCAGAGATGGAGAAATCTGGGTGCAGAGTCTTCTGGAGATCAGTATGTTTTAAAACTAGCACATCTGTGGCAAATAAGTTACTCTGTATACAATAACCTTTGGTTTTGTAGAGCTAGCTAAAATGCAGTCAATTGCATGTGAAAGAAGCTAATTAAGAGACCGTAGACCACAGTAGTCATCACTGTAATTTCTTTGGCTTCAGTGAGCTTATTGCATGGATGAGTTTTATTGGAGTTCTTATTACTAATATAGAAAGTATGTGCAAAGTTAGGAGTTATGAAGTCAAAGCTGTATTTAACCTGGGAATACTGTTTGGGGTTTTCACAGAAGGCTTAAAAGAGTTAAACATAAAACTTCTACTTTATTTCTCTTGCATTTGGGAACTGAATCTTCTAGGATATTTTTAAAAGTTCAATCTATTCAAGTGAGCCAGTCAGTCAACTTTTAAGACTGAGTTCCCAGAGTGCTAGGTGATATGCCGAGGAAGCTCTTGCATTTGTGTTTCTCTGAATGTAAGTAGTCTGAATTTTTAGCATACTTGCTCGGTCAGAAAAGGATGGAAGAAGCTGTTTGTGCAGCTGTTTCTATTCCTGCACTTTCCATTTGAGTGGTGCTGGAGATTTCATACCTTATTCGCACTGAGAAGGCAGAGTTGTTCTTTTCAGGTTAACTAGTTTGCCTCTCCTTTGGTTCTCCATCTAACTGAATCCGTTTATAGTATTCCAGAAATATATTTTGTGGGTGCCTCACAGAGTGTTAAACTCTGCACATGAGCTGTTTTTCTGTGCTGTGAGCCTGAAGGGTACGTTGGCTTCCCAGACTTCTGGTCTAATTGAGGAGTCCATCAAGGGCACTGAGATGACGCATCCCTGCCATAGCCTTGACAAAAGATAAGACTCCCATAATGACATGTACTGTGACAGATAGGATAGTCTTGGTGTTGACAGGTTTGGCTCAGGTCAGATCTGGCAAGTTTAATTAGGATTTAGATCCACTTAGGTTTGGAATCCTAAATGATGTTGAAATCCGTGGAAACTTGGTGTCTAATTACCTCTTGGGGTTCTGGGACAGAGTGATTTACTTAAGGTCACAAATGGAGTAGAAACAGGAACTGGGCAGAGAATTCTCAAATCCCAGTCTGGTGCCTTTACCATTAATCCTTGACTCATCTGGTATCTTGTGATCTAGGTTTCACTTCAGCCAGCTGCTTTCATCAAGTTGTTAGTGTCATCCTACACTGGGACAGCTGGCCAGAGTTTAATGCATAAGTAAGTGTCATCCGCATACTTCTCTCACTTATACCCGTGGCATTATGTGATAGCCACTAGCAGCTCAACATAAATACAGATTATAAAATGGGAAAGAACAGTGTCTGTGGACCTCGGAAAGAAAAGAGAAAGTTTCTGATCAGACATTTCAGAGTCTGAAAGACAGAATCAAACCTGCCAGAATTAAGTGCTGTTTATTTAGATAACAGCAAATGTGGGAGCCAGGGAATTTAATCTCACACAAAACACCTGCATTTCAGTGTTATACATGCTATGAAGAGATCCAGGTGAATGAATTAAGGTATTTGTCCATAGATCGTCACTGCTGACCTGTGTGATTTCTGTGGATTCCTCATTTTTTTTTGCTTGGCTAGGGAAGGCTCAGGATGATTGCAAGGAAATAATTTTAAAATGATATTATGAGTAATGAGATGTAAAAAAAATAAATAAAATGAAAAGTATCAAAAGAATGACTTTCAAATACTTAAAATCCAACCCTGATATTTGAAAAGAAAATGCTAAGCAATAAAAAGGATGAATTTCCACACCACATATTGCACAGGAAATTTGCACACACAACCTTTTATTTGTTTAATGGATTTTCTGTGAACATCTCCCATTAAATGTTTGTAAAACTTCAGCCCAAGAAATTTAGCTATGGAAGGGAAAGCATTTATATTCATTAGATGAGAGCAGACTTTTTGCTCATGATTTGGGTGGAATTTAAAATGATTAATGCAGCTTAAAGTAGTTAGGTGATAGGAATTTTCTAAAACATTTTATCTGAATCTAATAAGCCCTCTTGGGGATACAAGAGCTTATGATGCATATAAGGAAATTTAGAGCCAGTTTATTAAAAATACATTTCTACTTACTTTAATGGTGTTCTTCCATTGTATCTTAAGATTGCCAGGTATTTTACCATCTACTGCAGCCAGTCTGTAGAGACTAGAACCATATGAACCCCTTTATTGTAGAGATTGGAGTTGTGCTTGACAAAGAATGAAATTAATTCAGGAATATATTGTAGCCAAAGTTCAGAAAATCCTTCACAGAAACTTAAAATGTCTGAAATTGAATTTGTCTAGTGAGGAGCTCTTTCTTAGGAAATAATCTATAAAATTTACATGATAACAAAAACATTCCCATTAAATTGTAGTCTCAAAATTAAGCACTTTATGTGGCTTTGTGATAAGGTGACTATAAGAATGCTGACGGTAGCTGTTTACTCAAATTTTCTAGAGAAGGGAAATTCAGAGTTCAGACTTGCCTAAAATTAAATCAAGGGTTTTTCCAAGTTTTCATCTGACTTTGTAGTGATAGAAATATCAGTGTGGATGACTATAATAAATCCTTTACTGTGTTTATAGTGGAAATTAAAGTGATACTCTTGCTTCTTTAGATCATTGGTAAATCAGCCTTTGCAAAGTCACTATCACAGCATTCAAAGCCAAGCTCACCCTTGGATGGAAAATTAGTACAGTAGTGTCTCAATTATCCCGGGGCAGATTATCCAGCTGATGGATGGGAAATAGGCTGCAGGTACTGAGACACTCAGTCCTGCTCTGAATGAGTCAGTTTGGCACTGCTGGGTGCAGTGATGATACCAGCTTGGATGCTAGCTCAGGGAGGTCTGATTCAGCATTGCTGCTGACCTCTCTTTTCACCATTTTATTCTTACCGTGTCATTCTGCAGCCTAATTTACAAGAGTGACTATAGGCAGTAAGGTGGCAAGTTAAGCGTTCATTAATCTAAAGTTTGTTGAATATCTTTCAATGTCATTTTTACTGTGCATTTCTGACCTGCCAGGTATCATTTGACTAAATTTCTTTGAAGAATAGATTTTACTGAGTTAAAGAGAAGCCGAAATTTTAAAATTTGAAGACAAAAAGCATGAATATGACAAATAACTATTCCACAGAAGTTTATACAATGAATCAGTCTCTAGTTTAGTGTACTAGGTCTATGTATATAGTAGAAACTTTTTCCCGGGATAACATTACAATGGAGTTGCTGCACTTTATGCTGGTCTGTAAGATTTAGATTATGAGTACGCTAGGGAACTCTTCCCATAGTAGGTAATTTTTCAGGGATTTAACCAGTTCTTATCCATGACCATTGCAGTTACGCTGGCAGAAATCTATAGCCTTGACATAGCCTGAAACTATATTCACCTCTCTTCTTCCAGCCAGTCTCCTTCTCCTCACAAGGACTCACTTTAATGTGGCTATAAATTTTTTGAAGGAACATTCTGAGCTGAATGCCACAGAAAATAAACCTCTTTGATATAATGCAGTGATGCTTTGTTTCTCAAAGGATGTGCTTTAGATCAAAAACTAGAATAAATTGTTCTTTGTTAATATGTGCTCTATGGTCAAGACAGGAAAAACAAGACTGGTATTTTGAGCTTTTAAATTTAACTGCCAGTTACATTAGGAGAGAACAGGAAGGAGTTTGCAAGGTGGCATGATCCTATTGTTGAGCCTCCTTATTTCAGACCTCAGTGTTGCGGTGAAGCAGTAATGTGCCTGATCATCTTGCTGTTTGAGATGGTATTCAGCGATGCTCACCCTGCTGTATTGGCTACCCAGGTTGTTATGGCTGCGATGTACAGCTGGCAGTACAGTGTGTATGCAGAATCAGCTGTGGAGGCAGATGTTGGGATATGACAGTGAAGTCTCAAATTCTTCTGGACGTGTCATAACAAGGATGGATGTTTGTAGACAGGATACACGGAAAAATTAAACTCCTTTTTGGTGGGGGGGTGGGGTACGGGGGACAGGATCTGAATACTTATTTGGGGAAGCGCTCCTCTACTTATTCAGTCAAAATACAGAAATAGCAATTTTCAGGTAATCCCTTTTTAGTTGCTTTTTGTTTGGTTTTCAGTGGCCTCCTTGAGGCATAGTATGTGTTTAATAGATAACCCCATGCAGGGCAGAATTCTTCTACAGTTTAAAATCAAGGGCGGGGGGATGTTTGTTTGTTTCTAAAGATTTATTGAAAGGCCATCCACTCTTTGGGTGGAGAGATTTCTACCCACTTTTCTGCTGTCAAACTGTGTGATTCTAAATGCCTCCTTGAAATACACACTGAGTATTTCTTCATAGGTGCAGATGCTTTTAAAAACTGCCTTAAAATAAGTGCAGAAAAGAAATTGTCTGCCACCAGATGACTGAGACTTGGCTGGGCTTCTCTCTTCCTTTCATCTATATATGCACACCTCTGCAGTCATTATAAAAATACCGTTTCTATAACCTGCAAGGATCCACTGCTACTCACAAAAATGCCTTGCTGTTGTGGGGTAGTTGTGAATCTTTATAGCCATGTAGGGTATGCTATGTGTAGTTCTACTTCTGGTGGGGATATCTGTGCAGGCAGGCTGAAGGGTAAAGGCTGAACCAAAATTTATCTACATTAATCTCCTGTCATGCTGAACAGAAAGACATTGTTGCAAAAACTATTGACATGGAGGCAGAGGAAATGTTTGTTCATCCTCAAGTATGTGAAGCAATGAACTATGTTCAGGAGCCAGCAAAGCCTGCCTTTAGGTGGGGGATATAATCTATAGCAATTATATAGCTCAACAGCAAATTGCAGAAAATAGTCTGAAAGAAGTTTGATTGACGATTCCTGATCCTTGCCTTATGAACTCACAGGAAATAGATTATGCTGGCTTGAAGAAAAGTGGTGAATCCATAGAAGTAGAAACAATATGCACCATACCAGATCCATATTCACAACTCCAAATGCTCCTTTTCTTTGCATTCCAGCATCCCAGATGGTAGATCTCCTTAGCACAGTTTAAAATTTTCAGTATGCTTACTGAACTGGTTCTTTTTTTTTTTTTGGTCTTTCCTTCACCATCTCCTTCTCACATAAGACCCCTTCATTTAGTGAGTATCTACAGGGTCACAATGGAGAATGAGCTGACAGGATGAATGACAGTATACATGTACAGGGTGAGAGACTCAACTTCAGTTTGCAACCTTGTTGGCATACAGTCCATAGCATCTCTAATAAAAAGTCATTATAGCTCTCCAGGTTTTTCAATTATTGTTTTAATTTCTTTGCTCTGTTTATTACTTTATCACAGCAGGGGATGTTAGTCTGATTATCTTTATTGTAGCATATTTCATAATAAAAACCAATGCCTTAAATTCTGTTCTGTAGAACAGCTAAAATAGCTAAAGGGGGAAAAGTGTACCCATCACAGACTTTGACTGATAGTCCTAGTCATCTTGATTCAAATAGAACAAGCAGGGGGTCAGTTCAGGTGATCTAAGACCCACCAATCTGTGACCATTTTTCTCAGATAAAATGGTCATATTTTTTTGCTCCTAAAGAAATCTCTAGTGATTTCATCAAATCTAATCAAAAGAAGGCATTTATTTTAACTAAGGATTTAGTTTTTTCATATGAACGCAAGCATAACTACCAAAATTTACTTTCAAGTATACTTGATGCTTAGGTCAATGGCATCTTCCATTGTTTCTTGGAGAGTCAGCAATGTGTACAACCTTTTCCACTTAAATATCTTAAGGTTTGTTTCTTACAAGTAAGAGTTATTTAGTCCTAGTGTTCTGGCCATGTTCCAAGCCAGCTAATTATGTTCTTCCAAAAATTTCCCTCAAATTTCCAATTAATTATCTTCTTCACTTCCTCTTCTGAAGTACTGTCATGTCATGTTGTTTCTATGAAATGCCTGATAGTGTCTTGCATCTGAAGTGGCTATATTTTGCTTATGAATGAAGTGTTGCCGTAGATAAAGGGTCGTATCCACCACTAGCATGTGTCAGTGTGATGCGCTGATTATAGGGAAGGTATTTTAAATATAGCAATAGTGAAACCGAGTCTAAATATTCATGCTTAGAGTACAAAATGAGGTATGAGTTTTCCCTCTTTTCACCAGATTATATTAATCTACACTCTGAAAACTGTATTCTTATACCTTACTCATTGTGACTAGTATCTTTCTTCACTAACAGTAGAGGAAAGCAGGGAAAGTCCTTCTATAGCAAGGTAATTGATACCAGCATATTTATTGCTTACACAGTTAAAAATGGATTTTTGATACACCATTAAAATGCATACTTGCAAATCAGCTGTACTGATGTTGTGAAGATTCCTGTTCCTCTCAGCTGCTGTTGAAATGCAGGGGTTACAAACGTTTAAAAAGTTCATAATGAGAAGTGTGTTTTTATTCTTTAGAAAAATGGTTAAAATACTCCTGATTTAAAAAAAAAAAACCAGAAGTTTGGTATATTAACTATTTAAAAATCCTTCAGAATAGAGCTTTGTAGGAAATATTAGGTAGATTTTTAAGGAATATTACAAATATTTTCCTGGGCATTTGGTTTATGCCCATAGCTACTTCCAAAAGATTACAAAATATGAGTGATGGAGAAGATCAAAGTACCTGGATGTTGGAAACTCTATGTAGCTTTAGGAAATTATTTCACAGAATCAATATCGTATTGTGTTGAAAATGTGCTGGAAAGTGAGTCACCATCTTTAATTTCAAATATAAGAACAATAAATTATAAAAATCAGAATATAGTATAGAAGTATCTTTTTTCTACAAACCACAACTCAAGGTGCGCATCATTTCAAGATGTTGATATATTAAGTAGGTATTGTTTCTTATCATATCTGACTTACATTAGCACAATCCTGAGCAATACTTTGTGACATGAGTATATATTTAGTTGAAAGAATGAGTGGAGAAGAGAGATTGTTGGTCGGAGGTACTCTTTTCACTGTTTTCCACCTGCATATTGATAAGCTGGCTTTGAGGTATCTTTCCTGTTTGTTTGCAATTGCAAATTCTTACTAAATTGTTAAATTGCAGCAGAACATCTTGTCTGCATTTTATAAATTCACAGCCACTCTACTTAAATACAGTTCTCACCCACACAGAGTTTCATTTGCACAAAAGTCATAGCAGCAGAATATCAGCAGTTCCCACGGAAATGACAGCCCAAGCCTTTAGTTCATAATATTGAAAAATTTCCCTAACTTGCAACGTTTCCTGAGGGAATGTCAGAGCTGGCATACATTTCTGCTGCTTTTCTCTAATTTTTAACCTCTTATTACAAATGAAAGCTTGTAGGGCTTTTTAACAGGTGATTTTTTGCCTGGGAGTACATGACAGAGGTAGAAAGCCAGAGAACTGTAATAAAAATTAAACTCAGCAAATCTAACCAGTCCTAGTGAGAATGCAGCAGGGAATAACAAATCCTCAGTGAAAAGAGCTAGAGATTGCTTAATTAAACAGGGTTGCAGAATTAGATTTAACTTTAAACTTGAAATTTAAATGAATTTCTTTGGTGAGGAAACTGTGATGACTTCTTGAATGTCATCCTGTATTATTTTTCCAGGGCTGGCATGAAATGTCATTGTATTTTGCTTTAAATCAAAGAAGTTGCTTATTTCACACAGAAGCTTTCAAAATCTTGGGGAATAGACTTTTACCCCTATATTTTGAAATTGTCTCAAAAAGAAATATTAATTGCTGATTAGAGACTGTAACCCAGGATGAAAACACATAACAGAAAAGGAATTAACATATTTGTGGGTTGTGAGTACTCCGTTGCTGCACTGATTTGAGCTGGCAATATTTAACATAATTGGTTTTCAAAACCTGATGTAACAGCAAATTTCACAGAAGATCTTGGAGGCCCTTGAAATCAATGACCAAGGTTTTATAAAAAACAGTTAAAAACAATGGAAGTACTCTTAGGGAAGCAGATAGAGATAAACGCTACCCTTGAAGAAAGGTTTGGTGCAAGTATGAAAATAAATTTGGTGTCCCTTGTCCAAGGGGTTGCATTTATGATTTGTTGTCCTCTTTGCCACTCAGGAACTGTAGATTCCCTTACAAATGATAGTTCTACCACTTTTTAGCCTATCTGGTAGGGTTTTGAAATGGATCAAATTGCATTAATCGAATTTTCATGAATAACCCAATCACTTTATGGTTAATCCTCAGAAGATATATTGTGGGTACGAGGTAAGCAGGATTAAGTCAGCTTTTAATAACTTGTCACCGTCACCTGAACATCCTTGACAAGTGTCACTTGCCCAAATTTTTATGAACATGAATATCTACTTCGTTTTTATCAAAGACTGTGACAAAAAGTTTTAAGGCATTGGACTTCATGGTTTCAGAGGTCCTTGGCGTAGATCTTCCAGCAAAGGGCCCTGAGGCACTTTATCTGAAAATGCAAAAGTGATGCTGACTGGGGACGTGGCAAGGCCGAGGTGCCTTAGGGAAATGATGGTTCAGTGCTTCAGCAGGACAGCTTCCCTTGGATGATGCCAATTAAGCTGTAGCTGTCATTTAAAGTTGCTGTCTTCTGGATTGCACCTCCTGTGCACAAGCAGGAATCAATCAGTCTCTTGTTCTGTGTTATAAATAAAAATGAAGGTTTGTGGTTTTGTAAATGTACAAAAAAAAAATCCCCCAAACCACATATACATAAAATGTTGCTCATTTCCCATAGTAGCAATTATTTCTTGGGCTGTTTCAGGAAGTATTTAAGTCAGTCATCTCAGAAGTTTCATGTACTAGATGAATTAAACTAAAGCCACCACTTTAAAACCTTTATAAGGCTGTGAATTATTTTTAAATTAAGGCAGTATCGTATCAATAAACAAGTATGTAAAAAGCTATAGTGTAATCAGGTTTATTGTTTCATAATAGGTTTATACAAATTATGAATACCAGAGTTTTATTAATGGGACTTTTAATTATCCACTATAGTGAAGTGATGTAAAATATCTAACAGCTCTGCTAATTAATATGGGGATTCAATGGTTGTTAATTAAGGGCAAATGGGACAGGGCTAACACAATCCACTTTTGACTATGATGAATAAAAAGTCAAACCAATAGCTTATTTCCAAATTAACATGATTGATAAAAAGTCAACTCAGAGCACAAGTCATTCATCCTAAGGGAGCTGCAATTTTAATGTTTAGATGATACAAAAAAAGAACATGTCTATAGGCCTTGAAATAAAAGTAAAAGCTGCAAAAAGCTTCAAAGGGCTAAAGTACAGATTTATAAACTTGCTTTTAAATATGTAACTTTGTGCACAGTGAGTCTTTTCAGATCACTTTCATTTCTCACAGATTTAAATAAAGCTGACATACGAATGAATAGCAATCTGTAATATATTCCAGGAAAATTATCCGTTATTTGACTTTCTTTTCTATTTGTCAGATATTCTGAACAGCACTTTACATACTGTCGTGGGTTACTCCAGGAAAGCAGGGCTCCATCGTGCATGACTGTTACTTGGGAAGACAGACACCGTAACTCCAAATGTCCCCCGCTTCCTTCATCTTCCCCCAGCTTTATATGCTGAGCATGACATCATATGGTATGGAATATCCCTTTGGTCACTTGGGGTCAGCTGTCCCGGCTGTGTCCCCTCCCAGCTTCTTGTGCACCCCCAGCCTGTTCCGTGGTGGGGTGGGGTGAGAAGCAGAAAAGGCCTTGACTCTGTGTAAGCACTGCTCAGCAATGACAAAAACATCCCTCAATTATCAACACTGTTTTCAGCACAAGTCCAAAACATAGCTCCATACTAGCTACTATGAAGAAAATTAACTCTATCCCAGTGAAAACCAGCACACATACTTAAAAAAAAGCCAGGGTAGAGGGGAGAGAAGCAGCTTGCCGGCACCTGGTTTATCAGCCTCTCTCTCTCTGATCATAGCAGTCTAGCCTCTTCTGATCGCTGTCTGTTCATTACTTGCTTTCCTGCATGTGGCTAAACATTTGAAACTTGCATTTAAAATCTTCAGAAAGTTAAATCTGGGTATGTATATCCAGAAGAAGCCTCCAAGGTAGAATCTGGAGTGTTTGCTGATGTGCTTACGTGACATAGATAGTATATGAGAATGCTGAGGCAATTCAGCGAAGGGTATAAAATAGCATGCATGCTGTTCAGGGAGCCTCTAGCCAGAGATTCACAGGCAGTTGTCTGGGATCAGTAGAAATTCTGAGCGTAGCTGTGAGACTTAAATCTTTTTCTCCCCACCTGTCCTTTTTGCAACCTTGCCCAGGACAATGGGGAGCCAGTCCTACCTGCTCAGCTTCCACAGTTCGTAGCCATCTCTAGATATCTAATGCCTCCTATCTCCTCTGAGCTGACTCCTTTAAAAAGCTGTTTTCTTTTTATATGTGTTAACTTATATTCGTGTGGGATGTATCAAGAGTTTTCACGTAGTATGTAAGGTCTCAAGTCTGATTTCCCCTTTGCTTAAGGAGGTTAAAACTTGCATTTCCCATGATGAACGTCTTACTACCAAGGTAAAGGCTACTTTGTTTTGGGATTGCTTCTAGTTGTCCTGTTACAGAAGTGGTATGTAGTAGGAGCAGTGAGTACCTAGGACAAGAAGTCAGATGTCTAAAGGTAGTTTCATGAGCAAATATTTAAGGCAAGTTTGAGCCTGTTAGGAAAAAAAAAAAAATACAAAAGCATTCAAGGTTATAACTGAAACATGCGGAAAAACAAACTACAGAAAAAGAGGAAAACATTTTGTCTTCACGGGAGAGAGGTGTATGTATGCTGTTTGATGTAGAGTGAGCATAATTTGCATAGCTGAATATGAATTTAAGAACTTGGGATTGGAAAGAATCTTCTGAAACATGTTGCCTGGTCCTCTTCTATCACAGGCAATTATTTCACATAACCTTTTCACAATCTACCACATTCCAGATTAAAAGTAGGCATTTTTTTCTACCTTGGGATGCTGTTTCTGCGCTTTGATTCTCTGATGGTTAGAAGCTTTCTAATCTCTAGGCTAAATTTATTCATGACCAGTTTATTTTGATTTTGTTCATGGCCATTTGTTTCTGTTCCAGTACTGACTTTTGGTTTGATTTTTCTCCCTTGAACAAATATTTTTATCTGGAGGCTTTTTTTTTTTACTTTTCTAAACAAGGAATTCATACAGGTTCCTTTTATTTGATAGTATGTCCCTTCCTAATTATTGTAATATACTTCTGTGCATCTCTTCCAATTCACTTTTGTACACAGGAATCCAGACAGGGCCTTGTCAGTGCTTTATGCAGTCCTATGAGTATTTTCTTAATCTCCTCTGGAAACGTACTGATTGGTGTATCCTACCTGTGATCATATTTGCCATTTTGGAAGTTTATCTGTATCAACATATATGTCTTTTTCTTTCTCTCCTTTTCAGTTTGCTGTAATTCTGGTTTATAGTGTAATTTCTTATTAGTCTCTAGCTGTGTAACCTTCACTGCATTGAATTTCATCCTACTTCTATTACTTTACTCCTCGACGTTTTCTCATTTTTTTTTTTATATGTGATATCCCAATCTACTTATGTGTTGACATTGTTTCCTTCTTTTTGTTCATTAGGAAATTCCATTGTATTCTTACCTTATTATAGTGAATATCATTATGAAAAGCTTGATTGTTCTAGTAACTTTCATTTTGATAATGGTACAACAGATTTTTTTTTTAAATTTTATCATTTAGTAAAATGTAACTGTGGGGAGTGGGCTTCCCCATACTTTGTATTTCAATAACATCATAATAAGCGTACATTTCTTAAGTCAATATTTGCTATGGTATTGTGAAAAGATATCGTTCATGATACAGGCCAGGAAGTATGTCATGAGCAGTTTGGTTTTTTAAATGTTTAGCTTTTATTATTGCCGATACATAACAGTACATATATGAAAAGCTATATTAGCAGTAACATTTTCTTTAATTAATTTTTCCATGAATGAATTCCTATTAGAAATTCATTCTTACTACATTGTATTATGTTGTGATGCACTTTGGTGAAATTAACTCGAAGAGCTGCTCTTTGCAATTTTAATATTCCACTGGGTTTTCCATTCTAGAAAACTCATTATTATACATGTACAAAGCTGAAAAGAAACAAGAGAGAGGCATATTGTGTGAATAACAGTCAGGGAAAAGAGACAGCTGGCATGATAATTTTCTAATAAAGCTTAGAAAAGGCTGCTGTGTCTTGAAAAAATGAAAGAGTTTTAATTTGAGTATTCCTTTTGTTTGGGTTTGCTTTGTACTAAAAAGTTCTGAATCCTGTTCACACCTTTTATGAATATTAACTGAAAAACAAATATATCTTGTCAAGTCTTTCTACTTGGTAGGTGCAAAAGAGTCAGTGGTGTGTATCCAGAGGGGGATGGTATTTCTTGTTCTTCTTATCTGCTCTTGTTCTCCTCCAACCAGACTGTACAGTTTGGATCTTGATAAATAGAGATCTTCTGAAACATAGACAACTTACTAACACATGGAGCCTTTAACTATCTATGTGCCAAACTGCAGCCTTTAATAAATGTTTGTAAATTTCTCAATTCCTGTCACGTTTAAGAGCATGGCCTTTGGAGGCTATGCGTAAAAGCTTACTATCAGGAGGCTGTAGCACTGATCTTTGCTTTAGGAAGATACTAGACAGCAGTCATAGGAATTAAACATTTCACCTGTGACCTTCAAAGTCACACAAATCTAGTTACTTGTAAGTAAAACTTTAATTAATTTTTTTCCCATATATATGACACTTTTAAGACCAGGTGTTACCTTCTTACATGCTTTAAACCAGATTTAAAAAAAAATATAGAAGTATTTACATTTAATTACAAAACTCAAACACACAGCTTAGAGAGGCAAATTAAGGTGAAATTTTAAATTAATATGAGGGAGAAAAGTTAATCCATTAAAGTGAAATCTGAAACACCGAATTCTGTGCTCACTGCTGCCTTTCAGCAGTGGATTGCCAAGACATTAGGTAGTATTCACTAAACTGCATTTCTGGCTGGTCTTGCATTTTGTAAAGCTTTTAGAAATGTAAGGAATACAGTTTTTAACACACTTCTATAACAGTGTTTTTAAAAGGTATTAGTCCAATAAAATATTTTTTTCTGTTATTTCTTGGCTTGATATACTGTTCTAATGTGTTGCCCTGATATTAGATTGTCCTAACTCTTCTTTATTTTCATCCATTCATCCTTTTTATACAATATAATGTTATTGACATTAATGAAGTTACTGCTAATTTATGCCACAGTGAGAGAGAAAGGAATCAGGCTCGTTATATCTGGTATCACAGTTCATGAGAGAATCAGTTAATTGCATTCCATTAGTAATTAATGTAGAGGAATATGAAATACTAATGTTTTGTAAACTGCACATTTAATAACCCTTATTCTCAGTAACCATAGGGCTGTAGGTGGAGACCTTTATTTCTGTGACCTATAGATGGAACTTTTGCTGCTGTTAAATGAAAAACACACTAACAGGGTTTTTGAATTACCACAGTACATAGTCATGGAATATGTGGCATTGATACCAAACTCCAGATATTTATCTGACAGTTTAATGATTAAAATGAATTATTAATTGTTCTCTTTTTTCCTCTTTCATTAAAACATAGGTAGGTTGGGGTTTGTTAATTTTTTTATTTTATTTTTTGTCAGGTTTTTTCAGTACTTGAAACATTTTAACTCATTTTTCTGTTCAACCTCCTCACACGAGCTGTATACATCACAGTGGGTTGCTGTCGCTGGGTTCAAGTTCCCAGAACCCTGTGTAGGCCCAGGGTTGTTTCAGCAGATTCAGTGCTACAGAACAGGGGGATATAGCAAAAGGGTCAATTATAACTACACGCCTGCTCCACTGGAGGCAGAGATTGAGTGACCCAGCAGGAAGAAATCCTAATGATAAAGTCAAGAGAGTTCAAGTTAAGAAATCTTTCAATTTAAATCAAACAGTATGGGCTCTGTTCTGCTAGGAGTGGGTTGGAAGCTCGCTGCGTAGAGCTAGAGCCAGAAAACACAGGTACATGAGGTAAACACTGGTACTATTTTTCTACTTCTTGGTCTGTGGGACTAACACATACAGCTTCCCCATGTAGACAAAGAACTTTTCTTTACATTTAAAAATGCTATTCACGTATCTTTTAAATTTGTTTAGATACATCTATTCCTTCATTTCATTCTGTCTGCTGGCGCAAAGATTTTAACTGGGCTGTGATGATACCAGGTTTTATGACATTGTGGAACATGAGCTTTATTTGCAAGAACATACGGAGTTTGAACACAAGTCTGGTAATGGGGTGGCTTTGCTATTTAGAAGGCCGTGTCTGGGGGACTGTCTTTGTATTTGAGAGTTTTGTTTTTGCATACTCATTGTT
Organism: Gymnogyps californianus; assembly: GCF_018139145.2. Lineage (NCBI taxonomy): Eukaryota > Metazoa > Chordata > Aves > Accipitriformes > Cathartidae > Gymnogyps > Gymnogyps californianus. The sequence continues at coordinate 28,340,019 of NC_059478.1, read as the reverse complement.
TCAGTAAACTTCATCTGAGAACATACTTTGTGGCTGTTTTTGAATAGGTATGCTTCCAAACCTCCCATGAATTTGACGTTGACATGTCTCTGTCAGCCCTAGGGCCATTCCATATCCATTTATTTCTCAGTCTTTCATTCTCAGCAGTTTCTTCATTGCTGCACAGAACAAATCCCCAGACATTTAGTGTACATTGAAAACTGATTCACTCCTTAATAGATGATACAATTTTAAGATACAGTGTATACAGTATATCTGTGAAATGGAAAGTGTTTTGCAAAATCAGTAAGCATTTAAATTTCAGTTGTTTCCTAGTGGTGACTATGTAGAGGTCCTTTGAATCTCAGAACGCATTAAAAAAAATCAGCAGCCTGTAGAAGGATCCAGTCCACTCAATCAAGACAAAACAAATTAACCCATTAGTCCTAGTTTCATTTCCTGGAGTGTGTGTTTGAGTAAAATACCATGTAACTGACGTTATCTCTGTGTCATCTCCCATTGATAAGTCTAATGAACCGCCTTACACAGGAAGGTTGAAAACACAGTGGGTATCAAAATGTCTGCTGTGATATCTAGTTCTGGAATCATTTTGGTTATTACAACTGTTTTCATGAGCTTGTAGTGGTGAGGGGTCATGGCTGTGACATGTTTGAAATATGGAGGACTCCTAGCTTCCCTCTTAGGGAATTCTCATCTGGGAAACATCTTTACGTAAAACAAGTATAAGCTCTTCTCCAGTGTCCCCTTTCAATGATGAGGCTGGGCCGAGAATGAAAAGTCACAGCTGAATATTGAATTGTGCTTGACACTTCACAGAAAGCACTTGTCGCTGTAGTAATAGTGTACCCAAATAGTGTAGCTGAAGTAATCCTCCCCACTTCATGGCTTCACTATTTATTGCTACCCTAAAATCAGGGCGTGAAGTGTGTATTTAAACAGTGTTCCTTTTTTTTTCCCCAACTAATTTTAGTCTTTGACTTTGAATGACAGTTTATTTGTAAATTAAGAATAAGTGTGAATAAGAAGGAATGGATAGCCCAGGTGATAGGTAACAGATACATAGTCTTCCGTTTGTAGCTTGCCAGTTCGAATTTGGCTCGGGTCTGTATTGACAGAAATTCATTATCATCTGATGGTTGTTTTGGAGTCTGTGTAAAAGGAACTGATGGTATTCACATTCAAAAAAACAACAACAAAAAACAAAACCTGTCACAATTACATTCTTTTTGGCAGCCTCTGTAAGCATGAAGATGAACTTCCCTCTGACATCTTAAAGCAGTCTTTCCAGATTAGGCTTCAGGCGAATTGGCAGGATGATGTGGAAATTTGCAGACACTGTCCAAGTTTTAGCTATCCTTTGTCTAATCAAAGGACCTTAAGCATGTAAATGATGAGAAACAGAAGTGGCTTCTATGTGGCTTCTATCTTGTGCTCTTTCAGGTGCCCAACGTGCAATTGCTGCCCTCTAATTACCAGAGAATACCAAGCATCCACAGCAGCTGAAAACAGATAATTTGGATGAGCCACCCTAGCTTTAAAAATATTCATCTGAGAGATTTGCCCTTGGGCAAATGTAAGTCTACCAGACAGACAGAAATATAATGGAGTCATTTTTGTCCCTTAGCCTTCTCTACAGTTTGGTAAAATTAACTGCCAAATGCCAACAAACTGCCAAAATCTTGTAGCAAAGGTAGAGACCAAATCTCTCAGCAAAGTGTGGTGATATTTAACTTAATTGGGAAAGTGCAGTATGTCAATACGAACTTTTCCCACCCCCCTATTCTGTCTCTTTCTGAGGCAGTCATATCATTTCATTTTAGCAATACAGAAACCTTCAACCACTAAAGGATGTGCCAGCCAAAAACCATCACTGCCAACAATTATATGCTAGATGTGTGTGGGCAATAACATATGCACTTAAAAGGACTGAAAAAGAAGGTATGCATGGTTCTTAGCATTTTATCTTGTCTTGAGTTTCAGTGTCTCCCTAAAATTAGAATTAATTTCAAACAGCAAAAAATCTCTGGGAACAGAACATGTAGGAGCCCTGTGATGAGCCAGATTTTCAGACCACAATTTTCTTGCTGTTACAAGGGAATGCATAAGCAGAACTATCTTCATTACTCCTTTAAATAATTAATGCTTTCAGTATATTTCAGGCATTGATTATCTGACCAGTTGTTAATGGACAGAGCTAGAGTGCCTTATGGTATTTTTCTTTTATTTGTGCCTGAAATCTCTAATAACCTGAGCATATGTTGATACACACGTAGGTACAAGAAGTAGGATTTTAGTGGTGACTGGAGTGTGACATGACTCATCTCCAACATATAAAAAATAGACAAGATGTATTATAAAGGCAGATTTAACGCAAAAAAAAAAAAATGGAGAAACAGTGTGCAGGATACTTTTATGCTTGTATAGGAACGAAAGTGAGGAGATTCAAAAGGTTATTGTCTTTGATCTACTGAGGCATATTCTATTGCATTTCTAAGAATATATTTCACCTGCAGTCCAGCATTAACTGGATTCACTATTGTCTGTTGGAAGTCAAATTCAGGCCAATTTATATTTTGGCCATTCAAGATCTAGTTAAAATGTATTTCTACTCTTCAATAGCTCTCACCTCAGCTTGCTTAGGTTCTTAGACAGAGTCGCCCTTTAAATTAATACTGAGGCCAGGATAGGAGGAATGAAATATCATAGGCCCAATTTTATTTTATACAAATAAACAAAATCTTATTATTCTTATTATGTACACCTATACACTTCTTAGTTTGGCTTTTGTGGATCAGATGGCTGTCTCATTCTTTGGAACTATTATATACTATACCCGTTGAAGGAGGTAGATGATTGGCTTGGAATTACTCACACAAAGAATGTAGATTTGTCCATGCATGCCTTGTCTTTCTGATCTGAGTACTGAAAAAGTCATTCTCCAGGCTGAACTTGGGTATACTATGTATCCACTAAAAACAAAGGATACTCTGTGGAGTACTGTGTACATTTTTTACCATCTGTTTTCATAAAAGGTGACTACCCTTGGCACAGGTGCAGAGAAGGTCAGGGAAGAAAAGAACAATCATACCAGAAGAGCTTTGTTTGTTTATCCCAGTAAAGTGAAGTCTGAGAAAGGGTAAAATTTACCCTATGAATATATTGTAGGATTGATGTTCAAGAGGGAAAGTTGGCATTAAACTAAAAACAAATGGGTAACACTGTCAATGAATGAATTTAGACTGGAAATTAGAAGAAGGTTTCTGAATACTGGAGGAGAGAGGTTTTGAAACAGCCTTCCAATAACAGGGGAAATAATTCTACCTCTTTTTTTTTTTGAGACAATTATGAAATGGTGTAGATAATGTGGTACCTTTAATCATTGGAAACTTGACTTAATGAGTCATGAAGACATATCTACTTAGAAGGCCTATAGGCCCAGAAAGGGAGAACAGCGACTGAATTCTAACTCCTGTCTTCTGGCTGAACACCTCAATCAACAGGTTGTTATTTTTTCTTGTATGGGTCTTTCACACCAGAATAAGAAGTGTCTTAGGAAAAATGTTTAAGATCTTGTCACAAGACAGGTTCCTGACAGCCTCAGTAGTTCTGTGGGCAGAAACAGCATTTGCTCTCTTGTTCTGGCTGTGCTTGGGTTCCCCAGCTGCAGAGCTCGCAGCTGCTTGGGAGCAGGTTTCCATCAGGAGCATCGTAGGTCCTGAGACCTGAGCATCTGCCATGCTGGAGTAGCTATTGACCGGTTATTTGTTGTTGAGTGCTAGGTGTAGACGTGGTGCTTCTGTCTGTGTCTTTCCTTCTCCCTCTACTATCGTAATCAAACAAATAGTGTGTTATTTTTACAGAACATCTATTTGCTTGGGTTTAGCTCTGGTTTGAATGCCAGAGTCATTTTTAGCTACACGCATAGCAAAGAATCCAAATTAATAATCAATTAATAATCAGCATTCAAATGCTATGTAATTATCTATCATGTTTAAAGGTTTAGCATGTGCTGTAGATGTTTTTACATTTTAAATGTGATATTCGTGTGTGTGTTTTTTTTTCTGCTTCCTCAAATTTTTTGGATACTGCTAGTATGTACAAAACAGATTTTACATCTTACATTTGCTTTTATTGTACAGTTGTGCCATATGTTTGCAAAAGTAAAGCCTACCTTTGGAAGTCATAGAAATATGGCAGAGATTAATAAACTTCATATATGGCTTACTATTGCAGCTGTAAATTAAAACCAAATTATATTCAGATTGTGTCTATATGTTACTGTTTGAAAGAAACATTTTGCCAAAGACTTTACAAATTATGCAATTTGTTCCGTTACTAGTAAAACTGCAGCTACAAATACATTCCTTGAGCATTTGACTTTTAAAACTAGTGTATTAAGAGGTTTGTTAGCATCATTCATGAGCAAGACTGAGCATCAGTCACATAACTGAGAGTTATTGATAGACACCTAAACCTGTAAATAAAATGTGCCTGCTGTTCTACTCTGCTGGCTTTGATTGGAGGCGCAGCATTTCCCCAAAAGATTGCATACTTGATTTTACACTGCTGGATCAGATGATTCAGTCACTTACAAGCTCACTAGTATTCCTGTGTGGCGAGCAAACAATAAATGTTTGAAAGTAGCTCTAGTAAAATGGCAAAGCTGTATCAATTTCATCATGGTATTCATCAGAAAACTAATGTTTACATGTGTCTCATTCTATGCAAAAGTCATTTTTAATGATGGAGTCTAATCAGTACATTATAGTTACCTCTTTATTACCTAGATCTTTATTATCAGGGTTGCATATGATGTTTAATAGGAAAATATAGTTCTTGTTTTCTCCTAACTTTACCTGAAGGTGTAAGACAGTCACCATTTTGTACTTACAAACAAGTGACCGCACTTTGCAGTTCTTACACGAATAATCCCAACGAAATCAATCAGAGACCACTGAGTAGGTGCAAGAACATCCATCTATCCAAATGTAAGTTAATGTAGGGTATACTGAATTTTGGTTGTTGACAATTGCAGTAAGTTTTCTCATAGTTTAAAAATTATTTGAACAAAACTTGAAACCTTTAATGAAATTTTCTCTTGAGGGAAGATTTAGTTTTTGGGCCCTTGCTTACTGGTCAACACAAGCCCTTCTGCTAGTACTGATAGTATGGAAACCCCCAGCTTTCTTGTCCCTGAAACATGATACTCTATCAGCTGAGTATTGCAAGTTTGCCCATGTACCAAGCCCTGTGAGAGGAGAGGGGCAGTGATGTTAGTTTGCAGGTGAGGCATGGACTCGTTAGTGGGTCTGTTGCCCTCATGGGACCTTGTTGAAGTGATACATCCCCAGCTGCAAATGGAGAACCCTGGGCCTTGCTCTGGCTCTGTGACTTTGTCTTTGCTGTCAAAGGTAAGCTGTTGTTTTGGCGCTAGCGCAGATGACTGAAGAATCAGCTTAGCCATCTGATTCATGTACTTGATTATATATTCTAGTTTTATAAAATCCTGTCATTCTTGTATTTGAGTATAGTTAGCTAAAAGTATTGAATTCATTTTGTCTTGTTTTATACTGACCACAAGGTCGTGGACGGCAAGACGTTAGCTAAGTTGATTCCTCCCAATCGTGGCCAAATGTTTTACAATTTTGTAGTTAAACAAATCTGAGTCAAGAGAAAGGGAAGATCACTCCCACACTTTCCTTCCTTGGGGACCCTTTAGTCCTTTGTCCTGCTGATTTCTATTTTGAAAATAAATTGGAAAAGTCTTTTAGAGGAAAGACTTCAGAATATAAAGCCTTTGGGACCTTCCAGTTTGAGAGAAAAGCGTAGCTTTATTTGCCTTTAAATAATAAAGTTTATTTTTTTCTGTTTAAGTATTTATAACAAGTGAGACTGGGGTTTACAGTATGTAGTGCAGAATTCCATTTTCCAGAACGTTCTATTACTTTTTAATTGCTTTATGATTTTAAAAAGTGATAATATAGAATGCTTAATCATTCAGATTAATGAAACAATATTTGTAGAATAGGCAACTGCTTTCTATGAAGGTTGGTTTATATGTTATGTATCTGACTAACAGCTGTGCATCTCATGGCTAGCTATCCTGCAAATTGAAGAGGAAAATAAAAACTGTATTAACTAAATGAAGAAATACACTATTCTTCCTCTGAATTTTCACAATGGAGTTTTCCTCCTTGTCTGTTAATGTTTGTGAACTCTTCAGTATCAAATAATTTTTTCATTGACTGTATTTTTTGTCTTAATCTGGCAGTCTCAAAGCACTTTATTAACTTTAATTAAATTTTTATGTTACCTTAAAAAGTGACTTTTGAAAAATGGTATTTGGGGAATACTGTAACCAAGAGGTCATTTCACAAGATTATTACTACTCTGAAGTACTGCCAAGATTTGGCTTTCAGTTCCTCTACCTTTGGTTGAAATGTAAGAGATGAAAAGAACCAATCTGAAATGTCAGAAATCAAAATAAGTTACTAGAACTAGCAGAGTTCAAAAATACAATCATATATTTGCAATCTCACAGAATGTCTTTATGATTCACTTTGTAAAGGAGTATTATACTGAGAAGCCCAAAACACTTAGTTGAATTAGAATTTTTCAGTGTCAGTACATGAAGTTGCTTTGCTGATAAACAGATGCATAAATCTGTCTTGTTTGCCCAGTGGGCATTCGTTGAATAAAAATAAGCCCCAAAATACTGGGAATAAAATAGGTGAATCCTGGGTGCAAGTGATTTCCTCACACAATTTTCCCTGGAAGAAAAAAAAATTCTGGAGAGAGGTTGCATAGGACAAACAACATTCTGGATGCAGAGTGCTTCATTACCCTCCCCCCCTCCCCCGGCTAGTCTCTTGTTCTGGCTTGGACTCTGTTTCCTGATCTGTGTATTGTTTCTCAGGTAGTGAAGTTGGAATCACAGTTATGGTTTCTCCATAAAGCCAGTGTCTGTGCAGCAAACACTAGTTCTGGATAATCAAAAAATATCACTTGTGACTTATCAGTATTTTAATGCAAAGGTGATCATTGATGAGATGTTCTTAGCATTCTTGGCTAGTAATTTCATTAAAGCTTACTCATTATACACATATCCCTCCTCCTGACTGGGCCCAAAAAATGTTTCTGTGTTTCTGTTGGCAGCTTAAGCCAAGCTCTGATCTACTATTGCACTGATGCTATGTGTGTGGGGTTAAGTTTTAAAACCATATGTGTATGATTAATGATACAAAGGAAACCAAATCAATGTTGGTGTGAGTGTTGATGTAACCTGCTGAATCACCTGATCCCCGCCTTGGACTCCAGAGCAAGTTCATAGTAATTACCTTTTTGAGCTAAGAAATAATAAATACTTTTCTTACCATTTTAATGGGGGCTTCAACTTTTTAAAGGTGGAATGCCCAGCTTTATAGCTCCCCCCCCCAATGAGAAGTGACATGTGCCAGGAGGCACTCAGTGTGGGGTTGCCCCTCAGTCTGATGATTGGTGTCTCTGTGTAGCTCCTTGTTCTTGCTGAACTCAGATTTTGGTGGAAGTCACAAGGTGGGAGCTGCTGACTCCCAGAGATGCTGCATCTACCTGCTCCTTGCCATGCTCTGCTGTTCAGGGTCTGCCCATATGCTGGCACAGGCGCGTGGGCCACAGGCTGCATATCCCCGATTTAAAACCTGATGTAGTTTTCATTAGTGCTTTTCAGACAGAATATCTTGAAGGTTTCTAGACCTCAGTCCTGAGGTCATGAATGAAATGGTTTTCTGAAAGTCTAGTCCTTATTTTGTCGATGTTTGTCCTTTATCAAAAAATACCACCTTGATTAGCATTCGGTTCAAAAGGGACCGGGGACTTGAAAGTAATGTGAACAGTGTGATTCAGACAGCACACTGTGAGTGCTGTGTGTGGAGGCTTTCACAGCGCCTGCCTGCAGTAGGGAGAAGAGCCTCGCTGCAGAGAGAACAGATGCATTTCAGAGTCGCCCGCCAAAGGGAGTATATTATGCTCCCTTTTTAAACTTTCCCAAACACACACCATCTGTTTCACACTAGATACTTACAGGGTTTGATCAAATTAGAAGTCATGCTGAAAGGGAAAACTAAGGTTAGCATGGACAGCTTTCTTAAAGCTGCAGAAGTCACGGCTCTGTTGCATTAAACCTTGAGTATTAACCTCTGCAAACTGGATGAAACATTGCAGCTTAGTGACATTGCCAATTGCATGTGTTCACTTATAGTCTCAATCAGAGTAATACTTGTAAAAGTAAAATTGAGAAAATTTCCTATAAAATGACAGCAGGAGAAAACAAGAATGGTGGACACTATAAGTGGCTGATAAAAATGAGGTAAAAGTACTGAAACAGATGTGGACTCGTTCAGAATAGCTACCATTAGATATGACTGACTGCAGAAACAACCTCTGAAAACACTAGAGTTCAAAAACCTTCTTCTGGCACAGAATGGTAGGACCTAGTCCCAAAATCTGCTCTAGGGAAGTCACCTAGCGATCGTATGACAGCGATATGAATGAAACGGAGACAAGCAGAGGAACTTCAATATATTGCGATTGAATAAGAATAGTTTTCATGGTCAGAAAGGAAGGGAAAGAGAAGGGATGGAGGCTTACAAATCTTTCGTAGGTTTAGCAAGGCAGCAGTCTTGCGCCTTTTTCAGTTCTGAGGCTCTGATTTGCAAAGGCATTTAGTTATTGCTTTGATCAGCATTACAAAATGTGGCTTGCATGGCTAAGGCAGTGAGACTCTAGGAAAAGTCATCACTTCTGAGTATAAAGCTTAGGCTCGTTTGGGTGTGTCTCTTTTTAATAGCTGTGCTTGAGTTTAGGTGTAAGATCTTAGAGCTAAGGGGCTTGAGCCAAATCCAAAGCGAGTTTCCTGCCTGTCCTTAACCCCTGCTCTGTGCTCCCTGGCAAGGGCTGGATGCCAACACATAAACTGTGTGGGCAAACAGAAAGTTGTACCTCAGCTGCAATTTTTAGACACAAGCTGCTGTGATGCCATAGACAGTGGATAAACCTGGCAGGCATTGCGAAGCTGGGAGGAACCCTGCTCAGCAGTCCTAAAAACCTAGGCCTCAATGGCTTGTAGTGAAAAGGATGTGGTACGAGTCATCTCCTTTTCCTGAGGCAAAACAGTATGAAACCTGAGATATAATAGAAGAAAACATTATCAAAAAACTTTGTTTTTGCTGTGTTAAAATTGTTGTGGTTAAATCTGAGGCATAATCACAAAGAACATATGTCACAAATTATCTTGTTTGGAAGTGTTGTTTGGTTTATTTGAGACAATTCTAAAATAGAACTATAGGCATATAAAACACGTCTAAAATAATGCCAAAACACCGTGGAAAAGGCTGTGTTGAAGACATTTCCAAGCCATCTAACAGCAGGAGGTAGAGGAATTTTTTCTTTTTTGAGCATCCAAGATCCAGTTATCTCAAAAATGTTTATCTTGCATCAAAATAAAGTCTCTTCTTGTGTGATGGTCCTACAGTTAACTGACAGATGTGGATATTTATTTAAACCAAACCTCCAAACTCTGTAAAGCTCATTCATAACTTCTTATTGCAACCATTCATCTAATGCTTATTTTAGTAAAAAATTCCCTAGTTTAAGATATGCTTTTAAATCATAAATGTTTATATTGGCCCCCTTGGGCATAAGTTGGGACACACCTGGTAGGGCAAATTTGGAATAATATTTTGGTGTTACTCTATTAGAATATTGCTTGCTTCTTTCTCTTTCCCCTGAAAATAGACAGGCACAAGACATCTTGCAAGTTTTTTTTAATTACATATATAGAACTTTTTGACATAAAATAGGCAGATACAAAGGAGATTGATCTTCTGTTCACTACACTTTTGAAACCAGGAGGCATTGCAATTTTTCGTGCAACATCTCGATTACATTCCTTTAGAAGTTTGCATTTTTCTAAAAATTAATTTGCTTTTTAAAGATCATTTCACAAGCCTACACTGACATTCCACATAAGCTGAATGTGATACTGCAAAACCAGATCTATACTATAAAGTCTCTACAATATCTGCTCATAGGACTTTGAAAGCAGAGCTGCTGGGGTTGTTCCTGGCCTATGGGCTAAGGGAATTTAGACTAGCAATGTTGCCAGGATATTCTTTGCTGATTAGAAATTAATTTCAGATCCTCACTCCCATGATAAATTTTGTACACTTTCACATAGGTATGTTCTAGAATATATAAATACTATAGTGACATGATGGAAAAAGGGATTGGTGAAAGAACTGCACACATCTGTCAAATTTTTATCTTTACCTTGAGTTATTTTTGAATTAACCTTTCTTTTAATCTACAAGCTTCTTGCTTGAGGCAAAACAGTCTTTACTTCACAAAACCATCTGCCTGGTTTCAAGACTTTCATATCAGTGGACAGACCTAGAATAAGGCACCATGTAGCGATAGGCGGTTTGACAGGAGGTTTGACAAATTGGAGATAAATTACATGAACATAAAGAACATACCATTGAGTGCTGAGTGATATACTAGTTATATATTTGTGCTTTATAAATGAGAGACAGCTAAGATGGAAGGCAAAGTCGCCAGTCACACTAGTTGGGAGATGCATTGAGAACATTGCATACTTCATCATACATTCTGGAAGTTTGCGTTTAAAGCTTTAAGAAAAAAAATAAAGGCTTTTATCAGGCTAAAACTTTGTCTTGAACTTTTGTATACATCAGACAAAAGAAACGAATGGAGTGTAAAGTAGGTTCTCTATCAGACAGCGGTATCTGCATAATAAATCAAGTCTAGTCCCATTGTTGATATTGTTACCACTTTCTTTTAATACTATTAAAACCAAAATCAGCTAGCTTGTGCAGCAGTAAAATCTGACCTTAAATCTAGTGCAGAATATGTCAATTGTTCTTAACTTTTTTGTCTGTCTTAGGAGCGAGTGTGTGGTCTAGAATCCATTTCTGAAGGGTAGGGAAGAAAATATGTTGTTTGCAATGTTTATGGATTGTTGTCAGAGCTAAATAGGAGACAACCCCCCCTATTCTTCCTCCAGAACAAGTGCAGCATTAGTGGGGTCAAACACAGCAGGTCAGGGTGAGCTGTTATGGTACCACTGGTGAATTCAGTAGGACATTAGAAGTAGCTGGTACTAGACAGGAAGCGTCTGAACCGAAAAATGTTAAAATAAAGGCTGCAATACAAATGTAAACAGAGCATATCTATAATATTCACATCATCCATCCTTTGTAGCTGGGCAAGTCTTTTGTGATATTTGTACAGCACCTTGCACAGTGAGGCCTTAGTCTGTAACAGGAGCTTCTAAGCGCACACATAAATAACAGGAAGCATTTCTGTTCCTCACTGAGCAAATTTAACTAAGAATGCTTTCTTCAGAAATGCAATATTGAGCGAACAGACCATGAAAACTGTCACAGGGCTTTTTTCTATAATCTGTCAGGTTTTATGTGCTGTTCCTATAGTACTGGGTTTAGTTGTAACGTCTCACAGGGGCACTTTTCAAAGATACACCCTGTTTTTATTTGCAATTAGAGCTGTTATCACTCTCCTTAAATAATGCATTTCATAATTTAAAGCAGACAGGGAAATCTACACAAACATGAACTTAAGCATATCTCTACAACAGTCCTGCAAGGAAATTTAAAATGATGATATTGTTATTGCTTTCATTGCTAAATCAATGTACCAAATACAGTAATCAAATTTTAGACAGGGGTTACCAAAAGAGTTTTCACTGAAAATTGCTGGCAGTGTTTGACATTATGGGTTTGTTTATAACCTACCAAGCAGTTGGCAAAACATTACAAATACACCTATTTTTGCAATGCCTTCCAAATAGAATGTTTTTACCAGATCTGTAAATTTTGCAAGCCACTCCTATTAATTTAGGAAAAAAGATAGTGGTGGAGTAAAATGGAAAGAGAATGAAGACTCCTAAGTATAGCTGCAGTCAACATGGTATACAGGTCCTTATCCAAAGGTCACTAGGGACAAGGAGTGTTCTTTCACTGTTTTCACAGAGATTTGGATTTTTTCCACTGAGAAAAGTTAGAAACTCTTTGTTTAGAAATGGTGCAAGGTCCTACAAAGGATAAAAGGAGAAAAGCATGAGCTGGGATCCTACCTGTCTCCTGGGCACAACAAGGACCTTTAACAAAACACTGTGTTCAAATGCCAAAGACTTTTGAGAAAGTGAAAATCTGGATGTAAAGAGTTTGAAGTGCTTCTTACCTTTCTTGATGGCAATTGCAGGTATAACCTTCTTTTAGAGGGGAGAGAATACAAACAGTGGCATTATTAAAATATGAATAAAATATCAGAGGCTAGACTCTTCATCTGTTCACAAGTGTCTCATCTTTGTTAAAAAGAATTTACATTCTATTTAAATACATATTTTATAATATATTGAGTCGGGGTCTAATTTTGTAATGCTTACCTGAACCTCGTTTCCACACTCAATGTTTAGTAATGTTAAGTAGCTATTTTCGTTTTTCACTTGAAGCAATATTCAATGCTTGGCATGGAACTTGCTTCTAAGGTTCTATGAAATATATTGAACTGATCAGGATTCCCTTAAGGCAACATTTCAAATACTGTTTTGAAAAACATTCATAACAGCAGACGGACCACACATATTTCAGTTCACATAACTTACTGGTTTCCTTCCTTAGTGATTGCCCCTTGGATCTTACAGCTTCAGTGCAAAATCCTCAGGCGCTCTAACAGAGGTCACTGTCAGTGCTTTCCATAGACTTCAGTTGAATTAGGTTAAGCTACATTTACCTATTTTGCAAACAAATTATATACTGCTCAGTGCATATTTATCTGATATTTCTTGTACTTACATAAATGGATCAATTAATAGAATAAGAACTCCCAGAATTCCTCTTCCTGAAGAAAATGTATCCTGACTTGCTGAAACATATTCTCGCCTTCTCAACAACCAAAGCAGTTTAATTAGGCAAATGAGCATAACTGCCTACAAGAGTGAAAAGAAAGGACTTGAAACAGAATTTGGGCAAACTGATGATTTTAGTAACTGCTAAGTAATAGGGATGTGGAAAAGGAGCTTAGGATTCAATTCCATATGTGACAGAAAAATTTGTACTTGATTATCATACGCAAATATTGCATTGCTAACAAACCTAGATTGCAGTATATGGGAGTTGTAAACACCTGTCTGGTAGTTAAGCTTTTTTTAAGTTACTTCCCTTTCATTCTTTTAAAGTTAATATGATCATAGTGTTCTTATGTGCTCTGGCAATAGCATTCCCATACAGATCTGCATTTTGCTGCTGTGCATCATACACAGGAATCAGTCTATTTCCATTGCCCTTCAACCTGTCACGGTGTTGTTAACTGCTGTGGCCTCTCATTAGGCAAACCTGGCATCTGCTGGCCCCAGATGCCAATCTCTGGGAAGAATTTTTCTTATGGTAACATATGGACTTCAGCATCCCTGTCTGCTTTACTTCCTCCTTTCTGTGTCTGTCTCTACTTCTTCACAAGAAGCTGATGCAGTATTAGTGTTATTTTCCCAGTGACTTCTTGTCCCGTTACTTTCTTTTTATATGTACCAGACCACACTTTCTTTATATTGCTATTTATGAATGTACGGAGAGTTCTTTAGTAGTTGGAAATGTTCTAGCAAAAATGACAGGACCTTCATACTAAACCACACCTAGTACAACATGTTACTCCTCTCTTACAGCATTCTGGGATATTGAATATGGCATAATAGAACGCTCTCTATTCTTTGTCGTGGCACTGTGTCAGTTTATGCTGAATGTTATCTAAATGTGAATGTAACCTAAAGAAAGCAGACACCAGCGGCAACTGAGAATAGCTAGGCGGTCTTACAGGCAATGCATAACAAAAGGAATCGATGTAAAAGTTGCCCCACTGATCTGAGTATCAAACAATAATAGTCCAACTAATATGCTGCTATGTTAGTGGAGTCATAATAGAAGAATATGGGACATGTGCGAAAGGTATCATTGATTTATACTGAAGGGATGTTAGAGAGTAATTTTTCTAGAATAATTTGTTTTATGGAAAGTTTTGCTGAGTTCAGACTAATTCCTTTGTAACTGCCATCATTACCACTACAGCGCTGTATTTCAACATCTCTCAGTTTTGTTACGGCTGTGAACCTTTCATAGTTTCTTTGTCCTTAGGATGTCAGACATGAAAGGGAGGCAGTGTCATGCTGTTCATGAATTCTAGGTGCCTTGATCCTTGATCACTTTGTTAAATCATTAGAGGGAGGTCCCTCTGGGAATTATCAAAAGTCTCTGAAGAGTCACTTATGAAAATGAATGTACCTCTCACATAACATATATCACTTCCAATCCTGTCTAGAGTCAGGCTTCTCTCTGAAATGTTTCCGAATGTTAATCAGTAATCAGGGCACAGATTGGCACATGCTGCTGGGCTTTGAAACTATTCCTATCATATGATTTGTCACATCCTTAGTGATACTTTGCATGATTTTCATACATATCCTATTAGGCTTTCTTGCTTAAGGACTTTAGATTTCAGCAAAATACTTGACAGCACCCAACTGTTGGACATTCTTGAGAGTTTCACATTAGTGAAGTACAAGGTGCCACTTGACAGCTCCAATTGACTAGAGGATTGAGAAGTGGGTTATACTACTTACTCATCTCTGTTGTAATATTACTGCTGGGTAGCTTTTCCACATGTCGGTGCATATCTGTATTTCCCATACTGGGTGCTGTTAGATTGCACCCCAGCTATTCTTTCCATTTGCTTGACAAGAGACATCCCAATGTCCTATGCTGTGTAGAGTTCAGCACAGCTGCTGCCCTGGAGTGGGCAACTAGTTTTATTATGACATAGTGAATTTTCTTCTCTGAATGGAAGGATGTAAATCACAAGAATGGCTTATTGTTAGACCTGGTTGATGTTTCTTGATGAAGTGATTTTTTTTCTCGCAAAAGAGGAGGATTTTTTAAATGAACATTTTCATGTATATAAAAGAACCTACCGCCTTTTTCAAGAAAAGTTATTAAATTTTAATTAATATTTTGAGAGCCTTATAAATTTTGATTGCTCATTGTCTGTAAAAATAAATTTATAATGCTTTCATTTTAAGTATACTTTGCAAGGAATGATGGGTATATTTTAAAGTGATTAAGAAAAAATTTAAATACCTTTAAAATTAGAAAAATAATTTCCTCTGGTCTAGTTGTAGTCATTCATCTTGGGCAGATTCTGTGCAGGTTTTTTTGTTGTGTTTATTCCAATGAGAAGTCCAGTATTTCTGTAGGTTTAGTTCCTGAATGATATTCTGGGAATGAGAAAAGGAGTCCTACAGTAACCAGAGAATCTAATAGGTAGTGACTGGGGAGAATCTTTCCTCTGCCCACTGGGTACAGTGAAAGAAGAGAGGGAATCTACTGAAAACTCATCTGAATGTAATTCTGTAATTAAGACTAGTTTTTTTAATCATGATACAAGAAGCAGAGTGGGATGGGATGATAAAATACAAAATTTTCCTTTAATGATTCTAAATATTATTCTTCTACCTCACCTCTTCCTTAGAGAGATCAGGAGTTGCTTGGGATTCTTAAGATCATAAATAGAAATCCAGGTAAGGAAAGTGAAGTGGAAAAAAATACAGCATGAGTATAAAAATTTGATGGGGTAGGTTTTTTTTTTCCTCCTGCAAAACTTATTACAGTATATGTTAGCAGTACAAAACAGGAGACTGGAATCCAGATTACACATTTATTTAAGAAATAGGTTCCAATTCAAATACAAATAAGTAAAAAACCCCACCCCTTTCTTGTGGGCCTAGTTATATGTTCAAAAAATAAAGTTTCAGCAGTGTTTTTTGAAATTTCAATTTAAAAGCATTTCCACATTTGTTTTAGACTTTTATACCCATCTTTAATAACACAGAAGTGAAGGAACAGTTGAGACTACCAGCTGTAGATTAGCGTTTGTGATGATTCTAACATAACTGAGAAATCAAATTAGTTTTTAGCAAAGTCTAAATTTTAGCAGTTTTTCACTATATTTACAGCAATTATTTACTCTCACTTGCTGTGTATATATATGCATGGGGTTTCAAAATATTTCTAGCAACAGAGACTGAACTTTTTATTATTAATATAACTGATTGCCTGAAGTGAATTACAAATTTACTAAGTGGTTGGGAAAATGTTAAATGTTGATTAGATAGTGTTTGATTGTTTATAGGGTCAGGGTAAAATAAAAAAAAAAATGAGTAAAAACACCTATATCTTGTGGAAAAATTATTTTGAATGAATTACTGGATCTGTTCTATCATCTATAATGTGTCACTCATACCCACTGTCAAAACACCCCGAGAATTTCTTAAAATATTTTAAATCAATTTATAGCTAAATCTGCATTTACTGGCCACTAAACTGATCCGATCTAGTATATTCTACATTATTCTGCTCCTTTTGCCCCTTTGGTAGGAAAACCCTCTGATAGGTTCCTCTCTGGTCAACCCCTTGGAGGAATGTGAATGAATATTATAGAAAGAGAAAACATAGAAACATCTGCAGTGGGGTTAGTTGAGCTCTTATTGAGGAGCATAGTCACTTCATTTTTGTGCCAGGCTAGCCAGAAGCTGAAAAGGGAATGTGTGGTACCATTTCCTATCACAGTCAGATAAGGAGATTGCCTTCCACAGTTGGATAAGAGGCATTTACTGAAGAAATTATTCTGTAAGGAAATAACTAATGGGAAACAGACCTGCAGTGGACATAAGAAATATCTAAAGATGCTCTTGGGAGGAACTTTCAGCTATGCAATGCTAGCAGATACAATTATAGGGGATTGTGAAACCACATCTGCCAACTGAAATAACTGGCAGTGAACAAAAGATGATGAGTGAAAGAAAATAACCATTGGCATGGTTGTGAAATGCATTATCTAGTCATTTCCAGCATCTGTAACAGCAAGAGCATTCCTATTTTATTTGTGGAAGCACATGCGAGGTTCAAATCTGATGGTACAGCAGTAAATGAATTTGTAATGTTCAGTATTATAACTTTATAATATTGTAAGACATCTGAAAAAAAAATATATCAGGTATGTCTTTGTATTGTCTAGAGTCACAAAGAAAGAAGATTTGTGTACTCTGGAACAGGTTTTCATTTCTCTTTCATTCCCTGGAGTATATATTGAAGAATGATGACTGGTGCGTAATTTTGTGTCACTGGCTAAATCTGACCTGACCCTGTCAAACCGCCAGGGTCACTTTCTCTACTTGAAGAACCAGCTTCCTCACAAAAACAAAAACCCCAACAAACCAAAAACCTTCCAATAAGACCTTACCTGTGAGCACACTGGTTTTCTTTCTGTCATGAATGACACACTGTAGCCTGAGATGAACAAGAGTGCTGGTAATACAGGTCTTCTAGAAATATGTATGGACAGCTAGACTAGCCAGAGGTGTGAAAGACGGGGAAATCAACTTAATTTGCTTGTAAACACAGTGACCTCCATAGGCAGCTGTATTGGAGCAGCACACTTATAACAAAAAAGAACTGAGGAAGACCAAATCAGTTCATCGATCAGCCAGTATCTCCAAGAATGGGACCACTTCTCTGAGTATTCTACCTGCAAATGAGTCTGTCTTATGCTAACTACTTGCCACCAGCAGGCCAGGTAAGTCAGGATTTAAACATGATTTATGACATCAGAAGCAAGTATGTGCTCGGAAAAACAGGTTCTCTGCCAGGCTAGAGCTTAATCTCATAAGCGTGTCTGTCTTTCACAGAGCAGTGAAACACATGAGCAAGCTTTCCTAAATTACAGACTAATCTACTTTCCAGTGACTCTAAAATTTATTACTGAAAGTACAAATAGCTGTCAGCTCTGAACTAATTAAAATGTTAGGATTAACCTAAGGTGTGCTGTTGCCCAAGCTTTCAGCAAATGAGAAAGGCACAGAAGAAATAAAATGGACATTTAACTAGTACTGACCTGGAATGGAGTTCTCAATTTAAGTAAAATATCTGATGACTTTACATGACACACTTAACTTCTGAAAGCTTCTAACTGTTGCATAAGAAATCCATTCCTTCACTATAAGTTAGTGTACCATGTTACTTAAGTAATGATGTTCTTAGCAGGTGGAGTGGGGATCTGATTCTTCTGATTTATAAAAGCAAATGTAATTTATAATATGCTATTTTTTACCAGCTGCTGTAGGTGAGGATTGCTTCACCCCTACCCGATAGATATGGAGTAGTTATTTAATCTAATGGACTCTATATATGTGTATATATAAAAATATAACTACACATCAATCTATAAAAAGGGAACATTATTAAGGTGGCATAATCACCTCCATGTAAACAGTCAGGGTTAAGGATGTTGGACAATGTTGATTTGGTTGCCCTGTTGTGTACAGGCATAATACCAGACTTTTGATTTGTATATGGCTCATGAGCAGATCAGAAGCACTTTCATTTGACTAGCAGCACGGCACTTCTGAGGCAGGGATTGTGGGGTATCTGAATACCCATCTCTGAGACAAAGGTATGCAGGAGCTGAAATTGCTAAGCCGTTCTGGTATCCAGCTGCAAATCCAGTTCTGCTGTTTCACAGTGGAGTGAACAGGGCATTAGAGACAATCTCCTATCTTTAAACTGTTTCTTGGCCAGTTGGTCTGTTTCCCATATTGTTTCTTTCCTTTAATTCCTTAGGTCTAGCTCTTGTCGTCTTCCTTCAAAAGGCTTCCTCCTCCACAGTGCTTCATCACTGGGAAGAGAGAAATCAGGAGCATGGGAGGAAAAGCCTTCTGGCTTATTTTCCAGATCAGCAACTGAATCTAAGAGGAAAACATAATGACTCTGCCGCAAATCAGAACATGAATCTTTGGGGAGATTAGTTGAGGTTTTAACAAACTTGTACAGACGTGAGCAAATTGTGATTTTATGAGAGTTTGTAATCTGGCCAGAATTCATACAGCAGTCAAATTAGCATCTCAGAGTCCGAACATTCATTGTGGGAAGTTTTGGCTTAAATTGTTAACTTCATCATAATTTCAACAACTGAAAACCTCTCTGAGTGGGTAAAGAATCAAGAAACTTGAAAAGAAGGTGCTGTCAATCATACCTTTAATTCAGCTAGTTTTGCAGCTAGGTAGAAACTAGCATGATACCTTTCAAATCAATTATTTTCTTCTGTTTGATGGTTCATTCTATTGCCTGTTCAGTGCTTTTACCCCTGCAATATGTAGCTATAACAGTTTGCTTATACTAAAACAAGATTTTGATATTTTAATCTTGAAAAGATAAAATGTTTGTTCTCTATTTCTGCCTTGAAGTCGTCATGCTTCATTGATAACGTAATTCATTTCTATGGAGAGTAAAGAGTAAAACAATGGTTTTAAATGAAAACGAAAGCAGAGGAACAAACAACATTCCTAAAAACAAAGGGCTTCCAAAAATCATATGCAAGAAAATAAAAAGATTGGGGTTTTATATAAACAAGCATTCTAACTAAAATGCTTCTGAAACTTTCCCATTAAGTGTGAGTCTTTAAATTTCATGTACTAACTGATATGCCTGGATGCATGTGGCAAAAACTAATTGGATAATAACTTATTAGCATCTGCAATGTGTTTGGGAAAACTGGCAGTCATTCGTTGTTGGTCTGAGGGGCACTGTAAAACAAAGTAGAAGTTCTACATTTTGTCTAGAAAGATGGGCAATTGAACTTCACTTTAAACTATTGTATTATTACCACAATGGAACTATCAGTCAGCCAGACAGACATATTAACCAAGCAAGCCATAAATTCCACAAGATCTTGCAATTGTACTTTTCAGCTTTTTACTTCTTGTACCTTTCTCAAAAGTTATTGCTCTTCCACTGGCATCTTCCCACGTATATAAAGGTTCTGTCAGCTTTGACCTTCAAAGTGGACTTTTTCCAGGTGCTTTCTATCACTTTCTGAAGTTACTGTGCATATCATATGCACAGTGCACCCATCATCAATTAAACTTGCGTCACTATGCACTGTTCCCCATCTACTGCCTGGTGTCATCCTGGCACTGAAGGTTTCAAAAAATATACATTCGACTTCCACTGACCTGAATTTCAAATCCATATTTAGAAAAAGTCCTGGTACAAATTAGCCATTGTGATAGTTGGCATTTCTGTGACATGAAGGATTTTTGTCACCATTAGCCACTCTTACTGCTCTGCTTTCTAGAAGTGGTGGGCCTGTTGACCGGATAGACTGCATGGCCAAGTAGGGAAACAGCTTGTGCTTACTGCTTCATAGTATTACCAGATATACACCTGCTGTCAAAGCTTCTGTGGACTCTGTTACAGGGCTGATGAAGGAAGGTTCTTGCAGGCCTTCAGTATATGTGAAACAACTGGTTTCCTGTACCATGTTACATGACTATGTCTTCTAAGGAGCTTCCTGTAAGGGTGAAATAGGATATATTAATATTAAAGCAGGAAAACGTACCACACCATTATTGCCAGTCCTGGTGTGCACAGGTTGTGAGTCAGCCCATCAAAAAAATCGCAGTATTGGCTGAAAAATCATGAGACTGAAATACTAATAATTCAATGATGAAAAAGGCTTGATGCTAGGGGGAAAGTGGGAATATGGAGAGCCCCCAAAGGAAGTTACAACTTCCAGAAAGACAAGCCTGTCCACAGGGTGCCATCACCACTGTGCCTTCCCACCAGCTCCCAACCACCAAAGTTCTTCCTTGATTTTGGGTCTCTTCTCAAAATCCCATTAGCTCCCTTTCTTACTTCCTTACTCTCTGAAAAGTGAGGGGAGTTGGTAACTTAAATTCAGCTAAAGTTACAGGCTTAATACCTAACTTAGTGCCCCTGGAGCGTGTTATCCTTTCATTGTAACCTTGCATATGAGAAGCCATGCTGAATTTGGCTACTAAATACCTCTGTTTCCACCCCAAAATTACTGTGCTGCTGTTGTCCTTCCTTCTGCACTGCTGCTATGCAGTAGTTTAGTGTTTAGTGCGCTTTCCCTGAGCATGGGAGGCCTGGCTTCAGTTCCCAGTTTTATCCGAAAGGATTCAAAATCTCATTCCTGGATGAGGTCTCCGATCTAGAGGTTATTTTGGAAGAGAAGGGAGAATAATCTTCTCACCTATCAGAGCTGCTCACTTTTTTTGCCGCAAAGTGAGAGTGAATGCATGCCTGACTGTAACCTTGTCGCTCTGTGTTGCCACAGAGCAGTAGAATGGCCTAGTTTCCAATGATTTTGTTCAGATTTAATGACGTTTCAGTGTAGAATGCAAAACAGTCTTTGGGAGCACGTAGTGGGATACAGACCCCCATCGTAGGTGAGTTCTGTCCCAAGGACTAGTGCTGGGAAACTTTCTTTCCCTTTTCTTTCCTCCCCCTTCTTGCAACCAAATCAACAGAAAGAACTGAAAGAGTCTCTTCTTGCTGTTACATTACCCTATAGCCTAAGTGGCTAATGTACTTTGAGGTGTGGGTTGAGGTCTCGGACAGGTGGGATTTGGAAGCAAGTCTTGCACGTCATAAGTGTGAATGCTGTAGCTGTGGTGCCTTTCCTTTTGATGAATTTTGTGAGAGAAGATTTATTTGGAGATCACAGGAAAGACTGCCAGCAAAGGAGGCTGATGCTGTGCAACTCGGAGCTTGGAGCCCGGCTCCTGGGCTTGGGCCTCTCCCCTTCCTTCTGTGTTCAGTGTTGACAATGTGTTTCACGCCGGGTGCTGGCTAGTTGTGATGCTGTTCTTGAGCACCTCAAGCCTCAGATAACGTCTTCCTTCTAGGTTTTGCTGTGGAACTGTAACACCTACTGCTTTTTTGTTTTAGTTCCATATTTAAAATAGAAAGTTTGCTGCTGAAGAGAAAGTCTTGTGCAGCTGTGTTCTGCTACCCAGACACTTGTTTGAGCCTTTCTGTAGTAGAGTGTAAATTTGGAACACACATGCATAAGCAATAATGCATTAGTAATTGCTTAATAACTTATTAGAGTCTAGCTTCTGTTGAGACACTGGGGAAAAGCTACAGCCAATTAGTTGTAAGAGGGCGGTGGAACAAAGTTAAACTTCAAATTATTGCTGGAAAGGTGAGCTGATAAACTTTAGACTAAACTAGTGTAT
This sequence comes from Gymnogyps californianus, assembly GCF_018139145.2. Taxonomy (NCBI): domain Eukaryota; kingdom Metazoa; phylum Chordata; class Aves; order Accipitriformes; family Cathartidae; genus Gymnogyps; species Gymnogyps californianus. Next base: position 28,317,857 of record NC_059478.1, on the reverse strand, counting down.
TAGCACTACAATGGAACTATCAGCTCCCTATAAAACATTAGTATGACAAATTAGTGCTTTGATCGTGCTAGATATAACCATATTCATTTGTTTAATTAAACAATCTAGGTTTCTCTTGGTGTGGGTCATTTTAAAAAATGTTAAAAATAAAATTAAACACATAATTAAGCTGACAAGAGATAAAGACCCTTGTGCAGCAAGTTGAAGGCAGTTAATTTATAAGGAGCCTGGTCCCTGAAGGCTGTGTAGTTTATTAAAGTTACTGAGGCAGAGATGTGATAAAATATTTTATGTAGTGCTTTAAAGGCTAAATTGCTCTGACACTTTTAAAGTCCATGGGATACAGTCAATTAGGATGTCTTGTTATCATGTTTTTTCCTCATAGAATAATCTAAACAAAATCAGTGGTTATACTGATAATTTCTTAAAGTTCCCACAGCAACCTTTTTTCAAATGTTTCACTGCGATACATGTAATGGCCCGCATCTGTCACCCTGGTCGTAATAAAGCTCATCTGAAACGTTGTGTCTGTCCCAAAATGACAAGGTAGAGATGGTAGACTAACCAGGAGAGGGAGTTAAGTTGGAAACTTGGTCAAAATTTAAAAGCCACCTGGTCCTGCAGGTTTCCAGGTACAATCCTCTCCAGATGTTCTTGGAGCTACCAAAGCAAAGGCCTGTAAAGGTGCTGTATGAGGGGAAAATATCTGTATTGCCTTAGATGTCTGGAGCTGTAAGAATACTGGTTAGGTATTTTCCAGTATTTTGGTCTGGATTTGAAAATAAGGCATGCTAAAATGCCTATGAGAAAATGTGCATTAGATAATTAGATAAATGCTCACATCAATAATTTAATTTCTTTTTACCAGCTGATGAATCTGTTCACCAATTTACAATCTGCTTTCTTACAGGGTTAGAAATATGTTTGAAAAGGTAGTTGCGATACTGAAATAGTTGCTTTTTATGTTTGGGAGTAGGCAAATTGTGTCAGTTTTATCTCTGATATTTCTGGGGATTGAAGAGGTTATTTCTCCTGTTCTTTCTAATGGGATATTTCTAATTTCTGTTGCTACTGCCTTTTAGCAGTGTTATGTCAAGTCTATCCTTGATTTTATCAAGGTCACAGGGGCAGCTACTAAACTTCTACTGGACTTCAGAGAGTTTTTTATATAACCCTCAGCTTCTAAAACAAACAGGTAGAGGAAAAAAACCAAAGGATAACAAGCCATATTCAGGACAAAAGTAAGGAAAGGCACAATAGGATGAAGAGAAAGGGACTTAACCCAAAACTTATAAAATCTCCTTGTTTTAAATGGACAAAGATTTCCAAAGGATGTGTCACTTTGTAAGAGAAATCGAGTGAAGTAGATCCCTAGCTTCCACACTCCTGGTCAACTCACCTCCTCAAAATGTTTCTTTTTCATCTGACAAAGGTTCTCTGAATTCCAAGTCCTGCATTTATCATGCAGTGTAGTGTGATGAAGGCGGTTGGATGGGGTCCCCACTTATAATTTACTGAAGCATGGGGCACGCTTCCTTTTTTAATATGTACATAAATGGCTAAAAAAAACTTTAACACAAGTATATTTGCAAACATCTTTGTAGAAAATATCTGATCGAATAGAGATATTTTTCTCTGGATTTTGCATTGTCTGTGTTTTGGAAGCACAATTTAAATTGAAGTTGTAAATTTCTGGGGGTTTAACCACTTGTCTGTCGCAGTGAGGTTTGCAATTGTCAAAGCCGTGTTGAAGAACTGCAGCCAAATGCTCCATTACAAAATATCCTTATACAGAGGGAGAGGGAGCGACAGGGGCTGATTGCTCAGAGATGGGTTATTGTTTGTTCTGTAAGCAATGAATGAAAGCAATCTATAGCTTTATATCTTTTTCTGAAACTTTGTGTGCTTTGTATTTTAAAATTAATACCAGATCAACTGTGCCTTAAATTCTCCACTGCATAGAGGCTCAAGATTTGCTTCTTTCACGTGTTTTAGAGCAGGCCTATCCAACACTGAGAAGAGAAAGGGATACACAAATTTTGTGCTAATCTTTTAGGGGAAAGAAGATGACATATGAATGGATTGACAATATTAATGTAGAGCTCCTGCCAGGCCTTATAGCCTGTCTTATTCCAGATTTTGGAGATCTGCATTGCAGATCTAAGGGCCAGCCTCAGATCATAGAAAAATAACTAGCAATAAGTGATTCCCAAATGAATTTTTGCTGTGTCTGCATGTTATTCAGCTTTCTAAACTTCTATTACTTTTGACTGTAGGTCAGTTTTGATTTATCATTTCAACTATAGTTTCTATGTGAATATAAAAAGAATAAGAAATTTTCTTCTTTGTTATTTCAGCCTGATGAAGAAAAAACTCCTTTTCACTGAAAATTTCTCACTTGTTAATCATATTCAAGTGTTCTGTGAGGTTGTATCCACTAACCTATAAACACAATATTTCTGAAAAAGATTATTATACCATACTTAAAAAAGATGTATGCAGGACAAACAAATTGTTATAAGTAAATTTCCTTTTGTTCAGCACAGGAATTTTGAAAGCATTGGAAGTTCATGCTTCCATGCTTCTGTGTGTTTTTATAAAAATTACTATTGCAGAGGAAACTAAATATTCAGTGTCTGAAAGTAAAGGGAGAAATTTGGTTCACTGTGGGATAATGAAAACTGAAAAACAATTATGCTGCTGCAATCAAGATCTCAGCTACAAATAACTAATTTCACTTCTTTTCCACTGCTCCAAAATATACTGCTTATTGTTCTTAAAATATTTATATGTCTTTGAATTATTTACTGAGCAAAGGATGCTTGCACTCCTTTAACATAGAAGGAGATGAAAGATTATTTTGTGTCAAGATAACAGAAGACAATAATAAATCCATAATGTAAATAATATGCCTTAGAAAAGAGCTGTGTATTATCAGTGTGTGACTAGATTGCAGCTGGGCTCTACTTATGAAAATACTTTTTCTAGCAGCGTGGAAACACTTGGTTTGAGTGAACAAAGCAATCAGAAAATCCTCTTCTGCAGTTAGCTTCTTTTAGAAAGATACTTGAGATAGTCACCTTGTACTAGTTTTAGATCTGATTGCTGAGAAGATTTGAGGATATGGAAACCAGAAAACAATGAATTAATTTCAATTTTTTCCCCCACTTCTGAAGATGTGGATTTGCAATATTAATGTGAGCAGTGTGAATTCTGACCTTTTCTGTCGTTCTGTTTGTGAATAGTGGCTGAGCCTTCCCATTCCTGTCTGGCCGTGGACCATTGTCCTTTTCTTCTAATTTTCTTCACTCAATTCCTTCATAAATTTTCACTGATACTGTCTGCTTTATTTCAAGTATATTGAAAAAAACAGCAACAATGAAAAGGATCCCTAGGGGAAAAAATAAAAATAGAAGCAGGATATTTTTATATGGAATTACTTGTGCTGAAAACATTTTTGCCTTTTCCATGTTTCTCCCTCCCTTGTTTCCATGTAATGTGCATACTCTTGTCCTTGCTCCAGCTTTGTCCTGGCCTATGGTACTCATTTTCAGAATAAAAGCTCAGCGTGCAGGGAGTCCTAGACTCATGTATTTGCAAAAATGTTTACTATCGGGATGTTGCAACTGAAGATTTTATTTTCCTCTTTGCCTTTAAACTGCCATATGTCTGAATATTATTAAATACAATTAGGAATCAAACTTGTGTTGCATATGCCTTAGAAATTCCCACAGAATTTTAGAGGCCATTTAGAATTGGCTTTTTGAGAATGTGAGAATTACTAAATGTCTGCAGCTTGAGCCAAAGGCAAGCACCTACAATTTGGCCCTGATTTTGCAAAACTCTGTTTTAGAAAGGCAGTGGTAAATCCTCTTTCTTTTGTTTATTTTCAGTGGAGTGTGAATGGCCATACAGTCTTCCATAGGCACCTATTTGAAAGGTTGGAGATATGCAGAACTATTTTTGTGATGGAATAATGGACAATGCTGTAACGGAATTGAGTTCAATACGCTGGGAGTATGGCTTGACCTTATGAATTTGCCTTTCAGTACTTCCTTCCGTGAAAATCTAACCCAGTTAATCTAATATTTTGCATCTTCAGGCTCATGTATAAAAAATTGCCTATATTTTCAATGCAAACCCCAAATATAATTCTGTACATCTTTAAAAAAAATTAACGATATCCAACATAGAAGTTGACACTGTGGAACAGAGCAGGAGTCTGGCCAGCCAGCAGTCTCTGAGAGCTGGCAGTTTAAAGTCATTCATAGGTGCCCAAGAAATACATTTCCCACATGACAGTTTCTTTCTAGCCCCAGCAATGATGTCTAACTATTAAAATTTTGAAATATGGGGCAAAACAAAAAGAAAGGATAAATGGTCATAGAGAGGGGATAATGGTCACAAATGTTTTCCTTGTGTTTCCTTCAGAAAGGCCCATGAATGGAGCCTCAGACTATATCCTGCTGTCATTGAAACCAATTAGATTTTTTGCATTAACTTCAGTAAGAGCAAATGCAGGCCCCTGGAGATGAAGATTTCTGTCAATATAGTATAAAAACTGTTTCATTTCAGGTCATAATGGAGACAGAGATGATTCTGTCCTTTAATCTGGTGTAGGATATATATAATGGAAGGAGAAAGGCACTTTAATCTGTGGGTTAAAATGATTATATTTTGTGTCTTCTAAAAAAATCACATGGGAATTGTTCTATTATAAAACTATTGAGATTCTTTCCTGTACTAAAAGAACAATCATATGATCTTTGCAATTACTGATTTATGTAGTCAAAGAGTAGCTGAAGCGTATTCTTTCTTTTCCATTTTAAGAAGAACAGATATTTTAATGATGCTGCCAAAAATTTTTGGCTTTTTTTGGGGATCTGAAATTTGAAATGCAATAGTCCTATACTGCAACCCTTCATCATTCAAGTTGCCCTTTTAAATCAGTGGGAGTAAAGATCATCTGCATGAATTAGAGTAGCAAGATATGGCAGACCTATGAGAAAAGATCTGTATGGGAATCATAAGAAATCTTAGTAGTGTGGGTTTTTCCGCTTGTGGTTCTCATCCATAAAAGTAGATACTTTTGAATATTTTTAAATACTAACAGAAAATAGATGCTGCTCTGAAAACAGACGTTTTGAAATTCCAATATAGCTGAAGCTTTTCGGGCAGCAAATATGATAGGCAGTTTTAAATTAAAGAATGCTCCAGAATTATTTGAATTTGTGATGTTTTTCTGTGTAGTTCCCCCCGCCCCCCCTTATTATGGGAATCTAAACCATGTTTGCATTGTTGATTTAATTTTTTTATGGGAAGCCATCAAGCAGCTGATTATTCAAGTGTAAAATTCTTCATATGGCAATGAAAGAATTCATTAGGGAATTGAAAGGTGTATATGGATAGTAATCTTTTCCTTCTGAAGAAGTAGTTACCAGTATGAACATATAAATAAGTTATTGCCCTGCTGAAATAAATCTGAAGTCTTTATTCTGTCCATTGACAACTTAATGGATTTGGTTTTAGATATCCTCCTATTATGTGATTTATTAAATAAAGTACGTCTTTAAAATTAACATCTGTGAAATTGAAGAAAAAATATCATGTGAAGATAGCAGGAATCTAAACAAACATTCTTTCCTCACTTTCAGTGCACACATTGTGCATGGTAGAGGTTCTGCAAAAGTTTTTCAAGTTTTCCTTGCCTATTTTTCTTCTCAAATTGGGAGCAAAATTAGGAAAAAAACCCCCACAACCCAAATATTTATGCTCAGTAAAAATCCTACATTGTTTTCTTTTTCAAATACAATCACACTTTTTTCAGCGAGGAAATAGGTACTATGCAGCGAAGCCTTGGGAACTTCTTGTTAACTGCAGGCAGAAAGTAACACAGTTCTTGTTAGTTGTGTTTGTCCACCAATAAATAACATCACCACAACTGATCAGCCTGTTAAACCGTTTCTTAAAATAAAGAAACCTGAAAGAATGGTCAGCTTTTTTCTTCAATTGCCAGAGTTTTGAAGACCCTTGGCTCCATAGCAGCCAAACAGGCTGCCAGAAGGCCTTTAGCTGGTAGCTGATTGAAGAGAGACTGAAACCTGGAAGCCTGAGGGAATGTCAGAGTCCTGCTGACCTGAGAGTGATGAGCACTATAAGCTAGTAGCAAAAACCAAGACTGATCTGTGGAGCTGGTAGACAGGCAAGAGTCCACTAGAATTCTCCCTGAATTTTGCTGAATGTTTAGAAATGGAACTATTTCTGCAGTGTCTTTATTTCAATATTCAGTTAAAAACATGTATGAGATTTTCTGAGCAGCTTTACTTAGATGTATTCAGAAGCTTGAGAAGTGGGGACGTAGTACAGTGGAGCCTCCATAAGGATATTACTTCTATGAAGTAAGCTGTAATAAATCCCTGCTGGGACCTCTGTGGACAGATGGGGCAAATACCTTGACACATGCAGGAGCAATTTCTATCACCTGAAGTTGATGGGACAAACTGAGCCCATTTTGAAAAATGTGTCTAGAGGATACTGATAGCATGCACAGATAATCTGCCTTGTTTTCCTTGACAAATGAAAAACAGATACAATGAGTGACTGCAGAATAAAATAGCAGATAAATTCAATATAGGTAAATGTCAGGTGATGCACATGAGAAAAAAAAAAAATCCTGACTTTGTATACCTATGATGATGTCTTCTGATCTTATCCTAATGTTCTGGAGTAAGGTATTCCAGTTACAGTAGGTAAGTCTCTAAGGGTGTCAGTTCAGTGCTTAATAATGGTTAGAAGGCAAATCAAATGTTAGAAATCATTAGAAAAGGAAAAATAAGAACATGGAGAATATCATTACTGTATTATGTGAAAATCCATGATTTGTCTGCACCTAGACAACGAGAAGTTTTTGTGACCCCCGCAGCCCACCCCCAATCTCCAGAAGGCTGTAATAGAACTGAAGAGGGCTCCATGGAAGGTCTAGACAGATAAGCAAAGTGTGGAAGAGTTTCTGTATGAGGAATGATTAAATAAATGAGGATCTTTCAGTCGGGAAAAGAGAGGACTGATGGAGGCTGTGATAGTAGTCTATCAAATCATATAGAGTGCAGATAAGGCTCACTTGTTCACATTCTCTTCACAGTATCTTGTCCAAGAGCCAGGGGAAATCAAATGAAGGTAGTAGGAGCCAGATTCAAAACAAATAAAAAGACGTGGATTTCATGTAGTGGGTAGCTGATCTTGCCAAAAGAATGATGGATGCTGAAATTTTGTATTGGTCTAAGGGGAGACTGGGCAAGTTCATGGAGGAGAAATTCACTGAAGTTTAGCTAAACACATAGATATCATATCTGGTTCAGGAAGTCCCTAAGTTGAAAATAAGTGGAGCCTGGGTGACTATTAGGGGAAATATCATTTATACTTGTCCTGTTTTTATAGTTTTCCCTACTTATCCACTTATGGCCACTGCTGGAGACAGAATACTGTGCTAGAAGGGTCCTTGGTCTCACTCAGTATAGCTGTTTTTATGTTCTTAACTGCTTTTCAAATTTACCTGAATTTGAGGAATTGTGTACTCTGTATGCTAAAAAAAAAGAGTATTAAGCACTTCAGACTTGGCATCTGAAGTCTAAGTCCAAAATGAAATTTCTGACCTTGACGTGAACTTTTAAAATGTGGATGGGAACAAAAATTCCCCAGTGGTAAAGATATCATTATAATCAAATCAAAACTGTGCCTGAAGGTGCAAAACATGAGAATATAACCCCAAAATGATTCAACGCTGATTTCCCTTTGTCAGTTCTGCTATGCTTGTTTGCAATGCCTTTTCAAGAACTCTATAGAACGAAGTAAAGGGACATTTAGGTAGTGCAACTTCTTAATTCAAAATTGTCATGTAAAGAAGTCATAGAAATGCACTGTAGATTAAAGAGCATGAAGTCCGCAACTTATGCCAACAATGTGTCAAGTCAAGTGTACATCAAAAGCTACATGTAAGCAGACACATATTTCACCATATCTGGTGGGCCAGGTGCCTATAGGATAATTTTATTGAAACTTCTGAGTGGGGTAATGCTTCCATTAACTTTATTGCTTCCTTCCATGATGTGTTTATTTTTATTTTTCTATTAAAAAGCTTTAGGAAAAATATGCTCAAAAATGCTTACAAAAGTAAATCTGGATCTTGATATTATTCTTATGATTTGACACATGCAAAAAGTAGAGTCTGGGAGAGAGGAAACGGTAATAATACTTGTGGCATGTTTTATGAATTGGTTATGTTTGTTTTGTAATTGCACTATATGAAGTTCAGAAATGGTTCTTATAACTATTTGAGAACTGAAAATTATTCACAATGAAGACTATCTGAACACTAAGCAATAGATTTAACTGTAAAGAGGAAAATGAAAATTCCAAATAAATCTGAGGGACAAAAAAAGCTTTTCCAAAGCTGCTGCTTATTAAAACAAAGGGTGTGGAAAGTAAAACATTGATCTTTGGTTCTCATCATGTGCAATATGTTCGTGGTATACTGGATGTAGCCAGTGTGTGAATGCAGAGCTGGCCATGCAGCCATGAAACCCCTGCTGAGCTCTTCCAAGAGTTTGCACAGCTGGAGATTCCCAGTGTGATTCTCAGCAGTGGTTGCAAGTGATCTGTAAGGAGCTGGTCATGACCCTTCTCTATCTGCCCCTCTCTTCTGGCCACTAAATTCTCTTAAGCACAGTTTTAAAAACGAGTGCAGGGAAAGTGGTGTTTTTCCCTGAAAACAAGTGTGGCATATTCTGCATGAATATGAACTACAAAGAGGAGAAAGGGAAAATATGTGTGATCATGAATGGAATGGGCTGTCTATGAAACAACCTCTCTTACAAAATAACTTTCCTTTCTTAAGGCACCAGGCTCCAATTCATGAAACAACCACTGGCACTTTGCAGTACATCCTGGGCAGACACCACACAGCCTGTCTGCTTGTGCCTGACAAGTCAGGTGAGACCAGGCTCTCTGTTAAGACAGACCCATATGGGAGCCATCGTACTACATCTGGGAGTATTTTGTGAGGGAAAAGGTGGCATAGTCTACTGTTCATGTTGCAGATTTTTGTAGAAACTGCTATGCCAGGAAATAAAAGTATAAATATTTCCCACGTCTTTAATCCATAGCTTGCTGCTTATTTCCCTATTATCCTATGAGGCTGTATGATCGTAAGGTAAAGAGTCACTATATAATCCTATTATATCCACAGTTTCTTTCAACATTCACTGTTTTAGACAATTGTGTAATTACTTTTCATTCGTTTCCACCACTTATTATGGAAACCTTTTCTTTCGACATCCTTGAAGCATTGCATCCCATAGGTATGATGGGATATCTTGTGCTAAGAATAATTTTCCCCTGTAAAGCTTTTGAAGCATTATAGAATCTCATTTTTTCTAATCAGCACTCTAGTTTCTTGTGGGCTAAAATTAGGCTTCCTGTCTCTGGCATGCGAGGCGTAAGCGTGTGTGACCTTCAAGCTGCCATCCGGCCTTGAAGTGCAATTTTTGCATCGGGAAATCTAGAGGCAGCAGCTTTCCCCTTTTTTGCAGCAGCAGCAAGATCATCAGAAACAGTCAACTGAGCAGCAACTGCAGGCATATCGCTCACAGGAAGCCATGTTACTGTGGTGCGCAGAAAGCTCTCTCCAGTGCTGAAGTGCCGATGTAAAACAGGGCTGATCCTCCGCTGCTCTGTGCGTTCTTGCAAGGTGACCAGCCCAGAGGGTTTGCATGAATATTAATGGCTAAACTATAGAATGATGAAGAATCAATACTTTAATCTGCATAAGGAAAATATGCATTCCTTATGCATTGTAAAGCTGCTGCACTACAGTGTCTCAATTTCACTTATACGCTAACCTCATCTACAAGCTCTCTCCTTTTGAATTATGCATATATTACGCAGCCTGTTGCCTACAACAGATTTATGACAATCTCATTGCACCTATGCAAATCTTTTTTGGTTTTAAGCATCAAGCACTTAATGTCTTTTCTCTACTGAGGGAGAAAAATCGTTGTGCAGAAGTGGATACAAAAAGGTTTTATTACTCACGCTATATGCTGCTCTTACTAACTTTCGTATTAGTTCCACATTGTATCTGGTCAGTTAAATGACCGTTTTTGCGACGCTCTCAGCACTTTGTTCACTGCAGCTACTGAATAATATTCTTTGTCCTCTTTTTCTTTCACATACCGAGCATAGCAGCTGCTAATAACAGAACTGAAGTTACAGCTTGGTAATCAGCATTTTAGGTGATTTTAATTATGATGGATGAAGAAGAAAAATGGCAAAAACATGCTTTCAGTAGTACTGAGCAAATATGACATGGAACTGATACACAGAGCTTATATTACAGATCTGTCAAATTACCCAAGGATAATTTGGGTAGCTGGCAGATTCCCAGCTCATCAGTTCAGTAGCACAGGCAACACATGCCGGTTAGTTTTGCTTGGGCTTGACATATAAATGTCTGACCATCACCAGAGCAGCTTTAATTGATAATGGGCATCTGATTTGAAAATAGGTATGTTCCCCTTTAAATGGTAGCTGTCACATCACATCACGTCACATCACATATGTCACGTCATGTTCCATTAAATCACATTATATGCTGGCATGATGCAAGATAGCATGATGAAGGGCTAATGTAATGTGACAGCTAATACCTGCTAACAATTTGAGTGGTGGGTATCGGATCTGAATGTGTGCCAGACTTCAGCTGAGTGTTTGTGAGAGAGTGCAAAGTCTTTACCCAAAGACTGAGCTTTTCTTCAAAGGGTAACTTTAGCAGCTGCCCAGCTCCATATTTATAACCAGTAGTGGTATATTTTATTTTTTATAAAGTGACTTATGGCACCTTAAGGGACATGCTAAGGGAGAGATTAAGGTCTGTCAGAAAACATGCAGAAACTTGACATATATGACTTTCGTTTCTCAGCTCCTGTCTCATTTTAGGTGCCAAAGTACTCTGGTGATTTGCCTAATATGAAAACTTAATTTATGAATCAGATGAAGCCTTGCTTAATGCAGAAAACTTCAGCTGAGTGATCTACTAGAAAACATTCAATAATCTGCAAAATATGCTATACTGTTTTAATGATCGGGGTAAGTTTTCACACAGTGTTTATACAGCACCCTCTGGGATCTCCACAGGCTAAATTACAGTATATGCAAGAGTGAGTTATGACTTGAGTAAAGGCAACGGGAAAAGCACAGTACGTGCAGCTTCCATTTTTCATTGCTTGCTACATTTGCAGCAATGTCAGTAACATAGAACTTGGGGAATTGGAGTCATTGCTAAATCACAAGGGAAATTTCTCATGTAGCTCTTCCCAAATATTGATTGTTAGGCAATCTTTGAAACCTGCTATGTAAAGAATTTTTTGCTTGTAGACTGCAGGGATGCAAAAGTTTCTAAGTTAAACATAATACAAGATAAAAAGTCTCCTAATTGGTGAGGTTTTGCCTTGGGATTGTTGTTGTTGCTTTCTGCAGTAAGTCTCATCAAAACCCTGAGTAACTCCTGTGTCCTGCATTATCTATTTAAAGAACTGATTGGGTTGTGGTTTTTTTGTCCCCAGTCCATTCTTTTTGGACCTTAATTTAATGGGAAAAAGACCAGTCATTTTCTGGAATTGCCATGGCATGATCATTTAGAGTATAATTTAAAAACCTGGAAAAGTCTGCATCAATCATGCATGTATAGTAATTGCTGTGATAACTGTTTCTGGGTACTTAATTATTATGAAACATTAGAACTGCATGTCCTTTTGTAATCCTCCTTGATAGCCTTTTAGCTTGCACCATATCTATGTCATATCCTCCACTTCATAGAGCGTATCAGTCTCTGAACAGGTAAGTCCTTTTGAATGCTCTTAAATTCTGGTTTCCTTGGGTACTTTAGGAACAGTTAGAGTGGTCATTATACTGAGAATAACCATTTTTCAACTAATTAAATTGATTCTGATAACTCTCAAAATGTCAAGACTTCAGCTCTCTGGAATTGCTCATGGGAGATGCTAAATTGACAGTGATCATTAATTATAGATTTTCACCCCTTGCTGGGGTTTACCGTAATGGAGTCTGTTTAGGATTATCTTTTGAGAGTTACTTGGAGTCTGCAGCTTGCACAGAGTGCAGCAGGCCCTGCTTCGTGCTGTAGGTTAGCCTGAATGTGTGTTTCAGTCTTGAGTGAACTCTACGTGACATTTTAGAGACACTATTTGTGTATTCTTTTCCTTGTTGGCTGTGTAAGATTAGGCTTACAAGTTACTATTACACAGCCTAAGAGATGCACTGATTTTAGAGTTACTGAACTCTAGACTCTCTTAAAATCAATGCAACTTGATGGGGGAGTGGGTGGAGGAGTATTCCAGGTGCTGCCTTTGGGCAACAGGATGAGAACGGCATCAGTGTTTTAGGATATTGGTGTGCTAGAAGCCAAGGCTTTCTTCCTGTATCATTTCAATGACGGAAATCAATTAAGGTCCTTCCTTGCTGCTATATTCAGATGGGGTAAATTCCGCTTAAGTCTCTGGATCTTGTGTTTCCATTTGACTTAGCTGCCCTGAAAGCTGGAGCCAGTGAAGATAAAACTCTAGGCGCAGTGACTGGGGTGGAGTTTGGGCTACCTGCAGACAGCACCAGATGTAGGTGCCTGAGAAGGCTGAGCGTTTTTGGTAAAACCTGTACATCTCTCACCTTTTGGTGACCTGCCAAAGTCTATGCACTGTGCAGAGTACATGATTTTGATTGGACACTTTTCTGTCGTTCATTACTTCAAATATTTTTCTTCTATTGAGCATGGCTGGTATAATTTGTTAATTTAATCCAGTTATTTATTTATTTTCACTTTTAATTTGTTGTGTTCCTAGAGACTATGGTTTGTGGATGCATCAAATAACTGAAAATATGTTATCACAGCTGTTGTGTTACAGCATAAACAAAGAACGGGAGAACAGTGGCTTGTTATTTTAAATATATAGTAATCTTAAAATATATTGGATTTTAAATATTTGATTAACATAAATACCAATAAAACCTTTCCAGGCTCTAATGCGGATGTGCAGGCTGTATATTATTTGAGTTTACCCATAGAAATACTGACATACTGTTCTGGTTCATATCACCAGGTATATATTATCTATCCAGTCTCTGGTACATATTTTTTCTTAGTCACCACAACTCTACGAAAGCTTGCCATCCCTCATCTTCACTCTTATCTGCTACTGTACAACTAGATCCTGCTCCTTGCTGTGAATCAGATTTGTGTCTGTCCCATCATCCTTCTCTGCAGGCACTGTGAAATAACCGGTTTAGGAATGTCACTTCAGTTCTGGCTTTTATGCATTTCCTATTTGAATGGACTTCTCCCTGATCTATACATTCTAATTATGCCTAGACATCTGAATATCTTATTTGCTTTCAATCCCTACCAGGCCCTCCACAATGCATTCCTAGTTTTTCTTATTCTACAAACCAGTATACATTGCATATAGATAAAGGCACAAAATATACAGTAATACATGGAACTTAACTATTGACTGAATAATTTGCAGGGAGCTATTTCTATTGTGTGGTGAGTTAAAGACATTTTAAGTGATGTACCAAGCTAAATTCTACTGCCCTTGGCACACATGCAAAATAATAATGCAAAATAATTCTCTTAATTTCTGTGGAATTACAGTACCCTGTGAGTAAGGAGGGCTGAAGTTGGCCTACTGAACTATTTTAATAGAATTGTTTTAAAGACAATCTCTTCTACCTCAAAGTCAGCAGCCTGTGAGAGGAACCTCATCTGTGCTGTTAGATGCCTTCACTGTGGGATGGGTTTTGTTATTTTGTCTTACATGTATTGTGTTTCTACAGCAACTTGAGCTTCAGTGCAAAAAAGAATTTGCTTTGTCAGTCTGTATGTTGAGATAAGTATTTGGAAAGGGAGTACTTTGGGCCAAATGGTCTTTTCCTGTTCCGATGCTATTTCATGTTCTTCATCTCAATTACACTAGGTCCTATGGAGATAACTGTGTGCAAAGGATCACAGTAGCAGTGGGATAATGATGAATGCGAATGGCTGCCAGTAGTAAAAGCCCCAGGTGACGGGGATTTGTGCAGTATGCAAGTGTTTTGTTTCTAGATGGTAACACTTATGCCAGTGATTACCAGGAACTCAGGTGCATTGCTATGACTGGTTATAACCCCCAAATTGTTAGCAAAAGAGTGCAATATATAAACTGCATTATAATTTTAACTACTATTGTACTTCAGTTTTAAAACACAAAATACTAGTTTTCTTCATCATTAGTTTAATAGTTTGTTACACCGTAGTTTACAATTACCTTTTTTTTTCCTACTTGAGACATGTAAGGTCATAAATAAGTTACAAAACTGTTGTTCCTAAACTGAAGGGAGGTATGTGTCATTGTTCAGCAACTTAGGGAGTTCTGTTCCAGTAGCATCAGTGTGACATCAGTTTTTTTCATGAGGTGTATTATTTCATCGTAAAGGACTTCATTCCTAAGTGTGGTACAGCTTCCAATGTTGGTTTCAATTTACTCTGCAAAAGCATTTTCAGTGTTGGCTGAAGGCTCAGTAAGAGGGAAAAAACCCCAGAATGATGCATCAAATTACAACATAATTAACTGAAAGTGGAGTTATGCAATGCATTACATTTTATATCTTTTACAGTAATGTTACTGCTTTTAACCATGGAAAACATCAACCTAAATGCTATTATTTTTCCCTTAAAATAAGGCTTTTTATTTGAACCACATTAACAAATGTAAGTGATCTATGAGTGTCCTAGTACTTTAGTTTTTTGGTGTAAGGCCTTAAAATTCACCATAGAATGCATAAAGATTTGTGTTTTGTCCTCTTGACAGAAAGTGGCTTAGGCTCGATCTACTTATTTATTTTGAAAAACTGGTCTTTTTACATTCTCTACATGTCCCAGACAGTGCTACTATCTTGCATCTCTCCTTTTCTACCCCTGGAGCAATGTTTGCCACTGCTGCATTCAGATCAGGGAGTGTCCTCCACCACCCTTGCTAGGTGTGCCAAAGCTCTAACTGGCAACAGTGGTTCCAGCAAAGGACTACCTGATAACAGTGGTTCCACCTGCTCTGGAGCTGCGGATTCAGGGAACATCCAGCTTTGCCCACGTAGCCCTAAGTGGATATGCCCAGTAACCAGGTGGGGGAAGTTCCACTTCTCTAGTCAGGAGGAGGAGTCTCGCTCCATTTTGCCACTGCTTCGCCTCCCAGAATGCAGTGAAGCTTAACTGAATGTAATGCTGGGGAGGTATGGGGTTACTACAAAAATGACCGTTGTTGATGAACCCATGCACAAATTTGCTGATTGCCGTTCTGTACAGTGTGCAGTAAGTCAGGAGGCCATGTATTAAGTGATAAGGAGAAAGCAAAGTATAGAAGAGCTGCTCATCAATACTGTGTCCTGCCTTCTATTTTCTCAATGTTGCTTGAATACCATGGAGAAAATAAGCAACAAAGATTTCACTATGCAATGAAGATTTCATTATTTTGCATATGCAGAAAGGAGAGAGGTTAAGATTTAAACATTCAAGTATTTCATTTTGCAAACTTGCTGCTATTTTGACATGCCCTTTATTTTTCTACCCGTTGTGCTTGTCCATGGTTTCCCATGTGCTATGTATGGTACACATGCTGTCCAGAATGTTACTGGGCATCTGTGCAAAATTGCAGACACTTAAACACAGCTGCTGGAGTTTTGCCAGCTTCTATTATTGGTCACAAGCAGAGAATGACAGTAGCAGACAAAGCACCTCATGCAATCTTTCGTTGATTCATACATTTGTGTGTTAAATGTTTCTATTTAAATGCTAACTTTTTGTTGACTGGAATACAAGCATCCTCCTAGAATTATGTATCTGTATTCAAAAACAAGAACATCCTGAAAATTAGTGATTTATTCCTGTGCTCCTTTTTATGTTTCAGCTGTAACACTCTGGCTGCGATGCTAATGCTTGTACACATGTCATGGTACAACATGAAATTGCTGTAAGATATTCTGTCAGTTTAAGTTGTTTAAATTAGCTAGTAGTAGTGACTGCATAGTGAGCTGATCCCAGAAAAACTGAAAGTATAAACACAATCAAATTAAAGAACCTTTCTTACATTGTGTACTCAGCAATATAGCACAGCATATATACAAACACATGTTCCTACACGAACAAAACTTTTAACAGAAAGTGATTAAAAATCCAAGTTTGTAATGAGGCTTCAGAATTGTTCCTTTATTAGGGATGTCAAGAAAATTGTGCCTGCTTTTAAAATGAAGCAAATGAAAAGTCTGTGTAGGGAGGAATACTTGACAATTCTGCTGCCACCTTTTGATCGTATCCTGTAGTTACTAGTAGTAGTTGAAAATCATTTAACCTGAAGTACCAAAGCTGAAAAAAGTACGTATATACCTCTATAGAGGAATAATTATTTAATGTATTGATGCTAGAATTTTAACTGAGCCAGGTGGCCATCTTAGGCACTGCACTTGATGTACAGCTTTATTAAGCAGTTTTGTTCAAACTGTATAATAACTTATACATTTAAAATGAGAGGACTGATAAAAATGATAAATAATTAATGAATTGCAGCTATGTTCTATTCATTTTCTCAACTTATCAGGTCTTTACTGTAATACATTTTTATTAAATGTAGCTTAAATCAGGGTTGCCCACCTTCTCTGTCATTAAATGGATCTGGCTCTCTTGCTCTCTGCTACCCGCTTTTCTTGAGGTTGGTTGGAGATTCCTCAAGTGGCTGCAAGTCATCTCTTGGGACTGAAATGTCAACATCTCCTCTCATATTATATATGAATGTCCTATATGTCAAGATTGCATGTGTGTGTCAGATCGTGTGACGGGGCTCCTTCTTGGATGAACACACATCCCAGTGTGTGGGAAATGTCTCCTCTTTAAGCAGATGACATGAGCATATCCAAGCATATGATGGTGTGTAGTACTCGTGCCATGATAAAGCATTAGATAGCCCACCCACACTGGAAATTTGAGAGCCCAGTGGCCTACTCAGCTCATAAGAGCATGCTGTGAGGTTGGACATAGTGCCCACTGAAGTATGGATTGGTTTGGGTTTTTTTTTAAGGCTTCTAAATAACAGATTCTGAGCTTGAACTCAGATGGCAGGTATGACTGCCAGGTCTGGTGCTCATTTCTTGGTTAATCTTCAGTGTTTTCCTAAATTGCCAATCCATAAAGTATAGTGTGCTGTGCCAGAAAGATGTTTTCAAATTAGTTCTTCAAAGACTAAATAGTCTAATGCTATGGTGATGGAGGCCATATAAATAACTAGCTATATGAAAAAAAATTATTAAAAAAATGTTCATTCTAAGAATGATTTGAATATTTGGATCTGTTGCCAGTAGGGAGATATTAAATTATTATACTATAAAGATAATTTTGTAATAAATGAACAATCTTCTTCACAGTGAAATTCCTTAATATGAGAATATGGATCTATGCTTCACTGAATCACAGGCCAAACTCACTGCTGCCATGGAGGACAGTGTTATCCTGGCAATACAGGTGTTTAAGCTTGCTAGAGAGCTACTATATCTTTTTCAAGTTTAAATTTATATAGGATTGACTCAATGAAAGGGTTAATTTAGAGATTAATCATTTCCTTGGGCTTAGATTAGTGATTAGAATAGAGGGTAGCTGGGAGCCACAGCTGTTTCAGACTAGTATGGTTACAGGAAATGTTTGAGGGGGCTGCCAGCCAAGGGGACCATGGCAGGAACAGAAGCTGCCTGAGAGAGAGACCTGTGTTTGAATCAGTGACCCGTGCTTGAAATGTTTGTTAGTATGTTAACAGGCAGAAATGTGTATTTTCCAATTCCTGCTAAGAATGGGAAATAAGAACCTTGGAGCGCTGGAAGTTATTTGTCAGGAGCGATTAGCAAGAGCTGGGACTTTATAGGAAAATCATTTGAGAGGGAAGCCATGGTCCCCCCTGCAGACAGGCCAATTATGGAACACTGCAGCAGCAGCAGCAATACAGGAATGGTCGTGTGGAGCCCAGAATTCATCACTGTGGTTAGCATTATGGGTAAGTAGTATTGTTATTAACGAATGTAAAACTCTTGTCAAAGCTAAGGATTGCCAGTGGGGGTGAAATGCAGGGAGGGAGCTCTGGAACAAGCTGGAGCAATCTGAGAAAGAGAGGTGGAATCTAGTTTAGACAGCCTTTTGTTTTCAGGGCACATTTTCACCACAGTACATGAGAAATCGGGTTTGTAATTCCCAATAATGGGTGATGCACCTGATTGCTAATAGTCCAAGTGAAAACATAACGCACAGAAGTGCTCAATTATTTTGTAAGACTGCCTCATGAACAGATTTTGCTCATTTGCAGCTGAGTTGTTTGTGCTTCTGTTTATCTCAGATACCCGTTACACTTTCATTTACACTGTGACAGTGTTTGGCTATATCTGATTCTCACCAACTCAAGGCAATTAAAACTGCTGGCCCAGTGTCACTTGTCTCAAAATATGCTCAAGCATAGTATGATTACTACATCTTTGCTCTGAGTGAAATGTGTGTGTTTAAGAGCTTCAGCTACAGTACGGAATAGGCTGATTATAAAAGGGAATTGTTGAAAATAAGATGAAAAATTAAGTGTGATGTTATCATCTAGCTGTACTGATACCTGCACAGGGACTTCTAGAGATGAAATAATATAGAACTCATTATGGTAAAGTGTTGACCCAAGTGGTGTGCAGGCACCCAATTTCAACACAACATCTTCAGCCCGTGGTAGTTGTCCCCCATAACAGACCAATTGTCTTAAAAGACAGCAAGGTAAGATGCTAAAATTCGTAGCTATCGGTAACTAGTCTGTGAATGCACAGCAATATGTTATTTATCACAAAGTGAAGATGAGTTGGAATTTGAATGATGAAGCTGAGACATGAATGTAAAGAGCCTAGATTTTTTATTTTTATTGAAGAATAGCATGTCTCTGAGTGAGAAATGAATGACACAGCCCAGAAATGTTGACTGCTTCAAGGTGAAATAGGTCAGCTGGGAGAAACCCTGATCATGAGCAAGTCCATCAACTGTGGGGAGGCACCTTTCACCACCTCCTCCTTCTGTACTCTTTTTTTAGAGTTTTGGCTTATGCTATGCGGTTCATTTCCTGTTGTTGTTGACCCATTTCTCACACATTAATTTATTTCCTTGTGGCAGGCCTGAATGGGCTCAAACCAGCTGGGGGCAGGCAATCACAGCATGCCTAGACCCTATGATAGAGCATAACCCTATGACAGAGCATAACTGTGAGGCCTACCAGCAGGATAATTGTATCCCCAAAAGTTTACCTGCAGCACTTGAATGATGATATATAATTTCCAGAAGGCCATGCCCTAAAAAGAAGTGTTTCTTTGTCTCATCTGCTTCAAAATGACAGTTAACTGTACACAAGAAATGTATAGTTTTAATTGTTAAGTGTGGTAGTGGCAAACGTTGTTGATGTCTGGTGCCAAATATATATTGCTTTCTAACTGATTGTGATTGGTGCTGGGCCAACTTTGGCAACTATCGCTAAGAAAGGCAAAAGTCAATAACCTGCTACAGCAAGAGTTGAGAGGGTAAGATAACTCTTGACATCTCCTAATTTTATAGCCGCTGCTATGAATAAATTGGACTTTTCAGAATCTTTCCTTGAAGTCCCTGTTCAGCAAAACTTGTAGGAATATGGTTCACTTTATAAGGATGCATTGAAATTCCAATATGATTTTAATATATTTGTGTGTTCTACTGTGCAGAGTTGGATTGAAAAGTGACCGTGTCTTTTGTTATGCAGGCTCAATTTAGCAAAGCACTTAAATATGCCAAACAGCAAGCATCTGGCCTGTGCTTGCACTTCTTTAATAGCTGCCCCAAATGAATGATTTGGGGCATTCCAAACCTCTGGCATTCAATACAAACTTCAGATACCAGTGAGACCAGACTGGATTGGCTACAAAACAGCCTGGACTATAATTGTCTAGCTTTAATGGAACAATCAGAACTCTTACCTGTGGCAGACAAAGGTTTTCTTTTTTGTCTAACAGGTAAAAATGTCCACTAAAATATCTCAGTCACGGTATTTCTTAGTTGTAACCCTTTATTCTTTCAACATACTCATAAAGATGAACCGGACAGGGGTAAATGCACTGCCTGAACCAGCTTTCTTACTGTCTTTGAAACAGTTCTTTTCCATTCCAGCTTTGTATTTAATACCAAAATTTTATTTCTGGTTATTTAATGTTATTACATACACTTTGTTTTTTCTACAGCTAATTTTTGCCTTACCTGTCTTTATGGACTAACATTAGGAACGTTTCTCCCACGTGTTCATTAATTAAAGCTCTCACAGCCTTCACATTCAAATAATTTAGTTCAGTAGATGATGACTCAAATGTATAAACCACTTGTTTCTTTTCTTGCAATTACCCAGCTGCCAGGCCATAATAGGATCATTCCCTTGGATGTTTCATCTTA
Organism: Gymnogyps californianus; assembly: GCF_018139145.2. NCBI lineage: Eukaryota > Metazoa > Chordata > Aves > Accipitriformes > Cathartidae > Gymnogyps > Gymnogyps californianus. Next base: position 28,297,285 of record NC_059478.1, on the reverse strand, counting down.
GCTTATACCCCACTTTGGCAAAATAGCCATATCACTTACACTATACTTAATTTCTGAGAACGCAGCTACTACATGAGTCATTATAAACTGAAAGTCTTGCTTTAGGACATCTATAACTGTTGCCAAATCTTTTTTTGGGATATGAGAGTGTGTGTGTAATCCAGTAAGCCAAATCTGTCAGCTGCTTCAGATGACATAACTACCTCAAGGTTAAGGCTGAGCTTTTGATTCCTTTCTTCAGCATGGAATTTCTTTTTGTTATGAAGTATTAGAAAAGGCTCACAGTAAAAATCTCTTCTGACTGTATTGTGGTTGAGAGCAGGGCAGCACAGCCTCAGTCACATCAGATGTTCCCAATCACGTATGTCATACTCATCATTAGTCACTTCCACAGGCTCCTGCTTGTAAGCAATAACTAAGTTACTGAGTTCTCAGTAACAGAGACATCTTACTCAACTTGGGAAAGAGTTGAAAGGTGCATCTGTCTCTACTGTGTCACTCCCTTTAAGAATCTTCTCCCAAGTTCATCCCTGCTTGGTCTGTCTGTTCCGTTACCAAGAAAGCAGGAGGTCTCAGCTGAATTCTGGAAATTGTGTGTTTGTTCCCAGGGGCCCAATCTCCTGTTACATAGCCTCATTTTGAAGTGCCAAAGACAAAAGTAGGTATTCTGAAAGTGGCAACTATGTCCCAAAGCCTACTGCCTCATTAGGGGATGGCAGAAATTTGTAATGGAAGCTGCCTCTCTAATATCCTGGAGTAGTGTAATATGATTTTGCTGAAGCTTTGACTTGTCGCTTTTTCAGGATGAGATCTGATATACTTGCTGGATGAGATGTGATCAAAATATTTTGTTTCCCTTACTCTAGTAATCTAATTGTTGAAATGTAACGTGATCCCTTTTTCTGGAGCATAACATCCAAATTGGCATAATCTGAATAGAAACTACCAGTTATTTCACATAAAACACAAAGAACTTATGACTCCAATTTTATTGATTAGGGAGATTAATATCTACTTTTATATGTTCTTGGAAATTTTGTTTAAATTATATGGTTGGCAAGCCAGCATTGTATTGTTACCATGTTAAATTACTTATTAACCCATAGAGAAATGTGGAGGTATTTGGACAGTATTCTCAAATGTCCCTGTGAATTTTCACATGTGAAAAAGGCTAGAGATTTGTGAATTGCAAATCTATATGATTTGTCTGGTGTTTGTAAATGAAAAACAAGATAAATGGCGATCTCCTGGATTCTTTAATTTTCTGTTGTAGGTTACGTGAAGAATACATTTAAAAATAGAAATATGAGGGGAAAGGAAGAATGATTTTAATACCTTTTAAAATGGCTACAGTGGCAATAGTTTTGCACAGTGTCTATTTAATTAGATATGACAAAGGCTATGTATAATGTATAACCTGTTGGGGGTTTTCATCTACAGGTTACTGGTTCAAAAAAGTGGTTTGCTTGCTTTTCTTTCTTGCACCAAACTGTTGTTGGCATCTGTCTTATGATTTGGGAGCTTTAGTTTTCATTTGTTCTTCCCAATAGTGTCTTCCATGCTAACGTTTGAATGGGCCATGGAAAACACTGCAGATGTGTTTGTGAGATTTTCTCTATTTCTGTCTTTCATTTTGGCCCACTGTCAGGGTTAAAATCCTAATTTCATGAGGGCCAGGATAATATTTTACCGTGCATGATTTAGCAAGGTGGATGTGCTTTCTAGAGAGCTTTACATTAAACTAACAATGGCAACTGTAGTCTTGTATCCTTTTGTCATGGTTAATTCAGGAACTGGTTATTAGTTTGGCTGGAGAAGGAGAGCGCTTAGGATAGGCTGCTCCTCTAGCAGATCATGCTGTCGCTGTCATGTAAATAAACCCTAATGGTATCTTTACATGTATAATCTTGTAAAGAAACGCTGTAACACAATGGATGGATATAAGGGAGTTAAACTGATTTCTTCCCTTTTCAGTGCTCAACTTTTCCAAGTTGATGATGCTTTTAGGAAAGGGGTGTTAGGAAGGCAATGTGCAGTTGGCAGATATGAAATGCATCTAAATAAAAAGCCTGTTATTACTTCTGTTTGCAAAACACTGAGTTGAGGTATGAAGTCTCATGATTTTCTCTTTGTATCAGAGAGATTGCAATGCCAATAGTAGCTTGCAGTGTAGTTATCCCACTGAAGCTAATTGCTGTGTTATCCACCTCTCTCAGGCTCAGTGAGCAGCAATAAAGTGTTCCCTTGTTTAGAGACAGTAGAAGCTGTATGCCACTGCAAGGAACAGCCTGGGAGGCTGGACCTTACAAAGCCTGAGTCAATACAGTAAGATGGGTTTTCCTGGGAACGGCTGAAGCCAGGGCTCCCTGTTAAAACTGTCTGTACAAGGAGCTACAAACAAGGAGCTACACAGAGAAAGGAGAACATCATCATGTAGACTTGAGGTGATCTATAGTGGTTCCAGAGTGCCTACCTGGAAAAGGAGCCTATATTCTGTTTAACATGAAGAATTAGAATTAGCACTGGCTTTAGATGATGGAGAACATGTCAGTAACTAGGAGATAACTGGAATCTGATGTCTCCCAGATTTATTATACTTGATTTTGGTATTACGATATTAACAAGTAAATTATCATTGCTGTGTTGATGGAAGTCTGTGAGCAGTCAACATCACTGATGATCTACAGTTTCACGGCATAAATATATGCCTGAGATAAAAATTGGCACCCATAGGGTGGGATACTGAAATTGTTGGGCACTGGTGGCATCATTGCGTTTGTAGTTTGCTCACAGCAAGCAGTGGAGAAAAGCAGAATTACTTATATTTCAGCAAAAGGTGAAATGCTGTCCAGCTGTATCTCCATTTGCAGGGGTGACTTCTGAATAAGGAATGAGTGGGAAAATCAGTAGTTAGTAGAGCTGGACACATGGGTAAAAACTGTGGGAATGCATTGGAGAAATATCTATGGATGGGTAGTACAGGTGTGAGAACATGTACTTTAGTTGTTACCATACATTCAAGGTGCACCATATGCTTTCCTTAGATGCTTAGCCAAGTATGCTGGCACAGCTTTAAAAAGAACATGAATACACGGATAGGGATTCACGTGTAGGTTGTAGAGGGGATCACAGACAGCAGTTCCTGCGGCATCCTGCTGCTTGTGTGCATGTCAGATGTGTGAAGGGTCCCTGAAGTGAAGGCTTCCCCCATTAAGAAGGTGTGGATGCCTCTGTGCAACAAATTGGTTTGACCTCACCCTTGCTGTTTGCTGACCAGCTCCAATGTGGGGTTTAAAGCAGCGTGGATCAGCTTTTGCCTGCTCTTTGCATCCTGGGTAGACTTCCTTGCCTATTTCTCTGGTCATTTTATGTTCTCATAAAACAACAGCACCTTAAAGCAACAGCACCTGCCCCTTCCAAAGCAATAAAAGTATGCTATGGAAGGAAGTGTGTTGTAAAAGCAACTTGACAGTTCTTCCTCATAACAGCAGCACTAACGGTTGTTGCTGTAATTAAGAAAATGGCATAGACTGTTGTTGTACAATAATAATCTCCTGCTGCTGCATAAGTGTTGAAGAATTTATTTTCTAAGCAAGAGACATTGATCCTGTGGCAGTGTTCTGTTGCCGTAACTTTGTTTACATCATAAAGGAAAAATGATAGATGTAATCATTTAATTTATGGTGCTAAGAAGTGTCAATTGCTCACTCTACCAGTATTGATCTAAGACATTCCAGCTGGCTTATGCATCAGACCTTTTAAAGTTTCAGATAATTGGAGACCAAAGTAAAAGTATAGTTTGGTAAGCGTGATGTTTCCCAATTACAATTGTCTCATTGATTGCACTTTTTAATAAAATGGTATGACCAATGAGTAACTAGTCATTATGAAGTTACAGTTTTTAACAAGCATCACATGGTGTAAGAAACCAGCTTTAAAAAAAAAATAAATGAAAAATCGGGGTGTTTGACTGCAATTCTTCCCAACAGTTCTTCTAAATTGGATGCGCTTGGATTCTCTTTAGTTGCAAATATCCACCTGGGAAGATTAATTTTCAGAAATAGGATCTTGAGTTTTTTTTTTTTTTTTTTTACATTTTAGTTTGCATATATGTTTTTATACCTATAATCAAGGGCTTCTCTTGAGGCTATATGGATATCCATGATCTATCAAGAAGGAAAAATAATTAACATTAAAAGAATGTGATCTTACAATAAGCAAGAGTTATAAAACATGAAAAAGAAAGGGTAAACCTTTTTAAGGATTTCAAAGGAATGGTCTTTAGTATTTGTAAATTCAAATTAGTAGGATCTAAAATTAGTGAAAACACCATTCAGCTAAAGTTTGTGTTTGAATGCAGCTGTGTGGGAGCATTAACCTTCACAAAGTTTTAAATATATTTGAAAAGAAAACCCACCAAAACTAATTATACACCATTTTACTTCCCACCAGCTTCCCTGAAGAATGAAGAAATTGCCCTCTTTAGGTCCTTTTCTACAGTTTATTCCATTAAAAATAGATCTTTCTTCTGCACAACAGGAAACACTGAAAGCCTGGTTTAAATTTTCAGGAAACTCCCTTTATTTTCGATCCTTTGAAATTGTAATGTTAATACATTTTCAATTAAATATGAACAACTCTCTGTGCATCTCAGCATGAAACACAAAGGGAATTTGGGACCCTTCCAATTACTAAGGCTTGAAGATTTTTTCTTAATTATTTAACTTTTACAGTATTTCTTTTTATTTAAAATAAAAGTTGTGCTGTGGGGCTCCTTCTAACATGGAAATGAATATGACAGTATTCTTTTTGCCCTTTCAAGTAATCTATTATATAAAGTCTGGATGGAATTTTAAGACAGGTCTTTTTACTATAATGTTCTTTTGCTATTGCTTTTAGTATCTGCATTGCTGTCCAAGATAAAAGCTTTTGTTTGTTCCTGAAGAAAGGACGAGGACTGAATCAAATCTATAATAAATATATGTTCAGTTATTTCATCTGTAAATAAATATGTTGATTTGATTTGATTGCCACAAAATGACTTTGACATCTCCTCAACCAATTTGAGTAGTCAGGATCCTTTGTACAATATCCTGTCTAGCTCTGACACTGTAATACAAAGTGTTGATGAGTGAGAAAAAGGTATTTTATGTGCTACAATGTCTAAATATGACTTTAGGTGACAACAGTTCAGAGATAACCTCAGGTTGACAGACATTGGCTATAAGTTCCCCAACTGTGAATAGCAGAGCATAGGGAGAGCAACTAAAACTTAAATACAGGTGACAGCATCAGTAACAAATCATTATATTTGATTGATACCATTTAACAGTTACTGCTTTCTATCAGTCACATGGAAGACACAATGCACTAATAACACCCAATACAGACTTTTCACTTCATGCTCTTAAAATGCTGTTTCATTAAATAGCTGTCACCTACATAGCCGAGTAAAGTTGGAAGTTCAGGGTGCTGCATCCACCTAACTCTTACTCCTTGGGCTGTGGCAGCTGTTGCAGAATGGCCTGCTGTGGATGGATTGTGCATATTTCTGCCTCCTATTTTTTGAATTATTTTCCTACAAATGGGGAAATAAAATGTTTTTACTCTCCTTGTTTTGTTCCGTTATCTTAGCAAACATACTCTGTTGTGTTAGATTACCAGAATTCAGTTCTACTCATAATGGTGACAAGTGTGCCCATATCTCTGAAAATGGTATTGGTTGCTGCAACCTCAAAGCAAGACAGCATGCAAATTAGTTTTGATGTCTTGTTACAAAATGTCTGAGAGGTTTTATTTGTCATTTTCTTATATGTTAATTTAAAAAAAAAAACAAACAACCCCAAACTTGAAGAATAATGTAGAGGCATAAAGCAGTGATATCTAATGTTGCTCCCAATAGTATTCATCCCCACTTTGTTTTACATAGCATTATGTCCAAGGTGGTCCTGGGACTGTGTCATCTTATTAACGACTGTTTAATTTGGAATATAGGTAAACGGTTTCCAAACTTGGATTTCTAAACTGTCACTTTAAAGCTACATGTACAGCCAGTAGCAAGGAATTTGATTTTCAATCAGAAACTCGCATTTCCTGTAGTGAAATCAGTATCCAAAATCTGTAGGTGCTCTATAATGGATTTATTGTTCTGGCCTTAGACAACTAGGAGTGAAAATCACGATAGTAGTGTTGGAGCTTTGACATTTTTCAGACTTTGTAATTGATATCTGTTGTTTTAGAGATTCTCAATATGGAAGTCAAAGTTTATCACATTTAGTAGTAAACTTTATCACTGTATATATCCCATTCTCTACTCAGAGCATGGAAAATACTATAGATATGTTTCACAAAGACAAATATTACTGATATTTTAATATAGCCATATTTTTTTCACTGAACGGAAAATGCACAGGGCTGGCAAACAATTCACTGTGGAATTAAGAGCTTTTTTTTTCCTGGTTCAGCAGCATGTTTCACATTGTCTTAACTTTTAACTAAATGAAAGTGGCAGTATCTGAATTAAGCGTTGGCAGATTGTGGAGTATGTGGATTTTGTGGTTGGATATTCTGTCCTGCCCAGATCTGTATACTGCTCCCATTATCAAGCATTTGAGGTTTTCACCAAGTATAAAAGCTTTTTAAGTGAGGTATGCAGTCAAAGTTAAAATTTATATCATACCTGTTCCCTTCCTCTGTTTAAATTTGTGGGAATAAAAATCTATTTCTTTCCTTCTTTCACAAAGGTGGTATTAAGTTAAGCAGGATTGAATAACTTCGTTCCTCACTCAGCTGTACGGCGATGTGTTGCACACTTCTGTTCCAGCGATGAGAAAGCCGCGGTGCTTGTGCATAGTTTGTTAAACGTGTTTCACTGCTCCGTAGGAATGCAGCTGTTGGAGGCAGAGGGAGCACAGAGGCTTAGTGGTTCCTTGGTGTAGTCCACCAAGGGCTGTGAGAATAAAAGGCCCTATTTAATATTTCATGGATGGCTTGTGGAACAAGAAACATGACGATACGGTGCGCTTTTGTTGAACTGTGATACTGGGAAGATGCAACAGACATGGGATGCATCATTATGCTTTTTATGATACTTTCAAAAGAAGAGTTTATTCTGCTAATAACCCAGTCCTCAGACAAAGTTTTGGGGGTTTTTTTTGTGCATGGCTGAGGTCAGGTAGTTTCTGGAAAAGATGCATCTTACAGCTGGAAGTGGATTGTAAAATATGTTGTCTGTCATTTTAGCTATGTAGGTCTGCAAGGAATCTAGAGGGATGTATAGGCCCCAGGCTTGAAAATGCACATGTATTTCAGTATTTGAATGGGCTTGTGGAAATAGGAGCGCATACATTAAGAAAAATAATCTCATGGAAATGCTTGTATAGATATAAGTGTCTGGGCATTACGCTAATGGTATGAAAATATGGTATGTGGTATTTTCTAGTTATTTTTACATTCAACTCAACAACAGTTTGTTTTTCTAAAAATTTACAGTCTTTTGGGTTTTTTTTACCAGTGAAGAAGTAATTTTTGAAGTTAAACTTCAAATAAGCAGTTTTGAAGACATTTTAAAGATGAGAATAGACAAAAATAAATAAAAATGTCCCATGAAGACTGTGGTCTTTAATTAAGCGTTCTACCTTAAATGGTGCTTTTTAAAGATTGGTTACTGTACTTTTATAGATCATGTGTGCTGAATATCCTTGAGTTACTCTTGAGAGCTTTCATTGATGACAGTTTGGTTTAATTTAGCTACCACTACAAAGAGATTAGGTTGTCAAGAAGATACTGTTGGAGGTTTAGGGATTGCTGAAATCCTTCTGAAATGAAAAGTAATATACACTGTAACTTTCTTTGATAGTTCTTTCATGAAGAAACTGGATGAAAATCAACCACAAGGGAACTTCTTTTTTCTGGACAAAAGCGAGAAAAAAATTCTTCTCATGTTTAACAGTTAATGAACACTAAAAAAAACCCAAACCAAACCCCCAACCTAAAAAAAAAAAAAAAAAAAAAAAAAGGAAGGGGAGGGCGGGGAAGGAAGCTGCAGCTACTAACTTAACTCTTTAATGCCGAAAGGCACATTTTTTTTTTCTTCATTGTAATAGGCCATCCAAACTTCTGTCACTGTAAGTAGACTGATAGTTGAAGGTATCTTCCTATCTCAATATCATTTTGCTTGTTTATTCCTACACAGATGTGACCACTCAGGTCTTTGCTCAGTTAATTTCTTCTAATTGTTTTTCAGTAGCTGATGCACTGTAGTCATTGATATAAAGTCAAGCCTAAACCACAGAAGCATATTGTTTCAGGAAAAGGTGCCTTTCTGTTCTGTTTAATGGAGCCTACTTTTTGCCAAAGATGAGAAAATATGAAGCTTGTACAAATCTTTTTGTGTGTCTGCTTCACAAACACATCCGTAAAATAAGTCTCACAAATAGTCAATTTACAAAGTTGAAATGTAATCTGCATCTTTGCTGTTATTGCAAATGCCACTGGTTTGAGTCATCTTTTAGATGTAATGTGAGTTTAGAGATTATGAACAATTAGGAGTTGGTAGCTTGAGAAATGCTGTTTCCTACAGGAGAGAAAAAAAGTACAAGACAAAAGTGCTTCCCACAGTGTCTGGGCAGTATGGATTTCTTCTCCGGTAGAGGAAGACCCTTGCCAGAAGTTAGAGTTCATCCTCCAGATCCATTTAATGTGTGACTCTGCAGAAAGCTAACAACCTTGCCCCGAGCTAATGCTGGTGATTTTGATAGGATGTTTGTTGAACACAAACAGTCAAGATAAATGTAACTGTTTTCATTATTAAATTGACTTAAATGAGGAACCCAACACTGAAATACTCTGTATAATTTCATTTTCTAGGTCTCCTTTTAACAAACATGGTTCATTTGATTGATCTGTATGTGTAACCTTGAGCATGCTTTAATATGTATGGTCACTTCATTGTATTGGAGCACTCTCAGTTGTTAATGGGAATACACCAGAAAAACCTGTGAAACTTAAAACTTTCGGTAATTTTTAGACAGAGATTATCAGTGGTATATAGTTCGGTCCTATGCAGTCGTTACTAAAAATATTTTAGAAAGGTTAATGTCATATTTCTAAGCCAAAACTTTTCATTTTTGTTAGTTCTAGGTACAATAACAGTAAATAATGATTATGGTTGAATTTTCCCTTTTAGTTTTGTTTTTGCTGCTTATATTTGTCTGAAGAAGTCTGACTCATTGTCCCAGAGCTAAAATAAGCATAATCCTTGATCTCCCATAAGAAGAGTTTGGTTCAAAGTCATCTATTTTACTTTGTTTGAGATTAATCCTCCACAAAATAGTTTATTCTATTTTTCCACTTCAAATGACATTTTATTGTGCTGTATAAGAATTCAGAATAGTTGTAGTTTTCCAATATATAAACCTTAACAAGAGACAGTTGTAATTAATTTGACCTCAGAGATTGGCCTTGTCCTGTGCTCGGACCGTCTTCTGAAGTCACAAATATGAAAACTGAGCTCCTTGTCCATGTAAACAGAATATTATTTTGAATGCAATTGTAGAAAGATACTGGCCAGTTGGAGGGTTATTGAAAGTATGAACTTGCAATTTCTGACAATTTTTTATAATCTCTAGTGGTTTTATCTGTCTTGGGCAGTGTTTTAAAAGCTGTTTCACAGAAAACTGTTTACAGCACTTTGTATCTTTTTTCCTGAGTAGCTGTGAATCTTTAGCTGTATGTGCTGTTAGCCATCTTGTGCAGTGAGCTGCATTATCTTGTAAACATTTTGCTTTATCCTGTGAATTTCGGCAGATTGGTACCAAACCGCTATAATTCAGTTGGCGTAGTTTCAAGCAAACTGAATCATAAATGGCTACGGAGAGTTTTCGTTTCATGTAAGAATGTGTGGAATTTGGCCACATAGTCCCCAATAACCTAATCGCCCCCTGCCATAGTTCTCTTGCTGCTTTGTCTCAAATGGAGCTCATATGCTGAGAAAAAGCAACAAAAAAGGACAGTAATCCTCACAAGCATTCACGGTAGTATAATAGAGGGGAAGCTAGTTGTGTCCTTGAGTTTGACAGTTCTCTTCCTATGATTAATTCTGAGATTATTTTGTTTTGGTCCTTTTCAAAAACTACTTTAGATTGGGGGCTTATTTATGCTATGCAGAGTAAGAACAGCCAAATGCTGGAATTCCAGTTTGTACGTAATATTCCTCCAGGTGAGGAACTGCACTTCATATTTGTTTGCAGATCAAAGACAAGCATCAGAATGCAAGTTTATTTAAAAGTAGCAGCAGGCAGCATTGAGCTTGAAAAAGTAAACTTTGACCCATCATAGAGCTACATTTCTAGCTGTCTAGCTGACTACTATTTACTGTCAAACTGAACAGTCTGTAAGTTTCCTAACCTTTAAAATGGCATGGTGTAGTTTAAGCCTACATTTTCTAGCACAATATTTGGTCTTGATCTGTTCAGTCTGAGCAGCAGTATTTGAAGTCTTTGTGGGCTGCAGTTTATATAATGTATGGGGGACTAGAGGAAACATTATAGAATTCAGTGGCTGGTGCAGTAGCTGTCTCTGATTTAAACCCCTGAACAACACAGGAGATGCTGGAGAAATTCTTTATTGTAACTGGAACATAAAATGAGCCTTCTTCCTACATAAGGCAAATCCCAAATCTCTCTGGAACTGTAATTGACTCAGAATGTGATTAATGTAACTTAATTGTCTTGACTGTACATACATCAGGCACATCACCACCATCTGAGTCCGGGGTGCATTGAATCGCCGTCTAATTTCCAAAGGCACTTTAAAGGATGTCATCCTCTTTGTCTAGACACTGACACCTTTTAAGATGAGGAATACCATGTTCAGCTGGAAGACTGAAGCCCGTGTTGCACCTTGTTTATACCGAAGATCTGATTGCTGCCTGCAATACATTAGGCACATCAGAATGGCATTTTCATTCATCGGCTCCTATCTGAACTGTCACTTGCAGAAAAATTGAAGAGACTGACAAAACCTTCTTCCTTTTTAACCTGAAATGAAAAAATATATTAAAAATATTGTCCATTAATGGACAGCAGCACATGGCAATAAATTGCAAAGCTGCCTTCTGATACAATCTTAAAGAACAAAGCAGAAGTACAGTTGAATCACTATTTCTTTGTGTAAGCTCAGCGATAAAGTTTGAAACTGAAAGTAATTTTTCTATAACTGGTGATTTAGCTGCCTGTACCTCCCTCTTCCAGGTCATTAAGTAGGTGGTGATGTGTTTTTGTTTGTTTTTAATATGTCTGTGCAATAAGAATATAATAGATTTCAATCTTTTATCAGTTTGCTCCTGAAATGGAGTATAAATACATTGCACCATGAGGTACAGAATGGTATAGGGATTCAAATAGGTGACAATACTAGCATATGAATTCAAATGTATACATTTAAAAGGACATTTGAATTTTGACAGAAAGCATTAAAGACATGAAATTCATGGTTACAAGTGAAATGTACCATATGTCCTCCAGCACTTAGACACAAAGAGCACATTAGCAGAGTAATTAAAGGACACCCTGTTGTGGCTAGGTGGTGGAGGACATATGGTGTATCATGACTAACCATGAATTTTGAAGTTCATATTGTTTTCGATCATAACCTTGTTCTTTGTATTTAATATACTGTAATTTCTGTACATTAGTATATGCTTCAGTTGTGTTGGATGTCTCAGTTTCAGTACAGAGTTCTTCTGAAATTCTTAGCCTGACAAATGCATGTTTCTTGAGAATCTCCTATTTTAATCCAAAATGACTTAAGACATTGGGGTCACAGAGCACTGACTTTTTGATGAAGGTGCAACATATGTGTTAGTAGCTTTCTTCTGTTTCACACTTGTAATTCCTTATTACCAGTGCAAAAGACAACATGTGACATGGAGACACTTGGAAAATGTAGATTGTTGCAGGCACATTCTGCAGATTCCACCTCCTCTTGAAAACAGAGCATCCCTTTTTGCCTCTTCCTCTTTGTCACTCACAGCAAATATCATGCAGCCAAAATTCAGCTGAGAATTTTGCTGATGATGTAAAAAGTAAAATAGGATCTACTTTGCAAGACTTCAGGTGAAAGATATCCAGCTGGAACATAACAAAAACATTGATTTATCTGTAAACATGCGTTATTCAGGGACCCAGAGTTGTGTAAGACGCTTTATTTACATAGCTGAATTTCTAAATGTAGCCGTCCTCTGGAAATGCAAGTATCTGTTGGAGAGATAAAATCTGTGTATAAATAAGCCTTTTGTCTTTAAGCAAACAGAACAACTCTGAAAGTTTTATTCTAAGACAGCAAAATCAAATAGCTGTCTCAGCGTGAACTGTTAGTTGAAACCAGGCATTTGCCAAGTTTTTTCACCTTGATATAGCTGATCAACGTGAAACTTGAGGCTGACCTTGGGGAAACTACGAGGCGATGAGTACCTGGCTAGATTGAGGTCTTGGGACGCTATTTGCTGCTGAGATCCTTGAAACTCCTAGGTAATGGTGGAGGCACTAATCCGGTTCAATACCTAAATTTCCACTGGCAGACTCCTAACACCTATGTTTTTGATGTACGTGCATGAACACACTAAGCGAGTCCGTGCCAATTGCACAAGAAATTCTTGTTAGGAATTAATTTGGCAAATGTCCTCAAACCACTTCCAACCCTATAGTGAAGCACTATTTTTCTCCCTCTTATTCCCTAATATCTCAGAAATTAAAGCTCTTACCTGGAATGTAGGAAGTTGAGATTCTTTTTTTTCCTCTATTTTTTTTTTTTTGCCCTTCGAGGATCTTTGAAGTCCCAAGAAAGTAATCTATTTTCAAAACAGTTGCACTTTGCATGAAATAATTAAACTTTCATAGTATTAGAGACATCAGCTGACCCACAATAGTTGGGGTTTTTTTTGTTTGGTGGGTTTTTTTTTTTTTTAATCCAGTGAAGATCTCTTGTAAAATACATATACATTGCAGGGCGTGGAGTCTGGAAACTCACTTATAGTCATCAGGCTGGAGGCAGGGAGTTAGTCATTCTCCCAGGACATGGAAAATACAGATTTGGTTCCCTCAGACTGTTCAGAGCTTTGAATCCAGTGCCTCCTACTCCCAGTGTGAGTAATTCAACCATTACACTGCTACAGAAAAGTGGGGCATCAACACCAAAGAATATAGTCCCGACCAAATATGACTTTCCAAGTGTCTCCGGGAGACTTAGAGAGGTTCAGGTAGTTGTATGCTAAATCAGGTCACGGAGGTTCAGTTTGGGATATTGATGCCTAACTCCAGAACTTTGAGCTGTCTAACAGTTTTTGGTGTCTTCGAGGTTAGGGAGTCCAGAAAAATCAGTGGACTGGAGAGTTGCTCAGCACTCTGGTGGGCTTCAGATGCATAAATAGACTGGATTCAAGCTTTGTGGCCCAATTCCTTCCTGTTCCATTTGGACAAGAGTTCTTAGTACTCATTGCAGCAGGGAATGAGAGCAACTCACCCAAAAAGATAACCTGCATCTTGAGAGGTGAAGATTTGAATTGAGATCCACTTGGGCAAAGAAATTAATTGCACGTGTGTTTGGCACTCCACAGTCCTATACTCCATTGAGTAGAAGGTGAAACATCATTCTTAAGTTTAGTCTCATTTCAATTTTGACTATTAAAGATGGTGTTAGGTGCCCAATTCCAGAACATGCCTAACCAGTGGTGCATTAATTGTTCCAAAACAAAAGAAAATAGAAAGATATTCCATATTTCTCAGATGAGAAACCAATTTTCTCTATGCAATGTACTTCTGCATGTGGTAGTACTGTCAGCTTCATGCTATGTATCATGATGGGAATTGAACTACCAAAAGTTTTCAAACTGTTGCGTTGCTATTAATCCAGTTACCTTTTCGTTTTTTTCTTTTATTTGAGTGGGTGTTAAACTCACTATCTTAAATAGAAAAATGTTTAATTTAGCTGCGGGATATTTTTTGTGGAAATTAAACACTTGCCTGGGCCTAGAACAATTATAGTCTGTAATATCTGGGTAATGCGATGTAGCCAACTGTAACCTTTAATTAGGTTTGCCTTCAGACCATTGCCAAGTGAGAATCTGAATTCAGACAAGTGTCCAGATCTCCTTCTTGGCATCTTCTTTTAATATCTGTGAGAGCTTATTTTCAGCTTGTTATGCTGTTAGCCCTACATGCTCCATTACTGGTAGTAGAAGTTGTACAGGAAGGGTTTCGTTTCTACATGGTTGTTTTACAGACTAACTTTGCTGGAATCAAAATTTCCTCAGTTGCCAATTTCTATTGATTTCCTCTTCAAGGCTAATAAAAAGAAATGTGCACGTTAACAACAAAAAAAAGTTATAATTATTTAACCTTCCAAATGAGGGGAGAATTTTCTAAGTCTTTATGATGTCTCATTCTTCTTGGATTTTCATATACGAAAATTAAAATGTAAGCTCTTCTGAGCTTGGAGTCTGTTATTTCTGTCTGTTTGTGCAGCATTACACTGTGTTTCTATCTGAACAGAGCATGTCTTGAAGAGAGAAGAACTATCTGGGAACTTCTTCATGAAGTGTTAGAAATGGAAGACATAGGCTTTTCTAAACCTGGACTACTTTTTTTTTTTTTAGCAAATATTTCTACAAGGTTTCACTGGCTCAAAATTTTCTAGGTTCAGGATGGGCTTCTGGTGAGAAGATTTATATCCCAGAGACTGGTTCTTGAAGATACGGAAGACACTGGCTCAAATATTTTGTTGGCTTTATCACAGCTGGGACCTTGAACCAGAGCCTGTTCTACCACATGCAGGAGCACCCATTGCCAGGTTCTTGGCTCTTTTGGGAATGTCTCATGCTAGTTCCCTGGAGAGGATTTGTTTAAATAGGTATTCATTTGGTGGGAGTGCAACTCAAGTCTCTTCGTGTTTTCTAGCCATTGAGCAATGAGCTTCTCTTGTATGTTTGTTGATTCCTCCTCTCCGCTGCCCCCCCCCCCCCCCCCCCCCCCCCGCTTTATTTCCTATGAAAAACAGTTTTGAAACATTTTGGCTTATGCATAGGTATAAAGTGCAGCATTTCAAAAGTCAAATAAACAGTTTCATAATTTTCATAGAAATGACCTCTTATGATGTTTGTATTTCTGTCAAACTACATGCCTTTTGTTCCTTAGTGATTCATAGCTCTTTTCTTCAGAAGTGAATTTTTAATTTTTTTTGCTACTAGTGTTATATTGCATTGAGCTTTTTTTGTGGACAGGAATACATCTTTGATAACCAATATTATTCTGATCCAGGAACTGACTGGGATGTAATCTCTGTTTTGTACCTTCCATCCTAGGCTGTACTTGAACATAAACACTCTGGCATCAGGTGTTGTCTTATTCTCGTGCTCCTTCTGGTTTTTGTCCCCCTACTCCCCAATTATTCAAGCCTGTACTGAGTTTTTTGAAAGATTTTTGCTGATTTTCCTTTTTGTATAGAAAATTAGGAGTAAAATGTAGTATTCTACAGCAAACCAGCAGTGATTAATTTGTAAATTATTTGTGTAGTTAACAGTCTAAACACATAAAAATGAAAAACCTGACGTAGATAACTTCAGGGAAAATGCTATGTAAAAAACAGCTCCCTGTTGAATGTGCAAGGTAGTGGTCAAGGTTATGCTAGTTGCATATTTTGCTGATCCCAGGGCCTAGCCAGGCAGAAATAAAGCACAAGGATGTCTTCAGGATGCCCCTTTGGTTTAATGAAGAAATATGCTGATGCTCTGCAATGTTTCATCTTTGGGATTTAGTCAAGGACATGAAATCTGAAAAATAAATAATGTTTTGTTTGGAGAAGTTTATTCTATAAGCTACATTTTTGCTTTAAAAAGCCCATTGTTTTTTTCCTTCTACTTTCCTTTTTGTTGAAAATTGTTTTGGGGGTAAATCAAAATCTAATGGGAAAAATAATCATGCTGAAATGACAACAAAGCCTACTTTTCTCTGTCTGGTAGTGGTGGTTATTAAGTATGGCAAACTTCAGCACTACTGAATTCCGATGCTGACTTTACCATTCTCCTGATCTCTATTTAAGGAAGTATAAAAGACTATTTTCATTTAGTAATGAGATGTGATTGAAAAAAGTAGCCTTGTTAGATTATTATCACTGGAAGATAACAAAAAAATTAATGGAAGTGTTCATATCTTTCATTTCATTTCTTTCTATGCTGTTATTCAATTGCAGTATTAACCTACTTGCAAATGCAAGGAAATGTATGTCAGAAGAGTCAAACCTTTCACACAAGTTCATTTTTTTTCCCCACTGCTGTTCCATTTAAATCAATGTCTGAAAGTTACTTTTAAGTCCTTCGTATCCTTTGGAGTATTTATGTAAGCTGTCAGGGAACCACTAACATTAAAGAAGCAAAATAACTCCTGCTTTGAACAGAATCCTAAAAATCCAACAGAAACTTTACAATTGCTGTTAAGTATTCAAATACAATTGTTTAATGAAGATGTTAGCAAGTGATTTTTTTGAAGTAGCATGTCACTTTAACATCACTTTTCGCAAGGCAGCTATTTTAACAAAAAGGGGAAAAAAAAGGCATTGTAAATCAAAGGCTACTTGGCAATTTGCAGGTCAGTGGGAATTCAGGGCCCACTGGCCCAAATTTTGCAGCTCCGGTGCCTGGACTCTTTCTTAGGAATATATTCTGTTAAAAGGAAGGATCTGATCCCAAATATCATACTGAAGCTGCATCAGGAGTACTGTGAAAGGTATCAAGTCTCAACTGCTGGCAAGTGTCCAACACATTTACCTTCACATATGAGTCCTTCATATTTTGTAGCTAGGGTCCAGGGAGCTCCCAGTGAGGTGGAATACCTGGACACAGCTATAATTTTACTTTAGGCTTCTGATTTTTTTGCTTATGCATTTCTTGAAAGTCTAAGTGGGAGAAGTGGTGATGCAAAAATAGTCTTACCTGTCCTGTAGAACAGAGCTATGGTCCTGCTACTAGTTGTGGTGTGTATTTCATATGTTTATATTTCTTTAATTTTTATAGATATCAAAATATAAAACATTGTTGAAGGGATATAGGTGGGGATATATTTAACATTGGAGGGGATATAGGAACCTCTGCTAGGTTCATACTAATACAGGATAGTTTACCCAAATCTGTGTATGCCTGTGGTGGTGTTCACTATTTGAAGGTGCTAATAGTGTATCCAGCTTCTCCCCATCTGAGGGTTTGCCATTTAGACATCAAATCACACCCTTTTAAAAGTGGGGCTGTATGGTAAGACCCCATCATGTGTTGCACAAACATACTGCACTGGCACTATTGTAGTGGCATGTAGGGCATTAGGAGGGAGACTACTGTTTTCTCACTTCTTTCTCTCCCATCCTGATATCCCCAGCTCAATTTAAACCTTCATTTGTGTAATTCCATCATCTATCTCAGATATCTTATCTCAGCAAATGAAGCTCAAACTCAGAATATGTTATCAATAGGACTCTAATAATATTTGCAGATGTACACAGAAAGGATATGGAAATTGTTTGTCTTGAGTATTGAAGACATAGGCAGCATTTAAGAAAGCTATGACTGAATCCAGGTGGTGTTCAACCTTAATTTCAACCTAACATTGAATTTTTTTCCTTCCAAGTCAGAGTTTACATAGCTCTAAATATTAATTTCATTGTGTGTATTTAGGAAGCAAGTCAGATACTGTAAGTGAGGAATGATGGTAAAATATTGGAATAACAGTGATGTACCAGGTTTTTTTTAAAAATCTATTTATAGAACGCTTTCTTCTCTAAGGATTAGGGGAATAGAAGCTGGGATTTTTTTCTGCTCCTTGATGACTGTTAGTGAACCGTATTTGCTAACACAGTTTGACATACAATATATTTCAGTGTTTATGGTACCTTATGGTATGGTACTCCTGGTACAGTACCTTATGGCATTTTATTTAATGTTTGTGAAGTTTTCTGATTGCTTCCCAGATAATTTATTTTTATTGGCAGCTATCTTTGAGCACTTGTATGGAAATGAAGCTGAAGCAGGATGGCTTTTTACATCTATAGAATTTCCAAAGTGTTTAAAAATAATAATACATTGTTCAGTTGCTCTTTCTAACAGACATGCCTTTAATCAGATGAAAAGTTGGAAAATTCTCATCTAGAATAGTTATGTGCTATGAAATTAAGATAAAACCAATAAAACACCATAGAAATTTTCTAAGCTAGAAATTTTAAGAATCTAATGTTCCCACAGTCATTTTCAGTCCATCTGCACGGTTCCAGAATATAATTTTTTTCTATTTAAGTCATGAAGGGTGGACACAGCACAAGATATAAATGTTCTTTCTTGCTGTGCATTGGTAAAATGTTTCTTAGTTATCTTTCTGCCTTTTGTTTATATGCATCAGTTCATCTTAGTGTACACTTCACCCCTATAGTTCCTACTTGTTTCCTGCCAAGTATAATTGAAAATCCCAGAGCCATTAGCAGCTCTGGCTTTATAGAACCTTATTTAAATCACAGCTAAAATCAAATGTGAAGCAACGCTGGTATTTTCTTTTTTTTATACTGTTATGTCTCATTTGATGATAAAAAAAGAGATGACTTCTCAAATAAAGACAATATGTAAGGTCCTTTTGCACATACAAAATACACCACGGTTATCCCTATTTTAATTTAGAAAATACTTGCAGCATTGCAAGTAGGATTATTAAGATTTTCCTTCAGCTGAAAACATACTATAAAGGTGTAAAGCATAGTACAGCCTTTTTCTTCAGCAGATGTTTTGCTGTTTCATCACTGATTTTAATTAAAAAGCATGTGTCTAGCTATTGTATTTTATATGGTCCAGTCATGTATACGGGTCACTTTTTAAACTCCTTCACCCCTGAGGAGCAGATGGTTTGAAAAGCAAGCCTTAGTGTGACAAAATACAACATCTCACTGCTTTAATTGTTCAGAGCCCTGCCCTTGTTTCTTGTGGCATGCTCCATAGTGCTCCGCCCAGCCAACTTTTCATTTGCTCAAATGGAGTCATTTCTTTTGCTTGTCTTGGGAAACCGTATCGGAAGCCATACTGAACTAGCTTAGCTCTGTACTACAATATTGCTTCCTATTTCTTTTTTTATTATTATTATTAGTCCTGTTTTTGTTTTGCTACAAAGCAAAAGATTATTTAGTAATTCTCAATTTTACTTGTTATATTCCCAGTTATTGGTAAGATTGATAGTGAGTCTCAAGAGAGATGGAAGAGGGTAAATATAGGTGAACAGACAGGAAAGGGAAAAAAGGGGAACTAAAACTAGTAATCCCAAAATAAAATGGGTCTCTTGGAGACAACGGGTTAAGTGTTGGAACACAAAGAGGTATCTTATATGTTTCCCTCATTCCAAATATACTTTAAATGCCAAAATAATCTCCTCTTCTATCCTTACAAATTGATTCCAATTTGTTAGTCAAAGACTGTAATGAAATGACTCAAACCATAGTCTTGTTCCACTAAGCAGTTTGCTACAGCGTTTTTTTATTAATTATATTCAGACTGCAAGAACTGTCAGAATGTTAAAATTCCTAAGGATAGTTTGCCAACATCTATCACTGGATTAGAAACAGCTCTGCAAAACTTTCAGCAAAGCAGATAATACTCCATCATAAAATCAATAAAACTAAGCATTGTCAGCATAGTGCTGACAGTTCCAGCTAAAACAATTTATAATTTTTAAAGAAGTTATATTGTAAATAGAAGATAAGAGGCTTTTTTCTCTTGGTCCATCTCGAAAGATACAGCCAGTAAACAGAACCCAGATGTAAACATTTTGCTAGTGGTTTGTGTATGTCAGCCCTGCTTGGCCTCTCTTTCTTTACCCAAATATTCCCTACCACGATTTTCTGAGTTGCATGGATAGAGCTTATCTTTTGTGAACGGTGCAGCACGCTATACTGATCACCTTGCTAATTACATTGGCTGTAGACAAGAAAGAGTCCAAGGGCCTACTTTCTCTCCTCATTCGCTGGAATAACTGCTTCTAGGAAGGCTGAGAAATACCAGGGGAATAAAACAATATCGTCACTCATAAGAATGCAGAAAGCGCTACTCTCCTAGACGCTAAGAATATCATGTACAACTGTGGTCATCTGGTATCACTTCTCACAGAGAACAGGTTTTAGAGTAATATTCTCATAAAATCTGCAGTGAGCCCAAAATGTTGGTCTGGGTTATAGCATATCCCCAAGAAAAACTTCCAGTCTTGATTTACAGATGTCAGGTAACAGAGGGAGAGTAACTGAATCTCTTAAGACTTTTTTTTTTTTTTTTTTTGGTGGTCAATAATCTTCATGTTTGAAAATGCACACCCTGTTCTTAGTTTGAATTACTTTAGTTTCAGCTTTCAATCTCAGGCCTTCGCTAGCCTTTATTCAGTTGAAGTTATGAATGCTGCCTTCTTCTAAATGTGGTAACGTAACTCCTAGCCACCTTTTTGGTAAACTAAACAGACTGATTTTTTTGTAGATGTGTCTAACAGCAGCTGCTGCAGGCCATGTAGAGCTACCTGTGTACGTGGGTGAGCTAGCTTGGGTACTATTGGTAATACGACCGGTTGGGCAGTCAGGGTGAGCTCCAAGGCACACCCATAAAGCCTGGATAGCTTCTTGGGCTTTTACTGCTGCCTGAGCATGACCATGCTATTTAGCAGCAGGCAAAGTTAAAGCCAATTTGTGTATATCTACACTCTCCAGTATCAGCAATGACTGTACTGTAGACATGCCCTTTCAGTGAGAGACATATGAAATATGATTCTCTTCTGAACTTTTTAATTCTTTCAACTTTTCTTTTTGAAAGGTGGCTATCAAAACTTTATTCTGCCTGGTGGTGAAGACCTGAACTCATTACTTGTATATGATGTGTATTCGTTTTTGCCATTCCTTGTTTGTCCATTGCAGACCTTATTACCACAGTTCTTTCATCCTGCTCAATGTCTCCTTATTCTAGAGTAAAATAATTGCTGTGTGATTTACTACTACTTAGGTCTCGGATCCTGCTTTTAATATTAAAAACCACAGCTGTGTCCTGAAGAACTGGTATTTGCCAAATCCAGAGACAGAGTTTTGAGCTAGATGGACCACTGACCTAACCCAATATAATATATCTTATATTCAAATATATGTACCAGTGATTTCTCCACATCGTTATTCTCAAAGTTTGGTGTCTTCTGCAGATGTCACCAGGCATATTACCATATTTTCTTCTAGTTTATTGGTAAAGCTGCCAAAGAAGAGTAAATTTCCATGGGGCCCACACTAGAAATATTTCACGGAATGATTCTTCGTGTATAGAAACTTTTCTGGCTCCATCAGTGTAGTCAATTTAATTAAAGAAAATGGAGATTCATGACATTTGTATAGTGCTGTCTTCATTCCAAATATTATGTGAGAGGAAGCCAAATACTTTGTGAAACCTGACAAGCAGTGTGTTGATAGAGTGCCTGTCTTTGCTCTGTGAAGGATAGATCCTCACACCAGGACATACCCAGCTAGCTACAGAAGTGAAAACAGTGCAGTTCCTTCCATGTGGTGCTGTCCCTAACCTCTAGCCTTCCTGAGAAGTGGGATTTATTCTGTTTGAGGTCAGTACTTTGATAAGGCACACTGTTTCCAGGATCCAAGTTAGCATCTCTGTAGCCTTATTGTTACCTCAGGGATCTCTTAGATGGCATAACTTTGTTTTGTGTAGATGCCCTGTTATCTTTATGAAACTCTTATCTTATTTCTTTGAAATTACCTATGCTCTGCAAATCTTATTGTTCACTAGTAATTACCATACTGTTTTCTTCCTTCCTGATTTTTGCATATCTCCTGTATGTTTATCTGTGGATTGTACATGAGAAGTAAAGGTCAGTTTTTTGAATCTTTATGCACTTCAACTCTTTTCATACTACTTTTATTGATGTTGTTATATGTATCTTCAGAACCTATTCCTGTTCATTATTAGTGATTGGATACCAATTTGGATGAACCTTTGGTCTGTCCTAATGCAGCAGCTCTTATGCAAACATATACCTGCTCAGTGTCTTTTTTTTTTTCTGTAACTCATGCCATTGGGTATTTGGCCCATCTGGAAGACTAAATATTTGCGAATGTGTTACACCTTAAAGATTCATCCAGATTCTAGAAAGAAGTGTGATGAGTCACTCAGTGAGAAATCCATGTTCTTGTTTGGGTTTTGACTGTAACTGTGCAGTTGTAATAATATTCTTCTGCAACTTAAAGGCTTATTTTTCAAAGCATCTTTGAACAGTTGGGAGCAATGATTTGCCAAACTGTAATTAAAAGGAAATAGACTCATTCTGAGAAGTGTAAACAATGTGCTAAAGATAATAAAAATAGGGTCCTTAAACTGATGAATCTTGAACCCGGAACAGGACTTGAGTTTGCGAAGCATTTAATTGCTGGGGTGAGACCCAGCATCTCACAGGACTATGCATTTAGTGTCCTGCAGTAACACGTGCAGTTTCTATGGGTTTGCCAACAAATTCATGGAATTTTTTGTCCTCAGCTGTATCAGCTCCCTGTTGCTCGTTAACACGCTTTGCCAGGAAATTCATGGCATTTTTAGGTCTTCAGCTGTGTATTAATCAACTCCCTGTTGCTTGTTAACGTACCTTCTTTTTCCTATCTGTGATCACAATTTTTTGCTCTACAAATAAAATTTGAAAGTAAAATCTTGGCCTACCCAAAACTAATGTCAAAACATCCTTTTTCTTAAAAGCAAAGCAGTAATTGAAGCTGTGGGTTTCTTATAACACTGTTCTCAGAACAACTTTGCAGAAGCTGTTATCTTGAATCTGAGAACTGTGGGTCCATATTTTCATACTGAACCGTCATCTCATGTTTTCCAATTGTCTTCTCTGATCTTAATTCTTTGTTAACAGCTTCCAGCAGTTTCATGTATTTTCATTCATCTAAGAAACCCCATCAGATACAAGAAGTGGAAGCAGGGACAGGTGGCCTGGGAGGAATACAGAGGTACTCTCCAAGCATGCAGGGATGGGGTTAGGAAAACCAAGGCCCATCTGGGGCTGAATCTGGTGTGGGACATAAAGGGCAGCAAGAAAGACTACTATAGATGCATCAGCAGTGAAAAGAAGACTAGGGAAAATATGAGCTTGCTGTTGAATGGAGTGGGGGACCTGGTGATAAAGACATAGAAAAGGCCGAGGAACTCAATGCCACCTTCTTCTCAGTCTTTACTGTTAAGACCAGCTTTCAGGAATCACAGGTCCCTGAGATCAGTGAGAAAGTCTGGAGCAAGGAATACTTGCCCTCCGTGGAGGAGGACCAGGTTAGAGAACATCTAAACAAACTCAAAGTCTCTGGGACCTGATGGAATACAATGCAAGTGCTGAGGGAGCTGGTGGATATCATTGCAAAGGCACTCTTGATTGTCTTTAAAAGGTTGTGGTGATTGGAAGAGGTTCCCAAGGACCGGAAGAAAGCAAATGTCACTTCTGTCCCCAGGAAGGAGCATCCAGGGAACTACAGACTAGTCAGTCTTACCTCAGTCCCTGGGAAGCTAAAGGAGCAAATCCCCCTGGAAGCCATTTCCAGACACATGAAGTTACACCAAAGTGTTTGGGATTAGTCAGCATGGATTTACAAAGGGGAAATCATGCCTGAACAGCCTGATAGCATGAGATGATTAGCTCCGTGGATTAGAGGAAAGCAGTGAATGTTGTTGATCATTTCTTTAGCAAGGCTTTCAACACTGTCTCCAGTAACATTCTCAAAAATGAATTGGTGTGGGCTAGTCTATCTGGAGGCCAGTCACTGGTGCAGGACCCCTGGGATTGATCCATGGGCCAATACTGTTTAACATTTTCATTAATGACCTGGACAATGGGGCAGAGTGCACCATCAGAAGTTGGCGAGTGATACAAAACTGGGAGATGTGGCTGATAGACCAGATGGTTGTGCTGCCATTCCGAGGGACCTTGACAGGCTGGAGAAATGGGCTGACAGGTATCTCATGAAGTTCAACAAAGGGAAATGCAAAGTCCTGTACCTGGGTATACATAATCCCATGCACTAGTGCAGGCTGGGGGTGACCGGCTGGAAAGCAGCTTTGCAGAGAAGGATCTGGGGGTCCCTGTGGACAGCAAGTTGCACATAAGCCAGCAATGTGCCGTTGTGGCAAAGGTGGCCAACAGCATCCTGGGCTGCATTAGGGCGAGCATTACCAGAAGGATGAGGGAGGTGATCCTCCTTCTCTATTCAGCACTGGTGAGACACATCTGGAGTGCTGTGTCCAGTTCTGGGCTCCCCAGTACAAGACAGACATGGACAGCTCATTCCCACAAAGATGATTAAAGGACTGGAGCATCTCTCATATGAGAAGAGGCTGATACAGCTGGGACTCTTTAGTGTGGAGAAGAGAAGGCTCAGGGGGGATTTTATCAATGTCTATAAATACCTGATGTCAGAGACTAGAGAAGACAGAGCCAGATTTTTCTCATTGGTGCCCAGTGATAGGACAGGAGGCAATGGGAACAAATGGATATTCAGGAAATTCCATTTAAATGTAGGAAAAAGCTTTTTTAATGGGAAGGGTGGTCAAACACTGAAACAGGTTGCCCAAAGAGGTTGTGGGGTCTCCATTCTTGGAGGTATTTAAACCCCACTGGACACATTCCTGAGCAACCTGCACTAGCTGACCCTGCTCTGAGGAGGGGGTTGGACTAGATGATGTCCAGAGGTCCCTTCCAACCTCAACCATTCTGTGTTTCTTTAAAATCTAGGAAGAAAAATGAATGAGAAGCAGAAGATTTTCTTGATTAGACTAACAGCTTGCTGTTTAACTTAAAATATGTACAGTCATTTTTCTCTGAATCACTTTTATAATTATTTTGATATATTTTGTCATGTATTATCATTTTGAAATATTGGCTCATTCAGAGACAATTTTTTTGTTTAAAAAAATGTGTCTTTTTGTTATATTTCCAGGATGTGTAATGAAAACATGAGAGAAAATTTGCCTATGTAGTTTCTAAATATCTTTTATATTTCCTCACACTATGAAAGAAATCTAATTATCTTATAAAGAAATATCTACTAATAAGTTACTTTTTCTGAGTGAAACTCAGACACCTATAAAGTGTTTCTCTCATAATTTATCTCCATGTTTAATTTTTTATTTTATTTTATACATTTGTTAAACATGAATGCTGAGCTTCACAGGATTTTTTTAATTCAAATGCACTAATGTAGGAACATTAAAAATTGAAACTTTTTTGTAGGCATGCTTTTGGCATAAAGTTTATATGGTTTTATAATAGGATAGAAGTTTCTGCAGGTTATTTAGAAAACTGTACAGTTTTGACTGGAAATGTAACTTTTGTGGTCAATTGCTGGATAGGCACAGGTGTAGTTTCACACTGGGTTTCTCTGTAGGCCAAACCTGTTTATGAGGGGTTCTTTTAGCCATTCCCCACCTTTCTGCCAGTATGTTTCCTCTCTTCTCTATCTCTGCACCTCTTTTTGAGATCAGGTTATAAACTGACAACTAAGGTGGTTTAAGGGGCATGGGGTATTTTTAAGTCTTTTTTTTTTTCCTTTTTCCTCTAGATCACTTTACTGGTTAGTTTAAAGCCCAGTCCTACAAACAGATGGAGGAAGGATGTGGTTGGAACACCTTAATTTGACTGTGTTGCCTGATAATTTAAGTCATGGATCATACTTTTACATTAATATCTTTTTTCTGTAAACTGTATGACTCTGTGTGCACATGAGAGTGTGTATAGATCTCTTGGTAATCTGATCTGAAGAAGAAAAAAGTATTCCAATTATTAATTTTTATTGATGTACAGAAATCCATCATCTAAGCTCAAGTTTGCAATTTGTTAGCTATATTGAATCGAAGTGACCATGGAAAGTGCTAGGCGATGGTCAAGCCTCATTAAAGTGAGGAAATTTAGCGCCCTGTGTAATGGCACCCTTTATTCAGCGAATAGCTCTTTTTCCATTTATTTTTATATTCTTGTTTCTGTCTTCCAGTTGGTAGTAAAACTACTTGAATTTCCTTCTATAACACAATTCTTTTTGCTTCAGTTAAAATCAGGATTTTTTTTCCTCAGTCAAAATCAGGAAAATACGTGGACTAAATATTCTCACTTGCTGACTGGGAAACATGATATGAAAGGCATAGTCTCTCTTTGGTATCCACTCAAGATAAAATTTTGTTTTTCTACATCATCCAATTTTGACAGAAGATACCACTACTTTTCCTTTTGACATTTCTGATTTAGAATTTGTGTGGTTTTTTTTCATCTTCATCAGAATTTTCGTTTCAACTTCGTTCTAAAAAAGAACAGAAATCTAAGTCAAGATATTAACCTTTTTAGTTAATAATTATATTCTTACAGAGTTATTACTGACTATATAATTGAAGCAGTGTCAAAAACTGACAAGAAATCTGATCTGACCAACAAAGAGTTCCCCTTGTACTCCCCTTGTACAGCCTTCTGTCTCATGAAGAAGAAAGGTCATTCAGGGCATTCTTTCTCTTTTTTATAATTTATTAATCTATTTATAAATTCTAAATGTCATTGCCTGGAGGCCAGCTTTAGGTTTTGGTGGATTTGGTTTATAAACCTTGACACTTCAAGGTTTGCAATAATTTGGTGGGGGGAAAAAATGCGTGTTTGGCAAGATTGGTGATAACAGTATTTACTAATCATACTGTTATAGAAATCACAATTTTCCAAATTCTTTTGCTTATAATGCAGTAATTACTTATCTTGCTATGAAGCACTGTGGAGCACCACATGTGTCTGCATTACACAAGACTGTACCATGGAAGAAATCCTTGGACAAGGAGCTATCTAAGTAGCAGGAGGACTTGGTTTCTGCCTTAAATTGTGTTATATTTTGTTCTGTTACAGGAATGAATTGCTTTCTGTGTGTTATCTTGGTGTGAAGATGATATTTCTGAAAGTATTGCCCTACACTGAGTTTGATTAACTTATTTCAGGCCTTCGGAAATGCATAAAATAAAAAATTTTACGTCTTTGATATATGCATCTCCTAACCCTGTAGAACTACTTTCTCCTCCAGGTTGAGCACAACCATGAGGTCCGCAATCTCTGTTTCCAGGAAAACACTGATAAAAGATGGATGAGCAATAACATCTACCATTGTTACTGGTTATTGTTATTCCCACCTGCAAGTCTTCTGAGGTTGTGAAGGTGACCTAGGTGGGACTGTAGTAATTTTTGGAGCATATTAATATGGAGTATTACTATCTGTATTCTTTTTCCAGGTCACTATCTAAGCCATTCCAAATACCTTCAGAATGTCTGGATTTGCGTACTAATTAGTCTGAATCAAATATTCATCACATCTGTGTTGATGGGATTGGTTGAAGATCTGATTAACCTTCAAGTGGCTCTGTGACTAAACACAGGTTCTTGTCTAGCTGATGGGATAATTTCCCTGCTATATATATTTCTTGTTCCTCCAACATAAAATTATTCCAAAGAGATGCCCATCTGAGCTTTCTTTGACCTTAGTTAGGCACAATATAAAAATCTAATATAGAGCAAAACTATCATTTTTTAACAGAAGAATAAGCTATATTATGAGACAAAAGGAAGACTTTTTTTCTTGTGAGGGAAAAGATGAGACTATGAAAACGCTGAAGGTTTTTTCATGTCATATTCTCATAAACCTATTAGTATGGTTCACTAAGATTCATCTTTGAAGGTTATGATCACATTATAATAGAAAGAAAGCTATGTGGAAGTAAAAGTGAGTGTGCGCATGGTGTGTGGGGGGGAGCGGGTCATTTCCATTAAGCAAACTGAGGCCTGCTGAAGGGACAGTCACTGTGCTACAGTTGGACGTTTCAGTAAAATCTATGACCTAGGTTATTGGAATGTTCTGTTCAAATATTCAAAATTGGAAAAATACTCAAAGTAAAGATGAGCATAAGGTCTCTTGTCTGCTCTTCCTGAGCAGACAAATACGAGCTCCATAAAGCTTAACAAAACCCAAGCAACAATGCACAATTTGTTCAATAAAATCATTACAAATATTGTAGTAGTATAGCGGCAACATGCACTTATCAAGAAAATGTTCCTAAAACAATAAGCTGCTTTCAATAAATGAGTCTTTTAATATCTCTAAGCATTAGAATATTTAATTTCAATTTTGGTGTTGTGATGGGGAAAGTAAATTAACTTGTGAAATTAATCATTTTATTTTTAATGAAAAAATATAAATACAGAAGCAATTCTCTATCTATAATATGACTTGAGGGGATGATGATTTATATTAAAAATACTATTCTGCTGGAATTTCTGCTACTATTTGAGATAATTTAATTTGTGTCATTTGCATATGAAAATATGCATTGAACTAGCAGCAAAATAACCTTTACACAATTCTATAATAGCATAAAATACAGTACATTACACTTTCAGTTATTAAGAATAAAAATAGTCCATCTAATTTTGCAAAGAAAATACTTCGTATAGTTTAAAAAAAAAGAAGTTAAAATACAGTATAAAAACTTGTATCAGATCTTTGCTATTTGTCTTGCTTTGTTATCAGCCAGAGATCTGAATTAGCTAGAGGTATTTTCAGGTATTTTATTCTTTAGCTTTTTCTTTTCAATTAGCTTCCTGAGGCAGAGTTGCATCCTGTATTTTGCATGCTTTACAGTAAGGTCATCTTCACAATAGCTCATGTAGGCTACTAGAGATGGACATGATAGAATGGCTTGAACCTGTGTATTATACTCCTATTACATGTTATTATGCTCCTCTTGAGTAGACATTTTTTCTAACAACAATTCTTCACTGTCATATGAATATTTTGCTAATAAATCAACAGTCAGCATTCTTCATTAATGCTTGGTCTATTGCTATCATTGAGCACCCTCATCAATAGCTGATTTGTGTCATTAGCTACAGAAAGGGTGGGCTCTGTTTCTTTTTCATCTTTATTTTGTCTCAACTAGTGATACATCCATTGTGGTAAATGGATTCAGAGTGTAAGACTTCCCCTGGCGTGGGCCAAGATGAGGAGATTATAAAAAATATGCCACTGAAAATACTGGGGAATGTCCTTTCCTGTCTGATCCTTATATGATTTAGGCATATTGTGTAGATTCCTAAATAACCATTAAGAGTTGTTCTAAAACTTCTCCCAAATTCATCCCTACTTAAATGTACTCTATAACGTGTACGTTTTTTAAATGTGTTTCAGTCTGCCCTTTCATCTCTGGTGGGTTAAGCAAACGATCCTGGGTCACCTGAAGTGCACACTGGTGTTCTAGCCAAAGTGCTTTTTTTCCTCTTAATTTAAAAAACATTCCTAAAGAGAGTATTTCTGCATTCTGATAGCCAGCTTCTCTAATCATTCCAAAATTGTATTTCTTATTTTCTCTAGTCTCTACCCTGATAACAGAACCCAGGCCTACCACATTGACTCAGATCATACACTGGCTGGATCTTACCCTCTCATCTTCAGAAAGCCGCCGTAGGTTTCTGACTCCCCTCAGCAGTCTGTCATGCAGTCCTTCCCCATCATGTTTATTTAAAACACCCACTTTCCAAAAAGTTGGCACTCTCCTCCTGTGTTTACAGAAATTTTCCCTAAGCATTTGGCCTACGTTTTAATTGGCTTCTGGAAGGTTGTTTTTTTAATATATCTTTCTGAGGTACTATAGCAGCATCTCTTCCTTAGTAACAGCAGTGAAATTTTGGTGAAGGCCAAGAAGCAGCAGTGTGAGACGAGGAATTACTTCCTGCTCCTCTGGCTCTTTGAGTGTGACTATCTCTGGACATGTAGCCCAAAGCAGCGGAGGAAAACTTCCTCCTTATTTAACCCCACTGTCCTTTGTCTGTGAGGGTTGGCACGTAGCACGAATCTGTGCCGAACCCAAGGGATGAGATTTGGCTGCCGTCACTGACTTCCTGAAATTGCTGTGAGTTCCTGTGGGAAGCCGGCAGCTATCCCTTGATCACTGTCCCCCCTTGCAGTAACATATTTTATTCTATTTAAAAAAAAAACCAAAAAGAATAACTGTCCTTTCCTTATAAGTTCTCTTTTTCCCCTCTGCACACTTTCTAATCTTGAAATGGCTCCATTCCTCCTTTTGAAACTGCTCTAGGTTCACTTGCAATATGCAGTATATGTGATCTCCTCCTCTGACAGTGCCAAGCATTAGGTCTTTTCAGAGGGCTGCTAGTCTTTATTGCCTTGTAAGGCTGCCCAGCACTATGTTTAGAAATAGAGCTTTATGCATAATTTTATTCATGTTGCTTACTTTTAAAATACTTTTATTTTTAGAGACTTATATCTTTTGGAAGTTAAATCTTGATAAATTTCAAAACTAGTTGTTGTTTTAAGACAACCTTAGCGTTTTATTCTGAATAAGTCAAAACAAAGTGTTTCTTCCATGTTAATTTTTCCTTATCTTTTTTTTTCTTCTGCATGAAATCTGTTTTGAATAGTTTAAGTTATTCGAAAGTTGCATTTTTATATAAGCACACTTACAGTCCAACTGTAAATAAAAATTGTACAGTTCTAGTTGAGTGCCTCATAATTGTTAATAAAGGTAGTAAGTGCTATCTGCTTTGTGTTCTTCCTATTCTGTAAATTCTTCTACACAGTAGAATGAAGAATAACAGTCAAGAAGGGAAGCAACATAAACCCAAGAGTTTTTAAAAAAGAGTAATCTTGAAAGACTGAACAGCCACATATGCAGATCAAATATAATTACAAGGAAAAGTACTTTTTTTTTTCTCCCACTATCAAGATAAAATGCAAGATACGCTAGCTCTATTCTGATGTTGATTTTATCTTACAGAAGGGTTTAATTCTATGACACAGGCAGTTTACCTCTGCAAAGAGAAATGGATCAAGAAGCTTTTTCCTTTCTCAGCTTTTGACAAACAAGAAATCAAATAAAAAAATCTATTAAAAGACTAATTAGCTTGATTTTCCTGTACTTGCTCAGAATAGACGCACACACAGCAAAGATGCAGTATCTCTTTCAAAAATTATAAAAAATGGGTGTTAGTCTTTTAAAAATAAAAATTAAAGTGCCATCTTCTATACTTACTTTATAGAAGGTACTAGACTTTCAGTACATGAGTAATACAGTTCTGTGTGGGATTTATGCTGTCTACTATTGTAGCTAGTAAAGGAAACCTTACTTTATAAAATAAATACTTTCTACAGCAACAAAATATCTTTTATGGGTCAGCGAACCCAAAGTAACCACGACACCCCTCAAGAGTGACATGTATCAATTTTACAGATCAATCATGAGTGAGGTAGAAAAATTCCCCTTGAAAGTGCCTAGAGGAGACAAAAACCTCTTACCAGCTTTATTTGGTATGCCTCTAGTAAAATACAAACTAGCCTGAAGAGTTCAGATTAGAAGTCTGAAGAGTCTACTACAAAGAATGAGTAGTTTTACAGCTAGTCGCAAAGTTGCCACCTCTTGAGAAAACTCTCGGGACCCAACTGCCCCTTGTATCGGCATCTCCTCATGATTTTAGACAGGCTCTAGACAGAAGACTTTCCTTACACTCTAGGCAGGTGGCCTTTGGAGGGCCCATGATGTCGTCAAGCCTCCTCTCTAGAGAGCTTAGAAATCAATTATTTGTTTTTCTCTGAGTTGTCCCCACCTTGATGTTCATTGCCTTATAGGCCAGTGCTGCAATTTCATAGATTTATTGGTCTGAGTGTATAAAGCTCCGTGTGTGTGTGTGTGCGTGATTGCCAAATCCAGCACCTGAGAGTTCTCTTTTTTTATAAAAAAGGCTTACCTCTTCTTTCTTCTTCGTGCCTGAGGTATAACATTTCCTTCTCTTTCTAAGTCTTATGGATTTCTGTAAGATATGTGTTTTGTTTTAATACTTATTGTGACTCTCTTTTGTGCATTGATCTTTATATCTTTATGTGTATGGTTTGGAATTATTGTGACTAGCAGATTTCCTGAGGACAAAAACTGAAATCCAGGTTTATGTACCAGAGTCATAGTCTTGGCCTCCAGAGTGTAAGCACACACACTTCTTTTATCTGAACTGCAACAGGGCCCAGAGATCTCACTGTAAGAGTAAGTCAACTTTTTGTAAGGTCCTATGCAGTCAGATGCGGGAAAGCGGGCCCTTTTTGATAAATGCACAAAAAAGCAATGTGTAGAGAGAATGTTAGCAGACCAATGCTTTTTGTTACCCTTATTTCCTTCAAGAATGGCATCAGGCAGAAGGATTCAACAAGGTTGCCAATAGTTCTGGGATAATTTCCATCTGTGGCACTTCTTTAGTGGCCAGATGCTGATAGCCCGAGCAGCGTGGTTGTGAATACTGTGAATACTGAATGTTCGCTGTGTTTTTAGTGACAGTGGAGCTGTTTGAGAAGAGATGACAAAACATAACTGGCGTATACTGAAAGACTTGCATCAGACAGATACTTTCAATGTCACATGTCTGGCATTTACTGGAATACCTATTCTAATGGATGTCACTCACCATCTAGCGCATGTGTCACTGAGCGACTCTTTATGCCAGTTCTGTTCCAAAAGCTGTTGCCTGCTGCTCTATTCTGGGTGATGGTAGGAAAGAGAACATTTTAATGCTACTGAAAAGGGATGTACAACTATTTTTTGCCATGGGATAGTATTTATTTCTGTAGAAATTCCAAGTAGATTAAATCCTTCAAACTCCTGATGGCAGGCCGAATCCGTTGCTTGTTTACTGTCCAAATACACGTTATGTAGGGACTTTATGCCCCCTGAAGAACGGGGCACCAAGATATCCTTTGTTTTCTCAGGAACACTGGTGGGATGAGCAGGCCAGGTGAAGGTGTCACACTGGGTCAGTTCAGCAAACAACTCAGACTCATAGACCAAAAATTGAGAGTGTGGGTGTCCTTCCTCATAGACATAGTACAACATTGGTTGCATTCTCTGTGCATAAAGTATGCTATGCATGCTCCTCATCAGTGTGTGCAAGTACAGATTAGAAGATAAAAGGAGTTTTCCAATCCAGTGGAGGATACTGTATTTATTGTTTGAAGCTCTTGAGGAGAGTCACCAAAGCAGTAGGTCCAGCCCTGCCCGTGTCCTGGCTGGCGATGCTGCCTTTCTGCAGCGTCAATCCTTCAAGTAAAATAAATGAATCTGGCCATCTGTATTTACACTCGTTCTCTCACCAGTTCCCAGAAAGCTCTTATATTGCTTATATATACAGTACTTTAATTATATGGAAATTCACTCGTCACAACTTTAATGAACAACTTTTCTTGTATTCAAATGAATAAGACACTGATGGCTGTTTCTTTGTACACAGCAAATGGTACTTATATAAAAGCCATAGTAAATCAACAGCATAAGCTGATTTAATTACTAATTTGTTGCAATGGCTGTTCTCATACCTATCATAACACTGTGTATTTAATTATTTTTTACCCTAATGCAGGTATGGTTTTTGGATTATATCTCTAGGTAGGAAAACTGTTTTTGAATTTTTCTGTTTGTTTTTTGTTGTTTCTGTTGTTTGGGGGGGTGGTGGCTCTTTTTTCTTTTCTTTTGCCTTTGCAGCTGGTAAAACCAGCAGCAACTAGCATGTGTCTAGTGATTAAGACTTTTTCTCTTTGTAATTGTCAGATTGATTGGGACAATTGAATGATAATGAAAAACAGCTTGTTCCCTCATTTCCAGAGGTGACACTTTCTGCATAATACTGCAAAATATAACAAAAGGGTTTTCTTGGACGCTGCTTAAAGTTAATTGACAGCATCTGTTGTTTGGAACAACGGAGAGAAATAGCATTCCCTTGGCTCTTGGGCACGTTACTCAGGATTAGGCACTGTCACGCCAGCTGATATCTGAATACACTGTATCTATCCACAGGGTCTTAGCTGGGCTTTCTCTTATATCAGGGTTCCCCTTTATACACAGCTGAGTTGAAAAAAATATTTACAGTTCATTAAATTAATGATAAATGTCCTGAAAAATGTATGGTCTTCATTAAAAAAAAAAGATAAGACAAACTACAATAACCAATGGGATATTAAAATAATATAATAGTTATGAACTGTCTTTTTAGAAGCATCTTTTATTTCAAAAAATCTAACAACAGACTTCCACTGCCATTTTATAACTGCTTGGGGTCTATATATCTATAACAGCAGTAATCACTGCGGGCACAGTGTTTGTTTATTCTGGCAGACAAAATTCTAAATAGTTTTGAGAGCATATGAAAGAAATTTTCATTCTGCTTTTCTCACAAAAAAAGATATAGCTTAATTTTGCTCTTAGACTGGCTGTATGTGTTCTGAGAGCCTGAATATCATTAAATATGTACATCCTTTTATCTTTTGGCAAACTTTTACTTTTATCGCTGCTCTGTAGTCAGATGTGCATTTTTCTTTATGAGATTTAATACTTCTCTTTTAAAACATTGATCAGTGTCCAAAGTCACTTAAGACCAGTGGAAAAATCAATAGCAAACGCCGATTGGCTGACTTGGAGGCTGCTGCTGCAGCTGATGACCAAGAAAGCAGTGATTTGATTTGATTTTGCATTTTCAAGTCATTCCCTTTCTCTGTACTGTCTGTCAGTAAACTTCAAAATTGCCGATTTGAAAATAAATGAACACATGTTACTGTTTGAATCTGTTTCTTTTACTTTTTTTTGGTACTTAACACAAAATGGCATACACAAATATTAGCATTATTATTGCTTAGATGGCTGCAGGTGTGTGGCGAACTCCAAGCTGAACTCAAGGTCAGATACTTTATGATGTAAACTCTTGAAGTCAAGATTTGTGTTTACATGGAGGGTTCATCAATCAGCATATGTTAATGAGCCAGTTTTGTCGTGTAATTCTGGCAAGTAATTTGACATTTTGCTGCATTGCTCTTATATTGAGCTCAGTATCATTGACAGTCAGATATTGAACTGATTGTAATCAGAACCAAGAAAATATTTCATATTCTATGCTGTGACATACAATATGCTGTAATGTAAGATATTCTCTATAGCGTAAGATATAACAAATTGCCTTTTTTCTTATTCTGATCTCTTTAGATATTGGTACAATTACTGAGTTGAAACAGAACTAGTTTTTTGCTGGGGTTTGTTCTTCTGTTCTATTCAGGTTTGATGAAATGCTGTATTTTATTGTTTGTGTGTATAAATAATGCTTTGGAGACCAAAGGGACTAAAAATGCTAAATGTTACAATAAAATAGACTGGTCATACTGTGTTAAATTAGTTGATTTTAAGTTATGCCTATGCCTTTAAAATATGTCTGTTTTATGTATTTAAATATGTACACATGTGGCTATTACTGCATAGTGTATATAATAATCCTTATACTAATGCTTATTTCATATTTATAATTAGGAATAGCTATACCAAAATTGTGCTGTGTTCTGTTTCAGAATTAAGTGAAGCTACACATGTAAGGATCATGTTCTTTTTAATATCAACTGAATTTTAACACTTGTTGTAATATAAATGATGCAATATGCACTTTTCTGTATTCACACCTCAGCACCAGATCCAAATGATGTTTTAAAGAGAAACTGTAAAGATTTTAAATATTCATACTATGTTGATGATGCTACTACAATGTCGAGAAACATAGATTTAGGATTATATAATTTGAAAGTCCTTAATGTAATTGAAAAATATCTTAATGCCATAAATACTGATATGAAAGTTCAGGAAATATGTTTCTCCCATAATACTTTCTCTTCCCTTTTGGACTGGTTAGGGCTGATCTCAGCAGTGTCAGTAATTATTATTCTGATGACTTGCCCCTGAAAGGCATTCGCTTGTACCTGTGGGGACAGAGAATCCATTTGCCTGGCGCCGGGGAGTCGGAGGCACAGGCTGGCGCCAGTGAAGAGAAGGGAAAGATGATTAATATGTCTTATAGATTCACTGTCTCTTCACTTGTCCTAGACCTGCCAGTAATTCCACTCCCCTGTGGTTCCACCTTGATCGCAGATAATGGAGGCAGATTGAAAGTTTGAAGACACAAGCCTTTCTCTCCTCCTGAACTGACATTACTCACCCAGGCTAAATGAGCTGTACAACCACCGGCACCTGCCTATGGGAAGGCATCTCAGCGCACTTAGCAGTAATGCTGCAATAAAGCAGCAACTGTACTCTAATTAACCAGGTTTCTTTTCTTTCCTTTTTTCTTTCTTCCTTTTTTTTTAACTGCACAGCAGGCCGCCATTAGCAAAGCTATGATATTGCAATGGAAACAGTAACATAAATGTTCCTTCATCTCTGCAATTTATTATAACATACCTTTTCCTTTTTATTTCTTTACAGAAATAGTATAATACAAGGTTATTTTGTACCAGCAAGTTAGCCGTAGCATTCTAAGAAGTGAAATTATGAATGTCAATGAAAAAATAACTCTGTAAAGAAAATCTGTTAAAAATATTCTTACATAGGTGTATCTTTTTAAAGATAAACCCCTGTTATCTACTCTTTTTTTAAGCTAAACTGGACTTTGTAGTATAAATGTCAAAGTATAATCTCACAAGACTGTCTTTGCAAAACAACTTCTGACAGAAGTGTGTATATGTGTATTGGTAAGAATATTAGCTTAATTTTAGAGACAATACGACAACAGCAGGGTAGTTACTTTCTAGGGGTTTTTTTAGGTGATGTGACAGCATAGAGTAAATTACCATATGCATGTGTATATGCCCAGTTTGCATCTTACTTTTAGATAAATGCCTTATTCTGAATCAGGTTCTTAGAGATAAAATGGCCTTTTTTCTTTCCAAAACCAGACTGAACGGAACACATAAAAAGGTTTTGCAGTGGGAAAAGACATTGTCTTATATGGTCTCCAGAGAGATAAGTCATAACAAGAACCTCTGAACATAAGCTTTTTTTTGTGTCCATGAAGTATTTTGCTCTGTAGTTCTCTGTGTCTGAGGGATTGAGCATATTACAAAAGATATCTGGTATTTTAAAAAGTCTTTGATTTCTTAGGAGAAAGCCTGAAAATCCTTAATGGACACAGTAATTTTTATATACCTTTGCCTTGTTTTGATTTTGAAGGTTTATAAAAGCAAATCTGTGTTGTCTAGGTAGTGCATAACTGTTTAAATCCAGTTAAGCAGTATGTTGTATGCAATTGCACTTCTAATATAGATACTCTAAGAATCTGTATATAGTGAAATGTATTCTGTTTAAAATAACAGATCCATATCTTCTAAATACTAAAGAAGACTAGGTCTAGCTAGAGAGCTAAATTCCAGAACTTGGCAGACCGCCCACTTTCATATAAGAAAAAGTGATACCGTTTTTAAGCATCTAGAGTATTATTATGAGTAAGGAAGAGAAGAAGAATAAATAAACAGAGCATTCCAATATATTTTCAAATGCAATACAACCAGGAGTATAGATCTTGAGTCAAGTTTCTTTAGCAGAATAACTACTAGATACTGTGTGAAATAGGAAGTGTTTACATGCTACAAGGTCATAGAGAGTAATTTTGTCAGCAGCAGAGAATGCTAAATTTATTTAAAAAAAAAAAAAGAAATTCTCTATGTCATTGCTCATCTCATGTTACACTGGGGAGATACCAGTTTGGGGGTGACCTTTGAACTTCCAATTCCTGGTCCTGCTAGCTGGCTTCTTGAAAGGATTAGCTAATGCAGCACCAGGGGCAACCATATTAACAAGAAGAGAGAATTGGGGTTATTGTGAGAAAAAACATGTCCCATTCAAATGGAAATTCTGGGCTCAGAAGTTGTAAAGGTCGCCAAGATGGTTATGAGTAAAGGTTGATTTATTGTAACAAATAATGGGGGAAAGTTGTAATGATTTTTCAAGAGAAAAATCCTAATTTTAGTTAAAAAAAAAAAAAGGCATAGCATATTAGAATTTCATTATTGGTCTATGCCCCATTAAGAACTTCATAGCTGTGATCTGTAAAGAATTGTCAGACAGGTATAAGACAACTTTCACTGGTCTTCTAGGATCAAGGACTCTATGTCCTAAAGATCCACACAAGAGTCTTCAGTAAATTACAGAACCTGTAAAAAAGGCTGTTATCTTTTTAAAAACAAAACAGAAGAAGGCACCTGCTCCTTTTAAAATCAAGATTTTTTTTTTTTTTGTTACAGAAATAGTTCCTTGACAAACTTGCAATTTTAAATATAATAGGTGAGAGAATATATCTGGTTTAAGTTATCTTAAAAGATGGAAGTGTTGTCATTTAAAAGGAGGAGATGAAGACCTGGAAAGATGAAGTTACTTTCAGAATGTCATAAAGCAGCATATGAGTAGAGCTCAAGACTGAAAACAGGTCTTCTAAAGTCCATTCTACTATTGCAGCTGTGGGAGTGCCTTGTCTTTTCAGCAAGATCAGCTGTGTGAAAGGCATGTTCAGAAATGCAGTCACTGATTTGCAAGAGTCACCCTGCAAATACTTGTGGGCTATTAAGAAACAACCTGTACTTCGCTTGTCGTGTTGGGTATAGAGCCTTGTGTGAAGATGTTTTCTTTTTGGTATGGGTGCCATCTGTATGGGGTGGGATGTAGTCTAATGAGCTATTTTAACCGAAAGAAGATCATTCCACGATTAGCTATTTCAGTTGCCAAAACAACCAAGGGCACGTCTCAATTTTGGAGCAATGGAAAAGTGTCATTTTTCTATTTAACCAGACCTACAGATTCTTGGAAAAGAGAATAAAATAATGTACACGTTTGAGTCTGAAAAAATAGCTTATTTTATTATTGACTATATTTGCCTAATAATAAAATATTATTTTGGCATTCTTAATTAGTTCTTTATTGCTGAGCAAAAAGAATAACTGATGATCATGGTTGTAACTGGAAGCACCGATCTAGCAAAGGATTGTAAACCCTAGAAAGTATGTAGAAAAGTAGGCTTCATAACTGCTTACTGCTTAAAAATCACTTACCAGTGGTCAAAAAAATCTGCAGGATGGAACAACGTACTAGCAGTACGTCTAATTTATTTCTTACAGAGTTGGGGAACAGACTTCCATTTCCTCATTGGGTCTGTATAGAGCAGACGTAAAAAAGAGAAAAACCAAATATGTTTTCAGAATCTACATAATTTTTCACAGTGTAGTTTGGCATTTTATTACTGATACATTTAGAAAAAGCATAGTATGTCATTTTTTGTGCTGGCAACTATAAACTCTTACTTCTGGGCATAATGCTTATTGCCATGAGCAGTCTCCCTGACTTACTATGGCATGCAGTTCTTTTAGATCAGTGCTGCTAATGATAGCATGCATTACACCTGCTAGTAAATGTTTTCAGATTTGGCACTTTTAATAATGTTGAATATTGGAAGACTACATGTTAAAGTTTAGATGTATAATTTTGTACACAGTGCCACCTGGAGAATTTGGGAATAAACTTTTGAATATTGGATTATTTTGGCTTCATTTTTGCCTCATATTTATTCAAGCTATGTGGGACAGTTACTGAGCTTTCTTGAAGGCTGCTGTGTTTTGGTACTGTTACCATTTGGTATGTTAACAATTTGCTGGTTGCCTGGTCTAGAAGATGGATCTTCACAAGGACTTGAGTGAGAATCCTGCCTGATTCCAGTTCTTGAAACCCAAGTATAGAAGTGAAGTTGTCAAAGTCCCTTCAGAGCTGCTGTCTAGCTTTGCAAGTTTGCAAATATTTGTGGTCTATAAGATCCTATGTTCTGACTTCTGAATTTCCTGGATGCTTAAAGATCTATGACTGGATGTGTCCATACATGCTTCAGTCATAATAGTGTCACTAGCCAAGTCCTATGCAGTGGGTCCTGACAAGACCTGTAAATTGAGCATTCTTCAGCCTGTTATGGTGCCTGATCTGATGGGCACAGAGAACTTTCTAGATTTTGCAGAAAACAAGTATTTATAAGGTAGTTGGAGAGAGAATCTTACCAAAGTCTCGCTGTGCAGGTGATCTCCTCTGGGCTGCTGAGTCCTTTCTTACCCAACAAATCTCCCAATCACTTCAGGTAAAATGGAACTATGTATATAAGAACAGAGGTTTTTCCTGTCCAAGCCGAGCCAACAGCAGACTGGGTTTAGTCCTTCTCCTGAAGGGAGACCTCATAGGCAGAGGTGAGAATCATAACAGGTCTCCTTCAAGCTGGGTGAGTGTCCTAACTACTAACATAACTACTGATGTAATGCGTAACAAGTGGCATTGCCACTGTCTCCAGTGTCTGCATGTTGGAAGAAAGGAATAGTCTCCAAGTCTCTGCTTGGAGTGGGAATTCTCTGATCCCATTCCACTGTGCAGGGCTGTGAATCCTACAAGGCAGGAGACAACTCCTTGCAACACTAAGTTTTACTGTCCTCATAGTTAAAACTTTCAGTCAAACATTGGAAAAGGCTGCCTAAAGAGCTTGTGCAGCCTCCATCCCTGGAGTTTTTCAAGACCTGACTGGATAAAGCTCTGAACAACCTGGTCTGATCTCATAGCTGACCCTGATTTGAGCAGAAAGTTGGATTTGATGACCTCTTGAGGTCCCTTCCAACCTGAGTTTTCCTATGATCCTGTGACCATAGAGGAACAAAGCAGATGAAGTTGCCCCTGTCCTTGGC
This sequence comes from Gymnogyps californianus, assembly GCF_018139145.2. Classification (NCBI taxonomy): domain Eukaryota; kingdom Metazoa; phylum Chordata; class Aves; order Accipitriformes; family Cathartidae; genus Gymnogyps; species Gymnogyps californianus. The sequence goes on along the minus strand of NC_059478.1, from coordinate 28,256,626 downwards.
ATTTTCTGCTGCCTCACATTCAGAGCTGCCTAACTCTTGTACGTATTAGACAGGCAGCAGATGCACTCTATTTAGATTTGAGAATTTTTTGTAGATTTAGCTCTAAACTACCAGCCAATGCTCTAAGGAAGAGTCTCCCATACAAAACCACTTTGATCTTTCAGCTATACAAAGTACAATGGAAGATAAACAAAGTAATGGTAAGCTTTCCTGCTTCAGTGCAACTCTGGGTATATTTATGGAAGCCTTCAAGAAAATCTGTCCCTGCATTGAGCAAATGTAGGCCTAGATTTTAAGGAAGACTTGTTCAGTTTATGGTTTACATCAAGGTCATAAGAAGTTTTTAAGCTATGCATGTTTTCATCATGAATCATTATGGTTTTGAACAAGTGTTGTTTTGAGAGTTTGACTTTATACTTAGACAAATGCTTTGTGGTAGTGAGAGTCTCAGGTTAAAATCTCTAATTTTGGAAGGATATTATGGTAAACATAAAACCACAATAAACAAATACAAAGCAGTATGAAAAATTAATGTTTTTAGTATATTTCAATCTTTTTTTTCCTAATTCAAAAGACAGTTTTCAAAGGTTCCACATGAGATTCACTGTCACACTGTAAACAAGATACTCAAATAGAGAATTTTCATATTCTTAGCATGTATCATCTTGATATTCAACTTTGTCCAAAGATTTTATCATTCTTCAAGAGCACTCTACAATCGAGCAAAGTTGGTGAAGCTTTTATCATACAATACTATCATCAGATGGTCCTATTTTTAAAATATAGTTGAAATTAAAGAGCTAGTAGATAACCTGATGTTTAAAAACCATGAAACTCAGTCACTATAATGCACACTTTCAATTGATGATGACAAAATGCACCAAAAGCCATTCTCATTCCTCAGTGGAGCAAGTTGGGGCAATTTCTTTGGTCTCTACGTTCTTAGTACAATAGGATTCCATGACTATGGACCAGAGACAGAAAGAGAATGAAAGTAGGTTTCAAAATAAGCGTGTGGGAACTAAATTAGCCCTTTCTTTGTAAATTTGCATGTCTAGCAGAAATGTCATGAGCTGGTATGAGGATTTTGAAATTGCCTTTTCTTTTTAATGTTTGCTGTCCTGAGGAAAAAAGGTTTCATTCACCTATATACAGGTTTTCCAAACTATAGTAAGAGCCATCTCTTAGACAGAGAGACTTGTCAGGATTTTCTCCAGCCCTACTATCCCTATTTGGCTGTCTACCCACAGAGTAACTGGACTGATAAGTGTGCTGCTTGGGTAAAAGGGTGGGACTGTTACCCCAAAAGTGAGCTTCCTTCATCTTCCAGTGTTGCCAACTTCCATTATGCCAAGATAATTTCCCTTGAAAGAATGTTCTGCTAATATCCGTAGGATCCTCTCACAAAGTGGTTTGTTCTGTTCATTTCTGTGATGTGAGGCAGAAGAGGAACACAGAGAAGAGTAGTCAGAAATTAGCTCTCCCTCTTTCTCATCATGCAATTGGATTATGGGGGCAAGGTAGAATTTACCTGCATCTGTAATCATTGTGTGGTTCTAGGACTCATTTGTTTCTGTCCATGATTTTTTTATGCAGAAGGGGAACATAAGGTCCTAACTCCCTCACTTGTTCAGAGAATAATGGCAAAGCAGAAAATCTAACCTGCTTCGAGTCAAAGCCTTTCATAAATTAAGGCTTTTATATTCTATTTCTCCTCTGACTGGCATAGCGTTTTCCTTTCTGTATGTTGTTTTGGTGTGTTTAGTGGCTACATGTGAGAGCGGTGACATTTATATGAAGTGAATCTATTAAATTCTTCATAATGAATAGCATGTAACTGTAAAACATATACAGTTTTCTCATTTTGCCCTCCTCTGGGAGACTACGACAACATTTTGGCAAGTAGGAGTAAACAGCTTTGTGTTGGCATGCAGTAAATTAAACTGAGTAATTAAAATCAATAGCAAAACACTAGCTAGGCAGAAAGGTCATATAACACAACAGAAAACTGTTGGGTAGCATATTGCAGGAAATCAAAATAAATTTCTGAACTTTTCATTATTCTTTACATGCCTGAAACTGGTCTTAAAAGGCTTGTGAGATACAGCGAGGTATTGATAGAGACAGGATCATTCTCTGAGATGGAATAAAAATGTTTAAATGCTAATATGTGAGTATCTGCAGAGTACAAGGCTGCCAGACACAGTGGAAAATAGAAAAGAGGTCTTCAATTTTACTACTATTATATAAACTTTTGTTTGTTTAGGTTGGCTTAGTATATTACTTAGTAATGCCTGCAAGTACTGAAGTCAGGTATGCCAATCACTGGTCTCTGTCAGTACAAGTGCCACTTATATAGGTTTTATGTTAATGTTTCCCTGGTCAGTTGGCTAGCTAGTAATGTTCTGCCATCAGGGGAAAAAAAAATGCATGAATGATTTTGCAAGGCGTTTCAAGTACTGCTCTTGCAGCTCAGTAGGGGGAAATGAGAGTCAAAATCTACAGATCCTAAACAGCAACAGTCCCAAAGTGAACAATGACTGAGGAACGTGGCCTAACAACTTAGGGGACATGCCAAGTTTTAAGCTACACATAAGGTCTTTACTCCGATTGTGAGGTTCGAGTAAATAGGTAACACTTCTGATTTTAGGATGCTGTTCTAAATCATTGCACTTCTCTTATGTCCATGGCTTCCAAAAGGAAGTCTGTGGTAGGTTTTTGCTTTTTTTGCTGATGAAATGTGTTACGGTGGTGGAAGGAAGTGGGAGGAAATCATGAGACACGACTCTGGGAAAAGTGAAGATGTAAGATGCGTCGTTTAGAAGTGTTTGCTGGGCAAAGACTGAAAAGGAATCAAAGGCATAGCTAACTTGTAACAAGCATGCTCAGTCATGAAGTGGATATGGGTTAAAGGTAATACATTTTATAAAATGAACTGGTTGAGTTGGGAAAAGCAGAAAGCTTTAAGGCCCATGAGCTCTTCTGGCTGGACTTGCTTGCTTTTTCCAGCTCAGTCTGTTGTTCTAATAGGCAATGTTACTCTGCATTTCTTATCTCTCTTGAATTTGCCAGCTCCATTAGCTCTCTCTCAGGCAACTGTTAAAGAGAAGAGATCTTGTTGTGTCATGATTCAGGAGGTATGAAATGCTGCATTTATAAGCCTTTCCTTAGGTCTTCATTTTTGGATTTGCAGCATTTCTCCTACACGGTTTTGAAGAGCTTACCCTGATTGTACAAATCCTGGGACACTGTGCGGCTATAACAGCTCTCAGCTGATCAGTGGGTTTTGTGGGGTAAATGGTGAGTTGCAGTGCATTTATCTGACAAATCAGAGCCTTCAGCCAGTCCGGCACTGGACAGATAGTTGTGAAACAAAAGCACTGGCTTATTGTTGGTGTGTGCTATTCCTATGTATTCCTGAGGTAATCTAATTTCACTTCCAATGTTCATAATTTCAATTTAAAACAATACTTTTTGGTTTTTTGTGCATCCATTTATATTGTCTGTTTTCAATTTAATCCTAGTAATTTTAAAATAATAACAATGATAGGCAGTTTTTGTACTGGCTGTCTGCGAGATAGCTGTGTCTTGTCATTTAAAGCCATACTATATTCTAACAAATGAATGCTACAGACTGGTTGAGAGCAGCAACTGTGCAAACTGATCTGTCATTTAAAGTTGTGTTCAGATTTGGTTTGCTTGAGTTATGAGGCTGGCTTGGCCTTTTACCCTATTCCCTTGAGAACATGTGTCCACATCCTACAGTCAGCACGGGACAAACACAAAACAGGCACTCTCATCTCCTGATGGGAGACTCCAATGATCTGGACAGCGGGAATATTGCAGGTTCACATTATCTGCATTAGTATTACTGTGTATGGAACGTGTATTAGATCTGTAAATGTTTTAACTATCCAGGCCCGCATGGTTAATGAACATCAACTTTAATGTTTCTGAGACAGAGATTCAGAAAGGAATATGACTATGATCACATCCAGTTGAAAATGCTATAAGACATAATATTTATCATACTTTTTCCTAGTTCTAATGCAAGTAAATATATTTCAAGAGCTTTTGTTTTGTTTACATTTTCATTTTTAGAGGTGTGGGACTTAAAATAATACATATGTATGTTTTTATATATATATAAATAGCACATGAAAATACACAGAAATAATTTTTGTTCTTCTGTTTTCATATGTGTTAATGTAGTATGTGGGCTTCCTTTTTTAAAGTTAGCTGTTAACTTTTAAGACCTTTCAGTATATATTTTTTCCCGTGCTTGAATTTTTATAGTCATTAATGGAATAGGAAATGGCATCTACCTTCCTGTCTGTTAATGCTTAACCCTAATTTATGAATCGTATTTAAAACTGTGGTTCACGTTCAGCAGGACTGTGCATCTGCTTAAAGCTAAGCTAATGTACAACTGTAGGCAAAATGAGATTGATGCAGTCTTCTACAAACATTTCAAATATTCTTTAACAGTATGCTAAGTAATAGCTTGATGTAAATTTTTAATTAAGTGCATGTGTATGTGTATCAAATTTTCCCTATTATTACAGTGAAAATACCTTACCTTTTATCTTACTTTGGTATTACACGGCTAAATTTCCTAAAATGCTAGCCATAATAGCTAACCCACACATGTATATGTATATATAACACCTCAGTACCTTCTCGTCCCATTTAAAGACCAGAGAGACAACGTTTGATACATGGTATAGCTTGAAAAAGCCACAGATATGAAAGTGTGACTCCTGCTTGAAAGCCTTTAGATATTTAAGGTTACTACAACCTACATTTTCAGCATTTGTGTGTTTAACTTGATAGCTGTATAAATTATATGTCAAGCACTCTTACAAACATTTCCTACAAGTGTATTGATAAATGTCCTGTCGTTCTCCTGGAAATATGCAGCATTTTTAAGACAATTTGCATATAAAACTTTTTGTATCCCATATGTTGCTTTCTCTTATTTGCACCTGCCTTTTTATTTATCTAAGCATAAATATTACTGCTTCTTGACACTATTCAGAAGATTTTTAGATGCTTTGTTTCAATACCTCAGCCTTATTGCAGTATAGACTCTTATTTTTAACATGAGTGCCAGTCCTACAAAGCCTTAGTTGTCTAAAACGGAAGTTAGTATTTGGGCCAAACCTTCAGAAATGTGAAACAGATGACTCCCTGGGACACATGTAAAATAATCCTCTGGAAACCTTACCTCAAATAAAATGCCATGGCAGTCCTACTGGCTTCTTTGTAGGTTAATGTTTTGTATGCAGAGTGGTCTAACATGCTGATGGTAATAGCAGTGTAAAAGCCTGAAACAAACTGAGGAGCATTACTGCTACCTACTAATATTTCATTTGCAAAACAGAAAGACAAAGCTGATAGAATTGATAGTATTTTGTTTTACACAGAGTTTTCATTGAAGCCTTCTATGTATGACTTGATATTTAAATTACAGTTTAGAGTTGTCAGTGCTTATCAGTGCAGGAAATATTGAGAAACACAGAAGGCTGTCCCAACATCTCAGGATCTTTTCTGTATTTCCTTTTCTTAATTTTATCATTAGAGACTGTGACCTAAGGCTCTCTTTTAGAGTTTTGTCTGCCCACTTTCTCCTCATCTGAAATCTTACCGCATTACACTTATTTCAGAGTATTAGGAATATGTGATTATGAGCCTGGACTAGCAACTAGCGAAGCATCTGCTTAGATAATCTCGTTGATTAGGCTCTGGAAATGCAAACATTTGAACAGTGATTTTAAGAGTAACCTCTCTGGAGCCTTACAGTGTGTGCCTAGAAATCATTGAAGGCATAGTTTTTGCAGGTCCATATATATCACTTGGAGCTCGAACGACCTGCTATAAATCTCCATACCTCTTCCCAGAGTTTGCTGAAGATTTGGTTCAGAGAATCTTTGAGGGGCAAAGAGGGAAGAGGGTCTCCTATTGTTTAAACTGATTACATTTCCTGAGAGCACAGAAAAAATACGTTTGTTGGCAAGACGTAAAGTTCTGCATTGCATTAGTGATCACTGACTTGTATATTGTGAGTCACGTTGCATTTACAGTTCATACCATACTCTCACGGTGTATCAGCCTCCTTGCTGACCTGTGAGCAGTGTGTACATTCTCTCGCTATGTTTTATAACAGTCTAAAGAGGAAGGAAAGTGTCTAGAACTTTGTCATTACCTTTAGCAGCAATAGAATGTGAAGAGTCTTTCAAGGCTAAATAAAACCTTGTGTAATTTAACAAAATGTATCCTACATTTTCCTTCCCCTCACCATCATGTCTAGTTATGTTGCAGAAGAGGGTAAAGGAGGTAATGCTCTTGTAGTCTAAACAAACTCAGCATGGTGAAATGGGACAGTACTTTAAAATATGCATAAGGATTGCAGTTGCTCCATTTTGAGACACTGACTGTTCAGGTAGAGAAAAAAAACAAACCACAGACTTTTCCTAAAATGAATATTTTTTTAAAGGGCTATCAAGAAAAATGATGCTGGAACTATTATTGTGAAAAATTGGAGTGGCCTGGTTGATATCACGCATACAGTTTGGAAAAACAAGATTAGTGCAACACATACCATTTTTCATTTTCTCCTGTCTTCAACAGCACCAACCATTGCAGCATCTCATTTTTTTAACTTTGTGTTTAGGATGAGAAATCCCACATGTGTACAATTGCTTCTGGCTGCCTGGTCCCTCTGCTCCTAGTTTTTCCCCTCTGCTTGCATGTTTCCATGTGTACTGTAAATAAGAAGTGACCGAGAGGGCAGGATACTTAGTCTCTTCTTAGATCAATACTACTCTGTGGGTCAGCAACTAGGAATGTTTGAAACGAGAGAAGGAGGGAAGTGTGTTTTATTTCCCCTGTAGACTGAGGCCAACACCTTTGCATTGGGTTCATCTCTATTACCTGGGGAAGAAAGCCTGCGTAGGTTATTTCTGAACCAGTATCAGCTGGCAAAAAGACCACTGTGAATAAGATAGCAAAGAATTGAAGTAACAAGAAAATCTTAGACTTTTTTCCCCCCCTCATTAAAATAAGAATTTTAATGCCTAGGTGGCCATCTACGTGTTTTCTTCTTGGAGCTGGGCTCAGTGGGGACAGGGATTGAGATCAGCCTACCTCGGAGCTGGGGGGCCAGGGTGTATGCAAAGCAGTAGCCCTTGGTCCGTGAGCCAGAGTACTGAAGTCCTGTTGCACATGTGCGTTCACTTTCATCTTTCAAGAAAGGGGCTTGCCATATTTGTTGTTCCCCTTTTAGCTAAGAAAATGGAGACTTTTCCTTCCAGGCTTCTCTTTTTTTCCCCCCTCTGTGTTTAGTATGATAGCTCTGAGTGCTCTCTCTGAAAGGGCTGAATGAAGGACACAAAAGGCAGGTCTGCACAGCACAATGCAAGTTTAGCCCTGGAAATGCAGTATTGCCATTGCTAACAACAGGCCACATGCTGGTGTGGGGAATAAATGGGAGACCTACAGACTCTCCCTGTAGCAGGAGAAAAGCGAGCGTGCTTGGAGATAGTTACTCTGCGACACTCTCAAGAATAGGCGGATATTATAAAGTACTTTTTTAACAGAGGAAGGTGAAAGGAGGGAATATGAAGGAGCTTATGGAGGAGAACAGAGAATAAAACTTTTGTATGTGCAAGATGTGTAGCCTGGGGAAAAAATAAAAAGTTTGCAATGCTGAATTTAAATTATTTGCCCTCATATTGTTGCATCTTGTACATGTTTTAAAATTATGTGCTTTCATGCAAAGAAATCAGGTGGTTCTACATCATAAATCAGTCTTTATAGCAAACAAGGTTTTGCAGGTACCTATCTTAGACCTGCTCTTTTCTGGGTATAAAGATGAGGCACTATCAGAGATTCAGAAGATGGGGCAAATTGATTAATTAAAAAGCAGTAAATCATCAGCCCCACATGATTTATGTATAAAAGAATTCTGAAGAAGCTTAGGAATGAATTAGCTGAACTGCTAACAACGATATGCACTCTCATTAAAACCAAGCTCTGTTCCAGAGGGTTGGCAAGTATCTGGGGTTTATCCTATATTTAGACCAGTAAGCATTACATCTGCACATTGCAAATGGTCGAAACAGGAATTTAAAAGGGAATAATAAAACACCTGGAAGATCGTGATGTGAGAGACTTTAATGAGAACAGCTTCAGCAAAGAAAAATCATGTCTCACTACATTGGTTAGAACTCTGTGAATGTGCTCATAAAAAGAAATAGGAATGGCTATACTGGATCAGACCAAAAGTCCCTCTAGCCCAGCACCCTGCCTCTGACAATGCCCGGTCACAGCCACGTAGGAAAGAGAGAATAAAAAGGATAAGATAACTCTTTTTCCCTGGACTTGATTGACAGCAACAAGGGCCAGGTTTGAATTCAAGGGGGGTCACTGCAAACATGCTGACATCATCCCTTTCCCAGAAACCAGTCCTGAGCTTACTGGTGCTCAGAGAGAGAGAGTTTTCCCCACTCACAAAAAGGAACTAGATGGTAAAATAAACAATGTTTTCATAAAAAGGACTAGAGAGAAGTCTGACAAGCCAGATGCTCAGAGTAACAATAAGCAATTCCTGGGGTATGATTGTAACAATAGTATTTTCATCTAGCAAGGCCACTAGGTTGTTTTCACCTACTTTCATTCACACTTTGAGATTAGCAAGTATTGCCAGGTAGCAAAGCCAAACTGAGGCTACGCTAACCTGATGTGATGCATTTTTGTTAGCTGCTCTTCACTTCTCCAGCCATACGTTTCCCTGCTAGCCACACGTAGTTCTTCTGCTAGTGACGACTCTGGGTGCTCTGCAGTCTGTGGTGCTCTCACCCACCGTTCCCATTAGCTCCCACCCCTCTGCTGACAGGTTTTGTTGTTTCAGCCCTTGGAAGAGTAAGCATAGTGCTGAGAACCAGGCACAGGCTCTCAGTTCATAGGAGAGGCTTAAGCCGTTTCTGGTACTCACACATCTTGCAAAAGGCTTTAACTCAAGTCTCCTTTTTTTCCTCTTCTTTCTTTTAAGGTGTAACCTTTGTACTTTGGTGCTAAATGCTCTTCCTGGATTGACTCAGTTGGACAGAGTTAGTTGACCTAGACTTCCCTACATTTTCTCCACATGAAGAAGTAACTCCCTTTGTAACAGAAATGTCCTTCAAAAATATAATTGCAATACATGCCAAAGGAAGGTGTTTCTGGCTTGCTCACCAATCTTTTCTGTTTATCTCCCTTTGATTCCATCGGATGCCAAGGTGCACTTTCCCCTTGGGAATTCCTGGGAATGTTTCCTCACCTTTGGGTTTCAGCTACCAGGCTTATGAGGCGAGGTGCCTGACATAATGTATTTTGACTTTTTAAAAGCTTGTGACAAAGTCTGTCACAAGACACTGCTACAAAGGCTAAGTAGTCACATATGGTGATAGGGCAAGTATCATCATAGATCAAAAACCGACAAGGAAACAAAAAGGCAAAGGGCTAAGCGGTCAGTTTTCATCACAGTAAAAGGCTAGCAGCTGCATTTCTTAAAGCTACTTATCAGGTCATATGGTAAATATATTTATTAATGATCTGGGGAGAGAGGTGAAGGGTTAGGTGGTAACACTTACAAATAATGTAATTACTTAAGTAATTTAAGCCTGTAGCACGCTGTTAGAAACTTCTGAGTGATCTAAACAAGTTACTTGGATAAAGAAGGTTCAGTCCTGATAAATGAGAAGTTAATATGTGGAGGAAACCACACAAAAATCTTATCCTCTAACTGAAGGGAAAAAAACCCTGAACATTGCTGTTGGCAGTTCCATAACAGAAGCCATTTGAGATGCTGTTATGGTAGAAAAAGTGAACAAGGTGCTAGAAGGCGTAAGAAATGGGACATTAAAAATGAATTACTGAACTCAGTCTTCATTGCGTGGAGACAGACGATAGGATAAAGCATAATATTATGGGTAAGTTTGCCCAGCTAACAAAGTCTGATCCATGATGACAATTTCCTGTTTTCTTCTGTCTTTATCCTGCTCATACATCATCTACTGTCAGAGATGCTCTGATCTTTATCAGGAATAATACACGTTGGGAAGGCTAAGGCTTCCAGAGGGTTTCAGATCTTACTAAGGACAGCTCAGTATCAACCAAGCTACAATTGGTAAAAATCTATTTTATATCCATTCTCCTTCCTTTAGTAGTTAGTTAAAATTCACATTAAAATGACATAAGTTAACAATCTCAACTTTGTATTTAGACTGTGAAATCATCAACATTTTAAACATGGATTTCAGAATTCAGATGCTACTGAAATACTTCTTCAAGTTGGGCCTCTTATGAGACTTATAAATTATTCTTGCATAGAGGAGAAGTCACCTGAGACTAACCTAAATGAAGTTAACATAGATTTTAAAAATTATTCTTGCAGAAGAACAGGGAGTGGTGGGAATAGATGAACAGATGGGAAAGGGAGAAGAGGAGAGTGAAGAAAAGGCTAATTAGGTAATTGAGGCTAAGAGGCTATTAGAGCTGACCCAGTGGTCTACTGGTAGTGCAGTTCAGGGACTTGAATTTGAGATTGAGGTTGGTCCCTCATTCCTAGGCCAACACGTGCTCCAAACATTGCAAGGACTCAGCTTTATAGCCTGTATGATCCCGTAAGTATGTGTTTTCCAGTCAACATAATCTGGAGGGATTGTATGTCAGATTATAGTGGAGACAGGAAAGAATAATGGAGTAAAATGCTGAATTTGGACACTAAAATACTATGTTAACGGGTAAATTGTTTAGTGAAATTCTTTGGAATTCCTTTGAACTGACTGAGAAAAATCTAATTGAAATAAACATATTTTGAAGAGATTGTTAATAGGAATAAACTATGTCTCACCAAGCAGCCTTTCCTAAAATTTGTCCAGTACATGATTCTCTCAAGCATGTTTTTTTTTTTTTACAGAGAGTAGATAAGGGAAAGGCCTAAAAGGTAATTTATTCTAAGTCATTCTAGTACCTTGTTTCTGGCCAATTTGAAGCTGGTATGCTTGTGGTGTGCCAGCCTTATTTCCTTCTTCCAGTCTCCTAACCTATCTTCCTTTCTGATCCAGTCAGTGATACGCTTTCTTATGTTTTTTATATGCTTATTTTCTCCCTGATGGCAGTATATTCAAACTGTCTTCTGAAGTTGTCGGTAGACTTGTTCTTTTATGGCTAGAGTCTGGTATAGGTCAAAGCTAGGACAAGCATTGCTATGTGGTTTTCAGATTTATATGCTTGAGGTGGAGCGTTTCTTGTCCTCACCTTTTTCTAGCACAACATTATTCATGCTGACTTAATGCTTTTATATCTCTCCACTTCTTTAACAGTATTTGTGGCTACTCTTTCTCAATCGCTTCCAAAAAACCTTGTTTTTCTTTTCTGCATGTTCCAAACTTTGGAACTGCAGTGGTGTGGCATTCTGAGACGCTGTTTCTTCTCTCTTTCCTTACCTTACCCAGTGCTTCTTATCACAAATTCTCATTTGCCAATTTAAGTATTTTTTTAAAAAATTTTTTTGACCCTGTGTTTGTTTTTTTCCCCAGTAGCCACATTTCAGGACAGAAATGCTGGCTCCTGCACCCTTCTTTTGCATTGATGATGTCTTCAGAGGATACCAACGCATGTATGGCTAGCTTTACTGTTTTCTTGTTCTAGTATTTTTGTGGAAAGTCAGCTTTTCTCCCTCTCTTTCTTCTTTCCTTTATAAGCACTGCATAGAGATATTGCTATTGAAGCAATACATGGCTGGAACACCTGTGGTCAGTAGGCAAATCATATTTCAACAGCAGAAAAAATCAGCACCATTCATTATCCCTGCAGCTTAAAAGAGAGTTTCTGTAGAATAATTGCAGTATTGGAACTGCTGCTTCAGAGGAAAGTCACTGCAGTATAAGGTTTAGCAACTGGACAGAATAAATAAAAGATGGAAGGAGGAGTGTAGCTTTGGTTATAATGGTAGGCAGGGGGGAGAAAAGAAGGTAAATCGGCTGCTTGTCCACTGGAGACCCCACTTGTACCTGCTGCTGGCAAAAGATTTTGGATTTCGCTACCAGCTGACAGCTCCCCTAAGACACGTTAAAGTGTTTTGTCAAAAGAAGGCATTGTGCCAAATCTGGACCTGCGTGAACATGTTTTATGTTTAGGAGAGATAGACGAATGAGTGATGGACAACACTGAAGGAAACTTCCTCCCACAAAACCATATTGAGGTTTGGAGAACCTGAAACAACACTTCTCTTCGTTTGGGGGATGCAGTGTTGCCCTGTCTTATATAAAGCTGCTTAAAAAGTAATTCAGTCATTTTAAAAATTATTTCTCACCAGCTCATAATTTAGCAGCCCTCCCCTTCATAATGTTATGCTTATTCTGGTGACTAAAGGGATGATGATTTCATTTCTGCCAGCAGAACCCAGGAACAGGTTTTCAGCATTGCTTTATATCTCATAATCATGATCTGCTAGTAGGGACCCTTCCATACTGCTTCGCTGTGCTTCTCACAAGGTACACCCTTTCCTCAGCATTTCTTGTCACTTTTAGGAATAATGACTTCCGCTGGTTGCCTCTGGTTTTAGGCAGAATGGTTTCATTATGTTTTTGTTATTGGTATTATCGTAGGACCTAGAAGACTGGCCTGTGGGCAAGGACCATATTTCTGTAAGGTATTCTGCAAACACAGGACAAAGAACATTTCCCACTGCTATTTTCTATTTATTGTTTCTCTTCACCACTGGATTTTCCTTGTCAGAACACTGCACTATGTTGAAGACAGTTTTGTTAAAAACCTTTCTTAGCAAGTTCCCCCGAATGTATCCGAGCACATATCAAATGTGGGGAGTTATTCTCATAACATTCACTCATGCGAATCTGTTTCTAGGTTTTGGCTTTCAAGTTCTGAAACAATAGTAATGTACTTTCAGGATATTTTCACTATCTTAGTATCAGCTGATGGAACTGATTTGTCTGATGTGCAGGTGTCATAAAAACCAGTATGCCAGGTTAGACTAGCACTGACGCAGGTACCCAGTACTGATGAAGTTTTACCATGTTTATTACAAACATTTAAAATGCAGAAATTCTTCAAAGAAATTAAATGTGCCTTCTTATTGCTTAATTATTTAAGTTTTAGAGAAAAAAATAGTAAAAAAACTCAGTGTTTTCGCCTTGAAGTTGTAAAGAACACAAAGAGTTTACAAGAAATCTTTGTACAGTTCACTATTGTTTGAATTCCCTAGCAATCTTTATAGAGGTTACTTAATTATTTCAATTAACATTAACCCTTGAAAGCTGTATGCTTAATATGTAGATTTCCTGATTTTTATGAAAGCCATTGATTTACACAATATTTTTATTTTTATACTTAAGAAGAAGAAACCAGGTATTGGTAGAAGTGGAAAACCTTGAGGTGCATAGTAGACTGCTAAAAATGATAAAAATATTTGGAGAACATTCTTATACATATTAGCAAGAATAAAAGCAGAACTTATTTTGCAGTGTCTGAAACTGAGTTAGCTGTGCCAAAACCCATTCAGTTATCTGTAAAAAATATTTAACACCATCTGACATATTCACTGTCACTCCATGCTCTGTGAATCAAATATAAAATTATGTGCAAGAAAAAACCCTACAAACTTATTTTGTCACAAGTAAGCTAGGAATTTTGAAGATGGTCAGCTCCGCTTGTCAACAAGAATAAGCAAGAAGAAAAATAATGGCTTAGACTAACAGAGAAACAAGTCAGTAAGGTCTTCAATTTGAAAGGGCTGCCTCCCAGAAGAGGAGTTTGCAGTGCATGATTAACATCCTTATATTTTCTCCAGAGTTTGTTGGATTTCTTGCAGTTGGTAAATAGGGACATCCAGCTTTAAGAATAAAATTTGAACACTCAGAAGGAGTAGCTAGATCTAGTATTTTGGGTAATGTCAATAAGTACTTGAAGGTTATTTTCCAAAGTTGAATTGGAATCAGGTTTTGTGCTTCAAATGTCTTTAAAATTTAGGCTTAATTTCCTCTGAGACTGTGACTCAGGCCCACCCCTTTGAATTATATACGCAAGCCTGGAAATTCGTAAAATTGTTAAGTTGTATCCCTACATCTGCAAACTGATGGCAATTGAAAATGATCACCACAGTGTGTCACCACAGCTAACACTACATTGCAATCAGATTAACTTGAGCATTTCTCTACAAGTCAGATCACTTAATTTTTCTTTTGGCCACTGACCTTTTACATCACCTGCAGCTTTTTGTTTTTCCTCCAAAGATCATCATTTTACTTTGAAGTCTACTAACTGTGATCATGTCTAACCCAATCCTGTAGAGACAAGGAACTGAATAATTACTTCACGAGTGCCATATTAAAAGCGGTCCAAAGACTGTTTAGGCTGCTCATTAAAGTCATTGGGAATTTGGCTAGGCAAGAGCTCCCTGCTTTGGTCATGCAATAGGGCGGGGAAAGCGCTCCAAAGATTGCTATTTTCTAATTATTTGTGTTGTGGTACCACAAAAGGATTTGATTAGCACCCTTAAGTGTTTAAAACTTGAAGAACAGCTGCCACTCAGCAGCACCCCAACCCCACACCCCAGTGTTTGTTCCCCAAAGTCTTGATTAACTCCCAATTTTCAAAAGGAAATAAGGTAGCAGAGAAAAGAAAGCAGAACAGATGATAAAGTTTGCCTTTAACATCAAAATTATTAGAGTTGAAATAAAAATTGTGTTCAAAATAGAAGTATAGTTAGGATAAAATTTTCAAAGCTCAGTTATACCCCTCACTGCCTGTGGTAGTAGCAAAGAGTAAAATCCAGGGGCCACTGAAGTTATCAGGTTTTTGAGACTGAATGAGAACTTCAATTTTTTTTTTTTTTTTTGTAAACTGACAAATTTGGTCTTATTGCATGCTGCCAAAACAGAGTAAATGTCCTGACTCCAGACTGCAGTGTAGCAAACATATGGGAACAGACAAGCACATGTACATTCACACTTGGAGTAAAAAATCTGCTGGGTTGGGAGTGCTACCTTGCCAGATAGGAGGAGAAGACACTCAAATCCACTGGGTCAAGCCTTTGACTGGCACTGGACTATGAGAGTCAAAATAGAGAGAAAATCTTCATTTCTATGCTTCCTTCTTCCTTTGACAGAAAGAATTTTGCATTTATCTTTAAGACTAGGCAGTCTGAATTTTTTTCAGAATGATGTAAAATATCAAGCTTCATTTCTGTAAATATATTTCTAAAACCAGGCTGGAAATCAGTTGCTTGCATGTTATTCTCTGTGGCTGTACTTAGAATTGGGGTGGTTCTCCTTTAAATAACCATTCAGAAGCGCCGAAATCCAGGCAGTTGTGTATCAATTAGCAGGGTGCATTTCTTAGTGTGAGCTGCCCAGAAATGCAAAATGACAAATCTGAGCATTAAGCTTTCTACCATCATTTTGCTTTCCTACCTTTAACTATAAATCAGCTTCATTGTGACTTACGGGGTAAGAAGTTGGCGCATTTCTGCAGATCCATGATAAGGTATTTTTCTCTAGTAAGAAATGCAGTTAGACTCTGCATTCTGAATCTGTCCCTGCCAGGCCCTAGATGCATTAGTATTCCACTGGCAGCTGCCTGTAGGTAGGAATATTGTTTTTGTCCATAACCAGAGGGAACAATCAGACTAAGCCGTTCCCCGGCTATAAACCAGCCAAAGTAATTGGGTTTAATTTTAATTTTTGTAATAGCTTTAAATTAATAGGAGCAGCTGCTGCCACAGTGTGTGGGTGTCCTTTTCCAGAAGGCATAGAACAAAAAAGGGAAAGAGTAAACAATAGTGCGTCTAGGACACAAAGGTTAATTCAAGAACTGAGCAATGTCTTTTCGTTATCAAAAACTCAGTTGGTGATATCTAGCACTGTGTCTCTCTTCTTTCTTTTTCTTTCCCTTTTTTCTTTAATTCCCTGATAAGATCTCAATCTGATTAGGCTCCTGTGTGTAAAGATGTGTTGTTGGTATCTAAACACTAACTCTCTTTCTCTATATGACTCACAAATAGATTAGCAGTGACAAAGTGCTAGGAGAGATAAAAATAGATTAGCAGTGACAGGAGTACTATTATAATTATTTTTGGAAGATATGGTTTGAATTAAGAGTTTGGGCACTTTCTGCCCTGAGAGGGTGAATTTAAACCTAGGAACTGGGGATGGTTTCTGCTGTTGTGGCAGACACCAGATAGTGAAATGTCAATACCAGATGTCCTAGACATCAAGATTAGCCATAATAGCCAAATGCAGCCATAAAGTGATGTGTCAAAGTGGATAATAAAACAGATGCTTAGCTTCTATAATGAAGGGGAAAGGGAATGAAATATCAAAAGTGCCTTTAATACATTAACAAAGTTGTCTTCAACTTGCTTAAAAGTAGAAAGTTATTGAACCAAGGAGAACTATGTGTCATTTAAACATTAACTATCAGTAGATGAATTTCAATTAGCATTAGCCTTTCTAAAATCCTGAATTTCCTCCTATTGGTCTCATTTTACATGAAATTTTTATAGCATAAAGTGAGGCTTGTCCTTTATTATTTCTCCCATGATAATTTGGAAACAAATAAAGTTCAACAACTCAGCAACATACTGTTTAAACTTGCATTATGGTTTGAGGACTGGGAGCTAGAATACATTTACCCACTGCCATATCATCTGCTTGATTTGAGATCAAATGAGGGATGTCCTACAGCACTCCAGAGTAAGGGCGAATGATAGAAATATGTTAAGATACTGGAGAAACCTATTAGGTTAGAGTACTGCATGCAGACGGCTGGTGGCATTTTTCCCCTACCGATACTTTTTAAAAAAATAAAAGAATTGTTTTTCTGTCCTTCGTATTTGTGGCTTAAAAATCATTTTCAGGTCTTAGTGATAAGCAAGTGTCTTATTTAACCAAAAATGCTGAAGTAAATTCTTGAAGCCCTGAATGCTCAAGAACCAGGGCAATAAAAGGGGCAAATAAATTCTTATTTCAAGTCTAATTAACTGCATCACTGGCTCTTTATTGTACTTTTTCAAGAACATCTCAATTCCTTTCTGTTTCTCTTTGTAGATCCTGAGTCTTGCTGATCAGACTCCTTAACTGCTGCTAATTGGCAAACACGTACTTCTGCATAATGAGAGGGTTTTGTCCTCTATTTCATATTAGCAACGAAAGGCCAAAACTGATGCTCTGCAGTAGACCAGCTTCTCGGAACTATTACAAAGAGGCACATTACTACTGCTATGTCTGTAAATCTTATTATGTTTTCCCTCACCATGATCCTAGTTTAGCTGAGATCTGCTCTAATCATTAGATGAGACCTGTTTATAATGTTTTGTAATTGAATCAGTTAGAGTCTGCAGGACCATAGTGTTTTGTTGCCAAACATGACTGGTAAGTTAGTTACATCAAATTACAAGTGCATGGCATGACTAGAGAATCTCCTGTCTAAAAAAAGCTAGAAAATCCATCTATGAAATGAAGAAAGGGTACAAACAGAAATATTGAACATCTCTAGGCCATAGAACAAGTTTTTGACCCACCTTTGAAATATTACTCAGTTCTGTTGAGAGATGACAGAATAATTGAAGTTGGGTAAAAGATGGCAGGCAGACATTTGTTACTTCTTAAACAGCTACCAGCTTGATAACATTGACATAAATGTCTCTATTATAATTATTTACCATCATGTATATTCATTTTTATCTTGTCAGATAAGCCAGAACTCTCGAAGAGGGCAGCAATCCAATTTGGAACAGGACCAAATACCCTTTTCTCCTTTGCTTTCTAATTTAGGACCAAGTTATTTTCCATACCTGAAGTTTTTTGTTTGGGTTTTGGTTTTTTTTTTTTTTTTCAACTCAAGAATTTATCTTTTCCTCCATTCATCGGCCAGGTGTTGATATATCCCCTGACTATTAAGGATAATAAAAATATAAAGATGTCCTAAATTTCATTAACAGTTCTGTCAATGTTGCCTTGTACTGATATTCCTTCATTAATTACGCCTCATCTCTGTGCTGGTCAATTAGACCTGTATCAAAGGATGTAGCCACACTCCAGCCAGAGGTTTGGCTGAAGCCTGTGCAGTGGTATGAGACTGCACCAACTTGACAGCGAAGTAGAGGATAGCTTAACTGCCTGTGCATCCTTTTCACTTCATGGGAGTGGGTTTCTCCAGTTGTGTGATGCTCTCCCCTGCTACGGTGACTCTGGCAGCTTGGGCACCTGCAGAGAGCTGCAGTCCCTGTGGCGACTGGCGCACCAGCACAGCGCCTGTGCCGTGCATGGGCCCCTGGCATGGAGGTTGTCTGCATGCGTGCTTTGAAACGCAGGCTCCAGGATCTGCTCCCCAGCTCCTGAGCTGCTCAAGCTGTTACACCTCATTTGCTCTAGAGGAAATTTGAATCTCACATAGCCTTTTTGTCCAGATTTCTTATGTCAATGTATATATATGTCAATGTATATATATGTTGTTTTTGTTTTTTAGGCAAAGAATACCCTCTAAAAATGTGTATTACTATCGCTGCCCAGACCACAGGAAGAACTATGTCATGTCATTTGCTTTTTGCTTTGACCGAGAGGATGACACTTACCAATTTGCTTACTGCTACCCCTACACCTATACTCGCCTTCAGCACTATCTTGACAACCTACAAAGGAGGAACATGGACTACTTTTGCAGAGAATTGCTAGGACTCAGTGTGGTAAGTAATAGGCATGCTTGCCAACTAGCAGGCTTCATTATGAATGTCTACCCTTAAATGCTTATAGAGTATAATTCATCATCCCTGCTAAAGTACACACATGCACATATTTGTTTTACTGCTATCAATGACACACGAGGTAGTGTACCTGCATGGTGAAATATAGACAAATGCTAATATAATTTCACATAAAATATTTCCTTTGCGATATGCGAGGCAATACTAAATTCCCATGTAAGACCAATTCACCTCTAAAGACATTAAAAGATGAAACTGAAACAGCTTTATTGAAGAAATGTGATTTTTAGAGTACTCTGTCCATTTGTCTTTCTGGAAGAGCTTTTCTGTTCAAAAGGAAATACACGTCTTTGGAACTAGAATATAGCTTTTCTCGGTAAAATAATGCAAAACATACACAAACTACCTATTTTACTTACTCTTAAAAATGCCTGCTTTGCTGATTTGAAATTAAAAGGGGTCTAGTGGTCTCAGTATAGATCCTAGTAGCCACATGAAAATGAAATGTGATAGTTCTTCTGGTGCAGGAAGGAGCATTAATGGTAAGGCTGAACTGCTCACTTTGCTATAACTTTTCTCTGTAATGTTGCCTGTCCTGAGGATTTAGAAAGCGTGACTTGGCCACTCCCATATCAACTCAGAAATCATCAGATTAAAAAATAATAGCTGAAATCTTGTTGGTTTGGTTTTTTTTTTTTACTTTTGCATTCTCAGACTTTATAGTGCACTTGTCCCACATTCTCAATCTTTTCTCTGAGATTTGATTTGGTCTAAACTTGTAGTGTGCATGTCAGAAAAAGAAAGCTGCGATTCCTATGAAGGCTGCTGATCCCAGCAGCTGGGGCTTTAAAAAGAATCCCAACATATATTGTGAAAATCAGAATGAAATCATATGTATAGGCTGCACTAGAATAAATAAAAGACTTCCAGCATTAGAGCAGGCCATTGAGATCCCTATAGTGGCATAAAACATGGAGGAAAAAATTAACTTATGGAGAAGAGTGAAAACAGAATTAACAAAAGAAAGTGGTTTTTAACCCTTTTGTCAGTTAAGTACAGTTCTTGTTCTAAAGATGACTATTACATATCCCTGAACTGGCATTAATTATTAATCATTCCAATTAGGGGGACAAACAATTATAAGGGAAAGGGGTATTAAAAAAAATAGAAAAGCAAAATCTTCAGAGGGTGGGAGGAAAGAGCACTATCATCTTAATGTGTGTAGAGTTTTAATTATTAATCTTAGAGGACAGAGCTGTCATTAATTCTATAATGAAACTGAATTTGTTTCCTTTCACTCTGAAAATAGTGTATAAACAGTCACATTTGCATATTCATCAAAACCCTGATCTGACTGATTAAAACACTGAGATAGAAGGATTTGTCTTTTATCTGCATTTTGACAGACAGAGCTATACTCTTAAATCGTGTTAACATTGTGTTACCAGTAGTTGCTAAATATTATTTTTCATATTTCAGCAAACTAAACAAACAGATGCCATTCAAAACGTGGCAGGAAATGTGCTGTGTATAAGTCCTGATTTTATATCTATATGTACACACAGAGTATGTTTTGCAGAAATTGATATGGTAACATTTTGCAGCTTACCATGCTGATCTGTATAAAAAGCTTCTGAATCAGGCTCATGCTGTAATCTTTGTAAGTAACATTACAATCTCAGAGCATTTCTGGCTTTTCTCCACACACAACTGTCCTAGAACAGCTTGGTAATTTAATGTCTTTGCTGAGCTTGAATAGACAATTTCCATAAGTTCTCTGCGAGTTAAATATTTTAACATAGAGCTTTGTTGCTATCATACATCTTTAAATGGTGAAAAACAGGATCCTTCAGTCTTCACTGCACAGTGCTTCATCAAAGCAGAAGCTGGCTGTACTTTAGAGAATTGCGTGCCATATAGGATAGATTTAGAGCTAAGAAAGCGAGCTCTGTCCCTACTCTGGCCTCTTATGTAAGATAAGAGGAATCAGATTGGCATAAAGAGGCCCTTAAAAGCTCTATTCCTGGCGAAGGGACGATACCCCTGGTAGCACATGGTGAAAGGTAACTTAAAGATGCCGCCTGAGGACAAACTCTGAAGTCCTCATGCTGGGCACAGGGCTGAAGCAGGGTAGCATGTTAGGGGAAGGCTGCGGCTTATCTGCTGAGCTGCCATGTAGCCACCGATACACTCTGGTTCGTTCCAGGGGAGTTTTACAGCTCCCTGCAGCAGTTTGTGTCTGGGAGGATGGAGAATGGTTTGAAACAATTTCAGTTCTCCTGGATTATGAAGTTTTGAACGGTGCCTCTTAGAGACAACAGAATCTCGCCACAGATCTTTGGGTTTTTTTATTTTTCTTTGTCGTGGAACAGTAAAAGGCAAGTAACAAGAAACCATGCTTAGATAATTACTCCTGAAGGCTTTCTGAGTGCACATTTTGCTGCATGTAATGTTTGCAAGGCAATCTAATTTCTAATCTAATTTCATATTTTCTCTAAAGAAAGTACTATGCCTCCATTAACTCCTTAAATACTTTCACTAATTCTATGAAAATTGAAAGTGAAATATCAGTATGGGACATGTAATTGTCATTAGGATGCAGAATGGCAAAGTGGTTCAGAGCCAAATGGCAAAGACTCCCATTGCCGGTGTGAATGGAGAACTTAGCTGTTCTATTTCTGACCTTTTAATGTTTATATTCTTTACTTCAGGGAGCTATCCCAAAGTTTAGATGTGCCAAATGGTCTTGAAAATAGTCTCTCCTGCAAGCTAGCTATGATGGTCACCCAGGTATCATTTAAACTGCCGTTTTCATTCTGCCATTGTTGGCCTTAGGTAACTTCAGACTTTCTATGGTTTGTTCCAACAGATCGTAAGTTCAAAATCTGTGAGCATTTTTTTAAATTGTGCAATTACTTTTTTGCATATTATTGATGTGTCTGTTGTCTCCGCATATATTATACAATATTGTACAGCATAATATAATGAAAAATTTTTTATATTTCTGTGAAAATATAAGCACAGGCTCAATTTACATTTACAGTACCTATTTTATGATGCTTATACGGTCTCGTGCAGTAACACTTGTGTGTAGCATTATAACCAATATTTCAGAGTTGGCAAAATTTTTGAGTATGTTGTCATTTGAAGGTGGTAGTCTAAATTAGCTATGCATACTTGAAGTGTGTGGACAATTGATGAGACCTGTACCTCTACTAGTATTCCACTATCACACATAATAAATTAAACGAGTTTTGGTAAGCCTGGCTCAACTCCTACAGCCCACTTTACAAATCACCACTGCCTTGGTAATATTTTCATTACTCGCTCAAAAGAGAACCAAGATTAATTGGAGACAGATACTTCCTTTCACCCCATTAGGCAACGGTGCTCCCAAATTACACTTGAGGAGAATTGCAACTGCACGTACAAACCACAAGCCTCAAAGGGAGCCTTCCACAGTACGCAGATACTGGAATATGGAATTCTGTTAAATTAAATATTAAACATACATATTTTAAAACAAGAAGGCAATATGTCTAATGTAGAGCTCTGTAAGTGAGCCAATCTCTTAAGTCAGACATGGGATACTGAGCAAAACAGATTGGAACACAAGGTGCTTCATTCTGACTCCACACTACTTTGGTGTGTGCTTTTAATTTACGTAAGTTACTCCCGATTTATGCTGGTATCAGAGAGATCGCAATGAGGCCCTAAGACGGTGAAACTGCACACCAGATGTCACATTGCTGGTTCATTGATCAAATATCCCTTATTTACTGTCTAAATGATTGGGTACCCCAGTAAAAATAGTTGATCAGTTCTACTGATATCTACTGGTCCATTTTTAACTGCTCAGTTATGACTGTTTTAAAACATGAAGCAAAGAAAATAGACAATTTTTCTAAGGTTAAATTTCCCATTTCTGCATTCAGTGTTAGGTTATGTAATAACAGTTCTGTAAAAGAAAAGTATACTCTTCGACTTCGGAAAAAAATGGAAGTAACAGGCTTCAGTGTGATGTATCATACCTTTGAAATCATGTTGGTATCAGATACTGTACTTTCCAATGGATCTGACTGCAACTAGGTTGAAATGTCATCTAAATGCAATTTGTGGCAATTTACTTGGTCTGAAAAAGGCCACAGAAATAATGCTTAAAAAAAGTAAACCCAACTTCTCATTTCTCTAGAATGTAAAAGTGCACCTACATATATGTTCAGGGCACATTCTCTTTATTCAGTGGTGTATCTATTTACTTATATAGTACTGCTGTTCCCATAACATTCATAATATGGATGTTATCCCAAAACTGTATGTGAGATTTTAAATGTTCCTACAGCTATTTTCGTAGCTGGGTTGGATATCAGCAGAAGTAGAGTTGGACCTAAAAATAACACCACCAACAGTTCTTTCTGAAATAAAATATGATTTATAGTATATAATAGCACAGTGTGCTACCAGGGGAATTATATAAATAACATGAAAAATAACAGGGAACTATTCTATACCATCAGTTTTAAGGAAAATTTCTTTGTTAGAATTTAAAGGAAGTTCTGGGAGATAAACTGGCTTGTGGGAATCATAGACAAGGAAAGATAGGCGAAACTATGTTACTGTTGAAAGTTGCCATCTGTCTGTAGGATATATACAACTGTTCATGGTAAAAACAAGAAATACTTTGGTTTAAGTTGGCAGCAATATATAGTTTTAGAAAAAACAAACTCAAGAAAACCTTCATTTGCAGTTAATATTGTGCAAGGTTACTAAATTTATAAGCTGGTTATTTCTTAAGTTCCAGAAAGAGCACTGTTTCATATAGTAAAATTATTTCTAGAAGGATTTGCATAAATTGTTGTTCATCTAACTATGAGTAAAAAATCTTAAATTGGGAAGAAGGGTTCAAGTCTTAAGTCAATTTTGCAGCTCACATTTTACAACTACCCTTGTCCATTTAAAAACTCTTAGGAAAAAAAATGCTTGGAACTTCACAAAAAGAAGCTTTGAGCATAAAGAATCCATTGAGTTAAGAAATCACCTGCAGAAAAAATGTTATGATCCACTTTATAAGAAGAAAACCTCCTGAAAGGAATGACAGTAAATGAATTATATGTGGTGGTGTTAGTCTATAGAAACTGTTTTCATGCATAGGTCCCAAGTTGCACCCTTTCATCCTATAGCCACATGGGGAAACCTTTGGAAAGTCAGTGACCTTTCTGAAGTTTTCACGGGACTTTCTGTAGCTGTGCAGGTTGGCCTTTTGCTTCATGGCTCTTCCCATTTCCATGTCAGGCTCTTTATCTCACCTGTACTCCACACTTGTCCTTCATCTGGCTTGCCCTTTCTTTGCCTCAAATCTAACCTTCTCTTTTCTTTCCATTTAGTTTATACTTTCCTAAGTTAACTACAAGAAAGAAGTTGTGGCATTTGTTTGCTGCTCTTATGTTACTTATTCTGCTTTGTTCTTTCCCTTTCATTCCCCTTATCTCTTTGAGTTCTGAAGGGAAAATCCAAAATAGCTGTTAGGTCTTTTAAATACCAGGACTGCACAACGTAGTCATGTTCTCTTCTGTGCACTCAATATCTCCATCTCAGTACCATTTCGTGTAACTTCATACCCTGGTCTACGACCTCTTTTCCCCGTCCTTATGTAATTTGTGCTCCCTATTTGCTCCATCCCCTAATATGTACACCTGCATTTCCAGAGAAGGTGGCATAATATGTGGTTTGTCCAGGCTTCAGCCTGGAGAGGAAACATTAATGATCTAGTCAGTTGTCCTGACATACCTGAACTAACACCTAAGTGCAGGAAGCCATTTCAGGGTCTGAATCCTTGTTTCATGGCAATGGAAAATTTCAGGTAAGAGGCAGATTTTACTCATTGCTGTCCTTGGCACTTCCCACTGCTTGGCTGGGTGCCACACAGCTCGGTGTGATAGCTGTAATCTCAATAGGAAACAAACTGATTTTGTCCACACAGTCAGTTCAACCCCCAGATCTGGGCAGCTGCCTTTAGTTACTGCACCCTAAGCTTTTGCGGACAAGGGAGCACCTATTTTACTCTCTGTGTTTGGTGCCTTGCTCACTAGAACTCCTTTTTTTGGTTGGTGCTTGGGAAATAAGATAGTACAACCATTTAATATCATTCCATCAAAAAAGCAAGTCTGAGGTCCTGTATATACACCAATGTAAAGCTTTTTATGGTTTTAAAATTTACCTAGTTGCCCTGAAGGACGTGCAGCTATTTTGAAGGTGTGTATGGCCCTTAGAAACCTGTGAAAACCGTAGAATACATTCATTCTTCTTTCACTTCCATTTACAGAAATTTGTTTTCCCTCTTTTGTAGCACAGCATTAAGCAATAATTACCATGTTGATAGTGATGCTGAATGTACTTGCATGTAGGGGAAATAGTGCTATGTGGAGCTATTAGCTACATTTGCCCTGTAGCACTTTACTGCATTGACTCTGCTGGGATTTTGACTATGTTTGAGTTGGTTTCTATTTAGATCTCCTGAGTGGTGACTGTGTAATGCATCTGTGGGGCTGGAGTTGTATTTTAATCTGTATTCTTTGATTGTAGACCCAGAAGATGGTTAGCCTGGCCACATTACCTGTAGGGCTGAGACCTTGGGATTGAAGGCTTATCTAACAATTTCAAAGTCTGCTCAGTCCAAAGGATTTGGATTTATGCCTTTTAATTTAACCAAAGAAAGAACTATTTATTGATTTAGCTTTATACTATCTATATAATGTAAATATAATGTATTAAAATCTCTAAATACCTTAGGCAAAAATCTTGTTCACATAATTTGTGTAAACCGAGTATTGTGGCTCTGATCCAGCAAAACACTTAAGCATAGATTTAAACTTAAGCATGTTAAATAGTCCTGTTGAAGTCACTGGCACAGTTCATGGCATCAAGTTAAATGTGTGTAAAAATGCTTCTAAGCTCCAAGGTTAGAACAATCAACGTTTTGCAAGATCAAGGCCTGGTGCCCTAACGTTTTGCCATTATCTTGCACTACCACTATAACAACATGACTACAGGGAAAAAAAAAAAATCCTAGACTTTAGGCCCAGACTCTCAGTGTTTCCAGCCAAACCTACTTACAAAGTAAAGAGGAGTAATGAAGGAGTAATGATGTTTTCAGTCTTATATGAATGTAAATGGATCTGTCTATTGGTTGACTTATATTTCAATTCTTTTTAAATGTTTGTTTTAATAAGCTCCCAGGGGCTTGCTTGTCTAACATTTCACCTTCACCTGCAGTACACTGACACCACTGAAGCTGAGAGCTAAATTAGAGATCTGGTTGTAGGATATGGAAAGAATTTACTTGCCAGTCATTGGTAGCAAATGGATTTGGCCAGTGACTTCATTCACTCCTTGTAGTGTAAGAATAAAACAAATTCATAATGAGGTTGATGTGGTTTCAAATTACTTTCCAGTATTACAAAATTCCCACTGGACAAGATTTTTAAGACTTGTGTGTAAGACTGCAAGCCATTTACTCCCACTTTAAACATCATTTAGCAAATAAAACATTCAAAAATAAACAAACAAAAATTTTTGTCACATTCAGTCAAGGTTTGAGGTTTCTACATACCTTCCTCCACCCTCCCTTCAGATTCGTCTTCCCTCTTGTAATGGTATATACCTAATAGGTAATACCGAAATAACTCAACAAATGAAAAGAAGTCTCAAATTTGATTTAAGGAAGCATTATTTGTCTGTCACCTCATTTTTGAATATTTCATCAGTTGTCCACATCTAGTTGGAGAAGCTGGTTCAGGTAATGTATTCTGCAACCCTTTTTGCAGTTCTCTATAAATATGCTGAATGTCTGTGTGTAAAGTGAATCCCACCATTACTCAGCAGTCCTTTTTGTAGTGTATGAGTGAGGTGTGCACTTGAGGCCTTCTGCATAAAAGATCCATGCTAATCCTGGAGTTCTTTGTCCTTGCCATGCACATGTTCAGTAAGACTTTATCTCTGTTGTCCTTAAGCCTTGAAAGCTGAAAGCTGGCTCAAAAAAGACTTCAGCTTGTATGTCTGAAGGGAATCTGGGATATATCTTTATATCACGTAGGAATGAGAAAATAAAGAAATAAGAAAAGATTTTGATGCAGATCATAAGATAATGTAGTCCAAGGAAGTGTAGTGGCCTACATCCTTACTGTTGACCCCAAGTATTTGAACATATGTACTTGAAGAGAAGAACTAAGGCTCATGACAACATATTAGATTTATAGAAAGCATAGCTGGCAGATATTGTATGTAGCCTGTGATCCATTCTTGATTGCAGTGTAGTTTTAATGGCCCTTACTTTTCTGCACTGTTAGGAAAGTATTTTTGAATCAAAGAATAGTGTGATGAAGAAGGACATCAAACTTACATGTAAGGGAGGCTAGTGCCATCCTTATTTTAAGACACCATGTTACATTCAAACATGTTTTATTTTAGAAGATCATAATAGTACCAAAAAAAAGAATGTATTTCTAGAAAATGCTAGCTCCTGTTGAAGTGCTGCTATTATCCACAAATACTGAAAGCAATATTTACCTTTGTTTTGAAGACAAAATAACTTACAAATAACATGAGGAGACAGGAGCTTTTTAATGTAAAGCAGTAGGTACTTATTTGAAAACTGTTTTTTCACTTCTTAGGGAATATAAGATACATCTTAATTCTCTTTAAATACTCTTTAATACTCTTTAAAAGAGATCTTACATGGCAACCAATCAAATTGGTACATGAGAAGAACTGCATTCTCTGATAAAGATCCTCTTTTTCATGTTTTCAAACAGCAGCTGAGCACCATACTGTGGCAGCAGAGAACAATCTGAGAAAATGAACACAGACCGAAAAGGTCTCAGTTACATGACATTTTCAATGAAAAAAGAGTCAGCCCTAGGCCCACAGTCAAAAGTTTTCACTCAGAATTCCCTAGAATTGTGGACATACCTTTCTACAGAAAGTGTGTTTTTCTGAAATACCTTATCTGATGTTCTAATAAATGTGTAACATGGAGGAAGACAAAGGAGAGATACCATCCATTTCAGGAATTTTCATAAGCATGCACAAAAGAAAAAACAGTTTCAGAAATCAGTTTTCTCCCATTTATTTTGAATTTCCCATTAATTGCATCCAATTTTGCACTTAGTCTTAATTAGTTAAATTTTAAGAGGACTGTTACTCTCTCAAAATCTAAAGACTTCAGGATTTTATAATACATATATTTCTTTTCCATTTAGATTTTCTGCATTAAGGTGGATTATAATAATACATTAATATCCATCATGATATTTTTAATCAGCTTCTTAGTTCATTAGTAACAGCTGCACATTGTTAAAGGTTTGGGTTTTTTTTTTTAAATCTAAGTTGCTTAGAATTAAAATATTAACTAGTCTTCTCCATATTTATGAATGCTGCACTGTCCTGCAGCATGGAATGAGGGAAAGTCTTATGCCTTATCATTAAAGAAAACCCAGGTTTTTTTAGCACTCTTGCTCTGACAGCCTCCAAAATATTGCATAAATGTCACTGAGTTAAGGTTCATAACATTCTGCTGACCGTGTGTCATTTTATAGGGAAGGAGGCTATTGCAGAGACCTGGATCATTTAGAAGCAGTCTGTGGTAAAGACTTCGGTATTCATGTTCTGAGGTCAGCCATACCGGACAGAGCTAGCTTGGACCGAGCGCCACGTCAGAATCGAGGCGCCAAGCCGCTGTCAGGACCCTGGACAGCGCATGCGCTCTGGCTGTTCGCGGCACTCGCACACCATTTTCACAGGCGGTTTTAATAAGCTGAAAAGAGAAACTTCGTCTTTCAGAAGTCCTGATGCACAAACCTGAAGCCCAACTTTTAATAGTTACACACCAAAAAGAAGTTTAATGTTTTGGAAACCAGGCCCTATTTGCGAGTGCTGAGCTCTTCAAAGTATGGTCCGCGGTGTTCAAGAAAATAAGTAGAAATGGAGTCTGCTATTTTGCACAGTTGATGTGATTCAAGACCTCAAGTCTGTTTTTCTTATTTGCCTCCTGAGAATGAAAAATGGCCAGTAAGGTGTTATGTCTGGTGGAAAATTTATAGGAATGTCAGAGATGACTGATTAAGGGCACTTCATAGATTAACAGATGAAGACTAAAACAGAGGTTGATGGTTCTGTGTTGGAAAAATAGGAGATATTTTGGCAATACAGCGAGGCCTGTCAAGATTTGTCTTACACCTGGACATAGATTTTAATCCAAACAATGAATATTTCAAAATCTGAAAGGTAATGGGTAGAACAAGAATAGTGTTACTACTCCCAACAGGTTGCTCAAAAGCATTGCATCTTCTTTGTCTACAGTGACTGGAAATGCATAATCACCATATTGCCTGTAGTCTGTCTTCCTCTCTAAAGCTTAAGGAAATGGTCTAGATCCTTAGCATGCTCTAGGCAATCAAGTTATCAACATAAAGTACTTTGGTATCTTCTGCGTGAGGACCATCTCTTCTTATAGGAATTAATAATATTGTAGGGTCCCAGAGAACTTATAAAAGTTTTTGGTTGGTTTTTTTTAATTGTGATGGCCTCTTTATGAAGAATCCAGACAGTATATATCCTCACTCTCAAGAGAACAAGCTGCTCAGAATGTGAAGTCAGGAAAAAAGAATGTGTGTTTCAAAGGTGTACTTTGCTGCTGTTGTAATCATCCCTACAAGATACTGTGGCAGCGCCCGATTTGCCTTCAGCTCCAGCTGATTTTGAAATCCTTCAGAGCTTTAGAAGTAAAACTGCACATATCCTCTAGATTTCATTTATAGAAAAAGGTAAGATTTTGTAACAGCAAATAACACTGCAGAGCTGAACAGAATTGTCCTCCCATAAATGAGACTTGGATGCACTCAGACCAAATAACATTGTAGACTCATACTACACAGACTCATAGAAAGGCAAAGAAAAAGACATTATATTCCTCATGGTCAAACAGAATTCCTATATGTCCATCTTGGCTGAAATTCCCATTAGTCATGGCCACCAATGAGAGAAATACAGCAACAGATAACGTCTATTTTAATGCTGACAAAGAGGTGGGATGCATTGATCTGTTTGGCAGAAAACTTCATTCTTTTTCATTCCTGTAATTCAGATTTTCTCATTACTGGACACAGATGGCAAAATATAGTGTTATTAACTATAACCATTTGTTTGCAGTTCATCAATTAAATTGCAAAGAGTACAGAGACTAGTTTACGCTGGCCATTAACGAAAACAAGTTAGTAGCTAGAGCTATACTATAAATGGCTATAGAAGTTGCATACAGTGCTTCAAGATCATTTGTTGCTATGACAATAATGAAGCAGAATAGCTGTGGTCTATGAAATCTCAGATTTTTCATCTTCCCAGAGCAATATAGGTAAATACAAACTCTTCTTTTAGAGAGCTGGACTTCCTTCAGAACTACAATGAATTTATATATGTATGTTACGAAATAAGTAAGCCACTCTGCTCATTAGAAAGTTAAATCAGAAAAAAGGAAAATAAATGGATTGCAAAGCTCCTGGACAACAATCAGCTCCCCTGTTATCTACAGGGGATGAACCACCAGGTGAGTACCAAGAAAGTACACTGATGGTTCCTGTATACCTACCAACCATCTCCAAAATCTCCAGTATCAGCCAAGCACACTTTTGGTAGAAGCGAATGAGGACTGCATGTCAAAATCCTTTCCTGATCTCATGTATCTTTTCTTACCTAACAAGAAGTGCACCTGTGTTCATTTTTTAACATCTGGGGAACAAATTGGATTCTCGAAATTATTTCCACCCTAGTTTCATGTATTTCCAAATAATGGCGCAAATTTCGTGACGTGCTCCATCTGAAAACTTACTCTGAAAGGAAGGAAGTTCTCTCCTGCAACTGGTGACCACAGAGTAGTTGCTCCATAATCCCTTTTCCTAAATAACCTAGAGAAGCGACCATTTTTTAAGTCTATATATTTTTAAAAAATGCAGATAAGCTCTCTTTTCTTTCATACTGTCACAAATTATTAACTTTGCCTGCCATAATGCTGAATCACAACAAGGGGTTTACAAAGGTAATGGACTGGTGGTGATTAACATCCATAAACTACTAGCTCACAAAAGATACCTTCTTTGATTAGTTTCAGAAGTTGCTGAATGTAATTTGAAATCTGCTCCATGTGTTAGGATGTAGGATAGCCTGTACTCTGACAGCAGCACACACTATGTAAGCTATTGGAAAACATCAGTGAGAGATGTGTCTGCAACAGAATAGGGAGCCCGTGTACACAGACAATTCAGAACATTGGGCTTTTCTGAGAATTGCTATTACACAGAAATTTACTAGAAATAACAAAGGTGTTTGGACTTTGAACATTTTCTTTCTTTGATTCAAAAATACTCCACAATGATTATAAGGCAATGATCACAGTCTACTGCATAAAAGTAATGTATTATGATAGTAAACCTCTGGAACTGATGACACATCACCAGATCTCCCTGACCACACTTAACTTACCACTGGTGGCAGATGTATTTCAACAACGATCATGGATAGAATTCCTTACAGCAGCTTCATACTATATTCTGTATGCTGGGAATACCCATCTGCACCTCTTTTTGCAGCCAACATGAATATGAAATTTTTCAGCTTTTGTTCCAGGGACAGTCTGAGTTAAATCTCTCTGGGAGACACCTTCACCATGTCACAGTCGGGTAAACTGGCTGTATGTTGTTTACTCGAATGATCCTGAATGCCAAAGGCCTAAAACAATTCTCCCGTTAATAGATAACTTATAGCCAAGATTTCTTCATTTCAGATGTCCACTGTATTTTTTTTCTCTCATTCTAACAAAGAAGAAAATAGTTTCATGTCAATCTTCTTTTGCATCTTAAAGCATTACATGTGGATGTATCCTGATTTCAGAAAGTCATATTCATTACAAGTTTAAACATGCTATCTAACAATAAACTGGAATCTACTAGAATGGCATGAATTTCTATAAGGAAAAATGTGTTATTTGATAATTTTTCACATTTCCTGTCTCCCAATCAATACTATTTGAATTATTTGTTGCTAATTTTGGAAAATCTCTCCTCTCCTTTTCTTTTTTTAAAAATCCATAGAACATCTGAAAGTGCCACAGTCAAACTGAGTATTTCATAATATTGTGTTTAGTTTCTATAAAATTTGTCAAAGGCCTTTTAAGTTTTTTTCACTATTGTCAAAACTACCTCCATTGTTTCTTTCATTTCTCATGACACCTACACTGAAGCATTGGTCACGGTCTCATTACTCTCTCTCCATCAAAGTTGCCTTCCTTCTGAGTATAATGTCTGTTACAGAGGCAGCGGTGCAAGGAGATCTGATATCTGACCTCTCCTGTGCTGTGTTTCTTTACAACAAAGGTTCTCCTAGATTACATCCAAAATGTTTTCTCAAAATTGTTTCAGAATTAACCAAATTATTAAATTATCTGTGTCTTTTCCTAAGCTTCCTGCTTGTTTTGAGAATATCATTCACTTCTAAGCTTTAGACACATACTTTCACAGAACTAAATTCTTCGGGTATCACCTTGATTTATTAATTAGCTCTTTACATGATTTCAACAGAGGTCTCTACTCTTAACAATATCAGAAAAACAAAAGAAAGATAGACACGAACTGCTTCAGTAGTACCTTGTAGATATGTTCTGACTATCTGTTGGGTAAATCAGTGGGGGACCTACTGGAGTATTTTACATGCATTGTGTGGTGAGGATTGTCTTCTGTTCTGGATTTCTTTGGATAGAACAGTTCTGACAGTTTCTTCTTCAGCAGAGTAAGCATTCATTTGTTTAATTTACTATTTGGGAGTTTCTCACAATGGTGTGCATGCAAAGGCAACTACGTGTAAGAAATGTTAAGGTTATGTACAAAGAAATGCCTATTTCCTGTAAAATAACTGTGCACCTTCCTGCACCTTGGGTTCATATAATTTAATACGGCAGAGAAAACAGGAGCTCCAGAGCCATGGCCAGGAGTAAAAGCAGGCGAAAACTGGACATAAGTCTTTGAGAAAAATAGATGAGGTCATCCAGTTACCATAAGAAACATGTAGATGTTTTCAGTAGCTGTTTGTCTTTCAGTGTCACGGATGAGCCCATGATGACATACAGCCTTTGTGCTTGCTTAACATTCACAAAACACTTATGACAAATAGGGTCACATAATGATGATGCTTACCAGATTTGGGAATATGTATTGCTACCATTACTTCAGAGGTCAGTTTTAGCTTTTGAACTTCAAATTAGGGTCCAATCATCTTCAATCCCAGTGTAAGTTTTGGGAAAACGTCTGTGATGAATGAAAGATATGCAGAACTGGTTTGGTTTTTTTTTTTCCCCATATATTGGTAATGTTGGAGCTAAGGTTATTCCTTTTCTTTACAGATTATGAATGACTGTGAAATACAAGAGTCTTAGAGCAACTGTGCATATCAAAGAACTTGAATGTGACCATGATTGTGTTAAACAGGATTGAAATACGCAATACTTATCTCGATTCTGAGACTAGATACTACTATGGGTCAATGATAGTCCATGACAAGAATTTAAAAGGCAATTTTTAATATTTTCATGTCTATAATCCTCTGCAAGTGAGAGAAGAAATGCACTCAGGGGTGTCTTCATTCTGCTTGAAGTCATCTGCAAGTTCCTACTACACTCAGAGAACTTTCACAAGAACGGTGATGCTTGAGAACGTGTAGAATTTACATATAGTGTTGCATTTCCAGAATGGATATCCAGCCCCTAATAATTTGCAGTTTATTAATTTAAGACATCTATTTTATTAAGTCCAAAAATAGGATTATTTCCCTCATCCTGAACTGTATTGAAGACCTCTGAGCCTGTCTCTTGGAAGAAATGAAACAGTAAAGAGCAACTGTTGGAATTCAGGGATGCTAGAAAGGGGAAATGTCTTATAGTCCCATAATCCAAATATCTAAAAAAACCTTGCTTAAATCTAGCTGCCATTGTTAAAATTCTGTGGTCCTTGCAAGTGCCTAGTTGTTCTGGAAAGAGAAGTGTGTGCGTTAGGTTTTGTCCATCAGAGAGCTCAGAGACAGAATAATGTTCAATCATGATGTTAATCCCAGCACAACTGTTTCTGCTGAAATGACTCTATAGAGGATTTATTCTCCCATCTATGCAGGTGCATAAAGAATTCTTTTAATGGGCGGTGCATATACTGTTGTAAAAGAATAGTCCTCTTTGTATTAAAATTACATGCCTGGGATTTTAACATAAAAACTGAAAAATCCCACTGTGCAAAACTGACTTAAACTCAATTTCCCTCTCCTACTTTTACAATGTCAAGATGCCTGAGTGCTCAAGTGACTGAATAAGTACTAAATATTTAATGCATGGAGGTTACATTAACTGAGTCTTTGATCTGAAACT
This sequence comes from Gymnogyps californianus, assembly GCF_018139145.2. Classification (NCBI taxonomy): domain Eukaryota; kingdom Metazoa; phylum Chordata; class Aves; order Accipitriformes; family Cathartidae; genus Gymnogyps; species Gymnogyps californianus. The sequence goes on along the minus strand of NC_059478.1, from coordinate 28,222,406 downwards.
TCTTAAAAACATCTTAAAAGCCCTTCAAAAACGGGTTAGTATTTCATTACAGTCACTTAAAATAGATTTATTTTATCAAAACATCCTGTCAGAAACCCCAAAGCTGTGATTAATAACCTACAGCATTTTGACTAAAGCATCACCTAATACTGGTTTCTCAGTGTATCAACAGATTGCCTGTTGTGGGTAAGAAATAGCTGGCCCTGTCGCCTCTGTCTGGCACTTGCACGTAGGCAGAGTTTTTCTGCTGAGAGTTTGAGCAGGTGTATACATTGGAATCCATAGTGGGATTCTGCATGCTGGATGCTATTCAAACAGAACGTCTCATTTAATTCTGAGATTAAATTAACTTTTTTTCTTGTGGAATAAATTTAGTAGGGTAGTTTTGTACAGGTGTTTTTGTATAGTAGTGTTTACTAGTATTTGGGCAACATGAGCAATGGGATAGATCAATAATTAATATCATCCTGGGAAAATCCTGCTTGTTTTTAATCTGTACAGTGTAATTTGAGAGCATCTCTGGCTGTGTCAAGACTCTGTCCTTTACGGGTTTTTTATTGTTTAAGGGCAACAGACTACAGTATGATATTGTGCGAGTATCTGCTAGATGTGTAGAAGACAGAAGCATACGCAGAGGCAGGCTTCTATATGATGAATTTCTACTGCATCCAGACCTTTCATGAGAGAACTTGGCCCGCCCAAATCTATCGTTCCCCCTTGTTGTAGATTTCCTTCTCATTGGCTTTGTTCGCCTCTAGATCCCACTCTGAAATTCCCACTGTTGTTTTTCTAACACAACATGTTGTGTCCTAACACAACATGAACACACAATTTAGGACCTGAAATGATTAATCACAAACCACCTGGTCACTCTGGTGCTGAATTTTGAAATGTAGTTCTGAGTTCATAAGTTTTTAGCTCATGCACATCATTTCTACTTCTTAATTCATACCTGCTTAACCAGCGGAAAGGAAGCTGAAAAGATCAGTTTAGGAACTAGTCTGTTTCTGTCTCCTCAGGAATTAGTAGATTAAAGCAAAATGTTAAGTGTATTCTAGGATAATAAAGGAAATTAAACACTAGATTTAGAGCTCACTGTAGGATCATATGTAGCCATTTGCCATTACTTTCTCAAAGCAAAAGTTAAGGATTTCTTCTCAAGTCTCCCACAATATTAGTGAAAGGCACATGGCTAAACCCTCATGAACCACTTTGAAAATATATTCCTTGTTTCTTCAGGGAAATGTGCTTTTGTCAGTGTATAGCTTGTGTAGAAGATGTTTTGCATATAAAAACCACGTGTAGATTGAATCCTGTTATATAAAGTAAAGCTGGTTTTCTGTGGAGTTCTTTTGTAGTACCAACATTAAAAGGGTTGTTATAAATAAAAGGGGAATATAATTATAAATGCCCTTCTGAGGAAAAAAATCCTTGATTACCTTTGAATTCTTTTGCCCTTTAAAAAGGTTATATTTAACTGGTTCAGTTTCTTACTTGATGTTTCAGTTCCCAAGGGAAATCAACCTCCAGTACGAACTGTTTCAATTGGGTTACATGACTTTACTTTGTGTCTTGCATTTGTTAACAGACAGGTTATATAACACTGCAGGCTAAATATACATTGCTCTGTTTTCAGCTGCCACTGGCACTCCTGTGTTCGGAGGGATGACCAGAGAAGTGGGAAACGGTTTTCAAAAGTTCTGCTGAAATTAACCCCTCCTGATAATAGCATAAACTGCTTGGAAGCAGAGACTTCAGGAGCGGTGCGAGGCCGTAAATCTTAAACTATAAAAATATATTTAATATTTTGATGTGCTACCTATCATCCACAGTTTTTTATGACCAAAAAGAAGTGGGTCAAATTCTGCCCTTATTCCCAATGGCATATAATCTGTGGAAGCGCTATTGACTGGAACAGAATTTCCTTGAGTTACCGATGTTGTAACTGAGAAAGTAATTGGAGCATGTGTGTGCTGCCTCACTGAAATGCAGGAGGCTGAATTCTAGGGAGATATTTTCCATTTCTAGGTAGTTTGGTGTTGAACAGCTTTAGATTCATTATTCTTATATTTCCATCAAGTAATGCTTTCCTGGTAGAGGAGGAGATGAAAGGACCTTTTAAAAAAATATCAATAACAAAAAAGAAAGGAAAGAAAAAGGGGTTTCATCCAGGCTTTTTTTTAGTCACTGATCAATAGCCCCACGAGAGTGCTGTATTTAGAGAAGAAAGGCAGCAAGCAAGAAACTAGCAGGAAGTTGATTGTAGCATGCTGCTGTTCAGGCAACAGATAAGAGAGGAGGAAACATTTATGCTGAGAATCAGCAAAAGCAGGAACATGCTTTACCACTTTGCCTATTTCTTTTTGCAAGTCCAACATACTGCACATAGGCTCTGGAGATAAATTTAGACCAGTTTTGTTAATTGCATGGCATAAAATTTGGAATGGGATGGACAATGAGCTATGGCAAATGATATTTTGATTCAGTATACAATAATGTTTGTATTTGAGATGCTACATTCGCGGCAGAAATAAGAGTAAATTATTGCATAGATTGGCAACAATCTGTACATCCCTTGTGGTGTAAGGTGGCACACTGGAGGTATCCACCAATCTTTGTCCTGGCAGCTAATTCCTTGCAATAGGCGATGATGTATATGGTATTATCATTTCTACCTATACAAATTCAGAGACCTCAGTTAAAGCTTGTTGTGTTTTGTTGTTGTACAGTCTATGTGAGTGAAAAAGGACCTAGGCTAAGACAAGGTGCTTGTATTTCAGGGCTGGAGAAAACTTTAGGACCTTGTTTCTGTGTTGAACTGATCTTTTATTTTCTTTTTTAGTTATTGAAAATGCATATTCTACCCAGAATGATTCCTAAAGTTTTTTGGAGCACTGCTGAGTAAGCCAAACTACCTGCATATTTCTTTAGAGTCACCAGTGCTCTTGGCAGGCAGCGTTATTTTTGTAGTCACTTACTGATTGCATTTTTTTAAATAAAGCTTTTGTGCTTTTTTAGTGTTAGATAAAAAAAAAAAAAAATTAAACCTCTTACTTTAAATTTCAATATCTAATAAAATAACATTATTTTTAAAAAAATCCTTCCAGAACACTTCTTTGTTTCCTTCCCACCCCCCAGTTTTATTCCTTTTATTCACTGCGAGCATGTCTTGTCTTCCCTTTAGGCTGAATAAACTCCTGTACCACATCTTCTATGTGAAACCCATACAGTGACAGATTTATGTTACATTAACTCTTTCAAAGTCTTTTTTTAAGTATTAGTATGAATTGTTTGCATGCCTCTTTCTGTAATTTAAGTTTATTTAAAGTTATTTAAGAGGCAGAAATAAATCCGTCTCTACCTTCTCCATTCTGGTTTACCGTGTGCCTGAAGTTATTCTACGTTCAGGGTTAGTGGTTAGACAGTGAAGTTAGGCTTTTAAGAGAGTCAGGAATTTTGAATTATATTTGCAGTTCTGGAGTTGTTGTGTGTATTTTTAGTGAAATACTGGCATGATTTGTAGGATTTTTTTCAGTGGTTCTGCTAACACTTGCACAGGAAATTTGAATTAGAATGATGAAATATTCACTCTGATGCATAATGGTGTGATCCCCTTCACAGCCACACCTTTCACAGTTGGGTTTTTTTGCTCATGCTATTTTGCATATGACCATCTATCATGCAATAAATTGATTTTCCTGTCTACTATTCCCATCTTCTTAAGCCTTCATGTTCCTGCAGAGTTGATTCTGCTCTTCCTTACTTGTCCTATGTATAATTTCTTTGTCATGACTAACTTTAGTTACAACACATTTCATAATTCTTAGCTAAATGATAGTTACATTTTAAAATGTGATAGCTTAATACTCTCTCTTCCGGTAAGCTATTGATTGGTTTTTTCCTTTAGAGAAATTATTTTAGCTCTTTAGGTTCTGAGCAATTTTTTTATTCAACAAACTGTTGTAACAACTATCTTTGTCCAAGAAACTTTTCAACACTTAAAAGATTGGCCTGTAATCTTTCATGCACGAAAAAGACTTATCAAAATATGATAAGACTTTTACCACAAAATCTTAGCTGAGAAATAGCTTCAGTCTTAATTTCTTGTATGTGCCATCTCTATACGGCTTATGTTCTGGATTGCATTTGATCATGCAACTTGCTCAACTAGGGAAGAATGGAAACTGCCTTGAGAAAAATGTTCCCCTGCCTTGCTTTTTGCATAGTTGTTATTTTAATCAATATCAGAGTAGTAAAGATTCAGTGTGATCAAGGCTTTCTCAGTTTCCATCTGTCTGTAAAGACACTTCCTTGTCTAGGTTCAGTAAGTGCCCTGAAGGTCTGCAGCAGCATCCAGACTCTTTATTGCCTTTAACTTCTCCCCCAGCTCTTTCTGCTGTGTCAGCCAAAGTGTTTACAACTTACCCTTTCTACTATTCAGCATCACCCAAAATCAATCTTGCCCACTTATTCCCTACTTTGATTTGCTGTCTTAGCAGACCGTTTATCCTGATATGCAAATTGCTTCTTTGCTTTTCATCAAGCTTTTGGTATTTGGAAGCAGAATTCTGTAATTTATTTCAGAAGTAACTAGTATGATTTGCCTTTGTTCTACTTCTCTTAGAATTGTTTGATGTCATAACTGTCATTCAGGGCAGTCACTTGGGAACAGGAGCTCTTAACCATTTTTATTCTTCATCATCTTCATTAATATTGCTCTAACATTCAACCTGTAACCAGAGCAATAGCATGTATACTCTGTGGTTTTAACGCTCTTTGCATCAATGTTAACTTCGTGTGTGTGCGGAAAAGATCCCCTAAACCTCCTAATGCAAAATAATTTTATTTGCAGGCATATGGGAGTTAAACTTTCTTTCCCTTACAGTTTTCATTAGAGAGAGGCTTACTGGTACCATGGCAGAATGCTCAAATAAGCATTTTAATGTTGAGTAAAGGTCAACACACTGGAATTTGAAACCATTAATCCTTTTGCTCTTAAAACAGGCAGAACTTTTACAGACTAAATAATGCATTAAATAGTAGACTCTTAAAGTTCTGAAGAGGAGAAACATACCTTCAAATTACACATTTAGATTTCTAGAACTTTTCGTCCTCTGTTGTTTTAAGCAAAATAAGTTTTGGGTGGTTTGGGGGGGATGTGTTTTTTTAATATTATTTTTTTATTTCCCATTGTTATGGTGGGAAAGGATATTTCTGAGTTCATAGAGCTGTGGAAAAAGAGTCCCCAGTATACGAAAAGACCATGTGTAGTGGAGGCAATGCCAGTACTTTCAAGTTGCAATAATTATATCAGTCTATGGGTGTAGAGGCCCTCCTGTTCAGAGGAAAAGAAGTTCAGGCACACTTTAAATTTTATTTTCTGGACTTTCAACAGTTGTGGCAGGCCTCTAGGACATCACAGGCTGTTAAATTGAACCTGTATTGCCTTGTGTTGAACTTTTAACCTATGTATGACTGAAACCTGTCTTTTGGGAAGGCATCCAGTCTTGATTTCAAGGCATCAGGAAACAGAGTATCTACTGCTTCCTTTGGTAATTTGTTCCAGTGTCTGATTACTCTCAGTGTTAAAAACATAAATCTAATTTTTGAGTTGAATTAATCTTGGATTATATATTTATTTGGTTTCCTCTGGAAGCTAATTTTTTACTACAAGATTAAGAAGTCATTTCTTTCGATGGGGGGGCAGAGAAGGGAAGTTAATTGTAATGCAACAGATTGTATTACTTGATTCTCACTTCAAGATATTTTATTCAGCTCTTAAGTATTTTCTGTGGCTTCTTGCTGCGTCTATTTCAATTTCTCAACATCTTTTAAAAAATATAGATTCTAGATTTCCATCGTTTTATTCAGCTTTACAAATATTATATTTGGAAAAATGAGGTATTTAATCCTATTCACTGCTCCCCAAACAGCACGTGCAAGGATCTCATTGCTGGGATGTTTCAGTGGGGCTCACGGAATCACAGGAGTGAGAAAGACCTTTGGGTAATCTTGATCACCCTTTCTGCATGGTAGGATCAGGACTTATTCTGGACAGATTTCTGTGTTATTTCTGACAGCTTTTTCCAGGACTATTCCAGAACTTCCACAGGCAATCTGTCTTCTCTACACTTTACTGCTTCTTACTACTTGACAGTTTTTTTCCTAAAATCTAGCCTCAATCTCCCCGGCTGCTCTTTAAGTCATTTATGTCTTGCCCTAGCTAACATCAGCACAAAGAGCAGTTCAGCAGTTTTGTGGTGCCTTTTTTTTTTTTTTTTGCCTTTTTTTTTTCTTTTTAGCAACCTTTTACTTATATCCATATTTCTTTTTCTTCTTTAACAACCCTAATTCTTACTTATAGTGATATTTTCTAGACTATAAATTTCTTCTGGATTATCACCAGTTGGTCCTCATTTTTTGGAGGTGCAGTTCCTCAGACTGGATGAAATAATGCAGCTGCAGCTTTACCAGTGCTAAGTAGAAGGATTCTTCCGTGACTTGCAAGCTACAGCTAATTTATCCGTTGCAGTAGGGCATTTGTCTTTTCTGGAGCAGCATGATATTGTTGATTGATTATCCAGGTTGTGATCCACAACAACTTCTAATTTCCTACAGAATGGCTACCAAGTCAGTGGTTCTCCATCCCAAGCAGTTAATTATTCTTGGCTAAATACAGTACTTTGCATTTATCCCTACTGAACAAGCACTACGGCTTCCAAATCAGATCTTTAAATTCGCCAAGGTTATTCAGAATTCTGGTCTCTTGTCCAGTGTATTTGTAATGCCTCCAAGGAGGATATTGTCACAACAAGTACGTTTGTGATGCTATTTTGTAGGTCATTAATCAAAACACTAAATGCTACCAGACCTAGGAGAGTCTCATACAGATTCTCACTTTGAGATATCTTTTCATGTTGATAGGAACATTGCTAACCACTCCCTGAGTATCATTTTCTGAATCAGTGTTGTACCCACTTTGTACTATTTTCATCTGAATCATGCTTCCATGGTTTACTTAGAAGATTATTATGTGGAAGAGGATCAAAAATAGTCCTAAGTACACACGACATCTGATGCTTTTCCTCCGTCCACAAGGCCTGTTACCCTATCAGGGAAGAAAATTAGATTGCTTTGACGTGATTGTTCTTGACAAATCCATGTTGGATATTATACATGTCCTCATTACCTTCCAGGCGCTTACAAATAGTTTGGCTATTTGTTTCAGTATTTTTCCATGAATTGAAGATAAGCTGATTGGCCTACAATTGTGAGGCTTGCCTTTTTTTTTTTTTTTTTAAGATAGACATTACACTTGTCCTCGTTTTGGTCTTCCAGTTTCTCCATTGTCCTTTTTAAGTTCTCAAAGGTAAGCCCTAACGAGTGTGAGATTCTTAGTTAGCTCTTTAAGTACTGTTGGATGAAGTTCATTAGACTCAGCCCGTTTAAAAACATCCACCTTACCTAAGTACTCTGAATATTGTACCTTCCCTATTAAAGTCTCAAATCTGACCCTTTGTCAGCGATATTAATTGTGATAGCTACATAATTGCAATTGACCTTATAATGAAGACTGAGGTGAAAAAAAAAGGTATTCATTAGTCTTTTTGGCATCATCCATCATGTTCCACTCCTTTCTTAAGGAGTGGACTAGCCTTTTCCTTGATATCTCTCTTACTGGAGTATCTATAAAGTGATTGTTATTACCCTTCATGTCTCTTGATGTTTGCATTTCATCTGATACATACTCAGTTGGATTTTTTACTTTTATCCCTACCAGATGGATAGTTCCTTTCCATTGCTATATCAGTCCTTGTTCTGTACGTGTAGTCTGTGTTTTTATTTATAAATGTATAATTTCATGTTTCCTTGCATCTAAATCACACGGAGTTTGAAATGGCCCAAACAACGTAGTGACCCAGTTTCTATGATTAACCTGTCCCTCATCATCATTCAACCCTCCAGCTGTCTGTCTCATCCATAGATGACAGCTGTAGTATATCCACACCTTTTCTTCTAGATCCTCAATTAAAAGATTGGACAGTGTTAGGGCAATACCTATTTTTGTGGATTTCCATCAAAAACATCTGCATTACATTTTAATTCTTTAATTACTAGTTCTGGGGAATTTCCTTTAATTAGCTCTTCATGCATTGAACATATGCTTTATTGAATTTATGGAATTACCAGTTTTTAAATCCTAATGACATTTTGAAGTATGTCAAAAGCTTCAGGAAATTATTTCTGCAGAAATCCGTTGCACCTCTTGTCTGCACTGAGATTTTTAATTTTATAGAAATAGAAATTAGCTTTCCAGAAGCAGAAGTGGGAAAAGGAAAGGTAGGTTGGAAATGCTGGATTAGGATGAGTAAATGACTAACATAGCGATGCACAAAAATGTCCATCTTATCCATAACCGAATATAGAACTTTGTTTGTGAAATGGGGAAAAACGAAAGAGAGGACAAGAAAAAGACCCCTATATGTGCAGCTTCCTTTCAGGAGTGTATTTCTTTAATGTCTGCTCTGCTGGTTTTCCTATTCCTGTAAGCTCCTCTGATACAGAGATGCAAAACTCCACCAAATGAATGTCCTTACACTTATATCTACAGCTTACCACAGGAAAACTCCTAAACCCATGGAGCTCAGCTTATTCGTAGCCTTTGAATTTGATCAGTGCTTTGGATGGTGGCTGCCATTGTTTCAGTGATCACACTTTATAATGCAGTACTATTGCTTTTGACGTTTATATTGAATGAAAGGCAGCTTCACGGAGGTCTATGATTGCTCATAGATCAAAGACAGATTTGCTAGCCTTCACCAGCCCTGTCCAATATAATGATATGCATTGACAATTATGATATCATATGCATTGTGATTGTTTATAGATCATTTCTTGATTTAACCAATTGAAGTAGCTATACTATCACTGGCAATACAACAAATATAAAGAGGGAATAAAAGATTTGATTAATATTGTGAACTAATGAGATAGGCCATTTGCTTACAAGGAAACCTGAAGGTTAGTCATTCATACTCTAACAAAAATCAGACTTTGTGAGATCATATTATAGTTAATTGAAGAAGGCAAATTCTAAGTATGAGAGTCATCCATTACTTATGTGTAGCTTTGTTTATTATATGACTAGATCTGACTTGCCAGTTAGGATTTCCTCATGTAGAAATGTATTTCTCTCCATATTTGGAGGATGGCAGTGAATGTGGCTCTGTCACATTTCATTACTTTAGACTTTACTCTGTTTCATTTCAGTCTGCAGTAGGACTGCTTCTGAAATGGGATTATTGACCCCTACCATTGATCATGCTGCCCCAGCGTGTGTGCGTGTGTGTGTGTGCAGTTAGTACTACTATCAAAATATGAACATCTGAAGGTAAACATAATACATGATCTGCAGTGTAAATAATATCTATGGATCTTTCCTTTCTCTTTCTTTTTTATCTCCCTTTTTTTCTGAGGCTAGCTTAGTCTGTCAGCAGGATGAAAGGAAAAATTGCTACACTTGTGCTAAATTTCCCCTGGGAAAGTAAATTATGGACAAGCCTCCAAGGACAACCCAGAAAGAAAGGGATAAGATATTGATGCGCACTGTACCTCTCACTCTTTCTTCCTTGTCCCACAATTGAGCACTCCTTCAATGAAAAGTTACGAGTTCCTTGTTAAATTGAATTTCTCTCCTCCTTGTCTCACAATTTATTGTGATGCTGAAAATTTTATAACTTGGTAAAAACTGGCAGCAGCCTCATTTGTCCCCACAAAAGGCTATCCAGGTTTGAATAGGTTTTGAAACAGAGCTATGAATGCTCACACTTAAAGACAGATAGTCATGTCAGTTCCCAGTTTATAGGAACTTTTTTAGTTACTGTATTTTTTCATCCACTTTAACCAGTATGCTTTTGGGGGTGGGCAGGGAGAGGAGGGAAGGGGATGGAAGGAAGATTGGTAGGGTAGAAGAAAATTTTGAATGGTGAGTGACTATCATTGTACCAGCATCACTATAAGCATTGCCTGCTGATTTGTTTAAAGAGGTACTGGCAAACCTAGCCTCTTAAATTTCATGCTGCAACATTTTGGTGGCTACCAGAACCTCAAGGGACAGTTTTAAAAAGAGCTTTTAAGGATTCATATTTAAGCCTGTTCATGGATGCTTTGGTTGTTGATTCCCAGGTTGATAAGCATTGTTCTTGTTTTTATTCCACTAAGTAAGGCTGTGTATCTTTTTTCTCTATATGTGTTTTAATAGAGGACAGAAGATGGGAGATGTTAGATTTAAACTTTGTTGGATTTGATAGTGATTTCTTTCTTCATGGAGCCAAAAACCATGAAATGCTGAAATTGTTCCACTCAAAAAGATGGGGAGGGGTGGGAAGCATTGGTCCGGTTTCATCTCCAGATACTTTCATCCACCAGTATTTGACTCCGTGATGTCCTGCAGCTCCCATAACCTCCCTTGTAGCATGGCTCCTTGTGTCCCAAAAGCTGCCAAAGTTGTTACTGCTTTCAGGTTTTCTAAAGGTTCCCAGGCTTTTCTTGCAGGTTCATAGGTGGGCTGATGAGAACTGACTGGTGTTTTAATTGTCCACTGCGTTCTCCATCTGTCTTTGGACGATTTGCTCAGGGTACTGATGAATCTCAGTTTTCACTGACCTTTCACAGTAGTGTGGGGTGTGGCTGCACGTTGGTCTGAGACATAGGACAGAAGAGTGCTGTGAAGGGACTGCTCTTCTGAATGTGCAGGTGGAAACAAAGTGATGAGGTTTGCTCATGCTGATGGAGCCTGATACCGTGACTGACCAGGAAAGGCCATTAGTATTTGGCCATTAGAAACAATGTCTCGTCTCTCAAAATAGAGAAATCTTTTGAGACTGACATCTGACAGCCTTAGATATTCAGCCCTTGGTGTAGTTCCTGCTCTGATGTCATGCAAGCCACAGTAAAGGTTTGAATGAAAAAAAGAGCTTCTAATGATTTGTTAAGATACACAGTGTATGACACCTCTTGTATCAAATCTAAATGTTGGAAAGAAATTGCCTTAGTTTTTTCCCTGGTAGCTTTCTCTGCAGTCATGCAGGGTGATTAATTCTGGTGAAAGGGAAAGCAGAAAGACTGACATGCTACATGACATTCCAGTTATGGAAGAAAAAAAAATGTAGCAGATTGACAGGCCAATAAAAATACACAGAAGGTTTTTCTCCTTTCCAAGGATACATGTGCGGGAATGTAGGAGAGGAAAAGGCTGGGGAGGGTGAAATATGTATGATTACATATAGACACACACAAATATATGCATATGCATGTATGCATATGCCTATGTGCACAGACAAACATTAATTCAACAGGTAATGATGTATGTTCAAAACATCCTTTTTGTTCATGTTAGCCAAAATGGTGGGATTTTCACTGTTCATCATCATACCTTAATTAACCTTATACATTTCTTGTGTGTGAGTTGCTGCGAAGGAGAGAAGCCCAAGTTATATGAGCAGGAATTGTTTCTTTTCTGGTGCACCACTGACCCAGAAATATCAGTGACACTTTGCTTCTGTTGAACCACGGTTCATGAACTGTGGATAGAAAGACTGGGAAGGGGAAGAGATGAGTTTAAGTTATGAAAAGAGTAAATGAAAAAAGTTATGAAAAGAGCAAATATCTCTAAATGTTTAAGACAGAGTTATGCATATTAATCAAAAGATTTATATAACATGGTAGAAATGATCTTGACTTTGGCAGTTAAGTGAAAGAATATTTTACATTGTATTTTGGATTCGATGTGTTGGTTTGAGCTCATCACATGAAAAAGGCAGTGATGGTTTGGATGAGTTGACTCTCCTGAGGATGGCTGCTAGTCTGAGATTGCAGAGATTTAAGAAAATGATGCCAGTCTCAAGTTAAGCTGTGGCTTCCTTTCATAGGGGAGAAGATTGAGGATTGGGTCTATTTTTTGCCACTGAGGTAGTTCCACCATTTACAAGATCCTGAAGGCCCATTTGATATTTTTGTAAGAGCATGTTGTAGTCTGGTCTGTAAGAAACTACTTGGTTTGCATGTACAAATCAGCAAGTTCAGATATTTCTGACAGCACTTTCTCAGTCATTTTTCTTAAGCATCTGGTTTTCTGTGTTAGATTTTATCCAAAGAATTTATGGCAGTCAAGATGAAGCCCTCTAACCAAGATGCAGCAGCTACAGTTGTTTTCTCTGTTGCTCATATAGCACCGTCCCTCTCTTCAGTCTCCTCACCAGCTTCTTATCCTAACTGCTATCAGATTCAGTCTGCCTTTCCCTCTCTCTGCATCAAGGCTTCTCAGTCACATCGCTGGTCTCTCTTACTGCTTCTGCCTGGCTTATTTTCTACTCTCAGCTGAGTCCAAAGTGATACCTTAGTTGGCCATTGCCTTACTCCTGGCCTCCTCGATGCCTGCAGTGCCTCTGCGGGTAAGCAGAAGAACAGAACCAGGAGGAGTCCGAGAAACTCTGACACCATTTGGGGTAAATAGTGAGAATGTAGGAAAGCCACACTGGGAAGAAAGAGAAGGCAGCTCTGCCTTTGGTACGTAGCATGATTTATAGCTTTGCCATAGATCCGTCATTTGCACAGGCTCCCTTGTTGCGTGTAATAGATAGAACGGAGGCACCAAGGGAAATGTCACCCAGTTGCTGTATATCCTCTCCCTTCTCTTCTGTCTTCTACACTCTCTTTTCCTCAGGAAGTTATTTCATTGCCTGTAATCCTGTGAATAATGTAATATTTACCTGTAGGCAATGGAGAAAAGATGAAGAGGGGTGAATAGTGCAGTGCCATTGCTAGTATTTGGGGTGCAGAGGTATTTTTGAGACTAGCAAAAGTGGAGTGGATGGTGGGGTAAGGGTTGGAATTGCCAAGTTTAAGAGAGGTTGGAAAATAGGATACATGTGTGCATTGTGAGAGAGGCATGAGGCACAACTGTTAGAATTTTGAGAAGAGAGCCCTAAATTATTAGAAATAACACTTGTGGCTGGAGCCTGTAAATAATACCAGGACAACCTTTAAATTTGCTGAATACACTGTCCAAATATTCCTTCCAAACATGCTTGGAAATGTTGGACTGCCAATAACAAATAGTAAATAGCCCTAGTGATACATGCCTTATGATTTCTTCTTCTAGTTAAAGAGTACATTCCTCTTCACATTAACAAGATGAAAGTTTTAGCTATTACAATACAAAACTACATATTACATATTTGATACATTAGACACCTACATCTGTACCTTTTACGTCTATAAAAGTATTTTACCATGAATAGAGAGAAAACAAGTATTTGGATTCTACTGCCCTTTTTTTTTTTTTTTTTTTTTAAGAATGTGACTCTGGGAATACCTTTCCAACAACACTTTACTTTGCTAATAAAAAAATATACCTCTGTGTGTTTTCTGTCTGCTGTGAGAAAGAAGGGAGATGACAAAGATCATGCATCTGCTCTGGCATTATATGACTATAATACAAGTAAATGGCTTTTGCCCTCTATCTTTGCCACAGCCTTTCCTGCCCATCAGTTAAATCACCCATATTTTTTTTCTAAAAAGGACAGTTCTTGTATCTTCTATTTTCTAGTATTCTTCGCTATTGTTGGTGAGCCAGGGAGTAATTATTATGCAACAAAAAGTATACATTTCCAGCACTGAGATTAAATGAGCATGAGAGAAATAATAACTGATGCATAAACATGAGTATAAGTTCTGTTTATTAACTAAACCCATCTTTAAAGACTTTGGAATACTTTAATTCATACTTTTTCTACAACTGTTTTGTGGAAATGTTGGTAGTTTATCAAGCAACTATGTATTTTATGTTCATATGTAGAGTCACACTGTGCGTATTTGTATGTACGCAGCCAAGCACCTGGGAGGGAAGAATGCCTTCTTTCCTCCTTAGAACCTGCAGAAGTCCCTGGGTGCAGGTGGAGCAGGGATCACCTGAGCCTGCTGCCTCCTCAGTTTCTTACCTGGGTTTGCAAGAACTTTTGTTTACCTCCTCCCCTTCGCTACTTTTGGGAGAAAAATTTTTCCTGGCTTTATTCAGACAGTGTGGTTAGTGTGGTTAGTCAAGGAATGACATTTAGTCTATAGTACTGTTTAACGCCAGTGAGGGTGTATATGTGAAAAAGCTTGAAGGAGAAAGAAATATAACAGTTCTTGCTCAAAATGTGTTGTTCATACCTACCTTCTCAACCCTTTTTCCTAGTGCCTCTCCCTCAGAACACTTGATGGATTTCCAGGGAGGTGGAGGTTGAGAGGAAATGATGCTGTACGATGTGCAATTTTTCTTTATGGTAATAGAACTTGTTTACTTCAGGGTCCTTGTGTGCCTTGTCAAAGACCTCAGTAGCTGCTTTTCAGTTTTTGACTGTATGCACACTTACAGAATCGTGTCCATCTGAATGCTGCATCTCAGAGAAGAACAGTTAAGTTAAATAATCTTTTTGTGTGTGTTGTTTTTTCTTTTTTTTTTTTTTTTTAACTCTCTTGCACTGTTAAAGTGAATACATTTTGTCATTGACTTCAAAAGGATTGCCAGGTATCAGCTTCCAGACTTGCCCATGGATGATGACGATGTGATTTTTTTTTCTTTGTTTGCTTTTACATTTGTCTACAGAATTCAGAATCAACCAAGAGATACTGCTCTGTGACAAAGTTCTGAGGAAACAGCAAATGTCAATTTTCCCAATATTATTCTGTTGACACCCAGTCTAAAGCTCCTGTGATATAATTTGCCAAATTGTCATGCATTCTCAGCTATACTGGACTTTCACAGAAACTGCAGATATTTAGCACCATCAGACCTGGAGACGATTGTCTCCAATGAGCTCCTGAAAGGTGAGAAAAGAGTGACAAAGTTTGAGTACTTTGTGACTGACAGTTTTGGGTTTGCTTTCTAAGTTCCTATATCTGCAAAAATATACGTATGCACAAACACTTACTTAGATTTTGTGTACTGCACCAATGTGTTCCAGGAAGTGGCTAGAGATACATCATAATACAGACATAATGTCATCCTGGGCTACTTTAGCATAAGAGCCAATGTCTGGTACCATTGTGTGCATAGAAAAACCAAGGTCTTAAATGCAACGGTCAAGCCATTTTGTACCGCTGCTAATTATTAGAATTAGTCTATTTCAGCAAATCAAAAAATGGATTTCATTCTCCAAAAACTATTTTCTTTGTCATCAGCAATGCCAAGTCTCCTTTTGCCTGACTGAGTTAAGAGCCAAGCTGCTCAGCTCTGTCAAAACTCAGGCAATTCTGTGTGGGTGCCAAAGCAGAACTTGCTAGTCTCTAGTCAGCTTTACAGCCACAAAATGCTGAATGAACGGGATACAAGTGGCAGCTGAGGTTCACAACTCGGGATCGCAGCTCTGGGTTTCTGTACCAAAATTCCTCCTGATTTCAATTTTATGCCTTCAAGTCCTTTTTCAGACAAAGTCCCAAGCGATGTAGCTGACACTGCTGTCAGAATATAAGCTCTATTGAGGCAAGATTGTTTCTTTACTCACTTAAAATGGCACGTACGTATATGACTGCATAGTCTGAACAGATTATTTCTGTGAGGGTATTCTTGGGGTCTTATACAATCATTCATCATTTATACAATAACAATGTGAATATTTATTCTCAAAGGACATCTGCACTGTACAACGTGCTTACGATTCTGCTTTCTGAGCAAATTCTGAAGTAGGTTGTGTACTATATGCAATATGATTGCCATAATATAGTTTACATTCAGTATCCAACTGAGATCCTTGGAGCCAACTTCTGAGCATCTCTGTGCTTCATCGTTCTGTGGCACATACTCTCTGTGTCAAATCCTTTGATGGGCTGCAGTCTCTTAGGCTGCACAATTTGGCAGCCTGGGAATACCTAGTAGGAGAGGAATATCTGGGTAACTTACCTGGCTCGTGCCTCCATTCCATTCTGCTGTGTGTAGTTATACGCTAAATACTTCCAGTGCTTACAGTGGCTTGGGAGTCTGCCAGAAGCTGAGCCAGACCCATGGTGTGTCCCAGGATTGTGGTTATAGGACTAATGGGGAACCCAGGAGAAGGTACTGTCTGTTTCCCTCATTGTCAGGTGAATCACATGTGCCACTACCAGCATCTTGAAAATAGTCCATTTAAATCTTAGTTGCCAAATCAAGTGGGTGTCACTGTAATCAGCTCTGTGTTTACCCTAAACAGTGTGTGTCCTTATTGGTGCCTTTTCAGTCCCCTCAGACACGCTGATATTGATTGAATAAACACTAACGATAATCTCGATCAGCAAGAAGACATGATATGCACACATACCGTAACCTCGGTGTTACTGTCAATAATGCTGGAAGATTTCACTTGCATTCGTTGCCTTGGTATAAACAGTGTGGTTTTCTCAATCTGTCTCTATATCTCCTTGAGTGCTGTGCTTGTTCTGATCTGGTTCTTCTGTGTAGAAGTTAGGTACCTGTCCTTTGTATTTCTCTTGTCCCTTTCACTAAAGTATCGCAAAACAGCTTATAAACATTAATCAAGATAGCAGCCATTTAGCCACACACAGCCACACCTCTCTGTTCAGGACAGGACGTACAGTATTCTGTATCCAAATGAAATTGCAGGAGCGAGTTGAGATAGGCAGAAAGTACCAGACTGGGAGTTTGGCTGGGACATGTTCCTATTACAAAAACAGCCTGGGCATCTTTAATTACAAGAACAGTCAGGACTATGATTCTTGCATTGCAGATGAAAGATTATGTCTTGTACTTTCTAACACCATTTCACAGACGGAGTTCTGACTCGTAATAGTGATTGGAAAACAGTGACCTGCTGAGTCATAAGTGTCTTTAAAGAAACATTTATTTACTTGTATTTTCAGTTCCATGATGTTTATATTACACTATCAGTAGGCAGTGTGTGAACAAGTAAGAAGATTTCAGGTTTGGTCAAAAGATGTTCGAAACTAAGGGAAAGGCTCAAATAAAATGCCTCCATATTTGGTTTACTTAAAATGTCTTTTTTGCTGGAATAGCACACAAAATATCCACACTTCAAACACTGAACAGAACATGTGAGCTCTGTTCACTTCTTCCTTACGTGGGAAGCGCTCCCATCCATGTATGACCAACTA
This sequence comes from Gymnogyps californianus, assembly GCF_018139145.2. NCBI lineage: Eukaryota > Metazoa > Chordata > Aves > Accipitriformes > Cathartidae > Gymnogyps > Gymnogyps californianus. The sequence goes on along the minus strand of NC_059478.1, from coordinate 28,205,258 downwards.
TATAATAAAAGCAGAAAGACAGAGCAAACATGATCTGTTTTCTTTGACTTCACTGTTTGCTATCTGCCTGCCTTTCATGGTTTCTTTATGCAAGCAAAAATATTTTGTGAAGCATAAAACCCTGTGGTAAATGCTAATCTAACCAACAATCAGGAGAATAATTGTTTTGCAGGGAATATTCTCATTCTGTAATAGAGAACAAAAGCCTTGCAATTAAGACAACAGAACATTAATAACACACATTTATCATTCTATATGAGCTTATTATTTCCAGTCCTTTGCAAATAGTTCTAATTTATATACCATTCCTTACAAAGCTGTATGTTAATGTGATCTGCATTGCTGTGTTAGTATCTAGAATTATTTTTAGCATCTTGCACTGTAAACTTCTCTTCTCTGGATTTTTTGAAGGACAGAGCACAACCTTGAAATCCATGAAACACGCTCTTAACTTAGTCTTTCTAGCCTGATACTTTCTACTACCCTCTTCCTTGAGTCTAAGAGCTGGATTATAGTTTCCTTTTAAAACAAATCAAATCCCTTCATTTTCAACTCAGTGTTATCAGGATTCTTCCTCCTACCCATCTCGTTTTGCCCTTCATTCTCAGACTTGTTTCTTGCTCTCAGCTGGCTGTTTATGCTTAGCCGTTCTGGCAGTCCCATGCTCCTACAGGAGAATCTGCGCCTTTTCCTACACCATCCCATATGTCTGGGCTATTTTTCCTTTCTTGGTCAATTCAGCTAAGTTTCCATACTTGGTTTTCATGCATAATCCCAATGTTACTTTCTCCTTTGCTCTCTGAGACAGATGAATTTACTGGGAATGAAGCCATGGCTTCATACTGGTGTCTGTCGGCTAAAGAGCCACTGGCTGAATTCAGAGAGGAGAATAAATTGCATATGTTAAAATGCCATTGCTGCTAGTTTGCAGATGTGAGTACTTAATACAGAATTCTTACTAAAAAAGTGGCTTTGTTCCATTTTAGCTACACTCCATATGCATTGCTCTAGTATAAAAGCTTGTGTAGTTACCACCGTTCCCCAATATGTATTTTGTGCATGGAAAGCTGAACGGTGGCGGAATGGTTCAAATACTAGTAGATTTTATTCCTAATCATCTCTTTAGCAATGTATAATTTTTGTTTTGTAAATACTGAGGACTTGGGTGTCAAAAGATTATTTAAAAATATTGTAAATCATATAGATGAATGTGGCTAGCTTTTAACTAATTTTTGTCTGTCTGTGGCTGTTGCAGTCTGTTGCAATTCTCTGGCTGAGATTAAGGGAATGAGCATGTGAATAAATTACTGATATTTAAACAGAGGTGTTAATTTGCAATGCATGAGCTGCTCCATAGTAACTGCTTATGTGCATGCTCTGACCTGGTGATAAATGGAAGATACTGTCAGTTAGTTTACACCAGTTAAAGTTAGTCCAAAGAGAACAACTCTTCTTCAGAATGACTTGTCTTTTCCTCTTGGAGGGTATTTGCAGTGAACTACTCATACAGCAGTGCTGTTAGAAACAATGTAAAAGATAATCAAAGATAAAAAATGGAGTTAGAAGTGTGAGAAAAATATTTGCTTATTGGATCTGGAATTACAGTCATCATAAATTGAATGAGATAACTTTCCCAACACAGTTATTGGTTTTGCAGAGTGAAAAGTGTATAACATCTCTGAGATCAAGCCCTTCTATTTGATCTTTCTTCCACTTGTTTAACTCCAGTTTGTTGGATTTGTTTGAGATAAGATTCAATTGTTCAGAAGTGTTTCCTAGTGCTCTTTTAGATACCCTTGAGTAGCTGAGGCATTCGCATTGGGCTAGCAAATATGGCAGAGATCTACAGGAGACTAACACCTTTGCAAAATGGCAGTGGGAGGCTCTTGCAGTTACACTAAATTCCTATATTTGGGCAATTAAATTCATCCTGGCTGCCCAAGAGACAAAATTATCCTCCATATTTCTCTTAAACTGGTAAGTTTAGTGACATATACAGACTGGTCTAAGGCTTTGATATCTATTGGTCTTTAAACCAAAATGGGAAAAAAAAAAAAAAATTAAATATATGAACTTGTATCAGAAAAACATTCTATTGGAAAATTTTCACCAGTTTTACCTAGTTCACTTAGTTACTTGGTTTATTCAGTTACCAGTGGATCTGAAGAATTCACTACTTTTCTTAACCAGTATTTGTCAGCCTTCTATAGACTGGGGATACAGGCAACAGTCTTTAAGAAACAGTTATTAAAGTAAAAAGGACTTCTTAACAATCACTAATAACCACCTTTTAAAGATTTAGTGTTCTAACTTGGATTCCCAGACCAGTTTTATCTAATTTCAGTCTCTGTGTAAACACCTTTGTCTTTGCCAGGGTGCAGAATGAATTATAGGTGGGTCAGTAGACCTTCCTTCACAATTAGAATTATTTATCCAGGTGTCCTCTCCTGGTTTTTATCACTTATCACTAACTATGCACATATTCATTATTTCATACATACTTATGGTAAAAGAATGTGGAGGTTAGATATGGTCCCACAACAGAAATTGCAAAGAATGAAGATACGCAAGGGAAAGTCAAAGACTTCAGAACATGGTATTTAATTTTTATCAATATAACCACATGCAGGAAAAAAATTAACTCAAAGAATAAAGGGTTATGGTGCTAGAGATACAAGCGCTGTATCAATATAGAGAATGAAGGAGGAGGACAGGAGCAAGGGGTGTATATAGTTTTGTTTCATTTTGTTTTGTTTTTTATACCTTGGAAGCCTGAGTTCAAATTTGCGTTTGACAGTGAGATAAATATAGCAAATATACTTTCCACTTTTCCTTTTCCAAACCAAAACAAATGTTTTGCTCCAGGGTATTTTTGGAATGTACAATAAATCAGTAGTAAAAAGAAAAAAATATTTAAACACTATCAAAGTGTTCTTAAACATCCATTGCCATAGCATAATGGTATTCTAATGCTGCCACATAATGTGGAAGGAAAATAGGACACTTAGGGAAAGTGGCTTCTGAGATAAATTTGACGTATTTATTTTAGAGGGAAGAAAGAGGTCTTATGAGATTTTTTTATTTTAATGATTTGAATTTATGATAGCAAATAATTTCTTATCATTATATGAATGTGATGTGAGACAGTTATTTTTTTGTGCCCCTCAGAAGTACACGGTGAAATGTGTGGAGACAGATCCTTCCTCCATTGAACCAATAGAGGGTTTTTTGCAAATGAAGCAATGGGATTTTGGCCTTTTTTTTTTTTTTTTTTTTAAATTAGAGCAGCTTCAAGGACTCAGACAACTGTATGTCATTTCATTCAATCTGATGCCAGTCTAACCAAAATGTGTGATAAAAGTTGTTTTGCACTGTGTTTTTTTCCATTTGTCTTTTATCTGAGGGGCTGAAATTTTTTTATATTGCAGGCACATCTCTAATTTGGTCTGTTGCTACAACCATCACATTTCTGGCTAAGGGAAACGGAACAGGCTTCAGTAGGAGCTCACATACTGTTGGGATCTGGAATTATTGCAAATTAAATGGCATTATATAAGTTTGCCCTTCAGAAATTTGCTTTGGGAATTTCTAAATCCAAATAAAAAAGTCCTTTGTTGCCAGTTAATGGAAAAGTTGCCACCAAATGATATAAAGTACATGCTGTTAGGTATTAGTGCACAGTCTCCACAATGTTACTAGGGGGCTCAAAAAGCTGGATTAGCTATCTTTTGGGAATTAATTTGTTTATATCACTAAGTACGTGGTCAACCATACAGCAGTGTGATTAGCTGCCATGGATTTCTGTTGGCACAGTATCACTTTTACTCTGTCATGTAATTATTGTATTTTAGACAGGTTAGCAAAGGAGAATTCTTAGCCTGTAGATACTTATTCTCCACTATCTTTTGGAAAAAAAACTCCAACGTCTCACCACTGTATATAATCTCCCATTACAGAAAGTGTTCTCTATCTCAGAAAATACATAAAGACCAGATTTTGCCCTCTGGACGCCTGCAACTTAGTGGTCAATCTGTAAAGCTCCTGTTAAGTAACAGAGTGACTTCTCAGTATTTCTTTGTCCTTCATCTCTGTTCTATTTTAAGGATCTAAGTATCTGAGTAGAAGCAAAATAAACTACAAAATGAGCCATTGCTGATACTTTTGTTCTCTGAAGTCTGGATTATTATAACTTTGTTTGGTTTTCTCACGTATTATGGGCAATTTGTCAAGTAGATAACATTAGTAGAATTGTGGTTTTAAAACACTTCTGATCACAATCTATTTGGCTGCAGTAGGAATGTGAAAAAAGTTGTAAATTGGTTATTACCCTGAGTGCAATTTCAATATAAAAAATTCCTCTTAAAGTGAGGCAGAAAAATGAGAACTTAAATCAATTGGAAGGTGTGAGCTGACTGTACAAACATGAGGTCTCGTTGGTTTCTATGTTATTTTCTGTGGAGGGTAAGAAGGATCACAGCCCATTCCCTTGCAAAATAATTGGTTCCAAATTACTGAACCTGCTCTCTCCCAGCGTATGAACTGCCTGCAGCAGCCTGAGGCTTGTTTCCTGTGGCAGGAGGAGGGAAAGCAAGGACAAAATTGGCATTGGTGATTGGCCAAACTCTCATCCTTAACTACATAGTGTCAGGAAGACCATGTTTGAGACTAAAGCTTTATCTATGTCTATTTTGACCTCGCCACGTGTTTTGCATAGAACGAGGTCCTCTCAAGTGTGAATTGTAATCCTCTTTAAAAGGACAGGGTGACATCTGAAGTACAAAGATATGGACGTTAATGTAGGACCTACACCTACATTATAACTATTTGCTAATTACACTGAACACAGTGGAGTATCCCGAATATATGGTGTCCAGGGCTGCCTGAATTCTATAGCATATTGTGTGTACAGTATTCTGCACAGCCTGGCAAATGTTAGTGAATTCAGTAGCACTTCTGTGGCAGTAATGACATGTAACCATCTGTGGTTTCGCACCTGCAGAAGCCCATGTCAGCTGTTGAAGTTCAGCAGCCCTGGCTTTGCATGAATTTATTGCCAAAAAACTCACTCATTTACTAGCCATGGAATTCAGATAACCCTTTCAGTGAACTTAAAGGTCTTACATACTATATAGCAAAACAGCGCTCCAGAGAGAAAATCTCTACCAGGCTGCCTTTCTTAATAAATACTGTTGGTACACTGTAGTGCTTTTATAGAGTGAATAAGAAGTTTATATAAAACTAATAGCACTGCTGATACTGGGACACTGTTTAGTGCTCCCACTGGTGCTGGGGCCTTTTCATGCAGGCGTTGCATGAATGCACGCAGGGAGACCAGCTTTCCTCTAAAATGTGGAAAGGGGAAAAGGTAAACAGAGGCACAGAATAGTGAGCTGGCTTTACAGGCTGTACTGCAGCACCATGGGGAATCCAGGAGTAAAATCTCTCTCTTGATTTTCCCACCAGTGCCTTAAACACCGCTTTATACCATCTGTCAGGAAAATGAACAGGATTGGCTGGCTTTCTCTAGCTTCAGACTCTGCTAGCAGGCACTCACATTAAATGATTTTATATAACTACCCTCTGAATAAATACAAACTTTGTTTATTCTGCTAACAAGAGAAGTAGTTCTATTAAATGGGAACACATCTCAGCTGTTTCTTACCGGAATGTGTGCTGAGCTTGGTATTTCTCACATGACCACCTTGATTCATCACAGATGTCATTGTATTGCTTTCTATATCCTTTTACAAAAGACTTTTGTGGAGATATGCAGGCTTCATGGTTGGCGCAAACGCCATCATCCTTTTCACTTAAGTCCTACTGCATAGGCAAACCATGCAATACGGAGATGAAAAGGACTGTGGGACCATGGAGCATGGGACCTGGCAAATCATTCAGTCTCTATGCCATAAATATTTGGTATCATAAAAGCTACTCTCTGTAGACAGATACATATTTTTTAGTTTTCTATAATGAATATGACCCAATTGGTTACTTGTTACGTTCTAGCTCATGGGACAAGTGCTTTAGATTTTAGGGTGGACAGAGAAGTAAAAATGTTTTAAAGATCTTGCTAACATTTCCAGTCTTCAAAACACATAGGAAGTGTACGAAAAAGATATCTAGAAAAGTTTTTGCTAGGAGGAACGGAAATAAGAGGTTATTTTAAACCAAGATTTTTCCATATTTCAAGTTCTTCCAACATGCTAATAAAGTCATATCAGATACAATCTAAATCTTATTTTTTTCACCATGTGTTCTTTTCAGTGGGACAATTAAAAAGGTTCAAAGACAATTATAATTTTTTGAGTAGTGAATGAATAAAAAAATATTAGTTGCAAAAACTGGCCTAATGTAATGGCAGCTTCTTACATGATGACAAATGTAATAGCTTTGCCCAACTTTCTGACATCAGATAAATGATCATTTTTCCTAATTCTTGCCATTATGTGATTTAAAGAAGAAACATACGTTGCCAAGAACACACAAAATGAATGAATGATTTTCTTTATCATAGTGGCTGGGGGGAAATCAATTTGTTTAATAATAGGTTGGTAAAAAATGATAATGGTTTAAATGATGTTAGTCACAGCTTTTGAAGCTGTGCTATTTCAGCTGCAGAACAAGAAATAATCTATAGCCATTGGAGGAACAGACAACATAGAAAGGAAGAGCTGAGAGAAAGCCACATCTCTGCACTGGGAAAACTCACGCAGAACTCATGGAAAGTTAATTACAAAGAATTCACCCTAACTTATTTAAATCTGTCTCTGTTCCTTTAGCCCTAATTAGGTTGTTTGCAGTGCAAGATCTTAGACGTAGAACTATTAAAAATATGAAGGGTTTTGTAAATCTGTCAAAAGGGGAATAGCCTCTTAGTTTTTAGAATAAGGAAAATAAGTCCCTCTTCTTGTATGCTATAGTATCAATACACTTACAGAAAGTATGCTCATAGACTTACAAGATTGGAAGCTTAATTAGTAGTTAACCCTGTTGATGAAAAAACTCTTATTACTAGCATGTAAGAACTGGATCCTATTGACAATTTGTTTCTAGTACCATAAGTTATAACGAAAACTTTTTTGTGTAGTTATTATACAGCTTCTCCTCTACTTCTCGAAGTAAAGATCCTAATGGATGTAATGAGTATTTATAGCTTAAACAATAACAGTGCATAACCTCTAGGATCAATGTAATTAAGGAAAATCAATAACAATAGCGAAATCTCAATATGTCAGCATTTAACCGGTAGCTGGTAGGGCCAGTGTCTACCACACAGCACATCTTCACGATCAAATAGAATTTTTTTCTATGCTTACGGTATGGCAGCCATTTTTTTGCAAGTGGCTATAGGGTAAAATGAAAACCTTACTATGGTATTGTAAATGTATTTATTTGGTAAGAATAACATTATGACTTTTGATACTACCCTCCTGGTCTTGTGCTGCATTTAGCATATTAAAACTGTGTGCAGGAGCCTAAGATCTATACTAAGTGAGGGAAGTCAAAGGTCTATGTAGCTTGCTTTCTGAACACAACTTTCTTATGATAATTTATCTTTTTAAGGAAGGCTGGAACAATATGGTTTTAAATACTTCAGCAGTCTTAGTGTTTGCTGCTAGTTTTTCTTCTGTATGCAGTAGTGGACAGTGTTGGTCTATTTCTACTGTTAATGAAGTTAGAGAATGTTTTTGTATAGAGCTTTCCGGACCTGCCTTGGTGTATCTCACTTTGTGTCCTGGCCTTCTTGTTTGTTTGTTTCTTTCCATTCTCCATAGTCCACTTATTACCTTTTGTAATCTGGTATACTTTTCATGTTCTGTACCATTTCTTACTGTGTTTTAGGTCATTGAAGTGCTCATGATTTCACCAAGTTTGTCTCTTACTAAAATGAGCATACTTCTTTCATGCTGGGATAAATTGTACTTGTGTCCTAAATAGTTTTTCAACTATCTTGAATGTCTTTCCTCTTTACACTTGCTTTCTATGTTATCTAGCCCTGCAGTTCACTGAAGTTATTGGTGTTGAAAGTAGGCCTTGGTCTTTATTTTACTCTTCTCTGCCTTTCCCTTCTCAAAACTTGTTAACTGATCAATGTCCCCTTTCACTGCTCTCTTCTTTCCTGTAGGTCATAATCAGACCCCAGCTAGCCTTCCTATGCATAATTTCTCCTAGTCTTGCTGCTTAAAAAAGCTATTTGGTGAGGTTTCTATTAGTTGACTAAGACTTCTTATTCCTCCTGCTTATTTCCTGTAAGTCTTGCATTAGCATCCACACGCATCTTAGACTGACCTGCTGTTTTCTGTTTTGGCCATCATGTGATTCCTGGAAAGAAAACCATCCGAGTGCATGACTCCTTTCTGGTAGTTCCTGGAGCTTCATGTCACTCTACATGATTACACAATTGGCAGAGGCTAGGAAAAAAGGTTAGATTTGGGAGTTCTCATTTTTTATGATGAATACACACAATAATTGAAGTAACCTAATTGAAATGGATAAAAAAGAAATTACATGTTGTTATTTTTTTTAGAGGCAAGAAAAACTTAGTTGCTGACACCAGTGTAAGCATTGTCTTCTAGAGGTAGCTCTGTTCTAAGGAGCAATTTCATCGCCTCTTCCTCTTGTATCTCCTACAATGGCTTTTGTGTAACAAGATCGAGGGTCAAGTTGAATCAATTATCACTCATTTTTTGTCCATTCCTTAAATACTTCTTAGTCACTTGCTCTGAAAAGGAAGTCAAGAGGCAAACAGCTGAATTTATTCCTAGATTACATGTAACAATTGAAGGGTAAATCCTTTGCTCATATTTTAAGCTTTCCTCAGTCCTTTACCACAAGACAGCATTATGGTTATTCTCTGAGTCATAGTTATTTAGATGAATAGTGCTCAAATAGGATATAAAACCAAAACTCTGGGAGCTAATGAGGTAATAGGAAAAAGTTAATGCAATGCAGGTTGAAACAAGTGATCCACAAAATTTGGACAAAATTGTTTCTTGACATGAGTCATGTAACTCATCAGGCTGCCTAATATCTAGGTTTCCTTTTAAACATCTTCAGTATTTACTAAAACAAAATTATTATACTTTAACGCGTGTGCATCATTACTATAATACAGATCTAGCAAAATAAATTCAGCTGGCCAGTTGCAGGGCAGAATCACAAAGTCCCTTGTATTTATTGCCTACACAGGTTTGTAACATATCTGCTAAGTAAGGTTGTCTCAAGTTTTCAACAAGAAGGTGTGATGAGAAGAGGCTGAGAGATACGCCCCCGAAAAATGCTTTCTTCCATAACACTGTCAACATGCACTCCCAATGAACACCAAAATAAATAGTTTTATGAAACCTTTCAATTTTTTAATAAGTCAAAATACACTTTTCTGACAGTATAATTGCTTTTCATAGTGGGCCTTAAATCTGCACCACTATAAAAGAATAATGCTACAGTAGATCATTTGTGAAAACTTAATGAAAACTGAGTTAGTGAACCTCAGAGTCAGTAGACCTTGAAATTCACTTTCAAAAACTAATTTGCAGTAAATGTATGAGAAACATATTTAGACATGATAAACTTTCTGTCCTCTGTTAGCTAGGTGCAGAAGTTTATCTTGATTAACTATTTTTTCGTTTAATTAATCATTCATGTAAGTAGCCAAGATGTTGTGAGTTACACTTCCATTAGTGACATTCATCCAAAAAGAGCAAAATTATTTATTTTTTCTTAGCTTGCATAAATAATTTAATATGCCAAATCATGGTATTTCTTCAGTAGCCTTTGCTTTGTAGATCTTACCTATCACTGAAGATCCATGGGCTATTTTGATTATAATTAGGGCAAGTGAAAAAATATAAACTGTGTTGGCAAACAATAACTATTTAAAAGCTCTAAGCATTAATTCTATGTGAACATAAATGCTTCACATTACTATCGGTGTGTGTATGAATTTGTAACAAACACAGTCAAGAGATCTTTCACACTCTTGCTTCAACCTTCTGCTTCCTCTGTGTAATTTATGTAGACACAAGTTAGTAGCAACAGTTTAGCCCCTGGGTTGAAGGGAAATGAGAAGGGAGTTGCACTGATTTCAATGGGAGATCCCTGATAAAGAATAGCACATGATTTGATGATGCCAGTCTATTTTCCATTAAACAAGAACAGGTTAGCCCAGAAATGTTTGTGCTCATGAGTTCTGCAGTAATGCACCCTCTTAAATGATCTTCCTACCTCAGAAAGTGAACGGTATTTTATTTAAAAACATTGTGAAATGTGCAATTTCAATTCTTTTATCTCAGCTTTCTAGAGCACAAGGTAAAATACTCTGGCCTGGAGATGTTTGGCCCTCTGACTGGCAACCGGGCACAAGTCCTCTGTGTTTCCTTCTAGCTGCTAATGCCTCAGTTCTTTCCAGGACCTGCATCCGTTGCCCCTGCAAATTGCAAAGCATGGAATGAAGATTTTGGTGGTGTCAGTGTGATTTATCTCTGGTTCACTGTGAACAGGTTGCAGATGGGTTATACAGGTTTCAACACCATAAAGTTACTGTTCTGGGAATAAGAATGATGTTTAAAAGGTGTCAGGCTGATTAGCTATTTATTTCGGCTTTCAAAATCTCTTTTGTAGTACATGAAAGAAATTTAAGCTCGTAAGACACTGGAACTCCAGGTTTACAGTCCAATAGATTTCCATGGCAAACTTTCTGTGCATTCTTTTTCTCAATAGCTTTTCTAAGTGTAGGAGGGCGCAATCATTGGATTACCAAAGAGAGAAAGAAAAGGAAGGCACAGATATGTTAGTTCTGTTACAACAAAATCAAGTTCAGTTTAGCTTGGCTCACTGATAAACAGAAATGATTAGATTTTGTTTTATTATCTGATCCATTGCAAAGCTTTCACTTCTGATAATAATAAATAATGGCGAGCAGTTACACAGCCATTGTCATCAATAACTCAGCCCTGCTTGAAGATGAATAATATATATTTAGCCTGATTTTAAAGATGGAGTAAATAAGATGAATGCCTTTCCCATGGTCACAAAGGAAGATAGTATAAAGACTAAGTTGTTTCTCAGACCCATTCTTCATCCACAAAGTCTTCATAAATTTCTTGGTTAAAGCTGAAATATGCTCTAAGGTACTCTGGCATATCCAGATGCAACAGGTAACTTTCTGTTCTGCTGTAATTCTGTGCATCTGAATCAGTTAACTTGAAATCTACTGATAGCATCTAAACTTTGGATAACCAACTTCCACTTAACACTGTCTCTTAAATTTCTGCTTGGAAATTTCTTTTTGAATGCCAGCTGACAGTTCTTCCACTAGTCAACGTAGTAATGCACTCTGATCAATGAGTGTCTTGTGTCCGTGTTTCATTACAGTTCTGGGAGAGTGGTTTGTAGCCCATTGGTCCACTCCTGTTCCCGTTGAAGTCAGTAACAAAATTCCCTTGTACTGATAGGCAGCAAGACTGGACCACTGGGTCCAGGCCCACAAAAGATGTGACTATGTTTACCTTTAAAGTTCCTCATACCTATCGCCTCCTGCCTTTAAGGAGGGGTATAGCAGCTAGTTTACTGAAATGAGATTGAACCATTACTGAGTAAAGTGCTTCAATATTTACCCAGATAAAGCATTATAGGTACAAGTCATTGCTTTGTAATAACAAAGAAAAAACCAGGTGTGCACAAATACATTACTGGCCAAATCATTCAGGAGTTGAGTGTTTCTTTCTCTTTCTTAATTGGATAGATAATGCCCTAATCTGTTCGGTATTGTTTCACTTCTCTCTATCAGTCCCTTAAAAATACTGAAACGAGGTTATCACAGAACTCCAGATTTGCCCAGCTTTGTAGTCCAAATGTAAATCATTTAATGAGAGTGCTTTTCCAATCATTGTTCTTTAATTGGCTCAAGTGGAAATAAATGACGCATGTCAGTTGCAGTATTTGCAGTATATTGAAAGTAAAACTTTTCAATGTAAGGTATGACAGGGTGATAAAGCGTGTATTATTCCGCAGGATATGTTTTAAATGTTAGGTGTCAGCAGAAGACTACAGTGGCATCCCTTCACGGGCTGCCACGGAACTCTCCTGTCAGCCTTCGTCCACTGTTGCTCACAATTACCGGTATGAGTTAAACCATTTGTCCTATGAACTTCCTTGGGTGAATATTAGAGCTTTCTTATTTTCTTAATGATTTAGTAAAATAATAAAAAAAAGCTCATAAGCTTTTTTTCTTTTGAGAAATCTAATCACAAAAAAAGAACTGCTTTCTGATAAACTGGAGTTAACAAAAAGAAGGGGTCTTCCCATTTCATGGAAAGAGAAAAAAATGTAGTTAACTTTCTTACAGAGTACCGATTTATCTAAAAATATTTTTTGTAATGCTTCCATATTATGAGCAATTCTCAATTAAAAAAACTAAAAAGGGAGGTTAGCACAGGCTAATGTGCTTGTATCTACTAATATTGAGACAGCACATCATAAATATATATGTATCAATCACTGAAACATCTAGAACCCTTCAAGTTTTGCAATGCTGAAGACATTCCAGTGGCCTTCTCTTTCCCATCACTTGCACTTGGGTGGTTGCTGCTGCACTCAGCGGGAGTCTCGTGTATGAATCTTAGGAAAGAACCAGCCCTTGACCTCGGTGTTCCTGGCTTCTAGAAGCACGTGGAAGAAAATGTCTTCCTAGCAGGCACAAAATAAAACAAATTCAAAACACAATGGGGTTAAAATAACATCTCTTATCAATTTCATCTATTTAAACATAGATTAAAAATACAAAATAAAAAATAGTTTAGTTATTTGGTCACTGATACATCACAGCAAAGAAATGGGTTTATATGCTTAATCATAGAGATATTTGATGTCATGAGCAGGGGTAAACTGCAAAATGCGAGATTAAGAACGAGGTTTTTTTTATGAGGAATATTGTTTGGCACTTTCCTTGGTGGCACAGGGGAGAGATAATGCAATATATATTGATTTTTAATCTTTTCATTTTTAAAAGAGCAACAATCCTGGCATTTGTACAGCACCATTAAATTGCAGTTGCAGAGCTTATCAAACAGTTGAATATGCAAAGCATCATTTTATGGCTACCTGCTTCTCCTGCTCTCTCAAGTCTAGAGTTATTGACAAGCCTCCTGAAGTACGGGGCATTTTTACTGGGTTCTTTGACACATATAATACTGACACATCCTGGAAATCCTTCTGGACAGTATCAGCCGCAACATGCAAAGCTGGCCTTTAGCTGGTTTCTCTTGCTATTTGACCTGGGATTTAAAGCCTTTATATGTGGCATATCTCAGATTTAGAATAAGAGACCAGGGTAGCGCTCAGTGGGACTAGCAATAGGGAGGAAAGCAGTTTCCTGAGAAGTAATGCGTGCACTTGGATCCAAATTATGTCAGTGTGATTCTGGATATAAAAAACTTTCAGTCCTAACTTAAGCTGTCTGAATCATCCTTCCAGATCCAGGAGCCTAGTTTGCAGGTGTGGAAATTAAGCAGCTTGGTTCTTAAAATAGGATGTGTGAATACGGCCTAAGTGCCTTAAAGGCAACTCATTTTTGTTCATCACTGCTAATTGCTAAGTGAATTTCAAGGTTCTTCACTGTGTTAATTACAGGATACTAAGAAATCCCGGAATGAATCTCTGTGAATTCAGAGAGCATTGCTATCACTGTACGCCTCAGTCTTTAATTATGATAAAATTACAATGGGATTGCCTAATTTTAAAACTTCAGTTTTTAAGGGGAAAGAAAATAGAGCCAGCTCCTGTCCCTTATGCAGCAGTAAAGAAAGCTATTACTGTATGCCAGCGTTATACCAGCCTGACTCATCCTTCAGATGATCAGCTTCATTACAGATGAGGACAGATGAATCCAGTGTGGAGGTGGTGTTTGGCTCACGTAAGAGTCCCACACCTCTGCAAATCGTCTTCTTTCTGTGGCCTACATCCACTGATGTACATAAATATATGGCTAACTCATATTTCAGGATTAGTTCTATTGAAGTTGGAAAACACTAAAGTACTCGGTTTTCTCTGCTGCAAGAACCAGACATTGAAGAACAGTTTTGGCAGATAATCTGCCTTGCATTAGGATGGAGGGAATCATAAATTTTGATTGCTGTGGAGAAGGCATTTCCAAGAATTCACAGAAATGGTCTGTGGCCATCGGTGCCTGCAGGCACATGTACAAACAGAATCAAGTAAGGTAAATAAAATGCTGACCAGCGATATTACTGACATTGCAAATTTTCTTCCAAGTCGTTCAGGAACCTTTCATATATAGAAAGTCTCAGCTACATTTCTCAGTAAGTCTGTAGCCCTGTGGGTCAATTAAAATTATGTCATTAAGTCAATGTGGCAAAGAAAACGGATCACTGCAAAATAAAGTAGATTCTAGCATATTCCGTGATAATAATGAGGCTTGATCTTTATTCCCTGTTTTGAGCAGCTGAGTAATAAACCTTGTTGAGAGATTGCTTGATTGATAGATGGCTTTTATCCAGTGACTCCAGATAAGACAGTAGGGAAAAAGCAGCACAAAAACAAAAGGGAAAAAAATAAAACTGATCTCAGGCTGTTATGGTCTGATGGCTCAACATGCTACTTTGTGTCTGCCAGCATATTGATTCTTTGCATTTGATAGCACTAAACTGGCACTTTTACTGACTGAAAGGATAGGATCAGGAATGACAGAGCAGAGGGAGTCCGTGCCTAGTTTCTGTAGCTTCAAGGCAAACAAATAGCATGGCAATGATTTACTTTTGATAGGGATAGAAGAAACTGGTGAAGTTGACCGTTGGTTACTAACCTCGTGTTTTACAGGAAAACCTTTGAATGATTTTCTGCTTATTGTTGTTATTGAGCTCTACAGAGATATTATAATGCAGAATGAACTTACAGAGTTCTCTGTGTGAGTGTTACCAGGAAGTTTCCCAGATGTGTGTGTGTGTGTGGTGTTGCTAGGGCAGAGAAAAGTGTTGTAAATCAGTATTTTCATATAAAAATAAAACACAGTTCGCAATATATTCTGCACAAACTAGTGACTGTGTTTGAAAGGACAAAGACTGTAGGACAAAAATGTTTAATGGTTTACCGAGTAAACCTCACAAATAATTTACAGGAAGAATCTTGTTCAAAGTTCTACATGATTAATTTGGATTCAGTCTCCCTATATATACAAACTCCTCTTCATATCACTAGACGTCCTACGCATGGAGAGAGAACAGAATATTACTGAGAGGATCTGCCATGTAAATGGCACATTGTTTTATATTCAGGAGTTATAGTAGATATGAATGAAACCCTTGAATCATTTTATTTTGATTCGTATTTGGTTTTTTTGTGCGTGATTTCAGTTGGATGAATGTTGCTTGGAAAAGTGTGTTTAGATGACATATACTAGAAACTGTGCTGTATTATTTACAAGGGGTCATTCCTGTTCCTGGATTTTAAAAGGAAATGCTTTTATCCTCCAATTACACATAATGATTAACATTCACGCTAAAGATCTTTGAATTCTTCCCAACTTTTCCCATGAATAGTTTAGCTTGCTGCTTAGAAATGTATTACACTCTTGGACGTGTAGTTGTGGAAGATGTAATCAGGGCAGAGATACATACACATGTCTGGAAAAAACATTCAGACAACATTCCTCAGATGTTGCAAATAGTCAGATTTTACTATAAATGAGCAATATCTAGCAGTGTGCAGGGAGTAATGTGGGAACATTACAGAAGACTGTATTTCCTGTGTGTGGGTTAGTTAAAGATTTAATCCTTTATGTAAGATGAAAGGCACTGTAGGTTTCTGAAAGGGTATATGCATTCACTGAGCCAGAGAATAATTATAGCACAGTGAGTTATAAAATTGATGTTTCTATGTTCAGTTTCATTGTCTTGTTGTAGCCTGTGTCTTAATGGATTAATTAGCCCTCCATTAGTATGTTTACTCTGGGAGGTGGAGTACTACCTGCTTTCATTTATCTGACTTGTTTTTTAACTCTTTCATGAAACTTGTTTTTTATGCAATCATTTAATTGTGAAATTTCCATTTCCTAAATGGATAAAAGGTGAGAGGAAGAAAGAATAGGTATGTCATAGGATTTCAGATTCGGTTTGTATCCAGTTTGCATGGGATCTATCCAGAAGTCAGATTTTTGTAGAGTTGCCGATGCGGATATTTAAAGATTAACTTGTATTTTATAACAAGGAATTGATATATGTAAATTGGTTCATATTTTTGTTACAAATGCTACCTTTGTTTATCTTGCCACATTCATTCTCTCACTGACTCAGTCACCTAATGTTGCTTAAGACTACCAGCTGCTGGGTTTCGTGGTGTTGATCTCAGCACGTCGGTATCTGATGTTTCAGTCTGTTTCTGCCTTGGAAACCTTTGAGGACTTTGGACCTTGTTGAGATGATTGCTTTTTCCCCTTTGTCTGTCCTTCCAGGAGAAATACCATCAGAGTGAAATTATCAAAACAGCTGCCTGAGTATTGATTCAACAAATATAGCCAAGGCTTTAAATGAGCTGTAAAAGTAGCAGATCTAAAAGGCTTGAGCATTGGTCTGTTTATACAGCAGCACCGACTCTACTCCTTTTTCTGTATAAATACTCTTGGTAAAAAGATGCAAAGAATTCTAACCCCATTCCAGTTTCTTCTCACTGATTTCCTCCGTTTCTTTGTACCTGCTCTTTCTGTTCCTTATTTCTGGCTGCTGGTTATATTTAGTGTTGATGTCAAAGCTAGTCTGTGAATCCTACAGCAACTAAAATTTCCTTTTCTATATGGGATGAAATAAAGATTCACAATAAGCTCTTGCTGTACCAGTTGCTCTAAACCAACTGTAGGTTTTCTGCACACTGTTCTAACATGCTGCACTGACAACTTTAATAATATTGATATTAATTTTGTAGATTTCAGTTGTGTGCTAAAATGAGGGGTTTGATGTGAGACTAGATCATCTAAGGGCTGATTACCCAAGGGGAAGCATTGATTGCTTTTACAAGCTTTCCTTTCTGCCAGAGAGTGAATCTTCTGTACTTGCTATACATTAGAAGCAGCATGACTTCCCTTGTGGATAGGTGAAGTCCACAACATGGTTTACCTGTGACTGGTAGAGCACAGATGAGTGATGCCTCTTGCACTTTTTAAGGCACTCTTTGGAGGAACACACGAATCAGCTGGGCTCCCTCCTGGAACTCCTGGGACTTTTCCCTCCTCCTTTGCACATTCCACCATTTTGCAGATACAACCACTGCACAGTGCGAAGGAGGCTATAGTATTGTATTTGATTTAATCATATCTCAATATTCCTCCTTTAAAATAGGCAGGCTGTTGATAAAGAAAGAAGCATACATTCCATTATTTCTTTAAATAACAAGAATGAACTCTTCAGCACAACTGAAAGCAGACCATATGCCTTCCCTTTGGGTATCCCTTGGCACTGAGGTTCTGGCATCACACTCCTTCGTGTAGAAGCCAGCAAAAGATGTTTAATGGCTTTCAGACTCCGAAATGAGTTCTGCGGCCATGTGTGTCCCTCTCCAGTTGTCTGAGGAGATGAGCTTGAATTACAGCTCAGCCACTGCTGCCAAGCACTCTCCATTATTCCAGCAGACCAGGTTGCCAAGCAGGATTTATGGTCCTTTTAACTCAATATCAGGCGATGGAGCAGCATTGTGTGATGCAGACTGTATACCAGAGATTCTTATCAATGGAACAGGACTCTCTAAAATCAGGGAGATAATCAAGTCTGTAACTATCACATTGGTAATTGGCACCACTCAGAACATAGTTAAACATAAAAATACAAACTAGGAATGCAGAAGAAATGACTTTGTTTTCGCTGTAGATTAATGCACTATGCAGATCATACAAATTGCTTTCACATTAAGATTTTCTAACCTCCTTCCTTGCCCTCTGTCCGTGAAGTTTTGAATATGCCTGCAATACAGTAGCTCTTGTGATTGGGTACAATCTTGATAATTACAGCTGAATATTATTTTTAATCAGTTGCGATCTGAGGCAAAGCAGGCTTGTCTGTTGCTAATAGCGATGAAGCTCTGAATATATTAAGCTTTATTTTTCATTCCTATGAACAAAGAGATAGTTATGCTATAGAAGTAAACATTTACATTCAGATCTAAAAGAACAATTGGTTTCTTCTGTGATATTCATGGTTTAAGACTCAGTTTTAGCATGAACCAGAAGTCTATCTTTCCAGTTATTTATAGCCAGGAAAAAAAAAAGGAAATCATTTTAGAGTGGTCTACATACATTTGCAGAAAAGATAAGCTATATAACTGCCTGTGCTGTTGTATCTCTACTAATTTGAATATAATGAGCAAACTCTCACCTCACAAAGGTTGGGTCCTGGGGGTTAACATATTAGCTCTTTATCTCCAGTGCTATAAAAAATGTCATTGCCATGCAGCTAATTATATTAAATAGCTACAGATATAAAATACATTGGAATAGTTGTTTAATAGGCAGGCAAAAATAAATGGCATTGCAGCTATATTTTTCTTGATTCTGTTTTTCCAAAATATTACTGATTTTTAAGATTTTTTGAATGCCCTTGCCAGTGATACAAATAGCACCATTGACATTTAGTGTAAGCTCAAAACCAATAGCTGTAAAACACAGGTAAATTAGAACATGGCTTATGTCAGTATGATTACAGTATCTTTGTACAACCCACTAAAACTAAGAAACGATAAAACAAAGAACAACATTTGCTCTTTACTGTTCACCATGAAGTATTCAAGTATTCAAGCAAATTATTCTTCTGTGATGAATAACTGCTGGTGGATTTTACTGGGTGTTGGACTCAGCTTCAAAAAACAGCTTATCCAGTGAATCCTTTAAATATCTGTTTCTTTTCCTGTGTCTGTGCTAGACACAAGCTCTCATACCTTTTACGTTATATATGAATCTGCTCAGATTTTTGGTAAAAACTCCTTTTAACTGCATATCTTGTCCTGACTATCATGAATACATGTATGTTTTTCCTCTTCTATTTCATCTTGTTGCTTGAGAACAAAGGCACTGCATTTAGGTTATGAGGCAATCTAACTAATGGCTAAATTAGTGGTATTCAGAGGATACCAACTAAAGCTAAATTTGTATTGATGTTTACAGTTTCCATTAGATTTCTGGATGAGTAAAGAAACCAATTATTAAGCTGAAATAATGAGACCTGATATTCTTGTGTTATTCTACCATCTCAGACTGTGCTGAGAGAAGCACTATAGAGGTCATCCCAAGTTATGAAAAAAAACCCCATGGAAAATATGCTCCCAAATGTACTAAACTCTTAGATAAATAAAACATGACTTGAACAAACCTATACTGGAAGCTCAACTGCTTTCTCACAGCAGTGTCAGTCAGTCTTCATAGTGTGTTTGTGGTTTGCTAGTAACTCCATTTTAAAATCTGTTCTTTTGGTTAGCTTTACCTGGATTTCAATTTAAAGAAACCCTAAAATAACCTGCAGTGAAAGACCACTTTTTCTTCAATTTATTAGAAAGGGCCTCAGAGCTGCTCCTTTCTCTCTGCACCATTCCCCGCACCAGTGATGAGTTAGCATCTGTTAGGTTCAATTAGATGTTTCCCACCACGTCTGTAGCAAGTGGGCGCCTCAGACATTTTCTGTGAAGTGTCTTTGTCCATCCTAAATTGGATCCATTTGACTTATTTGTTCGTATTTTTATTTGAAGCAGTAGAAAAATGAGGTTCTGGTAGTGTACACTGGGGCTGAAGATGAAAGTTTTCCCTGAGGAGGTCTTTTGGGGATTTTCCTGTTTGGAGGGAGCAGGATTTGTTCCTCTATAGCAGCACTTCTCAGAGATGTAGGGCTTCACTTCTGAGTTCCACGTAGCCATTTTGGTCCTTTATGCCAGCTTTAATTTCCCTTCCACAGAAGTTTTAGTGGGTGAAGGATGCCATATTAAAGGTAAACTGGCTGAGATTATACCACCTGCCTGTAGATTTTGGAAAGTGATATGAATTTCTACCTGGTGGTTTTCTTGTTCCTCCTCCACCTTCCAGCCCATGGAGTGCAACTGCCTGGAGCACCTGTGAGTGCCCGGAGGATGGGCGTTCAGTGTGGGGCACTGCAGGGGATGGGATCATCTCCCTCCTGGTGCCGATTCACTGGCAGAGATCCTTGTGCGAGAGGATTCCCATCCCCACCACGGGCAGATCTGTGGGAACAGTTAGGCCTGTGGAGATCTCTGGCTTTGTGCACACTATTCATTGTGCTCCTTTGACTTAAAGGCTTCTTTGGTTTGTGTAATTTTACAAGCTACTGAAGCAGGACCTATTGATATTTAAAAAATAATTAAAACAGTCAGAGTATTGAGTATTAAAATGCTGCCTTTATGCAGTATCTACTTTTCATATTACAGTGTAAGATTTTCACTCTACTTTTGCTATTATGAATCCATTACATGTAGATGAATGAATACTATTGTTAATAACCATTTACAGCATACAGTGTAACAGCTCCAAAGGAGCTATTAGAGTTTACTGTATGCTGTGAATATATATGAAGAACAATACACAGACCTCAGCTAAACTGTAATGAGTGCATTGACATAACATCAGCTCTGAAAAGAATCTGAGACTCCATAGCATGTGAATGGCAAAACAAAGAAATTCAAAGTCCAGACTCCTCCTCTTTAAATCACCCAGCTACAATGTTATGTGATGGGTATCATTACTGGTAACAGTTCTGCAGTGCTGCTTGTAATGGAGTATACAATGATTACCTCTTGTACTACGGATGCCAGTGTTTAGCTCACAGTGTCACCTGCTGTAGTGCTGGGATAGCCCTCGCATTTGGGTTATCTTGCATATCAGCATGCAGTGTGTATGGGGAGGTTCATAACTTTACATGTCTGATTTGGAGTATTTTAGGTAGAATACAGTCTAGGTTTTGTGTAGGTAGGTGCACTTGTGCCAGAAGAGTGTTAGGAGAAAATGTTTGCTACATACGTGTGCATGTCTCTATATTAATGTTAGAGTTTTGGCAACATCTTCGGTATAGATGCAGATCTGAATAAGTGCAAACATGCAATAGGTTTAATCCAAACCACTGCAATATAAATTTCTTCTGCTTCTAATACAGATCTGGAGATAATTTTTCAGAGGTAAGATACATTTTGCCTCTTTGCTAACTTGATTCTAACACTCCAGTGACAAACTTTATGGTGTACTGCCTTGTCACCGCTGTGGTAGGGGACAGCTTAGAGGGAACTCAACAAGTGCTCACAAATTGCTTCAGTTGCTACATCCATTAGGCTGACCAAGGACTTTTGGTTCCTACTTTTTCAATTATATTTTGTGGTTTAGTTTATTGCTTTTGATTGTAGCTTTAATCTGTTCTGGAGGAAATGTACTGAAATTCTTCATGTTCATTGACCACACTTAGGAATTAGTGGAAATTGAAACTTAAATGGCTGTCCAAATTTGGTGCTCATATTGATACCCTTGGCTTTTTATTTTCATTTTTAGAGCTTTTCTTCCTGATGATGTTCTACTGATTTCCCAAAATATGAACCAGATTATTGCTAGCTGGCACAGAGCTGCATGAGGAAGGTCAGTAAGGTCATCCTTTAATTTTAGTTTCCTCTGAGCCAGTTGTAGCTCCTGAAACTTTCCTGAGAGCCAGGAGTGCTCTCTAACAAGCAATCCTTGTGATGCTTGCTTTTCTGAAATGCAGGTGGAAGGCAAGGTAGAAAGCAAAGTTTTGATCTTTGGAGTCCAGACACAATTCTCAAAACTTAGACAGCTCCACAGTGTAATGCTGCCCAGAGCTTTCTTACTGTCCACGGCTGTGTGTCCTGCAGAACACACTCCTGAGCTCTAGTGGCTCAGTAAAGTCAATGGCAAAATTACGTTTGAAGTTTTAAGTTGAAATGATTTTCCATCACATGGAAAAGGTGAAATTCTCTCTATCGTGAAGTCAGAACATGAATTAAACTGTTTAAGCCAAAGAAAGGATAATAAAAGGCCCACATGAAGCAAAAAAAGGTAATATCCCTCTGATGCCAGGGATTAACTTCTTCAGGCCAGAACGTGAGTGAAATGGAGCAGCCCTGCAGCAAAGTTCTTGGCACAGGCAAAACCACACTTTTCAGTGTGGGTGCTAGTGGAAAAGAAAAACGTAACAAATGTGCAGACAGAAACTTGCCATATTGGGCATTTATTTTTATACTTCTGGGAGGTATCAGTAAAACATCTAAATAGTAAATTCATGGTAAATCTGTTCTGTGCATTTTCCTCAGCTATATTGAAAGTGATAAATTAAAACTTCTCTCTTTAGTACGTATTTCTGATGGAAATGTATACACTCATACCTTCATGTAGTGTTTGTAAAGTTAACCTTTTTGACATGCACTTAAGGATCAGCAGTCAAGGGCACTGTTAAAGACCAACAGGGTTATGGAACAGTATTGCCTCCATGCCCTTTCAACCACTGTTAGCATTGTACTGGGCTGGTACCCACAGTTTTAACAAGTAGGCTGCCTGACAACATCAAAAAATCAACCCCTTAAAACTTATACTCTATCTTCATAGTTTCTCATCTCTAATCCAAAACTGGTGGACTGTTATTTTGATATCTGTTTTCTAAGCACATCTCCTTTAATTAGGTCCTGTGCACTTCTTAGATTTGTTTCATTGCCAATATTAAACTGTTTTCTGTATAGCAAGCAGATTCCAAGGCAGATGTCCAATCCTTTTGGATTTTGCTTACTGATTGTAACAAATTTATTACTCCTCTCATGCAAACATAGAGCTAAATTCTTTTGTTGAGCAACAGACCTACACTGAGTATCTGTAAAACCACATCAACACAGTAGGAGCTCAGAAGCGTTAGTGGTAATAACTTCCTCTGTATGGCATTTCCACGCATTTTACTTCAGGTTTCTGTTTTTTCTCTCTTCCATTTCTTTGGTGCACTTGTGGCCAAGAATTTGGCTCTAGCTTAAACTTCACTGTTATATGCGCTTTATTCAAAAAGGCTCAAGGAAAATTGTTCACGAGGCTTCTCAGACAAACCGAATACCCAAGCCACTCACAGTTTAGAGCGTAAATCAAATATGTATCAATAGAGAGTTAGAACTAGCAAAGGGAAGAGGTAGTGTGTGAGAGGATTGGATTAACTTGGAGAGTAGTCTTTCAACAGATTTACTATTAGATACAGCAAAGAACCAGATTTTGTTTGTTTCAGATCCCAAACAACTCAGTTACGCTCAGTGAAAGAGCAGAATGAGGTTAGGCAGGAAGGATCAGACTCTTGATTGTTATTCTGCAATCTTTAAGTAAGAATTTTAAAAAGGAATAAGCTGAGAATAAGTTCCTGATTCTATTTGAAGTTAATGTCATCTTAAGAGATGGGTTTCCAGAGGTCCAGGTTGCGCATCTGTAACTTGAAGGAGTCTCTGCAGACCCATCAGCCAATGCTGTAACTGTCAGCTGTCTGTATTGCATCTGGTTTTCCATATTATAAGGTCACATTCTATGTCCTTTATAAAAGGCATGTTAGACAAACTTCCTGAACTATTTTTGGATGAATCTGCTACAGTTCTAAATAGCTAGAACCATTGTGAAAATCAGCTGCAATTTATACCTTACTTATGCATCATAGGTCTATACTGAGTCTGTCAGAATAACTGCACATGCAGAGAGTCATTCCCAATGTATGTGCAGTGATTTGACTGGCTTTGTTCCAGGCTGGAGAGGCTTTGGAGCAGCACAGTTCCCAGGGCCACCACACTCCTTAGCACCGACCATGCTCGAAGGGTTCATTGTGCAAACAAACAAATTTGATGAACTTGCTTGAATGGGTACAGTTACACATGGGGTGAGTGTTCGTGACGTTGGGACCGTACTGAGCCCAGCCGGGCTGTGTGCTGTCAGGCAATTAGCTTCCCAAAAGAAATAAGAAAGAAATGTGACATTTAGGCCATTCTGTATGTTGTTTGTACGTACTGGAAAGGAGGACAAAGCACATGCTATTAACAGCTAACAGGAAGAGTATTTGTTTGTTTTCTCTTTGTCCCTGTTAAGACACTCTCAACATACCAGAGCTGAGAACCTTTAATTTATCACCTTCCTGTGCTTGGGGCTTTATTGCACTCATTGCTTAAGCTAATGTCATGCCTTACTTTGCAGCTGGTTTTGCTGTTACTGATGGTTGCAGTTTATGGTTTTTTGCTCTGCCTATATTTCTTAGGCATAGAAATTGTTGCTTCAGTTTATTTCATTTGCGTTTATCAGTTCTTTGTCATTTTATTGCCACTTCTCTGCTGTGACTCTAAAAGAAGAACAATGTTTATTCCCTCTGCCCAGCAAGGTTTAAAACTGATTCTCTGTGTTACAGTTGTTCTTTGTTTCTTTATAATGCGGCATCATCTATTGTTTACAGTGTATTTACAAACAGCAGAGACTTGATGCCTTTTAGAATGAAATGCCTTCATTCTTTCCAAAAGTCTCCTTATGTTTTTGTAAAGCACTAAGTATCCTGGTGGTGTTCAAAAAAAGGAACATGATTATGAGCACAACAGAGAGGAAGAAAACTGTCAATCTAAAAATGGTTCTTCTTACTCAGCAAATCCCCTCTCTCTGTATTCAGAATCATCGTCTGATGGTAGTGACACAGAAAGTTTTATTATACCTGTTAGTACTGCAGAGTCAATATAACGCTGAGAGCATAAGCTGGGTTTTACTTTGACTCACACATTTTGGTATCTACAGCTTCAATCTGGAAAGAAACTGATGCATGTAGAGTACAACTTCAATTATTAATTAAGTGATTTAGGGGCTCAGTTGTATTTTCAGAGGTGACTTAGGTACCTCAGGAACCAAAATCTTTTGGCATTTTCACATCAATGGGATTTTACGGAGTTTTTCTTTGAAGACAGTGATTATAGTCATATGGTGAATGCATGTTGTTTACAAATAACTCACACAGGGTTGGGGCCAGGTATCCCCATAACAGAAATTGTGTAGTGGACATTAACAGGAAGGATTATGGTACAGATTCATGTTAAATTACATTGAACAAAGTAATACCAAGTTCCAGCCATTCTCATACAAATACTTGAAGGGTAAAACTAAAATTTTATGGAAAATAATACGCTAATATGGAAATTAAGGTCATAAAATGAAAGGGAGTATGAAGAAACAAAACAATCAACTTGATATTAATTTTTTTAATACTAAAAGTTACAGCTTGAAGACTCAAAGGGCTTTTCAGAGATGGAATGTGAGCTGCTTGCATTTTCATGAGGCCAACTTCAAAATAATGTCCTTCCTGATTAGCACAGTGAGCATCATTGCATTTAATTGGGTAACGACCTCTGCTTAGTGAATGTTATAAACTAGAGTGAAATTTGAAGAGAGGTACAATAGCAAGCTGCAGTAATCATGTTTCTATTGGTATTGCCAATTGAAGATCATGAATGATAAACATTAAACCACAACATGTAAACAGTTTTCTCCCTGCAGAATTTAGGCTCAGACTGATCACTTGTCTCTCTTAATATGATTTGTCCTGGCTATTGAAAACAAGGACTCCTCCCTCCCCCGATATCTCTTCTAATGTAATTAGCATCTAGTCAATAATGTTCAGCATTTCATTTTACCGCTTTAATTAACAAATTCAATTTGTTCAAACCGCTGTGAAAACAAATTAAAAGCCCAGTGAATAAAAACCTCTAGTGCCAGAGATGTGTCTAAGGTGTTCACCAACTCTTCCTCTATTAGAAGACCATCTTTTGTATTTTTTTCCCCTGTGAAAATGACTGGGAATGTTCAAAAATTGTTCTGATTTTTGTTCCACCAGAGCAAGTTCAGATTCACTGTGGTGGGGTTTGTCTTGATTTTTAATACTGAAAGAGATGGTTTCACACCCAAAATCCCAAGTCCAAGGAAAAAAGCAAGGCTGTCTTGTCGTGGTGCATAAGCTGTGAATGTTGAGCATTTACTTTTAAGCTTTTCCAAAGGTTCATCGTTGCTCTTCAGCTTGCCTCTCGCTGTGCCTCTCTCCCAGTCCGCACCACCAAGTTGCAACAGGGATTTTTGGTGTAAATGCAGCAGAGTCTGTACTAGCCACAGCCGCCTCCATAGCGGCCTGTGTGCGGCCAGGACAGAGCTGCTGCTTTCCGCTTTCGCTTTTAAAAAGTGGAGTCTCCTGAGGCTGCAGCACCAGGTCCCCATGCTGGTCTCACACCTCTCCTGTACATCACCTGCCTGTGCCTAGGAAACCACCAAGGCTGCGAGAGCCTCCGTGTCCAATATTGTCATGCTTTCTGCTTTTGTTGTATTTTTTTTCCCCGTTTTCTTTTGTAGATGAGAGCATTTAGTGTACAAACATTGGCAGAGCTCTGGAAAGGTTGAAACAATACAGATCGGGTTTAATAACTACTGTAAATGTCCCGCAAACTTGGTCAACAGACCGGCGTGTATTTATATGCACAATAAACACAAACACACGCAACCCCCGTACGGCTGTTTGGAGGTCGGCCTTCCCTTCCCGAAGAAGGTCACTGGCAACTGTGGGCTTTCTGCCAACATGCAGCATTTAGCTTTGCAATATTCATGCGATGGGTTTTTAATATTTACAGCTTTAGATTTGACACAGCTCTCCTTACGTATTCTGATTGCTTTGGCTTTTTCCAAGACCTTCCTGAGGTGGCTGTTTGAGAAACACATTTAAGAGAGTAAATGTTAGCTACTGAGCAGTGCCAGGGTTGGAAATCGAGGCTGCTGAGGTGAGTGTCGCACCTCCACCAGCCAGAGGGGCCTCAAGGAAATTTGGTGGTTGAGATTTCTTTTGCAGATTGATGTGGAAGCAGTGGACTATGCATGCTGGCTCCCTGCGGCGTTGCTTCATTTGGATGCTGTGGTGTGTAACACCACCGCCAAGTTCACGTTGTGAGTTTTCCCTCAGCTGGGGATCTAGTTTGAGTGTCTCTCCTTTATCTATCTCCGTATAACCTGTCTAACTGCAATATCAATCAGATGTCTTTGAGAAATTTAGTTAAAATTGGCTAGTGGGTACAGTGGTGTGGAGAAGACTGGCAGATTGGAGGGGATTTTTACATAAACTCACTTTTTCAGGAAGCCAGGCTGAAGAAGACCCTCAATTTGCTGTGTTTCCCTTTGTAGTGCCCTGTAGACGATTTGCCATGTCTCAGTTTGAGAATGTGGAGCCTTTACTACTCTATTGAGTTCATCTCCACTTTTGGGTGCTCTGAAGTTCATGAAACTGCACTTGAACATCACATTTGAAATTTTTTTAATATGATCACTTCTAAGAGTGATCTAGTATTAGCTAGAACTTTACTTGTTTCATCACTGTACAAGCAAAATGGTAGTATTTACTTCAAGCTGAAGTCCTGGAGGAAGTAAACCACTAAAACCTGAGATCTTATGACGAACGAGAATATGAAGTGAAAAGCATGATCATGTGTCAATGTAAACAAACGGATGCAAGAGCTTTCTGAGATCCTCAAATGCGGGTGTTTAGAAAATTAGTGTTCATATTGTCCACTCTGATTTCTCTGCAGTGGAGTCACCAATCCCTATCTTTCATTTAAAATTGCCATTATAATATTTAGCAACACATACTGGTGGTGTTGCTTGAGCAAATCTGTGTCTAAAATGATTGCATCTCTGCTCAGATATGTATAGCTCATGTCTGTCTGTCTCTCTTGGTTTCTTTTCTTTTCTCTTCTCTTCTTTTTTTCCCCAAATGTAACTGCATGCCAAATGGTATAAATTATCCAACCATCTGTCCCCCTTCTTCAAAACCCTGAGGGAAAATAGATCTGAAGTGTAGCTCATTTTCACCAAAAATGCCAGTTGTAATAGATCCTCACTTTTGCATCCACTCAGCTTGTAACTGGCGGGAAATCCCATAGCCTTAAATTTTTTGGTAGCTAACTCGGACCCTTTAATTAGCAGGTGGCCAGTTTTGCCTCTGCTCAGCGATGGCAGCAGCTCTTGGGCCTTCTGGTTTTTCTTTCACCTCTGACCAGTAGAGGAGCTCCCCCTGCCTGTTACTTCTACAGCATTTTTAAGAAGTTCCTGAACTGTTCACATTTTCCTGATATTTTCTTTGAGATTTAAACAATTTCATCTAATTATATATCCCCCCCTTAATTTTCTGTCTTGTAAAATAATAATAAGGAAACTGATTTTGCCGCGTGAGTCAATTTGCAAATCAAGCAGCCTTTACATTATTTCCCTGTCTGCTGAGTTTCTGCGCCGAGTATCGCTGTCTCGCATATATGTTTCCCCCACTCTGTCTTTCTGACTTGTCAGCTGAAGCTGAAATGCTAATTGAAATTGAATCGGCTTGTCAGTGTGTTGCCACTGTGCTGCTCTCCCTCCGGTACACTTAGCTGGTGTGCTCGCTAACTGGGAGTTAGGAGCCTCTACAGTGAAGGATCAAAAGTGCAGGTGAGATACTCTTCTTTCTTACTGCTGCTATCACATCATGCAATGAGCCAAACTTGTTGAACCTTGTGGTCCTGTGTAAACTTACTGTACTGGAGGCATCCTCCAAAGTCATGTCTATAAATCAATCTTCTGCTTAAGTGCTTCCAAATATGGAGGACGAGCATGAGCGAAGGCAGCTGACCCTGACCCTGAAGTTCTGGAAATTTCTTTTTAGCTTGAGTTGTTATTAAATGGGGAACTCACCAGCTATGCTTCTACATTGCTCTCTAACATATTGTGTGCTCTTCTGATTTGAAGAGATAAAGAGAATCAGATCTGAGATTAGGAGGGCTTCAAATGCAAAGATCCATCAAAGATACCTAGCCCTGGTATCGGCATGCTGATTTATATATTATCACTAGAGCTCTATGGCTGAGGTGAAATGAAGTACGTAGTCTTCCATACCTCATATATAAAAACCTTTTATCTTTCGAAGGGATCCATATGACTCTTATACCAGTCTTCAAAATCTATAGAAGGTTGAAAAGCGTCCATGTTACATTTGGGAACTCACATTATACTTCTTGTATCACTTCAGTACGAAGGTAAAGCAAATAATTTATTTCCACACATTAGTAATAGCACTCATATTAGGTGAGAGCTTTTTTACTGGGATTGTAGCCAATATTTCCTCATTGTTGTGTTAATTTTATGAAGCAGCACATGAATAATACACCAACAACAGTACACTCCCAGAATTTGCTGTGGTCGGTAAGATCTGTCCTGGCTGAACCCAAGGGTCTTAATAAACCACGTAATTCTGGCTTGTCCCCAGGATGTGCACCCCAGCCAGGGTTTTCATCAGTTTGAAGCTCACCTATTCACATTCCTGCGTGACTACATTTATGGCTACAGTCATCAAGTGAAGTATTATTGCAGTTGTGCACAGGAACGCATACTTAGATGTTTTTTGAATTTCACTTGTGTTAAGTTAACACTGTGATAGCCCAGTCATGATAAACACAAGTATATAAGCAGGCATAGAGAAATTCATATGCATTTTGGTATGTGAACCTCTGGTATCCTTTGAAAATATTTCCTTTGACTCTGTAGAAAGTAGGTTAGCTGGAACTGTTTTCCTTGCTACAGAAAGAATTTCCAGATAGCAATTTTTAGTAAAACTGTGGTCTTCGAGCTTATCTCAGTGTGACAGCTCTTCCATTTCAGACAGATTAAGATCTTTTCCAAAGTACGCTGGATTGGTGGCTATCCAAGCATATGTCATTAGGCAAAAATGAGGGATAGATATTGAAAGATATATTTTAGTACTCAGGTATTTGTTCTTTTCTAAAGGGACTGGTTCTGAAATAAATTTTATATATTAACTAAGCACACATACTTATTCTGTTAGCAGAACTATTTAACCCTGGTATCCTGTCGATCTATACCCTGTGTCCACTAACCCCACCATGATAACCCCAATTCTTCCCCTCTCCCCAAAACATACTCTGTGAGATCCCCTGGGCAGAAGAAAACAAACTATGGCTTGTCTTGAGTTTTATGTTCATGATGGCTATCAGGCATTGTTGCTAAACAAAAGATCTGGAAAACGTAGAACTTGATGTCAGAGGGACACTATGTTGGATCTTTGCCTTCACTAGCCTCCAGACTTCAGGAGGAAATTACCAATTATTAAGACTTAAGTACTTTCAAATGTCACTGACTATCAGGTTCAAAAGCAATTTTGTATGATCTGGATTATACTGACGGATGAACTGGTAATTTTGCCTTGCTTCCACAGAAGGCCAGCATTTCCTGCAAAGACTGTATTTAAAGCTTTCTCCAACTGTTAGTCTAGCAAGTTGTTTAGAATCTGTTTGCCTTCGGTTTGCTATCTGTAAAACAAAGATAATGGTACACCTCAAATGTGTATCGTCAGGCTTAATCCATTAATTTTTATAAAGTTACTTTCAGCTTCTGAGATAAAGACACTAAAACAATGTAAAGTATTATTCATACTATTATTATTTTATGAGTCATGCCAAGACGTTTCTTCCTCTTCATAAGAATTCCAATAAGATCTCATTTCTTTATTGCACAGAGATGATGTTTTAAGTTTTCTTATTTCCTCAGGAGCAAACTACAACTGTTGAAGTGGCCAGTAAATTTTTAAGAAACTGGTTCAAAGTCCAATTCCTTTTTTGTTCTTAACCGTGTTGATATATAACTCTTATCTGACAGACGCCCAAAGATTGATACCTTCCAATTACCTGTGGTTTGTAATGTCAACTTGATAATTTTGCATTTCTACAAGCTCAGGTTAATAACCACTGTGCTGAAGCTGAATAATTTATGAATCTTTTGGTCTTCCAACTTTGGAGAGATCCGTAATAACGCATTTCAAAAAAAAGAGAACTGATTACCTCTAATTGCTACTTTATGAATGTATCCATTCTAATAACTTCAACCTGGGTAGAAAACGACACAACAGGCGTGTTAAATAGATAAACAAGGACAGATGAGGGGTTGTACAGGCAAGATGATAATTCTAAACCAAATGCATTAGCATAAATGCAGAAATCTTAGCTTGCTGCTTGCCTAACCAGTGCCAGATTGGAGTGACTTGTAGCTATCACTCAGAGGCAGAGGAAGGTGTTAAGAACATGTTTAAATGAGAAGACGATGGCAGCTCTACAAATTTTGACAGTCAGTTTATCTGAGGCACAAGTTCCTTGCTCTTTGTTCTTCACCGGTTCCCGAAGGGCTTGATTTTCAGAAGTGCTGAGCACTTGCAGCTTCTATTGACTTCAAGTGGAGTTTTAAGTGTTTTGCACTTGTGAAAATCATGCCCAACTGGATTAGCACAAAGAGGTTTTTCTTTCAACATCAGCCAGAAATCTCTTTTCTTCCTACCTGACTTTTCCAGCAAAACACAGTTACTGTTTCCTAACAGGCAAAATTGTATTATTCTATTATGTATTTCAGTTCCTCGGTGTCTAAGTGAATATGTTGGACTTTATTATGCATTTGTACCATTTCTCACAGAGTCAAAGAAATAAGAGATGGAAAAGACCTGCTAGGTCAGCTATTCCGTGTCTCCAGTAGTACAGCATTGTTCCTTTCAATATATTTTCTTGTGTTTTGTCCCTCCTAAATACTGGAGAAATCCTCGTTTGAGGTTGTAGTGACAAAGGCTGCACAACAGTTTATCTTTCTTTCAAAAATCATACACATATTTGGAAAGAAAAGAAAGCAGAATATTTTTAATCCTCCCTCCAAATTGAGAAAAGTATTCCTTTTATTCTACAAGCAGTTCTCTTTTTCGTATCATCATCAGAGGCAGCTGCTGTCATTAGAAATAGAGGTGTAAATGCAGGATTCTTTGCAGATTATATTTTCATTTAAAAAAATAGGAATGCATAACAAAGGTAATCTTTGTCTTTATTTCTGCTCTTTTGCTGTTTCATGGCCTCTCTCTCTCATGATTTCTGGACGCTCCTCCACTTTGGCATGTGACCAGGGATGCAAAATACCCTAAAGAATACTTTCAACAATGTGTTTTAGTTCCACATTCAAATATATCTTTGGCCACCCTGTTCCGGAGAAGTCAGTGCAATAGACATAATGGGCCATAATTCTGCCATTAAATCCAGGCTGATGATAGGAAGGAGTGTAGTCATTCCAGTAATAAAACTGACTGCCCAGTACAATATAGGCTTTCTCCCTCCCCCATCTGCATTAAATGTAATTATTGGAAGAACAATCTCTGGATACATTTCAATAAAATACTTTCCCATAGTACTGTTTTCTAGGGCAAAATAATTTGTTGTCTGTTTTAAAAGCCCTTATAAAAACAGCTGTCTTTTGAAATTTTTGTTATTTATGTGATGAATCTCTCTAAAGTTTTCTCAGAAGGAAGATAATATTCATGTTCTTTAAATTTTCGTTGTTATATCTATTTAACGTATAGTACCTGAAGATTTTTGCTTTTATTATTATTAAAATGACTGACTAAATACTGGAGGAAGGTAACCTTTAATTTATACTCCTGCTCAAGAAGAGGTCTTTTTATAGTTACATTCAGGTCATTTTTTTTTCCCCTGTGGATCATCTATACTATTAAATGGGTTTTTATTCCAATTTAGGAGACACTTCGTCTTTAAACCTGTACTTACATTAACTTTTGTACGTGGTTGCCCAGGCAACAATGTAATTGCATGAAACAATGGCATTCTCCTATGTACCATTTATGGCAAGTTTGCATTTGAAAAAACTTCTTGTCTTATCATCAAAGCAGAATTTGTAACCTTCTGACAGCTGAAGGAATGTTCAGGGGCCTTGATTCATATTCATTTTCCCTTGTAATTTTAATGGGTACCATCACCTTTCATTTTCAGGATATTTCTTTTTTCCCCCTATGATAGTTACTGTTTTACATGAAAATTCTAGAGCAGGCAGAAGAAACTGATTAAAAAATAGCTCCAAGAAAAGGCTGCAAGTACCATTCTTCTAGCTTGTAGCCTGTGAAATTGCCACTGTTTAATTGATCTTCTATAAGCTTATCTTTCCAGTGAGATGTACCATTATTGTACATTAATCAGTGCCTCCAGACATTATCACTGAGGTAACCAAGAGCTAATCAAGCAAGAATGGAGCTGGCAGACGCCAAGATGTCACGGATGCCTTGCTGTGTACGAAGTCTGTCAGAGTTTCAGCTTCCAAAGGAACCTGTTTTCGCAGGGCTGCAGACTTTGTATAACCTTGTCATAGCAATGGAAGAAGGGGCAAGCACCCTGAATGTCAAATAGGCGGGCCACGCGGCGAGCCGACGCTCCTGGAATCCTCTAGATGGCAAACAACAAAGTGACACTGTAATAATAATAATAAATGATGCTATTTAAGAATAAACAAAATGTTGACATGTTGATTAGTTTTTACTAAATAGCAGTTTCCAAGGGAAGAGGATCAAGCAAAGCAAATTTACAGTGGAAAATATTCAAAATATATTAATCAGTCATTGCAAAGTGCCACTAGAAATTGCATTCCTGCTTTTTAATTGATTTTATTTTATAAATGCTCATATAGAAAAAAACCCCCACAAACCTCTGAATTTTCCCGAACGTTATTTCTGGCAGCTAGATACCATATTGGGAAAATAACAGAATAGAAAAACAATAAAGAAGTGTACCAGATTCATTTAATCAATTTAACTAAAACTATGCTTATTCTTGCAGAAAGATCTGTGTGACACTTTACAGTCAATTGACAGAATCTGTAATTCGGGATAGAACGGAGCCTAAATTGCGAAGGGAAGCAGCTGAATCTTTGTGCCATAGGTTCTGTCACGTGAGACGAGTTTCAACTGCTGGCATGTCTAAACTGCTTCTTTCTTGTTGGCATGTCGATGCCTCGATGGCATCCTTTAAGTATTTCCTCCTACCATCTTGCTGATGGTAGTAGAGCAGCAACTCCAGCGCGGGCATCAATGAGGTGAAACTGTACTGGTGCAGGCCTCTTCGCCAGTCTGCTGGTGACATTAATTTGTAGCATTTACCCAAAAGATATCTGAGGACTTGGGACCTGCAAGTGTACCTTAATTGTACCGCTTACTAGATTCACAAATTATGCAATGGAGTGAGAACAAAGCCTTCCTCTCAAACAGAGGATAAAAAACATAGCCTATGGTTGGTTACCCAGTGCTTCGAAGCTTGGTGTTTCTGATCTTTTCTGCTACCTGAAGAAGCAGCCAGGTTTTCTCCCCACACATTTGTAACCCGCTGATTTTCATGCAACTTCCAGGTGCGCTGGAGGAAGAGAATTACTTCTGGCAGACATAGCACACAAAGTCTCTGACATACAGTTTGACTTCTGAGCCTTTTTTCTTCAGATTTTGAAAATTCACTATATTTTGCATGCTGTATTTTGTTCCCAGTTACCAAGAAATTGTAAATTAAAGAAATACTCGGTGAAAGCATTAATAAGCAGATTTTGCATAGTTTTCACTTTGTAATTCCACTGACTTCTGTTGATGTATTCCAAATATAAACAGGTAACAGATCAAAATTTGCCCACTGAATACATATACAGTAAATGTAAAACATTGAACCAAATTGCCTGCTGGCGTACATCCATTGACAAAAAGGAGTTTTGCCAGAAGGTAGTTTGGCTCATTATAGCTAGTAATTTGATTATTAATAAGTGGAAAAATATTACTAATAGTTGCTAAGCTTTATTGATGACATTCTTAAAACTCTATTACTTCCGTAGAGTGGATCTGTCAGTACTGCCTTACACCTCTTTTTGATTTCAGTGAGGATCATATATTCATGATAGTTTGCAAGACCAAGGTCATTAATGAAGATGTTTTCTGTTGGGCGGGAGGGAAGGATTGGTTTTGTTTAATTAAAAAAAACCCATGAAATAGAAATACTGCAGAGGGATAAATGTTTCCCTTTCTGAATATAAACATCTTGGCATCACCTCACTGTTTATTTTCAAAAACTGCCTAAGTTTTGCTTCCATATTTATCTAACAGCAGGGGATCATTATCCTGTGACAAAGTTCTATTCCACTGACATTATCTCTTAATTAGAATTCATCCTTTTCTAGTTCTACGTAGTCAGCCTGTAGTTCCCACAAGTCCCATAAAGCAATGTACATTTTTGGAGGCAGAGGGAAGAGGGAAGGTCTCGCAGACCATTAAGAGCTGTTTAATAAGCAGCCTGGTGTGGAAAAGGCTGCTTTTATTCTACATGGGCATATCTATGCAGAATTGCTGATGAGGGCCAGCCTCTGCCCTCGCTTACATCATGCCAACTGACTTTAAGTGATGTGCCAGGCCAGGAAGGAGGGCACTGCTACAGTCGAGAAAATAAATTGCTTGTCTTCCTTAGGAGACAAGGAGAGGAATCAGCTTAGGGCTGTAATCACGCTACACTTGGAAGGTAGAGGGGCAGATAGAGGTAAAGAGCAACCTTGTAAGGTGCTCTGCAGTGCGTAGTAAACGTGCACTGGGATCACAGTCGTGAATGTCATCATTTCTACTGCTAAGGTCAGTCATGCTAGTCTCCCATGACTCCTCTTTCAGAGATGAAGGCACTTGCAGCTACTAATGCATCTTTCCCTTCTCTCAGGAAGCGTGAGTAGCATCATTCTGTTAGCCCCTTCACAACAGCAGGTAAGCAGCCTGACCCCAGAAGTATGTGTTTGGGTGTGTAAAACAAAAAACAATGAAAATAATAATGTAGAGATGTTAAGGCCCTTGCTCCTGCATCATGACTTTTGGTAATCTATTGCAGTGAGACTTACAGCATCACTAAAAACATTGTAAAGTCTGAGCAGCGAGCACTAAGTGAGAATATTAAAGTAGAAATCTCAAATAGATATTAATAGCTCTACTTCCATGTCCTGCGTTTAGTGGGTAGAAATGTGAGTAGTCCTTCCCACTGGTATTTGGACACACTACATCTTCTGAACTAATTGGCATCTCCTACCCAAGGTCTGCCTGCACGTGTAAGAGAGCTGCATAGCTTGGCAAAGATGGTGGAACATTCGGCAGCTGCTATAAAGCATCTTTTCCTTTGCGTAGTGCATTACAACAAAAATCACAGCAAACAGACATAAATCTAGGAAAAATCATAGTTATCCACAGGTTGGCAAGAATAGTGTCTGCTACTGGAATAGTACCCATGTAAAAATCCAGTGTGAAACTCCTAGCTACCAGGTGTAACAGAGACCAAAAATATAGAAACACTCCCCTTAGATCAGATCCTTGAATGCATATCAAGAAAAACTAGAGTCCTAATTGCCTAACAAGTTTCAGAAAATATTAAAGCATATGCTTCTGCATTAAATTGTTTCATTTTAGGGACTAAGAAGAGACCAAAGGGAGTAACCTTACCTGGACAGCTGTGTAAAGTAAGGCTTTGGGGCTTTTTTGCATTTTCTTCCGAAATACATGCTATTAGACACTGTTAAGGGAAGAACAATGGAGAAGATTGGTCCATGAGACGCATTAATTGTGGCATTTCCTACGCTGGCATGATTTTTTGAAATGGTTTCCTGATAATGTTTTGCTATGAAGTAGCCTGTGAGGATAAAAGAAAATTCCCTTAGAAGTCCCTAGTCTGTAAATTAGCCCATGTATAATTTCACTTAATGTTTTAAAGTGATGTTCCTGGTTCTGCTTTTCACATTACTATCATTTTCACTTACACCCTGTAAATTTGTTCAGATGTCCAAACCCTTTCTCTGTCCAGAGATGCAAAGAAGAAAAACCGCAAAAGATACAAAAGCAAACTATTAGCAAGTTTATTAAATCCAGGAAGTGGTGTCTAACTGAAAAGTTTGCTAAATTTATTTAATGATGTGGTGCTACTGAGAGCTGCTATAACTTCATTGTATTGAATTATGCAGTATCGTACTCTATTGTCAAATGTTTCCTTGATTCTCATTAAGGCTATGATTCATGCTAACATTATATCATTTAGACAGGTTCCTCAAGCAGAGTTTTATTATTATTTGTTAATTTATGAAGCATAGTTTCAGTGTATTGTCATACTTTATAATATTAAGGAAGGATAGAATATTAAACAACTAAATGCACCCAGATACTTAGGGATAAGTCAGCTTCTGGGAGACAGCGTTTGTAAGGAGACGAAGGAGATATATTACATGCTGCTCAGGAACATCTGACAGTTTTCCTAAATGGTGTCTTTCCTTTTACACGGGCTCACATTCCTTTCAGTTCTAGCCTGCATTTCAGCAAAACTATTGAATTTAGCTCCTTTCTCTATGTGAAACAGGCATTTTGGCAAAACTGGTGCTGCCAAGGGTGGGTTCGCCGATTTCTCAGTTTCTGATGCTCTTGTTCCCATCTTGACATTTCTAAATTGCCTTTACAATAATTTCTGGATTCAGTAAATCTATATGTCTTTTTTAACTCCGTGCTATTATAAGCCATTCTTGGAACACACATATTATGCTACGTGGATATGACCATGCTTTTACAGTGAAAGTTTAGAGGAAAACTTTTGGGGACCTGGTTGAGTATAGGCATGCACACAATTTTCCGCTTTTCTCCATTGTGGCAGCTGGGACTTGTGTCCAGTGTTTGTTTCACAGGCTGAATGCAGAAATGTTTTGCTGATCCATTGGCCTCTCCTTTAGCTGTGTCCCATTGCCTGCTTGTGTTTCACTGTTACACAAGAACTTTTCTTCTTGCACTCCTCACCTGGAGTGGCGGAAGGATTGCATCCATCTTCGGTCTTCTCCCAGTTCATCTGACCTGCCAGAATTATAATGGTTTCTCTGCTTCTCCTTCCCCAGGAGGACAGGTTTTCTTTTTCCTCTGACATATGGTTGAGAGGTGGGATAGAGTCTTGGGGCTAAGTAGGTCATCAAAGCTCTGTCCAGTTCTTAAAATATAATTAGATGCTGAAAAAACATTAGTATTCAAATCCTGACATAAATATGGTGTCTGTTCTCCTCTTGTTCCCTCTGGTTGTTGTGTTTGCAATGCATTTGCTGTGTTACAGAAGCATTTCTATGCTATTGTCTTCTAAAAGCCATTGGTATGTTGTTCCTAGCTACTTATTGTGAGGGTTTGCATTTTCATTACAGTTCTGTGAGACCCCCAGCCCCACTGGAAGGCACCACCTTGCCTCTGAGGAGTGGGATCCTTTGATTCTGCAAACTTCAAGGAATCTTCAGCCCTCCTGGGTCTTTACTGTGGCTTCTGGTCACCAAATCAACCTGCTGGGCTATGAATCTCTGTTGGACCATTCGAATTAACCCAGTTCTGGATCTGACCCAGTGCATTTATTTGCTTGCAGAAAGGGCATGCAGGAGTGCA
Organism: Gymnogyps californianus; assembly: GCF_018139145.2. NCBI lineage: Eukaryota > Metazoa > Chordata > Aves > Accipitriformes > Cathartidae > Gymnogyps > Gymnogyps californianus. Next base: position 28,166,931 of record NC_059478.1, on the reverse strand, counting down.
AGGGTAGGCGTGGACCCGGTTTGACAGGGGGAAAAGGTTGGATGCTGAGGCATATGAATAGTTAGATTTGTGGCACACGAATGTGCTTCTCATCCTCTGGTGCTACTGAGATGACTGGGAAGAGCAAGGCCCTCCGAGTTCCTGCTGGAGACACCCTTGGGGAGCCTAAAGCTCCTCTGCCAATTCTTTATTTCCACTGCTTTGTGGCTGAGAAAGCAATTCGGGGTGTGAAACTATTTAGCTAAAGTTTGGTGCATTTTCTGTGATTTCTGAAGAAAGGTATAAGTTTCCTGACTGCAAACGGATAGGAAGACACTTGCCCTCCTCTGCATGTATCTTTCTCTATTTTCTCACTGAATTTAAATCAAGATATATTTTTGAAGAAACATAATTACAGAACAATGTGTAACTTGGTCAAATATTTGAAAAAAAAAAAATCTCATGAATAGAAGGAACCAGCTGATTTGAAACCTAACCACCTCAGTGTCATAAATTAAAAATGTTTATTAAAATAATATATAAAATAGTATAGCACAAAAATGGTTCTCACATATAGAAACTCAACGGATCTTCCAAGAAAAGACCTGTACCAGCTTTGATCTTGTATGATGCATTTTGCTTTCATTTAAGGAAGGGAAATCTAAGTTTCTCAGCAAGTATCTGGGATCTTTGACTGTGTATTCATCACACAATGCCAAACAGTAAAGTGCTTACAAAAAGTACTGCACTGACATAGTAATATTTGTCTCCTTTCAAACAATGGCTGTTCCTAAATTCTTCCAATTCCATTTGCTATGAAATAGAAGTATTAAAAGCACAGATTTCCCCCCCCCCCCCCTGTTTTCAAGTTCCCCATTAGTGGTCATTATTTTCCTGCTTTTGTCCTTTTTTTCCCCCTTGCAATTTTGCTGTGAGTGATTCTCTCTGTCATCTTGCCGTAAATTGATTAATACTGCCCACTGATGCAGTGCACCACATGGCTAATATATCAGTTAAATGGAAACAGCAAACACCACCTGCTCCTTCAGGCAAATGGCACTTTGGAAAATGGAATGTGTAATCAATAGAATTAAACCTTAAGCAAAGCACTGCAAACAAATCCAGGGGCAAGGTCTTCTTAACTCTGTGGTATGAAAGATTTTTCCTTTTTTTTTTTTTTAAAAGATCTGTTTGGCTTTCTTTCAGTATATCAATTATTTTCCTTGTAATATACAGTATTCTTACCATAACTGTTGTCATACAATTCAGTATTGCTTGGATCAAAGGTGATTTTTTTTTTTTATATGAAAAGTTTTAGATGGGTCTGCTTCCCTTTATATGTTGGAGAATTACAGGACCAATGCTTGTCAATAGCAGTGATAGGTAATAGGATAAATCCTTCCCATTGATGGGAAGATAAATGCCGCTTGAATTTAACTTTCAAATCTGCTAGAGACTGCTTAGCGTTAAGGCATTTGCCTTGTTTGTGAGCACTTTAAGGATTTGAAGAGCAGATACAAAAACCACACAGAACTTTTCAGCTGATGTCAGAATGATCTTCCTCTAATAAATATTTTTTAGAAATAACAAAACTGGTCAACTTTACTTTCCCAGTGAAAGAGTAAAATTTTAAAACAAGTTTTTAAAGGGAAGGGCAATAAATACAGAGGACCAAATAAGAGCAGAGGACTCTTGCAGTTTGCATACAAGGGAAGAAAAGGATAATCTGTGCCCGAGATCATTTGTAAGTAACATTCAGCTCCTTTAGGAAGGCAAATCATTGCTTGGGAGACTTTGGGCTGCCTAACACAGAGTGTCTAGTAACTGTTTTGGTTCAACAAACAGTTAAGGAAAATGAACTCTGCCCTTATAGGTAGCCTCCCACGGATCAGAGAAGGCTCTCAGGATACCTTCCACATCCAAGTAGTGCCAATGGCTCCAGACACTTCATAAATCTGTAGATGAAAGCTCATGTAAAGCTCCTCTCATACCATATTCCATACCTGTAAATTGCTACCCTTGACAGATCTGTGAGTTTGTTTAGACATATATTTTGTCTCAGAGAAAGCTTGTTAAAAACCCGAATAAGGCCAATCATTAGTACATACCAACTGACAAACAAGTAGTCAGCTCCAGTTACATGAAAATAGCCTGGGTCTATCTCACGGCTGCTTCTAACAACTCACAGCAGACTCCATTCTCTGTTTGTGGTGTACTAGTAATTACGTTCTCGCTGGCAGGATTTAGAGTTTGGTTGCCAGGGCCCAAGCACCATGTAGCAAGTGTTTTGGTAATGAATAAAGACGGCAATCAGCAGCAACCTGAGAGCTAGCTGAATGAGACAATCTGGCGGGCACTGAGGGGGTCCTGCTGGCTTGCTCAGATGGGCAGCAGGCAGGGATGAGATAATTGATAGGAAAGGGTAATGAAAGGAAAGGAAGTGGGAGGGGGGGAGAGGAGAGAACACATTTAGAAAATAGACAAAGATTTTGACCTTAAAGCTAATAGGCTACTTAGGATATTATTTTATAAAGATCAGGATAAAATGAGCTGGCAGCTGAATGTCAGTATAAAATAATCCTTTGTGTATGTGTGTGTGCTTGCGTGCGTGTGTGCACATGCACATGCGCATGTGGTGGGCTGGGGAGGGAGGAAATCCCCATGTGCAGATCTTAGATGATTTCTAGGAAATAACAGAAACGACACGAATGGTTATTTGTAGGATCCATAGTATTGCAATGTTCTCTTACCTACACAGCCTGCTAAAACACATCAACAAGCTTTTGAAGTCAGGAGCTTAGAGGGGACAAATTCAAGGTGAGGGAGAGATATGACCTAGACAAATACATGTAAATATGGAAAGGTTTTGTATTTTGGAAAATTGAGTCCTCATTTGAGATATATTGAATTCAATAAAAAGAGTTCCACTGAGTTTTAAAGACCTTGAACTATTCTGACTTTGAAAAACTAAGTGGATATTTGTCTTGCCATCATCAAAATTATGAAAAACCCTACAAAAAGCAGCACATTTTCAATTGCACGACCTGGAAAAGGAGATATTTTAAGAGTAACAAATGAAGTTGTATATACTTTTCTTTGCAAATAAATAATTTTCTTAGACTGAACTCTTGCAACATAATTACTATTTTAGCCTTCACAGGCACGGAAAAAAAAAATAATCCCTAGATAAAATCCTTAGTCGCAGAAGTCAAACTACTCCCAAGACACAAGAGACAGGTTTTGTAGAAGGAATTTTGTTACTATTTTTGTTTTATTTTTTAAACACATTATGGATTTTCATACAGGTCATCTTCCCCAGACTTTCAGGTATTAAGAAGATTTCAAGAGGGTTTTTGGTAGTTTACTGACTCTCTGTTAAATACTGCAGGAGTGTGTGATTTGCTGTGTCACAGGGACTGGAATCTTTTCAGGTCTGATAAATCAGGTTATCTTGATCTGAGGTAGTACTTCGACAGGAAACCTCAGTATAGGACATGGATTTCGAAGGGCATATTCCTGGTGATTTAGTAACTAATGCTCCTCTTCTGAACTTATTCTAAATAAGTTGTTACAAAGTGCACAGCGGTGCTAGATGTTCTTGGCTTTGGGCAGAGGTACATCAGCACTTCAGGATGTTTGCTATTGAAAATGTACTATGCTAGTGAGAACTTAGGCACAAATGCACCTTTTTCCTGCCCAAATTTCAAACAGAAATGGTATTCTTCACTTTGTGGGATTTTGAAAAATTTCATGCTGTGTTACTGTGTAGAGTTCATCAGTGTGCTGCTTTCTCAGAAATATGGAAACACGTTAGTGATAAAAGAAATCATTCCATGTAGAGTTTTACAAAGCGCTTTGGGATCCTTTTAGATAAAAGATACTATATCAGACATTATGGTAGGTAGTAGTTATTAACACCTGTCATATTGTGACGTTCTCAATCACTTTTATTCTGCTCGGAGCAGTCTCAGGAAACTATCTTTTACCCAATTTACCATAATTGTGATGTGACCCATATTGTACGCTCCTTCTTTCCAAGACCTTTTGAAATATATTATAGATGCTCTCCATGACCTTTCCTAAAAGCTTTTTAATTGAAATGTTGTCATGCAGCTTCCATATTTAAGATAATTTCATATTTTGATGGCCTTCAAACACAAGTTGAAAGTATATTACAAATAGGGAGGAGGGTAATGGAGTTGGTTTTTATGTGGGCTCCATCTAGTGCTTTGCTGGACCTGTCAGAATGCTGCATGGTCTAAGACATATGCCAGATTCATCTCCATCTTTCAGTTTTACCAAATAAATACCAAGGCTGCAATGACTTCCTGCAAATGCTACTGCCCAAATTATACACAGAGAGAAAATGACTTGTTACCATACAGCATTACAAAGTGTGTTTGTATTGACTATATCTTTGACTGCTCCATTGTGCTTGGATGGAGGGCTACTCCTTGCTCTTAGGAGTGTAGTAGAGGTTGTGACTGGACTTATTGGATTATTATTTTCCTGGGAGGGGATTATGGCCTTGGTTTGCATTTGTGCAGTGCTTAGCATAGTAGAGTCCTGTCTTCTTGTTAGGACATTATGGTACTACAAATTGTTATTGTTAAAAATAATAATATTCATGGCTTGGGAAAATGAGTTCTATAAATTAATTAAAACTATTGTCCAAACGTTTCTGTCTGGTTGACTGAATGCCTGTGTGGAAGCTTTTGACCTCTAGAAATACTTATGTTATAATCTCATAAACTGTAAGGTAGTTCAAATATATTTTCTTCAGAATGTGGATCCAGAAATATCAGCCAGGGCTCTAGATTGGGTAATTCAGATTCAAACAAGATGAGAGAAAGCTACATACTTAGCAGTGGCTTCATCTCAAAATAAACATTCAAGCTATTTCCTTTTGCACGTAATACAGAGGACTATAAAAATCAGCACAATAAGTAGGCAAGTTACAAAAGGGATCATCCCCTCTACTCTGAACTGTAAGTAGAAGCTTGTAAGATAGTAAATTACAATATTGCTCCATCACAAAACATCCAAACCTTCACTAAATTCAGAAAAGAATATTATTTATTATACTAGGGCAAAATGCTGTATTACAGTCCAGAGCTGAATTTATTCATGCTACAGCTTTCTGTTGTATATTGTTCGCACAGGGTTTCCACCAGTTTCATCTTTTGACCTTCCACAAGTGAAGAAGCACAGAATATGCAGCAAAGATCAGTCACTGCAGATAAAAAACCTGCAATGTTGATTAGACACGAGAGTTATTCATTGGGCCAGATTCTCCGTGGTGTAATTTTACTCAGCTGTATTGAGTTCATTGACTGATCTTTATTGACCTTATTTCTTTGACTTCATCGTGGGTATTCTGATTTACATCAGCTGAGGATCTGGCTCTCACTATTTAATTAGCACAATAAATGATAGAAAGTCTTTTCAAATGGAATCTGCAGTGTAATTAATGAGAACTGATGCTTAACATTGGATCCTTTCCCAATAGCCTGTTATGTGGCACTAAACATTATGGGCCAAGTACTGATTTCACATTTTTTACACCAAATTCCTATTGACCTCAACAGGAGTTTCATGTGAGAAATGACAGCAGGATATATCCTATTATTTCTTGAAGAGGTCAGTGTTCTGATAAAAGTGGATGAAGCTGTCTTTTTCATAGCTGTCAAGCAACTTGGCTTAATGTAGTCATGGAATCTCACCATGATAATAGAAATCTGGCATGCTTGCCTTGGTACACCACGTTGTAGCTAACTGTGAGTCCTTGTCCTTGCTTTACATGATGGCTGAAATTCAGACTTTCTGAATTAAGTATTAGTTACTGGAAGTGTGAGCAGCTCCAGTTGGAGGAAAATGTATGCCTCTCTCACCAACATGTATTAACCATTTATATTTATATTAATTCTTTGCTGAGTTCTTACTCCTGGATTTCATGTTCTGTGCACGAGGAAGGAAATCCTTGAGTATATTTTTGGCTTTCAGATAATAGTAACGTAATAACTACAATTCAGACACTGAACAGCATTAGCTTACAGAGAAAAATCAACCTGTTGCTGGTCACTCAACGTTACTTCTCCCTCTGGCAAAGACTAATCAAAATATTCTCTGAATTTGCTATAGCTGTTATTTACTATTATTACAGTTCTATGGCACCTCCATTTTCCATTTGTGATTTTTGTCTGCCTCTTGATCTCCCAAATTGCTTTTAAGTGTGCTCAGATAAAGCTGTTTTGACTGTTTTCTGGTGTCGTGCAAGGAAACTGCTTGTCCTTACAAATCACCAGAGGAGGGTAGAAGAGTATAAAATCAGAGCCATTAAAAGGTATTTTGTGCCACTTTTTCCCCCGCAGAGTTGTTCGATGTGCCGACCCAAGCTGGAAGAGCACTAGCCCCATCTACTCCAGCCCTACAGCTTCCTCTGTAGGAACTGACTTGAAGCTTGAACTCCTTGGCTCAGGCTCAGAGGCCTTGGATGTCTCTATCCTTTCTTCATCCCCTGACTTTCCATTTTGTCTTTCAGCTGCCAGGCTCTCACCTCCTGAGCCTGCTTGTTCATTGCTTGTTCTCCCTGCTACTGTGGGCAGGCGATTTTGTCCCCATTTGGTATCTTTTTGGCACAGTCTTTATCGTGACTCTATATAAAAGCCTACTTGTTTTTTCAAAACTTTTTCAAGCATGCACTTTGGATGCACTTCATATGTTCCTTCTTAAGGTGTTTGGTCTTGCTTGAAGCTGAAGTCAGTTTGTTCTTTCCTCCTTCCCTCTGCATATTAAAAGACAGAAGGATTTAGTGACTTCATAGCATTCCCAGTAGCTTCCCAAATCCTGTTTTAGGGAGAAAATTCAGATGCTTCAGTCCTGATGGTTCTTGGTCTCCTTTAGTTTGTATGTCAGCTTCAAAGCTTCTGTGTCGAGAAAACCCTCCACATGAGCTGTCAGGAGAATGACATACATGTGGGGAAAAGGCTGTGGGGTACCTTCTATGGCATTTAGAATTCTTGCCTTTCTGAGGCAAAACTCAAAAAAGGTGTTTTTTTGCACTGTCTCGTTACCCAGAAAGACAGGAAAGGTCAGAATCTTGAAAATATTATTTAACTTTTTTTTTTTTCTCCCCCGGTTGTTGTAAGTATGCATTCTGGGATGCAACATATCACTTCTGGGGAAGAATGTCATTAGTCTCAGTATCTCAGTTTGAGAATTGGAGAAGGGATGACCAATTTTGTATATCGTCTTCTGAACAGAATTGACACTATGTGTTGTTACGTGTTTGAACAGCTGGTATGTGCTACAAGCACAATTTCCTTAATATGAGTGGCTGGTTGATGAGGAACACCACGGTGGGATCCTGGACTCACGCTCATCTTGTCCACATCACCAACACTATACTGGGGTCATTACATTGCATAATATATTTCCCAGTTTGCCATTCATAGATGAACAACTATGAATAGAAATGGCTAAATGGGAAGCCTTCCTGTGTTGTTATCATTTGAGAATGGAAGAAAAGAGATGAGTTTAGGTCATTTTTGTCTTGCATCTTCACAGACGATCTGAAGTCCTTTGCATGCTTTGGCTTTTGTTACAGAACAAGGTGCTTTCTTTACAGAACATCGGTGCAAAATAGGAGTACATATTGTTAGTGAGCTGTGATACCTACCGGCTTTCTGGTTTGGATTAAGGTATTGGTCTGCCTCCGTAAATATCTACAGCCCTACCTGATCCTTTTTTAGCATTTTGCTGAGATTTGCTCCAAACTAGGAGCTTGATCTGGGGCTTTCTCAGTAACCAGTGAAGAAAAAGGCACTTCCAGAGTGAATTTGATCTTAGGTCAGCTCAAATGCTTTCTAGAGGTGTCTGTCTCTCCTCCTTAGCTGTATAGGTTGCTTAGGGTGACCTAACTCCTAAAGAAGGTGCACCAATTCAGTTACAAAAAGAGTGTGTCCTCCTTAACCTAATCTTGGGATGAGTGGATCTAAAGCAGTGTAAAAGAGAGGGAGCTGTTGGCAGAATATTTCCTGGAAAGGAACCCTGATTTTGGAAAAGACTTCTGTCATCTGAAGTACCCTGGATTTTTTTTTCTCCCTTTGAGAGGTATGCTTTAAGGCTATATGTGTCCCCAGGCTTTCTTAGGAAGACTGGAATGGCATGGATGTTTGAGGAGTGGTATTGTTTGGGTAAGACTTGATTTCTGACAAGCCATGGTACTTAGTAAGTTTGTATTGCTTTATTATTATAAAAGCAGACTGCTGTAGTGAATAGCACAGAGGATTCTGTATGGACTTCCTTTTTGGGAAACAATGATCCCATCAAATTGCCAGTATGACTCATGCTAAGTGTTTGAATCATTTTTATTACACTGCTGATGATGGCTTGGAAAAGTCAGGTTTTGGTCATCAATTTATTCTGCATCTTTTATATTGACTGACTCTTGTATATCAGAAACATGGTCAGTTAGACATTTTTACGAGTAAAAGGAAAGATGTTCTGTGTAAATAACATCTAGTCAAGAATAAAAAGCAAAATGTGCACATATGACCTGATAATGTATAAGTATGATGGCTTTAAAGCTGTATTTGGTTTGTAGTATATTAAATCAGAGAACTGGATAAAGAGATTGCTCAGCTGACAGAAATACACATTATGATGTTAAAGGACTGAAAAGTTTTATTTTTATGCAGAGCTAGCTAGGTCCTGAAACACAACTGAGAACTAACTGTTTCAGGGGGTAAAAAGGTATAGGGGAAAAAAAAAACCACCAAGCAGGCAAACGTCCCCCCTCCCTTTCTCTGTTTCTTTTCTGTCATGAATTGTTTTCCAAATATTTCCATCTTGGTTATACAGAAGGTTGGGGGGGAGAATCAATTAGATTATTTTAAAGTAAGTTATTAATAGCCTGGCATTGGTTATATGTATACTGCTTAGGTAGTGTAGCTGCACTGTGGTTTTTCAGGATTTATTTTTCACTTTATAGCTCTTTCTTTGCCCCATATTGCAACTATCTAACACCTCTCTTTGCAAGTCTCCTTCTTGATGTCTTTTATAAGTCTCAGCTACACTTTACAACTTAGGCTTTCTTTACTTGAAGCCTTAACTAAGAAAGTTTGAGAATATTAAGCAACTATGGGTTTGGAAGCTGAGAAAAAAACTGGGTGATTTCCCCCAATACTTGTTTTGCAAACTCTTGTGTGACCTGCTAAGGGTACACGTCAAAGGGACCTTGGTGTGGGCTGAGCACCATTTCACAGGTGAGGTGTAAGCGAAAAGAAGAACTAATGAAGGAACTGATGATTTCCCCCTCTCCCCATCATCACTCTGATTGACAAATAATCCTGTTAAAAAGCAAAAAGTGGCAAAATTTGTGGGTTTAGACCTGAAAGATCACATGGCTTCTTTTGCAAAAGGATGCTAAAATATATTAAACACTTCAAGTACCTATATATAAATACTAGCTTCCAAATAGCTAAAAGCATTTGAGCCTTTTTATCTCAGCATAAGCTAAATATCATAATGTCTGCACTTTCCAATGAAGAAGAGGTTTTTTCACTTCGGTTGTACTTTAACCACTACATTAGACTGTGTTTGAAAAACTCAATAATATGTCTTAAGAAAAGCTCCAAGAAAACCCTACAGTAGAGTCTGAGTACATTTATCTTATTTCACATTAGTTAAGGGTAAGGCTTGCATGTAGTCCCATTATAATCAGTGGGACTGCTCCCATTAGTATAGCAAGCAGGATTTGGCCCTTTGTTTGTGATTACACATTCTCTGCCTTGTCTGTTAGATTGAAGGGTATAATAACATTAAACTCTTGGATTAGAATGGTAATTTCCAAACACAAATCAGCAAGGGAACATGATTACATTTGCTGTTGGAGGATAAAGTGAAACATTCCTATTTCTTTCTTGGTGTATCTAGGCTGCCTAATGGAAGTAATTGTGTGTATCTGGAACAAAAATGTGAAAAAATGCAGAAATATGGACAGAAAAATGTGTTCCTAAAAAGAAGGAAAAAATCCCACAGATTCTTCTGATTCTTCTTGACATTTAGATCAGCAACCATATCTAAAAGCTACCAAAACTGTTAAGGCCTGCTCCTGAACAGATTTCATCTGTATGGGACTAGGAATAGCTTTTCTGTATAAATAGCTCTCTTTATCCAAAGAAGAAGCCACCTTTTTCTTTTCTTGATGAACTAGGATCGTGACTATAACACAATGTGCTCCAGAAGGGGAAATGACTTCCAGTTTCAGTTAGGCTATAGCTGTTAGGAACTTAAAAGTTCATCTATCCCTGTTTACCTTCAGAAGATGATGAGAGCATGGTTTACGAAACATGTTATTATTGAGCAGTTTGCTGTTAAAGCTGGTGTTCAGTAGTAAAAGCTAGCTTTTCCAGGGCATCAACCAAACTCTTGGAAATTATTGAAAATTGCCCTATTGAGTTATGCACATTTTGGATCCATCTCACAGCAATTTGCATTTCAGCTTCTACGAAATTCTTTGAAACATAACAAATTAAGCTTCTGTGTTTTCTGTCAGGATAAATAGCATAAACTTCATTTAACAGACAAGCAGAACTAAGGCCACAAACGATTCATGCACTCCCATCTGCAGCTGGGTATCTACCACCCTTTCAGCCCTAGGAAAACCATTTCCCCACTATATTTCTGGTTTCCATTCCTCTCACCACTGGTCCCTGAAATCTCAGGGTCTTTTGCATCATAACAGACTCCAGTATACTTTCTTTGTAACCCCTAGAAACATGTCATACTACATTTTTTGCTCAACTTTCCTTTTTTTTTCTTTTTAAACCTACTGTGTAAAGGTGCAATCTGCACATCTTTCAGAGCATATTCAGTTTTGCAGAGCAATATAGAAACATCAGAAATGCCCTACTGAGTCAGACAGTGGTCTGTCTAACTCAGTGTATTGTCTCCCACAGTGGCAGCAAGAGATGCTGTATAAAGAGAGTGGATGAGCCTGGCCACTACCTGCAGTCCCTTCCCTTCTCAACCCCTCGGCAGCCACAAGCACTGGATTAGGGATATTAGAGAATACATCCCCACCTATTCCCTTTAGGATCTATTTATGGACCTGCTGTCCCTGAATCATCAGATCTCTTTTTGAACTTGCCGATACTATCTGCCTCCACAGCCTCCTATGGCCACAAATTCCAGAAGTTCAGTGCCTGCTGTTTAAAAACTAATACTTTTATCTGTTTTAACCCTGTGTTCCGCTAGTTTCAGTAAGAATGATGGCACCTGGTTTTAATTGTGAGATTTGGTGAGTAACAGCTCTGTTTTCTGAATTCATCTTACCCCCTACCTCCAGGGTTTTATAAACCTTGACCACATGTCACAGCCTTCTCCTCTCCAAGTGGAAAAGTCCCAGCATTTTCAAAATCACCTCATTAGGCAGCTTCTCCATCAGCTTACTCATTTGCAACCCTTCTTTGTACCTTCTCTTATTCTGCTATTTCCTTCTTAGGATCCAGACACCAAACACAGTACTCAAAACATTCATGTTCACAAGGGTGTGTGTAGCGGCAAAATCATTCTGGCTTGTATGCAACAGCTTTTCTGCTGGTTCCCAACATCCTGTTGGGGTTTCTTTGGCTGCCATTGTAGCAAATGCAAGTGGGAAGTGAATATTTGACATGGTTTTTCTTAACACGGAGGGGGAGGAATGGAAAGAAGTAGTTTACTTAAGCTCTAAATTTTTCAGGATGGAGTCTTTAAATAATCATTTGAACACAAGCTGCAAACTGAGCCATTTGACTTTTTTCTTGTTTTTTTACAGGTCAAGGGTTTTCTCTGTTCACAGTTTAAAAAAGCAACAGAAGTGTAGTGCCAATGGTGATTAGGATGCTTTATGGTTAATGCCAGCAGTTTATGGTTAGGAATGAACAATAGAGTAGATTATCTTAAAGAAGTCTGCTTAAAGTAGCTTCTGTGTGGTTTATACTTCTTGTTTTTCAAATTAACTGATACTGAAACTGGACCAAGATTTAAGAAAGGGAACAGAGAACAGGTAGAAAATGTATCCTTAGTTAAAACGATACCCAAATGTTTTAAATACTCTGTCATTCTAGCAGCCTATGGAGGGCATATCAAACTCCTTGCCGACCAAATAAAATTATAAACATCTTCCCTTTGTCTGATATGCTGCAGCTGTTGCAGCCTTTTGGTGCGATTTACTTACAACACAAGGCGTTTTGTTAAGGCAGACAGACACAGTAATGACTGTAGGATTAACTAGAGATGTGGGTGGAATAGAGGGGACCGGGCACCAGGCCTTGCCCAGACACGGAGTCAGGACATGGCCAGGATGTGCACCTGGATCTGGGAGACACTGCTGGGCCTTGCACAGAGATGTGCCCGGAGAGGGAAGAAGAGATCTGGGTTCCATTGCGGAGAGCATACGCTGGCCTTCCTGCAGCAACTGGAAGTCATGTTTTGCTTCATCCTACAGGCAGCCCTACCTAGTTTGCTCATGCTTCTTGCCTGACCTAAGCAAGCGGGATTAGGTGCAGTACAAACACAGACCAAAAAGACAGTCTTTGTCTCTCAGTAGTTTACAGTGCGTGTTAAATGGGATGACAACATTTTTCAACCTCTTAAATGACTGTGAAACCAGAATTGCCCAGGGATCCACATACTACCGTAATGGAGCTGTATATGTACTGAAAAGGACAGATAGCTGGGTAGAAATGACTGTTCCAGTCTCTGTTCAAAATTGAGTAAACTAAATTTTACGACAATTTTATAACATAAAGAATACTGCAAGTATATTTTAATAATCTAATATGTTACTAAGAAAATAAAAGAGGACTATTCAAAAATATATTTATTTTCATGGCAACCCCTTTTACATCATCAAGTGTCCTCAGGTGAAGCTATATAAAAAAGACATACAATTGTCTCCCATACTTGCTAGTGACTCCCAGTGATAGTCATCCTTCAATTTCTTTGTCATTAAAAGAAATAGGTAGCTAGTAATTCAATACTTCAAAAAAAGAAAAAGAAAGGAAAATATTAATTAAGGATTAGGTGAAGCTTGTTTAACTGATAATACTGTAGGAAGGAAACACGTACTTGCTATACAGGAAAGTACCTACAGAGTTTGCTGTTCTAAAGACTCAACCTACTACAAGGGATGGTGATTAAGTAAATAGATATGGTTTATCTAACAAGAACACAGCCTTTAGAAATTGGTGGGGTTTGTTCCCATTAGGTCTCTGGAATTTACAGTAATATCCTTTTAAACAGATAGTGATGAAACTTACATTTCCATACACTGTGTTAGGTTGAAAAGTTATATCATTATGTTCAGGACATGGAAGAGAGAGCTTGAAAGTCTTTTAAAAACATATTGGGAAGACTTTTTGGTGTTGTATGTAACAGCAATTCAAGAAAAGGCAACTGATTCAAACAAGATATAAACTAATCCTCTCACCTTGCTATAACCCACAGCATTCCTTAAGTCCTTCTGGAAAGAGAGTCAATAGTACAGGAAATATTTTTTCTTTTTATGATATCTGATATAGACAAATTTAGAAAACTCGCAGAAAAAGCCTATCTGCAACATTTGCAAATTGCATGGCAATAAAGTCTCAAGAAAGGCAATGCCCTCTGAGCCCCATTGCTATGTGTGGGTAGTTAGTGGCATGATGAAGCACTACCTTATGCTTGTCTACAGAAAAGAATATTTGCTCAGCTCTATCTGACAAACAGACCTGGAAATGAAAACTGCCATGATACTTCAGTTCAGCAAGGCACCAGTGGAGTTAATGCATTTCAGCTGCATAAACTGCAAATATATATAACATGGCATGTATAGAAAGGCCACTGAATCTTTAAAGGGAAACAGGCAGAGCTAATAGGTTTCTTTGAATATAAACATCAGTATATATTTTCGTGACTCAACTCAGCATATTCTATATGGGTTGTAATTTTAAAATTAGTGGTTGGAGGGAGAGATAAGCACCATCAATAAATTAAACTGTAACCCAGCGGTTTAGTCATGAAAGGTTAAAATAAACTTGCTTGATTGATTATGAATTTTAAACAGTTTTTCTTCAATGTAATCAGTGCTCTACCAATGTCATTGCTCATTAAAGAAAAGATTTTCATTCCAACATTTGATTGAGGATGTTTTTTCTCATTTGCATTTTGCTTTCCACCGAGTAAGCATCTTGCCTTCAGAATTATTAGATTTTTTCCCCCCCTTGTCTGTCCATAAAAGCCGTAAAGTGGGATGGAGCAGTGATTTAGAGGGATACTACATAAAGATTGAATGAAGATATTGACTACCAGGCCCTAATGCAAACAGGACTGTCTGATGGACTGCCTTTGACAGAATGATGGAAGGGGGCCTTGTGGCCTACTTAGCTGCCCTTCTAATTGGCCTTTATGAATATTTAATGAAATCAAGATGAAATTCGATCAGAGCTTTTACCTGCTGAATCTTAGGGAAAAAAGCAGGATATTATTAGATTTTCCTAGCCCTTGTATACAGTAAAACTGTACTGAAATGTCTGTGTGTTAGTCAGGTGGCTGAGATATGCTTTTTATCCAGGGACTTGGTTTCTTCCAAAGGAATTAACCTTTTTACCGCAAAAAGCAGCATGATTTTCCATTTGCATGCATCACTGGTATTTTATTACTGGCATAGTATGTTTAAGCCATAAACAAGCAACAGCTATTCCCTTTGAAAACATACCCTTAGCAAATTCTTAGTCTATGCCAATTTGAAGCTTTTTAGGGAACTTTGAGGTCATATAATAGTTTCAGAACTACATAATGTTGTAGCCTAATATTTTGTGCCACATTGGTTGATGTATGAGAAAGAATTTGCACAATCTCATTTCTCAAACATAATCTAGGTTGCATCAATAACATTACATTATAGCAATGAGGTATAAAACAGTCTGACAGGCTCCTGCTGTAGTACACTCTTACATTCATTTAAATGTAGATTTTGTTTTTCTGAGTGGAATGCCAGAAAAGCTTTTCATAGAAGCACAATGGACAGATTAATCTATAAATGGTAAATTCAACAGTGAAGAAGGTTTTCCCCATTTTTAGTATTGTGAATTTTATCTTTCTCTCCCCCAAGATAAGCTGTTTATTCACAGTATGTTGCTTTTATGCATTTTCAATATCATTTTTTGGACAGAAAGGAGTTTGGTACTCAGAGATAAACACAGCATGTTAATACTAAGCAATGCATGAGTAAAACCTTACAGATGTGACTAAATAAGAACAGTTCAATATCGTTATTTAAAGGCTTGATTTCTTTAAAAAAAAATTACTTACGTGGGCATCGGTAATGCTCCCTTGGGTCTCTAATGCTGATGTCACCATGTATATAACACATACTTGAGCAACAGATAGGTGCATGGCATTATTAGGTGGGGCATGGATGAATGGATACCCAGCTTCCCTCAATTTTTAGATATGTGTAACTATCTCTTCCTTAACACATATACTAATGGTAATGTTATTAGGATTATTTATACAGGGCTGTGCATGAAGACAGTGTGATAAGCTCCCAGATTCTGTGAGAAGCTTTTAGCCTGGTGCTTGTACTTCCATGTGTCTGGGCAAATATCAGGATTAATAGTAAATAATGAAATAACATCCATTCTGGGGGAGACCACAGGTCTGTGCATTTCAGCTTCTTGCTCCAGCAGTGCCCAGTGGCAAATACTCAGGGGAAAGTTATCGGAGTGGATCCCTGATCCTAATGGGCTTCCACCTTAAGTCACACTGGTAGCTGTTCCAGTCTTCATCATGGGGCAGGGCTTCTTGAGGGCCTCCACAGGGCCTCTATGAGTTGCTGTAGGAGCTAGAAATAGTCAGAACATAAAACAAAAAAATAGAAAAAAGAGAGTGATAAATGTTACAGCGAAACTGAACAAACTGGCAGCACTGGTGTTTCTGTTGGTATTTCACTGAGCTGCACCTGTATTTACTAATGCCTAACGCTTTACTGTGAAGACCTAGGCTGAGCTGACACTAAACATGCTTGGCCATGAAGAGCCCCAGGGCCACAAGGAAGCTGCTACAAAAGCGCAAGGTTAACAAAAAGGTGCCTGCACTTTCCTGTTCCGCTCTTACACTGACACATACTTTATCTTCTAATTGTATTTTTTCTTCTCCCTTTCAATGGTGTATGAGATGTGAAGCTCAGGAGTTGGGAATTCATAAGCAAAATCTGAATTCACACAGCAAAAGCAGTTCTCCCCAGAGCTCCATTCCTTCAGGTAGCTCTTTACCCAGGGGACAGTCATCTAGTGTAAACAGCAGCCTGTGCCCTGATGACTAAAACCATTTTAGAAGCAACCTAAATGAAGTTATATCAGCATATTTTGGTTTTTTTGAGTCTTCTCAATGTATACAAAAAATTGAAGGATGCATAAGAGAGTGAATACTCACGCATGTATCTGCATGCATGAATGCTGAGCTAAGAAAAATAAACACTTGACAGTCTTTCAGAGGCTAAAGGCTTTGTATAAAGTCAGGTACAGAACTGGCAACGAAAGTATAAGACTCTCCACATCAACCTTAGTTTGGCTTTACATGAACTATACACATGGATGAGATATTTCAGCCCACTGGTAAGAGTAGTGTGTTCTTTGCATCTTATTGTCCAAAGTCCTTTTGTAATCTATCCATATGGAAGATGTAGATAGCACATATCTTTTCATCTGAGAAAAGAGTATGCACCAGACACTGAAACTCGATAGCACCTTCTGCAGTATTTCTCAGTAACTACTCAAATTATTTTGTGAAGCTTTGTTTAAATGGACTGTGAATATTAATGTCACAGATTTACTTTCAGTAGATTGAACACATAAGTTTGTCTTCAGGTCAGATATGCAGTGGATTTCCACACAGAGATTGGATTGCTTCTTTAAACACAAGTTTTAATGGTGATAATTAAAAAAAAAATAGGGTTTTGCATAAACGTGGTCAAAACAAAGCAAATTTTGATGCATACACAGAGCAGTGCTTAGAAAGGTAAGTCTACTTGCTTTCTCAGAAACTATATCCAAGATACCAGTAGCCTTTGGACAATGAAAGCCATGACAGTACATGATAATTTTTTGAATGTTTAAGAATTCATTCTGTTCATCCCTCTGTTAAAATCAAAATTTATTTAACATCCCACTTTAACGTCTCACTAGTCTGCACTTGATGCCTTGGAGTTTCATCCAGCTTTCACTCTTGCCTGAACCACTAACAGTGACCTCAGCAGTACTAAGGCAGAATATAATTTACCAAGTGAATGATATGGTATGAGGCTGACAATGAAGTTAATGTTCAAGTAAAATTCAGCTGTTCATGGGGGATGCATTCCTTCTTGATGTTGATCAGAAACGAAAGGAGATGCTTTAGATTTGGGGAGGATTGCTGACGGTACTGGAGGTGACATGAAGGTGGTAAAGTACACCAGTGACTCTTCTAATATCCTGAAAGGTCTGAGATGAGTGAAATGTGTCCTGATTTAGGCCTAAACCATTTCAAATAGAAAATTCATTTGTGGTGTATCTCTATGTATTTCTTCTCTCATTAATTCTGGGCAGAAACTTCTGTAACTTGAGAAACTAGTGGTATCTAGAAATTGTGGATTTGATCTGAATGTCTATTCACCCTGGGCAGAAGATCAACTTGCTAATTATTTTGTGGCTAGTTACTAGTGTGTGAACACGCAATAGAAATCAGAAGGGCTATTAGCTGGTATTCTAGAAAATTAATATTTGCTAACATTTCTGAAATCTTACACATTTAAAAAGAAATTGGTATTATTTGCTTCTTCATTTATAGATTTAGGGACTGAGTTGCATCAGGGAGTTACTTGAGAGGCTTTGGCAAGGCTAGGAGTGGAGTCTGGGGCAAGAAGCTAAGATGACTGTCCTCTTTCTCTCCGTTCATCACGGAGTTGGGGGAAGATGTTCTAGGGGTCAGGCCAAGAAGCAAGGAGTAGGTGGAGTCACCAGACAAGCATGGGCAATTTATTTCCCAGGACAGAAAGCAGCAACAGCAGATGCAGAGGTTACAGAAGGCACCTTTCAGTAGCCAGTGCAAGAACCAGATGTGGTTTTAACAGCTTATTTTACTGAACGAGCCTAAACCACTTCCAGCACAGCTTTGTCTGCAAAACCGTTACGATACTAACTTGTATCAATGTTTACTTCAGCATCCTGTATCTAATCATGAACTCTAACAAGCAGTACGATAAATTAAGAGAATATATGTGTATTCACATAATAAATGCCTCCTCCTTCCAAAGGTAATGTGCCTTTTTTTCTCTGTTGAAGAGAAAAGAGGTTTAGGTCCTCTTTTTAGAGGTCTTTGCTCCTTTATTTACAGAATTGAGGAGTGCCTAGTGTCAACTTCTTAGCTATTGGACCTGAGAGACAGTCACCTGGGATCTGCTCCCAGTTGTGTAACTGATTTTCTCTGTCATCTTAGGTATATCACTCTTACCTCACTCCAACCATTTGTAAAACAGTAACCACACCAAATCAGATCAAAAGTTCACTTCATCCTGTAACCAGTAATGAGCTGTAACAAACACATCATTGAGAGTTCCCATAGCGGGCAGTTATGGAATAACATATCTATAGCCAAATTTCTTCCTAAAAATACCAGAAAATGGTTAAAGTCTTACTTGAAGCATAAGAGCTAATTCCTCTACTTCTTTCTACCCAAAAGTAAACCTGAATATTCTCATTAGATCTACAGAAATCAAATAATTCTTAAATCATACTAAGTTTTCCTTTACTGACTTGTACTAGTGTGTTTCAGAGATTAGCTATGCATATTGTAAGAATTATTCATACAATGTTTTAAATATCCAGCCCTTCTGTTTCATTGAACTATCCTTGTCTCCCACCATTTCATAGTGGTAAACGCCAGTCAACTTCATTCTTTTATACCGTTACTTACTGCCTGTGTCCTTTTTTTCCCTCTAAATTAGGAGGCCCCAGTCTTTGATATATGTTCTGTTGATATAGAGCTATATGTCCACAACACTTGTTTCATGTTTCAAACAGTTAACATTCTTCGAGATACAGTGACCAGAACTTAATGCAGCAGGTAAAGAAATATTTAGAACGTCTGGAGTACTATTCCTGTCTGATAATCAACTCATATCTTTATGCTTTACAGAACTGCTGTGCAGTTCACTATATGAAATACATTTTCAGATCATTTGAGGATATATACTACCTAGAAGCAAAGTACTATGACAGGATTATCTGGTGCTTTGTATGCCTAAGAAGCGAATTCCATTTCCTGGATCAGACAGAAATGAAACCAATATCCGAGCCACTGTATTATCTATATACAAATTCAGAATACTCTGATGTCTCACCCTCAGAACATGACACGAGATCTTTCCTCAACTGATGTGGTATTAAGTTGATTAGAGATATTTTATCTAAGAGTATCTCTGGACTCCAAAGCTCAGCAGTTAGAGCTTGTGCCCAATTTGGTTTAGTTTAATCCTGCTGTTCCAGTAGAACTTCACCAGAGGGTTCTTCTCTTTTTCACATTTTGTATAAAATAGAGCTGAGCTGTAAAACAACATTCGATCCCAGCAATTCAATCCCAATCCAATTCATTTGAGTCCAGTCAGAATTGCATTCAACAGTGATCAGCAAACATTTCTAAAAACAAAGCAGTAAGCAGCAAATACGGCATGATGCCAATAAAGAGGATGCTTTCACTGTGCATTGGATCAGAGATCTTCACAGAATTAAACTTCCTGGATAGGTTATATATACACCTATCTTCAGCAAACAAGGGGAAAAAGAAAGAATATCACAACTCCACAAATGGAAGTCATCATGTTGACGAATTATCCCAAAAGCCCGAGAGCTGAAGTGAAACACAGTTTGAAATGAGATACGAGCCCTTCAGCTGGTATAAATCAGCTAATGCTATGACACCTGAAGGGTTGGCCCAACATCCTTGGACTGGGATAGGACAAAAAATTTTGTGCAGAATTTCCAGCAAATTGGATTCTTTCACAGTAGCTATTATTATGAAAAGAAAAGGACAATTAAAGGGGTGGAGTGGCATGTTAATATTAATAATATAATATGAAACAATCAATATGAATTAATCCCAGAATATAGGGTATAAATGTTTCATTGTCATGAATCTAAGAAGTAGGATGCATTTCAACCAGAATGCATAGGAAAACAATTACACAGATGCATGTACATTATTGCATTGCAAGGAAATAAATGAAAACCTTAAATTATTACTAAATAGCTACAATTCTTCCCCCCCCCCCTTTTTTTGTTTTGTCAGGAATAATGACTATGTTTATGTGCCAAAGGAAGGCAAATATGTATTAGTCAGACTGCTGGTTCAGGACTGAAGCCTATGACAGTATCTTTAATAATATACAGTCTATTTAATATCCGCTTTTTTGTGTCCTGCACAACTTATAATTATTGCCAGCAGGCAAAAAAGGGAACAGTAGGGGAAAAGAATACAGTGGAAAAATCTTTCCTGATCACTAACAAATGGTATGAAAAAGATAGGCAGAACATATTAGAGACAGCGTTTGGATTCGAGTGAGTGGAATGAATTGTACATATACTGTGAGACAGTTAAATCTTGAAAAGGTCTTACAAAACCTCCATTACATCACATGAGATGGAGGGTTTGTAAGATCTAAAAACCTAAAGCAAAACCAGTTTCAGCCTGCAGGCCCCTTTGGAGTCTGGACTATGCAATTACAGGTACTGCAGATGGTGGAAAGCTGAAGGCGCTATTTATTTTTTGGTGGCAGACCAAAAGCACTCACACGGATTTAAAAAAAAATGCTTCTTATTTGCTTTAGTCTCTGTGTGCCCTCAGCAGCGCATTCTGTGGTTGCTTAGAAATGGACAGGTTTTCAGAAAACTGACTCCAAGTTCAAGGGCCAAATTCTCTGCTGGCACAACTCCACTAACACTAATGGTGTTAAGCCAGCAGAAAATTTGGCTCCAAATGCTGTCTGATTGGATAGTCTGTCCACAGACTTCAAGAAGCTCAGAAATTTTCGGCACAGTTTAACTCAGGGTAGCTAGAATAGAGTCTAAGTATGGGCTGTGTTTTTCATAGTAAAATCAGGACTAGAGATGCTCTAGGGTATGGAGTGGAAACACAACATTTATCTATGTTACTAATCATTCACTTTTGGAGGACTTGGCTCAAATTTGTAGAAGCTCTGGAGTCAGGAGTTTAGCAGCCAAGTGTTATTTCTATTCCCTTAATATAGACACCAGAAAATCACCATACCAGGGACTCCTGATTCCACTGTGGAAGTCTCTTCACATGACATTCCCAGCTGGTCAAAACCAAGACATACTGACAGTGCTGTGGCAGGGTGGGCAATCTGCAGTAATGGCCTGTCCATTCCAGGTTATATCGCCAGACAAATTTATTTCAGAAATACTGTTTCTCTTTTCCTGGGTTTTTCAGGACAAGGTATGTTGGCTCTTCATACTGTTAGATGCTTCAACAATTGTTATTTTTGAGGGCTTTTTGTTTCCTTTCAGACGGGTATAATGAGATTTGATCTCTCAATATTTTCAAGTGATTTTGGATGCTAGATATTTGTAGGAATTAGGACTAATGTTTAAACTATGCCTAACTGAGCTAAGAAACTGTAATCTTGCTTCATAAAGGTCCAGATCACTTTATAAAGACAGGCCTCTAGGTCAGGTCAGCATTTTCAAACACCTGTTAGCTTTTGTTTTAATTTGATGGTCATAAAATGTACTTCTTTCTTACAGAACTAAAATAAAAATTGTCAACGATATTCAAATATGACCATTTACACACTTATACAGAGTAACTGGAACCAGTTTAACTGGCTGGCATTGCCTATTTCAGTTTGCTGGATGCAAATGGATGTGAACCTCTTTAATGTAGAGTAAATAAGCCCTCCAATATAGCTGACATTGAATATTTACTTGGAGAGACATTTTGATTCCAAAGTTATTCTCTACAAATACAGTTGCATCCAGAAACTGAGGCTGTGAGTTGCTACCCATATTGTTTATTTTATTGTGCCTACAAGTCCCTCATTAAAGAATGTTGCCCTATCTAGATTGATAATCTTGGCCCAGACCATTTAGAGAAATCCCGTTTCCTCTCCTAGTTTTAGTGCCATACAGCTTTTTCAGTTCTATCTATTATTTCTATGAAATCTCCAATCTCTGATTTCATAGAAGCAGAATAAGTAGAGATTTTTTTTGTTATTAATTTTTATTTTTTTCACTGCTACAACCACAGGCTCAGAAAAAAATTTACAGAAACACGGTAACCCTCTCCACCTAAAACCAGGCACTGCTTCCCTCACCGTGTTCATACCAATGTGGACATAAACTCCAAAGGCCTCTTTACTAAAAGGACTGATGTGAGAAAAGAAAACTCCGTGGTTTTCACAAGCAAGCCAGAGCTCAATGGCATTGTCCCAACAAATGCTTTCACTGGCACTGGTGCCCCATAAGCACTGAATTCATTTTCGATACCAGGCTATTTATGATTCCCATGTGAGGCATGACAGTCATTCATCTTTCTTACAGGACAAGCAAACAGGGCAAGACCAGTACTAACACTGAGCATGTTGTTACCATTACTCAGTACTAGATTTATTGGCATCGTATCTTTCAAAGTAACAGGAGGTAGCTCAAAACCATCCTCTACAGCAGCTGTTTAATAAAACTTCTCTCCGCTAGTTGCTTTCATATTTTAATCCCAAATCAACCAGATTAGGAAGAAAGAGAAGCAGCACTACAGGGAATAGAGAACTGCATAGACAGCAATGAGATGGAGAGCTGATTTCATACCTTTCAGCTATTGCCAATTTTGTTGACACTCCGTCTAGCACTATAGGGTTTCAATTCTCCATTCCCTTCCTCAGCCAAGTCTGCTCTTTATTTCCGAAACATATCTGTGACTCAAGGAGAACATGCTAATCTGTTATTTTATTGGGAAGAATTCTTCTCGACTAACTTTATCAGAGTTAAGCATCTAATTCAAGCTCATTGTCTAGATTTCTTCAATAGTAGATGGAGAAAAAAAAGCACTTCTACAGGGCAATATACTCCATCCTGAGCTTGGTGTTTACAATAGATAAGACTAACTGTCCTTTGGAGGTGCCTGTTTCTCTTACATTAAAAGAATCCTAGTTGACCAGTTCAGTTTTGATGCATATCCTTTAAAGGTAAGTGAGATGGATCCCATGTACTGTGACTTGACAGACTGCCTTTTTCAAAACATGTCTATAAAGAGAAAGTTCTCCTTTAAATTTACCGTTTGAGAGACTGTAGATGGCCCAGTAATGCTGAAATCCTGCTGACTTTAGCAGAGCACAAACTGTCCATTTGTATGGTTTCCCTTCAGGTATTTATCTACCTATGCCTCTAGCTACACAAATTACAATTGGTTTTGTTCTACCATTTTTATTTTACTGATATCTAGTATCTCCTAACCTACTTTCTTAATATTTCTTCTTCTTAGTATAATGACCTGACAGAAGTTAGTATCAGTTCCTACACTAAAACTGCATGATGGAGTTATAGAACTTTTGGGTGAAAATGAGGGAATGCTTTTACAAGCAATTACTTGAAACTCCTGTTCAGAACAACAAAGTCACTTCATCCCTGTCATTTCTTGCAGGGGCTTCATTTACAAAGAGGCTTCCCCATTCCAACAATTACATGGAAAAAATTAACATTGTACCTGTCATTTCTCACCTGAACTGCTTCCATGCAGATGGGTTTTTTTATATACATGTGCAAGTATAACTAACATCAGGCACATCTAATTCTACTAAAATCTAGTAGTGTTTTGGTTTTTATCAGTCTCTGGAAGCTGGATATATATGTGTGTATATATATATTTATTTGGTTTTGTGGTGTACTTATCCCTCATGTTCAGTATGATGTAGCTATTTTCTTTTACCTTCTTTGTACTTGTTCTTGTGAAAGCAGAACAATCTGTGAGGAACAGATATAGTAACAAGTCGAGCATGCATGGACTTGATGACTAGAAGGTTATAGCTCATTCTGTCAGTTTACTTCTCTCTGTCTTGTTCTCCAGTGTGGCTGAATGTTTTTCCCCCAAAGCTGCAAAAGCATCATAACAGATTTACCTGCATACATCTTTGTCAAAAGTTTTCCTAGTTACTGAGCTTACAAACTTTTGGTAAGAGTGTTCTTAACCCAGCTATATTCAAGTACAGTAGTTTTTTTCCTTCATCTTTTTCAGGATTTTTTTTTTTTTAATCACAAACAAATTGGTTGTGCAAGACCTACTTATGCATCTCAACTTTTCTGCTTGACTGTGCAACCAGTGCAACACAAATGAGCCCCTAACCTCAATGCTGAGCAGGTTGCTACAAGATAGAGCCTCAGCAATTGTTATATGCTCGTACTAATGAATACAGGTATCTGGCACAGGCAGCAGTGGTGGATTTCATGCTGCTGGAGGTGATGACTTTAGAGGCACAGAGAGAAGATCAGAAATTACAAAAAAATTCCATTCCAGACTGTTGGGAAGGACTCTTGTTTCTTTCATGCCTAATTCAAAGAATTTGCCCTGTTGTATGTGTGGCAATGTTTGTATCAAGAGCTCTTCCTGTTCCTTCAGGAGTCTCGATCTCTTACATTTCTTCAGATGTGTTCTTCAAGCTTTGTCTTCTCAAGTAACTGAAGTTAATTGGATTTCAGAGAATAAGCAGAACAAAATGTGTTCAACCCTTAACCTCCATTCCTTTTGCTATCTCTCACAGAAGTTATGTCCATTAATGCTAACTGGCTTTCTGATTCAGAAAATCATCCTTCTAGAATGGTATTACTTATGAGGTTATATTTAGTGCCACTTGAAATTCATCTGGCTTGTTTTGCTTGTTATTTCCGCTTATGTAATGTGGTTTAAGTATTTCAAAACTCTTTTCCCTATTTTTAGATTTTTCTTATTCTATAGCATCTCTTCCTAAAGAGACTTAAACTAGAAAAGAAAGTTTCTGCCTCCTTTCTTTACTACTGTGTTGAGAATCTCCCTACCAAGATTAAGTTTAAAATACCTAATCCAGAAAGAAGTATCAGCAACCGGATGCTTCAGGGAAGTAGCTGTCCTCGTGTGCCTTCCAGTCTTTACAAACTTTAGGGTGAAATTAATTTCACCTGATGACAAACCATAGTTGAGACTTTGTTCAAGCTACCAATTTGGGCTCTTTTTTAATGGCTGGTGTGTGCAAGGAAGCTCTAAAAGATGATTCACTCTCTCCTACGACATTTATCTGAGACAAGTAAAAAGATTCATCCCATAGAAGTGATTTTCTCCCTCCATTGATAGTAAAGAGAGCCAAGATGACTAGCTTGCGCTAGATGACTAGTTTCTCAAAATCCAAGGTTGTGAAATCAGTGAGTCCTATGATACATGGAATACTCACATACAATCTTACAGAAATTACACACAACATTATCCAAATCAGTGTACCAAATTATTTCTGAGCAAGAAATATAGCTCAACTTGATTTGGGCTGCCTCAACAATACTTTAAGTTGTCAGTGGCTCTGGCATGGCAGCATCTTTTTGAGTGAGAAGTCCAAGTGGTACCCTTATCCCAAGCTTAGGAGCTTTAGTCTCCAATGAACATTTATCAATTGTTCAGCATTGCTTTCCAGTTGTATTATAATGTGCTCACTATAAAGATGCACGAAAAATAAACATGTGTTGATTCCTGAAAAAGGCTGAAAAATCTTGGCACTCAAGGGGCTACCCTAACTGTCACACTGAGGCATGTAAATTCAGAGGCTGATCATCTTAGGATGACTGTATAGTGCTGAGAGTCGCCCAGAGTAGGAGCCTCACATGTGTGTTCTGAATTGCCCTCTGGATCAGTCTTTCTTTACACGACTAAAAAGGGAGACTAGCCAGCTAATAAAAGCTCCTAAATTGAGTACCTAAATTTAGATACTGTCAATACAGCAGTACAGCTGAACTCAAGTTTCAACAGTGAATGGATTCATCATTTTGTGTTTCTGTTCTGAAATTGCTCGTGATTTACAATCTAGGGATACAAACATTGAGACTTTGTGGGTCTTGCTTCTAGTCAGTTTCGGAAGATGCCGATCTAGAACCATTTACCAGTGAGAAATTCTCCTGTAGTCTTTAAAGAAGTATAAAGACAATTTATGAAATGTTTATTAAAAATAGGTGCTTTGTTTCCATTTTATGCCCAAGAAAATTCTTATTGTTCAATCTCTTTGAGTAAGTATTTTAAAAATAGCCTAGTGGTAATATATTCTATGTGTATTTGGGATCAAATGCAATTTCTTCTTGGAGATTTATACCCAATTATTTTATCCAGGCTTCTTCCCCCTTTAGTCATCTTAACAGTGCCCAAGGTTGCTTTAGACCAACATTGATAAAATTCATTCTCTGATTAAAAAAGAAAGTCTGATATCAAAACTCTATGTACACTGTAGACTTCCATTGTTATAGAGTCCTTATTGTCTTGGGTTTGTAGGCTGCAGTCTTTGAAATATTGAATCACTGTACAGCTTTCTAGATTCTCTTTTCCTCTCTGCATTTAAAAAAAGTGTTCATATATGATCATTTTATGGATGCCATTTGAATACCAACAAATTTGCAAATTCTTCTAAAAGAAGCAAATGCCAGGAATACAACTATTGCTTAAAGACTTCCTTTAGAGTTTCCTGGCTGTTAGTAAAAAAAAAATCTAGTAAGTGTTTTGGAATCACCTCTACTTTAAAATACTTTAAAATATCCTACTATCTATTATTGTCATTATATTTATCAAGGAAACCATATAATGTCTAGAACAGGTAGAGCACAGTGTAAGGTTGATTTCTGTAGACAGGAAACTAATAACTTACTGAAGATTACACAAGAGATTTATGGCAAAACCAATAATAGATAACTGATATTTTAGACATGGTATCATCTACCTCTGATATAATAAGCCCAAAGTGTCCTGTGAAGGAAGAAGGAGTATTGTTCTACAGTAAAAAGAAAGAAACAACAAGGATTGTTTCTGTTATTTTATGTCACTAAATCAGGGTTCTATTCAGGCTACATGGTTAGTAAATTTAAATAAAACTAATTATCAAAATCTGCAAGACATTTTTTTCTAGGAATTTAATGAAGCATCACCTAACCATCCCCACCCACAAAAAATCAACCACTGTTTTAACAAAGTTGGGAAGCAGACAGTCAAATGATATTACATATTTAAAGTACATGATTGAAATCGCAGGTGTGGAATTTTAGCAGACTTCAGCACCACTAATACATTTACTGATATTTAATGTGTGAGCACACTAAAGACAGAATATACAAAATAATTCTGTCCCAAAGAAAAGGACCAAATAAAAATTACCAAAAAGCTGTCGAAATTCTTAAATGGACAGTCTCTGCTGAGGTCTCTGTTGAACTGATCAAGTAGGTCATAGAAGATTTCCTTTCTAAGACAACGCTCCTACTGAGGGAAATGAAAACTTGCGGCAAAGCGTTTTGCTGCTACTGGACAGGTTCAAGGAGGGGGAATTAAAAGCTGAATGCATTGAGAAAGGGTCTGAACGTTCCCACAGTAGTGCAACACTGCCAACTGGGCCAGTTGCAGCACGTCTGATTGTGCAGTAGGGCCTTCCCCAAGCCCTTGGGACCAAAGCTCTTTCTAGGAAACGAGGAGGCATGCAGGCAGAGTGGGGTGCTGGAAAAACATTAAAAACAATTTTTAACATGCAGAAGAGCTGAGGAAAGCAAGCAACTATTGTTAGAGAAAGGAGCAGCAACAGTCAGCAGGAGACTGAGAAACACTAATCACTGCTAAATCACTGGAAGATGTCCCCACTAAGCAGAATTGCCACCCCTGCTAACCAGCAGCCATTGACATTAAATATTGTGGAGCTGAGCTCGATTCTCTCAGAGGCATGCTGATTAAAAATGCCCTGATGAAATGGTGTGTACTGTAAGAAGTGGTACTTAGTATTTTGTCTTCATAATACTTTAAATTGCACTATATCCCCACAAGGTATTTTGCCATTCTCCATTAAAAATGGGCAACTGACTTTCAGAAGTACGGAACAGCTGCAGTACTCAGCTGACTTCATTTTGGGTTTGAGGATGCTCCGATATTTTGAAAAAGGCCCTGAGTTTTCACTATTTGCTAGGTAATAACAAATTGTTTTTCTGTACCATACCTGTTTTCAAACCCTGTCAGTGTCTCTAAGTCAGTCATAATACTTCTTGCCTAACATAGATTAAAAGTTATATAAAAGGCCAGAAACTGTTCATCCCACATCAGTGCGAGATATTATGGTACATTTTTTTGACCATGCTGATTTATGATTTCACAGCAGTAGCTCCATTAAGGTCTAGAATGGGTTTTCACATCATAAAAGCACAATGTTTTAAAATTCTTTGAATTTTAGGACAATTTAATGAAGGAGTTAAAAATTATTCCAGACTGAAAAAGTTTTCTGCAATCAAGGGAAAAAAAATCTGGTAAAATATAGGAAAGCAAGGAAAAAAAAATCAAAGATCTCACTCCTCATCATAGAAAGATGCTTCTGAAAAGGAGGAGCTCAGTGGGAGAGTTTGCCTTTTTCTTCCCTGCTCTCCCAAATGCTTGTGATGTGCCCTGCACTAATACCGCTTTCTTTGTACTTTAGGGGATTTTTAGCGGAAATTGAAAAATAAATAAATAATGCTCTCTTTATTACTGAAGAAAGTCACATTTTGATTTTTTTACAGCAATTCAATAGAATCTTCCCCAACCCAGTAAAACTTACTACAGAAGCAGAAGGAAAACATCAAATCCTGCTCTTGCATGAGCAGAGGAGATCCTCTCTGCTTGTTGTGTCCTACACTGCTCGTGTGGAAAGACCATGTCTTTTTCTGCTTCCTCTCCGCTATGGTTTCTGAGGAGGAAAAAGCCATAGCTACGCACAAGGCTCACACTTCATCCTTCTTCTGAGTTTTTTATCTTGTCTTATCCCAGCCTTCCTTTTAAACTGTACACCTTTGGAGTAGGAATTTGTATTTGTCTACCAATTCAGATGAGGTTTAAATACTCTACAGTTAGCAAAGTGAATGAAACATATGGGACTTCATTGCCCTTAAGGAATTGTTAGAGATGACGGGACTTTCACCCTGCTCTCTCCTTGCAATGTACTCTGATGTGTAGAAGGGAAAGGGTAAGAGGGTGAAAGGAAGGGTAAAGCAGTAGATGAGGAGATTAGGCAGGATTTCCCATGGAACAGGCTATAGAAGAGATACCTGACCCTGCAGGGCTCTTGTGAAGTGCCCCAGGTGGCAAGTGGCTACCTGGGCTGTTTGGATGTAGATCATCTACTTAGGCCTGGCAAATATTTTGCAGCAGTGTGGGTCAAGGACTGTCCCTTGTCCCAAAAACTTGAGAGTTTTTATCTAACATTGCAGTATCGGAACATCTTCCATGTGAAGTTAACATCAGCAGCAATACCCATAATTTACTTGAGGGAAATGGAGATATGTCTTTTCAGGAAAAAGAAGTCTGCCTGGGCTAAGATGTTGGGGATGGTCTTGTTTGTTTGTTTCTTTTATTTTTATTAATATCTTAGATTTGGGGAAGAAGCTTGTGGAATCCTTCAGGTGCTGAAAGGGGCATCCAGATCCTGGTACAAAACTTCTCCTTTGAATAGTCCAAGAAGAAACCTCACAAACCCAAAGAGTATTGAAAGAGCTGTCTTCAAAGCCATATGTGTTTTGTTTCTCTTGAATCTGCAGAGAACCCCCTGAGGCTTCAAAAGAGAGACACAGTAGTGGAAAACATCCCTCATCCTCCCCATCACTTGACTAACTCACAATGTTACATAGAGAAGGAAGGCTGCCTCAGGAAGAGGAGCGCTGGAAATCAATATTTGATCAGATCTGTTTGTGTTTATTGACGTAAAAGAATATTTCATAGAATCATTGAGGTTGGAAGGGATCTTGGGAGATCATCTAATGGACACTTAATGCCAGTAAGTGTTTTCTAATCTGATTGGTCCTTTTCCATATACAGAAATGGTCAAAAGGTACTTCTGCCTTCAGGCAATGATACCAGCTACTGAGGAACTTATGACAGCTGCTTTCAGTGGCCACTGAGAGAGAAGCGCCAGTTGGCAAGCACAGTACCCCCATTGAGACTGGAATAACTGTTTTTATAGCTCAGTTTCCTGGATGTTACATGATACTCACGTATGGTACACAGCAGAATTCTTCTGCCCTAATACTGGGATTTGTCCTGACGGTTAGCAATGCAGAGAACAATTGCCCATGTAATGAACCAAGGTGAAATATGACATTATACCTGCGATAAGTCAAATATTGGTAAAATGGGCACTAATCTTCAAGGTGGTTATAATCCTATTAATTTAGTAATACCTTTCTTCAGCTCTGGAATTCTTGTGCAGCCAGTGTCAAAGTTCACAGGTTACAAACACCCAGTTCAGTAACTGGATGTTTGAAAAACATATTCTACTCTTGCAAAAAATTATTTTCATTATTTATTTATTATTGCTAACTGGAGATCCTGTTCCACAAGAGACGTATGCATATGCCCACCTCCCACCATGATTTTGCTATTTTGAGGGCTTGTTGGTATGCAGTCTGCAGGTGGCTCAGAAGGTGGCTCATGCAGAGTGTTTCTTATATCTCAAGAAAAGGCCAGTGGCTCCTAAACTGGTTTTGGCTGCATCCCTCATACAGCTGCTAGACCCTGTTGTTGCTGCAGTATGACCTTGAATTCTAGTGTAAACTTTTTTTTTTTTTTTTTGGTCTTGCAAACCCAGTCATAACTGCTATGCTCCTACTTGGAGTAATGACCTCTATTTTGAGACATAATACTAGAGACCAGACATTTGTAAGCACTGAAGATACATAATTAGATCTTTTTTTCTTTTTAGGGATTTATAGTGTTTCTTGTCACTGTGATATATATTTGCCTACAAGTAATAGTTAATTATAGTAGATAGTAATAGATAGTCTGTCTGTAATAGCTAGTCATATTCGAGGTATATTTCTCTATATTATACCTTATTCTCTGAATATATCTTCTCTGCAGTCAAAGCTGCACTGCCAACTTGGGTAGAAATATCCAGTCTAGTTTTAAACTTTCTTGAGTACGTATCAACAGGAAAGTAGCTGGAGCAGAATGGATCTCAGAATGGGCTGGAAAAGTTGCTAATGTCAGTATAGTATTATATATGCAACAGGTTACAAATTATACTGTTCTTAAGCTGTTGAGAATGGGGAATAATATATCTCTCAGAGCTATCACTGCATATTTGTTATCAAGTATTGCTATAGATAGGTGATTTCCATAACCCTATTCACACCCCATGGAGTTGAAAACTAGTTTATCAATGCATCTGTAATGAATATGTGAATGCTGTAGGGAGGGGTGAAACAGGACGGTGCTGAAAACAAAGGAAAAAAAGACAAATACTCTAAGCTTTGGATGGTAAAATGCCAAACGATAACAGAATATTACATGTTTTGTTAACAGTGGTTTTCTATGAGTTGTTTAATATTGGGGAATGGAATAGATAAGCATATGTGAGGGAGCAAGGATGAGGAGTAAAAAAGCGGGAAGCAAAAAAGAACAGGTGTGAGGAAGCAGAAAGGTGCCTGAAAACTGATTGTATAACACGTATAGACACCTTAAAAGATCAAAATGGCTGTTGAAAGTGAAGCTGTAAATAGGAACCTTTAAGGGAGGTTTTCTACATGCTCAGATTTTCATGGCTGTTTTCCTATTTCTATGACATTGCTCGGAAAAGACTGTTGGATGTCCAGACGCTCAGACAGGGTTGCTGTGCATGCACAGTAAATCCAAAATGTCTGACATGCATTGCTCTGACTGCAGGGAAATAACTGTACATTACAGGCTGGTTTGGAGGATGGGATTGCTTTTTTTCCAATTCATTGAACAAATGTGTTAAAGAACTAAAATGTGATGCTTTTGTGTTTCACCAAAACTGCAGGGAAATCACATATTTTCCCTTTCTTGTCATCAACACATTTTCTTTATTCATGTAACAGTAGGTGTCATTTTTCTTTAATTATGCCCAGCTATCATATGTTGCTTTTATTTGTTGAGGATGTTAGTTTCAGGGAAAATAATTTAGACAGTTCCATTTTTCAGGCAACAATACACTAAATCCTGTGCTTACAAATTGCAATTAGATAAGAATTCTTCTTTCCACAATCAAATGTGGCAGTTTCTTACTGGAAAGTAATGATGAATCAAACTTACAGTGTAAAATGGGAAGATCAAAGCATTCAACGAAATGCAATGAAGAAAATACACTTTTATGGCTTGGCATTTTAAATGTCCTCTGTTATATATCACTGTGGCAGCATACAATAGTATAAGTCTTTCTTTGGGAATGAATACAGATTAACGCAGCCTCATTTTCTGTGTCAGAATTTACTTCTTACGGTGATGATATTTCTTCCCCCCCAGCCCCCCCACATACCCCTCTCTTCCCACCCTCAGACCTTAAAAGTACTTTAAACACGTTTAGCCTGTCAATAAGCCTTTGCTAAAGGGTTTTGTAGCCTTTGGTAATGACTTCTAATTTACGTGACTAATTATCCCAGGATAAATAGAGATGAGGTGCTTTAGGATAAGGCTAATCTGCATGTCTGCTGGAAGCTTGAATAGTGCATTTTATAAAGCTACAAAACTCAGCAATTCAATGAAATTAAGGTTGTGACAAAAGGCAGGCAAATTCAAAATGAAGGCAAATACTTCTCTTCCTAAGCTGCTGCAGTTGGATGTGAGAAAGATGCTGACGGCATGGCATGAAAAGAAGCATCAGCCCTGATTCTGGAGTTTATTTGGATCTATACTGAAGCTTGAACAGATTTTGCCAATACTATTTACACAGATATATTTTCATACAGAATTGCATCATGATTTGCCTGTCTTCCCATCCATCTTGTCCCAATTGTGTTGCCTTATTCTTTAAAACATAGTGGTTATCCATCTATGACCACCTCACCCTTGATTTATGCCACAGTATAAACAAGAAGTGATGTATGTAATTATGTATATACATATGGCAAAGAACAATCTGAGCACAAAAAACTTAGTCTAATGTCTCAACACTGCAAGATGTTATCCCAGATAGAACAAACTTATGCTGGTAACAGAGGAAAAGAACGAGAGAAAGGAAGTATAACACCCTTTCCGCTGAGCTGAGCGGTTCAGTTTTCAGAGCTCTTGAATTTAGAACTTGACCTCCACACCACTATGCAGAGCAATGCATAAGTACTTTAGGAAGTTTAGTCTCATTTTCAAAAGTGATTTAAGGTTTCAGACTTCTTAGGATGCTTTTACAAAGTCAGTTGCAGATAGGTCTAGCATTGCTCTAAACTAGAGGGACTCAGTTCAGCGCTGTTCTGCACATTTTATAGATCTGTTAGCAGCTACTTCCCATGCTCACATTTCTGAATGATTTTACAACCGCACTGGGTTCTCACCTGCAAGCTTAGAGATGAGCAATGCTAGACTGTATCTGATCATGTGGACATGCCTTTAATTCTTACTGTACACACTGTTAAGGTCACCTGTTTTAACCATCTCATTTCTCAGTCTGAGATGTTAAAAAAAGGCCAGACTTCCAGGATGTGCAAAATGGAAAAATCAGACTTGTGTTTAGGTATATACCAAAATGTTGTCTTACTTGCTGGAATTGATTTTGAAAACATGATGTGTAACTCTTTTAGGAGCCTACAATGCAGTGCTTAAGACATCTAGAGCTAACTTGCCCAGAGCAGGGAAAATGACAGATTATTCAATTCCCTTTTCAATTACTTAACCACAGGATCATCATTCTGTTTCACTCAAATTGTGGTATATTGATTTCTGTTGTGAATCAAAAGATTTTAATTTTTAATAAAAAGTTAGCATGATATTCTCTTTATGTATATAAATCCAGAATAATCTGCCTTTTGCAGACGGGGTATTTAAATTGAAAGACCGCATAATACCTATAATGTTTATAAGGAGCTCTCCCTGAGTTCACTTAACCAGTACCCCCTTGCTTAGTCTCCCCACAGGACAGCAGTAATGCAAAAGCCTTTGAGGCCTAGATGAGAGAATTGTAACATAATGAACCTTTAAATTTCAATAATCCTTAACAAAAACTGCTAAAAAGCTCCCATGGTATAGAATCAGAGTTTCTGAATAACAGCTGATGTAAATTACAGGGAAGTAAAAGGAAAAAGTTAAGCAAAGCCTTTCACTCTTTCCTATCCAAGGCCAAATTAATATTAATAGGTCTAGGTTTTTGGTGCAGGTAAATACTAAAAAACTTGCCTTCAATTGCTTGTAGGCTCAGCATATTGGCCCCAAACTCCATTTTACTGAGAAATGTGGTAACAACTCAGGTGAACAGTTTTCCCTTGAAAATCCCAGCCCTCAGTTAACTGAGAAGTCAGGTGCAGCAAGTTAGCTAATGCAACCCACGTTCAGGGCAGTGCTCCTTCCTAAGCGATCAGCATCTTTTAGAAACCCTGTGTCCAGGTAAAAGCTTTTATACCAGCAATCCCAATAGTGATAAAAAGTTTCTAGATGTTTTTCCATTTGACAGCTTAACTCTAACCCTGAGCTTCCATGGAGAAGCTACACAGGGTAACTTGGCCTGAGTATTAAAAGGAAATTTCTTGGGGACCCTCTGTACTTTCTGGCACACTTCCCAGGAAAGGACTAATCAGTAAAAAGCCATTCTTCATACTTGTTCTTTAGCCTGTCCTCTGTGACCTATTTTCTTGACTAATGCTGTGATTTTTATCCCAGCCAATACCAAATTGCCTCTGTTTCTGGCTGCTCCTGGCCAGCCCTATAACTCTGAGCTCCCAGCAAGATCTTGGGGGGAAATCTGGAATTTTGAGTGGTTTCTCTTGCTCCAAGATCTCTGCAGAATCAAAGGACAGTATAAGTAACACCAAAATGCAAGAGCAGCAGCCTCCTCTGTATTAGTAAATGAAGACTTTTGTGCAGATGAGGTCTTCCCTAAAAGATAAAACACAATAAGGTTGGTCTGTCTTATTGATGTTGACGTTTGTAGTCCTGAAAGCAAAGAACCCCTTGTGACAAGCTTTACAGTGATATCTGTGAAGCTTTTTTTTTGTTGCCAAAAGAGGGAGCCCTCACAGAATTATATATACTCTTGGCAAAGTTTTTGCTTTTGTGATCTGCCCTTTAAAAAGCTCTGATTTTTTTTTTTTTCCTTACAAAACTTGAGGCCTTTTTGGTTTAGAAGAAAATAAGTTTGTGGCACAGATAACGTGAGCTGTGAGTTTTGCCCTCTTCGGGTTCGCGATGACCTCAGGTCACAAAGAAAGAAAATAAGCTTTTCATTTTCAGAGTTATACAGCTGGCTATTATTAAGTACATGATGTGGTTTCACTAAATACCGTATTTTAGCATTCCAGTGTTAGAAATAATGATCCTGCTAAACTGGACAATACTGGTTGGGCACTGAACTTCTTATGAAAGATACATGTTTTTGTCTGTTGTAATTTGGGTTCCATGCTGCCTTCTGTTTATGTGAGCTGGAATTATCAAAACTGGTACCCAATTCACCTTTTAGCCATCCCAGAATGATTTATATTTTTCTTCTGAAAGACAGTGTCTGAGATGGGTGAGTAGGATCTTTCCAGTTTGTTAGATGATGTAAGGGGTAAATTAGTGCTGGATTTATTTGTAATCGCTTGTAGGGAGTAATTCAATAAATTTTGGAGGGACTTTGAGAATTACGCAACTTGTTACTGATTTTTACCAGTGGATTAGGTTCAAAGCAGTGAGAAAGTACAGGCACTTTTATTAGTGTTTATCTTTAGGGGGAAAGCCTTTGTCTCGGGTTCTGCAACAGAGACTGCAACAAATAATAAGTTTGCCAGAGAGACTCTGTAAGTGTTGATTCATGGTTCACCCTTCCCCCTTTCTGAGCTTGCACTGGTTAAAGGAAACTCTGGCCAAGAGAAATTACAAGTATTTTAGCTGATCTCTGCCGTATTTTCTGAACCTGTACCGTTCCCTAGACTAGTTCCCTTTTGAAGAATTTCTTTTCAACTTAATGGCTTCCATGACTCTGTGCCTCCAATACCCCATTTGGTATTTTCTCTGTTTTGCACAGTAGCTCTCTTTTCCGCTGGGATGTAGTCTGAGTGGATATGACAGTCCAGCGTTTCTTATCTCCCCCAAATCAAAGCCAAACTTACAAAATAGCTTAACTTCATGGGAGTTCAAAGCCAATAATTGGGCAGTAGGACTTAAAAAATACTTTTATTTGATCATTTGAGATATTTTGCCTTCCTATTTTTAAGTGCAAATTCAGAGGCTCCAGCATGACCTGTTTGAGTGAGATTTTGATGCTTAGGACCAGATTCTCAAAGATACATTAGTGCTTAAAAGGCAGTTGGGTGCCTAATTCACTCCTAGGTCAGCTGTTCTTGAAAATGTCACATCCTCGCTCTTGGCAAGACTGGAGCTTTATATAGCAGGATTGTTGCATCAGAGTAAAATCCCGTTTAGAAATGCATATTGATGATTCATTGTTAACAGATATTGTGTGAAGATTGCCGTGTGATTATTGTACCATAATAGCGGTGAGATTCAGAATAAGTGCAAGGAGTACATTGGCTGAGATAGGAAGGATCACATTTAGACGATAATTTTTCTTTCTCTTTTCCATTGTGTTCTTGTTGTCTTTTTGAACACTATTAATATTCTCAGTGCTATACAGAAACATACGGGAGACTTAGGGCAGCAGCTAAATTGACTGCAATCAAACTACATGATAAAACAGAAAAATAAACCCCAAAATAATTTCATGCATTTTATTTAAAAGAAGAACATTCAGAGTTAAGACTGAAATGGCCAAAATGGGTGTTTCTGACATTTTATGGATGTTCTGCATAGGTAGTGTGCCTCCAAATATTGGATGCTCCTATATACCATATGTGCTGCAATTCCTAAGCAATACAGCAGATGTTTTAGGTGATCAATTCAGAACTCACTGGCTTTGTTTAGTCCTCCCCATTCCCCATTTTATATGATGTGAATGTGCCTGTCATCATAAGTGGAGGAACAGTTCCATATTTAAAAATCTGTGCATAATTCAAAGTTGACACAGTAGCAATACTAAAACACTCCCCAACCTAGAAAATCTCATGTTCCTCAGAGTCCAAAACAGCTCGTTAGGAAAAGCTGTGGCCACTAAAAATTAGCTTTGTGTGGCTTGAATCAAAACTTAACTATTTTTTTGAGTTTAGGTTTATTGTACGAGGCGGATGAAAGCTGACAGTTCTGATTTCTTTGCTGATCAGAGTGCCGGGTGAGCTGGTTTGTTTGCTTATTTGTTTTTAAGAAAAGTTTCATCTTATTTCTATGTAATCTCCTCCAAAGCCAGCTTCCTAATGGCACCTTTTTCTCTTCAGTTCTCTTAACACTTTCTTCGCTGCTGCCCCTTGCTTTGCCAGCTCCTAGTATACAAAGTGCCTTTTCTGCCCTAAGATCATCTTTTCTTTTTTTCTCTTTTTTCTTCTTTTTTCAAGGAGCTTTTTAACAGTAATCCCCAATGATTTTACCTACTTTTCTGATCACGTGGGCTGGAAATCTATTCAGTCTTCATTAAAAAGCTCATTTGAAAATACTGATTCTATTGTATTGTCTGAACTGTTTTGTTTATTTATTTGGGGACATAAAAAGACTTGAACTCTCATATTTTTTCCAGTTGTAAATGAGCACAGATACGTATCTGATGGCTAACACAGTAGAGAGACTCTCTTCTGGAGTGGTCTGTGGGGAGTAAACTAGCTGCCTGCTAACGCCTGTCTGCCTCTGCGGAGGCTGGGACTGGCGAGGGCAAGGGCAGGCTGTGCTCCTGCGCCGGCCCCGCGTCTCCTCTGCAACCTGAACCCGCAGGACCGCAGCGGAGGGAGCTCCATTTCAAAAGAAAAAATGTTCTCTGTCTTCAATGCCCAAAAGAAAAAGTTAAGCTCACTGGGAACAGGAATGAATCTGACACCTAATTTTGCCACTATAAATTGGAACATTTACATTTGTGTTGGTCTTTAAAAAAAAATATTTAAAAAATCCTGAAATATAGCTGTCGGACACAATAGAGTTCAGGGTAAGAACAAGGATAAATTTTCCTCACGTGTTCGTCTATGGAAGCTTTGTTCACCTTTCCTGCAACTGTAAAATTGGTTTGAAATGATGGACTGATACTTCCTCATGAGTTACTCTTGACATACCACAGCTCTTTTGCTAACTAAAAAATATTTACTCTTTGGGGAAGCAAAATGCTTTTCCAAACACAGCGTGTAAACGTTGTTAACATCTAGATAATTAATTTTTAAGGCTAGTATTCAATGGATGTTTGGAAACCTCTTGGATTTCTTCTAATAAATGAAGAACATAAATAAGGGCAATGGAAGCAGTTTAAATACAGAACTATATTTTTCTGAAAACTGGAAGTTTCAGAGTGACTCACAAATCATAGGTAAACATCTACATTTCAAATTGTCCAGATAAACATATTTTCTGTGTAACCCAAAGAACAACTGCTTCACAGTAGCTTCATGACATAGTTACTACATTCTTGGTTAAATGTTTGTTACACGTACATGAGTAAATCTCAGCTTTTGTCTTCTGGAGATCTGATTCTGAGAGACAAGATCTGCCTGCAGTGACTGTCTCAGCAAGGGGAACTGGGGAAACTCAGCCTTTGGTTGGACTGAACCCGGAAGCAACTACACATTCGTGATGCAAAATTAGCAGTTTCATATTGAAATTGCTTAATAGGGCATTTGGTTCCCTCCTCTCTTCCACTGAAGTCCCCACGCTTTGGGTGCTGCTCAAAACAGTCTTGTATTTGTCAGTCATCACGCAGATTTTTCACAAGTGTTTGTTCTGTGTTTTTTAACCACTATTAGATATATATCAGATAGCAGGTCCCCAAAGAACAGCTTATAGACCAACTGTTAAAGAGCAATAATTTGAAACAGCAACAAGGCTAATGAAAAGAGGATTTCAGACCTCTTATCTCTGTTCAGTGTACGGGACAAATGTTATTCCCTATTTTATTAGGCAGAATAACCTGACATGGACTGAAGAGAGAAACAAAATAGTAATATCTGGATGGCCTCATTTTCTTACACAGATCTCCATTCGAGGCTGCTCTTGGGCAAGCTAACTCAGCTCGGTGATTTTGATGAACCAAACTTTTATTTTCTCCTTTAATATGACATGACATATTACATATGACATATATAGCACTCTTCAACTGTTGTGAATAAAAATGCCTATGGAATGGTTTTCACAGTTTAAAGCATCTGGGTGAAGGTGCCTCCATTTTATTGTTTTTATTAACAATTTCAGAGACACCACCCATAGATTAAACATGAATTACACTACATAGTGTACAAAGGTAGAGGGACCCTGGAAGTGGCTGTAAGGAGTCCCAACGCTGCCCTGTTAGCCTTTGGGAGTTTTGATACGGGTTGCAGCCCGCGCGGACCTTGTTCCAAGTTCTGTGGCTCAAGATGTTCAGATATAGGGATTTAGTAATGATTTTAGCATGTGCCATAGAAAATTACAATGAAATTGCTTCATAAACGAATGAGAAAGTGTTAAATCTGTTTGGAAAGTAAGATTGTTCTTTTTACCTCTGGGATAGCTCACGCTCATTGCTGCCATTTGACTTCTCCAGACAGTGCTTTCACAGGCTGTAATTAAATATGCAGTTTTTAGAATAATGAAGATTGGGATGCTCTGAATCATTTGTTAAGTGAATATGACAAGCAGTGGTCTGGTTTGGAAAAAAAAAATGATTTTTTTGAGCAATAGGAAAACTAACTCACTGCCATGGATTGTGAAAGAAAACAGACTCAAACTGAAATTAGATGAAAAGCTTGAAATTAGATGAGACTACAATAGTCGGACATATAAATTTATATATTTGTCCATACATACTAGATTCTAGTCTAACTTTTCACTATTATTTTGATCACGTTGTCTTGACTTATATATAGTAAACAAGGAACTTTGCACAGTATGGGGCGGAAAGATTTTCAGATAAAGTAATCCTCCTGAATTCAATGTGAAAACACACAGTTGCTTCCCCCTTCCCTCCTGCCTGTCCCTATTGCAGAAAAGTCTTTGGCTGTAATGGTGCCTTGACAGCCAGAGCAGAACTTGGAGGGGTGGAGTTAGTTGCCCCCTTGCTGCAAAAGAAAAAAATACTGATTTTGTCCAGCTGTTGTGCAAGTCTTTGGAATCGGATGTTTCCTATCTTATTGGTTTACGTTCCCATAATATTAGCAGTTTGAAAATGCAGATGAAACTGGGCTATAGCACTTCCGCTGGATGGAGGAAACGAGGAAATAGGGAAAGAGAGAGGAAAAGTGAATGTGACAGGAGTGGAGGGCCAGTGAATTTAGAGCTGAAGATTAAAAAATGAAATTGTCCAGTCTGGTGCATTGGAAATCAGTTTCATTGACTCTCCTCACACTGGTTTCCTTTGGCTCCTTGAAGAGATGCTGCTTTAACTAGGAAATGTATGTGTTGCCATGTTTCTAGTGGTGACAAAATGCTATCTTGGTCTCGGATAGGTGTGATAATTTCAAGTATTTCCTAGGTTTTTCTTCTGTATCTACAATACATAGCCTCTATCGATTCCTTGTCTGTAAGTGTGGCATGTGTATACAGTTTTATAAACATTTACTCCTCTCTGTACAATGCAGAAGTCAACAGACACACCTCGATATATACACACCTGTGTATACATACGTGAACATTTATATGTGTCTGTGATTGATTGTATATCCATGTATGCAATATATTTATGTGTGTACATATATACAATTATAGTAATGGTAAGTGCAAAACTAACTTTCAAAACAGAATAAGCTCTGTCTTTTCCTTTTGAATGCTTGGATACATGGAGCTGTAGGTGTGAGACTGGTAGCTTTGAAATTGATTGGTGATGGCGCAAATGGAAATCACTACAGAAGGATTTTGGAGATGATATAGCCTGTAGATCTCCTGCACACCATTTTGCAGTCATAAAGTTCTCCCAACATTTACTGTGCTTTGTGTTATACAGAAAGCCTAGCTACTTGGGCTTACAGGCAAAAACTTTGGTTTGCTTGTAGAGCTGAAATATGCTCTCTTGAATGTTTAAGTTTCTGAGATGTTCGAATGTGAGATACCAGAAATACAACCTATTATTGAGGCTTTCTTCTAAATAAAATGGCATGCATTACCATTGTATACGAGTCACTCAGTTGCCTTTAAATAGTGCCATCTCTGAGTGGAAAGGGATTATATTTTGAGTGTTTGCAGAATATGTTCAACCACTGGAACCGTGATCTGGAAATTGCTGTGCTGTGTTCTCACACAGCTCGCCTGCATCTCAGGCAAACTCCAACACCTTAAGAGAAAATAACACCTGAGATAAACACAACCTGGTAATTCCCACAAAATCAGAAGCAAAGGCAGGCAGCTCTTGGAGGGGGAGGGATTTAGGCTCTAGGGAGTCAGAGAAAATGGCAACTAGGGAGGTTGTGGTCTTGTATTTATTTTCACTCTGTTGCTGAATCACAGGGACTTTTTAACACATAATTCATAAGTTTTATGCATGAAAATGCAATCATTTTTTGGAAATTTTATATTCAGAAGGAATTTACTCTTGTGTTGCATTTTTTATATGTCTTTTTCTTCCTTCCATTTGTATTGCTATCCTTATGGTGTGAAACCACAGGAGTCCTGTTTCTTAAAAGTTTATCAAAGAAGTGTTTCTTTTGACTGGACTCAGGTGTATTAGGAAGTGGATCGTGTCAGTGCTGTAATTCAGAGCTTTGTTTTCCAGTTAAGTGCTGCCCTGAGCAGAATTCTAATACAGAGCAGAAGCCAAACCGAGTGCAAACACATGTTGCTCCCCAAACAAGAAGGTATTTAACTTCTTACAAAGAAGGACTCTTCCAGTGAAAATTTGTCGTGTTTCAGAAAACTTCCTAGTAACTCCCTCAGAGTTCTAGGTGGTTTTTCTTCTCTTTTCACAGAATTACATTTTTTTCAAAACAGTATTTTCTTTGAACCCAAGTCAGCCTTCTCACCACCAGTGTGCTGGCTATTCTGGCATGATGACAGTTTGTTAAATTTAGCATTAGTTGACATGGAGAGAGTAGGACAACTGCTACTAGCTGGTAGCTAAACTACTCAGGTCAGATGTGGATGTTGGAACTTAAGTCCCAGTTTCAATAAATATTTAGTTAGTTATACACAGCAAAAGAAGATTTGGGAGAAATGATCTGCTGGTCAGAGCACTCATAGCTGGATATAAGCAGCTGAAGTTCAATCTCAAGGTCCAGATGGGGCAGAGCAGGGGAGTAAACCTCTGGATTTGTGCCTCCCTTATTGTGTGACCACAGGCTCCTACAACTGCATGTTTAGTTTTAAAATTGCATATGTTGGGGGTTAATCTGTCTTGTCTGTTATCTAAAACAGCCCATAAACAATGGCTAGTAAGTCAATATCCCATTACTGGTATAGGCAGATATGCTTTGTTTCTAATTAAACATTCATTGAACACTGTTGCTTACCCCCCAACAAATGGTGGACTTTCAAAGTTCATAATTGCTTTCACTAATGCTGCTCCTTTCCTTTGTAAGACTTAACATAAGACAGGAATTCACAACTAAAGAGTGCCTGTGCAATGCCTAAAGCGATCTGCATCATGTATAGATTTTGGTTGTTAATGGCACTGTGTGTGGTCTGTATAGTTTTTCCTGCCCTTGTTTACTCTTTTTTTCAAAATAAATAAAACTTAAAGAGAAGAGTTTATTAGCTCCTGCTGCTTACTATGTACTTTAAGACATAATCCGCTGTTTGTGGCATTACAGTAATCTCTATAGGCATTAAGTAATTGATGTCACAAGCACAGGATTATAACCACGGCTCTGCAATTTACATAATAATACACCAAACCATGAAAAATCTGCATGGCGGTTTGTTACCAAAACAAACCCTTTAAAATGCTGAGTTAAATTGTAGAATTAGTAGATCCCAGACCCTTGCTGTGTAAGTACATATGCTTCATTTAAAGCGTGCACATAGCCACAGCCACTTTTTTGTTAGGGGAACTACAAAGAGGCTTGATTCCAACCTGGATGTGGGGTCAGGCTGTGGAGAAATGGGCCTTGTTCTCTTCCCTCATTTCTTGCAGGCCCAAAGCTCTTGGGGAAGAGCAGAACAAAGCACAGACAAGGTATTGGCTCTATCATCCATTCTTTTTCCCCAGTCTTTACTGGGGCAGAAATACCGGTGTTTGTGTATGTACTCCATATACTCACATACTCTACACAGGCTGCAGAGCGACTAGAGCACTGGCTATCTGTGAATTAATTTGTCTCAGCATTTCAGGCTTGAATTAACAAGGAGGATAGAAGCCTATGAAATTGGGAGCTCCGAGTCAAGTTTGCCAGTTGGGTTCAATAAAGTGATTGGATTTGCTTGCCATATTTTGACTTGGGTTAAAAAGAGACTGTTATTAACTAATCAAGGATGTCCTTTTACATGCACATCTGAGAAGGTGCACTGCATATGCATAGCATACATCATCAAACCATAAAGTTGCTACCAATCTACCTTTGTGTTGCCTCACTGAAGTGCATAAGGATGCTTGTTATTTTTCAGATGCAGAAGGACAGAAAACTTAAGAGGCTTTCTGTCGTCATAACTCTCATTGGCAAAGTTAAGGATCAGTTCATTCCAAAGCAGTTCATTCCTCTTCTCTCCTTCCAGAGATAAGATAGTCTTAACGACTTCATGTTGTGGTTGTAAATATTTATAGTGAACTGATGGGCTTTTTTTTTGGTTCCTAGTGGTTTAGAATCTGGATACTATCTTTATGAGTGCTCTATATGTAAATAAGGCAACCTATAGATAAAGCACCAGTAGATGTTACTCAAGAATATGTGGAACAGACTGTGAATATGTGTGGCCAATAAAACTGAGCGTGCACATTGCAAATGGCCTCCGCTGCACAGCCACTCAGGTTGCTCAGCCTCCCACGGCTGTTGCTTTGGGCAGTGATCTACTGCTTTTGGTAGTAATCTGCTCACCAAGGCTTTGGGGCTGTGACCTACTACAACTGCCATAGGTACTACAGAGTGTTTGTATGTGTGACCAA
This sequence comes from Gymnogyps californianus, assembly GCF_018139145.2. Taxonomy (NCBI): domain Eukaryota; kingdom Metazoa; phylum Chordata; class Aves; order Accipitriformes; family Cathartidae; genus Gymnogyps; species Gymnogyps californianus. The sequence continues at coordinate 28,122,656 of NC_059478.1, read as the reverse complement.
AGATACCTCGCATGGCTTTTCAATCTTTCCTTAACTTTTATTGTATTAATGTTCTCTCTAAATAGCTTTTGAGCACAACAGGACTGTAAGAACATCATGCATGAGTGTCGTGTTCTTGGGATAAATAGTTGAAGGGGGGAGAAGGAGAGGTCTTAGCTACTTGTTTGGCAGTGTTTCTGAAAAATAAGAAAGTACCATGTATCCTTGGCACTTGGGTTTTGGGAAAGAAATACGCAGGTGTCAGATATTAAGTAGAAGAATATGTGAACTGGAAGGATGACTAAAGTAGCTTAACGGTTTGGCATTGCCTTTCATCATTTGGACTTGGTTTTGATTCTAAACCAGAATCAAGTTACCAAATACTGCAACGATCAAATGTCTGTAGACATCACTGTTAAAATGGTTTAAAAAGCTCATTATAGCTCTTAGCGTGAGTGCTAACATATCCCAAACCACTTTATAAATGTTCTCCCACACCTATATTATCAATAATTGATTCCACGGAGTAGGCTACAGCAGATGCAATTTACTAAAATCCCAATCAAGTGTCAACAAGCTGACTGGTTCATTTTATCATTATACCAGGAAACTTTAGTAGCTAATCATAAAGGAAGTACAAAATGTGAGGTCTTGCTTCATTATATGAACAAAAGCTTGTGATTTCAGGATGGAAAGACAAAATTATTGCTTGGCATAACGTGATTTAAAAAAAAAGAAGCTTTAAATCATCAAATTATCCATTTTAACAAGATTTGAATTAGTAGCTTATTGGGGTCATTACTTAAATTGAGAGTTTCTCTTTGGAGATAAGTCTTGCACTCTGAAGGGAAGGAGGGTACAAGTAGCGAAACTTGCATTTCAGAAAGCAGACAGATGTGAAATGCTTACTGAGTAATATTTACTTTTTTCTATCACCTTCCTTTAAGCCTTCATTAGAAAGTTTTTCCAGATGTTGATTAGCCCTGAATATTTCTTAAACTGTCCAACAACGAACAACTAGAAGAAGGTTTACACTCCTTTATCACAGACGCGTCTGTTGCATAGGAGCAGAACACACCGAGGTGCACAGCTTGTCACCTGTCAGGTAGCAATGCGAAAGGATGGGACACAGCCTTTAACCTCTCCCTCTCTGCACCTTCTCCCTCCTCCCTCCCCTCTACTGTAAATCCCTCCAGTGCAAAGCCAAGGAGGCTTATGGTGGTGCTTGCGGGCAGCCGTGTTGTGCCATCCACACCGTGCCAAGTTGCACACTTGGGATCTTGTTGATCTTTTTCTGAACTTCTGGGTTCTTTCATGACATAATGTTAGAGGATAGTTTTCAAAAGCATTGACATTATGGAGTGTGGCAATAATAAAGGACATAGAAATGTGAAATTCACCCTTCAATACATACTCAGCTTTATTTTGTGAGAAGATGCACTGGTTTCAAGTACTTTTATGTCAATACAGTCAGTTTATAGAAGAGAAGCGCTAATTTAGAAGTTAAAAGGAAAAGGCACAATTAGTTACAATTTGTGGCAAAGCTTCCAGGACAAAAATAAAATCATGCACTTGATTTCCATTTTAAACCCTCTGAATTGCATAGTAGATTGAAGGTGGTAGGGACAGACACCTGTTCAAACCACATTAAAATTAGATGGAAGAGATCAATTGCACAGACCAGGCTGGGTAAAATACATTTAGGAAGACAAAGTCCTCCTGTGGTCCCAGAGAGTCAATTCCAGCTTCGTGTGGGTGGACTATGGCAGGAGATGTTAGTGAGATGGGCAGCCTGCCTTTGAGTTCATAGCTGCAGAAAATACTGCCTGCAGAGTGAAGGCAGCGAAATGGCACAAACCCAACAAGAGCTTTCTAAAGCTGAAGTTGATCTCAGCTCTGGGCTTGGGAGTTTCATATGGAGACTCAGAGCAAGGCAGGTATAGATGCCCTCACGGTCTAAAGAAACCCCTGCCAGAGCACGCCGTCTCCTGGGACGTGGGTGCACAGGACTGCTGAAGGAGCTTCCAGCACAGCAGCCTCATGTGTGCGATACCTGGGTGGCTGGCTGCTACCTCCGTCTGTGCTTGCCAGCTCTGCTGGATCTTGGGGGCTTGGAGATGGTGTGCTGGGACAGAAGGCAGGGGTAAGGATATCTTTTGGATCCTGGCTGGAGAAGGAGTGTAGGAGTAGGAAGATGACTTTATAATTGCTTTTTTTTATCACTCTTTCTGACTATATTGACTTTATACTTGACACAGCTTTGGCTGGCAAGTGAGGCCCAGATACATTCAGAATTAGATATGACTAGGCTCATTCTTACATGAGAAGAAAATCATCGGTTGCTACAGAAACAGCTCCATATCAGTCTCGTGGGGCATCTTTGCATCTGGCTTTTTTTCCTTCTCTTTTGCTAATCTGGAGATAAGAGTCAAAGCAAGTGCAGCACATCCCACATCTATATAAAAGGTTGGAGGAACTCTGCAGAGAGCAAAGTGTGAAAGAACATCTCGTAGATAAGCTAAACTTAAATGAATGAGTTAATTTACACCCCCCTACAATTTTTTTTCTAGTTTTGCAACTCTCACTGAGTTAATTGAGGTGAAAATTAATTGACACCAGTCAGCAAATATTTTAAAGACCACCAACATCAAGGAAGAGAAAGGAGGTACTCAGAAAGGGAGTTATTAAGAAAAATTTAGGAAACGATCCGAGGGGTGAGTTAGAATCTGTGTCGAGAAAATTGCGTATTGCAATGGAATAATAATCCAGACTCACTTTCAGGCAAGTTGTTTAACTTGATAAATTAAGGAATTAGTTAAAAATAAGTGTATATTATGGGTGAACAGGGACCATTCTGCACACTTCAGACCAGCTCACCAGCGAGGTTTTTCAACTGGTTTTCTAAGATGTAATGAATTCTTGATGCTTAGTAGATTAATATTTATTGAGTGAATCAATGCTTAATTTATTAAAAATTTGCCTTCCTTGTATTTTAATATGATTTATTACTCATCAGTGCTTATTGCATTAATTAAAGATTGTGTTAATTTTGTGGAAGTGAACATGATCTGCTGCAGGTTTGCTGCAGAGCCCTAATGCACTGTAGGGACTGTGCCTCTGGGTAGTACCAACGATAGAAAACTGCACGAGGTGGGAAGCCGGTATGAATCACCAATGGCCTCTTCCTGCCTTTGGGCTTTCAAATAGCCAGCAAGTGAAAATGAGGATGCTGCCCCTTAAGGGTAGGACAGGATTATAGCAATAGAGACACTGTGGGGATACAGGGAATCTTGCCGCTTGCCTCTCATAAATTATGGCTGATGCTGCGGAAATTATTTTAGTGTTTCTCATGGAATGCCTTTTTGTCAATGTAGGTGAAATCCAGCCTTAGTGTCACCTCTCGCCCGACCAGGGATGATAGTCATTACGTTTCAGTGCTCAGGTTGTAAGTAATTCTTGGGACAGTAGGTTGTCTGAAGACTGGGGTAGTCCCAAGCATCTCTGCAGGGGCAGGTGTTTAAGAAGTGGAAAATTACTAAAGGCAGAACAAAAAAAGCCAGACATCTTGTGAGATGAGTCTTTCAAGAAATCTGTCAAAACAGGGAGAGGGTGATCATGCTGGAGGGGGGCAACAGCTGCAATTTGCATCTTTCAACACTGAAGGGAGAAGCGAATATATAAAGCCCCACAGCCATGATACTTCTGACGCAATTATTTTATTAATCTTTGTGACACTTGTAATGTCTCTCTCTTTAAATTCAAATTCTGCTGCTTTTATAGCTACTTATAAGTGTGTCTGTATGTTTTTTAAAAAAATCCATCTAGTTACTAGACTGCTTGCATCCAGCTGAGCCCAGGAAACGGCAGAGAGCTAGCCCCCGAGATCTGAGAGCAGGCTTGAATTTCCAGAAAGTGATTGGATCCATAATTAGTGCATTTTTGCATGTTTAAATGCATGATTCTGGAATGCACTGTGCTGTTTCCGCCTCTCCAGGGCTTGGGTGAGTGTGCACAAACTTCCCTTGCCGAGCTAAATTAGAGAAACCTCTTCAAGGTCCACTGAAGGTCAGAGCAGAGAAATTTTTTCTCTCTGAGTGCACTGGGCAGGCAGTAACCACCGTGCTCCAGCCCAGAGCGTTTGGGTGGAGCCAGTGCCAAGAACCTGGTGGCATTTTAAATCCCTTGCAGCAGTTAGGTGTTAGATGCAAAAGATCAGTGCTGCTCCACTTGAAGTCAGAGAAATAACTTGAGCTTAAAGTTCAACACATACACAAAGATCTCCTGGATCTGGAGTTAATTTGTTTTTTCCAAGGCCAGCTTGAAGGCAGTGTCCAAACAGGAAAAAAGTTACAAACAGAACATTTGACTTGTAATGATTTCATTTTATTTCCCATTTTGTTTAGCCTATTCTATATGTTTTGTTTTCCTACAGTATCAAGTTAAGCTATTCAGGTTTTTATTTAATGTTTATTTTTACCCTAGTTAATAGACTCAAGTCAGGACCGGGGGCCAGCTGGGCTACGTGCCTTGCTCTCTATTCCAAATCTCTACATTTCACAACCTTCTTTGATGCAGGATATTTATATTCCACCTTTTTTCCCAGTAGAGAAGCTTTCACAGAGTATAGGCTTCGGATATATATTTTCTGCTCTAGCTGTTCATTAGATATACAGTATTTGGAATTCCAGTTGTGCTGAGAAATGTAAGCAAAGCTTTTGGCCCAGTGGGTGCTAAGCCCTGGCATTTCATAGCTTTGTACATATGAATCAGGATTAAGGCACAGGATCTATATAAAATTTAGCTCATTAGGAGATGTTTCATCTTACGGCTCCCACTGGGGAGGCGGGTCCTTTGCTTACACTATTGCTTACTCTGCTTTATTGCTCCCTGGGAAAGGAGGGTGGGGTGAGCAGCCCCCGGCAGAGTAGGGACAGCATTTCTGAATGGTTCTTGTGGAGGTGACACAAGGCAGCAGCAGGGTCTTCTGCTCCCTTTTACCGTTACCCTGGCACACCTGGAAAAAGGCTTGGCATAGTCTGACCTTAGTATTTTATAATAAAGTAAATGTGATCAAACACACTGCTAAGGTCATACTCAAATGACTTATCAGAGTTAAGAGAACAAGGAGTACCTATGAAAACAGACAGGAATGAATTTTCTCACAAATATGATTTGTGTTGTACAAGAGTTAAGGTACTGAAGGCCAGGAAGGTTTCAGAAAATGTCTTTTTTCAGCCTGACACCCCACTCAGCTTCCCAGCAGGCCGCATTCACTGTCGGGCATATAGCTCAAGTATATTCAGTGGATGATCAACTGCGTCCATACACTTTAGCCAGTGAAGCTTTATGTACAGAGAAATGATGGGTTTGGAAAGGAGTTTCATCAGTCATAATTTCCAAGGAGGAGTGTTCACGGTAGGGAATACCAAGTCAATGTTTCCTCCTCAAGGACTTTCAGCTGTCACCCAGGGAATACAGTGAATGCAGTGATGAGAATTAGATTAGAAAAAGATCAATAGGGCTGACAATAAATGAAAGTAACACAGACATTATTGAGCAAATTAGGAGAGAGAAATTAAACTGGACAGTATAATCTTCAATGCCAGCTAGACACACTAATGTTGGGCAAAGTTAGGGAGAAGACAGTAAGTTAGAAAGTGCTATGAAGAAGAGGCAGTAACAGTCTGTCTGTGAGATGGGGAAGGCCCTGCTGGTGATGGAAAGCTCTCAGCCCACAGAAAGGTGGAAAAGGATGATAATGGTCCAAGAGCACATGGATTTCAGTGGCAGGCTACAGAGAGGCAATGCTGGGGACATCACCCAAGACTGGGAACATGAAGTAGGCAACAGCCTTGGCTACGTGTTACAGGGGAAAGGGAACCTCAGACACACCCCACCGTCACCAAGGCATTGGTGGGATAGCTTGTTCCAGGCAAAAAATTTTCCTAACCTTCTCGTAGTACAAGTTGGTTTGCCCTGTGAAGGTTTGCAGCCCTTCCAGAAACCACTCCTCTGTTTAAACTTGATTATTTGCCATAATAACTCCCTGTATTCTGCTATCTGTACAAATATCCAGCGATGATCAAGTCTGGCAAGCTTTTGGGGTGAGGGATATCTGGTGACAATGAGATCCATGGGCTGACTGCGCTCAGCATGAAAAGAAGCTTTCCTTTTATCAGTCTTGAGTTTGTCTAGATTCTCTTACATGTCTTTGAAAGGTTCACCCCAAGGCAATATAATTGTGTTTGATCACATACAGGCTATGAGTCAGTGATTGATATGAATAAAGAACTTAGAGTTTCTTGTCTTGGTTCCTTGTCTTCTTCCCTGTGGAATCAGAAATCACTTTTATAAATATATCGGTCCATCTGTGCTTCTAGCTATCCATTTCAACTATATGTTCCAAAAAAGAAATAGTAACACTTTATAAGTGCAAATAAAAACACATTAAAAGGACTGAGCAAGGGGTTTTTTTCTTCCTCATAAAGTATATGTGGATCCCATCCAAAAGAGTTACTGTGAGCCATGTAACTTGTAATTAATTCTGCTATAAATGTCAGAACACTTACTTTGCAGGTCTAAGCTGACCCACTAAAATTAGTCCCCTTTTAACAATTCCTTTTCTAATTTGTTTTTCAGCAGAAACGGCAGCTTGACCTCCTGACAATAACCAGCCCTGGTAAGTGAGCTCTGCCACACGGCTCTCTTCTCTTTTCTTAAAGAGATGGTTGTCTAAATGTGTTTTTTCCCCCGTCTCTGACATGCAAAATGAAAAACACTGTTCCCCAGAAAATCTTTCACGTAATAACAAGTGACAGCTATATTGTGCTTGGCAAAGCCCCGGGCAGTTATCCGTTCACAGAGCTGCCTCTTCAGACCTTTACTCTATGAATTTGAGTGCTGATATTTCTTTAAGCCTCCTGGGGTTACAGTTAGCGGTATGTCTGCAGGGCAGATGCCCTCGAATTCACAATGTGTGTTCAAGTATCACAGAAATGCAAGTTTGACTTTCCTTGGTGGCAAACGTGAGCAGTTTGGGGAGTAAGGAGACGGTGGCCCTCTGCACGCGTGGTGGGAGACAGGAGGTCCAGGCTTAGGGTGGAGAACCCCAAAGTGGGTCAGAAAATATTTAGGTAAAACGAAAATGCTTTAAACGATCGGCTTCATAATGGCTTTTGTCATTTGCCTGTTGAGGAGATAAACCAAAACGTGTTATATTGGGAAAGTGTTGGGCTCTTTGGCATAGCGAGTTTCGAAGGTCTTGGCGCTGTGATTGAAATGCAGGTCATTTGAATAGTGCTCCTCTTTGATCTCAGCTCTTAAGTCTGGGTGGCTTTTAATTTACTGCTATTTTTCTGGCTCAGTTTCTTTCCATTAGCTGCTACAGAAGTTTGCTGCCCACCAGCTTCAGATGTACACCGTGCTTGAATGGTGCTACCTTTTGGTTAACTTTTTCAATTTTTCAGATGGATGTACGTATTAAGCTTTCAGGTTGGCTTTAACTGGGACTAATGAGTTCTGGCTTTAACTGGGAATAATGTGTTAGCGAAATGAACAGGTGTTATGGGAAGTGAACAAAATCTGACACACATTTGCTTGGATAACAATTTTGCATCAATAATTGTTCTGACACTCTAAATGTAGATATCATCTGTGACATGGTTTCTCCTTCACTAACCTTGTTAAAATAATAAGAATTAAAATAAGGAGGAGGAACACTTTGTTGGGACAGATGTTTGAAGCTATTGGCAATTGCATCACATTTTTGCATGTTCACTTTTCATGCAGTTTGCAATTATGTTAATGTATGCTCAGGGCACTGGCTGATAAAAGCAACAATACAGTGTGATACAGCCATTGTCACTATTCTGACTGTAACTTCAAGGACAAACATGGCACATTTTTCATTTTTCGTATCTTCAGCATTCCCTATTTCTAGAGGGGGAAAAAAAAAAAGATCTCTGAAGGTCTTAATCATAATAAACACTCAGATCTTGGATAAGGGCACCAAAGTCCACAGACACTTTTTTAATAAGAGAAAAAGAGGGTTGGGGACCAGAATAACTTAATATGAGACTTTTCTGTAAAATAAATTTATACCTTCCTCATAATTTCAGATACAGTATTCACTGGAACAATGACAAGGTTGACTAAGTTGAGTTTGTGCATAGATGTGATCACAGTAAGTAGCTATTGCTTCAGATCTCTCAGTTTAATACAGCAATCTACTACGTCAACCCAGCAATTAGCTGGAAGGATCAAACTAGCTAAATACTAAACCAGCTTTCAGTAACTGTGTAGGTAGACATACTGCCCTAAAAGCGGGGGGGGAAAGCTTTCCATAACATGCTTTTTTTTGAAATGCAAGTTTTACCCTTTGATATTTAGCCAGAAATCTACAATAATTGGCTACATAGGAAAAACATTAATATTTGTGCCATGATTATATAATTAAGTGCCTACAGTTTTGCTTTCAGTAAGGGCATATTCAAAAGAAGCCTGATGCTGCATCAGGCCAAACTTACCTAAGAGCCTAAAGCTGAGATTTTTCAAAGAGGGTGAAAAAGTTAGGCATTTGATTCCTAGTAGGATTGGAAAATGTCAACCTGTGGATTAAAGGGTCTAGTTTGGGCCTTACAAATACAAAAATAAAATAAAATAAATCATAGTGTTAAGGCTTTTATCTGTCTTTGGAGACTGCAACTTTTAAATATTTCATTCTTTGAGTCCTAGCTCTAAGATCTGACATCAACAGTCTGCTTTTACAAAGTCGTGATATCATTTATGATGGCTGAGATCAGCCATAATCACTGTCATCCTTTAATTTACCGATTCAAATTAGGGACTGGGCTATTTAGTTGCAGCTGTTAATCCTTTGGGACTTGTTCCTGTTCTCCACCTTGCCGCAGGCAGGCAGCCTTCATTTGTGGAGGAGGTCACTCAGCCTTATTTATAGTATGAAAGTCCTCCGTGTCTCACAAGCAGTATCAGCCACCAAAGCCCTATTGCTTAATTGTAAGAATAGACAAAGGACTTCAAAACCAAAGGTGACCTCTGTGATTTGCCCTTCTGTCATGATGAATATCATCTTTCTTTTGTGTGTGTGAAATTCTCGAACCGGTTTTTGTACGTTTAGTCAAGAATCGCTTGGTGATCCCTTGCAGGTATTATAACAGCTCTTCTCCATACATCACTAAAAAAATTTCCAAGAATTGATCAGCCAATTAATGAGATTAACAGCAAGGTAAAATAATGCCATTAATGTCAATTAAGGGGTGTTGAGACACAAGTGCCAAAACATTCAAAAGAGAGTTTGTGGGATCACAGAAACCTTAATGTTACCTCATGGCAGTCGCTCTGTTCCCCGTGGCCATGGCTGTTGAGCGATTCCCCAGGAATCACCGATGGGTAGGAAGCGGTGCCCGTTCCTCGTGCCCTGAATCCCCACCCTGCCTGCGCTGTGCCGAGGCCATGCTGTGAGGGCGACCCGCCGCTGCCTCTTGCCTTACTCCAGATGGCTTCCAAACACCGAGCAATGCACACGCGGCTCTGCAAAACCTGGCTGAACAGGTGCTTGACTTAAAAGCACATTTGTATGTTAAACTGAACAGGTATAGAACATTAATCTGTTACCTGGACTGAGGGCACTCTGGAAAAAAATGGAAGAAAAAAAAAGAAAAAGGAAGAAATGCAGAGGGTGAGAGCTGCAGCTCCAGCTACACATTTTGTGTGCAACATACAGAGCTGACCTGTTCCAGCGCCCCTAAGAAAACAGCTATGGAAAGCTCCACAATGCGCCCCAAACTGGAGGAAATCTTTGCTTTGCTGTGGGTCTCCAGAAACAGCCAGACACAAATGATGCATAAGCTGGGAGCGGGCCAGACTCCCTCATGCTCAAATATATTCCTTTGAAGTAACTGACACCCATGTAAAATGTGGAGGGGAGTTCACTGCTCTGCCTTACTGCTGAGTAGCTGGAGGAATCAATGCTCTCACCACACTCCTTTCTTCTTGCCCCTTGACATGTGAGTTACAATTAGACTGTAACGCGCTGTATGGTTCAGGGTGCCGGAGTCAGAGCTGATGTGCGCAGTGGGGTGGGGAAAGATGTTAAAAATTCATTAGTAGCTGGCAGGGACGTGCTGGCAGGGAGTGGGACATAATGAGATTTAAGTTTTGGTAATTTAAATTTTCTTTAAACTTAGCTTTACTTCTGAATTTGATCCAAAACATTTCCTTAACACTTCTTCTAGTTGACTTTGGGTTTTAGGACCAAATCTTCAGGTGGTTTAACTTGGCCTTGCTGCACAAAGGAGCTGAGGATCTGCCCTTAATTTCTACGTGATCATGTTCTAGTAACACTTTGAACATGCACATACAATCACATCACATTTTGTGGTAACCACTCAATAGTTGCAGATAAGACATCTGTGTTTCCATAGCTTTTCCGTGGAGACAAAGCTTTTTGCATCTCCTGTGTTTATGATAATAATACAGCTTTCCAATTTCTCTTCTCAGTAAGGTAAGTTCATCTCCCACTGAAGTATTTTTTAATTATTGATACCATAAATGGAAGTGTGTTGGAAACTATTGGCTTTGAAAATAGCTAACATGTGATATTATCCAAGAACCATCAGGAAAATTCTTTTGAAATTCTCTTTGATTCAGCTGTCCTCAGGGCTTTATCCTTCTCTACCAGTCTCTCTACTGCCAATTTAAAATAACATTCTCTTGAAATCAGTGCAATGTCAGGAGAAATTCATCAGCACTGTAGGTGCGTGTTTCCCAGATGTATATAAACCTACTACATTTGGCAGCAGTAAATTGATTGCATTTAAAAAACCTGGGGTAGTTGAATATTCCATAGTGCCCAGCTTGGCTACAGCATGGAATATAAAGTATTTTAAGTTTCTTTCAGCTCTGTTTTAGGTGAAAAAAAGTAAGAGCTGACTCCATAATTCCTGCCTTTTGATTTACTCAGATTTTCCTCTGACCACATTAGAGGTTTACATGCAGGGACAGAGTAAAATATTCCTAATCTCTGTGGAGCGGCATTGAGATTTGATCAGAAATGTTAATGACTTTGTGTGTGCTTCCCCCTAATATTCAAGCTCCTACACTTTTAAACAGGGAAAAAAGCTTGATTTTAAAAGTATTTATCAGACTGATCTATGTGGTGAAATATTCTTCCCCCTTAATATCGTCAGTGCTGCATGCTCTAAAAACGTCTCCATTTCATTAATTTGTGATACACTGCTACCCTGAATTCTTTTAAGGTGGCTTCAGTTTCTGCCATACATATTTTACTGCTTTAAATTATAGATATAGAACTGTTGCCTAGTTAATTTCCTTTGGTTAGGAAAATATATTTCTACTCTCCTGGCATTGCATAAAGTGATATGTGGGATTTGCTATATTTTTTAGCTGATTAAGTTTTGCATTTCTACATATTACTGCTTATGAGACCTCAAGTAAAACTACATAAAGGAAGGAGAAGTTTTATAGTATATTTGAAAGTTTCATTTAACTATAAATTCCACCACTAAGCCCCGCTACAAGACTTTTCCATTACCTTCCTGGATAGTCTGGCTATCTACTTCTTTCTAATTGAAGCATGAAAATAATATGAACTCGAAGTCATGAAGCTATAAGACAGGTATTAGTAAAAGTGATACAGAGTATTAAAATGTGACAGAAAGTTGTTTGCTGCTAAAACTCAGGTACTATTTTTGCTAGTCCTTATTAATTAATAGTACATTGATTTTGGTCTAAGTATGTGTCAAGGGATAGCGTCTGAGTTCTTAAACAGCCTAACATAATTACTGTTCACGTTTGTTAGTGAAGCTTCACATGCTATTTTATTTGGAAAGGTGGTGGAGAAAAGAAATTACTTATCTTTCCAGTAATAATTGAGGTTTTTAATGCTCAGTGATGGATAGAAGTGAAACTATTTCTCATATCACAAAGACTCTGGGTGTTAATCCACCAATTTTCCCACAATAATGTAAAATAACTTGGGGGGACAGCACTTCATTGCTCAGCAAGGCAACAGACCCCGAATGGTTTGTTTGAACCCACGGTGCAAGAATTTCTCTACCACACAAATACAATATATATGCTAAAGTCTCAGCTCAAGGTGAAATTCCCATGTTGTCAGTCTTAGCAGAACCCTAAAACTACAGGAAGAAGTTTCTTCCAGACTTCATGAAACTTTAGCAAGACGATGTACTAACAGAGAGCAGAGAGAAAACATGGACTTTTTTTTTTCGTGCCATTAGGTTGGTTTCAGCTGTCCTGAGGCTAATTAGGAAATTTGACTGTATCCAATTCCTCATCTTTACTGTATCTGAAGAGCTGTAAGAATTTCCATTTGCTGTGATAAGAAGTAATATTGTTGCTTGTAATTACTTATTCGTGCACATCAGTACCTTCCTGATTCTTGCTTATACCTCTCCATTTGCCAGAATAATGACTGCAGAGATGCTACATACTCACTGAACCGTGTTGCTGTTCCCACCGTCTTTTCCCTGCACAGTCTTCACTCACAAAATGTCCCAAGAGAATAAGTCCACCCTGATCTTTCTGCCTGTCCCCTGACCTATCCCCATCTGTCTCCCCAAACAGTATCTATGTCCGTCTCAAATATCACAGTTTTGAGATCTATTGAAATGACACTTTTTTGATCCAATAACGAAACCTGATTTTTTTTCCATTTAGTTGCAAAATATTTACTTTTAGTAAGGCTGCTTCATCCCCACCTTTGCATTTTAAAAAAATGACCTTTTTTGGATACATGTAGAATAAGTGATATTTGCGAAGTCAAAATAAGACTGCAGAGAAGATATTCTAAAGGCTAATCCATTACTTTTGAAGAAAAATATCAAGCTTTTCCACAATACCTTATTATTATTCTGGGTCACCATGATGTTTCCATGCACCTCGGCATGTCCCTTTAATTGGATCCTTACATAGGAAGGTCCGGCACAGTTGCATTGAAAGCTGACATTTCTAACTAACTGACCTTTTCAGGCCCAGTGATACTCCTATAATGATTATCCTCTAGCATTGTTTGGACACAATACCACATACTTCACAGCACATAAAGAATATGTTCTTTGAGAACTATTCAAAATGCCCAATCTCAAGTTAGCAAAATGAGAAAATTGGGTGCAAACATTCATCAGAGTGTTATTGTGCAGGTATCGATTTGAATGCCCTTTCATTTCTCTGGGAAAAAGTGTTGTATTATAGAGCTCTAAATTAACTTCTGTTCTGTTTTTTTTCCCCAGTAAGTATAAAAAGGTCAAATTCATTCATAAGGCTGAATAGATTTGCAGGATATAAGCAATAAGATAGCAATCAACCTTCAAATAACCTTTAAAGAGACAGTATCTTTTCTTATGAACAGTAATTGATCTGCTCATTAAGTCACTGCATACTCTTTGGGGCTCACCTAGGCAAAAATGTGTAAGACCCGTGACGAAAGGATGTCAGCTAGAACAAAACAGGAATAAATCCTCGTGTGGAAATACAAATATTTTACAGGTTTTGAGGGGTGTAAAGTTGATGAAAGGATTGACATTGCGATGTGAATTCCTTGACTTGACTGTTATAAGGCTGAGTGAAAAAGACATAGAAAAGACCTCGAAGTGTGATTTGGTATTAGTGAGGATGATGATGGTAGCATGTTCATACATGCCTGAGACCTGCATACATCTTCAACTTCCCTTCTGAATTTAGTGGCTAATGTGGGAGAGTGATCATTGCAGTTTGCCTCTGGTCAGTGTACGTATAGGGGCGTGTACGTATAGAAGAACTTCTGCAAGGGAGCCTGCTACACATCGCGTCTGGCTTGCCACTGTGTATTGCAGTCCCTCTTTTAAAAAAAGCCAGATTGTCAAGCAATGGCTTTCTTTGCACCATGAGTGCTTTTTGGATGTATGGGGGGGTTAATCGTCTCTGCCTACGCAGAAATAAAACCTGCGTCCAGCTTGTTGTAGTGCTGATTCCCCGACTGCAGCCTGCTGTAACCTTCACATGGTCCTGGGCTGTGTCTCTGCAGCTCCTCTTGTGTAAGCCAGAGCAGTTAAAGGGCTGCTGGAAATTTTTTCAAGGAAGCACTATTTAGCCAGAGACTCACTTAAAGAACTGGGATTGTCGATTTAAGATACCAATCGGAAGATTAGTGTTCTGTCCATGTCCATATTTCATTTCTGCATGTAAATCCACGTTATGTTTTTAGTATTATTTTTATGAATTGCACATACTCTGAGGACTATCTGTGCATAATTGATTACAAGGAGTTGTCTTGGTTTTTATCTTTGATCAGAATTTTCAGAAGCAGCAAGTATCCCAGGTGACAAAGCTTTTTATGCTGTAAATGTTTGCACATAATGCTTTCTGTTTTACTTCACAATGTGCGGAATGAGCGTCTGGCTCATTTAGAGAGAGTGAAAATGAGCAATTCTGTTCACAGGTGTATTGTGCTCCTTCTCTTTTTGCGTAAGCTTGAGGAAAACTTAAAACAATCCTTTTTTTTTTCTCACTCCCCCCCTTCCCCTTTCTTGAGTATCAGATGTTTTCAGAAAGAATGGAAACCTTCTTCCTTTTTAATGAAATTTTAATTTGCAAGGGCATCTGTATGGAAACAGTCTCTTCACTTAGGAATATTTTTGTTTGTTTGTTTAATTATCTGCTGAGCGACCTGAACAAGACTTAGTGAAAATCAGTGTATTAAATATCTAGAAGATAGCAGAGGATTATATTGACACTACAAAATGGAGTACAGTGCAGAAATGCATGAGCTAGCAGAGACCTGAATAGCAGAGCTTTGCCGCCCGCAGCAGACTCACCAGTGTGGGTCCAGATGCCAACAAGCCGTGTTATCTGGGTGCTATGCCTGAGATAAATAAGCCCTGACTCTTTTGTTTGTTTGTTTGTATTTACTGGCTTTAGGGTGCTGCCATCCCAGTGCTGCCGAATTGCACCTGGACCTGAACCTTTGCTTGTGACTTTTTTTTTAACCTAGCCGGGTGCATACAGCTAACTGTGCTTCATTTCTATTTTAGTAGCACCCATGTATCCCAGTCCACAAGGATGTCATTGTGCTGGATGCACAGTGTGACACCAAGGTGCCTCTGAATAGTTGGTGACTTAAACAGACAAAGCAAGGGGCAGTGGGCAGGAAACCTGGAAAGAGAATGTCAAAAATAAAAGATGATTTTAATAGAACTGCATTTTATTTTTGAGAAGCTGCCCACTACTGTCTTTGTCACCTTTTAGACTCCTGTGCCTCTTTGCTACCCCTTTCCTCCAATCTCTGACACAGAAAATGGCAAAACAGTGATGATTATACAGCTACAATGGATGGGACTGAGGAAGAGGGGAGCTGGAACTGCACAAAGGACTTTTTCTTAGCTCATTTGTTTCTGAGAATTGCCAGTGGGCTCATTTTTTTGGTATGCAGAACATTTTCTGTTAAAGCAGTCAGCCAAGGTCACTGGGAAACCCACAAGAAAGGATAACCTAGCGCCTTTATTATTATTTTGAGCTTGTAACTTGAAGGCACAAAGGAATTTTTAGGAGAGATTTGAATGGGGAAGGTGTAATGGTTTTGTGAGTTCAGACTGAAAGTGCAGGATAACCCATGGTGGAAAAGTGATTTGCTCATCACACAGCTCAGTGCAGTATTGGAGGGAGTTATCCGAGATGCTGCTACATGAGATAACGTGAGTACTGTTAGGCAGTAGTATCACTGCAGTGTCCTTAAGAAGCAGGTTGAAGGAAGGTGAAATACTGTTTTAACACCATGGTCTGCTTCTGACGTTGCAGCTAGCTGTGGTATCTGTACAAGACGCTGCACTGGACCACGCAGATGCTGTGAGTGCCAGGACAGAGAGCGCTGGCAGAGGAGCAAGGCAGGGGCGAGGAAGGGGCACAAGGCGGTATGGGATAAGGTCTGCAGTGGGGCCTGGGGAGGGCAACATAAACCATAAAGTCCTATTTGCTGGGCCATACGAATCAAAATGAAAATAAGTGTGTTAGAAATATCTAGGAGACAGCAGGGGATTACATTATTCTTGATGTTTTTATTATATTACCTGCCCTGTTACACAGCTGCATCCATTGTCCTTATCCTCTGGGGACTAGCAAAAGGAAGGAAGGAAGAATTATCCGTAGAGACCTTGATTTTCCTGCCCATCCTCCGGGTAGCCTCAGAGCGGTGCTAAATTCTGCCGCGATGCTGCCGTCCCCTGTGCTAAACCTGCCTGCTTGCTGTTCCTCCCAGGGACTGTGAGTGTGTAGGGCCCGTGGTTGGATGTAAAAGGAATCCTCATCTAGTCACTTAGACTTGCTGCAAATTTGCTTTCAGATCTGATCTGGAGCACTTAAGTTGCCTCTTACTTGGACCAAACCCCTAATTGTTGTCAAAGATTTGACAGCCCTGCCACCGAGAGCAACTTCATGCACTGCGTTAGTGTGTGATCCTGAACTGAACCCCCTTGCTCCAGCGGATGGGCTTGAATTCTGTTATTCAAGCACTAAAATAGCTTTCTATATACTAGAAAAATTTTCTAAATGGTCTAGTTTGAGTACCTGGGGCAGCTGCTTTGGGCTCTGGGGTGGATGACTGCCAGCAGCACGGCCAAGCAAGATGTTGCCATCCCTCTGCCCCCCAGGCACCCAGGCGCAGGTGGTCACCTCTGCCGTAGCGTTGGTTTTCACACCGGCTGCGTGGATCCTTGTGGCATCTCAACAAATGCCTCCCAAAGCAGGAGCCATGGTGCCGTGTGCGTTTGTACCTAGCACAAATAGAGATGCTATATAATAGTGCTGCTACTAATAAATATAAACCGTATAGATGTCAGGTTGCCCTGAGAATGTATTCTCCCCACAAACCAGGCGGCTCTACTGCAGTGTTCAGGAATTAACTGCAGGAGTATTACTCTCTTAAGGCTTTGTGTTATAGTTCTGTTTTCTTCACCTTTAACCCCACAATGGATTATGACCATACTTTCTCTTATAACTAAATGCTCTTCTGTCCTTTGACAAAACAGATTTGTGTCTTTTCATAGCTTTCAGTAGAGGGCTAATAATACATGGGAAAGCTTTACTGCCCACAGGAGACTTTGCCTGGCTGTAATAATAAGAAATGCTGTTGAAAAGTCATGATCAATGTTAATTCAGTTATTTTTCATTTTCTTTTTTTATAATGAAATCTTCTACTTTTGTGCATTTTATCCAGCACTACCCCATGAATTGCTCGTTGGAGAGAGGGGTCATTGGTTATAAAAATGAGTTCTTGTTGTTTGTCCTCATACAAAAATAACTGCAATGTTTTGAAATGATGAATTTAAAGGAGAAAAAAAGTAGAATCTTGGATGTACAAAAGATGTAAATATTGTTTTCCAGGTTTTATGGTTCCCAGATGCCTCCTCTAATTGCATAGCTAACCCTGAGTTTATTAAGTTATTTTCCAGAGTCAAACTCATTTGTAAACATGTCAGAATAAAAACTAAATTCAAAAAAACAAAACCTTTGGATTAGAATTCTGGAGTGATAAACAAACTAATTTAGAATGTATTTGCATGTAATTTACATGTGCCAAAATAGGATTGCATGTGGTTTGTAAATACAGGTCTTGAATCTATTTAACATTACAGAATAGCACAGAAGAAATAAATTGTAGCTTTAAAAAAAAGGTTAAAATAATAAAAAGATGGCTTAAAATGGCCCATGTTTGAATGTGATTCAATGTGCAGAAACTGGTGAGGAGAGATAAGCACGCAGAGAAAGCTGTAAATTCTAGCAGCAACATCTGTAGTAGTTAGAATACTATGTTTTATAGCAATCCCTTACCTCCCCCCATGGACATTACTATGGCATGCAGTATATTTATTATTCACTTCTGCAAGAGATGTTTTCCTAGCACAGCCTTAAAAATAAGGTCTGTTTCCTTCCTTTCAACGTTCAGACTTGTTCAAAGATAATACTGTCAACTTCCATTTGAAGCATCTTGGCCAGTTTGGCCTGTACACTTTGGCACAGGATAACAATTTATAATTATCCTGCTTATTACAGTGGTACCGAAGGATCAATCAGCAGGTAAATCCTCCACTTTGCTAGGTACAGTCTCCATCTGGAGAAGACCTCTTGGTCACCGGTGCCTGCGAATCCTCCAACCTGAGTAGACATGGCAACTTTAGAGAGGGAGGAGAAGGTCATGCAAGCCAGCGAGCAGTGTTGGTGACGGGACTTGTAGAGTGATGCTGAAGGGAGGGGACACTGAGGGAGGGAGAGGCTTGGAGCAATGGCCACCTGGAGCTGGCAAGGTCTTGTCAGGAGTGTTGCAGGTGCGCGGAGTGCAAGAAGATTCATGTGCTGGTTATTTCTGTGTTTCACCTGCCAGAAGGAGGCTCTGACTGAATCCTCCACATTTTTTCCACCCAAAATACTATATGTCAAAAGGCAGGATGGAGGATACCATCTATGCCTGCTGCTTCAGAAATATGCAGGACAGAGGGAAACATCATCTGTGGAGATCTGAGGTAGAAGGAGTGACATCAGCCATGATAGGCAGCAGGTCTTGCTTTGGCTACTCGGCTTCTGCTCCTGCTGTCAATGCTGAAATGTATTCTGGGCCTTGGGATTCAGGCAGCCATGGTTTTGAGGGAAGAGGAAATGCTCTTTGGATAGAAAGGGATTGAGTAAATCCAAATGTAAGGACTCAACTTAGTAGTACGGAAATGCATTGGTGGAGTTATGGGGGAAAGGATGCTTTATTTACTTTAAAAAAAAAAAGAACATAATGCATGTTTTCAGGTTTGTCTTCAAATACCAGGTAATATCCTTTTCTATATTCATAGCCTAGCAGGCTGGAGTTTAAAAATGGCAGCAAAGTGGTCCTGCAATACTTGATGTAACAGGGTCTGTAGAGCTCATCAGTGTTGAATCTCACTTGTTTTCAGACTTTGCTGAGAATAAGTAGAGATGTAAGGATTTCCCCTCTGAATCCTGTGATTTTTTTCTACACTGGTTTCATTTAATACATTTTCTTTACTTTTTAGAGAAAAGGGAGAAAAAAAAAATAGGAGTGGAGGGCGGAAAAGCAAACTTCTTGGGGTAGGAGACAGAGCTTTGTTGTGTATTTGCTACTCAGCATTTTGCTTGAGTACCATGGAAGAATATTTATTATCAAGGAGGACCAGATGTCAGGAACCTTTCCATAATTTTTTCAGGTCATAATACTTCTATTTCAATGTGCAGATAAATGTCTTTAAATATTTTCTTGTACTTCTTATCATTTCATCTCTAGAAGAAATTAATTGTAGCTTTAAAAAAAGGTTTTATTTCCCATTTGGCTATGGGCCATTTTGTGTATCTGCTTTAAATGTTAATTATTAATTAGGATATAACCTATTTAAGTCTCTTTAGCTGTCCATTTCTTCGAAAGTAGGCAGGTGGATGAAACAAGAAAGATGCATCATTATATAGATGATAAATTAGCCCGTTATCCCAGGAGAAAACAGTTTCTCAGCACCAAGGCTGAGATATACCAGGGACTGGAGTGGAGGAGCCTTCTGGCTTCTGTCCACTTGGTGTTTGATACATAGTGTGAGTCTACTAAGATGGCTTTTATAATTAAATCTTTGGTAGTAGTGGAGCATCATTCCCGTAACTTCCATTCTACCAGAATTATTGTTGCTGGTGAATGGACTTAGTGGGAGGTTGGTGGTAGGCTAAGTGTTTTTAAGTTGCATTTGAAAGTGAGGAGCTAGAAAAACAATAGCAGGTGATATTAAAAACAAAATAAAATCCAACAAGTAATAAAAAGCTTTTGCGCATATCCCAAGTGAAGCAAATCCCTTATATGAAGATCAGTGAGGCTGCAGCACTAGCATGTCTTGCAAAATCTGCTGACTGAATTTGCTGTTTTGGGGGGCTGGGGGGTGGGTGTATGTACCTTTATACAAATGAATGGCTTCTTCACAGAAAATATGTCCTGGCTACCTTTATCAGCTGAGTCCTGAAGATGAAATGTGAGGCTGGCAATTAGCACCAATGACCAGCTGTGAAAACAGGAGTTTCTCTCATTTATTTTAATTATATCTTTGTTCAAACATTTACAGATTTTATCTCTTATTTATTGCAAACTTTATTATCATTTTCAACAGCAAAGGAGACACTTTGGATTAAAATTTTTTATATTTGTATATTTAGCCCTTTCTTTATTTGCCAAGTTAAATGCAAAAAAGAGCCCTTGTTTATATGAACAGTATCTATATGGACTTATCTATACGAACAGTTGAAAAGCTGGGCATTGGATTGCATACCTCATCAGTCTAGCTTCAAACCTTACCCAGCAAACAGCTGAATGACTTTGGAAATCTGCAGTGTGTTCCTGAAACTTTAAATGATACCATTGTGTTTCCTGATGTAGCTTAGTGGTTCACAGATCAATGGCTGGTGAAGCCAGAACATTTTTTCCTGTATTTTATCTGTATCCATTGTTCATAGATGATCAGTTCCAGAAAGAAACACTGCATCCATGCTGATATTACCTTCAAAAAGTTCCCTCACTGGAGCACACACACCCAGCCCAGTTCAGATGCATGTTCAAATGCTCTAGAGTTAAATTACAAATATGTTTGTAATACTGCCAATAATATGGCCTGATTTCTTTTACTGTAACTCAGACTGCCCTGTGCTGTTGTGACATTGCTAAGAAGCACAGAGAAGACAGACACAATTGAACTTTTCTTCTTTCCGGGACTTGGACAGGCAGCTCAGGCAGATGGTCCATTTGGGACCCAGAGCCAGAATACTTGCATGTTCCTGATTCCTTAAAATGTGGCTGGCAAGAGTGATGTTCATCTGTGATGGACTTACCTTGAATGATGACATCCAGAAAGCAAGTCACTGCTCTCAGGATTATATTTCATTATATAGAAGCTAAAAGCTCCTTAAGATAAATGGATGCACTGCCCCAAATTTCTATGCAGTAGTATTCACCTAGCTTTTACCCCTCAGGAGTGACGTCTTAGAGTCATTGCAAATGTCTGCTCAGAGCACAAAAGCAGTCAAAAATGCAAACAGAGTATTTGAGAATATCAGGAAAACTAAAGAACAAATTAGATGTAACAATACACTGCTCTCAAAATAGGTCATAGAGCTAGCAGAAGTACTGTGAAGGACAATGAGGATGATCAGTAAAATGGCTTCCATCTGAAAAGAAATCAAGTAGGAATGAGATTTTTCTGTAGGATCTGCCACTAGTGTAAATGGAGCTTGAACTGAGTTTCTGAAGTTCATGGGGTTTTTTCATGGTTAAAAAATGCTGCAGCCACTGCTGCATAACTGTATTTTGAACCACATGATGATGGATAAATACAGCAATAAATACAAGTTACTACTGGCCCAGGGATCATAACAAGTTTATGTTCATTAAGGGTGAAGAGAAGGCAATTGCAACCTGGACTATGGTTTGCTTGAGAAGGACTAAATTCCCACAACTGTAGAAATTTCTTAGCAAATATTTGAACAGAAAATGTGCTTGCTTTCTTCTTTTTGCTTTAAAGAAAATGTATTAATTGTATATCTCCAAAGCCACTTCCCTTGCCATGAAAGAAAACAAGTTTAGCTAAAAATTCGTTCTGGTTCAGTGATACAATGAAGAGAGCATTAAAAAGTAAACCTCAAATATTTATCCCTAATGGGAATAGGGGACATAAATAGCTATCAAGTATAAATAGAAGAACAGGAAAAAAAGAAAAAAAAAAAGGAAACAAAAGACATGGATGAAAAATCCACATGGGCAAAACTAAAAGTTCTAGTTTTAGTATATTTGCTAGGATCTCTTTTATTCTAAATAGACTAAAACTCTGCAAGTTTTAGTTCATAATGATGATGCAGAAAAGGCAGATGTGCTCAGTAAGAGTTTCTTTTGGTTTCTGTCACCTTGGGATGAAATGCATTCAAGTCCAGTAATAACTGAAAAGGTTGTTATTCTAATCTGTTAGGGATAAACACTCTTAAATCAGCAGGCTGAGACAGACATTTCTTGTACAGGAGTCCTAGAGGAGCTGGGATCACCTCAGACCCACTGCTATTGTAAATGAATGTATCTGGGAACGGGGAGGGATGCCATTTTATTGTGCAAATACTCAAAAAGACAACTCGTGTGACTCAGGTTAGCACAGGCTGGTATTTTAACAACCCCCAGGAAACTAATTAAAAGACTGATGGAGGTTTAGTTAGCAAAAGTTAAACACTAATGAAAGGCAGTCAGCATTTCATGAGAAAGCGAATTTGTCAAACAATTCATTTCGGCCTTTGAGTATGTTATAAATTTAGTTGATAAAGTTAGCTGCATAATCTTTTTAAGGTGTTTGATTTAGTACCTTACAACTTTTAAAAAATATAGAACATATTAAATAGGTTAAAGATCAGTAAACTGACACATCTCACAAATCACTCATCACGGCGGAATCTCACTTGAATAGGGCTCTTTTTAATGGGTTTCTTTTCACGGTAGTGGGCCCAATGCTATTTCTAATGATGATTTGTCGGTGATTAAAACATCACTGCTGAGTGGTAAAGAAAGATGTAGAGAGGTTAGTCATACAGTGCAACCTTGATCTCTCGATGGGCTGGATCCATTCACACAATACGCATTTCAATATAGCAAAAACCAGATTTCTGCTTCTTAAAGCCAGGAATGCAGCCGAAGCCTGCTTAATGGAGCAGTATTGACTGAAAGAATTTGGGATTGTGTTTGTCAAGTAATTAAACTGGATGTAGCCTGGAAAGGCATATACCCAAACCAATAATTTTTTTTTCCTGAATATACAGAATATACACAGGGAAGCAGAATGGATCAGAATGTCAAAACTATACCTCAAAATATTTTATACCTCAACATGTGCTGTTCTGGTATTCACTTACAAAGAAAAGGCACTGAGGTATCGGGGAGTTAAGAAAACATTTTAAAATATAAGACTTTAAACTCTGTTTAGCTCATCAAAAGTGAGAGAGGGAGGTGGTGTGATAAGCATTTGAAGGTAGGCTCTGAGTCTACTGATAGCATGTGTGTATTTGTCTTTTAATACAGACAACTGATCCAAATTACTTTTTTACTCGTGATTTACCTTTTGTATAGCAGCCTTTCGTGCATGTATGTGTTCATGTCTGCATAAATGAGAGAGCTACACTCAGAGGCTTTAATGGAAGTTATGTCCCTCTGTACACACAAAATAAGAGGTCAATTTACAAGCAAGAACATATTTACAGCAAAGAACTGTCAAAAGATATTTTGTGTATCTCTCATAATCAGGACCGGAATCCCACGGCAACAGGCAAAGGTCTTTCGTACAGCATGATATGGACTTCAAAGCATAGTATTTACAGTAATATTAACTACACTGGATGGTGCACGAGCTGGACTGGTGTTCTCTAAGGCTGGCTGAAATGACATGAACTTGCTTACAATGGAGGGATGAAATCATTGCTTGCCTGAGTTTAGATTCAAGTAGGTAAATAATTTACAGCTTTGTTTTGCTCTGAATCTCTACATAATGCTCAGACGCTGTCGAAACGGGCAGAGTATCAGAGAGAGATTTCTGGGAAGATCTGCCCTTTAGTCAAAGGAGATAAGCATATCTGAGTGTTACCAGGGTGTGATCAAAGTGAAGAGTTATTATGCTAGTAGAGAGCGGTATAGTTAGAAAAGCTACCAAGAAGAAGTGGTAACAGTCAGAGTTTAACAGAATATGTGAAGTTTTACTGTAGTTTCAACAGAAGAGCAGAGCTCAGAAGTAAGCTCTCAGTATACACAAAAATACTCAGTGTATTTTTTCCTGACTTTTAGGTGACCAATTACACCATGTAAACTAGTAAAAATATTTCATGCTGTGTTAAGCAAGGAAGACATGAAGAGAGCAACATGGGAGTAAAGCATAATAATTTGTCTGCTGAAGTGCTGTGAAGTTAATAGCACTATATGGACAAATGAGAAGATGCATAGAAAACCAAAAATGGCTGGATCAGGCATACCAAAAACGACATTTCTGTTGTACTGCCCTCCTTTTCCACTTTGAACAAAGTGTCTAATGTGATGAACTACAGCTGGAAATCTTTGGGCTACATTGCAATGTCCCAGAAAAGAAAAAGTTGTTGGAAGCATGCAGAATAAGGAGCAAACAGAGCAGGCATGCTTCTGAAACAAAACCATATTGCTCTTATTTCAGATGCGGAACTCTGACAGCATCTCACAAAAGTGAAAGATCAAACTAGAAGTGGGGAGCTCACATTGCTAAACTAATAACATGGAAGAAAAACAGCTTGCCTGAAGTTGAACGTTACTTTGCTGCTTTACAGGACCTTTTTATTTGGGTGGTTGGAAGACTGTGTTTCCCCCTTAACAAGGCAAAATAATTTAATGGCTTTATATTGTTTGGAGCTGAGTGAGTGCCTGCAGGCTTGCCTGATGAGCAAAGTGACATCCTAAGGAAACGTACAGCAAATTGCAAACAAAATCCTTATTAGTAGTGGCAGTTACCTCCTGGAGTAGGATTGATTTGGAATTCCTGTAAGGATAGTGCTCTCCTCAGTCAGCCAACTTGATAAATAAGAGTGTTTCTTAGGAGTTCATGTTCAAGTTGTGTTGGTGGTAACATAATTTAACTTTCAGATTCAAAACAATTAAAGCAAGGTACCGAATGTCACTGTGCCTGAGAGACTGATTTTAAAAGTTACCCATACACCCCTTTTCTATTGCAAATGCAATAAAAAAAGCTGCTGCTTCTGCTCATCCTTAGAGTGGTTATGAAGAGCAACTGGGATTCAAAGATTCGGAATGCCCCCAAAGAATGGCAGCATTCACTGTGGGGATCCATGTTTTGTCTCAGCTCAGAAACCCAGAAGATCATTTTGATCCATCCTCTGCCATACTCTGGAATGTGACAGGGAGAACATAGAGATAGTCTGGACTATTTGACAACAGCAATGTGATGCAGCAGACATTTTATTTTGGAAACTTTTTTCCTAAAAAAAAAAAGATTTTTCATATGTAAGCAGTGTAATAACAGCCTTGACAGGAATCAAAACAATCTGCAGTATTTGTTTTGTTTCCCACCAGCCACTACTTACATCACTGCAACAAGAAGTACCAAAATGTTCATTCCTCTTTGCCCCATACAACTAAAATATCTGAAGACATTTACTTTGAGCATGCAAAGAAGCTCTGGAGTGGAGACAATTGAGAGAAATACTCGGTCTAATCCCAACTCATGTTGCTCAGGCTCTGTTTAGATTAGCAAATTGTATGGACTGACAGAAGTGGATTTTTGGAGCAGAACAGTTGGGACTGAAGACATCATACCTATTCTATACATTTCTGAGGTTTTTACATTGGGCCAGCTCTAGTCTGCTCCTGTGACTTGAATGCCTGTTGGTGGTTGGAGCACATCTTCTGATCTAATTTCATCTGAAGCGAATCCATTTTGCGTGTTCCAGGCTTGCTCTGTGATGTGAACCAAAGCATGAGAAGTGCAGATCATCAGGAGACTGGCTTCAAAACTTAACATGCTTAGGATGTCATATGGAGGAAGTAAATGTCTCATTAACTTACTAGTTGTCAAACATGTTTCTCCCAAATTCCTTTTTAACTCAGGGCACCACCAAAATGCTCTCAAATTGAATTGGTTTTAGTATTGTTTAATTTAGTGAGAGAAAAATCACTGTTAACAAAGTAAAATAACAGCTGTTATTGTAATGCATCATGTGGAAAGGCAAGCATCTAAGTATTTGCTATTTTATGTTTTGAACAATATTTAGTAGTTGTTATCTCTATCTCTGGAAGGTTGGACTTCTGCACTTGATAAACAAAATGGCGTTGATCTTCACATATGAAACCATTCAGAAATGCTATTAATACATCTGTTAATGAAATATGTGCTCATGTCCTGAATTTTTTACCTTAAAGTATATTTTGCTATTTTAAAAAGGCCATTAATAATCAGAAAGGACCAATGATACCAGAATTATGAGCTCACTAGTCTTCTAAGAATTCACATATTGCAACCCTGCAATTTGGCTGCAAGGCTGGAAAGCTGCATGCAATATTTAAGGCTTCAGCCTACCATGAGATCTGTTAGGTGTTTAAGTAGGTATTCTGCAGTATCTGCTTACATTGCATCTCATATATGGTAATAGCCTGTTGCGTGTGGATTCTTGAGCGTCTAGAAACAGTCTCCCCTCTTAAAACTGGCAAAACAAGATTCTAAGTCTTTTTTCAGTTTTCTGATTTGAATTATTGCACTTGTATATGCTATATTTGCTAAAGCCCAGGAGGAAAACCATGAAGTATTGTCACATTTCATGCATCAGAGCTTGATACACAGGGTGTCCCAGCACACTATAGTACTCCATTGCCAAATGCATTTTTCTTCTCAGGAAACAATTGACATCGATTGGTGCTGGAAATGAGGCAGTACGTTAGCTGGTCACCAGTCTGTTCCTCTAATGATAATGCTTTGTTTTTGAGGAACTCTCAGTAATCAATTGATCTCACTTCAAGAAGGATTTGATAAGTATCATTGATACTATCTTTTATGGATTTTTTGGTTTCTTCTAGGCAAATTATTTTTAGAGGTTTCCCTTTTATGAAGCACTTTTTTCTCTTCTCCCCTTGAACTTCTATGACTTCTTACTGAACAGTATGAAGATATTTTTTAATTTTCCTGCAATGGGGGAAACAGTCAAAAATTTGATCAGGGAGTAGACTGAATACAATGAAAAGGGTTTTTTATGCTGTGTTATTCATTCATCCGTTTAGTTTTGATTCCTTAAATGGTCTGTAAGGAGAGAATCTATTTGATAGAAGTCTGAAGTAAAGCCAAATGAGAGACTGATTTACCCCAGAAATACTACTCTGTTTAGCTGATTTGTTTGTATGACTTCTCACTTGGTAGCAGTCATTTCCTAGTTAGTATAAACATGGTCTACCTTCCAGGGTTACTCTTCATTTGTATAAGGGCTCTAGTCTTTTACACACTAGATATCAGCTTTAAGAGTGTGAAGACCTTATTCAATGACACACCAAAGTCATTGCCTTCTGAAAAAGCTGGTACATTAAAAACGTCTGAGAACATTTCTTCAGTTTCATCACAGCATTGGTCTTTTCTTCTCAGTGGCAGACTTGAAAAATTTGACAGGGCAACCTAACACTTCCAGAACGGTGTTAGAAGAAAGATGCGCCTGTGCATAAGAAGTAGAAATAACATTACATAAACCGTACTTCTTATCCATAAGCCTTTTGGGGTCTGGGTTATTTTTTTGAATTTTAATGGAGAGTATGCTGAATGCCGACAAACAATTATTGCTAGCTTTGTAATGTCTTTTCTAGGCTCTACTTGTAAATTGTGCCTTCTGTTTCTTTTCTTATTTGTGAATGAATTTGCAGAAAGCCAGGTAGACCAGAAATTTCCAGCAGTGGAGTTTGGTGTGTTCATGCCCAGAACAGACACAATGAGGCCCTGGCAGGCCAAGTTGTGTCCCAGTGTGCCTCAACAACTCCTCTGAGGGAGAAAAGCTAGAGGAGGAAGAGGCAATCCAGTCTTTATGCCCATTCAGCCCCTGGCCTTTTCCCCCAAGGCTGTCAGCAAGGGTGTTAATTAGTGTCAATTGTGACAGCCAGGAATGGGACTGGTGCCACAAATGCGTTTGCTAAACTGGTCTGCCAGCAAACAGTCCGCAGATGGACAAGACTTTCATTCACCACCAACTTGGGCTGTGATGTAATGGCAGACCTAAAGGTAAAAGTTGTCTAATTTATTGCTATTCCCTGTGGACTCTGCACTCCTCCCATATACCTTTGTTTTAGAAGAAATACTGGAAGGCTGCAGTTCAAATGTTTCATTCTCCAATTTTAGTTCTTTCCCTCCCTGTGGTAGACTGCTCTGTAAGTACTTCGATATTGATGAGGATATTTTCTCAAAGGCATCTGAGGCTTCTGTTTTTCAGGGATCAAAGGAAGGAATAATCTGGATTTTTGCAAATGGATACATGACAACATTGATGTCGCATCTTCAGTGAATTGCAGATTTAATGTGCTTCATCTGTTCCAGAGGCTATTCTAATACTAATGTGCTTTTACGCCTTAAAAAAGTCCATGACCTAAATACAAATAGGAAATACAGTATGGTTTTACCATTTAATTGTTGAGAGATGCAAGGTCTTCTGGCCTACCCTGGATGTTCATGTCCTAGTTTAGCTTCACTCTTGTCCATTTTTTTCTTTTTACTGTTTTCTGCAATCTCTGGCATTATCATTTCAATCCATTGATTCTTTGGCTCTGGGATCACCAGATACTAAGGTCTCGTTTGTACTCCTCTCCACCTGTTTGAATGGCAATCAGAGACCCCAGCTGCCAAGCTCTGCAATATTTTGCTCAGTGGAGGACTGTGGTTGGCATCAATGCAGATTTCATTTAGTTATGCTGGCAGCTTTCACACTAGGCTTGCTATAGGTGCAGACACAAGTGTTTTGGTCACTTATTCTTTTTACATAGTCTAAAAACATGTAAAAAAATGTGCCCAGGCAAGTTGTTCCTTCATCCAAATTTATTTTATTAAACAGGCATGCCATTTTCAAGGTGGAGGCATGCAATTGCGCTCTTCACTTGGCATCACGTTCTCGTGCTGGCGGAGGTGTTTGTGCTGCCCTTGGCATTCCTCCTCTATGTTTTTCTCTATCACTCTTGGGGTGGCTTTGGCAGCTGCACTGGCCAGATGCAAAGCTTTCGCCTCTTTTCCAGCAGAGGCATGTGAGGTCTGTGTAAAAAGCTTTCTGGCAGAGACTCTGCATTTTGCCTGGCTCTGCTTTGCTTCCCCAAGATTTGCTCTTCATCCTGTAGGTGTACTATCTGCTGACCCACAAACAAGCATGAGGAATTCAGTTGCCCAGGGTGGGTGTTTGGAGAGAAAGCGGCTTACCTAACTCTCACAAAAAGCCCTATTAGTGCCTGTGTCTGCTCCATTTCTGATGTATAAACAGTTACTTTGACATTTAATGAATTTGTCATCTTATATCTTCGAAGCACAGCAGTACCATGCACCCCTTTAGAATAAGTGGTTCTGTTAGCAGAAAGATTAATAATGCCTGCTTGCAAGTACGGATTTTCTGATCTTTAATAAGTAGTGAGCTCATAATACAAATTTTCCCCTGATGAAGACATTTTAATAGTCTCTCTCTCCTTGAATGGTTTGCCTGTTTTCATAAAAAGTGAAGGAACTTCTTATTTTGCAGGCTACTACCCTTTGTCTAATAGGTTGAAATTGTTCAACAGGTTCAAGAGTTCCTGTAAGCATGCATGATCCAGGCAAAAAAAAGGAGATACAGTTTTCCTTAATCCATCAAAATAGTCAGGACAAATTCAAGTAGGAATGTTATTACTGACCTCTGCCAAGCTGACAGTGTCCTGGAGCATTTGTGCTGGCAACAAGCAATATGCTTCAATAATTTCTCTCCAATGTTAATTATTGTTAAGTGTTCCTTTTGTTAATAAAGATCCACCTTTGGAAGATTTTGACCGAGTTAGTGAATTTGGTAGCCTAACACTTTAGGATATTTTAGTTTAATAACCAGGAAAAATTCTGTTGTCAGTCACTGTACCTGCAGGACAGAATAGTGAAATGTTATGCTCCCTCTAGAATTCAGGCCTTACAACATTCATATATAGAGCCACACAATAGTGGCAAAGGAGATATAACTGGCCAGCAGGTCCCCTAGCCTCGCATGGGGAGAGCATTTGGAAAAGGGGGCAATATTCTGTGAGCCTAATGGTTATCTCTCCTTTGAGCATGAGAAAGACTTGATGGTTGTTCTCTTCAGTCTGTAAGATGACTTGCTGCTTTGACACTTGGGATTTGGGTTGTTGGAAATCTTTTCATGTTAAAGTTGGTTATTCACGAATGCTAATGGTGGTAATATTAGCAGTATACTTTGTAACTTGTCACTTTATAATCTCAGTCTTTATGTAAGAATCAGGGTTTTTTCATCTCTTATGATTAACAGGCAGAGATACATGACTCGTATGATGTGATTCAGTGTCAGACTCGGGAATAGGCTGTGGGAATCACGGCCTCTCTCCTGGGCCTCTACCCAGTAAACTGTGCCGCAGAAGTATGTTTCTGCTCTTTCCAGTTCCATTTTTCTAAATATTTTTTCTCCACCTTACCCGCTGCATTTTTATAGTTGTAGACATTTATAAGGTGCCCATCACAGAAGCATTCAAGTGTCACAACATTAAATGAAAGGCAAAACCTTAACTCTAAATAAATAGTTCATACTCAACACCGTCTGCTTTACCTGTAAAACTGTTGCTCATGCTGAAGTTTTGATGAGAAATTGTTTGCTTTTTCTAAAGAAGATTCCTGAGGGAATCACTACTGCTGTCACAGAAAAGCCAGATCCAAGATGCCTCATCTAATGAAACCCAGAGGGAGGATGTTCGTGTTGCGATGGACCGTTAGGTGGAGCACTGTGTCCAGAGACCTTCACCAGTAATGTGAACCCAGAAGGCTGCCACTGAGGATGGCGGGCACTTGGGATGGTGTTCAAGGAATATTTCAGTTAGGTCAATAGTTTTACCATATATAAAGATCACAAGAAAATCGAGCCATTGTGTTTGGCGTTCTGAGGTCGTCGAGTTGCTAGATCACCAAGGACTTCATAGTTAATAACCAGCACTTCAGTTTGCACCTGGAATGAGACTGGCAGTCAGCAGGAGCCCAAGAGCAGGTGCAATATGCTCTTGTCCATTTACTCATCCTCTATGGCAGGCAGCCACGTCCTGCACCAGCTGAAGCTGCCAGATGTCCTTCGGGTCAGTCCCACATCACACGCATTGCAGTAGTCAAGAGTTTTACTTGCTCGTTGCTTGTGTTGACCGTTCCTGCCAGTGTCGCTACCTTAACCTGTCAGTATAAAACTCCCAGTATAATTCTGCATGCCTCCTAGAGAATACCCTCGGGATGAAGGGCACCTGTTTTGAGGTGGAAGTCTCCTATTGCATGTTAAATTTTTAGTTTTGTCCATCTGATGAGATAGCACATTAGCTATCACTGACGTCTTTTTAGATTATTATCTTTAGTGAATCACTTGCTCATCCTGCATTTTATCCATAGGAACAGTAAATTTCCCTTTATCAAGAAATTCCCTTAAGTCCCTTCAAAATGATATGTTACATTCTGTAATTATTAGCTTCTTATCTTCTTTTTTCTTAAACACCTAACTCCCTTTCAAGGTGAACTGGCAGAACTCACTGTACGATATACTATTGTCATTCAGTTCAAGCTTTTTCTCTAATGGCAGCAGTTAGCTGAAGTAACATTTCAGCCCCAGCTGACTGTAAGCACAGGTTATAATTTTCCGAGACGACTTCTGATTGTGGTGTTTGCCTGCTTCATGAGACAGTGAAGAACATTAAACATGTCTTCATAAACGTCATAAATTTTTATTTACAATTCTAATTGAGGTACATGTTTAAAAGTTTTGTGGGTAGGAAGCAGTATTGATCACTGGTTGACATTTTTAAGAAAAACTACTACTGCAAAACGAAATCATTCACTCTCCCTAGACCAAGCAAATTGGAGTAGTGTTTGTTCATGAGAAACAAAAGAAAGACTGGAGATTATTGGGTGACCAATTTTATACTCGTATTTTATGGTTTTTGCGCTTTTTGTCACAGTAATCCTGCATATCCTGATTTCTAACGATTTGCCTTTTTTATTTTGACTGTTTTTCAAATTGTTACTAAAAGGGCAGAGTTAAGGTTGCTTCGCCTGCTTTATCGTGTGCCTGTGTAATTCTCTTTTAGCCACAGCCTTAATTTTTTTTTTCTGGGCTTTTATTGCTTGTTTTTGGGGTGGGGTTTTGGTTTTGTTTTTTGTTTTGTTTTTTTTTAATTGTTTGGGGGTTTGGGTTTTTTAATAGCTATGCAAATTTTTGCAAATTTGTTTGTTTGCTCTTCATTTGCTGATATATACTCTTAAACTCTACTGTTTTTTTCTCTATGAGAATATGAAGTGTTTGCTCTGATGGCAACAATGCCCCTTTTCCTGTAGTCTCAGGTTGAAAGTGTAACAAGCTTGAGTGTATTTGTTTGTACTTTAATAATATGCACATCCCCTATGTGCCTGTGCTGCTGTTTCCCTGATGGTAACCAAGAGTGCTGTGAATCCTCATTCCCCAATCTTTCTCTTCTCTTAAATGTCATAGCTGTCAGCAAAGGAGTGATGTAAAAAATATTAGAACAACATTTTCTAGATTATTCTGTGATCTGCTGCTACTTTCTCTCATGCAGCAAGTGATGGGAATCATTCAGCAGGGACAGCTTAGAAAATTATAGCAGCTGAATAAATCTGACTCATAGAATTAAATATCATGGATCAAATGGGCTTGTGCCAAACCTTCCCACTGGATTTAATGTAAGACTCTGACCCTTGTGGTATTACAAAAATGGGTCAAATTTTCTGTGCTTGTACAGTAGGTCTTCTGACATTTTGCCAACGCCAGTATGCACTATCAAAGGTTTTATCATCAGCTGCCAAAGAGATAACTACAAGTTTTGAATTCCAATAAAGAGTGTAATTGAATGGACCGTGTCTCAAGAAAATAACAGGGTGGGAATGGATAACAGTGCATGTTACGCCTCTGTGTTGCCATGAGGAAATTTGGCACTGAGGCTCAGCTGGAGATGGCAAAGATGACAACATCAGAAAGGAGAGAATTTTATCCTTGCACATTGGAAGACATTTCAGTGCCCCTCTCAGACCTCTGCAACCACCAGTTTGAGGCCGTTCTGTTGTGTCCAGGAGGTGCAGGTGGGCTACACTGGAAACATGGTACGTGGCTCAAAAGGGAGCTTTTCTTCTCTGTTTTCTCCCCTTAAGTACTAGCGGCCTAGTCCTGATCTTGACCATTCACCTCTCACTCTTACTCTCCTAATTTTAATACAGATCCTTCTGTTTCTTTCCTTTTTATTGATTGTTTGCAGTCCTCAGCCCTAAAGATCCAATGCCCGTTTTTCTCAAAGTAATAATGGTTCTCTTACCCACAACCTCTCTTGTGAGGTAGAGCTGATGAAATTTTTATTGCTGCAGTCTACATTTCATCTGACTGTGAGTCCATAGCTTTGCATCTTTTCCATCTTGTCCACTTTGCTCTGTCATGGGGGTTCCACAAGTTGGTGAACCTGGAGTTCTCAGCGCAGTCACTTTTTCCCCTTCCCATATTAGTGGCATGACAGCTTGTCATCGTGGAAATATTTATAGTGTTGGTAACTGCTTCACAGCCTCAGGTGGGGGACAGGAGAACTAAGAGCTCAGGATAAACCGGTGTTGGATGTCCATCGTCCACAGCAGGTCTCAGTTCACCCAAGGCAACGGTGAAGCGATGCCAGAGGTACAGGGCAGCTTAATGGTATGACAGCCAATATTGCAACTGTAGAAGCTTGACTTTTGTCCAAAATGAAAAAAAATTGAGTCTTCTAAAATGGCGATAATCCTCCTTATATTACTGGGGTGATACTGGAAGGGATCATTTATCTGCGAGTGTGCTGCGTAACCTCAGACTGGTTGCACGCCAGACCCAGCCTCCCTTGCAGTTCTTGTAACTCTTAATTCTGGCAGCACAGAAGTTAATAGTTTAGGAAAATTTTGCTTTTTTTATAATTAAGTCTGTAGAAGGTAGAAATCAACAGTACAGTGCGTTTTCCCAGCAGAGACCGTAAATTAATTAGGAGCAATTTGCTGTCAGAAACAATTTCCATAATTTTAAGTAAAAAAGCAGAAAACTCGTTTTTATCCTGAAGTGATTTAACTCCTGTGAAGATGAATTATGTGAAATTGCGATTTACCTGCTCCTGGCTCCTGGTACCCCGAACGATGTGGATGACGATTCAGGTGGAGGTTACTACTGCTGGGGCAGAATTTCTGAGAGTGATGCCCTCTCCCTGCGCTGTTCAGATCTTGACCTTTTCATAACAGAATTGTCTTTGACAGTTGCAAATTCCTGTCAGGAGATAATGAACAAATTGCAGTGCTAATCGAACACAGGCCTTTTCTAGGTTTTTGCCTGATAGTCACGCAGCAAAGGTCACAGTCTAACTAATGAGGGCTTTGGGTGATACCTACACAATATGTGGGCTTTTCTGAAAGGCCAAAATTTATGGGTGCCACTTGGGGACAATTCAGCTATCACAAGCATCTTAGAAGTACAGGAAGGGATGATCCATCCATCACTAAAGCCCCATTATTGGACTTAAACACTCAGCCTCATATGCATAATTGCCAGACCTTGGGCTCCTCAGAAAGGCCTCAGTGTCATTATGATAGATCCTCCTCCCTGTTTACCAGGAAGAATGAACATGAGATGGTCCATTGTAGCATTTAGTATTTCAGCCCATCATGATTTTAGGGTGATTTGCAGATATCAAGTCACTGGGATGCTGATTTAAATGAAGGGAACATTTGCAGAATCATAAATTTGTCCTATGAAGTCTATTATGTGGATACCTTTCTGCAGCTGATAAGCATTTAAAAATTTACTGCTTCACACTTGCATTTTCTCCTTTTTTTGGTGGCCTTTTCAGGTGCGAATATATTTATTAGTCCTTTCTTTCTTTGCTGATGTACAATTAAAGCAGTCTGACCTCTAGCTGCCAAAGGTTTCACCAAAATATATTTTAGAAACTGTGCCTTCCGGAGGACAAAATCTGCTGTGTCATTAGTTCTTGCTTTAAAGTGACATGTACACTTTATTAGAACTGTTTCCAAATATGTAGGAATTATAGGCTAGAGATGAAAAGGCACTGGAAGATAAATTAGGGTACTATCCTCAAAATCTGCAAGTTACCTGCGGAATATTAAACCAGCCTGGAGAACGGTAATGCAGCAATGCTGCTCAGCTACTTTCTTGGTGTGCTAGCACCAGATCACAATCTAAGCAATTACATTTGGGCTGGTCTCAATCCGTTTCCATTGCATACAGTCTGATGCTGTTTCCTCTCATAAAAAGGTCTGCAGGATTGCCATGTGCAGTTCAACAGCTGCTGCATTTCAGTGGTGGGTGAAGCGATCCCTACGTATAGTTGATATATCAGTTTGGCTCGCACTCTCAGATTCTGTGGGATGTAAGGTGCGACATAAATGGATGCTATATAAATATTTTTGAGTTCTAGAAATACAGGCTAGAGCAAAAGCTTGAATTAGAATTGACAGCGTAACCAGAATCTACATTTCACACTACAGGAATGGCGCGTTGCACAATACAGTCTGCTAAGTACCACTCAACATTACTGTACGCTTCCAGATCTTCAGAGGAATTGAGATGTGAGTTTTGTTAGCCTGTGTACTCTTTTTCTTTCATATTTACTTAAAAATAGCTTCTTTTTTTATTCCGTTAAATGATTATCTTGAAACTGTCTGTTTACTTACTGACAGATTCAAAACCACCACCAGCTGAGTACTTCTGTTTCAGCAGTGCAATACTTGCTAAATGTCTGGGTACCTCTTAGCTCATAGAACTGCTGAAAGGCAATGAAGACACCCTCTCCTGGTCATCCACTGAATCCACTAATTTATTTTTAAATGAGCTTGCAAGCTCTATTTGTGTGTGTGTGTGTTTAAGAATATGTTTGGAAATTAGCGCTCATTTGAACTCGGAGTCTGAGACAGTGACGCAAGATATCTCTTTCAAACTAGCATCACCACGTGCATCAAATGCCAGGTCCAGGTAAGTTGTTCTGGATATGATAAGCTTGGACACACCAGTCCATACAGTGAGAAGCATCTTGTGTAACAGGGTTTGAACACTGCCATCAAGACCAAAAGCTGAATGACTCCAGGGTTTATCTGTCCTTAAAGTTTTGGGTTTGGGTTGGGGTTTTTTGTCATTCAGCATAATGTGCCTTAAGTGAGTGAGGCACTTAAACTCACTCACTAACTCAGTGAGTTTTTGTTTTGAGTCACTTCGCAGTCTCCCCTCCAAGTAAATCCTATGGCCATTGCTCTTCCTGCTCACAGTGGCAGCACCTGAAAGACCAGATGTAACATTTGTTGAATGACGGGCATGTCTGGGTTGTAGCAGCAGGATGAGAAAAAGATCAGAGAGATCTTTGTGCTTTGCTTCACTAATATCTTCTGCTTGGTGGAACCTTGCACTTTTGAGGGAAATTGCCTGCCATGGACTATGCAGCCCATTTCAAAACACATAGTCAGCTCTTTCCCATACAACGTCTAGCATAAACCCTCAGAATTCCTGTTGTGTGTGTAACTTGCCCTGAGTCAGACAGAATCAGCTGCTATTTTGGCAAGCTGTACACTGGCCATGGCATGATCTTGTTTGGAAATATACAAAACCAACATGAAAGCATGAAAAATCTGTGCATATGTCAAACACAGCATGGGTGCATTAGCTATGACAAAACCTCTCCAAGAATATATACATTTTCAAAAAATGTATATACACAGTGTTGGGCACATAACACATTGATGATTATACTTTGGACCACTCAGGCATTGCTTAGATATAATCTCTCTAGCTCTTCAAAGCATTCAGCTAGTCTGCCTTCTTACGAGATCCTTTGCTCTTGCAAGTCATGAAAAAACCAGTTTAATAGGAAAATCTCCCTCACCTGCATCTAGCCTCCACTTCAAGGTCATCCTTTCAGTCTTCCAAGTGTATGTACTACTCTAGAGCTGCTGTTAGATTAACAGCTTTTGGTTTTAATCTAAATTTCCAGTTAGAAGTTTCTTCAGCCAGAATGGGTTGAACTACAAAATACTAGATCAGTAGGGGACCTAGGATAAAAAGTTTCATTTCTTTTTGCCAGAATTAGGCCAGGATTTGGAAAGTTCCTTGCGGTCTAGACCTGCCCTCTGCAAACTGCTGTTTCCTCATCCTTGTCATGCTCCTGGTCCTGGACGTAAGGATGGCTGCACCCTCTGGGGTTCACTGGGCTGCTTGTGGCTTTCTTCTTTAAGTTGAATGCAACACATCTGAACTACAACCTTGCTACTAATCCCAAATGATTCTCTTACCTGTAAGCACAGACTCCTACATTTATTCCATATGAACAATGATGTCTTTGTGCAGGATGTTTTGATGCGTCCTAATCTGGATATATTTTCGACTTAATGTTCCTGCGGCCTTTTAGTAAACTTCTGCTAAAGTGTTTCAGAGAAAACTTTTAGGAGATTTGTCAGGGCACAGTCCCAAGCATACTGATGAACACCTTGGGTAAATCAGTGCTAAAACTCTTCACTGACAGGCCATTCTATGACCAAGATAGTCATAAAACTGTTGTCTCCACAGTTGTTCATTCTCTTTCTGGAAGGTTGGGGGCTTTTGTTGGTTTTTTTTTTTTCCCCCTTTCTTTTACAGAAGTCTTACTTGCTATTAAGCAATTGAAAATGTTTTTGCCATGGGATAGGAGAAAGCTTCACACCTCAGGCCACTAGGAACACACTGATCTCTTGGTGCAGATGTATGGGAAGAAATGTGTGAACTCTCGCAACGTGAAGGTGTTAAACTTTATCAAATGGACTCTCCTGTAACCTCTTGGAGACCTGCTGCTATCCATTATAACAGAAATAATTTCCATCTGATTTTTCAAGTGGTTGCTGCTGGTGGGTTTTAAGCAGTAGGGCCCTCTGATGGTTCCACCTGAATTTGCTTTGAAATACCAGGTGGGTATTGGATTCTTATATGGACTGTACTTTTGTGCATAATAATGTTAAATACAGTGTGTTCTTAGCGTTGTCATATAATTAAGAATGGTATTTAGTTAAAACAGTTCCCAAACTGGGAAAATCATTGTAACTGAGAACATATGTGGCTGGGAGAGAGACTCAGTGAAGGCAAATCATGAACTTAGCAGTGTCCTATATACTAAACATTTTGTAAAAGATTGGAGCTAGGGGAACAAATAATCCAAGTAAATGAGTAAAATTCCTTGTGTTGTTTGGGGGGAGGAGATATAGTTTGGCTTGAATCCAAGAAAGTGCTTAAAAGCATGTAAAACTTTAATGAGGTAAATAGTCTCATCTCTGCGGTGCAGAACGTTTAGGCTTAATTTTAGGCACATGCTTAAGTTCTTTGCCAAATTGGGGTCTGAAAAAGAGTTACGCTTTTGCATTTGAGAAGCAGGAATGATATCACATGACTTCTATATTTAATCACAACTACTGAAGGCAGCTGCGATTTTGAATACAGAATGCTTAAAGCAAACTGTTCTTGATCAATCCATAGAGAAATACTCAGAGGGAGAAAAAATATATACAGTAAATTTGAATAATGAAAAATTTTGAGGAAATTGCAATCTGCTTGCAGACATTTGGAGAGCAGAAAGGAAGCTAAATTTGTTGAGTAAGTTACTTGCTGTGATGTATTCTCTTGGCTCTAATTAGAGGGAAGTGAGCAGTAAGGGAACCCAGAAAATGAGACTGCTGTGGACTGAAGTGCCCAAAGAGAAGACTTCAAGTTGGAAGGGGTTTTTTAAGTGGATTATTTTTCCCCAAGTATTCTTTAAATAGGAGGAGAAAAAAATGGTGCTTTGAAACGTTCATTTGAAAGAAATGCTAACTGTATAAACAAACAGCATTGATGCTTGACAAATTTGACAGAAAACATTTGTGTTTTCTTTGGAATTCAAATCTAAAAGTTTACTATAAGAGTTAACTACATCAATTAACAGCTGACAGCTTTGTAATTTTTCAACGTTAAGGTTTATTACTATATTACCTAAGTATTTTCATTGGCTACTTCAGCTCAGACTTGCTCATTAGTTGCATTTAGTTCACAATACAGCAAATCATTCTATGATTGAACACCTTACATGACTGACGGCTGCTGTGTGGAATACTAAAATATAACAACTGTCACTATTGTTCCTTCTAAACAAAGCTTCCGGCCATCAAATGCAGGGTCATACCTGGAAACTGTTAAATTCAAACACTTCCCTGATCAGGCCACCCCCTACTTCGGAAGAGGTCCACAGTGACAGCCTCTCTGCACAAGAAAACTTGCTCTTCGTAGTAACAGGAAAACTCGTTTGTGGAGGGCAGAACTTTCGCAGACTGGTGGTGAAAAAAAAATCTGTAGGAACACAAAACTGTCACATATCCGTCTGCTCCAAGCTCAAGGCATATTTCTTTAGCCTTATTTTCTTCATTCCGAAATACAGAGCAGCAGTGTATGTTTATAAAAAAACCCACACTACCAACTAATTAAGAGAGTAAATGGAATCTCTTCTCTCTTATCACCAGTATTAGCAACCCAGTGTAACCCATGACAGGACAGCTCTCAGATTCATTTTGTCACATCTATTGTACCAGGGAGGAGAGTTAAGAGCTCCTACTTTGCAACTTTGATGTGCTTGTAGTCCCAAGTTACTTTACACTTTTTAAAAAACATAAATTATTTTTATTATTTTTTTAATCTTTCCTATGCACTTAAAGTGTATGTGGTGGGCTGAGTGCTTTTTAATTGTTTCCATATCTCCTTTTAAATATAACTTCCATTCCAAATTTCCACAGTTTATAGTGCTTCTTTTTGTGATTACTGCACCACTACTTTGAATTCTCTTATGGAAGCTCTTCTTATACACA
Organism: Gymnogyps californianus; assembly: GCF_018139145.2. Lineage (NCBI taxonomy): Eukaryota > Metazoa > Chordata > Aves > Accipitriformes > Cathartidae > Gymnogyps > Gymnogyps californianus. Next base: position 28,083,009 of record NC_059478.1, on the reverse strand, counting down.
ATTAATTGGACATGATTGCAGTACGTGGTGGCTTAATACTGCAACTGGGCAAAAATACAACTGAAACAGTTTCTCCCCCATGCATTTATAAATCAAAAATAATCTGTCTGGAATTACTAGAGTTACTTCAGATTTTTCACAAGCAAAACTGATAGACTTTAGTCCAATAGTTTTCTGTTAGTCAACTTCTAACAGAGGAAGTGGTGCCCATTCTAGCTTGAACAGTCTTAGGCAGTGAATGTCAGGACCTCATTCCTTCCTATTTTCTCTCTCTACCAATGACATTCTTGTTCGTGCCACTCAGATCCATGTTTTTTCCCCTTGATTTCATTCACTGTATTGTAGCCTTGCAGGATTGTTCTCAGGGTAGAACAGCTTGTTGAAAGGTGTTTATAATAACAATTACACCTACTCCAATCACTAAAGCGTAATCTTTATCTTAATCAAAAAAAAAAGGGGGGAGGGGAGGGGGGCAGAACAAAAAATATACATCACAAACTACTCCAAAGTTCTGCTTGAGTTATTTTTCAATTACAGCAGGTGAAGCAGAACGAAATTGTTACAGCCATTTATTGATTGTGTTACTATCCATTAAGGTACAACAGAAGTAGTCCATCATATTGTGTAACAACTTAACTATTTAAAATAACAAAGGCTTCCTATTGTTTCCCTTTTTGCCATTATCCTGACAAATACATTCTCCTTCTGTGCTGGAAATCAAATTCAGGAACCATAATGAAGAAATTCTGTATTCAAGTTGACATTATTTCTTCCCCTAGCTATTGAAATTCTTCAGCTTTTTCGTTGAAAAATAACTGAAGCAGAACAAAGGTAATGAAATATATTAATTATATTAATGATGTTTTACTGAAACTGATTGCTTCCTAAAGAGAGTGCGTATATAATTGTAAGAAGAGATTCTATCAATGGGTAGACGATTACCAGGTAGTACTGTCACAGTAGTAATTTTAGCTGCTATGAACTATTTGGCCATCTGACTGACAAACCCTTTGAAGTTTTATGATGAATAGCAAAGTTTATCATGTCTTCTAAGGTGGGTGGATGCTCTTTGCTAGGGAGGAAGCCAGTGGAGTTGCGTAATGAATGACAGACCTAGTGAGTGATATTGTAGCATTTAGATGTTGGTGACAGCATGCTAGAGGAGTGCTCTCAATCCAGCAGCAAAGAGGTTCATAAACTAGGTGTTAAACTGGAGCTTGTAGGTGGTGTTCCTGATGACTGGATACCAGCACCCAGAAGCAAGAAATAATGATATATCACTGCAACTAAAATGCAGTAGTTGTTGTCTAGTCTGCCATAAGTCTGATGAAGAACCACAAGGTCTTGAGCTGGCTGCTAAAACTTCCCTGTAAATATTGTGTTTGTGTGTACACGTGTGTGTTTAATAAGCACCTCTGCATCTTCTTGGCAGCCCAATGGGAAAGACCGTCAGGACCTGTTTGGGACTGTGGTAAAAACGGGTCCCCCTCAGAGGGGGGAAGTTTTCCCCATGTGAAAAAGAAAAGTCCTGCCCCTAGCAATGCCAACCACTGCTGCTTAGGGAGAGGGGTGGGAGAACAGGGCTATGCGCAGTGTTACTTCTTGTAGGCTCTAGCAGTTTTTGCTGCATAGGATCAAACCACAATATATCAGACCTGTGCCGTATTCAGTTTGTTTCATGTTTATTTTCATGAGTTCTTACTTTCGCCCACATACCAGCTTAAATTTCCTACTCATAAGAAAAAAACATCTTAAGAAAATGAAGATGACAAATAAGATCCCTATTCTACTTCCACCAATGCTAGTAAAGAAATTATTAGGACAGGAGTCAGAGTCCTTTTCTCCATAGTATTGACCATGTCTTAACCTTGTTGCCACCTCTCTTCCCATTTTCAGTTGTCAGACCATTCTTCCCTAGCACTGAAAATCTTGGCGGTATTGTGACAACTGCTAACATAAAATATCCATTGCCTGTTGCTGTAACCACAACTTCTCTGCTTGAACCTATTCACTACAGATAAACTTCAAGCTTCTTGTACCCACCTTCAAGTAAATTAGATTTTCTATTTTAAATGTCCATTTAAAGACAAAGCAAAGTTGGCGTTCAGACTAGAGCATGGCTTTGTTGTACAGTTATTTCTGTCCTAACATCCCTAATGATCATTTTTGGGTTTGAAATCATCAGAAAGTTTTGTTGCCAATTCCTGCGTCCTGCCCTGCTGTCACTGCGTGTTTGTGCTCTTGCAGCTCTCAGATGTCTTTTATTTGACTTGTACAGTAAATACCTGTCAAACCCCTGAAGTTGTTTCATCAAAAACCCCCTTGATCTCCATAATTGATGCTGAAATGCTCAATATGAATACCAGTTGTGTGTGTCAATGTTCTTTAGGATCGGCTTGAGAAATGTTTTTGCAGGGGAATGCCTCCTGTGTTTGTGCAGTTTGGCTGAGGATACACTGAACAAAAATGAGCTGCACATCAGGACTGGGTAAACGTTCACCCCCCTTTGTGCCTTCAGATCTCTGGGGTATTCTCTCTGAGCATATGAAGAGTTTGAAAAATAAATATAAAACACCTTAAAACATTATTGTGCACATATATGTTATTTCTTAATATACCTCTACAGATATTAGGCAAAATGGCACCTATGCAACCATCTTTGAGCTTGATTTGGGTCTTCCATTAGTGCAGTTTCACTGACTGCAGTACAAGTATTGCTGATTTACTTGGTGATGAAGTAACAGGTCATAGATAACTTTGTTTCACTGAACTAGCAGCTACCATTGAATGTGTTGTGTGATTGCCCATCAGGGGTTAATTTTGTTCTCAAAGCACATTTGGGAGTGTATTCAGGCAGCATACAAAATGAAGGCTGAGAATCAAAGCAAGCAGGCTATCTCATCCCACAGATCTCGCAGCAAAATTTAGGAGCTGAACGATGCAACATGTGCATAAAATCTTGATAATGTTTTTAAAACATATCACTTGAAATATGTTAACGCATATGTTCCTTCATTTAGAACTCTTTCAAAATACATAATTTGGCCCTTTAGCTTTACACCCAGCTCATTATGGCTCATATGCAAAGAGAAACCTTTTTGAAATTTTCTCCTGGTCTTTCCCTAACACCAGCGTGACCTTTCTTCCCCACCTAAGCCTTGTAAAGTCCCTTCTCTCTCTTCGTGTCTCACCCTCCAGCTCTTTCAATGCCATTTCCAGTCTGGTGGTGGTTTATTCTACCAGTGTTTGCAAGGGTGGCAGCTAGCTACAGTCTGCCTGAAGCAGGATTCAGCTCGCTCTCATTTCAAAAGTTTAAAGGTTTCCCATGGTTCAAATTTGCCTGATTGTCTCTCTGTGAATAATTGGTTCTTTTTAAGCATCAGGTTATGTTTGGGTTTTTTTAAATTATTTGTATCAAGATTAGATAAACAGGATAACAGAACTCCATTGTTACAGAAATTGTTGGTCAAATAGGCAAATCAAAGTTCCGTGTTAGTTTTACAAAAAGGTTTAAATTCAGGTAAGAGTGTACACGCATACGCACACAAGCAGTATAGGAAGACCAGTCTAATTTCTCACTCCCAGTAAGATAATAAGCCAGTATGTAGAATGGCATTTTCATTTCAATACTGGAGGAGAAGCAGATAAATCATTGCTCAGAAGTTCCTCGGATAAGGCAAGGTAACTCTTTTCGTACCATATTTTCAGTTAAATAAAATATGACCTTTATGCAGTGCTGTAAATTGGCCTTGAGCGCACCTCTAGGTGGAATTACCTTCGCTTCCCAAGTATCACATGCTGCAGGCTTCCACTGAGCCCTTTGTGCATGCATACGTATTACAATGCTGATTTTGTAAAGTCTCCAGTTACTCAGATGTATGGCTTAATCAAATCAGGCTCTTCCCTGATTTCTGAATTTTATATAATTTTGCTCTCGATAGTTCCCTTTCAAGGTCAAAACCGATCTTTGTGCTTCTAGGAATATTCTACTTGCAGAAATTTTTGATGCTCTTACAGTTCATGATTTTTACTAGAAATTCATTTGTCTCAGCAGATACGGGGTGACCAGATGATACCGAACAATACCTGCAGGGTGCGGCGTTCTTGATCTGTCTCATTTTGTGTAAAGCAGGGTAGAAACTTCTGGTTTAATTATCACTATTAGATGACTTCCTTGTGTACTAGGGTCATGAAGCCTGAGTCACGAGATTTCAAAATACCAGATGCTGACTGTGCTGAGAGGAACTAAGACGCTCTTACTCTCTTGAACATCTGAGAGTGCCTATCGATGTGACCTGGTACAGAAATGTGAGGATCCAGGGAAGAAAGAACAAAACTGTTACTGCACTTTTCCACCAAAGTCTAGCATTGAAAAGTTGAAAATTGGGTTGAAACAGGAAAGAAGCTTCCACATGAAATCTTTTTTTTTGTGGTTAGCAGTCTGTTTTCAGAGTTTGAACCTTTCTGGCTTTGCCTTTCATTTTGTTTCCAAATCAACAACATTGACGGATTGGATTTTTTAAATTTATTTACAACATTTCTCCACTTTCCTTTCTTGCTCCCCACCTTTGCTTGCTGCATATTCTAACAGTACGTGACCAGCCAGAAAATACAAATAAATATTTTAGTGTGAACTACAGCTCCATTTCTAATGCCTGGTAAACTTATAATTTTTTAGAAGTACAAGTTTTACGCTTCAATAGTTCAAAAATCTGCCTAACAGTACTTTCTGTATGCTATTTAAACTAAAATACAGAAAATACCTCAATTCTTGAAGTAAATTAAGTCTATACTTTGATAAGCCAGTAAGCATGACAGCTTATTCTTCATTTCCCCCACAACATACGGGGCTTTCTGTTTATTGTCTTTCACTAATTTTCAGTATTTTCCTTTGAGCTTTTGTCAGCAAAGACATACACTTCCCTCTGCGGTTTGTCTTTCTTCAGAAAAACACTAGGTGAATTTGAGTAATTTCCTCTTGCAAGAACGTATTTGGTTTGAGAGTTTAGGTGAATTATATTCTGCTGATTAGTGAAGCAAGTGCTGTGCTCCATCTGCTAGAGAATGGGAATGGGATATTTATAACGTGATGGATGTTACTGTTGGGTGGGTTTGTAGTGCTTCAATATGACTAAGCGGTTCACTAGGGTTGTAGGCTGCTTCGTTTGGTTTGTTTTAAAGAGGACATGCTGACTTGGGGATAGGGAGTATTACTGCAGAATTGTGGCTTTGTGCAAGAACTACAATTAAGGTATTCAGCAACAGGGACAAAGTCAAGGCATACTACCCTTTTAACAAGAAATTCGGGAAAACAAATGCAGAGAAATAGAGACTGATATGCACGGAATATGATTTCTCAGTTATAAGTGAATGTTCAATGCTAGATTTTTTTTTTCCCCTCAGAGCAATTAGAGAAGGTGAAGATGAAATTTTTTCTGTGCTCATTGTGCAGTGTCTAACAGAATGTTTCTATTGTCCCAGTTCGCTCAGAATTACCCATCTATATTTTCAGGAGTCTTCTAAAATTTACACATTTACCCATCCCAGGAACGGATAGGTATTTCACTGCTGCAGAAATGCTCTGTGGCCTTGTTAGGGCAGCTCTAGCGAATGCATTCTTTTGTTTCGATAAGTGGAACGAACACTTGAAAATGCTACTGTTCATTTCTTAACATACTTTTCCTTCCAATATGACCAGAGTGACTATTTTTCAGCTTATTGAGATGACATAGTTATAATAAACTAAGAAGTCTCAAAAAGACCCCCAAAACCAGGAAAACTAATTACAGAACAGCACAAGGATGTCTTAGTACTGAACCATGTTGAAATCTGCTGCTCTTTAAAAGTCGAAGGGATGTATTCCGCTCTGAAGTAAGGCACTTGTTTTTCTTAAGGTCATACAAAACAAAGCACATTATTTGAACAAATGTGAGAATAATATGTCTGTAATGAAATACAGTATTTACTCACTTTCAGCATTTGAACTGTGACAAATCTGGAAAGGAAATCAACAGTTACTGCTCTTGTTAAATAGTCCTTTTAATATTACAAGTAAGTTTACATTGCTGGACCCATGTGTACCTTAATGATTCCTGGAAGTACTATGACTTGGCCCAAAGGAAAGCACAAACTTAATACTCTATTTTGTGTGAATTAAATGCAGCTAATTAAAGTGAGGGAAAATTAAAAAGAATTAGGCAAAATAAAAGCGCTACCGTAAAGCTTTTATTAAATGCTTATACAGTGAATAAAGAATGTGCAGGAAAAAATGAACTGCTGATTCGTTTATCTGAAAGCTGCTTACTGCAGCCTCCTGCTAGGTGAGCGAGGCACAGTCTTCTGAGCCTTACATATCTTGAGCCAGAGCTTGCACAGGTTTGGTCCCCTTGTCATCCAGAAAGGGATCACGTATGAAATGATCAAATCTGAAAATGTGATTCCAGTTGCCACACCACAGAATGACCTCCTGCACAGATGGAATAAGTTACCTATTGAAAATGTTATGGATAATGCATGCAATCTGCCAGTTTAGTTGATGCTAAATGAACATTTGCTTTCTTCTTGATGGAAGTTAAGATCTTATAACCCACCCAGCTCCCACTGAGGTGAGTGGAAATAGGAATAGATCCTACATGGGAATAATAAATAAAGACACACAATGCCAGAGAACTTGATGATGATTAAATCTGCAAGCAGAAGAGGTTAAACGTCACTCACAATGAATTTTTAGAAGATGTTTGTCTCCATCATTTATTTCTGGGGATTAATGCTGATGTATTTTCTTAGAAAAGTATTTTTAAGAAGTTATTTGCATGAAGAGTGTGTGGGTGGAGTTTCATGCTCAGATTAAGGGCAGGCAAGAAGTTGATTGACAGATGTGCATGGGGTCTAAAAGACCAGGAAGACAGTTTACCTCCTGGGTAAGAGCAGCCTATAGGGTACTGTTGTTGGGAACCAAACATCCTAGTTTGATTTTGATGTCAAGAAACTTCATTCAGAAGTCAGATGTTACCTAATAACCAGGCGAGGCTTTTTATTTTGACAGAAGTGTGAGAGTAAAAGCTAGGAGGAGACAGTAAGTAGGCAAAATTGAGGCCAAGAACGTTGATTTTGAAGGCTTTGTGGCACTTGAGATGGACAGTTGCTTCCACAGTAGTTACTAAGAGAGATAGAAGGGGAAAATTTATTTAAAATTACTAACATCTGTTCCTCTGAGGAACAGAGAAAGGCTAAGGAAAAGCGAGAGAGGAAGTAGCAGCGTCTGGGGGAAACTGTATAAAAGACAAAGCAAATGCATAGGCAAAGAGGAGTTATAGTAGATGAAACAAAAGTTGACTTGATGAAGTTGAGACAAAACATGGAATTACGCTAAGTTTGAAATTATTTTTTGATGATACCAAACCTAAATGTTTCAGTTTTTGAAAACAAAATCTGGTATTATTGTCCTCAGGACACCTCAACTTTTTTTTTTTTTTTTTTGCTTATTTGTTTGTTCTGACTTGGTAATAAAATACTTGCAATGGTAACATTTCAAATCTTGGATGGTATCCAGCTTTTGCTGCTTTTATTGTACTGTAGGTCCCACAAAAGGACTATATTGCTCTTCCTACAAAATACAGTGTGTTTTTTCTCAACAAAACTTCCCTCTCCTGGCTTTGTTAGCGAGTCAGGATTTTTACCCTAAGTGACTGGCTATTCTGTATATATGCAGCAGACCTCTGTATTGCTTGTGATGAGGATGACCGCTCTGAAGAGGGCTAATGCGAGAGATAACAATCTCCAAGAGTGGGCTTGGTGCTCACAGTGAAACATACACTGGGAAATATCACTGAATGCACTAGTTTTATATATTTAGGTTCATTTTCTGTTCTTACTTATGCCTTCATATCTCTTATTTTCAGGTCATTTAAATAAGAGACGTGTGGTGGGACTCTATCATTTAAGCAAAATTGGTATTCTGCCATCCATGAAATTGCACGGACACCTTCAACTTATCCCAAAGTGCAAATTATGTGTATTTCTCTCCTTTAAAAAGTCAATGTGAATAAATGCTTAAAAATGTGGGTCGCAAAAAACATTAAAAAGGATCTTTTTTTTCCCTCCAGGGTTCATTTTGTTATTTCCAGCTTTCCTCTCCCTCCTTCACAGCAAATATGTTGAGTTGGATTGTTGTTGACTAAATAACAGGAGTATTTGACACACCTGCCATCAACTTATTGTTTCAGTCCAGATGCTTATATTCCTCCTATTTACTCCTGCTGGAGAAGCTGCTTTCATATAAGCAACATCTGTACCTCCTAGCCTGTCCACGGGAGCAAGCCCAGGAAACCCTTGATGCATTCCCAGCCCGTGACTGGTGTGACCACATTGCTACGTAGTCTTTAACTCCACTGCCCGTAAACCCCAGCGGTATCCAAAGGAGCCTGTTTAACTTCTCTGCCTGATGGTTATGCGACAATATTCTCCCATGCTGCAGGATGTGCATGGCCATGCAGCACAGGGCTCTATTTGGGTTTGCTGCTGCAGGCAAAATACAGGAGGAAACATCTCACTATCATACTTCTGGTATCCCCTAAAATGCCAGGTGCCTGGGTTCAAATGCACTCAGGAATATACAGTGTAATTCTGGGGTTTTGCAGGACCTGAAAAGTGTGGCCGTTTACTGTAAATTGCTTCCTTTATGTTAGTACTCTTATGTTAGCACCTAACCAGCAATCATGCCACAAAGTCTTTGACAGTCATCCCAGGAGACTCCTGGAGTCGTCATCTGGTCCAATACCCAATCCAAGCCAGGGAAACCTGTACCATGCTTGAGAGATTTTTCTCTAACCTTGAGGGACAGAGGTTCCCCATTCTTTGTAGCAAGTAGCCATGGTATCTTGCAGACTCAGGTCAGAGCGGGCTATTGATGTCTAAACTAAATTGACCTTGCTGAAATAAGAAGTCCATTGCTTCTGCCCTCTCTGCTACAGAGGATAAATCATTCCTTTCCTCTTTTTGCAACAGACTTTTAAACATCTGAAGTTTGCTTTTCTTGAGACCGAACAACCTCACTCCTTCCAGCCATTCACTGTGTGTCACCTCTGTAAACTTCCTTGCTCTCTCCTGGACTCCCTGCAGAATACTTTCTTCACTGCTCCAACTAAGGCCTTATAAATGCCGAACAAAGTGAGCAGATGAAATCGCACGTTTAATATTTGCCTCACTTGTAAAGTTTGATGCTGTTGACTTGTGTTGAATTTCTGATTTAAAACATGTCACTGTTTTTCTTACAAAATCTCTCTCTCAAGTTGTCTTCTAGCCTGTATTTGTTCAGTTAGTTATTCCTTACGTATAACCTTGTCCTTATTGATCTGTCACCACTTTTTCATCAGGCTCTTTCTCCAATTTGTCATGCTCATTCTGAATTTTAATCCTGTCCTACAATATTTTTGTGGTCTTTTCAGCTTGATACCAATGACAGAGTCCCTGAAAATGATGAAGGGGGAGGAACAGGATACTCAGTCTGGATAACTTATTTCCTAATTCTGTCATTTATTATGAATTGTTTGGTCTCTATGAAACGCTGTTAGTAAGCTGATGGCCATCGTATCAGTAAGATGTATGTATACCTATTATTTCCTAAGGTACATTGTTTATGAAATATTGAACTGTTATGAAAAATTATGAAACGTTGAAGCTGAAGGTGACAAAGAATGGCAAAATACCAGTATGGATAGATATTCTGGGTTCAGCAATCTGGGCAATCAGAGTAATACTGGCTGTTTGCAAGCCTGGAGAGCAGAGAGAGCAGTTAAAGCCTACAGAAAGGTTAGTCCCCAGCTTCAAATTTACATTACTATTTCAAAGATGGGGAACATTTGCAATTTAATCTGGAGTAACAGCAGCTTGGCTTCTCAAGATAAGAAGATAGTGATTCAATCAGCTAATGTGTGTGCCTACACTTAGAAATACTAGCCTAGCTTTTAATGATGTAACACCATCCTCCACTTCTTCATGTGAGGTGACTTGCAGACTTGTTTCTCCCTGCAGGGTTAGGATGTAAAATGGGATCTTTTAATAATCCCAAATGGCAGGACCTTCCTGCTCTCTGCCATCTAGGAAAGCTTGATTTGCTCTTCTGGGCCTGCTCCAGGTCTTGAAGACGGTGCAAGTTGGATTAGATTTTAACAAGGTAAAATAAGATGAGTGCATAACAAGACCTGATCCCATCCTTATGTCATTTGAATGTGCTGTAGTTCCAAGCCTACTTGCTTCACCTGTTTTTCAAACTGCTGTTCACATACTGTGGGCTAAAAATGAACGAGGAAAAATACATTTCCGTACTGGTTGTGCTTGAATTTATGACTATTGAGCCTCCAACTTTCAGTTATGATCCGTCTCATATATGTAATAACACATTTTCTGCAGGTGATGAGGTTTCTGTAACTTGTGATGAACTGCAGGCTGCAGTTTGGTTTATTTTGTAATGCTTCTTTGTGTGTACCTGAAAATGGGTCATTTTTCTCCTGCAAGAATCACAACAGGTATCTCTGCAGGGGGACAGTGAGCAGTTGAACTGCATAGGGAAGGAGAGATGCTGCCGTTAGGTCTACTCCGATTAAACTATTGCTGTAGCTGGAACAAACCTACCCAGATGCAGGCTGTAAGCTTGCCAGGTGAAAATTGTTCCCAGGAATAAATAAAAATTATGATGATGAAGATTGCCTCTTTAACACATATAGTGGAGGCAATGGAAATTTGTCACTTGTGGGTTCTGGTTCGGGGACTGCAGAGATAGTTTCCTCGCGTGACCTCTATAACAAGAAGTGTCAGACTTCATCCTGTATGTATCAGACTAGTGTGGCATTTGATATTAATCCTGATGGAAAAGGATTATGTGATTTTCACAGGCACTGAGATAGATTATCCTTTTTGGCCTGGCTGGAAGGTAGTGAGAGTCTCTTGGTGCAGATGCTGGCAGGGAGCAGAGTGTTCCCAGGAGAGCAGTACCAGAATAACCGAGCATGAACAGCAGCTCTGACTTGAACTTTCTTTTCACTTTCCATTGATTTCTGTTGTTTGAACATGTTGCCATTGAGGACTTGCTTCTTTGAGCAGGGGCAGTGGTGTGGATGGCAATGGTATGGGCTTTGAGAAGTCCGTCTGTTAACAAGCTCTTTGAAACACTGAGTAAAAACTCCTGAAGGAACTTTTGGGATAACATCGCATTTAAAAAGAAGTCCTTTTGCCTTGTTCCTAGCTGCCAATTCTAACATGAAAGTTTTTGCCCAATATTTTGATAAATAATATTTTTTCCTTAGGTCTGGACAAAACTGATAATTTTGATGTTTCGCAGTATCATGTTAAGCCCTAGTATCTCTGCTGGGTTTCACACTGGATAATAAGAGAACCACTCATTTTTTTGCTGGTTTGATACTCATTTCCTACCACCTTCTATCCTAGGGACCACGTCCCATCCTCTCACACCCTCTAAGTTGCCTCCCTGAACTTCCCTGGTCTGTCCGACAGAAAATGCTGCTTCCAGGAAGGGGCGGGAATGGCTGCTCTTGCTTGCAAGAAAAAATCAGGTTGCTGCTGCTATAAGCTATTGTGGCACCGTTGTTTCAGGGGCTGAGGGATCTTGACCACCTGTGTGAAAGGTGTTTGCTGTATGAGAGCTGCTCCCCATCTTCTCCAGGGGAGAAGCAGTGGTTTGGGTAAGGGGTTCAAGTGTTGGATCCTGCCCAGTGCTCACCAGCTGTACCGTGCTGTACCAGAGTAATGATATGGGGCAGATCTGCATGGGGTAAGCTGGTATCGCTTCAGCCACTTCCTGGGGTATCAATTTACAACAACTGAGTCATATGAAATACAAATATGTTGGGGTTTTGTTTTTTTTTTTTTGTTTTAAATTACAATAAAAACTTCAGTTGTACAAAAAACCTGCTGGGGAACTAGCTAAACCCACAGGCTTGCACTGGGACACTGCAGCCTGGGACTCCTTGCTGACGTCCATATAATTTACATCACTTTTGTTCTTCTTTGGTGTTTGTAGACTCAAGCATTAAAAAAATATGTGAACAAATATGGAAGTTTAAAAATACATATTTTAAGCTCTTCTATATTTGCCGTGTGACTTCTGAGAAATTTCATACAGAGAATATTTTCTCAGACCTTCCAGAGAGCAGCTTATTCTTTCCTAAAGTAGGTAAGATCAGTTTCTCCCCAGAAATGTACATTTTTCCCTGGTGCCTTGGCAGGAACCTCATGGACTGGACACCTAGCTTTCAGACAGCCAAAGTAAAGAGAAATGAGAAAAAAAAAATCCCTCTCTCCCTGATGTGAAAGCAGAAATGTTTGCACGCTATGTCAGCAGCTTCTGCTCGTTAGACCTGCAAACTGCCCAGTGAAAAATGATCTGAAAATAAATGTGCAGTGAGTAATTTTTTTTCCTTCCCTGAGTTATACCTTTAATTAATCTCAATCAGTTTACAAAATCCATTTTTACTCAGATTTAAAAAGCATGGACTTTGACAAATAAATCTAGTAGCATGTGTACAGTGTTTGTGATTGTTGCTGCTTAAGACCTGCCAGCTACTCAAATGTATCATTACTAATTGTCCAAGTTTCAACGAATCAAAACACTGTAGTTTTATGTTAAGGACGGAGTTGAGCCCTTAAATTACCGTATTAGCTTTAAACTGCTTTAGTGCAGTACATGGAGGCATGTCAGTTTAAATTCAAAAGTAATAATCCAAAAAGTTGTCAATAATTGAAGACAGCATACATAGGCTTACATATTTTAATCCAGTTAGGCTTGTTCTTTTGATTTGGTTTGTTTTTATTTTTTTCTCTGTATTCCCAAATCCCTTATGGACCTAAGAGACCAGTATATAAGCAGCAGGCAAAGGTCATTAAAAAAATTAGGCCATTTACTTCAATGAAACCCAGGCTCAACTCAGGATATCGCATGCAAGTTACAAACAAAACCAAAAACCAACCCAATGATAGAAATGTGAACCAAATTATGTATTTTGTTACAAGAAGTGCAGTCATTCCACCTCCCTTGTCTCTACAGTAGTGCTTTATATTTCATGATACAAGCTTGCCGTGAGCACTCCACATTTGTCACCTAGTTGTATTTTGACTTATTGCCATTCCTGGGTTTGTACCCATCGTCCCCATGTTTATGCAAGTTTGTGTTGCTGCAAAGAAGTGAACAGTAAAGAGCCTTTAGCTTGCATTGCTGCAAGTATCTTGAACCAACTTAAGATCTCATTTAATCCCTTCCTTTTTCATTTAGTTTATTCTTTAAAAAAATTTTGAACAGAAGTGTACATTTCTTCTCTTAATAGGGACATCTTTGTAACTTCAAGCTGTACTTTGCAGTAATTTAAAAATATTTTTCACTCTTCTTTGTTTTTACATCTTTGCTAGCCATACTTCTGTTTGGCGTTTCATCTAAAAGTTGCTGTGCATAGACTCTGTAACCCCAAAGACCCGTATCTCTCAGTAATGTACTAATAGCCTTTAAAAAATAAAATCACTTGGGAAATATAAGATTTTCAGAATAATGTAGTTAATATTTACACAGCATGCTATTGAAAGTATATCTTTAATGTTCAACAGGCAGTAATTTATTCTGGAAAACTAAGGTAAAGGCAGCTCAATGTGGTGTCGCGCTGTTAGGAAGGCTCTCGTTCACACTGGGCATACCAAGAGCGTTAATACAAACCCTAGAATAGTCAGCAGCCCCTTTCTCAGTTACACTGCGCTGTAAAAATAGTCACCCAGACTAGCAACCAGAAATTTGACCTTATAATGCTCTACACTAAAGCTAATCATTGTTACAATAATCTCACTTGCTTGCTTTATTCTGTCCCTGGACCGTTGCATGACAGTGATGACTTTTTAGGGAGATTCTTATTGCATGTGAAAGAATATGGGTCGGATAATACTCAGAGACTGTAGCAAGAACTCTCCCTAAACTCAGGTCTTTACTAACACAGGGGCATAGGTGGAGAGAGAATTGCTTTGTTTTGGGTGGGGATGAAAGGAGATTGATTTTAACATTGTGGATGTTTATCACTGGAAATGATTTTTTAATGTGTCTTAGAATTCCTACCTGTCCATGAAACAGAATAGACATAATGTAAATAAAAGGTAATAAATATTCAGGCCATGCTATTGCTGAATGACAGTTGATGCTTTCAGTGGATTTTATGTATCCATCAGTGATAACCTGCAAATAATTTATTACAGCGTATCTTCTGAAACTATGAGATATTGTTAAATAACATTCAATTAATGAAATAGCACACCTTAGGCAAAATACCTACAATATGTGCCACTCATTGCTCCCAAAGACTAAAATCAGTCTCTAAAAATGAGACAAGTGAAAGGCAGGTACGTGAAGGTACATGTTGTACCAGGGAATAGCATATGCCTTTCAATTCAAGGGCATTTCATCTCAGGGTGCTCACTGCATGAGCTACTTAAATATGGTATTTGTAAGGTTGCTTCGTTGCATGACTTACACTACATACTCACTTGCCGAAACAGGCACACAGATCAGAAACCAGTCTAGCAGACTGTCTTTTCTGTAATCAGGGAGTTTTACGAGACTTTTTTGTGGACGTTACCTTCTGTATCCTGGCTTGGGACCAACAACTACTACCAAAGTGCAACGAATTGGCTACAAATCACTTCTCCTGCTGCTCACAACTAAACCTCTTGCTCTTTGAATCCTTTTACTGCTTCCTCATCTTTTCTATATTAGCGTTGAGTCTTCTGTCCCTGCTGTCTATGTCCCACGTAATCCAAATCTTGTCTTCGGTACATCTCTGCTACTATCTCCTGTATCCCTTCTAGTTTGTATACTCCTCCCATCTCAACTTCATCATCATCATCATCATCATCATCATAACGTAACTACCTGATGCCTTCCTGATACAGCTTTCCAAATTTTGTTTTCCTTCTTTAAGCTTATTTCTGAGGGGAACCACTACCTTGCATCATCTTACAGCCAGCCTGTTGTCCTGGGCTGTTTCTCAAGTCTGAAAGTGTCAACCCTCTAAATCTCAACCTACAAAAGCATAGTCAGATGGAAAATGTTGTTGCCTGAATATCTTTGTTAGCCATATATGTGAATCAGAGCTTTTTGTCCCAGCCATGTGAGTTTCTGGTAGCTTCAGTGGGCTTACTCATGATAGCAAATGCTACATTCAATAGTAGGCATTTGCAGGATCATCCTCTATGATGGTAATCCCTTTTAGATAGGGAATGTGTCAGCATTTTATAGAGAGATGTAAAGATGTGTGTGGCCCATACAAAGTCTCTGTAATTAATGTTGCTCCATCAGTTGATTACAGGAATTTATAGATTGCACTATCATGATACAACAGTCTGTTTGAGTTTAGTATTTATGAAGAAAGGATAGAAAGAAAAAAGGGGGAAAGTTGTGTCAAATGTTTCTTGATGTGGTAGCTCTTTCTGTGGATATAATGTCCATGTGTTTAGAAATACTCTTGACAATAGAGAGGTGTTCCTGCGGTTCCTTTCCCAAATTCTAACTGCTGCTTGTGTCTCAGACTTGTATCTCCCCCAGTCTGCGTGTATTTGGGATTTATAAGCACAGAGAACCTTTGCCTGTAAATTCCACCAGGTGTTTCTCTGTGAACTTTGTGTGAGCATCAAATTGTTGAACTGTTTGACAGATTGAAAGAAACAGAGAACGAAGCTCAAAGGACAACAATTCTCCCTTACGCAATCTGGAAAACAATACTATAAAATCTTACATCAGCTGCTGGCAGCTGTAGGTTTGCCTGCCTGCTAATTTACTATTGCCAGTGTTCCAGAATCCTTTGTAATCCAGCCATTGCTATTTATATTCGTAATGATTTATTTAAGGACTCTGTACACGTCAGCAAAAAGTCACCAAAAAAAGCAAAATGAAGATTAGTTGGCTGAAAGTGCATAGAACAGAGAAGAATAAACCAACAATGGAGTTGAGATAAAGTTTATACACAGTAAATAACTAAAAAAAAAAGGGGGGGAACAGCTTTATTTTCAACTCATCATATGAGAGCCAGAGCCTCTGATTTTAGCACTAGGCAGTTCCCATCAGAGGCTATTAAGAGCAGGGAAACAGGTGTCTGGTGGCCAGGGAAGGAAATGAGAAGCCGTGACACCTGAATTGAGATCACAGACATGCTCCTGCCTTTGTGTCTGGAGAAAAGGTATTAACCGCTTGATGCCTCAGTTCCTCTGCTGGCTGTAGTGGCACCCAACTCTCAGCTGTTAAAACTTTTTGCTTATTTATAAGATGTTTTTTCTATAGAGAACTGTAATGACGCAAGGCAACTTTATTATGTTCTGTGGGAAATGCTAAGTTAAGAAAAAACGATGAAGGATTGTGTAGTGGAGCGCAACACTTTTTAGCATTGAGTCTCTAGGTCATTCTGAAGCAGGGATTTGAGTGGTGTCCCTTAGGATTTGCTGTTATACATGCTGAAATGATCAATCAAGGATAAAAAATGGACTGTTCTCATCTCATAGATCATTTCACAGTGAAACAGTTAAACTCCTGGCTGCTTTCTGAAAAACAGAGATCTGCATTAATAAGGTGACCTTATCAGAGCCACCCCTGGGGGGAAGGGAGGGAGAAAAAAGGTTGTGGAAAGAAAGTGAATCCTATTGTTAATCTTTTTTCAGGGAGACTTAGATTCCTGAATGCAAATTACTTTATATTTAAACTGTGTGAAAGCACAAAAGGTTCGTGTCTACAATTGACAGTTATTTCATTAGCTGACTCGTGGAGCCTTGCAAATGGTTTCTAGTGTTAACTTTCCTTGGATTTGTTTTCTTTGTTCTTAGCAGATCTTGCAGTGGTGATCATTTTGATTAATGTATTCAACGCTCTGTTTTACTCCTGATTCATGTTTTTTGCAGCAGTCAGCGCTCTGGCCTCGGTAAGGTGAGACTACAAAGTGGCTTTAGTGTTTCTCCAGTAGTGCCGATCTGGTGGGCTGGTTTCCAGCTGGAGATCAGAGAAGCATGGAGGCCGCTGTAATGCATTTTGCATGGTAGCGACCCCAAACACAAGTTAAAACAGACTTTCATCATCAGATGTAGGATTGTCTCAGGCACATCCCTCTGTGACAGCAGATGGGCGCTGCATGGGCTCTGTGCTGGTAGAATATCATCTTTGTATCGCTGTGAGCCTCTCAGGGCTAGGTATGCTGCCTTTGTGCCTCTGTTCAGATAGGTTTGTGGTTCAGAGTGGTTCACTACATCCCAAAACTAGAGTTTGTGTGCTTGTCTGTTTAAAAAAAGCTACCATATGAATTGAGGTATTAATTTGGGGGGGAAGGAGAATGCGTAGGTTAACTTCATCCTATCTTGCTTCAGGCACACCAGTACTAGGTGTCCAGTCTGTGCTACATATTGAGGAACCAATAATCAGTTCAGGAGAGAATGGTTCTTCCTATCCCTAAACTAATGGGCAATCTCTCCTCTGGAGGTGCTGGCCCTCCATTGACCCAAAAGATGAGCTTCGATGAGCTGCTCAAGTTTTAGTATGTTGAAGTGTAGGGTAGATTCTGTCAACCCCACCTACTGAACTAGACTGAATAGCATCATCAAAGTTTATGCATCAATGTAAAAAAACAGTTATGAAAATTGCTTGATTAATTGCCCCAGATACACATCGATATGCAGGCAAGTTGCTGGAGGCCTGCAAGCTCTTAATGTCCTTTCCCTCTTTTCTTCTTTATTTCTTCTACTCAGCACTACATTTTTGTTCTTTTCAGAACTTTTTGGCATTTGTTGTTGCAATCAATCTGCCATTCCCTGCTGACGCCTCTTATTGCATTGGTTTTTCAAAATCTTTCATCAGCGCCTCAAGCATTACATTGTTCTTCAATCTGCGTCAAGCTCCTAGTCCTAAAATACAAAGACCTCGGGGGCTGGGGCCTTAGTTTCTTCACAAGTCACTTGTCTCCATTACCCTCCCTGAGAGTCGCAGCTTCAAGAATCTTATCATGGAAAGATCCCAGGACAAAACGCTTGAGATACAAAGGCAGAGCCTCAGCAAGAAAATCAGAAAATGTTCAGGCCTAACCACCTCTATAAAACATCGCTTTGAAATGGTTGTTCATATGCAGGGGATGTGAACTCATCTGAAGCCTCGTGAATATTTTCAAGCTATTTTCCATTTTTATAGGAAATCCAACATACAAAGGGTTTTCTAAGAAATGTTTGTGAAAGTAGGAAACTTGGGTTTTTTCAGGTTCAGATCCTTCAATTTTTTAATCCCGATTTTACACGGTCAACTACAAAAAAAAAGAAGGAAAGATTTTGAGGGTGACTATAAGGAAGGCTCTGAGAGAAAGCAGTGGAAAGGTATATTATTTTTTGCTTCACAAGTCTAAGTATTTTTCCCTGTTCTCTCTTCTAATTCACAACAACAAATATAAAAGGATTTTTTCAGGCTTTGTTTTTGGACTGACTTACATTTTAGCAGTAGATGTTTAAATTTAAAAAGTGAAAGAGCACAAAGCAAGCATAGATGGGAATAAGTATCAGAGAAGCATAATAGTTGATGGACACTTGAAACTCAAGGGGAAGGGAATAACAGAATGACTCAAGCGATGTCAATTGAAACGAAACAGCGTTGTTCATTTTCTTTTAAACTATTTTGAAGCAAAAAACTTTAAACAAATATTCTTAGATAAAATTCCATCAAACTGCTTTTTCACACAAAATTTTCACAAAACATGAGTTTGGTACATAACTGGACAGCTCTTCCAGCTGATCTGGAAAAATTATTCTGATCTCTTTGTCCAAGATAATAACACTGAAAGCATAGAGAGGTTCAGCATGCAACATATTAAAGAGAGAGAAAAATACTTTCTTCTGCTTTATTTTTTCTTTAAATATTTTCATGCCAAATGATAGACTTTCTGAACACTATGACAGAGAGCTGTTACTTGTGAGCAACAATTTCAATGTTTTTGGTTGAGTTTTAGCTTAATGTATGAATCCCACGTCCTTGCTGTCACAAAATCTCCATTTTACCGCTTTTGCAATATTGCTGGCATATGTCTCCAGCTGTCTATTGCTGACATAGAATTGCTTGTGATTATCTGATGCTGAGCTGTTCTGCTCTGTTTTTGTGTTTTTAATCTCTCCAACAATACCTGAACATGCTGTGCAGATCATGATTATTGGGGCAGAATACAGTCGTCTTTGAAATTTACTGTCCCACACAGAACATTGGAAATTCTTATGATCTTTATATCCAGGTTGAATGTGAACTAGATTTCTTTCTGATTTCATAATTTAACATTGCAGACTGTTGACTTATTGACTGTAACGTTAGCATTTTCCAGATTGGCAGACAAATTGCCTTGTAGGAGTGCCTATGTGTATTTATACATCATCCAAAGGTTAAACTATAGAATATATTTTAATTGCCTACAGATAACTTGGTAAATTGTATCACTAGGACCAAAACTTCTAAACTTAAAAGATGAAAGTTACATACCGAAACCCATGTTACTTACCAAGTAAATAAACCACTCAGCAATACTGATTACTGACAGTCTTCCACTGATGTTCATTAAACAGCATCCCAAAGACAGAGCTGCCATTTTAGATGAATTTTTAAGACAGAGGAAATTCTAATATTCTTCATAGCCTTCTAAGCATGGAGTTTATATTGATCTTGCTATTTCAGCAAAGACCACAATTAAAAAAACCCCAAACATAAAACAAATAAAATGGGGCATGCATATGTAAGCAATTTTTTCACTTCCAATTGTCTTAAAATCTGAAGGTGTAAAAAACCAAAACCCCAAGCAAGCCAAAGCATGTAATGGGCTGTAAGAGCAGCAAGTATGCTCACTGAGAATATTTTGTCAGAGGAAACATAACCTTGGAGCTATTTGAGGCATTTAAGAGTAAGTCTAATTATTAATTACATTTCTTACTTCCCACTTCAGCAACACTTTTCTCTCTGGAATACAGACCCCTAAATAAATTACTGAGGAATAACAAGTTTCCCACAAATCAGCTGACTTACAGTAACTGCCCATGTATGTGCTCTTACAATTGGTAAACATGAATTAATTCAAAGTAGTTTGCTCTCAGTGGAAGAAATATGTTACCCTGCAGTAGCCTGGTCGCCTGCTGTGCTTTTACCTTTACAAGCGATCAGTAAGAAATCAACTGGAGTATAATACATTGAGCCTGAGACTGGGAGACACATTCCTTTCCTGGGGGTTTTGACTCAAGGAAATTACATCTGTCTAGATGAAGAAAAGGATTTTTACAACTGGAGACACAGAGTTGGGGTCTGAACCCCTTCAGCCAGATGGGGGAACCAAAGCCAGGCCTCTCCCTTGCCAGGCAAGGGCCCCAGTGAAGGAGGTTATCGATAAAAGATGGTATCCTCCCGGTCTTGCTGGCTGATTTTGAAAGAAATCTCTCTTGGCCGGTGTTTTGAAAGGAGGTTTACATATACCTACCTTCAGGTGAGAAGTTTAGGCTGTTAAAGTAAGAAGATGGAGGTATCCTCTTTCAGTCTTTGCTCCAGAGGAGGACGGGAGTTACAATGCTCTGTGCTCCACGGTTTCTGCGGATGGGATTTTGGCAGCTTCCACACCCAGCACAGATGGTATTTGAGATCTTGTTCTGAGACAGCCCTGCAGGGTAAGCAATAACTCCGTGGGATTTCTTGGATTGTAAAGCTGCATGTAGGTATTTGAGGCCCACCGGAGTCCTTTCTAGGTGCAATCTCTCTTTGAGTCCATTTCACAACGTGAGGTGTGAGCAGGAATGGTTACTGTCCTTGTTCTTTTTGATTAACGGATTTTTTTAAAACAATACTGTGATAGTGGTCAGGAGTGATTTCAGTGAGTTTTGGAAAGACCATGGAAAATCAAAATATTTGTGTCACGCATGGCGTGTAAAATCAGTGAAAAGTCTCTGTGGGCAGTAGCTGATCACAAAGGTGTACACAGAAGCCTCAGCATAATGAAATTGCTCTCTCCTCTTTTTGTTAAATTATAATTGGTGTCCTTGTTAGTAATCACACCATGGGATTAAAGACTGCCTTACCCTTGGAGACTGACTATGCCTTTCATTGTAGAGATAGTCCCTCCAGGTCAGAGGCAAGGCAGATAATGGTGTCTACTGAACTGTCCTTACTTGTTAAGAAATATGTCAATTCATCACTTTTCATAGGTGAAAATTTATCTAAACCATTATTAGCTTACTTCCCAACCAGTTAACTATTTAAAGCAGTATCTTGAGCTACTGCACTGTGCTGCTTCTGTTTTAGCCCTTAAGCCCTTAAGCAAAATTCAGACTTCCTTTGCTCTGTGGTCTTTTCTCTCTTATGTTTTTGAATAAAAACTGTAGGTATCCTTTATATTTACGTTCACTAAATACTGTGATATATTCTCAGTAGTGCCACCTTTTCCTTGTAATATAATCCTTGTTGTCTCCCCACCTATCTTATCTTTTCTATTTTATTACCTCTTATATGTACTGGTAAATAAAAAGGGAGCAAATTTGGAAAATACCGGCCATTCGGAAGAAATTCTGTGTGTATCATATCAGAGAATCTGAAAGATTATGGAAATATTTACAGCTCCCAAAGAGTCAATCTATACACCAAGATTGAATTTAGGGATGGACACAAGCCCTGTTTACTCTAGCTGCTCTGGAAAGACTGCTCTTGCAATATTTTCTGTCCTCAGAATAGTAAAACTAGTCATGATGAATTTAGCAAAGTCTGTACGCTGCAGTGCCCCAGACAGTTTCTTATTTTCATTGACATTATTTTTTCATCAGTTTGGACTGTGTAGTATCTGCAGACGGTGTATGTTCAAAATACTGGATTGCTGTGTTTTTACATACAAACCTTATAAAGGAAAAGAAATACCAGACTGTGTGTACAAGCATCAAAATCTGATTATATGCAGGATCTAATCTTAATATCACACCATCCTCACTGAAAAGTATTGCAAGAATATTCCGATTCATATTCTGAATGGTGTGCTTCTCTGCAGTCATCTTGCAGAATTCTTATTCCTACCAGGAGAATATCAGTATATTGAACTGAATAAAAATGTATACATTAAATTGCTTATTCAAATGTCCAGCTTTGATGTTTGTAGAGAATTTAAGCAGAAGGCAATATAACCTGAGCTTTGTTTTATTGATACAAGAGGCTAACGTGAGTTACAAAACAGGAAAGAATGAGAAGTTGTATAATACACTGGAAATGCAAAAAAAAAAAAATGCAGATTTCAGTTATTAGTTTTCACAGCTGTATTTGCATAGAAATATACTGACGGCTGGATGACATTTCATGCATGAACTTGACAGAGCATCCTTAAACATATTCATGTTAGAAGAGTACTTAAAGGGAACCTCGAACTCGAAAATTCTCGTCTTTGTTTAAAAAAAACAAAACTATAGTTTCCCTAGGGTATTCTAGTACAAGATATTTCTTTATGAAACAAAGCTTTCTTTGTTATGAGGAATACTGTGACAGCCTACGAAGGGCCCTCCTTTCTGATCACGCTTTAAAAAAGATCCTGATTCCCCTGAACGTTAAATATTTTTGCACAACAGATGTTGCTCAGGCTTTTGTGGAAAATACTAGAAAAGCATGAAGCCCCTCGAGGTTTCAAACACCTCTTGGGTTATCAGTTTCCAATGCCATTTTCTATTTTGAGGGAACACCTTCCTTGTAAGTAGGGCAAAGATGAATGCCAATTTTCTATGCTGTGTGAGATAAAAGGAGTTGCTCTTCCTTGAAGAACTAGAAGAATTCCTGGTGAGGTCTATCACAGTTATCCCATGGTATGAATTTTTGGGAGTTGGGTGACAGCACCTCCTTCCAGTTAACATTTGCTTGTTGTGTGTGTTTGTTTTTTTGATTCACCTCCTAGTGCAGACCAGGTGCAACTTCATTTGTAACTCATAAATGATAAAGATGTCTGGTTTTAGTAGGAGTGGAGAGGTTCACAGAGTATAGTGAAGTTTTTTATATCAGTGAGCACTTGCACTTTCAGTATCCAGCAGTTTCAGCATTCAGTTTGCCAACTGTGAAGAATTATGTTCTTTTAATTTAAATGTGATTATTAATAAGACACAGCTGAGGAAGGCACTTCTCTGAAATATTCCGAGGATTATTCCTACTCTGTTTTCTCCCATTCACCTTCCACAACAGGATTTTATGTGCTCACATTAGTTGATGTTCTTCAGCAGAACTGCTGGTCCATCTCTGATTGTGAATTCCATTAGAAGTAGAAAACTCTACCTTCTCTTCTGAAGTGGTGAGATGTGAGCACTAATTCCTGGGAATATTTTCTAAAAACTCACTTTATAGTGAAATATAGCCAGCTCTGAAAGGGATTAGAAAGAGTATGACAAGAGTATGAATTAAAAAACACTGGGGCGTGAAAACATATCTCTTTAAGCAGTTTTGACACTGCCCTCACTTATGCAGTCCCATTTCTGCTGCTGCTGATTGTCAAGAACCTTCCAAAACAGCAAGAACCATCTCTAGATCCTGTCCAGTCTCCTGCTAAAATCAGGCTTCTGAAGGGAAGTGGAAAGGTGAGCATGTGGAGGTACCATTCTGGAAAAAATGTAGTCAGTAGCAGTTGACCTCCTTTTCTTCTGTGCATATTCCATGTTAGTTGTGTGATCCTCTGAAGCAGAATAGGTCTGTACAGAAAAGGGCTGCAGGATTGTTTTCCCTGTCAGTATAAAATTAAATGCTGGTTCAAGACAGAACAGTGCTGTACAGATGTGAGAATAGAAAACCAAAATGGAAATATTATGAAAAAGGGTCATTAATACCATCTTACTCAGAAGCTCTGTCTAAAGCATAACATAATCACGGGCAGTGTCTAGTAATATTTTTTTTACACTGAAGCCCAAAGGTTACAAAAAGACTTTAGTCCTTGCCAAATGAAAGTCACTTTGTCATCTAAGGTACAGAAAGAATCAAATTCTTGCAGTGGTGCAAAATCTATGTATGCAAAGCTACTTTTAGAGTCATATTAGTAAAATATCTGTCAAAAGCCAGGGAAAAGTCTGGTTTAAAAAAGGAAAGGGAAAATCTCAAACAAAATTTCCAGATAGAGTGAAAATATATAGGCTGAAGCCATCAGTGGATAGTAGCAATAAAGATCATTTGGGCTGCAACAGCAATATTGTTGATGTTCTTGAAGACAGCGGCAGTGGTACCAAAAGGACATCTTTTAAAGGTGAGTCCATGCACGAATCAGCTCAAAGAAAATGTCTTTCCTACCTTCCTCTCAGGCAAGAAGTTTATAGTATGGAAAATAGCCTGAGTACAGAAGATGGTATTTAGCAAGATTTTGAATGGTATACAGCAGGGTGGGAGCTGAGAGTCACGACAATTTGAGAGTCATTTGCAGCTCCCAGTCAACCCAGCTTCTGGCTGCTGCTGAGCAAAGGACTGGGTGAGAGTAAGGGGAATTACTGCCTCACACTGAGGCAAGATAGCACCAACTGGCAGCGTCTCCTGATTCCTGTTGACTTTCTGTGGGCACGTTTAACCTGTAATTTGGAAAAGGAAAATACAGTCTGGCACACATTCTTGAAGGGTTGCCAGTCCCAGATCTATCCATTGCATAGCCTGCCAGAATGGGAAAGATAAGTATCTTACAGACCAGTATCCACAGCAACAGACACTGGAATTTTATCTATTCAATACATACGAAAACCCAAAGAAAATAATTACTTTCTCATTTTCCAGTTTTATAATAGTAATAATGATCTTTAGGTCAGGAATTTTCAGCAGTTAATGACTGTCTGGCTTTTTCTTTGGCCCGTGGTTTCTCCAGCCAGTCATTAACAGTGAGGAAAGTGCCTTCTCCAGTGGTCACTTTGGCTTAATCATTACCTTTTCATGCTACAGAATATACCAGCTGGGAAATAAGTGTCTCCTATGCGAATGGATCCATAAAGTGTTCCTTAGGTTTCATTTCTTTAAAAGAATGTTCTGTTAGGATGTAAGAGTTTAATGTAAAAGATGACTGAGTATTATCCTCAGCCCCAAGAAAGGTTAGATCACTCTCAGGAATTGGGACTAAATAGCTTTGCAGTGATGCCCTTCCTCTTCTGAGGATGGTTTAAGGCCATAGATTTCAAAAGATTAAATCTTAAGAATTTATCTATGTAATCTAGGTTCCCATGCTATTCTCTTGGTATTGGAGTGCTTCAGAAATTATATGTGGACACAAATATTTTCTCGTCCATCTTCTAGGATCATACAGGAACTGGACCTCTTTTTTTTTGTTTGTTTGAATTTTATATGTAATTATTGTGACGCTGAAAGCAGAGTGCGGCAACAGTGTCTTGAGAGTTAAAAATTATTTAAAAATCTAAAGAGGAACAACCTTCTGGAATGCCTGCCCTGCTCTGTTTGTCTAGCTAGTAGATTCCCCCCTTCCAACCACTCTCTCTTATCTCAAAACACCTAGAAGCTGTATATGACTTTGTTCAGAGGAAGATTCATTTACACCTGGAAATGACTTAATCTTGCACTTTATCATAACGTAAAAAAATGAGATACTATGGAATGGAGGTATCTTCTGACCACCCTATTGATCATATTGTTGGTAAAAATTAACCAGATTGTGAGTAGATTGTATGCATGTACATACATAAACCTTTGAACAGTTCTTGTGCATTGTTATTTGAGTTATGCTTTAAGCTTTATGACTTTAAATGCCATTGTTAAAATACAGTGTTACCTAAAAAAATTGGGAATATATCTTTCCTTCAGGGTATATTTGAGCTTGAAAACAATTGTGTAAGAAATGCACTACTTGGAGGATAAATAAATTCACAAGAAAACAATAGTTTTCTAAACCGCATATTGAATGTGTAGGGACTCCTAGCAGTAGTCCAGTGTACTCTTATTGATGAGTAGTCAGGTAGTAGTGAAACACCTCCACTAGAACGATAAAAGAAAATGGGAATTTCTTCATCAGTAGATTTAAAATCAATATAGTGTCCCTTAAGGGTTTGGTGCTAAACACAGTATTAATATGACTGATGAGCCTAATTTTAATGTTTTGCTGTGAAAGAGATTTAGCACCTGCGTAACTGTTATTGGTACTATTAGTTTTTCATTTTGTATCTTTAAGTGCAAACACAGAGTGCACGTCAGAACAGCAGGCATCAGCTTTTGCTTTAACACTTTTTTTACTTTTCAAGAAAAATAACAGCAGCAAAATATAGGTAGTGTTCCAGGAAACAGCCACTCAGGAGTCCCACAAGGGCTGGGACTGTGCTTTGTGGTTTCCTCACTCTTGGAGCGACACTTTTACTTTTTAAGCTGAGGCTTCACTTGTATTTTGAAAGTATGACAATCTACTTCTCAGCAGGGTTGTGTTGTTTCTGAAAGGCTGGACTTGCTAGAGGATTTAAATCTGGTGAGGATCCAGTAATTCCCTTAACAATGAGTTTTAAAATCTACACCTTTAAAATAGCTCAACATCTTTAAACCTCAAGCTAACCTCTAGTGTTAAAACAGCTGGCTAACCATTAGTAGAAATGGGAAAGGTCCAAAAGAAGGGAGTGACAATACTTGATGAAACCATTCTGTGCTTAAATGGATCTTTTCCTCAGCTTCACAGCTAACCAGTGCAGATTATTTATAGATTTTAAAGCCAGAAATTAACACTGTTCCTTGTAGGCAGAAGAGAAATGTATGGGATCATTATTAATTCTTTAGCATTATAATGCCTTCTGGCTCAATGTGTGTGCTAGGGACCAAGTGTAAACATGCATTTATCATCCCGACCCTGAATCTGTTCCCAAAAAAGTCCTTCAGTGGAGAACTGTGAAACAGCCTTTCTCAAGGATTTGAGACCTTTTTTTGCTGCTGATACAAAGATCTTTACAGACTTTGCTGTAACTGAACCTTCAAATGTAAAATGTTGCAAATACCAGTTTAGAGTGTTCCTTTTCCAAAAAAACCCCCACTATGACGCTAGTTGCCTTTGCATGAAATCTTTCAGTTTTCTTTCATTGGGGCAAATTACCCAGGCCTCCTTGGTACCTGAAGAGATCTTTCCCCTTCCAAGTCAACCTAATTTTTGAGCCCTCAGCTTCTCTTTGTTTCCTCTGTTGTTTCCAGTTTCTCCCTTTTATTGTGTTCCTTTCCCTCGACAGCAGTCTTACATGTTGCTAATAGAATTCAGCTGCGGAGGCAATACAATCCCGGTAAGAGTCAGTGTACCGAATCCCTCACTAGCCACTGAACTTAGTGGGACAAAATTGTCCTTCACCTCATTTTAACAGTGTCCAAGGAGTAATTCCAGCTATCAGTCTGTCCTGTCGTCTTTCTGCAGCTCCCTCTACCTCCATTGTAACACGAGGTAGAGGAGATAGGAGCGCCACAGCAGCTGTTATTGTTTGATCAGCAACACAATCTTTGCTGGAATTTCATTTCCCTTGCAGCCTAGCTACATTTGTCATCCATACTTTGTAGCAGGCTTATATTTGCCTGTAATTACATGCCAGTCTGGCAATAGTTTATTGTTAACATAAAGTACTCCCATTTAAATCCCCAATCTTAAACTGAAGTATTTGCAAAACTCTGTAATTGCTAAAATAATAAAGCTGCCATTATTGTATGGGAAGTTTACAGCTTGTTACTGAAATATTTACATCGGCTTAACTATACCTGTATGCATTCCTTATGTTTTCACGTGTTGCTTAAGAGACAGACAGACTTCTGCTGGATATAAGTTTCTGATACTTTCACAGAATGGCTGAGGCTGGAAGGGACCTCGGGAGGTCATCTTGTCCAGCCCCCTGCTCAAGCAGGGCCACTGGAAGCAGGTTGCCCAGGACCACATCCAGATGGCTTTTGAGTTATCTCCAAGGATGGAAACTCCACAACCTCTCTGGGCAACCTGTGCCAGTGCTCAGTCAAAACTTTGCTTCACGTTTTCCAGCTTGTGGTCTGTTCCCATGTACTAAGAAGTCTATAAAAGATAACCAGGAAAAAGAAGTTCAGTGTGGTTAAACTCAATGTAATGGGTAGCGATAGTACTGCAAATGCTTCGGGATATGCAAACCAGAAAAGATAATGTATTTTGGTTTCATTTTGTGTTGGCTTTTTGCAAACAGAAAAGCAGTGATGCCCCTCTCTTGCTGTTTATTACTCATTCTGCGATTTTTTTTTTTGCCTTTAAATAATTCTCCATGTATTATTGTTCTGTTCCTAAGACTAATTGAGTAAAACAGACCTCAGCACTGGAAACGTGGATAAGAGTTTGCTGTGAACCCTAAGCAATGTTGCCACATTCTTTTTTCATACAGGAAGCTCAAAACTTCCATACTCAGTACGTGTGTGTCTCTAAAAGCTTGGGAATTTCTGCTAAAAATGGCATGGTCTCTAATCCTTGCTCTTACACACCGGCACAGGGTTTCTCAACTCTCTGTGCTGTTTTGGGGGAGCGCAGGGAAGCTTTGTGTTCTTCCAGCAATCACCGCTGGACGGTACCATTGAGTGCAGGCGGTTCTCCATTACCCTGAAGACCTTCAGGTAAAAACAGATGTTCAGATTCTGTTGAATCCCACTTGGCAGATGACTGTGGGGTTCTGTGTTCTTCGGCCATGAAGGACCTGGTCACCTCTGCTGAGGCGGCCATAGCCTCTCACGGGTCCCTCCTACGCCTTCTCTCTGCGCTCACTGGCGCTGCCCAGGCCTAGGAGCAGACGTCCCAGTGTGTCACCTCCACAGAACTGGGAGAAGGCCTCTTTCTGTGGAACAGCTCTAAGGAGTTTTTAACTTGGAAGAAGAGCTTCCCAGGGCCTTTACAGGGGACGAGCTTGAGCAACGGAGCCTGGAGGGTAAGC
Organism: Gymnogyps californianus; assembly: GCF_018139145.2. Lineage (NCBI taxonomy): Eukaryota > Metazoa > Chordata > Aves > Accipitriformes > Cathartidae > Gymnogyps > Gymnogyps californianus. The sequence continues at coordinate 28,054,101 of NC_059478.1, read as the reverse complement.
GCCTCTGCCGGGATCCTGTCAGCCCGCCAGGCCCAGCGACGCCATGGCCGAGGCCGAGGGGCAGGAGCCGTCCCTCCGACACACCTGCCTGGCGAGTAGGGGCTGACACCCCGCCCGGCCGTACCCTCGAAAGCCTCTCGGACGGAGGCACCTGCCCGCCCAGCCTCGCCGCCCGCACCAACACCCTCCGCGGCGGAGGTGTGAGGCCGCTCCCGGGGAGCCGGGGCAAGCCCGGGCCTGCCGGGCGGCGAGGTGAGACGAACCCGCGCCCGGCGGAGGGGCCGGGACACGCCCGGGGCCGCCGGAAGGGGTGTTTCCGCATGGGCCCCGGGCGGGCCGAGGCGGGGGAGCCGGGCGGGGGCTGCTCCTGCCGCGGCCCGCCGCCGCCACCCGGCCCCGACCCCGGCCCCCACCCGCCCCTCGCCGCGCAGCAGCCCGACTCGCGTCGCTCCGCGTTGGATTGCTCGTGTCTGCCCGGAGCTGGCGGCTGCCCGGCTGGCGGCGCGGCCAGGCGAGCTCAGCCGAGCGCAGAGGCGGATTTTGAGGAACAATAACAGAGCGGGGAGCGCGGGACCGGCGCGGCCGCCCCGCCCGCCCGCCGCACCATGTACGCCTTTGTGCGGTTCCTGGAGGACAACGTCTGCTACGCGCTGCCCGTCTCCTGCGTGCAGGACTTCAGCCCCACGTCCCAGCTCGACTTCGACAACCAGAAGGTCTACACGGTGTACCGCAACCCCGAGGAGGCGGAGGAGGACGACGAGAGCCCCGGCGAGTGGGGCGACCGCCTGCTGCTCCACAAGGCCCAGATCCTGGCGCTGGCAGGTGAGGGCGGGCCGGGCCGCAGGGGAAAGGGGGGGGGGCCGGGCCAGGGGAAGCCCCAAATGCCGCCCCCTCCCCGCTGAGGGGGGGGAGGGAAGGAGGGGGGGAGGGGAGGGGGCGGCATCGCGCCGACACATGCTCAGAGCCCGGGCGGCACATGGCGGGCGGGGGGCGCGGTGAGGTGGGAGGACGGAGATCCCGGGGGCGGCGGGGTGGGGGGGGGGGGGGGGGGAGGTGGTGGTGGTGGGGGGGGGGCTTCTCACACCCCCTCCCGCAGCACAGCGGGGCCTGGGCGGCCCCAGGCCCGGGTAGGGCTCGCTGGGGGTGGTGGTGGGGGTCCCTCGGGGTGGCTGCTCCCAGCCGGGCAGCGCCGCGCTCCTGCGTGAATTCTCAGGCGTGGTGCTCCTCCGGAGCGGTTTCCAAAATAACCGTGAGCCCATGGTAGTACCCATCGTTACACAGCGGCGGGGGTGAAATCAGAAACTTCAAAAAAATAAAAGTTAAGGTTTTCATACACAGTGTATTTATAGTGCATGGAGTCATTTATATACCTTTGCAGTTTGGCAGCATGTTGCAAAATTAGAGAGGTACTGTTTTATATCCACTTTGTTAGTTTAAGTGACCTCACAAACTGGAAGGCAATAGTGGAACCAGACCTTTAGATACTACGCTTGTTAAGCTTGGTTTTGCTACATTTGGTTTGTTTCATGTTTAACTTACAAATGTCTTTCTAGCTAAGAGGACCAATTAAAGTGTATATTAAGAAATGAACCCATATTTTGGCCATTTAAATGAGTTCAGCCCTTGTGAGATAGTACTTCTGCTATGTGTGTCCCCAAATCATGACTCTTTGGCAGCATCTTGCCTTGAAGACTTCCTATAGTTTCCTTGCAGCCACAGAAAACACACTGCCATAGTCAGAGTTGACATAGAAAGGAAGTTTGTTGTTTGTAGCAAATTACTGGCTAGCGTGGACTTGCCCAATAGGCTGTTGAAAGACGGCGATGACCGTTTGAAATGTCAGTCTAGGTAGCAAAGGACATTGGGTTCTGATCCTGACTTTTCCACTTGGGGAGAAATACTGGTTATGTGTGTTTCCCCAAATATGGAATGGGCTCAGAAAACTCTGCTGTCTAGTATCGAGTTCAGAGAAGGCAAAGCTGAGTTCTGATCTCTAAACAGAGTACCTTGGTGTTACAGTCACATAAAACTAATCTTTTTTAATGTCATTTTTATTTTTGAAAACAACAGTTCCTAAACCAGTTCAGCCTGGTGGTGGTCCATGTGGTCCCTGACTCAGACAGTGACTCTTACCATTATCCTGTTTCCAGTAGTAGCCATAACGGATGCTTGGAAAGAACAAGAAGCAGGCAAACATGTATGTTGCTTCCCTGTAAAGCTTTTCCAATTTCTGAATATTTGTAACTCCAGGAGTTCAGGAGAACTAATAAGATAGCCTACCAGAGGAGTGGATTCTCCCGCTAAGTTTTTGTTAACCTATGCCAGCCTGTGTTTTGTCTGTCCTATCTACAGCAGAGGAGAATTGGTATATGAAGTATTTCTTCCAAGTTACCTGTCACATCCATGGAAGACAGCAGCGTCAGCGTTCAGGGTTTGCTTGGCCTCTTCTCAAAGGCATCCCAATTGGACTTCACCTTCCTCTTTCTCACTGGGGAACTGCAGCAGCAGTGCTCTTTCTGTTCCTCATGTTCATCTCAACATAACTACAGTGTTTCAGAGAAATACTTAGTAGTAGGCATTTTGCTCACATGTTGAGCCTACCAGGTTGCCTCAGTTTTCCAGCAGAAAGTGCACATACTTTGTCACTTACCTTGTTCCAGGCAGAGTCTGTACGTACCTAAGAGAAGTGCTCTTCTGTACGGTTTCCCTTTGTTTCATCTCTCTTGAACCAGAACAAACCAATATACGCTGTTTCCTCCAGAGAACAAGACTTGTTACCTGTATTAGTGATTTGCACTAATTGCTCCCCAGAGATCCTAATTTCTACAGGAAATTCTCCTGCTGAGACAGGAACACAAAGAAACATACAGCTATCTTTATTACATCTGTCACATCTCAATATATCTGACTAGATCTGTAATTTACATGCTTGGAAAACTTCTCACCTGAACACCAAATGAATCCTTACTTCTGTGCTTCTTTCCACCCTGCACCATGTAAAAAAAAATAATTGAATTAAACATATATTGTATACAAAGGGTTATTTACTTTTAAAGTTGTCACTTTCTCCCCAAAGTTTTGATATTGGTGTTTGTTTTTATTATGGTTAAAAACCTCAGGGAGAAGAGTTGATCTTAGATGAAGACATCTTAGCCCAATTTTCGGTTTATAGTGACCAACTCTATTTTTACAGATTATGACAACTTTTTATGGCAAACGTTACAAGTCTGATGTTATGCAAACTGCTTATTTAGTTTAAAAAATAATTTTACAAGTCTGCAGTAACGTTTCACATACTAGTATAGAACTTTTCATTCTAAAGGATTCCAGCCTACCTTAGTAGTAAGGTAAATAATGTGTATAAAGTTGCTTTTGTGTGTAAAAGATACATAGTTGATTTTGAATTTTTGGAAGGAACCCTTACCTGCACAAATTAGTACATCAGTGACTTTAAGGATTTACTGCTTTGGTCCAAGGATTCCCCATTAGGAACAGGCTTCAGGATCAAAGTCATGGTACACATATTAAATAAAACAAGCAAACAACAAAAAAGAATAAGGGGGGAAAATGTCATCTTTTTTTTTTGAGCCTGCACAGTATTCTTTTACAGTTTGAATGGCGCCCAGTTTTCTTACACTGACTTAACAAGGCTGCTCAAGTAAGCAAAGTTGTACCTGTTTATATATATTTTCATGATTGAACACTGTCCATGCAGTGGGAGTTAATCATAGTCTGAGAAACAGATCCACTTGGTTTTCCTTTCTAGTGACCTAAAAAAAAAGGAGTAGTAGAGGAAGAACAGAGATGCAAGACCCATATTAGAGCCATGATTTTTTCTTTTGAAAAGAGTTTTCCTTTCCTAATATGTTTAAGGAAATTTAGATACTTTTCAAACTTTTACCCTTGTAAAGTAGGAGTTCACAGAGGGATAAGTACATGTTCATGCCCATAGTACAAAGTTTTAGTGGAGCGTTGGTTGTGTAAAGAGTTCATGAAACAATTGTCCTCATCTGAGAGAATCTAGAAGCAGCTCTTTGATCCTTTGTGGCGAGGTGGGATGGTTGGAAGCCCGTACACTTGTGAGGAATATTGTTGCTGCAGAGGAGAGAGCACTGCTGTAAAGGTATCACAAATTTAAAAAGAAAAAAAAAAGAAGGAAGTGTGTTGGGCATGCTCAGAGCATCAAGTAATTGTGATAGACTTGGTATGTTGAAGAGATAAATACTGTTGTCTTTTGGATACTTCAGTAAGAAGTAATATGTAGTAGTAGTACAGCAAAGTGATAGATGAACTGAGCAGCTGTACACTTTTCTTGTGTTTGTGTGTGTATGGTTGGGAACTGCTGATAGTGGTGGTATGTGTTGGTCTGGGAACCTTTCACTTTTGAAAAAGTTAGCCAAAGACTAGGGCTCAAACCAGAAAGGTTAACCCCCGACTAAGACAGTTCTAGACCTTCGAGCCATAGAAGGCATATTAAAATGAATGTTTTGTGCCATAACAAGTTCAGCATTTGGTTAACAGGCAACTGATGTTATGTAGTAATAAAGGAATAATTTTATTTACCTCTTGAATGGAAAATATAGCTCAGCAGACTACAGTTTCACTATATAGCAGTTTTTTGAGGTGGTATGTTAACTGGTCTATCTTGTTGAGAATACAAAAATAGTAGACGGCTTTTCAGGAAGAGTCTGAGTCTGTCTTTCTGATCATCCACACCCTTCCTTTTTTCTTCTTTATAGTCCTCTCCTCAAAATGCTGAAAAGCTGTTTTTCTGGTCGTCCTTCTTGAAATATGTGTGCCACTTGTAACTTTTTCACATTTGTCCAATATAGTCACTAGCAGAATTTTGTCTATAAGCATATGCATCTTATAGGAGCTAGCATGATCCTTAGATGACCCTGTTGGAGCCCTTTCTTGCTTTGCAAAACTGATGAGTATTAGGTGGAATGAACTGAGGTTCAGGGACTTTCTAAAGTTCACTGCTTCGGGCTACATTTGTTAAAAAGTTAATAGTGACTATCTTCTAATTGGAGGCGTTCTTTCCTGACTACAGTAAATAATTGTTCTCTCTAGCTGCTGCCCTCAACATTTCCCACCCACACAATCGTAACAAATGCACCTCCATCAGATTCTCATAGCAATTCCCTAGCTGCCACAGCAGACGTGTTAATACCTGCGTGCATCCATATTCTTTCTTCCCCCTTTATAAAATGTTATGCTCCACTTCTTATTAAAATAGGTTAGGTGATTTTTTAAATCTTTAAAAGCCTGTCCAGCTCATGGTGAGGTAATTTGCTGTGTGTTTCAGAAAGATGTAAAATCTCTGTTCCCAGAACAATTTTAAATTAAATGATTCTAGGACTGAGTTTTGAATAAGGTTGAGGGTGGATACACATGAAGAAGTTGAAGCGGGCTTCTTTGCTATGGATAGCTAATGGAGGAAAGACCCTTTGTCGAGTGCTGAAATAGGTGAAAATTTACAAGATGAGATCTTAGATTATATCAGGAATATACAAAATTTAGGTCAGGAAGTGGTCTTGATGTGTGACATTAACTTACAGCTTTTACTGGTATTTCTGTAGTCTTGTGCTGCTTTGTGCGTTTTTTTCCTCTTCGTGCTATTCAGACAGCTTGGGGAGTTGGAGTACGTAGAGCAGGTCGTAGCTGTGGCCGCTCTGTACCCATGCTCCATCCCATGTTTGTACATAGCCCACATGTCGCATTTCCTTTCCCAGGGCAGTCTGTAGACTGAATGAACTATGGTGGTAGGGACAGTATTTGCTAAACTCTTTGTTCCTGGACAGCTCTAGGTCTATGCCCTATCATGATATGCAACTCATATGGTGTGTGACAGGGACCTGGGGAGAAACGGCACCAGGAAGAAAAATCAAAACGTCTGCCACTGCTTCTTGGGTGATCCCAAGCGTTGCCCTGAGTAAAGAAGTGCCAGGAGGAGGCCGGAGGAAACCTTCCAGTAGTGGTAGTGGTTCCTCACAGGCTCGTTTTAATTTGTTTGATTTTTCCTGGGATAGTTCTGGAGTACCTGTGGATGAGCTTGTGTGTCACTGCCCTTCAGCAGCAAGTCCAGCTCTTCCTAACTGTGCTGTCTATCTGCTGTACCTGTGCATCGGGTCTTGCCACGCAAACGGCCCTCTGCAGTCATTGAGCCCAGCAGGTTAGGCAGTGCTGAAGTTACCTTGTTCAAAATATGCTTTTTTTTAAAAAATTTTTTTAAACTTTCTACTGTGATATTTGAGGTGCATGGCCTACTTTGTCAGATACTTAACTGGCATGCTGCTGCTGTGTTACCTTTTCACCAGGTGAAAGATGGCTGTATGCAGAGGTTCACCAAATTCTTTTGTGTAGCAGAGTAACTACATCACATTCTTAAATATAGTCCTGAATACAAGTGTGGCAGTATTCATAAAGACTATTTAAAGCTAAATTTCACACTCATTTTGTGTTCGATCCATTTCTGGTTTATTTTAAACTCTTTTAAGATGAAGGGTGGGGGTGTTTTTCCCGTCTAAATTGTACTGTAGGAGCATATCTGAAATACGAAGGACTTATACAAAGGCACAATTTTGGGGTTTTTTTTGTGTCATTTCTGTTTGTTCAGCATTGAAGTCTTAGTATGGCACATTTGCACAAAGCTTAAATGGCAGCAGCAAAAAAAATTTGGAACTTTTAAAACTGTAGCTGGTAAGTAGTGGCTTGGAGTAACCCTTGTGATAGTGGTGATGGTTATATGTCATCAGCAGGATAAAGTGCCAGTAAAAAGGAATGAAAAAGCTGGAATTTATCTGTGCAAGAAGATTTTACCCTTATAGTTTTCTCTTTTCCTGTATCACTGTGCTTGTTCTGGAAATAAATATCTTTTTTTTGGTCTTAAACCCTTCTCAACTGACCTGCTTGTTCCTCAGTCACATTTACTTCTTGCTTCACCCTAATAGTCAGAAGTCACTTATTTATTTATTTTTATGACATAAAGACATACAGGTGACCTACACTGTTGTTATTTCTCTTGGTTTTAGTACATACGTTGCACCACGTAAAACCAGTTATACTTGTAAATGTTGTATAAGCTTAACTACGATACAGTAAAAGTATGAATTTCAGGATTTTAATAAAATTGACTTCAAAGATAGTATGGTTATGGTAGCTATGGTAACTAACACTTACTAATTAAAATATGCTAAAATTTGCAGGGGAGTGAAAAGGGGAAAAAATTTAAGTTAATGTTTTTGTTTTCATAATTTAATGGTAAAACTTTCTTTTTCCAGTGGATTGCCTAAGTGCCAGTCAGTCAATTATTTGCTTTTTTTAAAGAAACCCTTTAAAAATAGTAGAGGCTGAACCACATTGTAATTTTTGTATGTAAACTAAAAACTGCATAAATCTACCCGCTATTTCCATAGCAAGCTCGTTCCTTGGGCAGAGATAGTTGCGGAAGCTTCCAGGAGTGTTCCCTGTAGGCTGCTGCTTTACCTGCTGAATAGCTGGTAGGCAATATCTCCATGGCTTTGTGGCCTTTGTGATCATGAAATCATAATCGGGGTTTGTTCCTAACATAATTTTACAGTATGATGCAGACTGACTGGTCGGGGCAGCTAGATTGACAAATTGTAGCTGTCATTGAGATTGATGATCTCTTTAAATGAACTTTTGAACTTTTAAAGAAAGAAATAGCCTTTATTATGAATAGTTTTTTGTAAAATATTTATCATGTTCAAACTTTTGAAAAATAATTCCCATATTTGAGTTTCATATGTAGGTACAGAGGAAAGATTTAAAGGACAGCATTTTAACATCCTACTTGTTTTCAGGGTTTCTTCTTCTTAATTTAATGGTAATATTGTATTATTGTATTTGTTTCAGAAAGGATTAAGAGAGTTGTTCCATAGTAGCTATAATCCTTTGTGTTTGACATGTACAGAGTATTGTACAAATTAACAAATCTGCACAACACTTCAGTGGGGTAGATGGGGACAGTAAGATGGAAAGGTTGAGTTATTCAAGGTCAGTTTTTAAGTAAATATTGGATCCGGGATTAAAACCATCCTCAGTCTTGTAAAGAGCATGATCTCCTGTTTCTCAGCATAATGTCTTTTCTTTACTTGATTGTCCAGCTCCATCTGTTTCTGCTGCAGCCAAGTACTCTTCTAATGCCACTAAAAGTTAAATAGAAGGGAGAGTTTTGCTGACAAAGAATAAAAGAATAATAATTATTTCTAGCTGTATTAGTTTTGAGCCATGTTGCTTTTGGTTAATTATTTTTGAAGAGACTTTGTATTAACTTTTGAATTAAGAAATAGATTTCATATTAATAATGGAAATTAAGAAAGAAGATATATTTAAGTTTTTCTTGCAGCATAGGTCTGACTTACATCTGGGCTGATACTCAGTAAATCTGAACAATCTGCTGATAAATGAGCATGTGCAAAAGGAGAACATTACAAACTATTTGAATGTCTTCATGTGCCTTAGAAATTTGACTACAAATGGGGGTCCATATCAATAACTCTCACTCCAAGCAGTATTAAACTGAATATCTCTGTTGTTCCACTAGAAGAAGTAGTGTGCATTCAGACCTCAACATTTGTTCATAGAGTCATAGAATGGTTTGGGTTGGAATGGACCTTAAAGATCACCTAGTTCCAACCCCCCTGCCATGGGCAGGGACATCTTCCACTAGACCAGGTTGCTCAAAGCCCCATCCAACCTGGCCTTGTCTTCTTGCGTATTTATTATATATTGACTTCTGAGCTGACTTTACAAATGCCTGATCGCGACTACTTCAGCAAGGAAAGGTTAGGGGTCAGATCTCCATCCCCCCACCCTCACAAGTACTGGTGAATTCTTGAGGAACAAGCACCCTACTGCCAGAATACAGACCAGTCTCTAATCTGCCACCTTAAGAAAGGCGAGACGGACACCTCTTTGGGCAAAAATGGAAAAAGAAAGATGAACCGCATATTTGAAGAAATATTCTAGGGGTCATCTCCAGTCTGTTGTCTTCTATGGCAGCCTCTACTCACTGCCTTTTCTTGTTACTGTTTTCCCAAAATGCATGCACTTGCTTGTGTGACATTGCCAGTCCCTGTAGCATCGAGTGCAGCATGGAAAGCCCCATCCGAAAAGTTGCTTCAGTAGCCGGCGTGGTAGGTTTGTTTTTTGTGAGAGCAGCAGCAGGTCTATGCTCTGTGAATTTACTTGTATTATTGTATTGAATATTAATGAGACAGAGCCAGTCTTGATGTAGGACTTCAGACAGAACTTAAGAGGTAGAAGTTATTTATATAATGTCCTCTGCTTTTCTAGGAGTTTAGCTTCTTAATCTTTCTCTTCCTTCTTTAGTGCCTTTGTACAAAACAGGTGTGGCTTTCTCTCCATCATCAGTGAGCAGTGTTGATTGAGGCTTCTGGCACATCATCCTTCTTACCCATCATCTCTAAACCTGTCAAGCGGTAGTTTAAGGCTTTTCTATCTTGCCTGTTCCCAATTTGGTTAAGAATTATTTTCACGCTGTTTCCTATTCTTTACACTTAATTGAAATTCACTTCACAAGATTTAACAGCCTTTTTGGCCAGTTCCTCAAGAGCATGTATTCACCTTCACGTGCTTATTGGCCCTGCCTGTCACAGTGTTACTTGATAATGTTGTTCTTTCCTGACTTCTTTGCTCACTCTGCTTTTTGCTCTGAAGACATTCTTGTAGTCACTTGTTTGTGTTATTGTCGTTTTCTCTTTCTGGGCAAGTGCTGCAGGACTACTTAGTTCTTAAGTAGTACTAGTGATACTAGCCCAGATGATGGGAACACTCAGCTCTACCTTTTTATTCCTAACTTTTCTCACTTAAATTTGTTGCCAGCTTCCCTTTCTGACATCCTTAGCAGAAATCTTTTTCAGCTTATGCTTAGAATGGCCCAACATATTTTCCTACCATTTTTGTCCATTTCTCTTGATTTTAGAGTGGGGAGGGGGAATAATCTTTTCTGTCATTTTCAACCCAAAGTCTTGCTGTCTCTTACACTTCATCTGCTTTGTTGCTTACACCCAGCTTTACCTTTCTGTCCAACTGAATATACTTCATGTAGCGTTTTCACTGTGCCCTATGTTTATTTCTGTAATCCTCTTTTTCTCTGTCCTTCCAACAAAGCTCTCCTCTAGTCTGCAAAAAAAATGCAAAACAATCTAGTAAATTATACTATCCAAATCCTGAATTGACTGTGCCAGCACCCGGTTGACCCCTCTTTTGCACCCCCCCCCTCCTTTTAGCTGCATCAAGTTTGGTGGCACCTGTCCTCTTCAAATAACTTTTGCATTTCTACTACTGTCCGTTATCCTGTGTTGTCTGTTACTGTCATTCTCAGTTTGTTCCTCTTTGGTAGTGGTCTTAATCTCAGTGTACTACTAGCTCAGAGATGTTTTATATGAGACAAGTTTTTCTTCCTCTGTATCCTGAATGTCTTCTGAGCTTGCAGGATCATTACATTTTCTGAAATCTCTTCTGTTTTTCCTGTTAAAGTCCTTCTTTAATGTTTGCATTAAATGAGCTAAGAAAGTAATTTATAATTCTTTTTTTCAAGTTTCAAATAAACTAAGTGGCTTTTTTCCCCTTTTTTTTGTACTATCATGCTGTTTTCCTTCTCAGTCACAGCAATATTGATTATTGTTTATTTGTGTTTAAGTGGCACTTAGGAATCCATGCCCTGTTGTGCTTGGTGTGTATATTTGCTTTGAAGCACCAAGTATACCTTTGGTTGTGGTTTTTTTTTGCTTTGGTTCTTAAGTGTCTTTTTCTTTATGAACTGTAACCGATGCACAACCTGCTGAGGCAGGTGACGTTACCTGCTCTGTAGAATCAACCTGGCTAAATCAGTAGCAAAGCAGTTCAGTGCAGCAGTGTGGGGGGAGTCTTGTACAGGTGTTGTCCATCTGTGTTGGGTATGTGCCTGGAAATGGGAAGGGTGATGGTAAATTTTTTCATCTGTCAGTATATCATTTTTCACAAGGGGTGGAATTTTTTCGAAGGCTTAGGGGAAGGATGAATTTTGCTCAAGGTTCTTTCGTTTTATTACTGCAAGATTTATAGCATTGCCAAGCCCCTTATTTGGACTGATCCCAGACCTGCCATCCCTCATCCATTTGGAGTGCAGAGCTCTCTTCCTCTATTTTTCCAGCTTTTACTCCAAAGGTGGAAAAAAATTCGGCATTTGAACTATTTTTTGAAAGGATTAGTTTGTTCAGTCCTTATTTCTAAATTAGAAAGTAAGGAATGTTTTAAGGAGACTGAGATTTCCATAGTTTTATCCTACATCCCACAATAGGATTTTCAGTTTTAGAGCACTAACATATTTCTACTTGAATTTAACCAACTTGCTTCCTGCCCTGTTAAAGTCGTTTTGTCTGCCTCAGTTCCCTGCCGCTCTAGACTTAAAGCTATTACCTTTTGGCCAGGATCAACCCATCCTGACACTGAAACGAAGATCTGACTGCAGAAAACATTCCAGGAACAGTTTATCCTTTGCTAGTTGATACAGATTCTCTAATGCAGGGCTGCTTTTTTGGCTTTTCTTTCTTTCAGGACTGCTGAGGCCAAATGTCTTCCCAGCCACTGTGAAATTTCTCAGCAGTTCACTTGCTTGTTACTACCCAAACAACTTTGGTAGGTGGCCGTGTGGGGAGAGATGCTATCATGTGCACTGGCTCTTGAGCCCTGTACTTCGGTACCTTGTGGAGTTGACTGGCAAGATCTCTCCAAGTCTGATGTTTTCCTGGAGTACAGTTATTCCAGCATGCTTTATTCTGTATATCAAATCACAGAATACCGTGTTTGCTGTCTGGCATTATGGCTACTCTGCACAAAAGCAATTTTTCCTAATTTACATGTGTCTTCCAGAATGTCCCTTCTTAAAGAACAGAGAGAATCAATGCTGTCCATTCTTGTATCATGCTTCTACCCCGAGTATTTTGTTACAAGTACCTAATTAGATGTATTAAGTGCTAGTTCTTAGTAGCCGCGATCACTGAACCACTTATTCCATCTATAGGAGAAGCAATAGACACAGCTTTATGACAATCTGCTCATGGCCACCTAAGGAAAGGTATAATTTTTAACTTCTATCAAGGTTTAAATGACTGGGGAGAAAGTCCAGACAAATGATTCAGGTCTTTACAAAACGAGGCTCTGAGCCTACAACATTTTTAGGGCTGCCCTTCTCTCTCTTAGCATGTTCTGTAGCTTCAGGCACTGAGTTGCAGCTTGTCTAGCTGTTTGGTTCATATCCTGGTTTTCTTCTGGCTCAAAATTGTGCGTGTTTTCCTTTTTGCTGGATTCTTTTGTACCTGTCTTTTGTAGGCTGGCACAACAACAGACAGAGAGTCCTAAGAAGAACTGCTCTAAACGCACGTTCATGTTTCTTCTACCCCTCCCCCTGGTCTCCTCTCTCTCCCTCCTGTCCCTTCCCAAATTCCATTAATATTTACAGAACAAGAGCCAGTACTCCAGCATTAGCCTCAAATTCAGAATGAGATTTTTCTGGCTCTATCTGCAGCTACTGCAGAAGACAACAGAGGTTAGAAATGCACTTTAAAAAAAAAAAAAAGAAAAACAAAAGGCCTTTTCATACCAACACACTGGATGAATTGTGTTAGGTATAAATAAGCCTACAAAGACCAGAGCATATGTAAGAAAATATTGTATGTATTGTTGTTGGAAGGCAGAGGAACATAAAATTATTTGCTCATTGACTAAATTAAAAGTTCCTGAGCTTTAACTTATTTTAAACTCATTTTTACCATTGTTTCTTCAAATTTTGCATGGGGAGAAAAGAGTTCCTTTCTTCAACTTACTGGTTCATTTACAGGATAAGCAGTAAAATCAAAAAGTCAAAGGAGGAGATTTGCCAAACATGAAAGAGAACTGTGTTGATAGTTACACACCAATAGTGTACAAACTAAGCATTTGTAAGGAGGTGCATAAACAAACTTCTACCTTCAGTCCACCAGTGAAGTTTTGCAAACATAAATTTCATAGGCAAACTGAGAAATTCGGAGGGGATGGAGAGAATTAAGAATTCAGATGATTTGCATTGTTTTCTTTGACCCCAGACTAAATATTTTCTTTAATTTCTGTTGTTCAGTGCATAAAATGTGTTCTTAACCTTTATAAATTGACTTAAAAACAAAAAGCCAAAATCAAAAGATAAATATTTCTGTTCTTCCAAATTGTTTTTATCTTAATGTTGTTGTATTAGTCGGAAAGTATTTGCTGACTTCCAGTGTAGTCTGCACATGCACTTGCTCCTCTGTGACCCCTTTCCGTGAGTGTTTCAAGACTTGCTTTTCCCTGGCCATGGGAAGGACGGCTAGTGTCCGTTTCCAGTTTGCATGGGATTCTGGCTACTGGTGACCTCAGCTAGTTGCCAGCAGACACTTTTTTTAACTATGTGAAGTAATTGGATTGTGTCCATCTTGTTGTGAGGCCAAGGGTTATTTCGGAGCATAGAAACTGATCTGCATTCTTTAAATGTAGAGGGAGTTCATCTGCACGTTCTGTGGAAGATTTGGCAAAGCAGTCTAGAGAAGCTGGCTCTGCAGTAGGCATGTGCTACTCTTCCTCGGAGGAATTGTGAGAACATATTTTAGCAAAGGATTCCTCAATCTATTGGATACCCCAAAATATGTAGTCACAGAAAAAGCTAGGGTTTGGTTTTTCCTTTTTTTCATTCAATATGGATTTATTTATTCTTAAATTCCTGTCCTTCCAAGAAGATACCAATACCCATCAGCCTGTCCTTTAGTCTGTAAATTTGTATTTTTTTCTAAGAAGGGCTCTCGTATTTTCTTCTCTGCTCTCTGACAGTAGAATTGGGTTATCTCACTTTTCTGATGAACCTACGTTTTCCAGGTAAATGAAAATGTAGGGGCTTATTTTTCAAAACTGAAACAGTTGGATTGCCTTTTTGGTTTTTTGTTTTACTGGGATAAGCATCTGTGATGCTCTGGGGAATGGAGAACGATCTAAAATAAGCCTAGCTGTTTTTTGTTGTTTTATCTGTTTCTTTTTGCATCTGTCTTAGTATTTATTGCTACCATCTGCATTTCATTTCAGGTTGTCTAATGTCTTATTCTGCATGTTCTGTGCCTATTCTCTTTACATAGCCTTGGGCTGTAATATCACCATTTGCCTACAAGAGATCCATTTCTATCTGTAACAAAATGAATTGCATTCATCTGTGTAATTCATTTCTAATGAATGCCTTGCTCCTCATTAAACAGTGATTTACCTTTGTTTCCCTTTTCTACACTGTCAACACTAACCATTTTGAGGTCCTGTGGAGAGATGCTAATTTGAGAAAGCAAAAGTCAATGCAACTAAGCACTCACAAATGCCATCCTCATTGGCACTTTCAAAAATATTCATGGGACACTTTGTGAAATACAGTTTGCAGGTGGATAGGACGACTCAAAATGTTTTCTTACTCGTAAGCTTTCAGCGTACAAATACAACACTTCAGAGTTTAAATGCATTTCTCCTTGTCAATGTCTTGAACAGGTAGCCAAGCTTGTGAATCTTTTAAGACCTTGTCTGCTTTGCAGGAATTTTATGGATCACAGGCACATTTGGGGAGACTGTACTCTTGATACCCTGTCCCCTCTGCACCTTTCCAGGAATATTAAATTATTTCAAACTTATTTTCAGAATAATGTTTTGAAATACTTAATTTTGAGATATGGTAGCGTGTTTCAGACTTGAAAATATTTTACCTCAATTTTTAATGAGATTCAAAGATCAATATAAGCATTTATTGGCTTTGTGTATCTAAAGGAAAAGGATTAGTACCATTAACTAATGAAATATGGGTTGTATAGTAATTTTGTTACAGGTTTGGGCCATACGCAACTTTTCTGTAATGCCCTTTCAACCTATCCTGCAGCATCCCCTTTTCCAGCCCTGCACTTTGCAGAACAGCAGAATCTGCTGTGTGTGCAAATAGATCTGTACTGCTGACAGATGACGGTTAGAGTATAGGATGAATTACCAAGTTTATTTTCACTTTAGACCTAAGCAGAGTTTGAACTGCAGCAACAGATTATGAATATGAAAATACTGTTGGTAAACATAATTTAAAGCAATACAGACAGTTTTTAGGAAGTTGTTTTTTTTACAGCATCTTTAATCTTATTTTAGTGATAGGGCAGGCTACTCATTGACACTTTTGATCACTCACATGAATTTAGCTTGGTATTTTACAGTATTTGTTCTTGTATTTGGCCAGATTGATCCCCTGTTGAAACTCTAGAATTGTCAGTGGGCATCAGTTGAGTTACGCCATGGATTAATTTGATGATAGTATTATGAGGGGATTGAAGCATGGGAGGTGTTTTGGTTTTTTTTGGTTTTTTTAACTGGTCTTGCCTAAGTCATGTAGTATTTGGAAGTAAGAACACTGATTAATGTAACAAAATTTTATTTTTAATATACGTTTTAGAGGACAAAACTGACCTTGAGAACAGTGTGATGCAGAAGAAAATTAAAATCCCCAAACTCTCTCTCAATCACGTAGAAGAAGCTGGGGAGGTTACAGATTATGGGGAAGAAGATGTGGAGCTTAGACACAGTAAGGTACTGAAGTCTTTCCTTTTTTTTCTTTTTTTTCCTTTCTTTCTTTTTTTCTTTTTCTTTTTTTTTTTTTTTTTTTTTGGAGGTGCTTGGGGCATATACAGACGTCATAGCTTAAGAATTCCAGGCCTGCTTTTGATCCCCTTAAAATGCTGTGTGAATTTTGGTGAAATTGGGTCAAATTGTGTATGGGGGCGGGGTACGGGTTTTCAAAACCTGATTTATGTGCAATCAAACATTTTCCTGTTTATACTGTCTGTGCAGTTTAATTGCCATTTGAGATTTTTGGAACAATGCTCTTCCACTTTGGCCCAGAATGCTTTAAAAGTCACCAGTTACATGAATGTCGAGCAGCTGTTCTCGGTGGCACTTGTGACCTATTGTGTGCTGCTTGTTTGGAATTGGAAGGGGTGCTCTGAGACTTCCCAACTACAGCAGTGGGTGAGAAGACAAATTGACAGGACTGCATCCCTCCATTATAACTGCCAGTTGCATTTTTAGGTCCAGATGCCAGAAACCCACTATGTAAATGTATTTTTTTTTTTTTTATATCAAATTATTTCTTTAAAAGTCTGCCAACCTTCAGAATAAAATACTGCTCTGTGGCTTCATGTGTTTTGCAGCTGCAGGAATGATACTAGTACATTTCTTTATGGTGGGCCAGCTTTTTATTTATTTATTTATTTATTTAAGAACATGCGTGGAGCAGGCGTAACATCAAATAATCTCATTTTCTGCCACATTACTCATGGATATTGTGGTATGGGAATTGATAGTGTCAGCTTTTTGTCTCTAACCTATGAGCTACATTTGCTTTCCTTGCAGTTGCTTGGAAGTTCAAATGCTTTTTCCATATTTGGCCAATACAACTTAGTGACTTTTACCCATGCTGTCACATTTTAATACCGCTGTCCAGGCCCCAGAAAAGAGGTGTGCTTTAATTTGTAGGGTTTGTGCAGATGACTGAAGGTAAATTTCTGCTGAGAGTTCAAAGGACATGAAGCCTCTGCAATGCAGTACTAATAGAGAAGGAATCAGTGGATGAGGGAGATGAGGCTGGATGATATATTCCATCTCCAACTTCTGTGTTTTCAGTTCCCTTTCAGTGTTTGCTGATGGTGTTAACTCAGTCACTTGCATCAGGCAGTTGGGTGAATGTGCTAGAGGAGTAGTCAGAGAAGGTTTTGTCTCCCAAAGAGTGGGAAGGACAAGCCCTCTGTTCACAAAACAGCTTTGTATGGTGTGCCGCTTTCATCTCTGATGTCATTACAGGTGACAAACGTAGCCCGTAGTTGATTCTTTGTTTTACTTACCAGAAAGTCAATTGCTGTCGGAAATCTAAATGTTAGGGGTAAACTTTAAAGGAAAAGAGATCCAGATCCACTTTTTTTTTTTAAAAAGAAATTAATTATCTTTATATATGGAATCAAGTGACCTATATACACTGAGCTTGCAAGTGTTGCACAAATGCAGAAAGAAAGGCCTTTAACTGCCTCAGAAGTTTGTATATGCATTTAGCTGAATTATGTGTCCATGATAAGTTATGACGTATATCCACAAGAATCTGTCAGGCAAAACATTTTTGCAGGCAGACTTTGTCTTGCTTTTTTTGGAAAACAAGAATATTAACAGTTCCCAAGTCTGTAGAATTTTAATTTTATTACATCTTACTGCTCTCCTAATTTATTTATTTTTTATTGTAACATGCAGAGACAAGATGGGAGGAAACAAAGTGAAGGTACGCACAAAAGCATTGAAGCAGTTGTTGCTCGCCTTGAAAAACAGAATGGGATGAGTCTCAGTAATACTTCCAGCCCTGAGGAGGCTTTTATGGAAACTTCGGAAGGCATGAACAACATGGACGATGCTGTAGTTCCTCGGATTCTGTATGAAGAATTGCTGAGGAGTTACCAACAGCAACAAGAAGAAATGAGACACATTCAACAGGAGCTTGAGAGAACACGGAGACAGCTTGTGCAACAGGCAAAGAAGCTAAAGGAGTATGGGGCACTCGTGTCAGAAATGAAAGAGCTCAGAGACTTGAACAGGAGACTCCAGGATGTACTGCTTCTAAGACTAGGTAGTGGTAAGTGCCGGACTTAAATGGGACTAGTTTTAATGAATTTTACAAGTATGATCAATAGTAATGGAAACGTATTTGAAGAATAGCAATGGTTGTTAAACTGGACATTGAATGTTAAAAGGGTTTTCTGCTATGGCTGTACAATATCTGTCGAATTTGTATGCTATGTACGTCTGGGTTTTTCTTTAATGATAGTAGAGGTCTTTGTGCTGGTGTGGTTGAATCAGAGTTCCATTTTAAGCAGCTGTATTTTAAGGAGTCTCTGACCTTCCAGTATATGCTGAAAAGGATAATAAAGCGTCATCTGCAAAATATACCAATATGTTCCAGTTTAAAAAGAAAAAAAAGAAGAAAGAAAAGGCAGTGGAATGACTATTTGGGCTAAAACTATTTTATTCTTTTCAGTTAGGGATTTTGGTTATTGTTATGTAAGTGACTGTGTTACCTTCCGTTTTCTGCCCCCTCTTCCCATTAGTAGCTCATTAGTATGTGGTATATTCCTGAACTTCTTAGCAGTGGCTTTAAACAGCCGTGCTATTTGAAAAATAATGGATTGTTAAAGAATAATTAAAAAAACTTTTTATATTAGTGTCCCGTTTATAAACATTTGTTACAAAATGCAGGTTTGTGTAATTTGGATTTAAATTTTAAATATCTTGAGTCAATTGCTCATTTGTTTTGGTTTATAACAATTATTTCACCATTATGTTGGAATAAATGGGAAAAAAAGAGAAAATAAAAAGTTCATCCTTTTCATTGAAGATGGTACCCATGGAATACCTTCAAATATTTTACTAATATTTATTTGCTATTAGAATGTGGTATTGCTGTGTTGAAGATTTGCTCGGTGACTGAAACTTGGTTAAAATTTGTGCATCCAAACTTAGCATGCTGTTTCTTATGTCTGCCTTTGTGTATCTGGAAACTTAATTTTTGCATGTAAATTGGATATTGGCTCTTCTACTTGACTTGAACGAGTGCATGCAATTTGCATGTGGGTCTGAGTTACATTCACGTACAAACCTGAACCCGAGAGAGCATGTGCCTGTGCTGTAGCATGTGTTAAGGTGTGCCCGCAAGTTTGGAGCCAGGTTCTCGAAGTAGCATCTGACGATTTAAACTGGGTGATTGTGAATGCTCATCATTGTTACACTGTGCATAATTAAAATGTCATTACTTATTATAAACATTCTAGTTAATTTTTTCAATAAAACTAAATAGGCAAGGTTTCCACAGTCTGAAAAACACGATGTGGTTGGCAGTAGATTCTACTGAGCTTTCTAAAATTTTCCTTGGATGGAAAGATGTTTCTTCATCTGCAAGTAGTTAGCTGGAATTTATGTGAATGGAGCACCAGCCAGATGTTAGTAGGCAATGGGGCTGAACAGCGTAAAATACCAATTTAGTTGGTAGACTTGACAGCAATTTGAGTGGTGAGACCAGCAATGAAATGAAGACAGCTTCTGAATTCTGTCTCGTTTCTTTCACTTTAAGAAAGCACGGATGCATTTTTTACTTGAGCCAAATCAAGAAAGCTTGGAAGAAAAAGAAAAAAGAAAAAAAACCCCAAAACCTCTTGGAAAAAATGCTGAATCTTCTCTAAATACTGGGCTTGAATTTCCATTGTATCAGTCTGGCACCTGCTTTACAACTGAAAATAAATCTCGATTACATTGAAGACAAGTTCTTTTAATTTAATCACATAGCTGGACAAATATGAATTATAGTTAACTTCCAAAAAAATCTCTTGTTGTTATTACTTGTATGGAACTTTTCATGGATGACAAAGGTAGAATTTGGCCCTATGGGCTGTGTCCTTCACAGGGTATGTGTTTCCTAAGACTCAGTGTTTTAACCGCTGATAACTCTTGCCTTTCCTTGTAGCCTCATTCACAGCAGAGAAACAACCAGATTCTAGAAAGATCAGTGCTAAATTTATGAATGATTAGAAAGGGAGACATCTTCAGCAAATTATAAATTAGAGAGTCTGATGACAGTATGAAAAAGTGCTACTTTTAATCAAGAAATAGATATGTAAAGACTTCTTTAGTCTTCCTTACTTTTCCAGGTTATAAATGAGGTATGTTTGGATATGTGAATAATCTGTGAAAATTGTTCAGAAAATAGATTACATCCTGAATTCATCTTCAGTTGTTGCAGCGATCTCTTAAACCTAGAGTTTCAAATTACATGTAATTGATGTTACGCTGCACTTCTAGCAGGCTGGACTTAATGCAAACTAATTGCATTTCTGTTTCACCTTAGAGACTTCTGATTTCTTTGCATGAGATGACAGCTGTTTTGTGCTGATGAATTGCAGCTGTGGGAAACGCGTGCCTGTTGCCATTTTAAACTTGCAGATCAAATATAGAACAGCCTCTTGAGCTAACATTCAGTCAAGTATTCAGTCTCCTGATTTCCCATCAACATGTTGATTTCAGTGAGCAGCTAGAAGTCAATATATTCTACTTTAGACCTAGGCCTTCATCTCTGCTACTAAACTTGAGCCACTCTTGTGGGAAGAGTGAGGTTCTTAATCTTTCACGTGGTGACACTGAATTGCTCTTTGTTTTAAGAGACCCTTGAAAGCAGATGTGGCAAATGACAGCGGTGAAATCGGTGCTGATCCATGGGGATATACTGAAGCTTCTTTATGATTTTAATACGCTGTTGCCCAACAGATCCCTTCCTGGAGGAGGCAGGCATTTGACCAGGGCTCTAGGGACCAAAGCAGTGGGGGAACGTGATGACTGTCGTGGAAGAGGTTACGGTATCCCTCATCTGAACTCCTGGAAGAATGTGTGCAGCCAAAGCCTCTCTTCCCTCGCCTACTTTGAGATCAGGAAGCCCTGCGATCGTAGGCCTTTGCAGTTTATCTTTGTTCTTTTGCACCTGAAAACACACTTAGTTGCCCTGTTTTTATCAATAGAGAGTAAGGTGATTTAGAGAATTAAATCATTGACTCTTCCCTGTAGGCCTAACTTTACGTAGTCCTTGGATTGCAAAAGATAAGAATTTCAATGACTTCTTAAAAAAATAGTTGTCTCCAGGGTAGGATCTGTGCAGTTTACTGTGGTTGTGTTTGGCCAGAAATAGTGAAGTTGTGTCAGGGATAATGTTTGGGTGTTGTTCGCTCCCTGATAAATACTACATTTTCATGTTGTATTGCTAAGAATTAGTGTTGCTCTAAAGTCACGGAGTATATTCATTTTCATTCATAAACATTCATTCATCAACACACACACAGCCCCCCAAGTGGTTATTTTTAATCCCAGTTTAATTTCAGTGATCTAGTTTACAGTGTCTTGGGACTGACACTAGGATAGGGAGAATGAAATGGTATTTGTGTCTTACCACATGTAAGGAATTACTATTATTCAGCTTTTCTAGATCTGTTTGGCTTTTTGATATAAAAAAGCCCTAGGTTTCTATCAAGTACAAGTACAGGAAGTACCATATATAATATTACCCCTTCTCAGGCTCCTGTTTTCATTCAAATTGTGGTAGACCATGTGGATAAACAGCTTGCTGCTTACAAATGTGTATTGACCACTTTATCAGATAATTTGTTTTGGCTTATTTACTATTTTTTGAGTAGCGTGTAGCCTAAGATGCATTTTTTAGGAAAAGAGGTGATGAAGGGGAGCCTTCTGACTCTTCATCCTGCATTTGAAGTTGCTGGCCTCTCAGATATGGAAACTTTACAGTCAGAAAGAGAAAGATTTTGCAATAAAACATTTGTTTCCTTTTTGCATTCTGAAGAATTGTCTTTATTTTTTTTATGATCCTTATTACATAAGTACTATCATTGTTACGCCTTTAGATAGTGGCATATATTTTTGTATGTCCCATTCATCATCTTTAAAATAAGACGCAGAGCATGAGAGCTATAGAGAGAGGAAACTTTTAGAGTGTGGTGCGTGGTAAATTGGGCACATAACTCCCATTAACAGTAAGGCAATAATGCAGGTTGCATGTCTAATTCACAACATGCTGGGTTGAAAATGCACTCTTTAGTAGTTGGTGAAAGTAGCTGTGAAGACTACCTAGTTAGAGGCAGATTTCTGTTTGGGAAGAAAAAAATTCAGTAGAATATAAAAGAAGACATTTTAAAGGCTTTCTGTTGGTGACTTCTAAGCAGGCAGCAAAACATGAATTGCAGTAGAGGTTTTCCTGACCTGTTAGAGCTATGGTTATTGTGGACTTTAATCAGCTGTTTTTCTTGGGGAACTCCGGAAACCAAATCCTAGCTGTGTCAATATATGACTACAAACAAAACAGTAAGAGACTTCTAAATGGCAACTAGTAAAGTGTTTAAACTGAGATAAACATTTCCTTCTAGGAAGAAGGTGGTTGTACTTAGGCGTCTTCCTCAAAGTGACTTTCAAAGTATAAGAAAACTCAAAACAGCACTTTGTTGAAGAATGTGTTCTTAAAATAACAGCTAAAAGATCACTTCTTAAGTTTGCACTGGCAATTACGTCACTGCATCTGCTTGTTCAGGTGTGCCTATACTGAGGTGTGTGCAGGCTTTGGGTGGTTTAATCAATCCAGGTCTTTCCCCCAATCTGAATCGGTTTAGGAGTCTCAAGTTTAGAAAGTTTAGTTTGTCTTGGCTGTACCATTGTGTAAGCATGATAGCAGAGGTGCTTATTAAGATTACTATGAAATTATAGTGCAAATGGTATAGTTTTTGTGATTTCTCTATTTGTGCCATGCTTGCGTTGCATATGGCTCTTAAGACGCTCTTGTTGGTGGCACTGCAGTATAGGATTGTTTGAGTTGCCAAGACAACTTTCAGTTGTTGCTGAGTGTCAAGTGGCAGTCAGCTGACAACATTTAGCTAGCTATGTAGGTGTAGAATAAGGTATAGGATAAAAGTCAAATGCTGACAATGGAGGAAATGCTGATATCACTGTATAATAATCTCTAAATGAAACTGCACAAAGGAGGAGGAATGAATGGTTTGCTTGTTCAGGTACAGGAACTGTTTTAAGATACATGACTCAAGACATGAGTTCTGGTGCCAGATTGACTTGCAGAGTTAGATCAATTCAGGGCTTGGTCTATGTGCACAAACACTGAGGAGGGACGCTAAACTGTGACAGTGACCTGATTATTGAATTGTCGTTTGTTGAAGATGTCAAGGTTGGGCTACAGAGTGCTGCAGCACTCTCAGCACCAACCTGGTACAATATAGTTCTTACAAGTGGGCGAGTTTATCCTTATAGTTCTTGGAAGTGGCTGATTACCGTGGTGTCCAAGGTCTAAGCTGGCAACCTTGCTGTGTTAACGAACCACCGTCCCTGCGTGGAACTTCAGTGACTGCTGGAGCTTCTCGTGATCCTAGAGACAGACATCAAGAGACAATGATAGGCTTGGGGCTGTAGCCTGTTCCTAGACTTCTGGTGTAACTGCTGCAAAGAATGGAATAATGAAATCCAGTTCACAAATTATTTTATTTTGTTCTTCTGTCTTTTTAGGAACACTTTATAAATTTGATCTGGAAAAGAAAAGTTGATGACTGACAAAATAATTATCCTCCTTTGAAGCCTCAAACATATGCTTAGTAGTACTCTGTTGTTTAATCTGTGCTTAATTTTTGTTGATTACATTAAAAATAAAAATTGTGTTGGATGGATTGGACAATCAAAATTCTAATTTATGTGGGTTTTTTAACCTTGGATACTCTTTCTATGCATGATACTTTAGCATAAGTAGCCTAAGCCTGTTTCCTTTATAGCATTTCTGTAGATCCTCGCTATTTTTAGTGTATCTCTGTTCTATCTAAAGAGATTTCAAATTTCTATAAAATTTGTAATTCTATATGGATAATTTATGTAATTATTACAGTAATTATGCAGGTTTCTATGCAACTATATAGTAATTCTTATTTGAAGAATTACTATTGTTGCTTTTGGTTTATAATTTCAGTGTTGTTTTTACATAATTTCCGTAGTGTGCATTGAAGCAATCTTACCCATAGCTTTAATTGTCCATATGCTTTAAGAGTAAAATTAAACATTTAAATTAAAATTAAACATTTTAATGTTTATGAAGCAGAGTTACTTATCCTGCTTTTATTTATTAACGTTCAGAAGTAGGATTTTGGTTTAGACTCTTTCTAACTTTAAAATGAACGTGACTAATGTGTTATTTTATGCTAACCATGGGTGATGAAGTGATTGATTTCATGTTCTCTGGGATAGCAGACAGCTCTCTTTTCTTAACTGTCTAGGACCTGCCATTGAGCTTGAAAAAGTAAAACCAGAGTCAATTGAGCCTGAACCTGAGGTACAGAAGACCTTCAGTGAGGAAGCAAATACATCAACGTACTATCCTGCCCCTGTTCCAGTAATGGACAAGTATATTCTCGAGAATGGAAAGGTATTTTAAATTAAATACAGCATGAATAATTCATAAATGTCCATCAGGTGATTTTCTCGTGGAATTTTCATGATCTCGGGGGTTTTGCATGGTAGCAGTTTATACAAACTTCCTCAGTTTTCATAAAGGTATGCTATTATGCTGAGGAAAATTATGAAATTACACAAATAGGAACAGCATAGAAAATTGTCCTCAGTGATGAGAGCATTGAATGTTGTGCAACACAAGGAATATAATTTTTAAATATGAATGCACAAGCAAATTGGCATGGTCTTCAATTGGTGACATACGTAAATCCACCGAATATAGACCAAAGTCAGTAACCCATATTATAAAGTTACATTAGTCTATTTAACAGAAATACTTTTTCCTAAAAGGTCTTTAACGTTTTCAGTGTGCTGTAGTCGTATTGCAGAGAAGCCTTCATGTTTTGGTTGAATTGGAGTCCAGTAGATAATTATGAACCCTGGAATGAAAATGGGCTCCCTTGAATCTGGTAGGAGCGTTGCCACTGAATTGAGCTGATGTAGTGCTACTTTCCAGATACTTTTATAAAGTTGGTGAAATACCATGTAGCTACAGTTTGCCAGAACCTGACTGATAGTTTTTCAGACTTCAGCATGTTTAACACATTGTCCGCTCATCTACGAAGGCCTGCTTTTATATTTGTTGCCATTATCATTAAATGAACATTATATTTCTTCTACAAAACTGTATGTCCTTCAGAATTGCCTATGCGGATCCTGTTTCTTAGGATATGTATGCATTTGGTACCATAATCTGAGAACCTTCAAGGACGAAACCTCCATTTCAGCTTTGGCGTACAGTGGAATTACTGATGGAATAGCATGAAAAATTACATTTTCAGATTTGTGTTACAAGATTGACTGCACAAGTGTCTGTCATTCTTGAAGATGAATTCGACATAATTGTTGAGGGCAAAATGTATGTGAAAAATAGTATAATCTTGGCAGTTTGACAGGTATTTGGTTCAGATAGCTTTTCTTGCCTAATATATTTAACGTGTCATTTGCTTGTATATTTTGTGTATATTTGTGCAATGAAAACTTAGCATATATTACAGTGAGAGTTTGGTTTACCTCCTTTTTTTCCGCTTAAGGTCTGTGGAATAGGGCACGTCCTGTAGTGTTTGTATGCAGCTTTTCCTGCACCTTTATTTCATCTGCCAGCTTCTTGGCACTTCTGTTGCTGAAGTCTTCTCTGTCTTTACAGATATTAATATCTCTTTAACTTTCTTTTTGTAATTTTGGTTTTACTTCAAGTTTGCCTATTTACTGGGGCTTCAGCCAGCTCAGATACCAGAAATGTGAACTAATAATGTATTTAGAGTGTTGGAGGGTGGTTTTTTCAGTTTTCCTTATTTATGCCTCTTTTTCATTATTCCTTTATTGACATGCACCACTAGAGTAGTTCAAATACTTCTTTAGAAATCTTGCCCTCTGTGGCATCGGATTTGATCTTAGTAGGATTCTTTCAAAGCAGATAAATCTCTCCCCTCCAGAGGGAGAACAGAGTTACTGAAAAAGAGCCTATAGCATTCATTTAAAGAAAAGAAAAGACGAAGGAAAAAAAAGAAGAAAAAAAAAAAAGAGTTCATCTTCTGAGATACGTTTTAGATATATTGCACGTTAGCACAGTTACGGTGGTGAGCATTGCTTTGAATTTGCTGTTGTTTCTGTTGCATTGTGCTTGAAGGTTGATCCTGCAGTTGCTGAAATTGGGGGTAAAGTTCCCATTGATGTCATCAAGCCAAGGGTCTGGCCCATGGGGCAGCTCTTCCAGCAAGAAGGAAATGGCTTCTGAATCTGGAGTACAGTAAGCTTCCCATAGCTTTGGGAGTAATAGGAAACAGTACCGAGCCTGTTTTACAGAGAGGTAAACTGAGACGTGGACAGATTAAATTCCTTGCCGTAACAGTGCTAGAAATAGAAAAAGGGAGACATAAGTTTTCTGTGTCTGTGGCTGTCTGTCACGTAGTTGCTGTTACCATAGGTGTTTCATACCGGTGACAACTTTTTTTAATAAATGAAGCATGTTCAAAGAAGAGATGATCTGTCTGAAACATAAATATTAAAAATACTTGCTGTAACTTGCTTTCTTTTAAGTAACTTAGAGCTAATGAATAATGTAGTAGCTTAAGAGACTAAACAATCTTTAGCAAAGACAAACCCTAATTTTGGCAGAGGGGAATCAGATTTTTGATCAAATATAGCAGTCTCTACAACTAATGTAATACAGACATCCAAAATTTGGCATGTCACAACATTCCTAATCTTAGTTATTTTCTAAGTAACTTGTACTGATTTTTACAGATAACTTTTCCAAGATCAAAACAGAAATAACTGAATTATAACTGTAACATCATTGTTTTCTGAGCACAGACTGCTCACTCTGATTGAAGTTGTCTTACGAAATATGTCGAGAGCACCAAAAGAATTTTTTTAAAGCAATTATGAAGAGGCTTGACAACAGAGGAGGAAGGAAAAAAAGGGGTGTTCATATTGTGGTTATTACTCGTTCCATTTCTGTCCATTACGAAATCTAAATACCATGTGGACTTGTGAAAAGCTTCTTAGAATCCCTTTAGTGTAGAAGATTCTGCAGGAGAGGCAGCTTGCTTTGTGGTTTTATACGTTGAGGTAGTTAGACTTTTCATTTGTTTTTTATAGTGTAGCTGGTAGCCAAACCATTCATATTTTTCTATTTAAGTTTTTAAACAACTAGTTGCTTTTGAAGGATGCTGTCGTAATAAAAAATTTCTTCGGGTTATAGCCCTCATTAATAATTAAAGCAGGTTTCCGTTTAAAGGAAAAATGGTATTTGGTTGAATACAGGCAGTAAAATTATGGGTATATAAAATTTTACAGTAGCTTTGTCCAATTTTCATTGCATTTAATGGGATTTATGTGATACTGTTCAGATCTGTATGGGTAGCAGGCACAGTTTATATAATGCTACATGAAAGGAGTAAAACCACGAAAAACTAAGAGCAAAACAGTTAGGCAAACAGAGTCTCCTAATATAGTTTTGCCATAGAATTTTTTTCACAGGATTTTTTTTTAATCGTGAGGAGGCAGTAAGTTTTTATTAAAGTGTTAGTGTTACAGAAAGAACCTCTATTTGATCAGATTTTGTGAAACCTAAATTTTGGATATAACATTCCAGTTGATACATATTTTTTGTATTTTGCACTTTTACAGATTATCTGAAAGTAAGTTCTGTCTTCTTCCTTTCCAGTGCAGTGAACTCTTATCAGTAATTAGAATAGCTAGGTCACGTATTAGCTTGTTATGGATGATGAGCAAGTGTGGGTCCAACCGAGTGAGGTTCATCCCCATGTGAACAAAGCTTTCTGTGTGCAGAGTTAGTTCAGGTGTCTGCATTGTACTCCAGGGATCAGGAGCATAGACATACAAGGTACAAAGTATTCTCCGTGGTTCCACACAGGGCCAGCGTTTGCGTCCTGGTTGCACTCATGTCAGACCCGTGCTGATTACTAGTGGAGTTATTTTCCTTGCTGTTGCGTGACGGTGTCCTGGTTATCAGGACTGTCAGCTCAAACATACATAGTGGCAGCTTAAGGATGGTACTCAGATTCTCATCCTGCATTCATCTTAAGTCTGGACCGCTGGGAATCTTGGGGTAGGGATACGGTGTAGCTCTCTGGGAGTCAACCCAGCATAGTCAGTGCTGAGCAATACTAATAAGCACACCTAGACTTGAGCAGCTTCCTTTTGGAGACTCTACAACGGCTTCACACTGCATTTCCCAGTACCCATATTATCCTGCTTTACTACTTCAATGAAATATCTCTACTCCCCATTGTCTAGATAATGGAAAATTTATGATGTTGCAGCAATGGGTCATTGCCTTACCACAAAACAGTATTCACCTGGATGGATTGATCGTACATGATAGGCAAACTTCACGATACAATTGGAAGTTTTACAGAGCTTCCAGACTCTCTTGGCTTATATTGAAATTGGAGCTCTCAAAATGCCTTCTCCCCTTCTAGTCACTTTAAACAATCAGGCTGAATTTTGCCAACAGGTGCAGGATATGACTTAGGAAGTGTTTCCCTCTCTGCTGCCTCCGAAATATGCTTTGGGTAAAGTCTGTTTCAGCCAAAGGGAAGCTTTCATATTAAAGACAGTGTTTCATCTTGCTCTTGAATTAGGCTGGTGCAACTGCTTGGTTTATATGCTGTGCATACCTCTATAATACTGGATGTGTTTACTGTTTCCTTCTTCTATCTCTGTTGCTGACCATAGTCTTTCAGGAGATAGGCTATGCGGCGGGGGGGGGGGGGGGGGGCAAGTAGAGAGTAAGAAGAACTGAATACAAAAAGGAACTATATTACATAAGAGGTTGACTTGAGCTCCCTGACCCACAAAGTTGGAGAAGTTTCAGAATTAGGCAAAATGGATTTGTTCAGCCCTAATTACTGTTATTATAGTACCTAATATTAATGTTCCTACAGCACTTGGATACTGTTGTGTGCTACATACCATAGATAAGTTGTTATTATTACTACCTTCTAGGTCCATCTTGGCAGTGGAATTTGGGTAGATGAGGAGAAATGGCACCAGCTGCAAGTAACACAAGGAGATTCAAAGTATACAAAAAATCTAGCGGTTATGATTTGGGGAACAGATGTTCTCAAGAACAGAAGTGTCACAGGAGTTGCAACCAAAAAAAAGAAAGATGCCGTTCCCAAGCCACCTCTCTCACCTCACAAATTAAGCATTGTCAGAGGTAGGTTATTTGAAAACTTTTGCTTCCTGCTTTGGAGTTTAACCATTAATCACTGAGTTGAAAGAGGCTTCTTTTCAGCTCATGTAAAATTAACTGATTAAAAACTGTAATTCAAATTGCTATTGCATTGTGAAGTGCATACATATCCAGGAAAAGTAAAACACATTGCAATAGCTGTGCACAGTGCAGGCCTTCACAGCTGAAGAGTTGTACATTGACTTCAGTAAGGTTCAAGAAGATCATCACTTTAAACCACTTGCAGGACAGGACTCTGGGCCTGGAGAACAACACGTTGTTCTGGAATTCATTTATAACATAATGATTTTTTTAAAATGCATATATTATTTTTAACAAGCCTGAGAGTAGCTTTACCACATGCTTTCATCCAGAATATAACTAACTCTGGCATGAGGCACAGAAACCATTATAGCTGTGACTATAAAAATACGCATACCTTCAAAGGCAAGAAAGAATAGTTTTACCCTTTTAAGTGGAGAAAATGGAAACAGTGAAAATTAATTGTTGCACTTGAATTGAAATTTGAACAGGAAGTGTAAATCGCTGACCTATCCGGCAGGAAAAATTGCAATGACACTTTCAGTAACTGCAAGCCTGACTCCATGTATGTAGTACTTTGGGAGAGAGAAGGCTGCTTCCTTTATTTAAAATGAATAGTGAATTTCAGTCCCTTTATATCATCATGCTTGTGTTTTGCATTCATTTCTGTCTCTCTTGGTATTTCAGGCTTCTTTTTAAGTCAGAACTGAGTCGGTTCCTCATGGAATACATACCGAAATTGGATTTTTAGGTTTTGTGTCCATACTAAATTGCAGTAGGGGTGAAAGAAATCTCCCTATTTGATTGAGCTTCATTATTCTGCATTTTCTGTTCTTAGTTGCTATGTGCACTTAACTATGAACTCTTTAAGACCTGTTGTAATCTGCCTTGCAAGTACCATGTTTTGGAAGTAAGAAATATGATTCCTCTTTGAGTGTGTGCCTGTGTCTGCGTCTGTGTTGTGTGGGGAAAAGTTGGAAACTGGTCTTCGTACTGTTGTCTTTCTTAGTTTGTAAGAAATGAGTAAAAGACATGGGGTTTTTTTTACTAATCTGCTTCAAGAATATATGTGTAAGTGCAAGCTGTTCCATGCTGATTTTCTAGTTCTGGCTGGGACCTTTTGGTACAATCCTAACACGTAGCAAAGTAATGATGTACTTGCCACATAAGGAATCCACCCTGTGGCTGTGGCTGCCCTTGTCAGCTCCTAATGGGAAACGGAATCGGTTACCCAGATGCGCACTTACATGCACACAGTAAAAAGGGGTTATTTCTCACTGGCCCATTGCAAAGAGCTTTCTAGTTTCCCTGCTGGAGGCTGTTGATCCTCAGCACTGCTGGCAAGGTTGCTTATGTGAGAATTTCCTCTTCTACTTCAGTCAGGGCCACTCTGTGTTGCTTGAGCCATTTAAATGATAGCTTTCTTCTAACTCCCCTTGTTTTGAGTACAGTGAGTTTGGGAGTATGCTCCAGCAGGTACATGGTGAGAGGAAGATGGGGCCCTTCCCTTTCTTCTCTTCCATTCCTTTAAACTCGCCAGCAATTCAGCTCTTCCCTATTTCCTCGTTTTTCTGTGTTTTCTGTCATACTTTTGCTTCCAGCCTCAATGCTCATTTGAATTCTACTGTTCCACGCCCTGGTTTTCCATGTTGCTCTTTCCAGTGTTTCTTTCACCTTGTCTTTGACTCCCTTTTTGTTAGACTCAAGACTGTACAATCTCCTCCTGAACCAGTTAAACTGCGTGACCAATGTTTTAGGTGGCAGCAGACAGACTTCCTATATCAGCGGTACTGGGTAGCATGTAACCATGATTTTCCACGTTGTTGTGTCCTTTGCATTTGCGTCAATGTTAGCAGGTCTTGCCCCATCATGCCAGCAGTGTTTCCTGGAAAGCTGGAAGTGATCAAATAAGAAGTTGTTATGGAGAAGAAAACAAAACAAAAAAATGAGTAGCAAGTGGACAAATGGTGAAATGCAAGGAAGTTAGAGTTTATGTAGCCAATGATTTGGATCAGGCGTCACAGAAAGAAGTAAAGCTCCTTGTTAGTCTTTGAGGTCTACTTGAATCTTTGGTCCAGTCAGAAATACGAAGGGGTATTGTATGCTCCTCTAAAGCCAAAAGACAAAGAAGCAGCAGAACCCCCAAATCACTCTTCGGAGCCCCTAAGCCAGCATCCCTATATGACTACTAAACTGCTATTTCTGCAGCCCCTCATAGAAATGGAAGAGATGGAAGAGGAAAAACTGTGATGATCATGGATCTGTCTGGGTCACACTGACTTTAAGAGTCACAGCTGATGAATGAGTTCTGTCAAGTGATTCTTTGCTTGACATTGTGGCTAAACTAATAACATAGCCTGTCGTTTACTGGAAGTTCCCCTTACTAGGTGTATCTGCCGCAACCTGGGAGTATTCCTGAGATTGTTGTAGTACAAGCTTATGTCCTACAAACACACTGGGTTTCTTCAGGTTCTCAGTGACGTGCCTCTTAAGTGTTGTATTTCAAATCATAGTTTACTGATGATCAGCATTTCCGCTATCAGGCTGCATGCTGATTAATTTTATTTATTTTATATTCAGTACATCTTACAACATAAAATTCACATTGTTTTAGATGTTCTCATCATTCTGTGAACACAGACTAACTTATTTAAAATAGATTTTTGAACAACAGCATTAGCTCTTAATGTGTCTGATATCTCTAGCTTCTTAAAAATCCCTACTGTGTACTATGTAATAAAGAAATTATAAAAAGTATGATGCATGAGCACTGTTATAAACCTTGTTAATGCAAAATAACCTTTTATAAAACTTCTGAGAGGTTTCAAAATGAACTACAAAGCATGCATAGTACTTAATTTTCATAACTTTTTAATATGATGCATTAGAAATGTTGTAAACCATGTTAATTAAGCGATAATCTCTATGGCTTTCTGTATATGAAGCAATAAACGGCTACTGGAATAGATTACTAGGCAAAGCAGAACAGAGTTTGTTTAGCCAATCTGGGAAGCCTACACAACAAAATACATTGTTGGGGTTGTGAAAACAAAAAAACCAAAACCTGCCTGTCACTGAGGAGTTGGGTGTGTTGCACCACCACTGATTTCAGTAACCTCTGCAGGATTCTGGCACCGAACTATCGACTCTGAAGCAGAATTGTCTCAACTTTCATCGCCTTCATTGCTTTTGCAGTTATTACTATTGCTTGCTTTTTGTATTCCAGTTAAGTTCACAAAGCGTATTGTGCAAACGTGCAAGAAGATGGCTCTCGCCCTGAATAATCTACTAATAAAAGCGAAATACACCCAGGGACAGGGCGTCCGATAAAGACGCAGACATTAATGTATGTTGAACAGATTTAAAAAATAAAATGAATCGGTTAATGTCCTCTCCTACTGGTTACTGCTTCTCTTCCTAACCATTATCATTTACTTACTGTCTTGAAGGTATGATGGTAGGAGTGATTCACAGGGAACTGTAGATAACAACAGTTCTGGTGAGACCGTTCACCTGGGAAAAGATTCTAAATCTGCTGTGGAGATACGGACAAATACAAGAGTTAGGCAGGCAAGACTGACACTGTAAAAGGTTGGATTTAGCCTTGTTTCTATATGGAAAGCCTATTAATGTAGTCACAGCATAACTGGAAGTTGGTCATGCCAAAGATTCAAGCCTGGTGAAAAATTTTGACTTTAACAAGTTAGCCAGTGAATCAATGAAAGCTTCTGTTGTCTTGCAACAAATATACTCAGTGCTGTCTCTTGAGTAGTTAGCCCAACACAGGGCTATCTCTTTTCTAAATATATCCTAATGGCTCTTTCCTTTTTTTTTTCTCCCCAGAATGTTTGTATGATAGAATAGCACAAGAAACTGTGGATGAAACTGAAATTGCACAGAGACTCTCCAAAGTCAACAAGTACATCTGTGAAAAAATCATGGATATCAATAAATCATGTAAAAATGAAGAAAGGAGGGAAAGTGCAAAGTACAATTTGCAATAAATTTTGGATTTTTAATAAAGTCTTAGTGTTTTACTTAAGTGTTGTTTTCTGATTTGTGTGGCATTTTTGCTGATGGGAGAAGCTGACTTGAAGCGTTACTCTCCTTCTATAACTGATTCATTTTTTGAGCGGTTCTGTCAAAAGACTTTCTATGGTGTAACCTGCTTTTAAATAATGTAAGATATATTGTAAGTCCACTCACAATGACACAATGAATTTTCAAAGGTTTTTCCAATGAGTTGCAGTATGTTATCTGCAGGTCTGTCTATAGGTTGTAATTCTGCGAACACCAACCCATTTTGCCTACATTTTATTTTACTGGAGTTAGTGGATCTAGGCTGCAGTAAACATCTGCTTAGAAGGAAGAACTGTACAAAATCCACTTTGGTATTGACAAGGGTTTTATTGTATTTTACAAAGTGTTTTTTTGAACTGAAATTTTAATTGTTTGTTTTTATAAATCTTTGTTTTGATCTCTAACAATATATTTGGTCAAAAACACAGAAAGAACGCTTCTTTTTCACTTATTGTCTTGTAGACAGATCACCATTGCCGTCATAGTTTTAAAAAAACAGCAAAGAACCCAAAGCTGTAAGTTGTAAAATCATGATAATTTATTTTGAAAAATAAATAAATCTAAAAGCAGATCTTTCTCAGGCACCAAGGCACTTTTCAGATTTCTGGTTATGGTACAAAGCTCTTCAGTATGTCCGTATTACTGTTCTTGAAACACTATATTTTTAGTGTATTTGTATTTTCAAATGATTTAAAGATTGCCACACTATGGCAAGATTATGTATAATAGGAAATTTAGTACCATTTTGTCTGAGTCCATAATTTAAAAATGGACACTTTTAGCAGAAGATTAAATTAAAAATAATTTTCTACATTGAAGTTAGGCTTGTGATGCAAAGTTATAAGGAATAATTTGTTGTCTGAATTATACCTTATTGTCTGTAAGGAAAAGCAAATAACCTGAAGTCTTGTGTCATGAAGGATTTTGAGAGTAAGGTTTGTAGAGAGAACTTAGGGCCTGGACTGACCAATTTTAAGGATTTGTTACATTAGTGATCTTAGTTAACCTTCCATTTATTTTACGCATGCAGATGTGATTATCTACCTTTCAGGCTGTCTGTTCCTGAGTATCGGCATTTGTTTCTTTTCTACCACTGCAATTCTGCTTCCTGTAGTTTTGAAAGACTTAACCGTTTCTTATCATCTTCCTGTAGCACTGATATACCCTAGCGTTAAGTCTATTTCAATGTCCTGTATGCGTAGATAATTTGGAAAGGAGCCATGCAAGGATTCTTTAAAGGGCTGGGGTGGATGGGAGAAAGAGGGGAGGGGAGAGGATGGGGCGTGCTGGAACTGCAGTGCCTCTTTTAGAAGAGAGAGAGAAAAACACCATCTTGTCTCTTCCTGTGCACTACATGTGCTTAAATGATGTCTTAATTCAGGGCATAAGTATTTGTTTTATGCTTTCTAAAGTGCAATTTCATGATTGGCTTGTGCCAGTCTAAGTATGCCATGCTGCCAAACAGGTACGCCCCACTTCTGCTGCTCGTGTCCCAGCATTCCCGTCCCTTCCCTTAAACTGGCACTTGTGACTGCGCAGATGTGTCAGATCTCACTGATTTCTAAGGTTCATTTCATCAGGGCTAGTGCCAATAGGATGGAGCCAGGGAGCGTTCATAGCGAGGGACGGGAAGAGGAGGAGTGTTTTTTTTATGGTGGCTTATGTGTGCCCTGAAATTGCATTTAACAGCCTAGCTTGTCTCCTGTTAATCTCAAAGTGTTCTTAGGTAGTGTTTAATGAAGTGCATAAATGTTTATGCTTTGTAATTTGGGATGCTAAATAGCAAATTAGTGTTTATAATGTCAGTGCATGTATCCTTTTATTAATTAAAGAACAAAATAGAGATAACATTGAAGAAACAGCAAGTTCCCACTTTTCAAGCAGACTTGTGAATGTACAATTTTTTTTAAAGTGATACTAGGGCAATCCACTAGTTTGGGGGAAAACATCCATAACTTTCTCAGTCTTTTATGGCTTTAGTACTAATGTGTTTTCATTGTAACAGATTCTTTAATGAGAAGATCATGCTGCACTTCTTAGAAGATAAGCCTGTTTGAGACAGCATTTTATGAAACCTGGGAAAAGCAGATTAGAATTTAATTAGAGTTAGGACTCCAGCCTGGCCCCAAAAATTAGAGCTTCTAAGTCTTTCTGCAAAACCAGCATCGTCTTTCTAAGGCTTCTCCTTCACAGACTTGTCTCATCAGATGCTAATGCTGCATATTGCTGAAGAATTTAAATGTTCTCTTTGGGGAAGGTATCTTGGAAGTCTTCATTCATTTCTTCCTGGAGTTTCTATCAGCCCAGGTCCAGCAGAGAGTTTTTAGCGGAGTTCAACAGGAGCATTTGAGTGGCACAAAAAGGTTCACTTCCCTTTGAAGTGTAGCGTTGTGGGGGGCTACTACTGTGTCCTTTAGACTGGGCAACTGGCATTTAATGCGAGCGTCACCTGAAGCTTTGTTGAGTTATGGTAAAGGAATAGGACGTGTTAAAGGTAATATACCTCTTTATTGTATTATAACTTGAACTAAATCTTTGGATTTCTGGAAATAAGTTTTTGCTAATAATAAGCCGGTTTTGCACGCTGTAGTTGTAAGGCAATGTGCAGAGGGCTCTGCAGTGGGTAACAGGTGTGTATGAATAATGTCTTTACGCTTATACTTGGTCATTACTCTTGTCTTTTCCCTCCCCGTGAACCCGTATGAAGACGGTACAAGTCTTTCCCAGTGTGTCTGTTTCAAGTAGGGAACTAGGCTACAGTTGTCATGTGTTCCGGCATTACCCAAGAAAAATACAAACTTTCATGGGGTGTGCTTTTCTGCATTGAAATACTGATGTATAAATTAACTGTGAATTTCATTTCACTGTGTTATACTGCATTTATGGCCAGCGCTGTTCTTGTTGGTACATTAATTCTTCCGTAATTGTGCCTGCCTGTACATAGTTTTGCTTTGTTCATAATGCATCTGCCATGAATCTACCATAGGAAACTGTATGTGAAAATAGCGCCTACTAACTTTTTCCTACTCTAGCTTAACTTCGTACCTGTACATCATGTGAAACAGGAGGGAATTTTGACACAGAATGAAGTAGGTTTTATTACACCCTGTAATACCCGTCGTTCATCATTCTAAGGTTTGTGCTGTGCCATTACTTCATACTGTAAACCTGGATTTGTAAATATCAGAAAAACACAGATTTAAGAGGAACTGACTTTTTGTCCTGAGATCAATGCATACTGTTTACTTCTTTTTTCATCAAAGAAGGAAGAAGGTATTACTGTTATATGAATAAGCTCATCCTTTGTTGCCACACATTGCTGCTGTAATTTGTGATATTCATGACCTGATCCATATTAAAGTGCCTCTGGCACACTTGCAAGGAAGCAAGATTAGAGTTAACAAAAAGGGCTTTATTTTCTATTAATGATTTTATAAGGGAAATGAGCTATTATATTAAAGGAAAGAATCCTACCAGAGATTTTAATACCTGAGTCAAGATGTCTAGCCACTCAAAAAAAGAAAGCTAGTATTTGTTAGAGAGAAAAAAAAAATTGTTAGGTTCTGCTGTTACAGAACAGGTCTGGATTTAGTGATGCTTTATAGAGACGGGAGATGTATTTTTTTTTAGTACAGCCAGACTAAAATACTTATTCAGTCATGTCAAAGTTGAACTATAAGTAGAAGGACTTTAAGGTTGCATTTGGTTAGCTATTGAGCATGACTGTCAAAAGAAGGTACAATCTCCCTGCGGGAGGTCTCTTCTTTGCACTGTACCTTTGATGATGTATCTGATAGATTACTACGATGCTGCTTTGTTGTCTTAAGCATAGATTATTGTCCTTTTGGAAGTTTTAAGTAGCAATAAATTGAACTTTATTGGATTTAGTGAAATGGTAAAGATAATTCAACTTCATACTTCCAGAATCTGTAGACTTTTAAAAAATAAAGCTAAGTGCAGGTCATTGTTAAAGTAATACTATCTTGATGCAAAACGTCAAAGGAGAGAGAATGTTCTGAATTGGGAACATTCTGTATTAGCTGTAGCCTCACTGTGCGTTAGCTGCCTTCGTAACTCTTGAGAAACCCAAACTTGGCCGGTTTCTGAAAGGGAAAGCAAGGTTGTGTCACACGGAGCGGTACTGAAGATTATTTCAGTATTCCATCTTTTGGTGTGAGAATGACCACTCTTCCGAAAGATACAAAGATTAAACTTGTGCTTCTTCAGAATGAGGTGGTAATTTTCTCAGTATTCTTGAAAATATTTGTCATTCTGTGCATGCCTTTAGTCTCGGATTGATGAAGTCATAATATCGATTGCTTAGACTTTATTGGTGTCATTTTTTTCATCGTAACTGTGGAACTGTGAAGTGATTCATACAACACTGAGGCAATAAAAATGTTATGAAGTGCAATCACTGCATGTTTCATGCTCAGTAGCTAATTTTTAATTTCACCATCTTGGACACTTTTTCATCCCCTCAGGCTTCCTAAATAGGAAAGGAGAATCGTTTGGGCTTGGAAAACAGGAACAGTGATTCAAAAAGGAATTAATGTACTTGGCTGTTCATTTGCTTTACTTTTGCAATTATTTCTGCTGTTTATGTTTCAACAATAACTGTCATTCTGTGCATCGGATACCCGCTTGTTCAGTCCTGCAGTGAAATCATAGTCCTGTGGTTGTGACATCATTTGTTTACCATAAAGAGGAAAATACCTCACCTGTGACATCAGATGAAGTTGTAATATGTCTGGATCAGAACAGAGGTGAAAGTGAGTCTGGGAGGAGAGGAAGAAGCTGAGCCTAAAGGATTTTTTTCTGTGCTGCCTTCTGACTAGAAAACTTCTTCCTACAAAGGAAATTATTTCCTCCACATTGAGCAGAATAGCAACTTTATGTTCCTTGTTTATTGATAGTAAAACCTTAATGGAACTAAACTCTTTGTTAATATATATGTTTAATGCATCGGGCTACCTACTTTCATATTAAATTTTAGTCTTTAGTCATTTGAAATTAGAGTCATAGAAAATTTACTGAACACCCAAGAGAGGGGTAGGCTGGGGGTGACTTAGCTTTTATTGTAGTATAACAATTGCTAGAAGTCCTGTGAAATATAAGAAATTCTGCTTGTTGGTGCTTGTGTATCCTTTACAGTTAGCATGAGCTTTCATGCTTTTGGAGTGGAGAAAGATGTAGGTTTCATGGGACAGGCTGGTTATCAGACGAATTGGCTGTGAACACCCTTCGGTGTTCACCCTACTGATTGCAAAGACTGTACTGGGACAGCAGTAGAGGGAATATGTCTTGACAGTGCCATATCATACTGGTACCAGTCCCTTCCACATGAGACTCAGATGAATGAAAAAGCTTACATGGAAGAGTTTCATATTCTTTCTTTCATACTCAAATATATCTTTAAAGTCTTCCCAAATGTTTGTGTAAATCTTACTGAATTGTAGTTTAGTTTTTTAAAAAATAATGTGTTTTCATGTGTTTTCCATTTTTCTTGTATTAACAGAATAGAACTTTTATGGGAGACATCTTTCTCCATGTTTAAGTTGGGATATTAGCCCCCTGATGCTTGAAAATAGTCCATTTGGACATTTTTGCATCTGTGAGCCAGATACACCATGGTCTTCCCTTTCTGTATGGAGTCCTCTGCAGGATTTATGGAGGTGCCTTTAGAGAATAATTCTCAAAATAAGCAGGATTGGAGGTGGATAGGGCAAAGCATCTGTCTCCAAGTTAATGTTCTGTGTTTCCGTTTCTTGAAGAGTCTTGGATTATGAAAAACTCCTGAAAGTAGGATTTTACATTTTTTTCCTGCTTTGTATATTAATTTGCTTTGACATTTGCTGGTTTCTTTGTGTTTGCAAGGACACTTTCATCCTTCCAGGACCACTGTACACTCTAAGTTCTGCATTTCACTGTAGATCCTTACAGGAATAAGCAATTGAGGATGTAGAATTTGGGACTAAGTGGTGAAGGTGATGTTGTAGCATCACCTCTGCTTTGGAGCACAGTGCAAGGAACCACCCTCCTTGTTAGGACAGGCAAACCTAGAGGGTTGTCTTTCCTTTAGGTATAGTCCCTTAAAGGCAACTCATCCAACAAAGGTTGTTTATTG
The DNA here is from genome assembly GCF_018139145.2 of Gymnogyps californianus. Taxonomy (NCBI): domain Eukaryota; kingdom Metazoa; phylum Chordata; class Aves; order Accipitriformes; family Cathartidae; genus Gymnogyps; species Gymnogyps californianus. The sequence continues at coordinate 28,014,964 of NC_059478.1, read as the reverse complement.
CCACATTGGTAAATATGTGCAACTTCCCTGTAGCTTTCCTAAACTGAAAAAGTAACTGAGATCCACTCAGCAGCAGTCAAATGCGGAGGAGAACCCTATGTCTGACGGTACAGGAAGCCTAGGAACAGGTTGTGGAGGGGTCATGTAGGCCTTTTCAGCTTCCCACAGAGAATTAATACGTGCAATTTTGATGAAGTCAGTAGCCAAACAGCAAAATCTCAAGCAGTTTGACTGGCATTTAAGGTTTCAATCAGTGAGAAGTTTTATTAATTAAAAAAGCCCAGTCACTCTTATGTGCCAAGAATTTAACCTTTAACAAGTAGAATAATCAGTGTTTTCTTCTGCAGCCAGGGACCTCTATCTAGTGCCCTTACACAGCTGTATGTTTACAGATGTATTGTACTGTTATTCTGTATAAATCTGTCTATGTCATGTAAATCCACAAATCAATAATTGTCCTGATGTTAGCCAGCCCTGTCTGTTTTCCTGGTCTTCCTTTTTCATTTCTGTTCCTTCTGCAAGTGGGAAGCGGTGTTCTGTGCTTGCCTTAAAGGTGAGGAGACAGAAACGTTTCACAATTCCTGCCTTGCAAGTTGTCAGCAGGGTTCTGAAGTGAAATACCTGCTTGTTATTCTTGGAGATAAGTGACACAGAGCTAGAGCATTTCCTTAGGAGATCTGGTAGTACTGCTGTCACCGTAAGGCAGACTTTGCAGTTCAGGGACTTCACATAGCAGCATTTTCTCTTTTTTTCCTTGCTGCGCCAAAGCGCGATTAACGCAAAGAAAATTTTACTCTTATATGAAGGCCTCAAAGTGGTAAGATGGAATAAGTAGATCTTTCAGCAGTATCTCTTAAAAACGTTCATTTCTCAAAGCAGAAGATCCCCTGCTTTTTCAGAGGCTCAGTGGCCTGGAAGTTTCCCACCTAATTGCAGCGCCTAGGTTCGGATTGTCATTTCCATCAGATGAGCAATGGAAAGCGTTAGGCACTTTGACAGATTATACTGATTTATGACTTTAAATTGCCTTCTGGGACTCCCTTTTTCCATTTACTGTATGAAAAACAGCTGCCTGTTGATCTCGGGAAGAAAGAGCTATTTCAGAATTCTGTGATCTAAGTACGGTTCTTGAGAAGGATGTTCTTAGCTGTCGAGTTACATGCCTAAAGATGGGTGGAAAGACTGCAGGCTGTGGTGCATCTGCTGGTGGGTCATTCAATGAGATGGTGTGGTCCCCTGCAGAACACGTCAGAAAGCTTCGCTCAGGTGGTCCTTTGAAGAGAAACCTTGGCTGGACCGCAGCATGCTGCTTAAAAAAACAAGCAGTCTTGAAAAAGCATCAAAGTGTTAAATCCATCTTTTCCTTTAGTAGTTTATTCCAGTGGGTAACTACCCTCACTGCTCAATCTGTGCCTTATTTCTCCGTGAATTTTTCTGGCTTAACTTCTAATTCCTGGTTCTTGATTCATCTGTCTTAATATCTTTCCTCATTATTTCTCCACCTCATGAACATCTCAATAGACTGGGTGTCTTCAGTTTTCTACTACCACACATTTTCTAGGTCACGACTCGTTTTTGTAATATTTTTCCTTTACATCTACCCAAATTCATTTTAGTTTTGTGGAAATACTTTCTATAGAGGAGTTCTTGATATTCTCTTAAATACCATACTTGGTTTAATTAATGTGATACAATCTTGTGTTTTAGGACGCATGTCACTGTGTTAGAATGCAACATACAATAGTTTGTAATTTAATTTTGTGGGGCAAACTTAATTTGCCTCTGTAGAAAAAAGCTGATATTTAATTGATTCTTGACCAATTGATGTTCCAGTGTAATTCCCTTTTTACTGTATTGTTAAGTATAGCTCTGTCATGAAAATACTGTTCTTAAAATGAGTATGTATCTCTAATACGCTTCCTCTTTGACTTGGTATTATGCATGTGCCAACGACGAGATAGAGCACGTTCTTCCTGCTTGCCAGACTGCTTATTCATGTATTCATAGCTCAGGCAGGCAGGTGGGTGACGGTGTCGAACCGGGCTGCAAAGAGCAAAAGGTGAGCAGAATTGCACAGAAAGGAAGACAGTGACGTAATAAAACTTAGAAGAAAGGGAAGCCACAGTCATTTTACTATTGTTAAATTTTGTACCATCTTCAAGATAGCTATGGAGTTTTCTTGGTTGATGATATCTATGCATTGCCAAAGAATGGTGAAGAGCTGCTATCTGTATGCTGTTAGATATGCTCAGAATAAAGGGAGGGTGTCCTTGGAGAGAGACGCCATCTTTTGTGGAATTATTTCATTCTGGAGCCTCCAACCAAACCCCATAAAGGAATCAGACCTGACAGGAGAAGAGCTTGCTATACATCAACCCTTGCTGTGTCTACTTTGATAAATTAAAGGTTGCTTTGGAGAGGACTTACACATATTTTGTTTGACCATGCCTGCTAAATAATTAATATTCTCAGTTAACCTCAGAGACAAGATGAGGAACTGCCAACTTCCTCCACTGAGATGGTTTAATGAAAATTGTTCTTTGCCAGAATTTTGAAGGTCAAAACTGACTTAAATATGTAAACATGAATTATATCAAGGTAAAGCAAAAAAACTTGTAATTAATCTTTTTTTAAGAAGTACTTTCCTTCCTTTGAGAATTTTGAATAGTGTCAGACAAGGTTCTTCTAAATTTCCTTCATCATCTCTCTGAAGATTCCCTGTTAATTAACTTAGTCATTTATAAATGTTATGAAATCGTGTTATTGGCTTATTTCTATTTGTAAAGGCATCAGGAAATTTGTGTACTGCACCTTTTGAAAAGTAATTAATGTTTCACTCTTAAATGCCTATTGATATTTTTGTATTTCCTATTGATTTGAAATTAATACTTGTGCCGATTTAAAGCTCACATACTGGTTCATCCAGGTTTCATTTACAGAGAATGGACAGGACAGCATCGTTGAGCTTATCCGGTTAAAATGATGACCCTCATCTGATGAGCTCAAGAAAAAAATACTTGCAATGTTCTGCCTAATCCAGGCTTCCTCCCTCTCGGGGTGACTGAAGGTGGCCCTTTCCCGTGCGATTTGGGAGGGGCTGTGTAGGTTTTAACTAACTAGAAGCTTAATGATGGGAGGGGTAAGATCAGAGCAGTTCAAGGGCATGTTGTAATACCGAGGGCAGAAACCAGTTGATTCTCTTATGATCCCACCCTGGTGCTGCAGTATTATTAAACACTCTGGGCAAGGCCTTGGTGATGTTTGCAGCGTTATGGGTGGTGCAGAAGTTGCTCTCATGGTCTCCCTGCTTACCTGATTGATCCGATCTCCTGTTCTGGAGGTCAGGTAGAACCTGTACCTGAGCTATTTCAACTTTGTGGTGCAAGATGTTGCCAGTTTTTCATTGTCTGTGGGTAGGGGATTTGCTGTCTCATCTTAATCTGACCTGTGGTGGCATCCACAAAGTACCACTTGATCCACTACCTATGGCAGCTCATCTAGCTTTGCTAGGGGGAGAAGGGCAACATTGCTCATCAAGAGGAGGGCCACTGTGCCCTGCCAACATCCCGGGCTCCACAGGTGAGGGTGCGAGCTTGTTACAACTGACACAATTTGGGTATCTTTCTGTACTGGGTTTGATTTGGATCTTCAGTACTTCCATGGTGAATTATCTACCACTGCACTGTCAGCTTGTAGCATTTAAGACTCACCTTATGTGTTTAATATGAAAGTTGATGGTGGTCGAGTTATTGTAACTTGTGTGACATTGACAGTGAGGGAGTCTGCAGTTGAGGGATAGCCTGCACCGGTCAGGCTATCGAGTTTGGTATATGCACTTATGGGTGAGTTTCTCCCGAGCTGGTGCTTTGTGAGAAGTTCCTCTAGCCCACTCCTCAGTGAACCTGCATGGCACTTTCTTCTCCTTGAACAAGGAATATACAGGCAGTCCTGAAAAAGTTGGGGATCTTTTGTTGCTGGCTAACAATTAAACTCTCTTCTGGTCTGGGAAATAAACTTTAGTGGAGTTTTATTAGCAGAAGGATGTCGTGTTGGCCAGTATTGCTTCTGCTCTGCATATGAGAATCACCTATTTGTACTGTCAGGTACCCCAAATGTAATTACTGGAAGAATCAGATACAGTATGATTAAAGGAATTCATATTTGTTATTCAAGGGTTTTCTCTTTATTAAATACTTCAGCAAAATTCCAGTAACCAGCGACCTCTTTTGAGAAATGACTCATTGCATTTTAAAGGCTTTATAACCAAGTCATCCCTTCTTGTCAGAGACATGGAAGATGAATAGATGGTTCCTGCCTGCGATTTCCAGTCTCAGGGGAAGTCCCTTTTCACTGCCTGTGGTGATGCTCGGCTGCATCACCGCTTTTAATTGCCTCCAGGCTCCTGCAGGACTCTCTGTGTCCCCTCTGGCATGACCTACATCCTTGCAGAACCATGAATCCCTTGGCACTGGTTAGTGGAGTCTGAGCTCAGGACAGAAAGTCCTGTTGTTGCTAATCCCTAGCTGTCTCCCAATGCTGTAAGCTATGTGCTAATCTCTTTCTTGTGTCCTTAAATTCAACTGGAGTTGTTTTGCCTGTAGAAGGATACAAATGAGTTTTCTGTATGAAAGACGATGGTAGAAAATGTGAGTGCTGTCTTGAGCATTATGGATACTGGGTGTGTTATTACACTGAAAACCAGAGAAGGATGTATTAAATAGAGCACAAGTACCTTATCAAATGAGAAATTAATACATCGTAATATATATGCATTTTTTCCCCTGAAAGAGGGAATAAACAGTGAAGTAACGATTCCAGCTGTAGCCTGAATTGCATTGCTGCAGGTCACATCAAAGACAAGTGTATCAATGTGTCAGATAATTCAGTTTAACTTGGAAGGCTTAGGTTAATGGAGGAATAAGATGATGATATTTAGGGTGAATTAAAGTAAACACTACAGTCAGTTATGGAAAGGAAGCATTTATACAATATAAGGTCAACTTGTTCATTTTGGGAGGCATAGCACTCTTCTCCAAGAATGTCTGTTCCACTGTTCTGTAGTGCTGAAGGTGTATGGACGTGCTGTTGGACTTTGTCACACAAGATTGAAGTTACTGGACCCATACTGTTGAAGGCCCAGCATTACGCAGGTGCATCAGTTCCTATCTTGCTCTTTCTACATGTAGTGGTAGATAAGCCTAGAACGTTGTTCTTCATGACTTGATTATTTTTTTTTCACCCCCTAGCTTCCAGTTTGAATTTACTCATGAGCAGTGCATGTCTATTTGTTCTTGAGCAAACATTGCTGCCAAGTTTTAGCAGCTTTCTTTCTGTCTTTGAAGAGTTTATGAGAGATCATACCCACTCTACCTTTGCTAGACCGAACTGTCTTTTAAATTTTGCTTGGGAGATACACTCACCGATTCGTCTGCTCTTATCCTAGCCAGCTTCTTCTGTACTTGTCTGATCTTTCTTGATCAGTGATGCTTTGTGCTGAATTTTATCTGGGGTGGTAACAGTATGTTATACAGTGACGTTATCTTTCTAGAAATGCCTTTCTCTAGAAATATCTCCTGTGCTTTTCATGGCTTTGTCATGCTGAGGGCTCATAATTCAGTAGTAATCAATGGCTCTGCTGCGGTTGTTATCCTTCCTTTGAGTTCCTAACATATACCAGACTTCCTGTCAGTCTGTAGGAACTTGTGTTTAGGCTGTCAAACTTAATCTCACCTCTGTTATTCCACTTCTGAAAGTCATCTTGAGGGATCTTTTCTTCCCATCTGATATTTCTCTGCTGCTGCATCATACTGATGTTACCTTCCTGTATGGTGCCATTAGTAGGTGTCTCTAGGGTCTATGCTTAACCAGTGCTTATGTGAAAACTGTCTTTGCTTTTATGTAGATTTGTACCTATTCCAAAACTGTTTGTAAACATTTAATGAAGACTCAGATTGTCCCAGTGGGGCAGGTAGTTTTCCTAACAGTAAATGACTGATAATGCTCAGAAATAGGGAGCTGGTGACTTGTTCAGCATCATGCCTCAAGTCAGAAATGAGCACTGATGACATAATCCCAAGTCCTCTGCTCTAAAAGTCAAGTAACGCTGTATGCTTTTTATCAGGAGACTATCCAAAGGCTTTTAGAAATGTGGTATATGTCAGTGCAAACTTGAGGCTGGGATCTGGAAAGTTGTCTGGAAGACAAATTTGATGGGAACTGAGTTTTCAAAGCTCTTGGGTAGCTTCAGAAAGTGAAGCCTGGATATTGTAGCCACTGATATTTTGACGGATATGCTTTCTTGGGGTACCATATGTGTACTTTTCCTGGGTACTGTTACAATACCAGGCTGAGCTTCACCATTGTTTTTATTTATGTATTTATTAAAGATGAATAGCTCAGATGAGCTGATAGTACATAATGCCACACTCATCTGTATTTGCTGTTTCAGTTACACTTATCGTGAGGACTTTTGGCAAGATTCATTTGAGACCTTCCAACTCTTGAACTGCACGTGTAATATCTCTGAAAAAACCCAAATATCCATGTTTCTCCCTGATGCCCCCATTTTGTTTGTCATTGTTGTGTTTATTGTACAGGTTAATCTCGAAGCATGGAGTGATTGTGAGCTTAAGTAATAACACGGAGTGAAATCTCCTAAGTAACCAAGTTATGGGGAGTGCGTTCATGAAAAAACGAATACTAAGCTTCGCATCTGGCTGTGTAACATGGCACCTCCCTCGTAGTTTGGATTAGCATAATTTCCTCTGCTGCCTCAGCACCGCCTTGCCTTGCTTCATTTCTCCCGAATCCAAAACATACGTGTTTCCACAGAAGTTGCCACTTTGGGATTTGCACACAGCTTTACCTGTCCATCCTCTGAAGCCACCCTCCTGCCTATGAGCCAGGGAGAAAGCACTGCAACTGTAAGCTTCTTAACTTTAAAAAAAAAAAAAAAAAAAAAAAAAAAAAAATTGTGCAAATCACCTTTTTTATTTATTTTGGGTACAGGGTAAGACTACCCCAGTGGTGTACAAAGGTTGAGAAATAGTGTTTATCCCTAGACAGGATAATCTTTTGATGACAAAGGTTTAAATTTGCAATTAAATTGCTGCAGCTTAGCAAATTGTAGCTTTGTGTAACTGTTTCTGTACAAGACCATTTGGTCTACAGCAAGTGCAAGCTTAAACTGCTTCTCTGCAAGCAAATAAAAGTCAAACTACTTAAGAGTTTTGCTGTGGAAGTGCACACGTGGAGGGTTACTGTGGCTCCCGATGCATGGAGTCTGGGTGCTGCTGCGGGTGAGGTGGATGCCAAGGGTTAGAGTGAATTGTGTTATCAGGATCCCACTGGAAAAAAGGAATTTCTTCCCATTTTCCACCATTTCACTTGAAACCAGAATGATCCCAAATTCGTTTTGTTTGTGGGAGTTTCCTGTTACACAGAATCACGGACCTGTGCTTGTTCATAGGTCCTAGGGCAACAAAAATCTGAATAAAAGAGTGTATCTTTTGGTTTTTAACTATCTGGATCAAATTCCAAAGATGTAATCTACTCCTAAAGCCCCAAGTCTGATGATCGTGTTGCATTCCCTAGTCTCTGCATGTTTTGTGCAATTCAGCCGCAGCCCTGACTGGCCCTCGACGCGGGATGTGGTGCAGAGCGGCACTGTATGCCTATTAAAGTCAATGGGAACTTTTCCAATGGGTTACAAACCAAGCCTACAGAGAAGGAATCTGCCTTCTTAAGGGATGCACGGTAGCAACCATATTGCTCAAGCTCAGAGCAGATACAGCGAATCTGAGGTGGCCCTAAGAGGAAGTTTCTTTGGTGAGATTTCCTAGTATGGTATGTTTACATTGCTGTGCATTGTGAAGAGGATTTCTTATAAGCAGCTTTTAATCTTCGCCAATGTGGAACGCAAACACTGTTCTGACATCAATCATGGTAACAACACGTTTGTACACAGAATAACAGTCACCTTTTAAATATGGGAATGACAAATACATGTTGACAGAAAAATATATTTAAGCAGTTTCAAGTCTGTGCTGTAATAAGTAAACCAGCCATTGTATTCCACAGAGCTGCACGCTTTAAATGCCTTACAGAAAAAACAAACCCTAAAGTGAATCACAGTAATAGAAAAGGAAGTGTTTACATCTCTCGAAACATTCTGTACAATAATCATTCCTTCTTTTTAAATTTAATTTCAGCAAATTTGAATCCAAATGAGATGAAGTTTGAAACATAAGCTTTCATGGTAAGGTACAATTCAGCATGTAATCTTTTGCAGGTGGCTGTTATTTGTTCATTATTTGTATTTCCATATTGCTTAGCAACCCCGGTCCTGGACCAGGACCTTGCTGCTGTAAGTGCTCTGCTAACATCGATGGAACGGATGGTCGCTGCCTCGGAGAATGCACTATTTTGTATTGAAGCCAAAAGTAAACTAATGATTTCTCATGCTGTCCTCTCTGAATGAGAAAAAATGAAGGCCAACTGATATTTAGTTACGTGATTATCAGTATATCTCTTGAATTACTGAATCAACACAAATATTTGGGGGCCTGTCAAGCATGCAGGCTCAGATGTGTTTAGTTTTTCCAGATTTCATGTCCTGATGGCTAAAACGGGGAATGCAGCCTCCGAGAGTGGGGTGCAGGCTAGGTTGCTCCTCTCTGAATAACTATTTGCTGACAAAGTTGCTCATGCAAGCAAATAACTGCTCATGCTTTGCGTGCCCCTGCAATTAAAGAGGAACAGCCTACACGGCATTGCCAAGTACTTACTGATACCTTCTCTGCAAGTGGCACAGCACCTGTGTCCTTAAGACAACCGATGCACGCTGCGCTACATACATTTACTTGAGAAGTTATGTAAGTCAACATTTGCGAATCTGTATCCAAGTCCTCATTTAACCTCTTAAGTAGAAACGTCCTGATTTTTCAAGGGAAGTAGGGTTTGTAGAAAGCGATAATACCTTCATTTGAGAGCTGGGAAGTTGGAAAAAGTAGACAGACTTTTGGTTTCAAAGTCCTTTCATCAGCAAATTTCAAGCTAAACGCAGCTCAGACACAACTGCGCTTGAGCACTTGGGAGTAGAGATTGCTGCTGCGGGGCAATGAGGAGCAACTGAACATTGGCAGCTTCTACTTGTCAATCACGACCAAGCTCTTAAATGGTGAGATTCATACCTCTGCTTCAAACCCTCCCTTTCGCCCCTGCAGCAGCCCTGCCCGCGTCAGGCAGCTTGGTCCCGTTGCCGCACTGCAGCTGTGGGCAGGATGCAGTGCAATCCCACTTCAGATAGAAAACGTGATTGTCTTACACTAGAAGAGGGCTTGGACGCTAAACTGGTAGGAACTAAAACTTGAACACTGTTAAAATGCACTGGGGGTCCTCCCGAGCATTGCTGTTTCCAGCACTGCACTAGGATGCGTTTGGCTCAGAAGTGGTGAGAATAATTTGCTGGTCCGTGATACTGCCCAAATGCCACGCAGGAGCAGGCCATGGCCAAGCGCCTCTGCACAGCTATCGCAGGACGTCGGCGGTTTGCATGTGGTGGCTTCTTTTAATAGCAGGTTCTTGTGCACGGAGGTCGTACGGGGGAACCATGTAAAATGCGCTTGTATCAAGAGGTTAAAAACAACTTATGTTAATTCTGGATTCCAGCCAAAGTTACCCAGCTGTTTGGCTGAGACTGGGAGCTAACAGACCAAAAAAGGACACACACAATTAAAATGTCACTCTCTGGAGAGAGAGGGAGAGAGGTGGCCATCAATGAAACAAAAGTGAGGCAGGCTTGACTGCGGCAAATGGCTTGGGAGAGGGTGGCCCGTGTGTGAACACTGTGGGCACGTGTTCAAGTTCCCCCTGAGTGCCCTGGGAGACGAGATGAACCTTCCTGCAATGTAACAGTGGGTACTGGGATGCTCGTGGTAAGGAAGGACACCGTAAGCTTTAGTTGCTGGAGCTGTGTGGCTGCAGTGTCACTAAATGAACTTAACATTGGTGGCTAAGGATGACAAATACCTGATGTAGAATTTACCTTTGTTGGGGGGGGAAGAGGTGGCAAATAAAAGATTTTTTAAAATGTTCAATGCATTATTGTTCCCAAAGCCATAAGTTTCTGTATTTTATTTTACCAGCTGTGAGTACTGATTTACTAGTCTGTAACTGCCATTTTGTAGACAACCACTCTTAATTTCTGAATAGTGTCCTATTCACAGGTCAATTATTGCTCTGTAAATGCCAAATATTTGGGCTCTGAATGCAATGGCCCATGCTTCTAGTTTGAGTTTTCTCCAATTTACTATCCCTTCCTCCTTTCTGCCCATGGAAATCACGTTGCCCGTGTGGGAGCACGTTTCGTTGTGTACTTCCCCTTCCAGTGGTTTAACAAGTTGAGCAAACTTACTCCTCTCTACCCAGATACAAAGAAATTCATCTGAATGCTCTGAACTTTCCCAGCAGAAACATGGAAGCTGGTGAAATAGCCAGTTTGGATCAGTCCAGTCTCCTCTGTCAATAAACGGTTCTGCCTGGCTCCACTGGTAGTTGTTTTCACAGCAGCCGTGACACGTACAAGTGCTCTGTTAATAAAGTGACATCTTTTCAACCTTGAAGTCATTGCCAGTGGACATGTTGCGTGCTGGTTAAAAATCCAAAACGCCTCTATTGTTCTGTGTTTTCTCAGTTTGTCTAACTTTGTTCTACCTGATATGACACTAGATAGCATGACATTTGGCTGGAATACAAATGAAATGCTGTCATATGCCAGCCAGTCCAAAAGGTCTAAGGGAGAAAAGTTTAATATCAGTTTAGGGGAAAAAACAACAAACGTCATTTCATTTGCTATCTTTATAGGCCTACAAATCATCAGTGATAGTGGTAAAACAGCAGACATCAGTCTTTTCCCTACCAAAAAAGAAGCATAGATTGTCAAAAATAATTTACCTTTCAAAGGATCTTGAGATGTGAAAACATAAGTCCTTTACATAGGAGTAGAGCCGAACAAAAGGTAGGAAATATTTTTCATGGATGCCTGATGAACTCTGATTCTTTGTGGCCTCATCACATGTTTTCAATGAGAAAAGCAGGGTAATTTCAAGCTCCAAATACAGCTTGGCTGTGAATTGAGGCAAAAAAAAAAAAGTATGCATCTTTCTGAGAGAGGGAAGGGGAAAAATATAATCTTACTATCATCTTCCTGTAAAATAATCTAAAACTGATGCTTATTCTGTGCCTGTGTGCTCATAGCTCACAAAACCCTTTCAGAGCAGAAGAACTTGCCTTCCTTGCATCAGGGACTTGGAAATGGAGATATTGTGTGGCAAAGGTTTCTTAAAATCATTGCCTTGGTTGCTTTCAGAGCTATGAATCTTAATCCTCCTTCCTCCCGATGTAGTTTCCTGTGTGTTGGAAAAAATCTGATCTATTATATACACAGCCTGTATCGGTGCTTTCCTCTTTCAGAACGTTTCATTCATCTTAAAAATGCTTGTCCTCACTTGCTGCCTGGAGTACCGTCTCATCTGCCTTTTGCCTTTTGACTCTGAACTCGTTGTATAAGCTGTCTTCATTTGGAGGTCCTTCCACCTGATTGCATCCTAGATCATCTTTGATTTGACTTACGTCCTTCCTGTGTCGCTGAAATTTCTTTTGTACTTCGTCTCTTCTGGTTTTCCTTCTCTCCCTTCGTTTCTTTGGCTTATTTCCTGAAGGATCTGTCACCTTCCTTTGCTGGAATATTATAGGGGATTCCAGAAGTGTCTCTCATTTTCTTCATTCTGTCTCTTTGGGTAAATTAGATTGCTATCTTTATGGTTCCGACTTCTGCTTGTCTCCGACAGACCTGTCACTTTCTGTCCAAAATAAATTATGAGTTGTCCCTAGTAACTCCATAGGTAGCTGGCTGCCAAACTTGAGGTTGACTGAGTAAGCGATGAAGGAGAGAACTGAGGGTTTTATGGGACAAGACCAGTGAATGTGAATGGGATGTAGGCGTACTGCAGGGAGGTCTTAAGAGATACAAGACAGGGATATGGGCTGTTGACTTGGAATGGAGTAGTGAGAAAAGGAGCTGGGGGCGCTGGGTGAGGAGAAGCTATGACATTGTACTGAGTGGATAAAGGATGAACCTGGACTGTTGTAGAGGGCTTGCAAAAAGAACTGTGTTCGGAGGCAGGTGGAGGGTGTAAGACCTGAATTGCTGAAAATAAGGCTTTGTTAGTTGTGCTGCACATGGAGCAACTTGTTATAGCTGTGAGATTAATGAATGAAGAAAGGAGTGCCTGCAGACATAAGACATAATTTTACAAAGGTAGCTCAGGGCTGGTGAACGAATAAAGGCCAGGCAGATTTGTGGCTATGAATCCTGTGGTTGAGGTCTGTAGATGCTGGGGCTAGTTGGTGGACAATGATGGAAACTCTCTGGATAACACTGCCCTCTGAAGGAGCCGGGGGGGGCAAGAAAAGTGTAACAGGGAGAGTCAGTCCAGAGCGGGGGGGCAAGAAAAGTGTAACAGGGAGAGTCAGTCCAGAAAAGGCCCAAAAGAATGGCAGGAAAATCCACTGAGTATCCACGTGCGGCAGAGCGAGTATCTAGGCACAGGAGAAGAGCATTTACAGGATCAGAAAATTAAAGCGGTGCCTCTTTCCTTGTCAACAACGCAACCTCTTCTGCTGTTGTGCCAGTGGCAGGAGGGAATTGCCCTCGCCAGGCCTGGCCTCTCTCACCCAGCACAGACATGACCAACTTCTTCATGTGTTTTCCAGTGGCTTTTCTCACCTTGAACAGAGGCTCTGCCACTGTTTTCAAGAGGGTGTTAATGCATGCTACCCACTGAGCTGGAAGAAGGGAGAAGTCTTTTCTCAGTACTGATGCCTTAGGAGGAGAGAGTCTAAACCTTAAAATGTTTGTTAAGGTTGTAAATTAAATAGCCTGACTGCTACTTTTTTTTCAGTAGGTTAAAAAAAAAAAGAAAGTCCAAGCAGGCTCCTGCAAATTTATTTCTAATTATTAGGAATGATGCTACAGTTTTAAGGCTAGAAAGAATCATGGTCTGTCTTCATAACCTCGCCCTCTGATTTCCACAGCCTGCCTACTGCTCTGTTTGAGCTACGGCATCTCTTTTTGGATATAGCCCTCTCGCTCCTGCCTGCCCAGGCCGGGGCAGTGTCACGGTGATCTCAGCCTGACCTACCGATGCTGCGGTTTTCCACTTCTTATGTTCTTGTGCTTTGCCGTAAATTGCAAGTAATGCGTACATAGGTGCTACATGAAGACCACTGCATTTAGAAAACTGGAGACTTAAATCACATGTTGGTTTAAACCTGGGGTGGAGAGGTAATAATACATTACTTTTCTACCCTACCTGAAATGCTAAGTTAAAGCAAATCTCTGGGGTTTTTTTATAGTAGTATTATTTTTGTTATTAGAAATTAAAGCACTAGCCTCAGATTTAGATTTTTTTTTTCTCCCCAACAAGCATCCATTCTGCCCAAGGCTTTCCGCTGTTACATTGTAAGATTAATAAAATACCCTGGAACCTTCAATTACCGCAATTTGTGGAGATTTCTGGTTTTCTGCAGGTCTGGAATCACAAGAGACAGACGTTTCTGCCTTTGTATGTACAGGAGCATATGACTGGAGTCAGAAGCTGATCAGTCTAATGTTATCTGACAATGGGCGTGTGGGATTTTCCAGCACAGGAATCAGTGAACTATTCAAAGCTGCTGCACCAGCGCCTGTGTTTCTTTCTCAAATTAGAGCTTACAAATTTCAACAGAAACTCACGGAAGTTGGGAAATGCCTCCCAGAGAGGCGAGGTGCTGCCAGGCTGCCCAGCTTTGCCTCTCTGCAGGTCGGCAGCTCTCAGCTTTGGCTGGATCCAGAACCAGGGAGGGAGCGGAGGAGGAAGGGAGCCGCAGCTTTTGCTGCTCCGTGGCTCCCAGCTTCGCCCCACTGCCGGTCGTGTCTCTCAGGGTGTTGGTTTTTGCCCCTGTGCTGCAGGTTATTGCAGATTTGCTTGGCCTGGGGCCTAGGGGCTCCCATGTTCTCAGCTGTGGGACTGGAGATGACTCTTTCATCGACGCTGTGCTGGCTCTTGCGTCGTTTTTCCCAGGCGCAGAGCTGAGATAATACTACTTCTCTCTTGCACGGTACTGTAGGAATGGCTGTCCCCTTGTATATTGCTTGGAAAACATAAGGCTCAGTAAAAATATTAAACTGTGTTTTTTTTAATGCTCTGTCTCTCTCAATAGTCCAGGGTGTTATTTCTCATATAACCAGAATTTTTTTAATATGCCTTTATCTCAGCATTGTCCCTTTAGACAAGGCCTTTTAAATTCGGTGATAACTCGGATGGTAGTCCATGTGACAAAAACTTGGTGGGTGGAGGGACCATAGCTACAACGGGCTTGTTCTGGTTTGCTCAAACTATAAACAGCGTGCAGGGAAAAACTTTTTTGCCTTTCATTCTCTGTGTAGCCTTTTGATATTAGTAGCTGACAGATTTCCACTTCTTAGCATTTGTTATCTGCTTTGTATATGCCATTTGTTATCTCCTTTGTATATGACAACAGCGTAAGGCTTTTGTTGTACATATTTTTAATAAAAAAGCCAAAATGTTTGAAAGCTAAAACGGATATTACTTTTCTCGTGGAGCATGCAGCCTTCTTTTGATAGCCTAAACCTTTGATAAAGTGTGTTGTAAGCTAGGCACTGTGTTTAGAAAGCATTTAAATGTTTGGGGGTGGGCCTGTTTTCTTTACAACAGACTAGCATTTTGCTCTCGGAGATGTAGCAATGAACAGTTATAATTATAGATAGTGCTGAGATGTGACATTCAGCCTTTGATTCAGAGCTGAACTCTTTGAAAATCACATGGCTTGGATTTGGTGTCTGGCTTCATTCTGCCAGAGGGATTGGGGGGCAAATCAGCAACAGGGGGTGTAAACGCTTGGCGGTGCGGTGGCTAGCTGTGATAGCTACTCATCAAGCGTAGCTACAGCCAGAAGAGAGCCCCATCCTTTATCCAGGATCCTGGTGTGCTAGGGGCTGAGAAAGTACCTAATGAAAGAGCTGCTGTTGCTGCAAAGGTTTTGCAATCTGCTTGTGAGATGTGGCACAACAGGCAGAAGAAGGAAGCTCCTCCACCAGGAAGCCACGAGATGGGGTTATCTCGTGATCAAAGCATCAGCAGCGGTTTCAGCACTCCGGCAGCCAAACCGCTGGCAACGTTTTCGGAGGTCTCCTGAGAGTTTCGAAAGGCTTTGAAAGTGAAGGCACGACCCGAACGTTTGATGCTGTAGGGAAGGGCAAACCAAACCAGCGTACTATTGTATGCTGAACTCTTGCGAACTCTTCTTTCTCACTCTGATGTTTCTCTTAGAGGCCCTGGGCTAGAATATCTCTGTGGCATTTCACCTCTTGGCCCAGAGCCCATCGCGGTGCCAGTGCAGCAGTGCATAACCTTGCATAACCGTGACTTGTTACGAATGACTGGAGAAGGTGCCATTACATATCTGCTTCTGCCAGGGGGCACTCCCCCCAAAAACCCACAACAACACCCTATATCTAAAAAAAACATTCACTGCATGAATTCTCAGAGCTTTCGGTATGCTGATATTACAGCAAGATCCGGTGCTGCACATGACCCACTTACAGTCTGGAAATATTTTCAGTTTGGCTTTTTTCACATAGAGGTCTGCACTTTCCCCTGTGTTGTCCATTTTTAAAGTCCATGCTGATTTAAAAAAGAAAAGAAAAAAAAAAGACACACAAAAAAGACTTCTCTATAGCTGTGGCATAAGTCCTCCCATAAATCCCTGTGTCATTATGATTTTCGCATTGGCTGGTTCTTGCATGTCTTTGTTATCTTGCCTTTCTGTGGGATATTCCCTGTTCTCACACTCCCTGTCCTTAGCAGTCAAGGTGGATCTAATGCGCATCCATCTTAGTGCACCCCTGTCTCTCTGTTTCATTGCTGATGATCTGCGGATCATGCATGAAAGTGCCTTTATATTACAGAAAGAAAATAATGAACAGAAAGGAAATAATGAACTTAAAAGAAGTGCTGAAGCTGCTCGTAGTGAAAGTTTTTCCAGCAGCGTAGCGTAGATTGAACCGTGGCAACAGGAACAAACTGTCAGTAGGAGAGCTAGAAAGTGTTCTTCCTTTGTAAATAAACCGCAGAAACTCCTCTCTGCAATGTGTTTATGCCCTCTGTGAGACAGAGGCATCTGTTCACGTAACCCTTGGCGCTAATCAGAAAATCTGAATCTGCTTATCAGCTCTGCTCTCACCGCGCTCACCCTCCTGCTTGTGCTTGGCTCCTCTTTTCACCTCCGCTGCCTGGTTTGGGATGGTTTGAAGGGAGAAGTGGGGTGAGGCTTGGTGCAGTGCGAGACGCTTGCCGAGTAGATCAAGCGTGTCATCTGGCTTTGCTGCTGGAGCCCTATTTTCAGGGCAATGTGGGATCCCCTTCCTGGACCTCATCCCCATGAGAAACTGACCCCCCCCCCGTGCAGTGGCGAGGGGTCTGCCTGCAACTCGGAGAGGTCCAGTTAAGCTGATGGTAGACCAGTCCGTACAGTTTGATTTAGTGTAATAGCTGTGGATAGCTTCCACTTCATGAAAGTTTTTCTTATCTCATAGCATTGCTCCTGAAAAAAATGATGTGCCACTGAAACAGCCCCCCCTCACATGCACTTTTTTCTACAAGGTGGCCATTTTTTACATCTTTTAAACTTCAAGTAGTGTGGCATTATCAAGATTTAACACACACATCACATATACACTGAATGACTTGGAGCATGGGATGTAATCTAAGTGCTGCACTGCAAGTTAAGAATTTGCTAATTAACACCTATCCTTGGCATTGACTTCTGGTTAGCGAGGAAATCCCGTAACCTTTCTGCCTGGAATTGCTCTTTAAAACAGGGATACTAATCTTTATGGACCTGATGGGTATGCTATGCCAATTCACTAGTTAATATTTTCAAAGCACTTTGAAGATGAAAAATGCTGAGTATTATTGGCCTTTTATCTAAAAAGACATTTTAAAACATGAAGCTAGGGGAAGATCTGCATACATTAATGCATGTGTTGATTATGCTCTATCTTTCCTTTTCATCTGAATGTATTAAGTAGCAAGAGAACTGTGAGAATTTGTATCTTTCCTTTTCATCTGAATTTATTAAACAGTAAAAGGACTCTGTGAATTAGTAATCTAATTTGAACATCAAACCAAAGGCAAAATTCTTCCTAATCCATCTTGCGGATCTCTCATCAGCAGTAGAGATTTCTTGCATATCTCACGTTGAAGAATGATATTTCAGGCTCAGGTTTTGATACTTTCTGGATTGACGGGACTTCAATAAAGAATTATTTTTCCAGTTCAACCTGGAAGGTCAGTAGCACTCTATTTTGCAGTCAAAAAAATAAGGACCATCCGTCAAAACCAAGTTGCTAACACAAATCAGTAATGTTGAACCAGGTAGTTTTCACTGATTTCAGGAGGGAGCTCTGCTTTATAAACTCCTGTGATTTTCTTGTCATTTAACAGAGTAACATTAGTTCAATCATTTGAACTTTTTTATTCAGTAAATGTGCGTGATAATGACAACTTTTTGCACTTTGTGAAATTTAATTCACACTTGCAAGGTCTTTTCAGTTCTTAAGTGCAAAGTAATATCACAGAGGGATTTGTTAATTTTTTTGCTTCCCAAATGTGAATTTCTGGGGAAACAGATATTGCTAATTTTGATAGAGGGGATATAGCACAAAACTAGTGAAGGATTCCATCTTGGCTTCATGATTTGAGATATGTTGCAGCTGAAAAACTATCTTTTTCACCTTCCAGTTTCAAATCTCAGGGTGAGGGAAGTTACAGATGTTTGGTGAAAATCTTTGAGGAATTTCAAAACTTGCCAGTGAGTGACTATACCAAGGTGTGGTGAATGGAGGCTCTTGATGGGTTGGTAGAGGAAAGGTGAATTCCCAGAAACTTTAAGAAAAGTCCCAGAAGTTAGGATCTCTCCAGCTTGATGCTGATTTCAGCAGCAGATATATATTTGATTTTATGTAGCCAGCAAATGAAATGAGAAAAATGAAAGTGTTGCAGTTACTTAGTTTGCTGCTTTTGTTTTGAAGTGTTACAGATTTTTTTTATGATTTGAAATAAAACCTAATCTTTGAAATGGTAAAACCTTCATTTACCAATAAACTTTTATCCAGACATCATTGCCATCGGTTTCCCCAGTGCCAGGAGGAGTGGCTGCAGAAATGGTCTTCATGATGGTCACTTAGGTTAAGGGTCTGCAACAAGCAGCCAGAACATCATTCCAGACTCCTCATCCTCAGTTCTCTGCATCTGAGACCTTGAGGTGACAATACAGCCACTAATATCTTGTTAGCAATATGATATTTCTCTGACAGTGAGACTTGGAAGAGGTATTCGTATACATTTGCTGTGCTATGAAGTTCCTCTTTCTGTTTTAAATGAATTTCCTCTTTGCACTATGGCGAAAAGTACTGGATGGATGTACCTCCGTACTGTGGAATAAAAATTAAACAGCATCTTTTTCACAAAAATGAAAATCCTTGGTAGCCACTGGAGTAGCTCTAAAGCTCATCTACCAGTCAATTTGGTGTTCAAGTAATTAAAGAGGTCAAGCACAAAAATATCATGTACCTGGAGCTTTGCCAGCCTCTTTCTCCCATCTCTTATCATGCTTGTCCATTTGGGATTCTTCCACAAGCTTTGTTATATTCATCGTGTAGATTAAGGGTCTGCAACTATTAACAACAAACTTTGATGCTACAGAGTGGGAATTGCTTGAATAAACAATTTCACAAGTAAATGGAGTCACAGCTCTGAACCAAGAGAGCTCCAAACTTGTTTTAATTTACAGAGGTCAAAAAGTAAATGAGATTGTTGCTTGGGGAGGTAACTGGAGGAGAACATGCAGCATTCACTCACGACAAAGGGATGGAGGGTGAAAAATTTGATTGACTTCTGGAGTTTGATTTTAATTGGCTTTATTCCTACCATCACCAGCACAGCAGACAACCCTTGCAAGCAGAGGAGAGATGCTGGTAAGTAAAGGTACATTTTTTTGCCTTTTGTTATTGGTTCAGAGCAGTTCAGTATAAATCCTCCACAAGGGATAAGGAGGTGAGAGTTTACTCCAGAAAACAGGGGACAAGCAGTGGGGTAGGATCCGCTGAGAGGAGCGAGTCTGGGGCACCCGTTTCTGCTTGGGTTTCCTGAACGTCTTTTTTCCGGATGCCACACAGCTGCTTCCGAGGAAGCAATTTTTTTTTGTTTGCTTGTAGTCTGGATTATTTGTGCAGAGGAGTGGAGTGCCATTTCCAGACATTTTTAATTGCAGAAGACTGTCACTTCCAGTGCATAGGCAGTAGGGTTTACTGAGTATTTCCTGAGAGATTTAACAGGATATTAGGAGATCAGATAAGTATCTGTAAAACATCTGACCTAGCGCTATTCACTCTGGATTTATTCACAGTCGTCCTTGGTTGCCTACGGTAACGGGGCTATTTCTGCCTATTTGTCAACCCCTTCCCTCCTGCCCCAGCTGCCCCGCAGTTGTGGGACAGGGTGGGCAGCCAGCCTGCGCTGTGGCTCCTCAGCCAGCCCATGTCGGATGGGGCCAGGAGATGAGGGACTAGGGAATAACGTGGAGAAGGCCCAGGGGTATTTTGGGGAAGGGGTCACAGAGCACAAGGCTATCGGGATTACTGGAGGGGCACAGGGGAGGTACAGCAAGCACAGACCAGGCTTCGTTCAAGCTCAGCTGCTGGTGAAATCATTTACCCCCAGCCTTATTTTGTGCTCGGAGCTGTTAGGAATAATGGAAAAGGCTATCGCTGACTTTCCTCCCAACCCAGCCAGCTTCCCACCATTTCATTTCATCCAACTTCAACGCATGAGTCAGTGATCAGAAACTTTACTTCAGTATAATTCATGACAGTATTGCGTAAAGCTCCTCTTCCTCCATGCTTTGTGTTCACTGATAAAGAGACTTTGGCTCTGCATCCTGATACGCAGCCTCCCCTTTTTATCCTTACTAAGTGCACAGTGATAGCTCTGCTTTCTGCAGCTGAGAATAAGCCAACACCTAATCTAGGGTGTTAATAATCTTCACCCTCACCAGTCAGTGGATCCCAGGGGCAGGTGCAGATTTCAAGCACGAAGCCTCAGCTTTTCGCTGTCAAATGAGAGCCTGTGCCTGTCCCTGGGATGCAGCCTGTCACCTACCGCCGTGCTTTCTGGTGACCACGCGTGGCCCTTACCCCTGGCACGGGAGCTCCTCAGACATATGCGCTGCCCTGGTTGCAGCTTTCTGTTTTCTGAATGAGTTGTGAAATATCGTGTGTGCGCTTCCTATTGATAATTAAAAGCGACACAGATGGCGATGCCTGCAATGTTTTCCTTAAGTCACAGCACGTAACAAAAAATGAAGTGATAGTTTTAGGTGGTGGCACATGTAGCTTCAGGTGTTTGTTTAATATTCAGCATTCATGCTTGGTGAGAGCTGGGATGTGCTTTGAAATGTTACTCCATGGCTGTGCATCACTGCACATTTTTTCTTGTTTTTTGTTTTCAGGGCCTGACAGATGGTGATGTTTAGATTAAAAGTAATTTCTTTATTAAGCCAACGCCCATGTTGTCAGTGATTTTTAACAGGAGCTTCATTTGTTGAAACAAGACAGTTGTGTGGTTGAAGTGTCTGAAATGGACGGAGGGCTTTAGAAAGACACCTAAGAGAAATTCAGTGTACTGAAGAGGAGGTAGCGATAGTCACATCCTGGGGCTGGGAGATCCAGCTTCCGTGTCTTCAGTGTTGTGAGACCTCAGGGACATAATAAAGCCGTCCTTTCCAAAGGTCTCTGATTTTTGCATTCCTAAACAGGGATAGGGATCCAGCAATTCCCAACGGGAATTCTAGACAGACTAAAAGTAGGCTATTTTTCTATACTGTTTTTCACCCAGGTATTTCACTGTACTGACCGTGGATGCATC
Source organism: Gymnogyps californianus (assembly GCF_018139145.2). Classification (NCBI taxonomy): domain Eukaryota; kingdom Metazoa; phylum Chordata; class Aves; order Accipitriformes; family Cathartidae; genus Gymnogyps; species Gymnogyps californianus. The sequence goes on along the minus strand of NC_059478.1, from coordinate 27,993,917 downwards.
ATTTGAAATAGGTACTATAGGCAGCTTATTGCACTGAGTCAAGGCCAGATCACTGAAGTATCTAACTTCAGTCTAAGATTTGGACCAGCTTCTGACTTGTGGGCTTCCTGAGGAAGGACTGTGACCAAACCTTGGGAGCTTTGGCGTGCTTAAACCGTGTCCCTCAGCAAACAGGGATACCTGGTAGGAGGCTGATGGGCAGGAGATGGAGAATCAGAAATGGTAAGAGAGGATCACCATCTGTTACAGCGCAATCCAATGCCTGTGGAGTAAATGACAGCCTGTAACGAGCCATGGATGCAGTCCTCAGAGTCACTTGGGCCACTGGTCAGTTCCCTTCATTCCTGTCTTCATATCTGATAGTTGTTTGGCTAGTTCCTGGAGGAGATCAAAATGCCCTGCAGGTCCCGTCCCCTATGGGCAGCCACCGGTGTGCTTCACTGTCGAAGACGGTCTTCTACGATAGCCTGGTCTTATGGCGTAGACTGCTGCTCTGGGTTGGCTCTGGGTTTCTGTACAAGGGAGATGGGTACTAGGAGACTCTACAGACTATTTGTATCATCAAACCCATTTTATGGACTAAAAACATAATATCTAGTTAGTTAGCTTTAAGTTTTCCACACAGCACTGTGTTGTAACATTTTCTTCTTGGGAATAAAAATGTCAGTCAAAGGAAAACAAATTTTAATTCTGCCACTGAAAGCCACACTTTTTTTTCTTTTAAGTTCCTATGGGAAGGTAGATAAACCTTCAAAAAATGAAAATACAGTCTCACTTGAATTATTCTGCTTTTGGGGTCACATTTTAATCAAAACCATACCTGCCTTCAGGAAAAAAAAAAGAAGTAAAACTGATTGAATTTAATAACTAAAAGAACATAAACTGTCTGCTTTGAAATGTATAATCTCACATGACATTTATTTCATAATGTGATCAAATCATATATGTTGTTATGGGGACAGTCTTTATTAAAAATGCCATTTATTTTAACAAGCGCAATAAAAAGAAACCCATACTTTTTTATTGTGGTAGAGAAAAAAACTGCTATTAAGCTGCTTTCAGCTAAATGAAAACATCTTTCAAGATTTGTTCTAAAATATTTAAATAAAGTGCTATGGAATTTATTCATTTGCTGCCTTCCAGCATGAATAGAAACCCATTAAATTATCTTAAATACAATAAATGATATAGAAGAATTTGTTTTGGTTAGGAATATCCTTTGCTGATGAAGAATAAGATCATTTAAATATAACATTTTAATAGAGGCCTGTAATTATGTCATTGAAAGCCCAGTTTGAAGCATAGCAAAGTATAGAGCGGGTTCTCCAGCTGCAGCCAGAGCTTTCGAAAGGCACCTAAGGGGAACTGCCAGTTCATGTCCCCATTAAAAAGGGAATGACTGGGAGACCACGAAGCACATATGGTTTCAGTGAGGTGAAATGCATGGCCTGTCACTGCGCAGTGGAGTCCAGGAAGGGGAGGAATGGCTTCCTTCCCATGTGGGACCGTGGTGGGGAGGAGAACGAATACGGTTCCTTGTTCTTCCACGGGAGTTCATGGAGCAGATGCCTCATTGACAGGAACATGTCGTACCATGACAGCCAGATGTGTCCAAAGGATGATGATGTTGCTTTGCTCGTGCTTCCCTCCATAATTCCCCAGAGCAGAGCGTTTTCACACCGGCTCCAACGTGGTGGCCCTGTGCCACGGTTTGCCTTGCAGTGTTTGAATCGCCTGATTTCCCACTCCTGGTGGATCAGGACTAGCAAAGAGACGTACTGAATGAATGCTTTTCAGCCAAATAAGGCGTGGGCCAAAAAACACATCATAGTGTCTGGAATATGTCTGATCTGGAAGACTAGGCAGGACAGGACCTGGTTAGCCCTTGGCTGGGAATGCTCCTGGGAGTACTGGGGCTGGGCTGCTTCCCCCTCATCATATCCAGCTGGCAGCCCTTCATCTCGGCCCTGCAGACTGGCTCTTCTCTCCTCTTACCCCAGCCTGAATAATACCAGAACCAGGGGCAAAATGTGCAATATTGCTTTATTACAGCTGCCAAATTTTCAGATACAAGTTAGGTAAACATGGCCTTCTATTATTTAAAATTTCAGAAGCCACACTGAAAGGGAATAAATATAACTTGGTTCACTCTGGAAACCATTCTCACATGAAAACATTTAAGATATTCCCATTCCCTACCTTGCTGGACTTTATAAGGAAGCGAGGCTGAACCATAACAGAGTTAGACTTTATTCTCCACCTAATAAGTAAGACTTAGGGGCGTAACGTATCGATAATTAGCCTAATACCGTGAGAAGCATTGAGAAGCTAAAATGTGTGCAGCAGCTTAATGGGATGAAGGGCCTTTGTTACAAGCTGGATGAGGTAGTCTAATGGTTCCTTCTGGTTTTAAATTCCGTGGAACCCCCCCCCCCGCCTCTATTAGTCATTATTTCTGCAGCTTTCTGGCACTTTTTCCTTAAGAAGGGGCAAATACCTGGAAAAAAGGCAGTTCATCAGTTTAGTTTCAAAGAAAATTCACTTTATGGTATATGGAAAGTGGAGGATAGTCTGTGAATGTGCTTTATCTGTGATGTTTTCTTGAAGACGTGTTTGAAGTTTCTAGCCATGTAACTTGTAGCTATATAGCTTGTGTCTACAGCTGTTAAAGAAAGGAACAGTTGTGCAATTGGGTCAAAGCTTGCTTAGGTTTTGTATGAAAAGCCACAAACTTCTTTGCTGTGTGGGAGGTCATGATGCTGCAGTAAATAAAATGAAGATGTACTGCTGGGCATAAAAAGGTGGGAAATGTACCTCATTTCCTTAAGTCTAATACTCCCTGTACTGATGCTCAGTGTGTAGGGGAAGGCAGAGTGGGGCTGCACCCAGTTTTTGTCTGGTCCTTTAGGATTTACTCTGCCAGCGGTGGATGGGAGCTCCCACTCTGTGTGTGGGAGCTGCGGTGGGGCAGGGAGCTGCGGGCTGTGCAATGCTTTGCCCTGAGCTGCTGCATGTGGCAAGACTAACAGCAGCAGAGGCTCCAGCTCCACATCTCCTGTGCAGGTACATCGTGTACTCAATTGAGCTAACACAGTGATGCTGTTCAGGCTTGTGGGCACTGGCCTGTGGGATGCTCACAAAACTCTCTACCCTTCCTGTTGATCTCTTCTAGGTCACGTTATTTGACTATTCATATAACCTAAAGCACCCACAGACAGCAGGCTTTTTCCCTCCCTCTGCTGCTTCCCTGGAAGCATATGCTCATGTTTTTTTGTTTGCTTGTGTGGGTTTTTTTGTTTGGGTTTGAGTTGATTTTTTTTGTTGTTGTTGGGGCTGCTTCTTCCACTGTAGTGTTTATGCTGTCCCAAAAGTAATAGAGCTCACCTTGGCTTTCCACTGACTTCCCTGGGACATCTCTAGCGATGTCCCGTGAGGTTTGTTCTGACAGTCCCTGCAGTCTCCTGGAGCACAAAGGGGCATGGACTGCATTGATTCTTGGCAAAGAAATTCATTGTAAAAGGCATTAGGGACTTCAGGATGAAATGCCACAACCAAGCTTCTTTCTGAAGTATCTAAGAAAACGCTGAACTGTAGTTTGGGCCTTAAAGTCAATGAATAGTTAATGCAGTTCCATGACAGAAAATGATGTTAAGGTCAACAATGTTCAACCAGACAAAAATGTGAGTCTCTCTCGTACGAAAATCCAGAGGTTTAAGGATCAGTCTTAGCTAAATATAGTTCCCAATGATGTTTACTCAATACCTAGCTAGCACTGATCACAACCTCACAGATCTGTTATAGGTGGAGAACTAGGTCTAGGTATGATAACCAAATTTGTGTTTACATCCATACCCAGAACTCGTCCTGTTTCTCAAGAGGAAACAAAGATTCTTGGTTATCAAAAGGAATGTATTTGCCATATTTTATCTATACAAGTCTGTTTCAAGAAATAAAAAGCATAGTAGAAATAATCTTTGAAAGTATAAAGGTGCCAGCGAGGCAGAGTAAGACTCTTGAGTGGAAGTGTTTTAGAGTGAATCATGGTTGTGCAACTAGTTTACCTAAACTAATTTTAAATCAGAAGAGTGACAGGCCCCGAACACTAAGTGATGGAGGATTGCTCCGTGATGCTGTTCAAGGCATCAGGTTGGACTGTGCGCAATCATTTCCTTCTAAATTGGTTGTAGTCCCCTTTCAAATTGTCAGAGTAGTTTTCTTCTGCTTCGTTGCACTTGAGAAGCAGGTGGATGGCAAGTTGCTCAGCCTCGTTTGATCCACACGCTGTTGTTCAATGGATAGAGCAAATCAAACTGGAAAGGCTTTCTGGTACGGCTATAGCGCTGCCTGTTCAGTGGCTAGATAAACAACGGGAAGCTGCCTGCAATTCAGACAGGAGGAGATCTCTAATTTTGTCTTTCTTAGGGCATATTAAAGAAGACAAAGATAAATTTAGCTCCTCGGTACCAAGAATGGCAAGTGTCAGTGTGACACTTGAATGCAAAATGTATAACTGAGGCCATCACTGCACGAAGCATTGCTTTATTGGTTTTGGAGCACAAAGTGGTCTAGTTCCTGAAGTACAGGAGATTTCATTTGATCTAGCTCCCAGATCACTTTAGGAGTTTACTTAGGCCTCCTATCCCATCTCTCCCTGAGGTTCCCCCATCTGAAAAAGGGGGAAAAAGAATAATTTGGCAGAGTTGTGGGCACGATTCATGGAAGTCTGCAGAATCTTTTTAATTTCTTGCATGCAGTACGAGGGAGATACACAGCTTTTGTCAATGTGTTCCTATGCTTTCTTGCTGCACTATGAAATAAAACATAAGATGCCAATGTGCTCTATGCTTTTGTTTCCTATAGAGATTCCTTTGCAACTACGAGCGCTGGCTTATTTGAAAATTCACCTGAGGTTTAGGCCATAGGTTGTGAAACAAAATGAGAAAGGAAAGAGAACATTTCTTATCAAATGGATTTGTGTTCTCTCATAATGAGAAATCAGCATCCTGCAAAATGAATTTGTGGAGAAATTCCTCGGAGCTGGTCCCTACCTTGATCCTAGTGAAAGCTTAGCCTGATTTAAGAAAAGGGCACCCAGGCAGTAATTTGAAGAGCACCTCTGCAAATCTTCTTTCATCTTTGAGTCTTACAGGGTGTCTCAAAGTAATGACATGAGCTGTACAAAGCATCCAGGCACACCAAGTGTGGTTGTGCAGGCTGGGTGGTGGTATCTCTGAGACTTCTTGAATGATCTTGTCTCAGTGACAGTCTCAGTGGGTAGTAAACCCTCCCTGCCTTTGAAGGAACCATACAGAAACCATGGCTCCTGAAGCAGCCAGATGCTAGGAAAGATGTGTACATCAGTGATGGTCTTATTTATCTCCTCTTTCTCTGTAACAGCTTGGCACAAAACGTTTCTTGACCATTTCTGTGCTTCATGAGACCAGCAGACTGGGTTTACTTGTGTGCAGATATATGATACTCGAATTTTTCTTTTTTTTACATACTGTGGTACTTCTCTTGTGAATCTCTGCCTGATATGGATTTTTCCCACACGTGGTTTGCCTGAACAAGGCATGCTCAGTTCAGAAAGGCACAGGCAGTGCAAGTAGCCTACTGGGTTTATATACTCCCCAGCTCCAGTACAAACTGTGTAATCATCTTCTAATTTTGAATGTATTTTCCTTAACGGCGTGGTGTGCTTGGAGATGGATGTGTGTGCTGGAGGGCTCGGATGCAACGTCTGGAGGAGCAGGGAGGTCAGCTCTATCAGCAGGAGCTGACACAATGATAGAGGAGGAAGAAATGACATAGCGGTGTGGAGAGAGAAAGCGGAGGCCAGGAGACTTTCACAGCACCTGCTCTGCTGCGTGATGATGCTGAAAAAGACCAGGTGTTTGGAGATGAGAGGAAAGCATTTGTGTGTGTGTCAGGGGGAGATTTTGTGCTTTCAGAGAAGGCTGCGAATTGCTCCTTGCTGTCCGGCTCGCAGCCCAGCGCTGGTGGCTCAGAAGCTGCCCTGAGACTGGAGGATGGAAAGGGCGGTGGAGGGAGGGTGGACAGGACACAGCCCGAGCACTCCTCGGCAGGGCAGGGAGTCTCCCAGCTTTTCTCCTGGGAGAAAAGCTTTCCCCCACACGCTGGGAAAGCAGCTCTGCAGGGGAGCCAACAGCAGATCCATCCCTGGGTGAAGAGGCGACTGCTGGGAGCACGGGCTAAGCAAGGGAAAAGAGCGTGGCAAAAGGGAGAAGGAGGAGTGCCCCTGCAGGCAGAGCTTAAAGTTGTGTCTTATCGAGATGGTTTTTGAGTGTGTACCAAGCATCTGTGGAAACGCAGCCCTGCCGTGCTGCTGCTCCTTGACTCTGGTCTCACTGATAATTCTGCCTCCAGCGACCGCATGTGGACATCCAGTTACTGATGCTGTGACTGAGAGGCAGCGTGGAGAGGCATGTAAACCCTGTGCCCAAGAGAGACAGAGCTGGGCTGAGCCACAGCCTCAGGGCACGAACTTTGTCCCTGTGTCTACAGCCCCAAGTACCACAGTGCACCAATGCACAAGCCAAGCCTTTAGGAGACCATTATGGCTTCCCCAGTCGCAGCAGGATGGACAGGCCCAGCTTGGAAATGGGCACCAAAACTTGCTGGCTTGAAAAAGGAGGCTCCAAATCTAGTTAATTTTGGTCATGTCGGTGCCAGGTTATAAAGCCTTCCACTGCTCTGCAGTGTTGGGATTTTCTCATGCTGTTTCCTGGTGGTGGCCTTCCCCGATGAGACTTTCTTTCTCTAACGCTTTATACAAATATAAAATGCGGGCAAGAAACAAAATGACACATAATTCTTGACACAGAATAGAATAAGGCTGGATTTTCATTTAAAATCCCTCTACCCACAGATACTGTGAATTGCAATGGCACAAAATTGTTAAATTGCTTTACATTTGGGAAACCTCAGTTCATAAAAAATTGCTAACAATTTATTTTTGTACTACATGGTTGACATCACTCTCTCTCTCTCTCTTTTCTCACTCTCTCTGCTGGTTATATGCTGTTTTTTTCACTGCATGTCTGCTGAGATTCCAAGAAAAACCCAAGTGTGTCATACAACATTGCTTTCTGATTTGCAAGTTAAATAGTTTACATAGGCAAAAATGTGGAGCAATTGGAATATTCCCTACCCAAACACTTAGGGACTCAAACTGCACATTTTAGCCTGGCAGGCCTCCACTGATATTTTTAGCTAGAAAAAAAAAACATTTTGAAGTAACAAGGAAAGACAGATCAGATCTAGAAAAAAAAAAAAAAAAGAAGTTAAACCACTATTGGACATTTTTGTGAATGTTATAGTTCTGGTGCTAGTATACATCGCCCTGTGTATACAGGAGTGCAGCACGCATAGACTTTGAAAGTTGAGGTCCTTCTGAAATGTATGTTCCCGAGATGGGGTTAGCCTTCTTGCTGATTGATTTAGTCTTTTGGAAACAGGCAAACCATCAGGAGCGTTCTGCTCAGAAAGATTAGCATTCATTGCCTGCTGTTTTTTAATTAAAAAAGCCATTTAAATACAAGGGTTGGGGCTTCTGCCAGCAACCATTAAAAATACCTGTTTTGTAATTATCCCCCAACCCCTTTTTCTATTTAATTCTTCATTTTTTTTTCTTTTTGTTTCTCTTAAATTCTTGACAGATTCTCCCTGTTTCATCTACCTGCTCTTGTGGCATTGTACCTCCCGCTAAGGTTAGCAGCTGGCTGTAAATCTCATGCCAACCCTGCTGCAAGCAGCTGGCAGGAGGTGTAGGAAGGATGTGTTCAGCATCCGTTTTCCAGTGACTGAGTTCATCCTCTGCCTCCTGTTTGGAGGATTAGGGGCACAAGGCGAGCTTTGCCGCAACTGCAGAGCTGTGTCAGAGATGCGGGACCTCAGAGGTATCGTCCCACCCGGAATTCCCCCGACGTAGATGTGTCACTATTTGCACACAGAGGAAGGGTACATGCTGTGGGTGGGACGTACCCTGGGTGGAAACTTAAATAGGTATTAGCTAATTAGTATGCCAGGTAGTCAATATGTATTAGCTGTGCTGTGTGTATCTCTGCTTGTCTCTGTTACGGAGATTGGCTTGTAGACAGTTGTACAGACAACCTCACTTGGGCAGAGCCTCAGTTCATGTAGGGCTTGGTTGAATTTTTCTGTTTCACCCAGTTCTAAAATCACCCTGGGTGCCTCTGTGCATTATGCCTGTGGTATATTTGTAGCTGTAGATATATCGTTAGACAAGAGAGTTTGGGCATATGTATGCTCATTAAAAAGGAGGTGACCGAAGGCATTAACCTGAGTGGTGGCTGCTTTCTGACTTGCTTCTGAGGAATTTACACCTAATGATTTTTGTGTTCTTAATTCTGCTTGGACTTTGGCCTTGGACTAGTGCAGAAACCCTGACCCACAATATGAGCGTCTTCATCCAGCAGCCTCGTTTGCACAGAGCTTCTAAGATTTTTACTGCTCTGCAGCAGTGCATGGCGTCATATAGTGAAGAGACAATTCCTGTTTCGGTATCTGACAGGTGACTGACAAGATCTTGGTTCATTTTCATTCACACTAAGAGTCTCACTTGCAAAGTTCCAGTCTGTCCTGATCCTGTTTTTCCCCTTTTGCTTCCTCAGACCATTGCTGTCTTCAGCTCCATTGCCGTATCTGCAGCTCTCTCAATTAATCTTCATTTTCTGCCTCTTTCTTTTTCTCACTAAAGAATCCCATGGCTGAAATCTCAGCTTGACGATGATCTTTGCCTCTCCTGGCATGTTTCCAAATACAGCTTTTGGATTAAAATGGGGAACGTGAATCTAGTGTTTGAAAATTGAGCAAAGGCAGCAGTTCTTCTCTGCAGAGCGAAGGCGAATTATGGAGGCTGTGAGTGGAAGCTGATACGTAGGGCTCTTTCTCTCTTTCCTTCTGCGTAGTGGGTAATTTGAATCAGTGTGTCACAGAGGCCCTGGGCAACTGGTGCGAGAGCGCATCCCTGGACCCAGCCCAGCCTCCTGTTCACCTCGGAGCTGATGCTTGAGTTAGAGGTGATGAATGTCCTTGACTACACTCATCTCGTCTCTGAAAATATCCTGTTGTTGCTGAAGCATCCGCACGCCCCCTTAGAGGGCGTTTTATTACTGATAACTCAGCGCAGCGTGCTTCAAGCCTGTCAAACCATGAAAGCAAGATTATTAGTGACTGGCTTGCATTGGTGCTGCAAAAGGGGTAGAGAAAGTTCAGGTTTGATCACCACTGATATAAACAAAAGGTCACCCTCTTTGCTGCTGCCTCACCCTCCTGGCTACTGCAAGCTCCCTGTGCTGCCTTCTCCTTCTCCCACATCTGCAGTCTTCTGGTTTAGCGTTACTGGTTTGAAAAACCCATGTGATGATAGTGCTTTTGACAAAGTATTCTGCAGTTAGGAACAATTCCTTGGGGCAGACTGTTGGTATTAGGTTGAAGGCCTAACCTCCTCCAGCAAATATTTAACACAGGACTGATCTCAATTTCATCTGGCTGAAAACATCCCACTGTAGTCCTTAAATTGCATTAAACTTTTCCCCCAATAAATTCAGAAAGTTGTATCCTACACAAATCAATAGCTGAATAAAGGACCGGATGCCAACCCCTCATTTGCTTTTCAATGCATACATCTTCTAGATTTCCCTTTAATTTTCTGATGCCAGTTTTCAGTTGTATTCTTCAAATGAAAATGATCCACGTGCTATTTTACAAATATGCAAATACTGTTCTCATCTAACTTACTGACTGCACAAAAGCTTAGTAAAAAATGTCAGAGAAATATTAAGGCTCGTAAATGTTTCTATTCAAATCAGTGCTTAAAATTAGCTTTAATTTGTGGTGGAAATGCAATAAGACTAGAGCAGAATACTTTTGAAATCCCACTTGGAGTGATTATATAAGTTATGAGATATCTACCATCCAGCGCAAAGCCCATGAAGACGTTTTAATACCAGGGGGTTTCTTTTTGAACCAGTATTTCCCCTGCCCAGGTAGAGCAGTGGTATCAAACATCATGTCCTGGTTTCGGCTAGGACAGAGTTAATTTTCTTCCTAGTAGCTGGTATAGTGCTGTGTTTTGGATTTAGTAGGAAAAGAATGTTGATAACACACCGATGTTTTTAGTTGTTGCTAAGTAGTGTTTATACTAAGTCAAGGATTTTTTCAGCTTCTCGTCCCCAGGCAGCAAGAAGGCTGGAGGGGCACAAGAAGCTGGGAGGGGACACCATCAGGACAGCTGACCCAAATTGGCCAAAGAGCTATTCCATACCATATGACATCATGCCCAGTATATAAACTGGGGGGAGTTAACTGGGAGGGGGGATCGCGGCTCGGGAACTAACTGGGCATCGGTCAACGAGTGGTGAGCAATTGCATTGTGCACCACTTACTTTGTATAGTTTAATTCTTTTAGTATTGCTATTGTCATATTATTATTATTATCATTATCATTGTTTTTCATTCCTTTCTGTCCTATTAAACTGTCTTTATCTCAACTCACGAGTTTTTTTCCTGATTCTCTCCCCCATCCCAGGGGTGGGGGGGCAGTGAGCAAGCGGCTGCGTGGTGCTTAGCTGCCGGCTGGGGTTAAACCACGACAGTCCTTTTTGGCGCCCAACGTGGGGCACAACGGGTTGAGATAACGACAAATCTGACTGAAATGTGTTAGAACAAATTTGTTATAAACATACATTATATTAGTTCAATAGTTGCTGGTCACAATGTTGATGTATTTGCTCTCAAAGTTGGTGCACTTGTTCTTAAAGGTGCGTTATGTAATACCTTACTTGCAGTATATGCTCCCTGTTGTGCTGTTTATCACCCGTGGGAACTGGGCCAGAGTTATCATGTTGTTGTACTTTGTAACACTGGCTTATGATATGATAGAATTGCTGGTTGTGGAATTAATCTGGTATTTGTACTCAGCATTGCCATCACCTCCGTACTTCGGGAGCCGTCTATCAGAAACTATTAATAATTACACCTTGTACCTTTTCTCATCGGAGAGCCAAGCCACAGGGGAGACACATTTCTTCACCTTCCCCTTCTCCTCCAGGCAAATTACAGTGGCTCTTGAGAATTTTGAATATCCTTGGGATGTTCAAACTAGCATGTTCCTATTGTTATGTCTCCTGAATGTGTTCCAGGCCTTGTTTAAGGTTAAACAACTGTTTAAGAATACCTTTCGGAAATCTGCCCCGAGGCTTAATAACCATGGGTGGCATGGCATGTGGGAGAAAATGGGCAGGTATCTAGAGAACTTCTCACCTCCAATGGTTTGGAACTTCACTCCTGAACAACTACAGGACCCTGATAAAATGATAGATTATCTGAAAGGAAAATGCTGTGGCTATTCCAAAGAGGCACAACCTATCGCACTGTGCTGGGCCCTGGCTAGTATCTACCAAACACTGCTCAATACTATGCAGCACCCTCAGGGGGAAGGGAGGGAAAACAGACCGACAGATACTGCGGCTACTCCAACCCCTGCAACAGACACTGCAGCTACTGCAACCCTAGCGACAGGCAAGGCGGCTACTCCAGCCCCGACAACAGACACTGCGGCTACTCCGACCCCTGCGACAGGCGCTGCGGCTACTCCGACCCCTGCGACAGGCGCTGCGGCTACTCCGACCCCTGCGACAGGCGCTGCGGCTACTCCGACCCCTGCGACAGGCGCTGCGGCTACTCCGACCCCTGCGACAGGCGCTGCGGCTACTCTGACCCCTGTGACAGGCGCTGCGGCTACTCCGACCCCTGCGACAGGCGCTGCGGCTGAACCAGAGAACCAATCTGTGCCAGTATCAGTCGCCCCTATACAGAAGAAGAAATATACAAAAAAATCAGCTCGTTTAGCGAAGGATGAAGACGAACCAGGGCCATCACGAGAACAGGAGGAAGAGGCAGAACCAGAAGTAATCACCCGATCTCTATCCCTGAGTGAGCTGCGGGATATGCGAAAAGATTTCAGCCGTCGTCCAGGTGAGCACATTATCACCTGGCTGCTCCGATGCTGGGACAATGGGGCTAGTAGCCTGGAATTAGAGGGTAAGGAAGCCAAGCAGCTAGGATCACTTGCTAGGGAAGGTGGCATTGATAAGGCGATTGGAAAAGGGACACAAGCCCTCAGCCTCTGGAGGCGACTCCTGTCAAGTGTGAAGGAAAGGTATCCCTTCAAGGAAGATGTTATATGTCAACCAGGCAAGTGGAGTACCATGGAAAGAGGTATTCAGTACCTGAGGGAATTAGCCGTGCTAGAGATGATTTATTATGACCCGGACAGTTTACAATTACCCAAAGATCCAGATGAAGTTCAATGCACACGACCCATGTGGCGGAAGTTTGTACGGAGCGCACCATCATCATATGCCAACCCATTGGCAGTACTAACTTGGAAAGACGAAGAGGCACCGACAGTGGATGAAATGGCTCGCCAACTCCGGCAATATGAAGAAAATCTCTCTTCATCCCTACGAGCCTGTGTCTCAGCTGTGGAAAAATTGTCCGAGAAGTCCGAAAAACTGATTGAACTGATCGAAAAGTCCTACTCCCCACCTGTACAGACCAATATCTCAGCTATTAGGAGTGAGCATTCCTCTGATCAAGAGAGAGAATATAGGAGGTATACACCACGGGGTACCCTGTGGTTTTACTTGCGTGACCACGGAGAGGACATGAGGAAGTGGGATAGAAAACCTACCTCAGTCCTAGATGCACGGGTACGTGAATTGAAAGGAAAAACAACCAGAAAAGGGGATTCTTCCAGGAAAGATGCCGCTCCGGTTGCCAGACAAAGTAGAAGGGCTTCTGACCCTCTTGAAGGGACCTCTAAGTCATTTTTACAAGAAGTGAGTAACAAATACTCTGACCAGGATTAGAGGGGCCCTGCCTCCAGCCAGGTGGAGGAAAGGGACAACCGGGTTTATTGGACTGTGTGGATTCGATGGCCTGGCACATCACACCCACAGGAGTATAAGGCTCTAGTGGATACCGGTGCACAGTGTACTCTAATGCCATCAAGTTATAAAGGGGCAGAACCCATCTGTATCTCTGGTGTGACAGGGGGATCTCAACAGCTAACTGTATTGGAGGCTGAAATAAGCCTAACTGGGAATGAGTGGCAGAAACACCCCATTGTGACTGGCCCAGAGGCCCCATGCATCCTTGGCATAGACTATCTCAGGAGAGGGTATTTTAAAGACCCAAAGGGGTATCGGTGGGCTTTTGGTATAGCTGCCTTGGAGACAGAGGGAATTGAACAGTTGTCCACCTTACCTGGTCTCTCTGAGGACCCTTCGGTTGTGGGGTTGCTGAGGGTTGAAGAACAACAGGTGCCGATCGCTACCACAACGGTGCACCGGCGGCAATATCGCACCAACCGAGACTCCCTGATTCCCATCCATAACCTGATTCATCGACTGGAGAGCCAAGGAGTAATCAGCAGGACTCGCTCACCCTTTAACAGCCCCATATGGCCAGTGCGAAAGTCTAATGGAGAATGGAGACTAACAGTAGACTATCGTGGCCTGAATGAAGTCACGCCACCGCTGAGTGCTGCTGTACCAGACATGCTAGAACTTCAATATGAACTGGAGTCAAAGGCAGCCAAGTGGTACGCCACAATTGATATTGCCAATGCATTTTTCTCAATCCCTTTGGCAGCAGAATGCCGGCCACAGTTTGCTTTCACTTGGAGGGGCGTCCAGTACACCTGGAATCGACTGCCCCAGGGGTGGAAACACAGCCCCACCATTTGCCATGGACTGATCCAAAATGCACTAGAAAAAGGTGGAGCTCCAGAACACCTGCAGTACATTGATGATATCATCGTATGGGGCAACACAGCAGAAGAAGTTTTTGAGAAAGGGGAGAAAATAATCCAAATTCTTCTGAAAGCCGGTTTTGCCATAAAACAAAGTAAGGTGAAGGGACCCGCACAGGAGATTCAGTTTTTAGGAATAAAATGGCAAGACGGACGTCGTCATATCCCAATGGATGTGATCAACAAAATAGCAGCTATGTCCCCACCGACTAGTAAACAGGAAACACAAGCTTTCTTAGGTGTTGTAGGTTTTTGGAGAATGCACATTCCAAATTATAGTCTGATTGTAAGCCCTCTCTATCAAGTGACCCGGAAGAAGAACGATTTTAAATGGGGCCCTGAACAACAACAAGCCTTTGAACAGATTAAACGGGAGATAGTTCATGCAGTAGCCCTTGGGCCAGTCCGGGCAGGACCAGATATTAAAAATGTGCTCTACACCGCAGCCGGGGAGAATGGCCCTACCTGGAGCCTCTGGCAGAAAGCACCTGGGAGACCCGAGGTCGACCTCTAGGGTTTTGGAGTCGGGGATATCGAGGATCTGAGGCCCGCTATACTCCAACTGAAAAGGAGATATTAGCAGCATATGAAGGAGTTCGAGCTGCTTCAGAAGTGGTTGGTACTGAAACACAGCTCCTGTTGGCACCCCGACTGCCAGTGTTAGGCTGGATGTTCAAAGGGAAGGTCCCTTCTACACATCATGCAACTGATGCTACGTGGAGTAAGTGGGTTGCACTGATCACACAACGAAGTCGAATAGGAAACCTTAGTCGCCCAGGAATTCTGGAAGTGATCACAGACTGGCCAGAAGGCAAAGATTTTGGAATATCACCAGAGGAGGAGGTAACGCGTGCTGAAGAGGCCCCACTGTATAATAAACTGCCAGAAAATGAGAGGCAATATGCCCTGTTCACTGATGGGTCCTGTCGCATTGTAGGAAAGCATCGGAGGTGGAAGGCGGCTGTATGGAGTCCTATACGACAAGTTGCAGAAACTGCAGAAGGAGAAGGTGAATCGAGTCAGTTTGCAGAGGTGAAAGCCATCCAGCTGGCTTTAGACATGGCTGAACGAGAAAAATGGCCAATACTTTATCTCTATACCGATTCATGGATGGTGGCAAATGCTCTGTGGGGGTGGTTGCAGCAATGGAAGCGGAGTAACTGGCAACGCAGAGGTAAACCCATCTGGGCTGCCCCATTGTGGCAAGATATTGCTGCCCGGCTAGAGAACTTGGTTGTGAAAGTACGTCATGTAGATGCCCACGTACCCAAGAGCCGGGCCACTGAAGAACATCAAAACAATCAACAGGTAGACAAGGCTGCTAGGATTGAAGTAGCTCAGGTGGATTTGGATTGGCAACATAAGGGTGAATTATTTTTAGCTCGGTGGGCCCATGACACTTCAGGTCATCAGGGAAGAGATGCAACATATAGATGGGCTCGTGATCGAGGGGTGGATTTGACCATGGACACTATCGCACAGGTCATCCATGAATGTGAAACATGCGCTGCAATTAAGCAAGCCAAGCGGTTAAAGCCTCTTTGGTATGGGGGACGATGGCTGAAATATAAATATGGAGAGGCCTGGCAGATTGACTACATCACACTCCCACAAACCCGCCAAGGCAAGCGCTATGTGCTTACAATGGTAGAAGCAACCACCGGCTGGCTGGAAACATATCCCGTGCCCCATGCCACCGCCCGGAACACTATCCTGGGCCTTGAGAAGCAAATCTTATGGCGACATGGTACCCCAGAAAGAATTGAGTCAGACAACGGGACACATTTCAGAAACAATCTCATAGACACCTGGGCCAAAGAGCACGGCATTGAGTGGGTGTATCACATCCCCTATCATGCACCAGCCTCCGGGAAAATCGAGCGATACAATGGATTGTTAAAGACTACATTGAAAGCAATGGGTGGTGGGACCTTTAAACATTGGGATACACATTTAGCAAAGGCCACCTGGTTAGTCAACACTAGAGGATCTGCCAATCGGGCTGGCCCTGCCCAATCAGAACTTTTACGTACTGTAGAAGGGGATAAGGTCCCTGTAGTGCACATAAAAAATATGCTAGGGAAGACAGTCTGGGTTACTCCTGCCTCAGGCAAAGGAAAACCCATTCGTGGGATTGCTTTTGCTCAAGGACCTGGGTGCACTTGGTGGGTGATGCGGAAGGACGGGGAAGTCCGATGTGTGCCTCAAGGGGATTTGATTTTAGGTGAGAATAGCCAGTGAATTAAATTGTATTATGTTAATTGCTATATAACCCTGCCATTGTATGTCATCATTACTATAGTTGTTATATGCTATATCAACAGTATTACAGTATGAATTATCTAGATTAATAAAGAATGAACTTTGATAAAACCGAGCGAAGTGCAGTAGTGATGGAACCAGGACTGACTGCAGCATGCAACAATCCAACACTACACACCATCCTCCTGCTGCGCCCAATGTCATCTGCCCGCTGCACTGCACCAAAGCCGGATCCTGCTCTGCCGACTGAGCGGACTTCACACCATCCCTCCTGCCCAGACAGACTGTTATGATAGATGGAGTCCAAAGTCATGGACTGAATTAACTCAACGAACATTTTAAATGGACATTGTAAAGGCTTATACATTAAGGGAATGATATCTGTGTGTATATGTATTAAAAGGCAGCAAAAGTGGTGGTGATTAATTGAAAATGTATTGGGAAGTGTGGGACCTGGACATGATGTAGATGGTATAGAATAAGGGGTGGATACTGTCCTGGTTTCGGCTAGGACAGAGTTAATTTTCTTCCTAGTAGCTGGTATAGTGCTGTGTTTTGGATTTAGTAGGAAAAGAATGTTGATAACACACCGATGTTTTTAGTTGTTGCTAAGTAGTGTTTATACTAAGTCAAGGATTTTTCAGCTTCTCGTCCCCAGGCAGCAAGAAGGCTGGAGGGGCACAAGAAGCTGGGAGGGGACACCATCAGGACAGCTGACCCAAATTGGCCAAAGAGCTATTCCATACCATATGACATCATGCCCAGTATATAAACTGGGGGGAGTTAACTGGGAGGGGGGATCGCGGCTCGGGAACTAACTGGGCATCGGTCAACGAGTGGTGAGCAATTGCATTGTGCACCACTTACTTTGTATAGTTTAATTCTTTTAGTATTGCTATTGTCATATTATTATTATTATCATTATCATTGTTTTTCATTCCTTTCTGTCCTATTAAACTGTCTTTATCTCAACTCACGAGTTTTTTTCCTGATTCTCTCCCCCATCCCAGGGGTGGGGGGGCAGTGAGCAAGCGGCTGCGTGGTGCTTAGCTGCCGGCTGGGGTTAAACCACGACACATCAGATTGCACTTCCAGCATAAAGGTCAATAAAATAGCATGTTAAAAAAAACCCAGACATTGATTTTCTTGTTTATATTTGCATTTTCTCTTCACAGACACTAACTGGACAAGTGCAAACTCTTAGCTTTAAGGTTGTAGAGGCATTACTGCAAGCGCAAGGAGGGACCAACTGAGGCTGATGGCATGCGTTGTGTATGTGCAGTGCCAGACTCGTGGGGAGCGCTCGAGGAGAGCGATGCAAGTGGCCAGCTCTGCCTCCATCGCCTTTTTACAATGTTCTCAGGACAAGCTGCAGAGTGGGAGTGAGGGACTCACTTCAGTGTCAGACCAAAAGCGTTTATAGAAAGGCATCCTTCTTACTGACTGTGGCTGCAAGCTCCTTATGTAGAGCCATCAGAGCTGCTGGTCCTCTTGTTAATTCAATTCGTGACCCTCTAGGTCCCATGAATTTTTCCCTGGAAAGGGGTCTTCTCCAGTGCTTTCCCACTCCCTCTGCAAAGCCAAGGATAACAGCAACCTCCTTCCTCCCTCGATTTACTTCTCCCAATAGAAAGAGTGCCTCTGTCTAGACCCCTCTGAGAGAGCAGCTGGGAGCACGGCAGATTTCCACATCAGCCTGAGCCTGCCCACCCAGTCCAGAAATACCTGAAGACAGTCTGTGCTTGGCTGGTGGCATCCAAGCCGCCTAGCTGTGACGTAGGAGGGACTCCAGCAGTGTCTTCGGCTCTGTTTCCATCTATAGAGAGTGGCCATTCACACATTAACCCAAAAGGCAACGTGCCAGTGATGGACCTGCAAAATACAATATAGACACATACAACGCCTACTTCTTCAGTACCCGGTGAGCAGATTCTCTAAGTGACTGGATTCCCCTACCAGATCAGGCTTTCTTGTGCCGACGACACATAACAAAAGTTTGCTCCTATCCCAGTAAAGGTTAGTCTTGCTCTTGCTGTTAGGTGCAACGAGGAGTAAGATCTGCTTTCTGATGACAAATGCTATAACTAACCTAACCATGAAGTGGGGGTTTTGACTCACGATTCAGAGTTTACAGGAGGAGCTGCGCCTGCCAGATCATACTCTTTTAAAGCGGCTGGAACGGGTCTTAAGGTTCTTTATTCTTAGTACTATTTTGCTGTCAGGAAACAGCCATGAAAGCCAATAGCAAAGTATACGTCTGATCTCATCTCCTTTCAGAGCTGATTCTCAGATAGGATGAAGGCTTTTTGCTGCTTTTGGTTACTAGATAAGCTCACATGCTGAGAGCTCTAGGTGGATCTGAAGGATCAAACTCTGTTTATAATTCATCTGTGCTCAAGGTGAGGCTATGTGATAGAATTTCCATTTTTATAAGTTTGCTTTAAAAAAAAAAGAAGAAATGGAAATACACCAAAGAGCTTTGTTCACAAAGCCCCACCTTAGGAAATGGCAGAATGAAGTTGGTTTTGGTCTCTTTTCTGAACTCTTGCAGGATGGTGTTAATAACCTTCTTTTAATGTAGATTTTGAGTGTGCAATACATGGAGAAAGGGGAGTGCGCTGTGCTTTACACGTCTGTAAAATACATCTTATAGAGTGCAAAAGTCAGACTTGTGTGGGCTGAGAACAGCTGAAATCCTCTTCTTTCTTTGTGTCATATTTTGAGTCAGGGTTTTTGTACAGTATTTCAGATGTTTACAGAAGTGCTTTATTAATTTTGTCATGCAAAATGCAAAGGTGATCCTTATATGAAAGGTGCCATTTGAAGGGCTGGACCAAAAGAAGCAGCAGTTCTTAAGGTGTTGCCAATGTTTCCTTTCTTAGTCTGGGGTGCCCTAGACACAGACACATTGTGGGATTGCCATCTAGGTCTGGAGAGAGCCCAGATGGCCCATACAGTGTGAGAGATGGTGAAGCATCGTGTTTTATTATGCAGAACAGAAGATACTCATGAAAAATAATGCACTGGTGTCAGATCTTAGCACCTTGGGGAAGATCCTGTCACCATCCAAGTGATTTTCCTGTACAACAAAAGTCTGGGGAAAGTTGCCAACGCCTGTTATATTGAACAACGTAATATATGCACTCTTTTTTTCTCACTGCAAACATTTTTGTGTAATGCAAGATGCCGATCTGTCTGAAAGCTATTGATAGGTTCTATGCTTCCTCATGGGAGAACAGGGGAAAGAGTGAACTGAAGCAGTATTTTAAGTGATATAGTTATATAATGACTTTGTTTAAAAACATAAAAATCTAACTGCCTTAACACTCTACCACATAATTCCACAGGACATGTGAAACACAGCACACTACAGCACTTAGTCTGCGAAGGATTCCCTTGTCACTGTCAAAATTGTTTTAGAAGTCTAAATTAATGCATAGCACTGCATTTATTAAAATGTGAAATAATCATAAATTTTTCATTCTTTGTACACTTAAGCTAATTTTCACATAAATGAAGCACTTGGCAGTTGAAATTCCACATATGGTTGACAGTGATGTTTGATGTCAGAACAATGCCCTGAGCTCCATGCAAATTAAACATATTTTAATTATTCTGGATATCCATTCTTCCTTTACAGTGTGTCTAAGCAGAATATTAAAAGGAATTTTAAGTGTAATGTATTGTCAGCAACTGACTCCAACAGCCGGGGTGAATCCTCTCGCCTCTTCTGCTGCTGAAAGGGAGGTGACCCAAAGTGAAAATTATAAAGGGCACAAGAGAAAGCAAAACTTTTCTTAAGCTTTGGAAACCAGTCTGGCTTAATGGGAACATACTGAAACTCCCCCTCCAGCAGTGACCTTTGTGGCCATTGGACTGAGCGTTGGAGGCTCTCGAGGGGAGGGAGCCAAGCCAGATGTACCCCTGTTGCATTTGGAACGGGAACTCGGGCTCTCGCTGTTGCTTCCCAGGCATCAAGTTTCGGTACCTTGTGACAAAAACACTGGGTTTCCACGACGGTGACATTGCCCTGATTTTGTCTGGGCAATTCCATGGGCAGCAGTAATAGCAATTGCAAGTGTGCTCCTGGCATACTGAGCAAGGATCTGGAACTATCCATTTTTCTCGCTGCTTTGCAGCAATTTTTAAGAGATCAGGAGCTGGGCATCCCTGAATTTAGATTTCTTTTCTGACACTGCCCTGTCACGTAATCAGCATGTTTATGGCAAACAGGTTTCTAAAGTTGACTAAAGGAAGGTAACCAGACCCCAAATTCATGGGTGTGTTTGGGTGTCTTTAGTTTCCCTCAAGAAAAGGAAAGGAATTCAAGCATCTTAAAAATTCCCCTTTCCATGTTTCTTTAAAAATGTTTAAACACTAATTGAAAAAAAAAGCTAGCCTGGTATATCTAGAGCACGGTTTGAAGGGTACTCCAGCGCTTCTCTCTCTCTGAAACTAATGGGTGTTAGTCTGAGGTTCAAGTTAAATGACTGATTTCTAAGTAACAAAGGTGCTTTTAGGAGAAAAAAAATCAACAAAAACTCTTAGGCTCCCGTTTAGGCAAATGAAAAGTTTTTTTTAACTTTGGCTAAGTGCTAACACAGTAACTGGAGTGGAGAGACTTTCTGAAACTACGATCATCCATATCCCCAATAACTTGGAAATAATATTACACCTATCTTATAAGGGTATTGTACAGATGATTTGGGTCAACTCTGTGTAGCGATCTGAAGTCCTAAGACAGTACGAGCAATATTTAATTCTTTGTCACATCTGTTGTCATAGGATTGCGTATGAACATTGAGTATTGCTTATGAGTATTGCTTTGCTAGTCTGCTTAGAATTTATTTGTAATTTTAGGAGCACTTGTGATCATTTTTCGGCATACGTACGTTGATCTTAAGAAGTTGGAAGCAAATAAACATGTAGCAAGTGAAGACTTATGGTCTTTGATTATTGATTCTTCCAAAAGAAAAATTTTAGTTTGAAAGAGAAAAAATTCACCCCCAATGGAAATTAAAAGAGATGTTCCAAAATGCTGAGGAAGTTTTGCTGAATTTCGGTGGAATCCATTGAGTCTGCCCTCTACGTTTTTAATAGTGGATGACTTAAAAAATTAAGCGGACTTCCAGTTTCCTTTGGATTACTTTTCCTTGTGTGTAAACAAAAGCCTGATCCTTTTGCTCACTATAACTTTTACACTTTTGTGTAAAACTTTATCAGCGGGTTCAGGTGCTTTTTTTTCTGAAGGTGGAAGGATCCTATTGTCATGATCAGAGGTATTTGACTTAGCCCTTGTTCTTGAAACAAAGACAACTGGTATTGCCTTGAACCTCGCTTGTTTTTTCTGGGGGGGGAGGTTTGTATCATCTGTCATCTGGGTAAATTTAAATCTCTGACCCCCTCTAGCTGCTGGATAGAAGAGCTCCTTGTCTCCTTTCCTTCCTCCTCTCTGCTGCAGAGATGAAGGGTGAAGTTCTGAGGAGGTCGGGGCCTGGTGGGATCTGCATCTCTAAGCTGTCTCCTGTCCTGCTGGACTGGCTCTGCCCCCACCCCAGCCACTGAATACCTCCACTTCTGCCCTCTGTATCTATTCACCATGGTCCTGGTGGCAAAATAGGAGTCCTGGTGCTTCAGTGTGCCCTAGAAAAAGCTCAAAAAGAAATTACTAGTGCATTTGCCGAGGTATGTTAATCTCTGCTAATTTTAATCTACTAGTTCTTGTTACGTTTTACTGTTCATTTCTGAAGCTTTAAGCCGCTATTTAAACAGTAGATGGCTGCAGAAAGACTAAGGAAGATTTTTGGCCCCGAGGAAGACGTTAGGAGATGAGATTGAAGGCATGAAACCAGTGAACCTTAATGGCTCAAGAGTCAAAAAGTAGCTAATAAGCTTCTAGAGTATAGGGAGGAGAGAATTCTTGCAGTTTTTCAATCAGTATCTTATTTTCTGTGGAAAGGCTTTGGTTTTTGAAATGTGGATGTAAGCACCCCATTAAGTTCTGGCTCCCTAAACCTTGCTCCTCTGGGTTTCATGTGGAGGAGCAGCTATTAAAAATGTACAGAGGCACCATTAAAGATGAGAAGTAAAAATTCTGACACTGTAAAAGTATTTTTTTCTCCTTTTAAATTTTCCTGTTTCAGCTTGAAGAATGAAAGCTTCGGTGCACTTATTAACTTCCCAGTTAATGAGATCTTGAAACAGGGACGTTTTGCTTTGCTTTCCTCTGGCTCATCACACTGCCTTCTCTTCGGAGAGTGGCCACAGAGTGAAGATGAGGAAAGAAGAGTGCAAGACTCATTTATGTGCTTGATGGTTGTTGTGAGCAGATAGATACTAAATTGGCTTTTTTTCAACTCAGCCCTTCCCCTGTGTGTGTTTCAGGCTTGCTTTTTTGGCACCTTCAGACATAGCAAATATTGGTGGGTAGTGTGCTGTTCACAGGCAAAATATGCTTGCAAACTTTTGCCAGGTACCTCAAAACGCAGATATAAAACTCTTGGAGATTATCTCTGTTCCCTTTCTTATTTTAAGAGCCTCTGCCACCCTCTCTGTTCTCTGCCACCCTTATTGTGCTCCTACAATAAGACATATAGCTAGGAAATCATATCTGGTTCCAGCAAGAAGTTTGCAGTTAAATAATGTTGACAAGTGTAACATATAGGACGTGACATGAAAACTACGTATAGCTAAAGGAGAACACTTATTTCTTGTTGTTCCCTATGGAATTTCCAATAGGTGAGGAGACTGGACTAGAAGACGTGGGAATGATAGACCTCACTTTTGGGAGGAAGGTGAGAGTTAAAGGCATTCAGACAGAGAAAATGATCTTGCTTAAACTGGCAGAAGATAGAAATATTTCAGAATACCTGAGCATTGGACAGGGCTGCAAAAATATTGAGTAGCCCTATCTCTGCTCAGTAGGGTAGTTCATCTATTCCCATTTATAAAGTGAACTGTTCCTCCAGTAGCCATCAATGCCCTAGAATTAGATGCATATTAGGTTAGTTTGTGTGTGCGGGCACGTGTATTATTCTTTTTCAAGCTGCAGAGTGTGAATACAATTTTAGAGACAAGTTGATCCAAGTTAGTGTGAGAACAAGAGGGACAGCTTCATAAAAGGTGGCAGAAAGACGACCAAAGGAACTGTGTGTTTGTCTGAGTTTTAGGAGAAATTAAAGCTATGGGCTGAGTTTGGATACAGTGTTAACCCTGAGTCCATGCAAATGCAGAACTCTGAAAGGAGAGGGAGATGCTTAGTGAGTTCATCTTTTAGTGGATAAAAGAGCAAAGTGAAGCCAAACAGAACATCTGCACAGGGCAATAGGACCCAAAGAAAGTGGAAACTCCTCCATCCCTCCTCTCCGAAAGAAGCCAAACTAAACCTCGCACTTCCTCACGTCAGGAGACAGAGTCCACGTCGAATGTACTCACAGGGCTGATGGGCATATGCCCTGCCAACAGCCTGGGAATGGCCAGGCCAGCACGGCTGAAAGATGTTTCTCCCTTTGCCACCAGCTCCTACCACATGCTTATCACTTCAATCCAATGCAGATGTTTAAGGAAATAAACAACTCTTTTGCTATGCTTAAAGGTTAATAAGGTTAATGCTGGGAAACAATGAAGCCTGAGAAAAATGGCTCTGTATTGACTTGCTACTTTCTAAGTATTTAACAGGCTGCTTTGTAGAGGCAGTGGGGGGATAGGCTGGTGGCTATTACTTAATAGATTGCATCAGTCTAATGAATTGGTGGTCACAGCAGATATTGTTGAGGATGTGGCATCTAAAGATGGATGGGATTGCATCCCTAGGTTTTCCTTGCTTCAGTTGCATTCCTCCTCTTTCTGCTACTGCTGCACATTACTAATCGTTCCATTAAAGTTCAGGAACAGTGTCCTGAAATTAAAGAAAGGTCTGTAAATGTGGCAGGATAACACATACTCTCCCTTGGCTCCTCACTTACAGTAAGAACTACTCAAATGATTTGGAGAAGGCTGGGGGATAGATTTCAAGTGTTGAGGGGGGATTCCTCTTCTCCTCTTGCTTTTGTTACTTCTAGGAGGGGTGAGAAGGAATAGCAGAGAGGTCAGTAAATGTAGGAATAGCAAACACGAGTTTTCATAGCATATTCTCATCAGCTGAAATACAAACTCCTGTATTGACTGGTTGAAAAGCCATGTGAAGGTGCTGAGAAATGGGACTACATATTGGATAGGCTAGCAGGATGGCTATACTCAGATGAAAAAGGACCTTGTGAAAAAGGACCTTTAACTGTCCTCTCATGCACATTTGCACAAGTAGGGAGGGAATTTTGCTTACCTAGGAGAAAAAAGAAAAAGAAAGAAAAAAAAAGGGGGGGGGGGGGAAGTTCTGGGAAGCATCAGACACCAATAGGACAGTTTAGCATCTTTTAAAAAAATTATTTTCATTTTTACACAAAACTAAACCAAGCGTTTTTGTTGCCTTAATAGGGAAACAAGCAAGGTCCTGGATGTTGCATTCTTGGGAGTAGGCGGTGGCAGCAACAGGGACTGTTGCAGTCATAGTTATCCTTCAAAAATAGGCAAAAGGCATCCCGTCTTTTGGTTTTGTCAAACCCACCACTGTTTGGATGATTTGCTAAAACGAGTGAAATTCCTCCCTTGGTGGCCTTCTGACTGCTGCTCAATAGGATTAAATTAGAGCTGGGATTCTTCTAAGAAAAGGCCTGGAATCAATTGCAGTATTGATGCTATTCCAGAAAAGAGAGAGTCAGCATGTATTCAGTAAGCCTCAAATACTGACCAGTGCCTTTCACTGCCCGGTGCATTACTGCTTGCTAAGGTGGAAGAGTCTTGCATTTTCAACATGCAGGTGAAACAGTTGGTGTACCAGGGGGTCGGTCAGGTGCTGCAGGCTGTGGACCCCATCTCACCAAACACAGGGGCAGCGACTCGGTGCTGGATGGTGGTTTTTACTGGAGTTTCTTCCAATAAGAGTTGGGACTAGATTAACCACAGCCTAGTTGAAAGGACTGGTAGCTTTTTTCTTCTTATTTATTTAAGTCAGTTGTGGTGCTGCCATTTGTATGGATTGCTGTAGGGAGTTTAGGAAGTTATGAAGCAATTAGATTTTCATTCCAATCAGAAAAGGAAATTAAATTATTTGTCCAGTCGGGGTGATTGAAGGAAGGAGGGCAGTTGATAAACTTTGCCATGCTACCCTTTAGTTGCAGAACAAACATTTAGATACAGGTCTTAGCCACTTTTGGGGTAAATCATGGAAGATAAATGTGCATATGATTAATTTAATGTTTAATGAGATGTATGAGGGCAAATTTATTCCAAGCTCCAAGCTAAATGTTTTAAAAAAATGCTTTTTTTTCTTGTCTAGGTTTTTAATTAATCTTTCTTCTTGTACTCTTCTGTCATCTCCACAACATTTAAATATTTTGTATGAATGACTCTTCCTGTTCAGTGTAGCTAGTTTAAGAGTTTGGATTTGCATATGCAGACAATGCTTGCAGATACGGGGGCTGAAGGACTGATCCAGGTAAAGCAACTTCACTGTCTCAAAATGTCTGTGAGTGCTTTCTCAAACTTTCAAAGGCTTTAACAAGGCTGAGTCAATTAGTAGGAATTAGATGACTTGGAAAATCTCCCTTGGACCCTGTCTGCATCCTTAGGTCTGTGAGAAGCATTAAATGTTTTAAGATCTGAACCAAAAAGTCTGTGGAAATCTAAAGCAAATACCTATTAACTTCTGTGGCTTGGATCAGACTTCAAATAACTGGAGGAGGAGCCAGGGGATGCACATGTGTGTGGAAAGGACATGCTGTAGGCTGTGTACATCCATCATCTGGGTCAATGAATATCGAACCAGAATATAGTTCAAAACTGGAACTTGAAACCAGAATATGAATATGAAAATCTTCATTTTCAGTGTAAAATGTTAGGATGAACTGGCTGAGAGAGGGGATTAAATGGGCTGAGTGCTCTCCAAAACCTTGTAGGTTAGGTGGCAGCCATGTTTTCAGAAGGTGGAGCATTTCCTTTGCAAGGGGTTGGTCTCTCCCTTGACCATAATGGAGATATCTAGGGAACTTCTTGTTGGGATTGTAGAACACACTTCCTATCTTCATCTGTGTATGTATCAAAAGTTTGCTGGAAAATACTTAGACTGTATACCTGGGCTGAGTACAAAAACTGCCTGCTTTGAGATGTTTCCCCACTGTATTAACACTGAGACTCCTTGGCACCACTTTGTTTTTTTACCATCACTAATGTTGATGTAGGACAATTTACAGTGCCTTTCAGGATGGCAATTAAAGAAGCCAACAACCACACAGTCAATTAGTGGGGAAAAACAATCAATATAACATACAATGAGCCCTAACTAGCAGGAAGACAATTAAGACAGTGGAGATAAAACAGTGACCAGTGACAAGCGCTAAATTTCTTGCCAGGAGAGTAGGTGAGAGGAATAAACTTGGTCCCTAGGGATATCTAGGTTCTTTCCTCAGCCTTGCTACTGACTCAGCCCATCGCCTTTGCCATATCTATTAGGTCCTAAATTATTTGCGCCATAGTATTAGTGTCCTTCAGGAACTGAAATAGCAATGGGAATTTGGGCCTTCACGTTTCTTGTGAGCTCCATTTTGATTTTGTAGGTGCTGACTGGTCAGCTGTAACCTCCTGGTGCAAGTGGTTATTCTCACCAGCCTTCAAGGGCATTCAAAACCCCTTTTTGGATGTGAACTTCAGAAACCATGGAACTGATTTTCCAGGGTGTGAAGCTTTTTGGATTGTTTGCTTTGGGCCAATTAATTAGCATTAGTTTAATGTGGATGGTACTGTGGCACGCTTAAGGAAGGCCATAGCTCCGAACTGCGTTGGGCTTGCAAAGAGCAAGGGAAATGGCTCTGTGCTGGCACTGGGCCACCACGGCCGTGGGCCCTGGAGAGACGAGTGCTGCATGTTGAATCTGACAATGCTCGTAAGTATTTGCTGAAACAGGAATCATACAACAAGTTTTGCAAGTATACCCAGGATTAAAAGATTTAATGTTCTCTGTATCTGCCAAAGGCATGTAGGACCCAGCAGGGGCAGTGATGCACTGAGGGCTGATCTTTTAACAGTAGTATCCATGTCTGCTTGACTGATCTGCTATAGTCTGGAAGAGCAATATATAGGTTTAATGTGCAACAGCACCAGAACTGTGTTTCCTTTCTCTTTGGTGCATTAGTAGTGTCGTTCATAAGTGTTCCCGTGTTACCCTGCCATACTGTAGGAGTGAAAAGTGCAGAAGTTCATGAATAAGTTATAACCTGTACCCTATTAATAGTCCCACTGATGATATGTTACGGCAATCCTCTAGCTTATCCCCCACCCTCTGGCTTAACTCTTACTCTGCCTGTCAGGAACTGCACTGTGAAACGCCTTCCCAACAGTGCTGCAAAAGCTGATTGCCCTTCTAGTCGATGTTGGTGAGCTGCAGTCTGGACATGTATGATGACTGCTTTGTTCTTCTTTAAAGGTAAGTATCTCTAGATGTTGTCAGAGTAACTGGTTTTCATTTGGAGTAAGTGAAGGTGGGATTTTCCAGGGCAGAACCACCATTTTTCATTCCTGCTACTGCTGAAAGACAGCTGGTGCTGTGTCTACTTACTCTCAGCCAGGATGGTAATGGTGTTTTCTAAGGCTAACGTTTAAAGCCATTATGAGAAACGGGGAGGTGTCAGACGGTGTTGGTGGAGCATGGCTGAGATAACCTCATTCAAGAGACAGGAGAATATGTCACTTACACAGAACCATTGAGCTTCTGACTTCAAAATACTTGTTATTAAGAGCAAGATAGGTTAGAAAAATGCTACCTGGCCTTTAGAAGTGCTTCCCCCAAGATAATAGGGGGGCTTTCATTGTGTGATGGTTAATGCCAGAGTGACATGTACAAGCTATTCCTTGCTGCTGACCTGAGCTTCTGAGCTGACCAAGTCTTCCTACCTTTCAGACTATAACAAATACCTCTCCACTCCTGCTCAAGGAAAATAGTTCCTCGTTCCCTCTGCAGGTGGTTGTTTTATTCCTCCATCCCTGATCCAGCTGCATCACTTATTTCCTCCATTCCATCTACAAGAGCAAACTCTTCAGCTGAGTCAAGAATAAGGCTTTGTAAATGATTGCAAACTAGATCTTCATGTTTACCCACATCAGGATAACTACATAAAGCTAGAGTGTAAATTTGTTAGATGCTACTTCATTCTCACTAACCTCGGCCCAAATGCATGGCCTTGCCAGCAGGATTACACTTGAGCTGGCCACAACCATGATGTAATTCAGCAAAATCATCAAATATTAGTGATGCTGGTTTTGAGCTTGAACAATTTTGCAAAACTTTTAGAGAAAATATTTATGAAGGCCACTTTTAGAGGTAGGAACTGAAGTTTTCTATATACCACGTGCACACATACAACCCAGAAATCTTCAGCAGTTCTAAAATGATCCTTAATGTCATTACTGAAAAGAGCACCTGCACTGCCATGTGCCTGTGCCATGCTGGAGCCTCATCAGAGCAACAGTTAGATTTGCAAACAGATGACCTTTGGGGAAGCTGTAGTAAGCTGACATGAAGCAAGAAATTGTTCATGGAAGAGTTTATGAAAGTGTGATGATCCCAAACTACCAAAACCTCTAAAAATCAGGTTAGAATAACTTTCAAAGTACTTTCTATATGTAACCTCAGACTTCCCAATCGCATGTGTTGTGAGTGTGGACAAAATTGAAGTTTGTTCCTTCCTTATTAATATAAAAAAGGATTAATTCTAATTTTATGGGAGAACAAGAGATTGTTCATTACTGATAAAGATTGCATTAAGACTCTATCTAGATTTATGGAAGGGAAAGTGGGGAATTTATCCAGTATTTAAAAACCCCACAGATTTTCCAGTACCATGGAGAAAAGCTTTATAAGCTAGCCCAGATAGATGGAAAGCTGTGATAGGTCTTCAGCTGAAGGCATTGCTGAGATATTACAGTGATAGTCATGTTAGAAAAGATGATAGATTAGATGCAGCCCCACTGGAGGGGGCATGTGTGCACAGACTACTGAATGCTCTGTGCACATAGAGATACAGCTTTGGAGCCATCACTTAGCAGCTCTGAAATGTCTGTACAATTTTTTATGCTGTAATTTTGTATTGTTCATAAATATTCATAGGTACTGCTGCTTTTCTTGATCTTATTTTAGTGAAGCAGCACAGTCTGTTGGTTAGAAAAGGAAACTTGGAGCCAGTCAGAGCTCCAAACTTCTGCCCAAATGCCGCTGGATTCCCGGGTGGCTGTAAACTAGGCACTTAACCTCATCATGCTCCGATTTTCCTATCTGTAGATTAGCTATCGCATAAATAAGTGTCTTTCTTGCAGGGGAGTGGAAGGGATTAATTAATGTTTGCAGAATGACTCGAGTCCCTGTGTTGAAAGGTGCTCCAGAAGTGCAAATGGATTATTGTTATTACGATGCTTTTCCATACTGAGCCATATCGAAGTGAAATGCTCTACTTTTATTAACTGTCCTGGGGCTGGATCAATATGGGTGGTGATACATCTCCACATTTGAGAAGCAGTTTTCCCATTCCCTGCATTTTGGACAGGTTCCACCTTGTTAAACCCAGTAAAGGTGGAGATCAGAGCATCAACCGGTTAAAGGGGGGAAGGGCAGAAAGAGTGGAAGTCCCATGCTTTTGAGGAAAATAGGCATTGAAGTCCTGGGGACATTATGTTAATGGCATTACTCAATTTCTGGAAGCAATGCTGATTAAATATTCATTGACTTTGATTATACTGAAATTAGGACTAAAGCGTGAACTCAAATTGAGTGGAATAATGGCAGTGTAAATAATGCATACTTTCTAAATTGAAAACACCAGCTTGTGCTCTGCTCCCCCTCTCCCCGCCCTCTCGGTTTGTCATTGTGCCATTTGTTTAGGAGATGATTATACTGATGTGTGCATATCTAGCTATCATTTTTACCAGCTGGGAAAAAATGTGAAATTAAAGGTTTTCTACATTGTTTGCTTTTCCTTAGTATTGGAAAACAGAAGTAAATACAGTGCAACAAAGACTAAGCTAGTTTCATGAGAAGGGGTTAGAAGCTGCTGCTCAGCATTAGTCCTCTATAGCTTTCCTACAGGATGAGAAACGTTGATGGCAATTGGGCCCTCGGAAAAAGAGACCAGGAAGCAAGCAATGTGGGAGATTGCAGGACACAAGCTAGAATAGGGTTGGTCTAGCTGTAAAGGTGACAGCTGGGGACTTGGTTCAGTTCTCTGGTCCACCGGAGGCTCCACGTGTAACCTAGGGGACAACAGCTGTCCTAGGGGTGTGCCGGAGGCTGAATCATGACTGTTCATGGAGATCAGGCTTTGAGGGACCCTTGGAGGGGTGACACGGGCAGTGAGAAGTCTTTTCCATGCAGATAGCACCGAACTCCAGACCTTTTCTCCAGATGAAGCTGGGTCTTGCAGAGCCTACCAGTTTCTGTTGCAGTATGTTCATTGCATTAGAGGACGCAGCCGCCTCCCTGCAACCAGCTGTGCAAGGTCTCCCTCAGGAACATCCTTCCCTCCAGTCCTCTCTCTGCAGAGGGGTAAGAGCAGAGGCTGGGCCTGATCCTCCACTTCCACTTCCCCTGATGGATCCTCCACTCCCACCCTGAGCCCCGCTGGTTTCAGAGGGGTTCATCTGACGCTGGGGTGCATATGCGCAGGTGTGCCTGTGGTGGGTTGACCCTGGCTGGATGCCAGGTGCCCACCAAAGCTGCTCTATCACTCCCCCTCCTCAGCTGGACAGGGGAGAGAAAATATAACGAAAGGCTCGTGGGTTGAGGTAAGGACAGGGACATCACTCAGCAATTACCGTCACGGGCAAAACAGACTCGACTTGGGGAAAAAATTAATTTAATTTATTACCAATCAAATCAGAGTAGGATAATGAGAAATAAAACCAAATCTTAAAACACTTACCCCCCCACCCCTCCCTTCTTCCCAGGCTCAGCCTCACTCCTGATTTTCTTTACCTCCTCCCCCACAGCGGCGCGGGGGAACAGGGAATGGGGGTTGCGGTCAGTTCATCACACGTTGTCTCTGCCGCTTCTTCCTCCTCAGGGAGAGTACTCCTCACGCTCTTCCCCTGCTCCAGCGTGGGGTCCCTCCCACAGGAGACAGTCCTTCACGAACTTCTCCAACGTGAGTCCTTCCCATGGGCTACAGTTCTTCACGAACTGCTCCAGCGTGGGTCCCTTCCATGGGGTGCAGTCCTTCAGGAACAGACTGCTCCAGCGTGGGCCCCCCATGGGGTCACAAGTCCTGCCAGCAAACCTGCTTCAGCGTGGGCTCCTCTCTCCACAGGTCCACAGGTCCTGCCAGGAGCCTGCTCCAGCACGGGCTTCCCATGGGGTCACAGCCTCCTTTGGGCATCCACCTGCTCTGGCGTAGGGTCCTCCATGGGCTGCAGGTGGATATCTGCTCCACCGTGGACCTCCATGGGCTGCAGGGGGACAGCCTGCCTCACCATGGTCTTCACCACGGGCTGCAGGGGAATCTCTGCTCCAGCACCTTGGAGCACCTCGTCCCCCTCCTTCTTCCCTGACCTTGGTGTCTGCAGAGTTGTTTCTCTCACATCTTCTCACTCCTCTCTCCAGCTGCAATTGCTGCTGTGCAGTAACTTTTTCCCCTTCTTCAATATGCTATCACAGAAGCGCTACCACCGTCGCTGATGGGCTCGGCCTTGGCCAGCGGCGGGTCCGTCTTGGAGCCGGCTGGCATTGGCTTTATCGGACATAGGGGAAGCTTCTAGCAGCTTCTCACAGAAGCCACCCCTGTAGCCCCCCCGCTATCATAACCTTGCCACACAAACCCAATACAGTGCCATACTGCCCTGTTGCAGACTTTTTTGCTTATATTTCTGTTTCTAAAAATGAATCTTTTTAGCTTTTAGGAAGGTGACATGCCAATAGCGTCCTTTTTAAAAACTCTTTTTAAAATCAGAAGCATATTATTTTTAATACAATACATAATGTAGAAATTGCACGGAGGCTCTTGATGGCAGGGTTGCCAATCAGGCAGCTCATGCACTGGGAGTGGGGAGCTGTGTGGGTTCGGTGGGCCCAGGACTACACACTGTAGAAACCAAACTGGTGGTTTTTCAAAGTTCACATGCTGATTGCAAAGAAAAAGCCCATTAAAGAGCAAATCGTTTAAGGCACAGCCTTCCTTCAAGCCCCAGGGAACTTGCTTTCTGTGACAGTGTGATGGAAGGGTTTCTTATTCATACTTGGCTTTTCCCTACACAGCAGGCCTCACCGCTACCTGAGATTTACTCTATTGTGAAGTTCTCACCAGAAAATAGTGGGGGCGGGAATACTTGCTAGATCTGCCTTTTCTCCTCACAGGCAGAGTGGTGCCTGCTCCTACCCCATCCTGCTCCAGGAGTGCATTTTGGAGCGGAGGGAACAGGGGTGACTTGCACAAGGAAGATGCTGCTGCAATGCTCACAACGCTGCAGCGTGACTGCAAACACCACAGGCACTTGGACCCATCCAAGAGTATTTCTGCTTTCCCTTTTACCTTGGTGTGTGTCGTCTTCCCCACCACCCAAGGCTATGAAGCTACCAGGACTGTTACTTGCAGTTCCCAGTTAAATGAATCTGCCCCTTTCTTGCTCCTTTCCCAGAGCAGCTCATTTCCCTCTAGGTCTTGAAGAAGCTGAGATTCATCCTTGGTCCATGTTTCTGCAGCCTTTGGTGTGGATCAAGGCTTTTTCTGCAGCTGTGGTATCACTCCACAGCTAAACCATGACCTTTACTAGTTGTGTGATGCATGCATGTTTCTGTTCCTAAATCTCTTCCTCTTCTGGGAGTGTGTTTGCGCAGACATGGGCTATCACCCCATGCGGTTCCTCTCTGGGCGCTGAAATGGTGGCTCATCTGTATTCCAGTGCTAGGGATTAGGAGGGGTCTCTTGTGTCACTTTGTCCTCCACCTGCTTGGAGGGTATCGCACAAGGACAGGCAGGGATCCTTCCCTCCACTGCCACAGCATGATCCGTGATCCAGCAGGCTGGTGGATCAGCCTGTGTAGCCGTGGTTGCCTGATCCTAGTGAGGGAGGAGACATGCCCTCCATCTATTATTGTAAATTTATGCCTGGAGTGGTTTACTTAATCCATCTGTGATGCCACGAAAGCAGATGTGAGAAGAAACCGCATGCCCTGCTAAGCCTCATAGACTCCTGCTTTTTTCTCCCCCTAACCTGTGAGGGTATGGTGAGATTTTAGAGTCACTCCAATTAGATATTTTTTTTCCCAGTCCCTTTTTCTAAGGACTTGCTTTTTTGTCCTCTCCTCTGACCTCTCACTCATGTTTTCATTGCTGCAGATGAGGTGGGTAGTGATGGTTCTGCTTTTGGGTTTTTTTTTAATGACCAGAAACTCCCAGTCAGAGGAGGAGGCTTTGGGGCATTTTGCACTAGAGATTCTTCTGTTCTGTGAAATATCTTTTATTAAAACTGTTATTCACAAATCAAAGCAAAGTTGCCACCTGATTAAAACTTGATAGGATTAATTTCTTTCCAGGCTGAATGAATTTAATGACATAAGCATAAAGATTTGTCTTTTTTCTCCTTAGGAATTTCCTCGTTTAATTTTACCACTGCAGCAAAGGAGGATAACAGCACCATTTCCTATAAACATCTGGACTTGTAGAAAGTTAGCAAAGTGATTTTTGGTATGCAGAATGATAAAAAAATGCAGAGGAATTTGCACAGATGTAAAACAGAGATTTGTGTTTCAGACTGAATGGTTATACAGTGGCTACAGTTTTCAGATTTCTATAAACTGGCAGAATTTTATCCATAGCCTTAAGAGTGTCTTAGGCTCATTTGATTTTTTTTTAATGAAATATTCAAAATGAGATCATCCCACCTGAATAGCTGGCCAGGCTCCATGTTGCCATTTAGCAATAAGTATCATCTGACTTGTCTGTTAAAGTGTATTGGGGCAAATCTCCAAGAATTGCTTGATCTTAGGAAAAGATAAATTTTAGACAGGTGTTGTTGGGGTTTTTTTAATAAAAAGGGGGGAAATGTGTGCTTCCCCCAGAGTACAGTATACTTGAAGAACTCATGGCTGTGCTTTGAAATGGGTTGGGTATTTGACAAATACCTCTCTGAAGTCTTGGCTATTCCTAAGTTTCCCCCTGATTCCAGTTAGCACCTCGGGGACGTGTTGCATGGAGAGTAGGTGAACAGCCACTGCAAAACTGCCTGCATTAGATGATGTTTCCCAGCTGTCATGTACTCCTGTGTGGCATTTTGTTAGGCTTATAGCTAAACACAGCTTTCCTTGATTGACGTGTTGACATTAGAGTTTCCTTTCCCTCCTGTAGCTTACTACCAAACTAGGAAGTTATAACGTTACCTGTAATGTCCTGGATCAAGTCTGCGCTCTGAGGCGATGTACCAGTAGCCTTGATGCAAAGTGCTGGGTCACAGGATATGGAAACACTTGGATGATTGTTTTCAAAAACTTTAGAGCCTGTTTCTTCCCTTTTCTTTTTAAAAATCTCTTTGCAGCCTGGCACGGCACACACGTACTTAATAATCTAGGCTTGTCTCTGTGTAAATAATTAATCAGAAAGGGAAAATAATATAAATCCTAGCTATCATATTGCTATTAAAATTGCAGAAGCATTAGTGCATCCAATAAGTATTGTTTCTGTAATTAGATAACCTTTCTGGGCTGTATCAGCACTTAGAATAGGGAACATATGACCATCTGCTTGGAGGCACCCATAGTAGGAAGGAGGAAGCTTTGTTTCATTCGGAGACATGGATTTCCTTGCAGAGAGAAGGTATTAGCCTAGCACAGGAGCGGAGATAATTTATGCCCCTCTTATCCAGTCCTTGGCTCAAGCAAAGTCATTTCTCTGAGAGCTGCCCTCATGTGCGGCGGTAGAGGTCTGCCTTAGCTAACACAAGGTCAGGATCATCGGGACCCAAGTCAGCCCCAGCTGCGCATCTCCGTGCTTCACTCCGGGTGCTTAACGTCCCGGCTTTGTCCCTCCTCTGCCATGCTCTGCACCGCTGCTCATGCTGGCTGGGGGGCAGAGACCCAGAGCTGGGCAGGCATCTGCACCCCCAGTGTGGGTTTCCATTGTTGCACAGGTAAAAAGCTGTTTTCAGGTCAAAGGAGGTGTCCTCTGGACTTGTTCTTGACCTGGAATAATCATTTCCACAGACCGATGAGGTGAAACAGTGGGGATGGATAGTTGAGCTGAATAACTGGGGACCTACCAAGTCTTTTCCCCAGATTTCTATTTTTTTCCCTTGATTGCAGAGCTTTCAGTCTGCAGGGAAATAAGTAGGTGAGGGAGTACATTGCAATCGCTAGATTCTTGCCTGTGACTTAAACCCATGTTCTGTTGGGCAAAGATGGGCAAATATTCACTGTTTCCCCAGCTGTGTCACCTGCATCACTTCTTTCAGATTGCAGCATGCCTATTAGCAGCATCTTAACATTGAAAGGACATAAATTCATAACCATGATTTATTTTTTTGCATAAATGATACATCCTTTTTGCTGAAATGCTGATAAAATCCCATCAAGACACTGCTGAATTTCTGTAAGAATGGCATTCTCAGTAATACCAAATAATTCAGGTTTTCACTCACAGTTTGAAGTCTTAGTACCCATGGCAGACAACCAGGCTTTCGTATCGGGGTACAATACTATAAAACAATTATGCAGAGAATTCATCCTATTGAAGAAGATGTGTGAGAGTTTTTTACAATGTGTTTGCTAGGCAACTTGGGCTCTCCCTGCAGGGACATACATGGGCTGTACCCGGCTTTCTCCTCTGGAGAGACCTGGGTTTAATTCTGTCTTACTCTAGATCACATGTGGAAAGGAATCTGGCTCTGTGACCACTCTCATTACTGCACATTTTTTCCATATGGCAAAGCTAACATATGGTTAGTGGAAATTAGGGTATTTCTGTTGCCCAGGTCCAGGACTGGATTAGAACGGATGGTGTTGTCCAGGACAGAGACATATGGACAGATGCTTTAGGAGCATCTTATTTAGCACTCATCAGATTTATACAGCGTAAGAGTCAATTCTGCTAACTCGTAGTCTCGAAAGTGCGAAGCTTCTCCACAGATTAATTTAAACTGGATTTTTCAGGGGAGCCTAAACAGATTAGGTATCAATCCCATTACATTTTAATGGGAACCGGACACTTTTCTTTATTAGGTTCTTTTGAAAATCTATCACTTAAAGACCAATCAGTGGAATAACTGAAACTGGACCATATCTTAGTTGCAAACAATTACTTGAGGTTTGGGGCTTTTTTCAAGTCTCTGAATCACTCTTAAATGATTTGAAAAAAGCCTCTGTGTGTGCTAGCATGGTGGGTGAGTTTCACAGCCTCTGTTCGCATTCAGACATAACTGCTAGAGAGAATTAAAACCCCAACTAAACTAAACCCCAGCAGAAAAGAAGGTTGTTTCCCTTTCACTTTCCTTGGGGACAATGATTGCAAAATTCTGGTTTTGACAGAAATTCTCAAACCAGCTGAACCACCCCATCACTGATGGAGAGGATGGTCCATGTATCCTCTCTCCCTTCGCTACTGTGTGAAAGTCTGGGGCCTGTAGTTCTGTAGGGCAGCTGTCTTTTGTCCATGTCCAGTTCTTTTCAAGGTTTCTAAGCTGGCCAAGTCTTGCTTTTTTTTTTTTGCCTGCTGACCTTTCCTTTGCAAACATCCATGTGTGCATGCATTTTTGCCGTTACAAATGAAGACTGAAGAAAAGTATTTCCTCTCCTGTAGGCAAATAAGCAAAGGGGAAAAAAATCTGCCTATAGTGACAATTCCAGAGTGGCTTTATTTTTCTTTGAAGCATCTGATGGATGAAGCTGGTCAATCATCCAGAAGCTAGTTAAAGTTGTTATACAGGATGAGGACTCCAAATCAAAAAGAAATCATCCTCCAGCTGCTTCTGAGTTCTCCAGCATGTCCTATCACAAGGATGCTCCTTGTACAAATGTTTCTATGGGCAACACGTGCTGTTCTGATAGCTACTCATTAGCTCTCTGCATTGCAAGCTCGGTGCTTCTGCCAGTCAGGTTAATGCTGAGTTATGGAGAATCTCCTTTCCTACAGGGGCAGTGTGGTGGGTAGCCTGTCCCATTGGTGTGCATATTTTTCGCTTGTAAAATACTCCATCTCTGTCACATTAGGCACAGCTACAAGTGCATTGTAAAGGAATATGTGCTGGATAGGAACTACTGAAATAATTTAGTCATTTCTTCACATTAGCTGATGAACTGATTTTCAACATGGAAATCCATACATATGTGATTTTTGATTTGCTGTTAGTAAATGTTTCCTCTATATTGATGTTTAAAATAAAATTAATACTAATATTGGTTGGAGGTGATAACAATTGAATTACTCCTGTTACAAGAAGAAACCAACTATGGTGTGTAATCTGTTGAAGTTAAAATAGAGTAGTATGTGTTAATTTTATATTGCTACCAATTTTCTAATTGTAATGCACCTTTCCAAATTGCTGTTTTCAATGACTGTTGATTCCAGACCCAAAAATTTTCATTTGTTTATCTCTTGATCTTGTGTCTATTGATTTTTGTCTTCTGAGGTTGTGGTTCTATACTTTTCCTTATTTTTCCCACTCCTAATCCAAGAGTGAATGCTTTTTAGCTGATTATAAGAAGCGGATTATAAAATACACATTTTTAAAATTTTTAAAAATTGTATAGTTGATATATCACAAGAGTAAAGGGGGCTCTAAGCAAAAAATATGCAGGAAATAAGGTGTTAGTTTGCCACACCTGTGACTCCTTAGCAGCATGTGTTGCTGATTTTCATTTTGCTCTGCCAATTTACTCAATGACTTAAAGGGGTAGCTGAAGGCTGTGTCCCTCAAGTAAGGTCAAAACAGGAAAAAGAGGTTATCTGGTGGGGGATGTCTTTGCAGCTGAAATACAGTGTCATCTGCATGGTCTTTCTAACTGTTAAGTTGTACAGTTTCTTAAGAAGAAAATTTGACTATTTGTTGGTTAGCAGCTGCTAATGTGGGACATTGCCCTGTAACCAGAGACATCTCTGTAACCCCTCTGCCAGCAAGGAACTCTGACCCCATGTCATGGTTTAACCCCAGCCAGCAACTGAGCAGCACACAGCTGCTTCCCCCTCCTCCCTCCCAGTGGGGTGGGGAGGAGGAAAGGAAAAAAGTAAAACTCATGGGTTGAGATAAGAACAGTTTAATAACTAAAGTAAAAATAAAAATACACCGCTAACTAATAATAATTGTAATGAAAAAGAATACAACAACAACAACAACAAAAAAAGAAAAGACAAGTGATGCACAATGCAATTGCTCACCACCCACTGACCAATGCAAGAGCCAAGATCCACCCCTCCTGGCCAACTCCCCCCTGCTTATATACTGGGCATGACGTTCCATGTTGGCTAGTTAAGATCAGCTGCCCCGGCTCTGCTCCCTCCCAGCTTCTTGCATACCTGCTTGCTGGCAGAGTATGGGAAACTCAAAAGTCCTTGGTTTAAGGTAAGCACTACTTAGCAACAACTAAAACATTGGAGTGTTATCAACAGTATTTTCACACTAAATCCAAAACCCAGCACTGTACCAGCTACGGAGAAGAGAGTTAACTCTATCCCAGCTGAAACCAGGACACCCCAGTGGTTTGATATGGGCCCTGGGGTTTCTGCAAAATCTTCTGGTTGTAGAAATGGTGGTTTAAACGTGCTTGACTCTGCAGGTATGTGTGAATGTGGTTTGTCAAAAGTGACTTGTGGAACAGTGGTGTAGGACTCTTGCTAAGTAATGTTCACATCTAATTTCTAAAGTAATCTCTTTCCACAGCAATAAGGGTCATCCTCCAGCATGCGTGGAGGAAGGCAGCCTTGGCTACAAACTTCCTGATTTTTCTCTGCAAAGGTGCTCTGTTGCTTTATATAGCTAAGGGCACCTAGGAGAGCTTTTAAGAGAGCAGCTCTGGCCTACAGTTGCTTGTGTTGGAGTTGGGAGGAGTAGCTAAGCCTAATGGAATTATTTTGGGAAGTTTTACTGTATTGGGGAAGGAGGCACTACGAAATAGCTAGTGCCCAGAGTAGCACTGGGCAAGCCTGCCCTGAAGTTCTGGGAGATTGCTGTATATGTATGTATATATATTTGTGTATCTATATGCCTGATCTGCTTATGTAAGTTTATGTGTTAGAGGGAGCATGATCTGTAGCTGTTGGTTTGAGTCTGGGATGAGCAGCTGCCTCTGGAGATGGAGCAAGGACAAGGCACTTCATAAAGACTGGCCTGGCCATGAGTATATCCCTGGGGATTTACCTGTCAGGTCTCCATCTGCTCTTACTCAGAGGGGGCTTTCTGAAGTGAGCCAGGAGAAATCTCTGGGTGTACAGACACTGACCAGTGTTAATGCTGCAGGGTACATTGGCAGGTAAAACTTACTTGGGGTGTTACTTGTGTTTGAAAGTAGGAGCATGTAGAGGTGTGTCCACGATCAGAGGGTTCATGTGTAGCACCGATCACTTTGTGCCTGATAACTGTAGTGTGTGGCCATGTGGGATGGGATCAGAGATGTCTACGTTGCCTGTAGAGGAGTTCACATGTATAACTTAATGCACTGCATGGCAGTGAAACCAGATTGAGCGGCATGGCACATGGCAGAGGGATGGGTGTCTGATGCCACCGCCAGAGAGTGCGTTTGACCACAAGCCCCTTCACTCCCATGCAGCAGTATGGACTCAACCAGGGCATAATGTGTGCTGGTGCATGGCAGTTCGCATCAGATCAATGTATATGTGCATATACTCTGCTCAGTGCATGTGTATTAGTGCACATACTCATTTAAGCAGAGCAGCGCATCATACAGATATTTGCAGGGACTCCGGCATTGCTCAGAACTGCTACCGCAGTGCTGATGTGTGAATGCGAGCTGGGGTCTTGCTGGTGAACAAATCTGCATTTTCCTAACTCAAATTCCCTGATAAGTCTATTAGCCTTGAACCTCTTTCTCCCTCACCCCTCCCCTTTTCCATTGTACAAGGCAGGCAGTCCTTCATCATGGCACTGAGAATTATTTTCTTGTTTTAAATCTCAGTTTGAAAATGTCAAAGTTCAGATTTTGCAGAGAGAAGTCTGGGTGCTAAAAGTAAAAATGTTCTTTTTAATTAGAGTTATGCCCTCGAGCAGCGAGAAACCATTATGTTTTTATTCTTCCTCTGTACTTGTTCCAAAACCTTTTACATGATCAGACTAAAAGGTAAGTGCAAATGAGTAAGCAGCTAAAGGAGTAAAGCAGATTCCTAAAAAAACCCAGGGAGAACTGCAAGTCTTGCTACTTTATATTTATGAAATAACTGACATTTTAGACTATGCTGCTGTTTCTAGAGACAAGATATTTGAAAAGACCATTTCCCTACCAGAACACTGTGCTTTGGGTTGTGTGGGTGAAGCTAAGCACTGTTTGTATGACATCTTTTTTAGCATTTTCAGTAACTTGATATGATAGGTGACATGATGCTTCAGCCAGGGAGGCTGAAGAAGATGCAGCTCTCCGTTACCAAGGTCTGATACAGCTGTGTGTGCACCAGTGGGTGTGATGCCCCTGTTGGGTGTCCAGGGCTTCTCCCCCTTGCAGCACAACCAGAGAGAAATCATTTACTCCTTGTCTTGGTTTACTGCTGAGTGGGCTTTAAACCTTAATGATCATAATGAATTTGGGGAATGAAAGACATTAGACTACTAATGTAAGTTACTGCAATACAAAAAATGAGACATTTTGGAGGTGGAGGAATGGATATTTTAAAAAACAAAAAAACCCCAACCCCCCAAAACTCCAATGCAGTCTTTTCTAAAACATTAGCAGAGTCTCTGATTATTTTTTTTTTGGTGGATGCTGTGACACCCACACTAGTGACAGAGTCCTTCTGGTGAATGGATGATAAATGTATTTGCATTTACAGATTTTTGCCATGGTTCTGTATCCCTTTTGGCACTGGAGATACATGTGACTGACCTGGAGATGCCAGGACTATGTTGTGCTTGAAGCTTCTCAGCTGTAGCTGAGGGTGGCAAACGCCATGCATCACTTGCATAAGCCTGTGTACCAAAGCCCAATTCATGTCACACAGTTGTGTGGTTCCTTCCCAAATTGTCTGCTCTCTGCCTGAGCACTGTGAGCCCGGCTCTGGGAAAGTACCAGTCTGAGAAAACTAACCGAGCTTTCCCTCATACTCATCAAATCTAACTATTCACATAGCCTCTGTGTAAGCTGTTTGCCCCCAGAGGTGCCTGTATGCGTGCACAAGATAGAGCCCCCTAACACACGCACTCGCAGGTACATTCCTCCATAAATTATATTTATGTATTACATGAAAGACACATCAGCCAATGTGTGAAACTCTGACAGGCAGGAAACTTTGAGATAAGAGAGGAAAAAAAAATCTCACCTTTTCTGTCTTATGTTTTTCCTGATAAATATTCTGGCTGTGAGTGTTATAAAGGAGGATGTTATTTGATGCAAGATACAAAAATAGGAAGGTGTTATTGTGGAGGGGAAGGCACTTCATTTACCCTGTTCCATCTTTGCCACAAGGTTGTTCATGGTCTGTGAGAGTGGGGGGAAAGGCCTTATTTTCAAAGGTATCTGGGGCTGTATTTTCTTCTTTAAGGCATATGTTTTAACGTGGGCCAGTGCGTGGCTCCATGTTGGGCTGCCCTGTGGGGCTCGTAACCCTCAGGCCGGGAGTGGTGCTCGCTGCTAAATTATTCTGCAAATCCTGAAATAGAGGAGGAGGTGTAAGCTGCAGCTGTGTGTTTATCTTTTAGTGCATTGGGCGGTGAGAATTCAAATCCAGGGCTAGATACTGTTGAATATGGTTCAAATGCATGGCAGAGTCAGTTGACCTGAAAGCCAAGCATCGTCTGTGCGGGCAGCCCGTGCGCAGTGACACCTGAGCAAAGGAGGAGCAGCACGGCTGGCCCGTGGCCCGTTGGAGACCCGACTGGGACAGATGCCTCTGGGCAACGCTGTTGCATGCAGTGTAATGCAAACCAGGGGAATTCTTGCTGGAGTACCTATTTGCAGAGGCAAACTGACTGGAGGCTGCCAGCATATTCTAGCCATAAAGCAATACCACTTTGGGGAATATCCTCTGAGGGTTAAGGAGACCTGCAGGTAGTTCCCGGTGCACGTAGGCTGCATTCACACTGACCTTCAGGCTTTCGCTGTGCCCGCAGGAGCGTGGTGTCTGTGTGTGGCTGGGACGGACCCAGCCCTGGCAGTGCTGCTGGTGGCTTCGGCTTCCCTGCTGCTACAACAAACAGCTGAGAGGAGGTTTCTGAGTTATGGTAGCTGCTTTTCCAGCATCCACTAAAGTAAATCATCTCATTAGAGGGATGCCTGGAAAAGATGCATCATGGCTGTAGTTATGCTTTGGACCTGTGGTTTGAACAACAGATGCGTCTTGTATCCAGAAGCCTGCATGTGTCTGAGACCAGATTTTCTCTTATGGGTGAGAACTCAGGTGGATGAAAGGGACCATGAGGAGGGTGATTTAACAGAGCACTGAAAGTCTAACTAAAGAAAACAGACTTCTGTTTTGTTTTGTTTTTCTCTTGCTTTTGCTGGTTCATTAAAAAGTGTTTTATTTACTTTAAAGGTTTTGTATTTATTCCCACCACAAGGGATGGAGTGAGGGAGGGCAGAGAAATCAAAAAGAAACATTTTGATAGCAGTTGCTGTCTGTCTAGATGCCAGCTATCTTCAGGGAAAATCTTAACTGGCATGCTAGCTTGTTGAGTCTTGAATAATAAATAATGAGGTGCAAGGTGGACAGATGGGTGATGGATGAGTTTTGCAAGGCTTAAAGGGAGGAGAATTTCCTTTTCTTTGTCTGTTTTTTGTTTTTTTTAAAGCCTGATTCAAACAAAACAGAACTAGATTATCAGCTGAAAAAATCCACATCCTCCCATTTAAATGGAGTTTCATTTCAGCTAGGTTGAATAAAACAAAGTTTGCCTTATTTAAAGTAATTGTGTCTCCACGTGCAGCAGTACCAGGGATCGCTGAGCTGCCCCAGGGGGCTGGGTTTGTGTTATTCCCCCAAGTGTTAAAACATGAAGCAGAGGATGTTCACACAAGGTGCTCTCCCTTAGTGACACTATCTTCATTTTCTTTCTTTCTTCTCCTTAATAATGAACCATTTGAGTCTGGAAATAAGTCTTGGGCTGTGTATGGCAGTGCAATAATAAGTGGAAATGTGCATCCGTTTATTTTGACAGGGACCATCTCTTGTGAAGGTGTTTATTGTTGGTTCCTGTTTTCCAGTGTGTTGGCAGTCGCCTCTGTTCTCTGCTATGTAGTGTAGAAGTCAGGATTTTATGGCCTGGATTTTTGCATTCCCCATTTTTGAAGTGATTGAAAATTATTCCTGGCAAATCAGCCTGTGAAGGGCTGGGTATTTTCTGTGACATTGAAATGACTAAAAAGACATGTTGTACCTATGTGGGGCTGAGTGCATGTCCCTGCATCCCGCTACCAGCTGAGTTTCCCAGCTGCTCCCTGCCAGGACATGGGGCAGCCGTGGTATGCCAGGAACAGTTGAGCTGAGAGGGGGATGCAGCTGGATGAAGCTCCTCTGCCTCTGTTGTTCTGCTGGGAGATGTTAAAACTGTCTCCTGGCTCTTTTCCACTGGGCAGCAGTGCTGGAGTGTTCTCTGTTTCCCTGGGGGATTACATGAGTCAAAGATAGGTTAAATGAATGAAATTTGATGGCCTAAATAGGAGCTCGAACTGCATGATCAAAGTCCCTCTAATGCTGCTGGCAACTTGTCCTCTCCACTCTCTCCTGGGTCAAGTCAATCCCCTTCTCCAGGCAGTAACTTCAGTTCTCACCAGTAGATGCAGCTGGCTGCCTCCTTAAAACTTCTCCCCAGGGCTTGGCTGCTTTCATCTGTGCTCTTGCTCTGCACACTTGCGAGCTGGTCCCGCTGCATTGGCACCAGAAAGCATGAGCCACCTGGGAAATGAAGATGAGGATGTGTCTCTGGAAGAACTTTCTATTATTGAGGTATTTGTGTAGCCTCCTACCACCAAGCTTGAAGTGCACCTAATTGTAATGGGGGTGCTTGATCAAACTCTTTATTGGCACATGTTGACCTGGTGGTGAGAGACCCCAGCTTGTCCTCTCCCCGTGTTACTGACCCCCACCAGTTCCATCCCTGGGGTTATCAGAGTATCAAAACACCTGGACTCTGGGGGACTTTTCTGAAATGCTATGTCTCATGCAAACTGCATAAGAGAACTTCTAATCTTTCAATTAAAAAGCCAACTATAGAAGAGGCTGTCTCAGCTGCTCTGCCTTGATAAGAAGGGAAAGCTTTACAACTTGCTGTCAAGTCATAACTCCTTCATGCACACACAGGTCTACTCTGCCAAAAGCAGGCAGAAATGCAGACAGAAAACCTCCCATCAGTTTCATCTTGTTATTGAAAACTATCTTGTCTGACAGTGAGTCTTTTGAAGACAGACGTTTCCCACCTGTAGAACTCACCTAGGACTGGCAGCATCCCATCACTCTTGCCTGAGGTCTTTCCTGCATTCCCTCGCTGAGTCTTGCATTCTGAGATTCCCTCTCTGCTCCTGCCTATTGAAATATGAAAAATAAAATAAAAA
Source organism: Gymnogyps californianus (assembly GCF_018139145.2). Taxonomy (NCBI): domain Eukaryota; kingdom Metazoa; phylum Chordata; class Aves; order Accipitriformes; family Cathartidae; genus Gymnogyps; species Gymnogyps californianus. The sequence continues at coordinate 27,949,029 of NC_059478.1, read as the reverse complement.
AGAGACCTTAAGAGCACAGGTTTGGCTGTTAATCCCAAACACATCGGTGTTTAGGCATCAAAAGTTTAATCATTCACTATTTATCCACCGCTGGGAGAACAGAATGTTTAAGTTGATGGCAACAGAAGAATTCCTACAAGTGTTTTTCCACTTGTAAACATTTAGGATGAAGGGAATTAACTGCCTTAGGGTAAAATAAAAAAACTTGCCTTGGACTCCTGGGATCGGGAATTTCTATTATTTGAGCAATGCTTCTAATCAGCTGAAATAGCAAGTGCTGTGTCAGAGGATTATTGTAGGAAATGAGTATTACATTTGATTATAACATTGATTTCACACTTATTAAATCCTAGCCAAAGAAGGTGTCGAAGAATATTATTTCTGTCCAGAAGTGTTTTGTTACAGGCAGCATTTGTGCTTGCTAAGCCTTCTCTTAAGCTGGTGGTTATCCTTTAAGAACAGTGTTCATTGACTGAAGTGAGGGCACTGGTATGCTTTGAGAAGAGGGAAGCCCAGACATTTAAAATAGCTTTTCTTTGCTTCCTGGTGGTGCCTACGCACAAGTACCTGTACACATCTGCCTTTAACGGGGGTCATGTTCCAAGTGCCAGACTGCCTAGTGGCATGGGACACATCGATTTCAGTGGTTTGGGGCTTTGGAAAACTTCCATAATTGTTTACTGGGGGAGTTTGTTTAATAAATGGGAGGGAGTAAGGACCTGACTCCAAGATCTTAGCATGTCTCCCTTCAAGCACCCAAGTCTCTTGATGTGTTCAAGTCTGGGGGCCTGAGCCAGGCTCAGGGGGTGGGGGGAAGCAGTGCTCCCAGAGGAACGGGGTGTCTGGTAGAAAGAAAATGTTGAGTAATACAAGTTTAAATAAGCAGCTAGACACTGTTTCTTTGATATTATTTGTAGAAATGGAGGATGGTTACTGTTGAGGTTATTTATTTAACAGTTGGAAGAGACTGTTGTGAGTCTCCTTTCCAGCACCCCTGTGAATGTCACTTGGTGGCTCCTAATTCCCTACACCACCAAATGAGTCATAACTTTAGCCTGGGCTAAGGTGTTTCTGCTGGGAAGATACCCAATCTTGCGTACAAAGTAAACCTGTGAATTGGTTCTGATTCTATAAAGGGCAGTATCTGTGTGAACGTATGTGCTGCATAGTGGGTGGATGGGTGTGCATGAATGTCGACAAATACATTAGAAGGCTCAGTGGTTGAGTATATATTTATTCTGAAACCCCACCAAATGACCATGATAATGCCACTGATGATCACAGTGTCATGTAGAGTTCAGTCTACTAGAGATGCCTGCTGAAGGCTGTGATCAGGTATTACACACCACCCGAACCTCAGTATCAGCCCAGGTGTGTGCTCTTTGCCCATGGCAAGTGGAAGGTGATGCAATTTCATATCTAGTGATGATATAAAGGAGGGTTAGGAGATGCTGACTGTCTTAACCATTATGCACATCTGTGGGAGTATTCCTAGCCCACTGCCTATGACCTATCACAGCAACCTGTAAAATTCTGGACACCAAGAGGTTAATTAGCTGCTTCCTATCCACCAACTAAAGGCTATGTGCTGAAAGAAGGGGACACCAGAAACCTGGAATGTGGTGGTCTCCTTCTGAGTCAGCTAATCTATAAACGCTAATCTATTATGCCAATTAAATACTTAGAGAAGGTGAAGCACTGTGTAAGTGCCAGGTGTTGTGGGAAGCCTGGGTCATTGCAGTGCCAAAGGTGCAATCTGATGGATGGGAGATTAAACAGAGGTCTCCACTACAACTGCTCATTAATGATTCTGTAGCATTTTTCATGACAGAAATCTTCCCTGGGAATTGAAGGTGAACTCCTGATCAAGATCTGAGCTTATTTTTTTTTTTTTTCAGCTTCTGGTCAGTAAAAATTGGATGCAATGCTGAAAACCAGTATAAGCTATGAAAAACACTAACCTGAAGGTAACAGATGGTAAAAGAATAATGATGGATCCAGTCAACAATAATTTCCTGTCCTATAATTTCTTCTGGCTGTGGCACTATACTGCAAGCTGAAAGGCTGAGCTAATTTCTGGACTGTACCACGGTCTTTCTGTATGATGTGAGATCATATCATATAGGTCCATGCTCCTCATTTTGGATGCCTGGCTTGATTCCCCTGAGATGATTTTGAGCTGATTGTTCTTCCAGTGCTTGCACTGACTGTGCATGGGGCTGGACCTGGTCCTTAGGCTTAGCAGAGGGCTTGAAGCTCTGCTCGCCAGCAGCCAGCTCAGCAGTGCTGAGCAATGCCCGAGTGCTCTGGAGGTTGGATCCTGTGTGATTTGGCCAGTACCACACAGAAGGTGGCCTGAGCCAAATCCCCCTCTAGGTCTAGGCTAGTCCTTAGCCAGAGAGGGATACTTCCAGTCAAACCAGTGCCTAGCTCCTAAAAGTGGAGGCATCCAGAGTTAATGCTTTTTATAGGCTGGAAAGGGAATGAAAACCCACCTCCTTTACAGCAGCATAATATGGCCAAGTTTGTTAATATTTATTAGGTAATGATGAGCTGTACTATTGAAATGCCTGTAAATAAGCAAACCATCTACAGATGGCCACTTAATAGGCTCTGCTACCAGGTTGTAATATCTGACCCCACGCGCAGATGTTGCTTTCCTTGCGCAGCTGTGCTGCGCAGGTCTGCTTTCTGCCAAGGAACCCTTCCCTACTCCGGCTGAATTTCAGCTTCTTGAAGTCTATGTGCTTGCTCCCCCCGACCCCAACCCTGTTCCCAAGGTATTATAATTTCCACAGTCTGTTTGGAAAAGCAGGCTGTGGTGCCTGTCATCCTTTGTGTGTGCTTTGTCTTTGTGCCAGCTCGCATCCCGAGGAACTGCAAAGTGGCACCCGCGCTCTCTGTCTCACAGCAGGCATGTTTTGCATTTACTGACACATGGGGAGTGACTGACTAATACTAACATGAAAACAATTCTGACAGAACAAGGGGTTGATGCAGAGGGAAAAAAAATATCCAGGAAAACAGAGCGTGTTCAGCATATGCTATTGCTTTCACCAGTTCAATAAATATTTATTGTATTTCTTATAATTGAGTTTCTCCAGTGTAAATCTAAGTGGAAGAGAGTGTAAGGAGAAGTTTAGGCAGATGGCCTTTTTTTAAAGAAAGCAAACAAACAAAAATAAAACAAGATCCCCCACCCAAGCACACCAGCAGAGGTTTCTCACAATAGAAATGTGAAAATATTCCAAAAGATATTTCTCCCAGCAGCACAGATAAGGGGAAGAAACCAACAATAGAAAAAGTGGAGGAAATGCAGCTCCCACAGCCACCTCTCTGCGTTGATTTGGGACTTGGGGTGTGCTTGTGTGGGGGAACCTTCATCCAGCAAATCGATATTAGATGAAGCCTTTCATCATCAGAGCTTTTAGACACTTTAAAAAAAATAAATTTGTGGTTAGGAGAAGGCAATAACTGAGGCCACAGTAACAGATGGTCTGAATCCATTAAAGATGAGATGATTGAAAAGATACCTGATCTGGTGGGAATAAATCTAAAAATCCATAGGTCTCATGTTGGCTGGTTATTCTGCTGGATAGCTTTTCCCTGGTCACCTCTCCTTCATTTCTGCAGCTGACTGTTGGACCTGATTTTCTTTTTTTTTTTTTTTTGGTCTACCCACTCTGCTTGCCTTGGTTGAGCTGTTAAAGCCCCGCTCCTTGGATTTAACGAGAGTCTTCAGGCTGTTTGGAATTTGTCATTTTTAATGCTGCTTTTTGGCAGAAGCATCCATGTTCTGTGACATTTCCCTTTAATTTAGAGCCACTTTGGAGCATCTGTAAATGGTCATGAGATAGGAATTTTAATTGTTTTAATTATATTTCTATCTTTCCCAACCCCCTCTCTCCAATGGACCTTTTTCATTGCATCAGAGAGAATTTTCTTCCTCCCAATACGTTTTTCAGATACTGACATCTGGAGACATTCATCAAAGAATAACTTCTACTAGAAACCAAAAATCCATTAATGAAGCTGGAACTATTTGCATAGTAGAAATTATACTTAATAACCTTTAAGGGGAAAACTCATGTGATTGATGTAGAATACAATTATAGTTAATGGTCAGGGTGCAGGGGTGTTAAAGGCTGTTGTTTTTCAGATCCACTCTTCGATCTCTGGCATGCTGGGGCCAGTGCTCGTTTGCAGGGCATGGGAACTGGAGGAGGGGGCTGTTCCCAATAACCCCGCTGAAGGGCATCATCTGGGGTGCACATTACACCTGAAAGCTGTCCTGCTGAGGGGGGAGAGGCACCTAACATGCAGCAGAGAGCAGGGCTAGTTTGTAGCAGCTAAGCTTTTCACCAAGGCCTGTAGAAAGGCAATAGCATTTCTTTTGGTTCTGTTGGAAAAAAGCCATCAGTAGGGACTGCTGTGTTAGGAAAGGAGAAAAAAAAAATGAGGTTTGCTTCAGACTTGAGTGTCTAACACCTGGCTGCTTTTGCCTCCCTCTATGTGAAGGGCACAGAGAGACTCTAGGAGGAAAATGTTGCCTGCAGTGGCCATGGATATGATAGGCTTTTTTGGAAAGTTCAGGTATTTCATGTGCCCGCCAAGACGGGTTAATGGAGCAAGCAGGCATACAGCCCAGAAGGTCACTGGAAAGAGGAAATGGGCAAAGGTAACACAGATGCCGATCGTCTGCCCTGCAGGGGAGCTGCCTAGAGCAAGTCAGGGCTCACTCCATTAAAAGAAATTATCTTGCACCAGCATGGAGGATGTAGCTGGGAATTGGACCTGTGTGTCTGTCTTCTGTCCCTGTGATACAGAAGGGAGCTTGGCTCTCTCTCCTGCAGCTGCACTGCTGCCCCGGTCCCAACAGAAGCCCACTGAAGAGGGTCAGCTAATCCAGTTCAGCTCCCAGCTGGGGAAGGGTAGGACCCAGCACATAGCCAAGCAACAAGGGGATAACTTGGTAAGTCTCCATAACTCAATTGCATTTGTGTGCCTATGTAATCAAGTGAGCAGGTTGCACTCTGGATTCATAGCACATTTTGATCTTTTGTGCTGAAGTAGGTGACGTTTCTGCGATTTAGAGCTTCTTATATCCAGTGTTAGTGTTAGTTCTGTGGTGCCAGTATCCAAGAAGGGTTAGTGCTGAGATCTTTAACAAAGTCCTTTAAAGTACTATCTCAGGACACGTAATTACGTTACTACAGAGCTGCTCCTTTCTCATGTCTGTGCTTTCTGCTCTTGGGTACTGCCCATTTGTTTTCATTCTCCAGCACTTGTGTCCCGGCCTTTGGCCAAACAAACAAACAAAATTATTCTAATTCAACATAAAGGTAAAGGCATAGGCATAGTAGCACCTCCTGTGTTTGAGGTGAAGGGCTGGGCTCTGGGGAAGCAGATGAGTATTTCAGAGTCTCTGTGTACTAGGAGCAAAACGGAGTGAGGAGAAAAACAAACCTGTGTAGAAGAACTTGAACTATTTAGGGGACCTCTTGTTTGGTAGAGCTGACCACTCAATCCTCTCCATTTCTGGCAGAGAAATATCAATCCTAAATTCCCCTTCTTTTAAATATGCAAAGCGGCAAGCAAGCCATGAGGATTGCTATGCTCTATGAGCGGGACTGAAGAGCAAAGTCCTTTCTCTCACATAGGACCAAGAAGGGAGCAGAAGACGCCTGCATTTCACCACCTGCCTGTGCTGGACCCGGGGCTGCTGGGTGTAAGGCACAGCACTGCAAAGGAAGGGCGCGGGGGCCTGATGCATTTCTCGCCATGGTTGCAACATTGCAGCAAAGGTGCTGCATAGGAGGATGCTAAAGTTCTGTATTCCTCTAAGGATTTCCGGATTACAGAGTTTGTTTTTCTGTTTTTAAAGGGATCAAAGTTTCTAAGCTGATTTTTCATTCAGATGTCTAACTGATAGTGGTGACAGCAGAGGAAATCAAAGGAGGGAATTACTGTCTGTGCATCTCAGTTAGTCATTCTTGTGGCTGCCTTTATCTGCGAGAACATTTCTGTTCCTTAAAGCCACACTTAACATAAACATAAAACCTTTTTGGCAGGTGGGCTCTGTGCTGGTACTTGGATTTTCGGATTTCTCTGTGACAGATGGAGTCTTTGTCCCTTTCAGATCTGGGGCTTTGCACTTGCATTCTGTTTTCAACTGCTTTTTTATTTATTACTCATCAAAGGGAAACAACATAAAGGAAGCAGGAAAAAAGAATATTTAGTAGTTTTTGAGCAAAAAAGAACTTAAATGAAGACCTTCCATCAATACTTCATGAGCTTGGGGTCATCTTAATATGTTTTTGCAAGCTGATTTCCTTTAACCAGAGCATGATTCACTATCGCATGTAGGCTTGCAATTTAGAGTTACAGGATTCTGTGTACCAAAGAATTTGCCCTGAGAAATTGTCATTGGTAATGATAGAGGACAATGGCTTTGCATTCTTGTAGATTGTGACCACCATATTTAAAACTCAAGCAGTGCCAGTCCTTATCTACCCATAGTATAATCTGATAAAATATCCTGGTTCAGACTAGCCCAAGCATATAAGTGTTTCAAACAGAAAGGGCTCCTTATTGCACGGCCTGTTTGCCACTTTAGTCATGCCTGTAATTGGACTGCAAACACTCCCTGCGCTGGACTTTCCAGCCTTAGATGAATGTGAGGCCTGGAGGGGCCACTTGACATCCAGACTCTTCATAACTGCAAATTCAGCCTTGAAGTTTAGGGCATGGCCTGGCCTTCTGTGGGAGGCAGCTGCAAAGAAGCAGGCGATGCCTGTAGCTCTGGTTGAATCAGAAGGTGCGAAAAAGGCAGGGCACAGCTCTTCCTCCTGCTCTCCCTCCCTCTCTGTGGCAGACCTGATTTCATATTCCAGGCATCCCTGCACCTGATGCCTCCGCAATGTGAGTGGGAGTTCAGTGAGTAACTTACAGAGCAGCCTTGTCCAGGAGGCAGAGCGAGCCCAGTGTACCCACCTCGGACAAGAAAACAACCCCTCCTTCCCCAGGTACCTTGCCATGTTGTTTTTGTTAGCCACCCACTCAAAAAATAAATAAAACTTAAAATTTGCTGGCCAGTTCAGCCAGGAGCGCAGATCTCTCTGAGAAAGCAAATCAGCTCACCTGCTGAAAGCTACAAGATGGAAGATAAGAAACAAGATGCTTAAATCAGGATCCTATTCAAAACTAAGTCTGTGCATGATTATTCTTTGTCTTACCACTCCTCGAGGATGTTTAGAGGACGTTAATGACTTGTCTTTCACTCGGAGAGATCCCAGAGCAAATCGTAGATTGTACGCAGTATGATAAATATATTCTGCAGTCAAAGGCATGCCTGGACCAGTCTGAGGCATGTTTCATTTGTATCACAGTACCATTAGGTGGCATAAAAAATAATAATTTGTCAAGCTTCCACTTTGCACTGTGCTTGAGCTAATCCATGAGCCCAGTGCAGGCTACTGCCCTTCCCCCTGCGCAGCTGGGGCTGGGTAGCCTATGCAGAGCTCTAGGTACACCCAGGCTTAGACCTATGCTAGGTGCGTGCATGCAAGTTGAATCTGTATTTGTGATGCTGGGGTACAGCTATCTACGGGGCAGTTGTTCCAACCAACGCTGAAATGCAGCCATCTCTGGGGTGAAATGTACAGGTTAGTTTTTCAACCAAACTGCTTAGGATTAGTGGCATATAAATTTGCATTTGGTAGAGATTAGCAAAGAAAATCAGAATTGCTCAGATAGCAGTTACTCTCTGGAGTTAAGTTCTTCCTCTTGCAGAAACCATTCTGGAAATAACTGACCAAGGCTTCAGTCTCGAGTCTTCTCTAAAATCCTATTCTTTCTTCTCTCTCCTTTCACCTCCAATCTAATCAGCAGAGTGGGTTGTAAAGTGATGCTGGTGAAGTGACTCTCTGGTTTGGGGAGAAGCTCTTGCTCTCTGAGAACCAGCAGCACCATTTTTCATGGAGTTCAAGCTCGAGTTTGGTTGACAGTCTCCAGTTGTAGTACTGATCCAACCAGATGGCTTAGCCTGTGAGGTCTGGTGGGATCACAAGCAGAGACAGTGAGAGGAACAAGTGGATTGAGTATTACGGTTTCCACAAAACAAATATCACAACCACAGATAATTGAATAGATCTTCTCTGTGCTTATTCCAGTTTTGTGAGCTCGAGAGACACACTTTAAAGTGCTTCATTTTACCCCCAATTAACTTTAATTCATCTTGTCTTGAGCTCTTGAGAATGGAAACCCTGCCAGATTGGTTGTCTTAAGTCCTTTTTAAAAAAAGGCAAAAATGTGAGGTTCACACTGATTGCACCAAATTCTTTAAAATAAGAGCATTCGAGTGAACTATTAAATTTTCACCTCTATGGAAATAAGGCTCTATGTGCAAAGTGGAGAGCCTGACAAGTGATTATTACTTTCTGTGCAATGTAATGACCTTGAAGTACCATAGAAAAAAAACCCTATCACTTTAACTCATTCACTTGGTAGGGTCTAATGAGTAACATTAAATGCTCCTACCAGAAAATCAACATTTTGAGGCTAAGCCACTATCATCCCATTTTGCATTAAGACTAGGATGTATTAGATAAGACTGCAGCTCTAGTTTGCCACAAAGGCATAAAACTTGCTTTGGAATGACAAGAGTGGAAGGAAATCGCAATTTCTGTGGGTCTGAACATGGCCTAAGTGATGCCATTTTGCATAGAGACTCCATTTTGTATAAATGAATAGTTTGCATACTGCATTTTCTTTTTCTTACTCCCCCCACTTTTCAATACACAGAGATGCCAATTTGGTCAGACCTGTGACTGCTGCAGTGGGCTTCTGTAGGCAAGTAAGGGTGAGACACAAAATAAGGGCAGGAATAATGCTGAGGAAAAACAAGAAACAAGGCACTGCAGGTGCAGAGCTTCTCAGGAAAGGAGTTAAAATAGACAGAAACCCGTTGGACTTGGATTCTTCCAACACATGAACATTTAAGTATAGTCAACTAAGCAGTAGTGCAGTTTGGGAGTACAAGTGCAGTAAAAATGAGAGACTGAGCATAAGCGAGGTGGAAGCTGGAGAACCATTGAGCAAGTTACAGAAGCCTGCCTTGTCTTTGACTGAAATCCTTGCCAGCAAAATCGTGAGCAAAAATTTATTCTTATTGCTTTGTTAGTCTATTTAATCTGGCAATAAAGTTTCCCGTATAACAAGAACGCTTATTATTACTGCCTGACCACCTAAAATTGCAGTGCAACAAGAGAACACCTAATAGCCAATGTGTTATCCCCATGGAAGGAAATGATCCATTAGCAAAATGCTATAAACTGGCAGGCAGAGGGCAGCTAAGCATTTTGACCCTATTAGCCTGAATATAGGAAACCTAGTAATCCTAAATGTGATTGCCTCAGAGATAAGTTTAATTACTGAAAATGCTAGAACTGCAGAAAGCCTGCAAAAATCCATCTTTGGGAGCAAAAGGAAGCAATGAGGTAGTCTAGCAGCTAGAAAAGGGGACAAAGAGCCCCATAATTAGTCCATTTCATCCTTACGTAATACTAACATGTAAAATATACCAGCTCTCTCCAAGGGGTTATAGGATGCCATCTAGAATAAGTATTTCTACTGCATCTTTGTTTCCTTTTAGTGCTTTTCCCTAGCATCTGGATGATGCCCTCAGTTCTGAAGCTGTGTGTGCATGGAGGTGTGTTGTGTCCCATCCTTCCAGTTAGAAGGGTCCAGAGAAAGTGTGGTCACAAAGAGCCATGTGTACAGAGGAGTTAATTTCATGAGCATAAGAACTCCATAGTGCTATTAATTGTGGCTATCACAGGAAATCAGGGAAGTTATGTTGTGTGAGGTGGGAAACCTCTTGGAAACCAAAGGATTGTTCTATAGAAAGTTTTAATATAAAACATAATAACTATGAATTCAATCAAGCATCCAAGTGGAGAAGTGAAATGCTGATGATATGGGTTCTTTGTGCCATGCATGTTTGAAGTGCTGTTCTGTGCCATTCCTTCAATAGTTAACACTTCTGGGAATGAAGGTCTAAGGCGGCAACTCATGCTGCAGCTGAGATCTGGAGGCAATAGTATCAAGTAACAGGCAGTTATGTTGTCCAAGTCCTGTTTCCTCAGATCTGATTCAGTGCTTCAGAGGCAGTGAAGAGTAGCTTAACCATATGACTATATAAATCATAAATAGCTATGCCCATATCCAGTTGTAGACTTATGTAATATTTTTTTTCCACAGCACTATCTCACTCTCTTCTGTTTATCTATGAAAGCAGAAGTAGTAGTATTCCGGGTTATCATTAATTTAGGCCCTTGCTGATGGTAGTTGATCAGTAGCTGTTGGCTACTTTAAATAAAATTGTTATTTACATTGCTTGAAGTTGTTATAAGAAATTCCTCCATCAACAGTTAAGGGAAATTCCAAGACAGTCAAAAGCTTAGCTAGGTATACGTCCAAACAACAATACATCTTATACCTTTGTGTGACTGCCTGGCTTTAGCCTGTGGCTGTTTAAGTGTCTGTATCTATGGAATAGTTGAAGTTATCTCAGTGAAGTCTTAATCTCCACCATGTCTCTGAAGTCAAAAGACTAACCTGAAGAGAAGTCTCATGCTAGGAATATGGCCATGGATAGGGGTAGAAGGAAATGGTTGACATCAAGTGGAGCTGAAGGTATAGCTGATGATTCCTGCCTTTTTTTCTGGGCTTTCTCAGGAATAAAATTAAGAACTAAAATTCAGAGGTCAGCTGCATCAAATAATGTCCTGTTCAATGCCGGTTGTACTGTGGTGTGCTTTGGGAAATAATAATCTCTTTTCTGGAAGGGTTTGGCCCATTCAGTATGGGTCCCATGTGTTCGGTCACTAATATGAAGAGAGATGGTTATTAGCTTTCTGAAACTACCTGTTGTGTGAAATGGTGAGAGCCCTGAGTGGAGATTTTTTTGTATCTAGTGCGGTATTTCAGAGCATCGACCCAGGGAAGCTACTCAGCAGAAGTTCCACAGATGTGTCCTCAGAGCCTTGTTAGTTTAAAACTGTTCCGGCTAACCCACATGAAATAAAAAGATAACTGTATCCCCAGGTGTGGGGCTCAGGTAACCCAAGTCAGCAAAAGGGAATCTTCCCTGCAGGGCAGAAGGTGGGGGAGAAAACGCTGTGATCCTGGAAGGCTCATCTGCAGTCTCAGGGGCTGGAAGTAAAACCAGCTCCTCTACTTAGCTCAAAGCCAACGAGGACCTTGCAATTGTTATTTCAAACATGGTCAGATGGGCAGGAAAAGTTAAACTTCAAGGTATGGTTGTGCATGTTATCTGACCCAAATGGTTTACAAAACAGTCTCTATGATTGAGGAGAAATAATTGTGCTCTTTAACATCTCAATAGCAGAGTATATCGATCATGTGGAAAAAAAACCCTACCCTAACCACTACTTGAAACAGCAGTTGATTAGCAGCGGGTGCAGCACCCGCTGTCATTGCAGGGAAACTAGTTGTTAAGGAATCACTTGGAAAGGACTGGCATTGCTAATGAGCTTAAGGAAGAGCCATGCCCTTGTGTCACTGCAGGAGATGGACCGGTGAACTGAGACTAAAAGAGGAGGCAGGTGACCGCCATCGATGGTGGAAAGGCAGCAGCCTCCGCTGGGTGGCTTGCTTTCTCGTTCCCAGGCTTCTGCATGCCGTCGCATGGGGCTACTTCAAAAAGCCTCCAGCAAGTCTGAGACTTCAAAAGACCAGATGTGAGAATTTCATTTTAATGCACTGACACTAAGCCTAGGGTCACTGGTAATATCTTGAGGAAGTAACAAGCGATTGTGTAAATATGTGTCCCCCAGCCGTCTGCTTCTGTTAGACAGTACTGGGTATTTTATCACAAATTAATCGTGCATTCTGACAGTAGCTGGAGTGGCATTTTCTGCTAAACTTATCCCTTTAATTAAATGTAGATGCTCCATCTTCAGGATGACAGTCTCGGGACACCTGTTTAATTTTTTAATTGGGGCCAATGGTTTGCCTGTTCATTGTGCTTTTCCTTTTTGCGTCTTCTCATCCCCACACATGTTCACAAAATGTACCAAGCAGAGTTACAGATATTGAACAGGACAGGCTGGGCTGACAGCTAAGGTCACTTCAGCGAAGAACTGGAGCGCTCGTGTGCTTGAACTGAGAAGGCTGCTGCGTCTGTTAAATGCAGATTGACAGAAGTGTCCAAGGGACAACCTTTCTTTTCTATGGGAAGCATTTAATTACTGCTTTGCATTCAATAGAAATGCTCACAAGTTTCTGCACTCAGATCTCCCTGAATCATGATGTGTCTGATCACATTTTTTTTTCTCTTCCATCTAGCCTGCTTGAAATGTATTTGAGAGAGATTTTTGTGGGGGATTTGGAGCATTAAAATGGCCTTTTTGATCCTCTTAGAATCCCAAAACGATGAGTGGGTGAGGTGCTCTTTTCTTGCGAGAATCTAGATGTATCTGCCCTTGCTGTGCATAATTTCAAAAGGCTGGTTTGGAAATATTGTCTTGTTTAGTGATTATGTTCTGAATTGAGTGTTTTATGCTTCATTCCTTCAAATGGAGGATTTGGCTTTTTCTTTTCTTTGGATTCATAGTGCTTTTCTGAAGTCAAGAAAGATATATTTAGTATTATTTTTAAGTAATACACTTTGCATTTCCAGCGCCTTTCCAGCTAAGGATCTTTGAAGACCTCACAAATTGTAATTAAGCTATACATCACTCGAGGTCTGGTTTTCTGCAGGGCTGCCTTGCTCACCACATGAGATGGCTGCTGGTAGCATCCCTTTGTGGTAAAGACTGAAGGGTCTTCATGGCCTTCCAGCTCTCTGAAGACACAGTTCTTAGTAAACATCTTTTCTGGGTGCTTCAGTTCAGTAAGGAAGAAAAACGGAGCTCTTTCTGCTCATTTTGCACCTGTTTCTACAGAGCAATTTGCGAGGTAACAGCTGTCAGATGGCTTCTTCTGGAAATGAGCCCTGGAATAATATCCCACTTAGTCAATTGACTTAGGTCAGTGTATACCAGGGCTGTTAGTATGGTTAATTCACATCGCTGCACCTTGCACCCTGTTCATGCTGTTGATGTCTTAGGCTACGGCAGGAAATCCTCCCTGGAACAAAGTAACTTCACTTTGCCAGTGTTTTGTATGATGTAAGAGTTGTTCAGGATCCTTCCTGATTACCTCATTTGTGGCAGCCTGCCAGCCGCAATCCCATGCTATATTGCATCATATCTGGTTCACCTTTCCTTGTGTAAGGGTACCCTCGATTGCCCCACAGGCACCTTAATGTGATGCCACTTTTCTATCCTGATGCTGGCACTAAGATCAAGGTGACTCTCTCCTTTTTAATTGTGATAAGTAGTCATGAATTGCAGGAATACCTGTATTTTAGTCTTTTATGTGGACTTCACTATTCTGTTGAAGCACTTCGTGTTTGACTTACCTGGACCGGACTCACCGGTACTGCAGGGTTTCACCAAAGTCAAAAGACAGGGCCTGAAATTGTGCACAAAAGGTGCATTTCGGGCACGTACAGCCCATATTCTAACTCAAGTTGGAGAGATGGGAAATCTTTCAGTGACTGTCAGAGGACGGGACCAGGGAGGGCTGTTGAAGAGGAGATGGATCAGGCTGCAGTGAGGGAGGGACTTCCAGGCACTTTATTGTTAGATGGAAGTTGGAAAGTGGAGGGTAAGGACCTCCCTGGGAGTTTTTCTCAACTTTGGAAAAGATTCTGCTGCTTAAATATAGCAAGTCTGACAAAGGGGAAAAGGGTCTCTCCCTCGCTGCTCCTCTCTCCTCCCCACGGTCTTTTAAGTGGCACCCTTGGGAGCAAAGGGTTGCTATCGGCACAGCAGCATGGTGCCTGGAGACACGGCTTTCCCAACCGTGCTTAGGCTCTGCATGCTTCCTGGGGGAGCAGACTTTGTGTTCAATGCCCTACCATGTTCAGAAAATCATTTATTTACAGCTAGTTTGTTTTTCTTTTTTATTTTGCCATTTAAGATTGTTTTAAAACAGTCATGTACTCAAGGATGTTTGGGCTTTTTCTTTTTGTTTTAATGTCCTCCCTTCCAGAAAAAGGCTTGACAAGAAAGAGAGAAACTTGGCTTCTTTCATGGAAACATGCGTTAACAAATATCAGTGTGGGACGCTAATCCTCACTTTGGTTCCTTTTTGTATTGTTTTTGTTGTTTTGGTTTTTTTTTTTCCCCAACATGCAGCACAGAGTGAACTCGGTGGGGGCTAGAGAGGAGACAGAAAGAGGCAATCAGTGCTTCCTACTTGACTGAGCAAGGCTGAGAGCACTGTGCTGAGTGAGAGTATCTGAATGTGAAGAGTTAGGAACAGGAATGAAGTCCTGAAGCTGAAATATAACCCAAACTTGACAAGTTCTGGTGAAATACAAAACCTGACAAATGCTGATACTTGCTTAAAGCACTGATGACCACAACCAGGTGCTGTGCTGACTGACAGATCTCTTACAAATCTCCAAAGCAGAGAAAACTCAAATAGCTCTGACTTGCATGCTCCTTAGGTACGGTTGTCTGGGTATTGCTCATACACCTTTCTCTCCAGGGCTGGACTTTGTACTGGTTTAGACACAACACAGCAATCAAAAGGATTCTTGCACTGGCTCTGGATCTTTGTACCCCGATTCAGACCACTGAACCAGTGCAGAGCACCGTATGAACAACGTACAGAGCCGCTCCCAAGTCTGGCACTCGTGGCAGGCTTTGATGTGGAGGTTCATACTAAAAACCTACTGTTTAAGAAATATTTTCCCTTTTACCCCCCTCTTCTGGGATTTGCCCAGAAATGGCTGGTGTCTGATAGCCTGATAGCATTTGTGAATGAGTTGGTCACAGTCCAATCCTTAATAGCCATCTGTATTTCTCTGTGTCAGACTGCGATCCAGCTCAGTTGGTCTGATTAGCACAGCCCTAGAGAGGCCACTGGCTAAATATCACAGTGAGTAAACCTTAGCCTCTAGCTCTGGGCTGGGTCCATCACGCCAAGAGGGAAAGGGATGCTTTTTTTAGCCACTGATGATGCTGTTTGGTCAGAGTCTCTGTTTCTGATCCAAAATGTTTTGGGCCAGGTTCTGATTCCCTTAACTCTGGCTTCATAGTAACTTAATTTGCCCGTAGCCATACTAGTGAAAATAATTAAAGGATTATTTGGTGTGAAGAAAGGTGGAAGAATTGGGCCCTTGATTAAAGCACTAAAAATAGAGAAATAGAGTTTCAAAGAAGATATAATTACTTCTTTTATCTGCCCAGCTCTTATCATTTGTGAAAGTTACTGGATGTTTCTTGGTGTGTTTTCAGACCTGTGACTTGATTGCGTATTGCAGAGTCTTTTATGTGGCTCCTGAACGTTGCAGCAATCTCTGCTTAAACAAATGTAACAATGGTAGTCAGGTACCTATTGCATTTGCTATTTTTGTCCTGTCAACTCATCCTTTCAAAAGACACAATTTGAAATCAGTTTCTTCCATATTTATTCTCCATCAGTGAACTCCCAGATCAGATTTGCTCAGGTTTAAAGTCAAAACAAGGTTTCTGTACCTGCCAGTGCTGAATGCTCAGCCTGGCATCTAAAACTCAAGCTGTGTTCTTCCTGCCGTGCGCGTTACCGTGTCAGCAGTCGTGGCTCTGGAACCAGCCCTTCGCTGGCAATTTGCTTGAGATGCAGGAGGTGGAAAAAAATTTGCTTGCTGGTCTACGCAA
Source organism: Gymnogyps californianus (assembly GCF_018139145.2). Lineage (NCBI taxonomy): Eukaryota > Metazoa > Chordata > Aves > Accipitriformes > Cathartidae > Gymnogyps > Gymnogyps californianus. The sequence continues at coordinate 27,933,253 of NC_059478.1, read as the reverse complement.
ATTTTGTTTTTATCAGAAAACTAAACACGCATTAAGCCAAACTTCTTTCTCTTTTGCAATGGGCTAACTGATGTTTTCAGAGCTGCTCCAAGATTGCGCAGGTGCTGTAGAGGGGAGAGCAGGACGGCAGACTTGAACAGGCTTTGAAGGCAGCAATGGGTGGTACCACAGCATCTTTTAACTGATGTTACCCTTCTGCTTAAAAGCAAACAAAGAAATACCTCCGTCAGTTTATAGTCTTTATTGTTTCCTGATGCAGCCCGTTAAAGAGACAAATGGGTTTACAGTAGCCTGCAATACTGTCCAATGTGCTGTGGTTGAGATATAAATGACAGCTTGACAATTTCCTGTGTGTTTTCTCAGCAAGGCTCTTTTTAATTGTTAGAAGGTTTTCTCTTCTTCCATTAGTGTGATGTCATTATACTGCAGCTCATGGGATTTTACACTAAATATTTCATGTTGGGAAGCAAAAGTGGTACTTTTTTTTTTTTTTTGCTTGTCATGGTTTTGATTAGGAATTCCACTGATTCCTGTCCAGAAGAGCCCTTACCAAAATACAGCTAGGGAATTAAAAAGTGCATGAAAACTTTTTGTCAAAATTAGGACAATAAGCATTCCTACAGCTTCTTAGTCTTCTCTGTCTCTCAGCCCTCTTAGCCTGAACAGAGAGACAAATTAATATTCTATTAAGAAAGAAAATTTTGCTTTCTTCTTGCTGAGTCGGTTTTGGCTTGAATGCCCTGCTGTGTGCATGGGAAGTTGTTAGGGGTATTGGGAGGAATAAACTGTGCTTTGGATATTCAGGAATGTTCTGGGATCTCTGTTCATTACAGTATCTTTTTTTTCTCTCCAAGCTTCAGTATTGGAATGGAATACTGGAACTGGAATACAAACCAGTATTTTGGATCTAGTTGGAAGACCTCTGGCAGAGGCAGAATGACAGTTAGAAAGTCAATTCTATTTTTTGAAAATATAAAAAAAGTTAAGTCCAAATGTCAGTGTAGTTTCCGTGTGTTCTTACAATTGGGCTAGTTAGGTAATCTACTTTTTTTTTTTTTTTTTTTTTTTTTCCCTTAAGGTTAAATCAAACTATGCCTATTTATGTCAAAGGAAACATGTTCCCCCCAATTCCTTCCTCTGGGGCTAGACTTGACTTGAAGTATGCAATCTATGGGAGACCAGTGCAAAGAACGTGAGCAGAAAAGTCTTTCCCTTAATGAATGAGTTTACTTGCCATTAATATTGTTGATTGGTTTCATGACAAAATATTGCAGTGCAAAACAGAGAGCTGCCTTGTCTTCCATCCAGGAGCTGCTTATCAGCTTTGACGTTACAAGCTACTTCATTGTACGTTTTCAGAGGATTGTGAAATTTCTTAAAGCAAGTGGCAAAAGGTGATTTTTTTTTTTGTTTCTTCAAGTCTGTGCATGCCAAAGTCTTGACAAGGTGAAGCCCTGTGTAGTGTATTTGTTGGCATATTTCCTTGCCCTTCTGAAAGTCTGTTTTGATTTTGTTGGTTTTCTGCTTTGTACCTTCAAGCAACAATTCAACTTTAACAATGCATGTGAAAAACTCCGCAAAGAGTTACTTTTATGTGATGGCTGGCTCAGAAACAAGTCTTTTCTGTGACTTACATCCCTACTTCCAGCTGCCAGCTGAGACATATAGTGCTTACTCCACTGGATAGCAGTTATACAAATTGTACTTGTGTGGGCAGCACCTGTCAAGTCCTCAACCTAAGTACTCAACTCTGAGTCCTTAAGACTTTGTTCCCATGATTTGTTTTTATTCCTCCCCTCTGTAGCATGTCATCATAAGTTCTGGAGCCACTGATTGCTATCAGCTAACCAAATCTGACAGAGAAATGGTAGTCTCAAAGATGAGTTTCTAAAATCTTTGTGGAAGATAGTTGATGAGGCAATTCTATGACAGTCTCCTCTGCCCATATTGAAAATGGCAGCATGGGCTTAGCTGTTCTTAGACAAGAGAAAACTCACATGGGGGAGCCCTCAGGAAGGCCTGGCTGCAGGAGGGATTTTGGATGAAGGTTATACCGTCTTGGTTGCCTGCTTTGGTCGGTGATAAGATATGAGTCTGCTGGGAGGGAGGCTCCATCCTATGCTTGCAGAAGTCCCTATGTGACCTGCAGGGTGCTGGGTTGAGCAGGGTACATACTTTGCTCTGTGCAGATTTAAATTCAGCTGCTGAGGTCTTCCCATGTTGGTGGTGGGCTTGCTCAGATCCTTCATGGGGCTTTAACTTCTCTCTTCTCTCTTCAAGTACCTCAGTCAAAGTTTCCCATACAGGTCTTGTTAGGAGCAGCAGACAAAGACTGACAGACTCGGAGGGTTGATTCAGCTGACACTCAGAAGTGTAAGTCCTAGTTCAAGCCATACTAAGCATTTACATCTGCAGAATTGGGCTGGGAGCTGTGAGGTCAACAGACTCTTTAGCGTGTGAGCTTCCCAGCCTCTAAAGCTCTTGTCTATATCCTAAGGGCATGTGGCTTGGAGCACGGACTGATAAGCCAAAGGAGTTGAGCAGTGCAGAGGGAAGGGCAAGGGGAGAGCAGAAAGCTTTCCCAAATCCCTAAAGTTTCCATTCAGTGTTGGTTCTCAACAGTTTGCCTGTCTTTCTCTCTACATTTAAATTTTAAAGTATTGGGAAACATTGGTTAGGGAAATGGTGGTGTTTTGCCTTTGGAAATGTAATTGAACTCTTCTGTAATCCTCAGCTGTTACATCTCAATGACGATAAGGGGAAATCTGGAGGAAGCTGTAGTTTGATGCCAGGGTGAGAGGTGTTTGTCCTGTCTTCTCAAGGAGTTTGGGAATTGCTGTCCTACATCATCCCTCCTGATTATGAAAGCTATTACTGTCTTCCTCTCAAAATAAGCCTTGTTCCCTTCTCCCTGTCAGCCCAATCTCCATCTTCTCTGTGCTGAACTGTACCCAGATCTGTATCCTCCAAAACCTTTGATTTTACAGGTGCTACAAAATCTGTAGCGTCTGCACTGTTTGGATATAACAAGAGAGACCTCATGTAATGGTGCACCTGCTTGTGGCTGATATCATAGTGCAGATTTCCTTGCTATCTGTCTTGGCATGCCCCCATACTTTATTGGATGCTCTGAGATTAAATCCGGTTTCACTTCGTAAAGTGACTCTGAAACATGGACACAAACCAAAGCCCAAACAGATGCAGAGAGTAGATTGCACTATGTATATTTTTCACTTCTTTGAGTGGATGAATTTGTAGCTTTCCTAATGATATTTGGCTGGTGTCTGAGTGGGGCCGAGGTGGCAGATTGCCCAAAGTGTTGTGACTGATCTAGGATGAGCTGGGAGCCTCCACATCCTGGGGGGGAGGGGAAGAGGGACTTGGCAGGCACCATGTCCCACCTTCTAATGTCCTTGGCTTCAGGAATTCTTAATTTCTTTAGGAGAGAAGCCCAGTAAGGCCCAGCATGTCGTAAAACAAATCTGCTGCAGATGAAAATGGCATGCTTGTTTCTTAGCAGATCCCATTAAAATGGCAGCATGAGCCTAGATATCATCTGCTGCGTGCACTCTTTGTTCTGAGCTTGTACAGACGGGTGATTTGCATGGCCATCATTTCCAGAAGTGTTGTCTGCCTCAGACCAGATGTTCATCCTTCCTCTGCTGAGGCTCTGCTCTTTTCTTGTTTCTTACTCTTAAAACAAATCTCCTATAGACATTATAATCAAGATTGAAACTATGCAGTCTGCCTTCAAGTGACACGCATCCAGCTAGTATCAGTGCAGTTAATTGTGCTGAACCCTCCCCACGACAACTGCTGCCGTTCTTGCCTCCAGTCCCTCCCAACATCCTTTTTTCAGGCCTTTGCATACCTAGGCATAAGATGGAGGTAAGCCCCACCCTACCATAACCTACTACCCCCCAACTAGAGGAGCATTTAACGAAGGCTCAATGATGTGAAGATTGGTGTCCTGCAGGAAATATCCTTTCCCACTGCCAAATCAGCGTGGAGGCTTGCAAAGATCAGCTGCTGATTGACTAGAGGGGCTGAGGATTGCAGCAGCCCCGATAAAGCTGATGGGAGTGATGTTATGTGACCAAAGCTGGACACTGGTATGACCATGTGGTTGTAGGTTTTGAGGACAAAATTAGAATAAGGTCTATTTTATATTGTGACATACAAAAATAAGTTCCTGGCTATATAATATCTTATGTCTTTTTTGGCTATCCTGGTACGATGAAAGTGTCTCCAGTTTATGTTTTGTTGCTCGGGTTACTTTTCCTGCATTTAATTCTGCCTGTGGAGTTCCTAACTTTTCTTGCAATAAGTGAGACCAATGATCATCCACAGGGAAAAGACTCTGAGATCTTGAATTGCAAAACCAAGCACAACATGTTGCACAGTAAAAGGAAAATTTTTTTTGTCCTTTCTGTTCCCCTCTATGCCCACCAAGTGTTTCTATAATGTAAACATAATTTTGGACAGAAATTTCTTTTCTAAATTTCCTTTCTCTGAATAGGGTACATTAATCCCTACAGTAGGATTACTTTAGTTTATGATGATGTCTTTGAAGATTTATTGTTCTTTAAACATTCCTTGGATGCTGCTTTTGAATTTGATTCATTTTTACAGATAGCAAGAATCCTGTCCATTGCTTTTCTGCCTCCCTTTCTGTAATATGAGTCAAATGATGCAACTAATTATAGGGGAATGAAACATTGCCCAGTGTTTATTAGGCCCTGACAGTGTGGTCTGTGCCTCACGTGACAGGAAATCACAGTCCCTGCTTCAGTGCTCTCATGAACTGAGCAGGGTAGTGGATATTACATCCAAGCAAGCAATGTCTGGGATGAATCAGATCACCAGAGCTTGGTCTTAAAGTGGTACACAGCTTTTTGTTACAATTTATTGGTGAATTTGTCTGAAAGGTCTTGCTGGAGTGATGTCTCTACAAAGATGTGAATGGAAGATGTGTGGTCAGGCACGTAAGAAATAGCAGACTTCTATACATGGGTGGAAGGTGAGACTTTCACAAGAATAAGCAAAAGATAGAAGCTGGTTGGGAGTCTTGAAGGGAGCACAGGGAGTAAATGGGGAGGATGAGTTGTTGGGGAGATGTGAATGGAGAGCAAGAAGCTTGGATTTAGAGCAATAGGTGAAATGAAGCCAGTGGTGGGATTAAAAAATGGGATTAGCACAGCCCAATGCAGGAAAAGAACAGAATGGCGGAGGAACTGCATTGGTCAGATAGAAAGCAAGTGAGAGGCAGAAAGCACCAAGGCTGGGCCACGGATAGACAGTGAATATGAATTATTTTGGACCTAGATCTCTGAAAACAAAACTCAAGGTTAGACTGAGCAAGTCAGAAGTGAGCAAAAGCAGATGGCAGGGTGGTTTGAGTCTCTGTGAAGATAAACAGCAGAGTTCAGCGCTTAGCAACTTCAGTATTCCCAAGAAAGCATTAAATAACTATCTTTCAAACTGTTTTTTTCCTCTTTATTTTTGGAGCACAAAGCATTCCTGGGTTTACAGCGGTGGACTCAGACCCGACCTGGGAGGGTGGAGCTGGGACAGGATGGTCAGCACAGTTTAGCACCTGGGCAGAGTTTGCTGTTCCAGTGGTGCTAACAGCATGGGTTGGGTGTTGGAGTCCCACTTAGCTCCCCTTCCCTCAGTGTGCAGGTACCTGCCCTCAATGCTGACTACATAAAACAGGAGTAGAGGTAAATGGAGAGCCAGGGTAAAGACTGCAACCTGTTTTGCAGGAACTTGGATATAACTCCTGCATGGGGCTGGCAGCTGGGGCTGTGCTCGACAGTGTGACGCCTGCTGAGATTATAGTTTCTTCTTTTCTATTTGTGTTTTCTTAGAGGTTGATTTACATAATGTAATGCAGTAATGGGATGCTGACACGTGCCATGGTTGAGTTAAACTCTGGAATAGCTTATTTGCATTAAAGCCAATCAGTTGGTGCTGGCAACTGGCTTTTTTATTTAAAAAGGGAATCTCCCAGGTCTCCTTGTTACACCTGCCAGCTAATCAGCAGGAGATGGGACATCAGATTCCCTATCTTGTCTTGCAGTGTCTCTGGATTAAGACTCAGAGATGATAATGCTCAGGAGAGGCAGACACTGCAACCCAGCTGGATAATTTCCCTGATCTGCTTGTTGATGTGTTTTTCAAATGGCTTTGCTGTCAATGAAGTGAGCTGATGCACGTGCCAAATTCCTATTGAACTCACCCTGCTCCTTGCTTCCTAGCACAAATTTCCACCCACCATCCAATGCTTTGTGCCATGTGTAATGAGGCTCCCTCCTAACACACAGCTCCCCGTAGTGCTCACACGCTTCCTCTTGCTGAGATGGTTTCATGGGTGTTCTGCACCCCTTGCGGCTGATGAAGACAGTGCTGAAGTTCCCTTTCCTTTTTGTCCAGCTGATAGCCTGATCCTGCTAGCCCATCAAGGGAGAGTCTTTAGAGGTGGTTGCGTATGTTGGTATGCACTGGACCAATGATGATGAGCAGCATATTCAACTGTAGCTATGAAACCAGAAAGCAGTGCTGCCTGCCAAGCCTAGAAAGGATTTTTTTTAAACAACTGGAGTGTAGAGCTTTGGTTTGCACAGCTAAGAGCGCCAGGTGAACTATGAATTAATGCGTAAAAAGCCTTGGGAAAGTTCACAATCGTGTACATTGTTATCAAGTCAATAACCAAGTTATGTCGGGTCTATCTAGCTGAATATATTCTGTGTTCCTTTAATCCTCCTTTAAGCTTTACTTCTTCCCCTCTAGCATGATTTTTTTTTTTTTTTGGTTTTCTCTACTCCCTCATTCCCCAGCACTGTAACCACATCTCTGTATTTTTTTGCACACCATAAGCTAAATAATGGGGACAAGTTTTATAGCTGCTGAGATTAAATGAGGCCTTCTGGAGTATTTCAAGAGGGACCAGGCCCCTTGAGCAGGCTGGAAAGGGCCCAGGCTTGCATGTGGGCAGCAGGCTTTGTGAGTTGATGAGACTGCTCCTGCTGCGAGGGGTGAGCAATCCCTCAATGTATCAGCTGCCTGCAGATGGTTATAAAACAATCCGCCACAGATTGGGGAAAGGTTACAAACATATGGAATCATTCATTTGGCTATCTTTGAGCTGGAAAAGAAAATAAAGCTGTGCAATTTACCCAAAATATGTGTAGGATACAGTGTCGATTTTTTTGAAGGCCTGTTTTAGAGTCTGGTGCTAAGGAAGGATGTGTGTGCTAGGGGCCTTCTCGGTACAGGCAGGAGGCACTCTCAGATGAAGCTCCAACTGGTTTCTGCACCCTCAAGGTGACTGTGATGTGGTAAATAATCTGCTGCTTGGAAATAAAAGTGGTTTTTTTTTTTTGTTTTTTTTTTTTGCTCTGCACAGGAAGGACAACAAAAAAAGAAGAGAAGATGCAGTAGGTGATTATGGGAGAACAGTCACACTTTGAAATCATTTGCTAGCCAAGTACGCTGTCTTGATTCTTGGCTGCCTCAGGTTGGGATTCTCCATGGTAAATCTGCCAGGCTTTCTTCCCTAAAAAGTGGGACTGTAGCAGTCTGTGCATCTCTGAAGATGGCACTCCTTCCTCTTGGGCTGAATTGCCAAGATTCAAGATCATGGGTGAGGGCTTTCTCTTTCTCATGAACAGAATCATGAGTTCATGGTGCAATTCTGCTTAATTGCAAATAACATGTTACCCTGGTCTACTGCACGGAGCAGAACCAAACGTTGCTCCCTGTCAGTTTTTGAGCTGCCTTTCCAGACACAGTCTACTCGAGGAGCTGTTTCTCAGCTCCCTGCCTGTGCCTCCTGCATGTTTGGTTCCTGCCCAGCCTGCAATGGTTTGCAGGTCTGGGCACTGCCTCAGCTCACTGGACTTGCTGTTTCATCAAAAGATGAGCATGTTGCCTTCATGGGTTTTTTAACTGTTGTTATATGAAGGGACAATACTTGACCCTTCAGACAACCTAAATTACAGCAGTGACCATTACCCTGATTATCTTTTTCTAGCTACACTTGTATGGTACTCTCGGGTTGTGGGACAAACAGAATCGCTGTTAGAGGGGATGTGTGTCCACTAAGATGTAAAAACGAGACTAGATTTTTCAGCCTGTGCTTTTGCATTACGGTAGGTGTGTCACACTTGATGCCCTCTTCCATGAGGCTTTGTCTGTCTGCCACGGGTGGCAGTGCTCTTTGTACATGGTCCTTGGCATTTAGTTGGTGATGGGTGCTGATGGACACCTGCCAGTTCAGTATCAGAGCTGGCACATCTCTGGCAGATGAAACATCCTTTGAGAAGCTCACACGAAGGGGCAGAGAAGAAAGGGGGAAAGCAGACATCATTAAGTGCCTGTTTGATCCTGACTTTTCTTACATGATTGTCTGGGGTGGAGGAGGGAACTGATCCAAGCAGTCCCTTCCAGTCCTTGAACAGTGCTTGCTAATTTGCAATTGCTTTTTACAATTGCCACTCTAAAATGGATATTTGCATAAACAGGCATGAGCTGGACCAAAACAATCATGAAAGAAGCTGGACTGTATTGGAAGCTGTTTCTAGTAGCACTGTCTGCAAACAAAACAAGATGTGCAGTACAAAACCTATTAACTCGATTTGCTATATTTATGCTTTGTGTATTCAAGAACAGCATGTTGCTATGGGCCATTGTGTAATCCAAATTGCCTTGTAGGGACTCAGAGGTTTAAACCATTCCAGAAGTTTCACAGCACTTTCTTCCCTCCAGAGGCCACCTGGCAGCACTGCAGTTTTCCACATGTGATTTTCATCTAAGTTCTTCCCTGGCTATATATAAATCATGGCAGCAAAATTATCTGAGGATGCTAGTAACTTTGAAAAAAGCCCTTTGGGGCTGGGATGTAAACAGGCCTTTCCTGATGGGTTTTCACTTATGTTTCATTGGGGCTAAGTTCTTCCCTTGGATCCACTGTGTGGTTCTTAAAATAAATGGTTTAAAACTGTTTTTGGAATGCTGTATAAATGCTCTTTCATGTCTGAGCTACACTGGGTCAGTTCTGCCTGAAAGGCTGATGCTGTATTTCAGGTATTACACAGAAAGTACCTATCGATGTTTTGTCTGTGATGGTGGCACATGAGTGCCTGACAAGTCTTCATGTGGTTACTCTGAGGAGGGGGAAATGGTGGCTTGTCTGGCTGAAGACACAAAATGGGGAACTTCCTTCGTAACAGGAGTTTGGGGCCACCCACCACACTTTGTATATGTCTGGCATTAACAGGCACTAACATTTTAGCTAAAAATTAGGAAATTACAAAGGTGCTACTTGTGTAGCACTTCCTCAGTCCTGCCAGAACTTCTCCATTTAAAAACAGCAGCAACAACAAAATCAATGTTCACTGATGAAAGAGGCTAAGCATTGCTCTTCTGCCTTGTGAGAAGACAACCCAGCTTGAAGAAAGGCCATCTAGGTTCCTCTTCCTGTCCTTGCACAGGAGAGGGGTGTAAAGTAACTATATGGTCTCCCCTGGCAGAGAATCCACCTTAGCCAGAGCAGGCAATGTTTGGGACCTGCTGCTCTCTGCAGGGTTTCCTGGCGTGCTGCTGTCTGCTCCTTGCATGCTGTCTGATTCACCTCCTCAGGCGGTACATAGGGAGCCTCAGTGCCCAGCCTGGAGCTGGGATTTCTCTCTGGAGGGGTTAGGGGATAACAGTTGCCAGTCTATCAGCATCGGGGATCCCTTTGTACAGATCAGAGCGCTCTGAAGTTATTTAGGTACTTCCAGATTAAAATGGAAGTCTGTGAAGAATGTGGGAGTAGAAGCTGTATCCTCTAAGGGGATTCCAATGCCATCATAAAATACAACATTAATTAGCAACTTACATCCATTGAAGTCCACAGGAGACTCCGTCGCCTTTGCGAAGCTTTGGATTTCTTTTCCTTTTTTTTTTTTTTTCGCTGACACCTGCAGTAAATGAAAGTCAGTTGTGAAAAAATGACTTCTCCTACTCAGTGCAGTAAGACATGGGGAGTACATTACCCCTACCAGGGGAAAGTGGAAGAGGAGGAATCCAGGTGCTAAAGACTGCCAGTGTAAAGACCCTGCCATCAATGCAGACATTCAGGAGCTCAAGGATAACAGAATTCCTCAGTGGTTGGTACTTCCACAGTTATCATCTGGACATCTAGGCAAGACATCCCTGGTTTCCCTACCACGCACAGTCTGCCATGTGTGGAAGCAGGCAAGAAATAAACAGTTATGTGGAAGCAGGTATCTATTATATCTGGGCAAAACATGCCACAGGAGAAACTTTTTCAGTGCTAGGAGAAAGGTGATGACAAAAGCATCCAGCAGTGAGGCGGTGGGCACAGCCGCTTTTCAGATACATTTGGATTAGCAGGAAAAATAATGGAAATGTGGTGTTTCTCTCTTTTTCTTAGCTGGAAGGTGGAGTCAGCAATTTCTCCTGCCCTGGGCTGCCATGGCTAACTGTGCTGTTACTACCCCAGCTAACAGAATATGTGCATGTGCAATTAGTCATGAGATAAAACATGAAAGCACTGTTATTTTGTTAGCATTGGCTCAGATGTTGTGGACCTGGGACTAACGGACATTCAGCAGAATTTGGCATTAATGACGAGTTTCTGGCCCAAACCTTGTAATTCATTACCATAAGGCTCTGGAGAAATCTTTCAGTAAACAGCTATTCCTAATACCCAGTACCTACAACTGGTTGCTGATCAAAGGTTTTATATATTTGTTTTAATTTTTTTTTCTTTAAGTACTAAAACTAGTTTTATTTGTGTTGCCTGATATCAGTGGTGGGTAGAAGTGATTAATTTATTCTGATCTAAGTGGGTTTTAAAAAATGTACAAAAATGCAGCAGGTGGATGATGTAGTGCTGTTACATCTTTCCTTTAATGTAGGAAAGTGGAACATAATTGCATCAAGTAGTGGTTTTGAAATATCAGATGTCCATTAGTGCATAATTAGCAAGTTAATGATGTGTTGCCAAACATGTGATGACCTCTTTTTCTCCGCCAAACTTCTAGACACTGTTACTTATTGCATTAGCTTCTTGGAAAATGTGCACTGGTGGCAGTACGCTCAGCAGCGTGTTCTCATGAGGCTTGTCTGGCTTAGGCCTGTCTACGTGAAATACTGAAAGTCCTGGAAGTGGACTGAAGGTCTTTGTAATGCTGAATGTGCATGAAAATGTTATCCTTAATTTTTGCTGTTGCCCTGAGTACATCTGGGCCCAGCAAGTCTGGGCTACCTTAAACCACGAAGAGTATAACAAACCCAAAAGATCATCAATAAAAAGGGAAATTCTGAGCGGTCCATAGACAGAAGCGAGTCAAATTCTTACCAAGTTTACTCCAATGGGATGTAAGGACCTGAGACCAGGATCTAGCACCCAGTCCTTTTACATGCTTTTCTGTGGTACATACATAGTATATGATTGTCTGAAGGAATAATTAATTACAGATTTACCTTGATCTTTTATTCACATAAGACTGACTAGCTTAGGAGAGCCAGGTTATTCACCAAAGTCTCTTGCAATAAATTTGAATCCAAATGCGGACATTTTAATTGAAAACGGTTGCTGATTAGAAAGGAATGCTCTTTTGTTCATTTCTGACATAGTATGTTATGTTAGGTCAAGTTCCTTTTGGCTCATATTAATGAGATGACTGCACTGATGATTAAAAAATAATAATTAAAAAATTGCTCTCTTTAGCTACGAAATCTCTATCTGTTTGGACAGCAACTGTTGTCTAGGGTGAGCAATTGCACGTTCCATCAGAACCAATTTTGGCATTTGGTTGTGGCCTGACAAATAGCTTTGTGCACATTGTAATATTATTCCAGGAATGATGCTGGCTTTTGAAGTGCATCATGCTAAATGGAAGATTCAGTGCACATTTCAGTGGGTAAAGTAAAATCTTTTAAAAAATTTCCTTATAATTTGGCAGCTACAATTTAGAGACTTGCCTGGTTTTTAGGACAGTCAGGTGGACTTCTGAATGCAAGAATTTTTTATTGTCCCAAACCAACCTTGGATTACCTTTACCTGTAAATGTCTGGCCTATCTTTTTACTCCTGTGTTCCTTTGCTTTGCCACGTTCAAGTGTTCTGCTTATAACATCTCCCTTTGTTTTGATCACCAACTCTTATTGTCATGCCGTCTTCCATGCTAGCTTTCACATAGATCTGCCTCCATCTCTTGAAAGATTAAGTGATCTATCTCTCTCTTTTCCTGTTCTTTTTGGATATAGTTAGTTTCCCCCATGAAAAATGATGCTTGTCTCCTAATAAAGATGAATTGTGTTATGTAGTGCTCTGGACAATCTTGTGGTGTTACCTTTAAAAAGTTGCATTTGCTAGTGCTGTTTTAAGGTTTACAGCTAGACAAGATGTATCTCTTGCTTTGTTCGTCTCAATCTGAAAGGTCCTGTTTTGTAGAGTGCTATGCAGGCTAGTGCTCATGTTAAATATATATTGGGCCAAATTCTTGGGTTGCGTAACTCTTCATACTCTATATGTTTACACCTGCTTGGATGATGTTTTTATTTATTTTATCTTATCACTCGTGGCATCAAACTTCTTTATGTCAAATTGTAGAGTGATTCAGAATTCTTCAGAATTTGCTGAGGAAGTCAGGCTTGTAGCCAATTTCACCACCTCTGAAACTTACTCTTTTTGTGCTGAGCACAATCTAATCATAGATAAATAGAACAGAAAACTTTGCCAATTATTCTCCTCCACTTGAGATTTGAGGGGGGGAAAAAAGATTCCTAAAAAAATTAAAAGTTATAGAACAAAATGGTGCACCGTTTCCCCCAGAGGAACACAGAGGTACTTAAAAGTGTAAATGGGAATTAGAAAGTGATATTTTCTTTCCAATGACAAAAATAAATGTTTGATAAACATAGAGGGGAAGAGAGGAGACCTTCTCGTCCTCTGTTTAAGAAAATCTTGCTAGATTCCAATCCACTGGAGAATTTATTCAAGAAAATTGTGGTTTGTTTGTGTGGAAAAAAATGGCTGCTGTAAAGTTGTCAAGGTTAGCATGACCTTGTTGAGACATACAGATGGAAGTGCAAGTTGTGCAGCTTAGCTCTGCCTGGGGAACAGCTGTACCATGCACAATTGCCCTGAGATGCCGGAGAAGAGAATGTGTGTTTGGTACCAGCTTACCTGGCTTCCCACCTGCCACATATACTATTGAGGCAGCTTGCAGACAAGACAGGACTCCTTGACTGTCCGTACTGTCTTCGTAACACATAGCCTTTTATATGGGCTAGTAGTTGCTGCTCTGCTCTGGAAAATGAACGTGTTGATGTTCTGCTCACCAGGTACAGCTGTTAAATAAGGTCCTACCAAGCAGGATCGCTGAATCCTGTGTACTCAGCTATGTAAATTGTGGTAGCCTCCAAATGCCACGTTGGTGTTTGTTGAAAACGAGAGAAGACGACTGCGAAAACAACTTTCTGCAGCGTGAAATCTTTCTTTCTGAGCTTGATCACTTGATTTGAGACCTAAAATTGCATGGGAATGAGACACCTTGACTTAACTAAATCCAGCATTGAAGTTAGCCCTACTGGGGTAGTGGGTTGGACTAGAGACAGCCAGAGGTCTTTTCCTATCTGAATTCTTCTATGTTTCCTCTACCAGTTCCAGCAGAAGACGTAGGATTTTCTCCAATCATGTCAGCCTGAGTGATTTCTATTCTGTTGTGAAGAAATATCTTTGCTGTGAGAGTGGATATCCATATATTCTCCTTTTGTTTTGGTATTTATTTGAGGTGGTGGAGGGGGCAGACAGAATGTCAGGAACAGATGAATTTAAAGAAAGCTAAAAGAATAATCATTAAAACTAGGCAGAGAGTGGTGTCACCATTTGACAATTTAAGAGCTTAGAAATCTTTCCCATTTTGAGCTGGATGAAGCTGTGAAATGACAAGTGATCAGGGGTTTTTGGGTTGAGCTAGGAGAGGGAGGATTTTCCCTATCGTTGTTTGAGAACGAGTCAAAACATGCCTCTTAACCCCATCCCCCCTTCCCAACTTTAACTATAAACCAGTCAAAAACATGAGGTCATCTAGAAAATGCAGATATGATAGGCATGAACAGTTAGGAAACTTGGGAAGACTATCTTAACTTTGAAATTCAAATTGTGTTAAAATTAATCCTTTCTAGCAAAACACTCATTTGAATTAATTGGTGTGTTGTTTGATTTTATTTTCCCACATAATACAATTTATTTTAAGCTTCGTATTTGTTTAAAGGCCTTATCTTTGATCAATGGCTGGGATATTCCGTAAGTAAGCAGTTTTTTTCTGAGGTGGAATATATGTCTAGAAAGTGTAGTAAAGAAAATCAAGGAATCATACCTTTATCTGCTCTTAAAAGACTATTTTTAATCTTGACATCCTAAATAACTGTTTAAATCATCTACAAGAAAAAATATATCAATACCGTGATCTTATATTAAAAAAAACCACCAGATGTGACTGGCAGAGTATGTGTATTTATAGCTTCTCTATTGCTGCTGTAATCTACATTCATTTCTCTGTGACTCCACAGAGTTGTACAAGCAAGACTGCATCTCTTAAAAGCATTTGAATGATTACTGGTTCATGTCAGTGTGTGTAGTGAAGCAAAGGAAAATTCTTTTCCTTTCCTCCACTAATATACCCTGTAAATAAATACTGTTAAAAATTATCACCTACTTGTTTGATCTACATCATGCATATTAATTCTGTAGAAAATCTGTGATCTTTTATGGCCTTGGATGAACTGTCTCTTTTTTATTATTTTTCCTAGCTGCCTTTTCAGAAATGGAAAATGCACTTTAAGTTTTCTGTAGCAAAAGGTGCTGTCAAGTATTGTAAGCAGTTCAATTAGAATATGCTTATTTTAGAAGGTTGCTTAAATGAGACTTAACAGTAGGAAAAATTGGTGCTAACTCTGCTTTTTAGAAGTGGTGCACCTGGGTTCTGATACATTATGCTCATGTGAAGAGGACAGGACTGGGTCTTTTTGGAGCACTCATTTAGCTGTCGGCAAGTGATTAAGTGGTACTTGAATAGGTTCTGCAATATGTGGAAAAGTCTGATCTCTGGCTTCTTAAACTAGAAACTGCAAAGTAATAATGAAGGAAAGAAATACGTGGAATGTAGTTAATAATATTTTGGTTTTGCATTTTCCCCACTCTTTTTATTTTAGACTGAAAACAAACTGTGTCTTTAGTGAACTGGAATGATCAGCTACCTAGAGATATTCCCATTAAAGGTTTCTACTGCAATATCTTTTTAGAAACTCTTTTTTAGTTTCTTTACAATGAAAATGTGCTGACAGTCACAGAGAAAAAATCCATTCCCCACTATATTTTCCCAGAGGATTATTTTTATTACCGATGTACATGAATTACAGTAGGATGCAGTAGCTAGATCAGGCATTAATACAACCCTTCAGTGTAACATTTCAGCCTTAAGATTAATCTAAATCTACCCAGGCATCTAAAAGCAAATGAGAGGAAGTAGGAAATGAAGGCAGAAAAAAAAGGGGAAGAGGAGATCTATCTTGGGAGCATGATTTATATAGTTTTCCAGGATTATACTGTGATCTGTGAGCACTGAAATACAGACTCTGGATGCTGTAGAAATACAAACAAAACATTACTTCAAGTGCCAAAAAGCCTCTTGTGCCAGCAGAGTGGGGTCCACGTTCCACTAAAGCATGCCAGTGACCTGTTTGCTCTTCAGCTGCTTTTCCATAGCACATAGATGATGTGCGAGAAAAGAAGGCTGGGCACTGTCATTTTTATTGGGGCAGGAAGATCTGGGGAACTCTTGTTGAAGTCCTCGTGTCTGTAGAGACAAGGCTGCCTAAATGGGGAAGGGTGAGATGTCAAGATCACTAAAACTTGACTTCTCTTCTGGTCCTATTATTTGACAGAGCCCGTATCTTGAATTGTCTCCCAGCTTTCCTCTTCTCCTTCATCCCCATGCCTTTGAAAACATCTGGAAAACTGATTTTTTTGGTTTTGTTTAGGCAGCTATTGTAGTCTGGGGACTGGGAACCCTGAGGCAGACTCCTACTGCTCTGAGTTCTTTCTTTCCCCTGCTTACGTTGGTGTGTCAAGATGGCAGGGAACACTGTCACTGCCTTTTCCCACACAAATGTGCAGTGCTTAGTGCAACAGAGTCCCACCCACATTGGGGGCCTCCAGACACAAATTAATAAAGAATAAAGATGATTGTTACTATTTTTTTGAACAGTCACAGCTGATCAAATAAACTCCTACCATGCTTAAAAATTAAAAAAATCCATTTTCAAAGGCAAAATTAGCCACACAGCACCTGCCCTGATTTTTTTTTTTTCTTAAGTAGCACATCTCTTTGCTGACGCTTGACTGCAGTGACTCATCATCCGAGGCTAAATCAGCCATGTAACGTAATGCAGCGTGACTGATTTAGCCAACTCTGATGCAGCATGATGAGAGTAACTTGGACCAGGAAATTTCAGCTCCTTCTCCCTCCTCTCCAAGACTAAGAACAAAGGGAAAGTTAAACATCTTTTCAGCAATTAAGTATTTTGCTTAGGGGAGAAGTTTTTTGTTTGTTTATTTTCTGTTCAACTAAGAAGCTTGTGTTTAAGAAATAAGCATTAAGATCTTGAACCAGAACTATTGAGGGATCTGTAGGCAGAGCTTGCTAAAAACATCTGAGTATAACAAGTCTTTAGTGCCTTCATCACCTCAGACATTTACCCAAATGTGCAGTGAGGATTTTTGAGGATAATTCCTTAAAATACTACCTTGAGCTGTATAATATACCTATACACATGCTGTATATGCTTACACACATGTAGCAGCTGAAAAAGTATACACCTTTAAGACACCTAACTAAATTACATCTGCTCATCCAGTTACCCTGCATCAGCTGAGCAACGCGAGCTGCCTCTGGGGCAGCTCTTACACCACTCTGGTCAGGAGTAACATCATTCTGCCCAAACACCTTTTGCTGAGATTTAAGCTAAGATAATTTATTTCACAAGCTTAGCATGTTGAACCACAGGAGTAGTCTCAGCTGATATGTGGTAGCTTCTCAGGCCTCAGCAATTTGATTGTGTGTCTGAGCTTTTATTCTTGGATGCTCCAAATATTTCTGCTGACATGAGTGAAGCTGGCTTTGCACACCTGCCACTGAAATTCAGACCAGACTATGTTGCAGAAAGTCAATCAAATGGTGGCATTTTGAGAGGAATTGGAGGAGGAGAAGGTTCAGAGGCAAAGGGTGAGGGTCTCCTGTCTGTGTTGTGTGTTCTCATTTATAGGAAAATCAAGTGGATGCAATTATTACTGAACAAGAGTGGCCATATTTTGCAAAGGGAAGATGTACCCAAATAATCCTATTTGAGGTCAGAGAATATAATTGGGTTGTTTGTGAAATAAACAGGATCATTCTGAACTGGATCCTAAAACAGAAGAGCAGAAAGTAGAGCGGTATGAAGAAGGAGCTTTTCTAAACATTTTTGTTTCTCCAGATGTTTGGCTGAATCATGTCAGAGAACTAAGTGTGAGTGGCTTTTACGTTCTTTCCAAATTTAGGTGTTAGGGTAATGATGAGGAACTCTGCTTACACAGTTCTTTCTCCCTTGAATATGGTCCCTCACATCTTTTCTTACTGAGTATCATTGATTTAGGAGTCCTACAACACAGATTTTTTTTTTTTTTTTTTTTGCAGGTACTCTTTCAATCAGTTTGAAGTGCTGGCCCGTGTATGTGTATATATATATTCTTTTCCTTGTAAGACAAGAGATGCACTGAAGAAAATGAGTTTGACTTGACAATTGCCTTAAATCCTACCTGGGATCAGCTTCTGAGGCCAGAAAAATCAATCGTCGACCCTTAGTCCAACAGAACATCCTGAGAGACTATATCTGATTTTAAGTTTTCTAATATTTCCAAGAGTTTTGATTTGAAACAAGATATTTCAGCCTCAGAGAATTCAGCAAATAAGCTCCTCCACCTTCAAGTGAAAAGGAAAATTTCATTATAACGCATACAGATATTTTTTTTTCCCCTCATTGCTGTTCTGTGAAGGGTAGATGAGTGTCGACACCTGTTTCTGCACAACAAACGCTAGCTCAAATCCCTCTCTTGTGCTGTTTCCCATGTGCTGGTTTTCAAATACTTATTGATTGCATCTTTTCTTAAGGTTTGTTTCACAATACCACCTAAAGATTTTTAGATATTAGGATAATAATGATTGTGATCTACAAATTGCTGTGCAGCCTGAAGAATGTCAATGCTAAGCATAACCAGAAACCATTCAGCTGAAGAGGATCTTGTTAGATACGATGGTCGGCCAGCACAGCTGGGTTCAGAGTCTTCTGTGGGGGCCAAAATTTAGTTGTCATTTTTTTTCTGATAATTTTGTATAAGACCCATGATGTTAGTTCCTTAAAGGACCTAGAAAAAAACCCTGCCATGAATTCTGATTTTTTTGCTCTTATATGATCAAAGGAGTAGGAGTAGGTGGAAAGCAGTTACGTAGTGAACGGTGAGGAACACAGGCATATTATCCATTCACTTGAAGTCAGTCTTTCTGTCATGCTTACTGACTACACACCACAGAAATCTATATTGAATCTGAAAGAAATACCTGAAACTGGCTTTTTGTGCTGAAGGGTAGAGTCCAATAACTATGTTTAATAGTAAGTGTATGAACTTAAGGCAAGAAAATAAGACGGCATAACCAATGCATTGACAGAGAGGTCAGGAAGGGTGAGGAACTGGTGTGTGGGTTGGGTTTCTGGTCACAGGAGAGGGTTTGTTGTGGATACAGGATGAGAAAAATGTTAGATATAGCAGGGGAGATGTTCAGGAACTGCATAATGCAGAAATGAAAGACTTCAGCAATTTGCTTATTAAACAAAGCAGTATTCAAATAAGCTGCACTGATTTTTGTCATTCATCTAATATTTTGCATATTTTCTTGAACTTGTATTTCTGTGCATACTTAAAATGTTACTTTCCTATATAGCTTCTTTAAAATCTAGTTTATCTCAGATTTTAATGTGTTTTACTCCTGTTTAGTTTTGAAGTTTAAACAGCATTTTATTAAGCCATTCAATTGTCTTCATCACCTTCTACAAAAATACTAAATATTTTTACATATTTGTGTAGGATTTCTGCCAATACCTGCCAGGTACTTTCCCAAACATACTCAGTTCATGAGAATTAACTTCAATGTTAAGCACAGATTTAAGAAATGGTTACTGCGTACAAGTTAAATGACAGTTCTGTGCTTTTTTCTAGTACTAAGCTTAATTGTTTCACATTGGTGATGCAGAATTTCATAGACCACAGTACACATACACTGAGTTCATGTTTCCACTGCAATCCTTTCACTATCTAGAAGTTAATAGTGAGTGGTGTTCTTCAGTGTCTTGCT
Organism: Gymnogyps californianus; assembly: GCF_018139145.2. Taxonomy (NCBI): domain Eukaryota; kingdom Metazoa; phylum Chordata; class Aves; order Accipitriformes; family Cathartidae; genus Gymnogyps; species Gymnogyps californianus. Next base: position 27,913,785 of record NC_059478.1, on the reverse strand, counting down.
CTTCAGTGGAAATCCTGTTATTTATGCTTGTTCCCAGGGGCCTGGGGTTAGATCTGGGGTTTAACTCTATTGGGAGGTGATAGATGATCTGTTGTTGTCTTCAGCAGGAACCAATTTAAGCCCTAAATTCTTGCTAGGCCCACTCTCTGCAGCCTCCTCCAACATAATGTCTTTCCAGCCTGAGGCCATTTTCCTGCCCACTACCGCTCCTGTAGGATGTATGAATTTTATTTTGAAACCCATGATGATTTTCTGTAATAATTGTGCGAAGGTGCTTATAAAACTATTTTAAGTGAGGGGTGACGTGCTTGCGCAGCATTGCATAGAATAATGTAGGTTGGAAGTGTCCTCTGGAGATCACCTACCCTGCTCCCCAGCCAAGGCTGGGTTCACTTACCAGCTCTACGGCTCATGAACTCTGTGTCCTTGGATAAGCTGTTGAACACTCTGTGTCCTCCTGTGTGTATGAGAATGCTTATCTCACAGGTAGGGATTAATCAGTGTTCAAAAAGTAATTTGAGATCCTTGATGAAAGCCACTGTGTAAGAAGAAAATATGTGACCGCACAGTAGCATCTCGGAGATTATGATCACCGCCATTTCGTTTCCTGAGCTTAAGGGAAAGTGATGAGAGACTTTGTAAAGGAGGGGAAACACACTTCTCTGTATGGTATTTATTTATAACACAAAGCACCAGCTACCCCTGAAACCCATGTGTGTTTATCTTGCATATGCGGTTATGTGGTTTCAGTTATCTTTGCAAGAAAATGACTATTCTTGCTCCTGAGACCTATTTAAGCGATTATGACCTAAGTTAGTTCACAACAACCATCCTTTACAGTGCTTAATCAATAAACCCTGAAAGCAAACTAATCTTCATTTACTTTCAGAGGCAACTGCAGGAAAACAAGAATCGTCAGATAAAGCTGGAGATCAGCATTCCTACCTCAAGGCCAAGGGTCAGATATTAGTACACAGAGAGATTGTAAATATAGTTTGGTCTAACAGATGCTAAAATAAGGACAGGATATAGTGGAAAATTGTACATCCAGAGGACAACACTTTAATGCATGCAATAACTGATAAGATAAGCTGCTTTATTACCAAAAGAATGAATTTAAAAACCATATATAATTTGTCTTCATGCTTAGGGGAGTGAGGGAAGAGAGAGGACTATTAGGTGGAGATAAGTGGATCACTGGAATATTGTATTAATATTGTGCTGTTTCCTGAGGATATTAGGTACATTAACAGAGGGATGGGAGGCAGCGTACCCCAGCTAAAACACGAATGAGATGGATGTTTAGCATGGTTTGTTTCCTATTACGGAAAGTTTTCTTCATACAAACTTGATTCTCAGTATGGAGTTATTAGCAATTGAATGTGAAAGGGGGAGCGGATACTACAGAGGATACTACATCATGGATTACTACCCTGCAGGATATAAATGGGCAAAACTCTGCAGATGCCTTCCCAGCATCACTGCAGAATCAGCCTCCTAGCTTTAGAAATGCAATCTTTTGAAGTATACACATCACCTCCACATGAACAAACAGGCATGGCAGGTTAAAGGATCTGCCTTTGAAAAATAAACATCGTATGTGTTCACAATAAACAGAGGGCTAAGGGTAGTGACAGCATTTTATGTGGTGAGCAATCTTAACCCCACTGTGTTTGACTCCTCTTGCACCTCATTTTTTCTTAATTTCATCATTCTTCTCACTTCTTTTAAATTGTGAAGCAATTGAATGAGGAAAGGATATTGTAACTGTATTTGTTCTTATAAGTATCTGGCCTCTAGGATAATAAATATAAAGTTTCTTGTAAAATGTCAGTAAAAGCCTCTATTAGTAGTTTCTTCCTTATTTTTATTATTTTTGTTCCTAAATGAATGAAAGTGATGGTGGATATGCATTACCTTTAGTGTTAGCAGAGAGGATACTGGTCATTTGACCAGAAAGCAGGTGGATGCTGGAATGCAGATTTTCTATGTATGTTTCTAAAAGTAGTATCAGAATTTCCTTGCTGCACCAGCGTATGTGTGCTGTGTGTGTATGTTGAAGAAGATGCCAAAACTTCAAATTATTGTGTTGGAATGTTATAATTTCTTGGCAATGTTAATGGGCAAAACCTTCTGATTTTCTCTGAAACAGCTGTATATGGTCTTGCATTGTACATATTACTTTTGAAAATTGAGAATAGCCCCCTTATTAATTATGAGAAAACTTGACATAGTGAAATTGATGACTCAGTAGTAATTTAATATTGTCCATATATAATTTTGAATGTACTGCCTGCAAATATCCCATTTGTCTACCATCTTGTTTGACTGGGACATCACTTCACTACAATTCCCTGCCAGAAAAAATCATCAGATGGAGGGCTTTCATGTAGCTTTTCATTGGGTGAATAATTGAGTTCCTAGAGGACTTATCTGATTTGAAGGCCAAAACTTTCTTGTAATACAGACTATATAAAAGTAGTATAAATCACAGTGTGAGATGAAACGCATTTAAATGCACTCCAAGAAAGAAACCACAGTATAGTCAAGTCTTTTGATTGTTCACTAGCCAATTACCCATGTTATTTAGGAATCATCTTGATCTTAATCTTTTCAAAAAGCTTTTTTTATATTTATGATCTCATTCTACTTAACTTCACCTTTCAAAAATATATATCCTAAATACTGTGACTACTTTGTCCAATTTAAATATATTTCACCTTATCAATTTCTTTTGCTGCTGCAACTTTCTGTTCTTTCCTCTTCTCATCCCAATGCTGTGGACAATTGACAATTGATGATAAGCTTTACAGAGGAGATTACGATAACATTGTGTTTCATTAGGCTGGAGTAATACAGAAGTGCTAGCCATGGATAAAAGACAATAGTACAATTCTTGTCCCACAGAATGTGTAGTGTGAGGGGTGACCAAATGGTTACATATCAAAGCAGAATTATAAATATATTTATATAAGATTATATAAATATAAATTACTACAACTGGTTTTCCATCAGTTTTCCCTCAGTTTTCCCAACCTGACAAAACTTTTCTTTTGCTCGTGTACAGTAACTTATCACTATACTCTCCTTATTTTCTTGGTCCTTCCTTTTCTCTCTCCTCTGCTATGAGCATGTTGTTCTAACAGCAGACTAGATGATGTTGGTGTTTATGTGCATTTTTTTGAAATAATTGTCTTGAAAATAGGAAAAGACTTTTTCCTATTAGTAGTAGTATTCGTACTAGTGAGACAGACATGAAGGTTTGAGCAGTAAAATACTGAGACATCTCCGTCTCTGAGGAAGTTATTCCTAGAAGTCTTTGATTCTGAAAGTTTACTGTCCCCATCTTTATCATCTACCTGGAGGGTTCAAATTGATCAGATTTTAGGTTTAGATTATTAAGGGTCAATGTTAGTGTTTGCATCCTGTGCTCTATTAAAGACTGTTAATATAGGCTATTTTGACTATTTATATTGTACTCTTTCATTAAAAACAGTTAGAATCAGAGAATAGAATCATCAAATCATTTAGGTTAGAAAAGACCTTTAAGATCATCGAGTCCAACCATTAACCTAGCACTGCCAAGTCCACCACTAAACCATGTCCCTAAGTGCCACGTCTACATGTCTTTTAAATACCTCCAGGGTTGGTGACTCCACCACTTCCCTGGGCAGCCTGTTCCAATGCTTGACAACCCTTTTGGTGAAGAAATTTTTCGTAATATCCAATCTAAACCTCCCCTGGTGCAACTTGAGACTGTTTCCTCTCATCCTATCACTTGTTATTCAAAGGATAAAACAGTTAAAGATGTGCAGTATTAGCTCTTGATTTTCTGGAGAGTGAAGGGCAGTACATTGAGGCCTGGACTGCTGTTGTGCAAGTTCTCTAAATATTTGTTGAGAGATTTTTTATACTAAATTAATAATCCACAACCGATAACTGTGTGTGCTGCAGTTCTGAACCATCCAAGTGATTAATCCTAAAAAAACCAAACCAACCAAACAAACCCAACCCGGCCCCCCCCCAAAACCAAAACCCAAATCCCAACAACCTGAAAAGAAATATAAAAGGTAAGAGACCATGAGATCAGTGAGGGCTGTTTGAGTATATACCCGTAGCAGTTGTGGAAGTGAGAGTGAAAATATGCCATGAGCTGGCAATTACATATAAATGCCCTCTACTGATTGTAATGAGAACTTCAGCTGGTTTGGGCCTTAAAAGCTAAAGATGGTTTTCTTTTTCTTCAATTCTCTGGATGCAAATAGAGTAACTGACAGTTTTAAATCTCTGCAAAAAGCCTCAGAGAGCAAAAGTTTTTACTATGGTAAATGTTGATGTGAGAAACCTTTGGGTGCTGGTGCAGATAATGAAATGGGTGTGAGTACTTGAGTCAAGAGCTCTTTGCATATAGGTTTTGGGTTGGGGTAGTTTGTTTGGTTTGGGGGTTTTTGGGGTGTTTTTGGGGTTTTTTTGAGCTGGTATCATGGCTGCCATGGGTGGTTGATCTCTTGAACCCTCTTGTCTTGTAACTCCTGTGTGACTACAACAATCCCTCTCTCCTGAAAACAATTTCTTTGTGACCAGCTTTAGGAAGTTGATTATCCAGGTTCTGCCACTGGGGAATCAACCTTGGGAAGAGTTTATGAAGTTATAATTAAGCTTCTCTCTGTTGAGCCTCAAGTTGCACAACTTCCATGGATATATACGCAGTGCATTTTGCCTGGTTTCAAACTCCTGCCAAGTTCTTGCCTCAAATTTAAGACATCTGTAGGCAGAAAGAGACAGCAGAGCATTTTAACTTAGACAGGGGAAAACTTATTATAGGAGACATATTTCTACTGTCAAAAACTCAGCCACCAGTCATCTGTAACCAGATTCCCCTTGGTCACCATTGAACAAGGTCATCACACCTTAGTAATGGGGATAGACATGGAGGTATTTTTTTAGTTAGTTCGTCTTATTGTCAGTGGTGTTTTCCTCATAATTTTAGTCTGAGTAAGATAAAATGACCAAAGAAAGCGTTCATGGGAGTTCAGTGGATTGATGCACTGGATTTTCACCCATTGAGACCTACCTTCAAAGACTAGTCTGACTTTCAGATGAAAATGAGTTTGCTACCTGCCTGCTCTGATACTGGATTTTGCACCTTCAGTAAAAATGCTGCAAGTTTTGCCTTGACTGACTGCTGGCAGGTTTACAAGGGGAGGCATACTGCTACTGGGGTGTTTGCAATGATAGATGCTGTATCAGTACTATGGAGCCATTGGTCAGGTGTAAGGTGAAATGTGAGAGTCAATCTGTTTTAGAAAAGCCACCTTCCGAGGAGGGCTGGCTTACACTGAATTTTTAACAACACATTCTCCTTCCCCTTCCCCAAATATATCTAAACATAACTTTATTTTTATCCAACCAGGAGAGATCCTCTTGTCCCCCATTTCACCTAGCTTTCTCCTCTTAGGTGCATGTTAGTCATTGATTGACATACTCTTGTGAAAAATAGCATGAAAAGGACATCTAAGCAAACTGCATTTTCATTAGTATATTAGTGATCTGCATTTCATTAGTATATGTTGCACCCTTTTTGTACCTGCAGTCTTCAGGCCATATTTATAACTATGCTTGTATGCAAAGAATGGAAACCTCTTCTCTATTCTTATTTCAAGCTGATGACCAAAATTGTCTGAAAAGAAACTCCAGGTGAATGTTAAGAAAGAGACCTAGATGGCGTGTTCCTTTTCTTTCCATCTTTTGCAGTAGTGTAGATTCACGTCTGTTGTGGGACAATAACCTCACAGTTCAGGAACAGGTCTCATTTACAAGTTTCAGATCCAGTTTGAGTTCAATGTTTTGTTTAGCGGCCCCAAGAGATCTCCTTGAGCTCAGATGATCTAAGCCTGTCCTTTTGGGTCTGGGGTCTGAGAACTCCTTCCTCTGACAGAGGGTCTTTCAACAAATAGCACCCAGCAGGAAATACATGACTGTATTTCAGAAAGAAAGGAAAGGGGTTTCTTTACTGGGGCTACAAAAAGGAATCATCCAGCTTTATCTACAGAGAATTTAAGAAGAAACTGTACTGGGCCTGATAATTCATCATCAAATGTATATCCACAGGCTTGAAGTTACCTTCTCTTGGCCTGACTTTCTTTGCCAAATCCTTGGGCCAGCATCAGGAGATGTGTGAGCCTAACATGGAACTTGGCATGTTCATATATAGGTGACCTCTTAACTGACAAAGTTACATAGCACTTTCGTTGTCCTTCCTTCTGCTAGCTAGAATAATCCATCTGGGATTATCCATCAGGATAACCCATGTGAGGGAAAGGCTTGTGGAAGTGATGGGATGCTGGTGTCTTTTAGGATACCAGTGCACGTGAATATTGTTTTTGCCAGGATTTGTCACCTCATTTCCATTAATGCAGAGTTAGATTTCAACAGCAGGCAAACTTGTGTTTACCATGGTAGTGCTTGCCCTGTTGACAGTGCTGAGTGATTCTTAAGTGTTCAGTAAATCAGTGAAATTTTCTAAACAGTGGGAAGTTTTGATGTCATTAACAAAAGATGCATGTTAACTAGCAGCTGCAAATTAATTAGAAAAATATAGTAGAAATTGCTTCGTTTTTTTTCTTTCTGCTTTCTGCTGCATACTGCGTGAACCACTCAGTCTACAGCAGGGATGGCCAGTGCTCCAAAATGTCCATAGCATTCAGGATGTGAATACTCCAATTTTGCAAACATTGACTTAGCTTTTATGTCCTGTACTGACTGCTCCCAGAATATTATGGGTCAGAGTGTTGCCTGCCTTACAATTCTTTTCCCTGTCAGTTTTCATATCATGCTTACCTGGGGAGTACATGAACACCTTTCAGTTGTCCGTTAGCCAGGATGACCACATGTCTGTCTCTGATCAGGGTGCAGTCTTGCCAAATGGACTTCATTTGTGCTGAGGCTACCATCCAAAAATAGGCAAATGGGATCAGGGAAGGCAAGGCAAACAGCATTAAATGTGTAATGATACCAATTAATGAGTGCTTGCCTCACATTTTGGAATATGGGAAACCATTTCACAAACCTGCTAGGGTTGTGTTTAAACAATAACTGCCTACTTTCCTTTAAAGGGAAACAATCTTACTTTATTTCCGTTTGCTGCTTCTAGCAGTGTCAGCTTCTTTAATTATTGCTATTTAATTATGTCTTAGCATTTGAACTCTCCTCATTAACCTTCATCAGAGTGAGACACCTAGGATAATGCAATGGCAAAGCCAACATCTTGTGTAATTTTTTTTTTTTCCCTCCACCCCCTTCCGAAATCTCCGGAATTCATTAATTGAATGTTAGAGCATCTGGGCCACTTAAGTATTCGAATCATGCAGCAACATGGGTAGTGTTAGCCTGCTATGGCTCAATAAACCTCTCATTCTCTTGTTCACGGTTCATTTGAATTTTGCAGAAAACTCTGGGAAAAAAATGAGGCATTCAAATAAAAATGGTGCATATAATGGTAGGAGGAGATGAAGAACTCAGACAAATGTTTACCCTAAGTACCGTGTGTATGTGGCACTGTCATCCCTCTAATTGAAAAAGGGAATGGGCTTTAGAGCAGAAACCCACAACCCAGGCTCTATTCCTGTGTGACCTTCAGCTGTCTCTATAGCTGTCCTCTCTATCTGAAAGCAGAGTTTTTATTTTATGCTGGTAAAGTAGCAGAGCCTAATTTCTTATTTGACAAGTGCTCTAAGATCCTGGGAGGAAAGGTATAATAAAAGTGCAAAATAAAACTATATGTGGCAGTATGACTCCTGGTTCTAATGGATTTTAGTAGGATCTTTAATCCCTTTATCTACCATGAATAGATGTATTGTCTATAAAAGAAACTTGAAGCTGTTTCACTTCACTTTGGTAACACCTTGGTAATGCAAATATGCCTTTGGAGTGTGTCTCATGACAGTGGAAAATGAAAGTGCAGGAATAAAGTGTAATGACTGTAATGGGGATTCTTTGATGCAGTTGCTGGATCTAGGCAGGACTTCTGTAGTTTTCCTCCAGTTCTTTGCTCTCCACACCACACAAACCTGGCTTATGCCGCCCTTTGTCCCACCATAGCATATTCCCAAGGCCTGGCTTGGATTAGGCCGTCATGAAATAAAATGTAGGCTGTGTTACACCTAACAGAACCATATCTGTGAATTGATCTGAGGTTTTACTCAGATCCCCCAGCTGTAAAACTCCTGTGTAAAGCAGAAGCAGGATGATGCTTTCACACTGAGAATTGCTTGTGGTAAGTATGGATGTGCTAGCAATAGGAAAGGGCTGATCTTTATTTCACAGAGGGAGAAAGGGGGAGAGACTAAACTACAGATTCATCATAGCTAAATGTGAGCATTTATCTGAGCTGCTCAGGTTGGAGACTCCGTGCTCATTTTGTACTCAGTGCAAGGAGACTGGAAGCTGCAGAGGGTGCCTGATCCCACTAACACCTGCTTTGCTCTCTGGAGGTGGTTGGCTCATTACTTAAATACTTAAAGCTAAGTGGGATGAATCCTGGTTGAAAGCCAGGGTACAAGAAGGCAGTTAGGTGCCTGACTCCTCCTTTATCTTCTAAATCCCATGGATTCAAAAAGGACAGAAGTTTTTGGGTATCTTCTTGAATGTGTTCCTGCCTAAACTCTTTCCTGCAGCCTCAGGACTTCCTTTGTCAGAATTTGCTCTCCTCTGTTTTTCCAGGGAGCCAGAGGAACTCTCCATTCCTCTGCCTGAGGCTACAAGTGACCTTTTTCCATGTAACATTTGTTGCTAGTGTTGGCAAAGGGGCTCGCACATCAGCTGTTTGACTGCTGGGACCGATGTACAAACCTCGCCATTGTCAGCACACTAAAGATAGCCAGGGTTTCTACCTATAAAAGTCAAGCTGAATGGGAAAGGATAGTTCTCCTATGAGTTTAGGATCTGAGGCACTGTGCCTGACCCAGATACGGTTATGGAATCCTGTGGATCCGATGGCCTGGTACATCAGACCCACAGGAGTATAAGGCTCTAGTAGACACTGGTGCACAGTGTACCCTAATGCCATCAAGCTATAAAGGGGTAGAACCCATTTGTATTTCTGGAGTGACAGGGGGATCTCACCAGCTAACTGTATTGGAGGCTGAAATAAGCCTAACTGGGAATGAGTGGCAAAAACACCCCATTGTGACTGGCCCAGAGGCTCCATGTATCCTTGGCATAGATTATCTCAGGAGAGGGTGTTTCAAGGACCCAAAAGGGTACCAGTGGGCCTTTGGTATAGCTGCCTTGGAGATGGAGGAACTTGAACAGCTGTCCACCTTGCCTGGTCTCTTGGAGGACCTTTCTGTTGTGGGGTTGCTGAGGGTCGAAGAACAACAGGTGTCAATCACTACCTCAACAGTGCACCGGCAGCAATATCGTGCCAGCTGAGACTCCCTGATTCCCATCCATACGCTGATTCGTTGACTGGAGAGCCAAAGGGTGATCAGCAGGGCTCACTCACCTTTTAACAGCCCTATATGGCCAGTGCAAAAGTCTAATGGAGAATGGAGACTAACAGTAGACTATCGTGGCCTGAATGAAGTCATGCTGCCATTGAGCGCTGCCGTGCCAGACTTGCTAGAACTGCAATATGAACTGGAGTCAAAAGCAGCCAAGTGGTATACCACAACTGATATTGCTAATGCATTTTTCTCAATCCCTTTGGCAGCAGAGTGCCGGCCACAGTTTGCTTTCACTTGGAGGGGCATCCAGTACACCTGGAATCGACTGCCCCAGGGGTGGAAACACAGCCCCACCATTTGCCATGGACTAATCCAGAATGCACTGGAAAAGGGTGAAGCTCCAGAACACCTGCAATACATTGATGACATCATCGTATGGGGCAACACAGCAGAAGTTTTTGAGAAAGAGAACAATCCAAATTCTCGCGAAAGCCAGTCTTGCCATAAAGCCAAGTAAGGTGAAGGGACCTGCACAGGAGATTCAGTTTTTAGGAATAAAATGGCAAGATGGATGTTGTCACATCCCAATGGATGTGATCAACAAAATAGCAGCTATGTCTCCACCGACTAGTAAACAGGAAACACAAGCTTTCTTAGGCGTTGTGGGTTTTTGGAGAATGCATAATCCAAATTATAATCTGATTGTAAGCCCTCTCTATCAAGTGACTTGGAAGAAGAATGACTTTAAATGGGGCCCTGAGCAGCAATGAGCCTTTGAACAAATTAACTGGGAGATTGTTCAACCAGTAGCCCTTGGGCCAGTCTGGGCAGGACCAGATGTTAAAAACGTGCTCTATACCGCACCCAGGGAGAATGGCCCTACCTGGAGTCTCTGGCAGAAAGCACCTGGGGAGACCCGAGGTCGACCTCTAGGGTTTTGGAGTCGGGGGTATCGAGGATCTGAGGCCCACTATACTCCAATTGAAAAGGAGATATTAGCAGCATATGAAGGAGTTTGAGCTGCTTCAGAAGTGGTTGGTACTGAAGCACAGCTCCTATTAGCACCCCGACTGCTCGTGCTGGGCTGGATGTTCAAAGGGAAGGTCCCTTCTACACCTCATGCAACTGATGCTACATGGAGTAAGTGGGTCGCACTGAACACACAACAAACTCAAATAGGACATCCCAGTCACCCAGGAATTCTAGAATTGATCACAGACTGGCCAGAAGGCAAAGATTTTGGAATATCGCCAGAGGAGGAGGAAACGCGTGCTGAAGAGGCCCCACTGTATAATAAACTGCCAGAAAATGAGAGGCAATATCACACTCCCGCAAACCTGTCAAGGCAAGCGCCATGTGCTTACAATGGTGGAAACAACCACCGGATGGCTGGAAACATATCCTGTGCCCCATGCCACCACCTGGAATGCTATCCTGGGCCTTGAAAAGCAAGTCTTATGGCAACATGGCACCCCAGAAAGAACTGAGTCAGACAACGGGGCCCATCCTGCCGTCAATCCTACCTCAGAAGATTGTAGGTTTGACTCCTGCCCGGCTTGCGTATCTTTTTTACTCAAGGAAAAATAAAACAGTGATGCACAATGCAATTGCTTGCCACCCACTGACCAATGCCCAAGCAGCCCCTCCTGGCCAGCTCCCCCCAGTTTATATACTGAGCATGACGTTCTATGGTATGGAATACCCCTTTGGCTAGTTCGGGTCAGCTGTCCTGGCTCTGCTCCCTCCCAGCTTCTTGCACACCTGCTTGCTGGCAGAGCATGGGAAACTGAGAAGTCCTTCACTTAGGAAAGCGCTACTTAGCAACAACTAAACTATCAGTGTGTTATCAACATTATTCTCTCACTAAATCCAAAAGACAGCACTGTACCAGCTACTAAGAAGAAAATTAACTCTATCCCAGCCGAAACCAGGACATCAGTCATGCAGTGAAACTTCTTTGCTTTTATTCCGGGAAAAGAGTTGTGTTGTGCTTTTCAGTGGTCACATCAGGTTGGTTGACGGTGTGCTGGCTCTCCTGCAGCTCGTACCTGCTGCAGAAGTAGGATCCCTACTGAGACTGTCACTGTCTCGTTTTGGCTGCTTGTTATTTCTCGCTGGACTTGGTGATGCTTTGGATTTTCCAAGGACAGGTTCTTCCTCTCCCAGTCCTTGATAATTAGGAGTCTGGAATAGATACTTATTTTGTCTCTCTTCTTTACAGTTTGTATCCTGCATTTGTTGAGCTTCAGTTAGACTCTCTCCATCCACAGATAACTGAGTGAAACCTCCCCTGTAGAAACCTTTAACCTTGTCTCTACAAAGAGATCTTGCATTACCTTGAACGAGGCTGTCCAAAACCAGGCTATTTTACTGTTTTCCTTTTGTTAAGAACTTGATATTTTTTTCCCCCTTCATGCAGAAGCAAACAGTTTTCTTTTCTCATCTTCTCTTTTTTTCCCTCTTTCCTTTTCTGAAACTGAAGTGGAAAAAGGGAGTGGAAGAGCCATAAGCGGTGTAAAGAAAATGACAGACTGCTGTGTGTCACTAACTCTGCAGAACAGGTCACCGGTCAGAGACATTAGCTTCTTATTGCCTATGCTCAGTGTTTCATATTTTTTATTTGTCTTTACTGTTATTTATCCGATGTAGAGACATGCATTTTTGTGACAACCACCAGCCAATAATTCCACATTTGTCAAAGAGAAAATGAGATAATCATCGTGTGGCCTGGTATTACTGGAAGGGCAGATTAGATTTGCTCAAAAACGGTGGCATTTTATGGTTACTTTTATGCTCTGTAAATAGAGGAAGAGACAGATTGAAGAGATTACTTTACAAAAAATTCCATTTCAAGTCACTGGGGAAGCAGGTAACCTTCAGATCTGAGCTTTGCGTAAGAATGCAGTGGAAGAGAGAGGATTTCTATTAACACTGCCAGCTTCTTTCAAAAAATAAACTGTCTGCTGCTCTACATCAACCTTCCTCCCTGCCTGTTTTCTCCCGTCCACCTACCTTGTCCCCTGGCAGTGCCATTAGAGATGAGCCAGTGACCCAGGACAGTTCCTTAGCTGAGGCAAGTAGTCATAGTTCCATTGGCTTCAATGGAGCGGTAACAATTTATGCTGGCTGAAGGATGGTCCCTCATGGTTTGAACCTGACCCAGTGGTTTTTTTCCTACAGTCCTGGGATTTTTGTTTGGTTCTCTGTAGTGACAGAGATTGCTTGTAAAGTTTTCACCTGTAGCCACAGTTTGAGGCTGTTCATGACTAGGGTATTAATTTTTTTCAGAATGGTTCTCAATCAAAAGTTGGGTAAACTCGTTTGGGTAGACAGTAAGTCTGGCTTCTGACAGAAAAATCTATGGATGATTTAAAACAAACAAATAATAAAAAAAAGCCTAGTTGTCAGAATCTGGGAGGGAATGGGAAGGATCTCGTTCTGTGTACCATGTCCTTTTCTTATTCCATAGGTATTCAATAGTGACTATTGCTGGAGACAAAGCAGGAGGCTAGATGGACCTTTGTCTTATCCAGATGATGTGTCATCAAATCAGATTTTTATTCTCCTGTTTATGCTTAGATTATGGAAGAATGGAAATATTCTGCCAGTTTTGTGACAGCATTCGAGGATGGATTGTGTTTTTATGCAGAGCATAACCCAGTGCAGGTCTTATTTCTTTAGTGAGGACCCAGAACCACCACTGTAAAAGTGCTCTGATAATACTGATTGCTTTCATGCAAACCCAAAAAAGTTCTCTTGTGACTATTTGCATAGTTTTGGGTGACAGTTGAGTAAAATTAGGAACTTCTGGATGCTTGTTAATCCAAACATCAAAACTATGTCTATCTTTGCACTTGAGCTGTCCACCTGCATGGGACTATTTCAAGAAGAGTAAATGAAGTCAGATCATGGTCTATCATGCTTGCCTGTACCCACCACAAAAAATAAATTTAGGCAGTTATGGTAAAATAGTTGTGTGTCAGGCTCGGATGTGTGGCTATCAAGATATCCACCAAACAATATGTTTATTTTAATAAAAAAGATTCAAGGATGACCTTTTTTATCAGTGTTTTAATTAAGTTTAAATAAAAACTATTTTTATGCACAGGAGCCACAGATGGAACATTTGCTTTTCCAAATACTTCGGGTGATTGCCCATTTTCCCCAGATTTGTCATATTTAACTTATTTCTGCTAAGCTTTTTAACCTTCTGAAATGAACCACCAGTTTCTTTGACACCAATCATCTACCTGGTGCAGCAAGCTATGTGAATTCCCAATTGCAGTTTAGGCTTACCTTATAGTTAGCCACAGAAACTTCAAGTAGTCAGATACTCTGCTGTACTGGCTAGTCTATAAGCACACAGGGGAATCACGGATCTGTCGAAGTCAACAGCAGAATTATCTTTTTGTCCACAATTTCACGCTTAGGGTGAAATACTACTTACCTGAAAGGCCTGAGAATGTAAATAGGCAAGACGGGCAGCTAAACATGGGAAAGGGAACTGAAAGGTCAAAGCAGGCTATTGTTTGGGCTGTGATGAAGCTCTGGGGTCGAAGGCCTGTTGAAACCTACACCAGCTCCATCAGTCAGTTATGAGGAACTAGTTTTTCATCACAGTCCTTTGGTCTCTGTCTCTCCTTTCCCTGAGGTTGTCTCACTTCAGAAACAGGAGATGACCATTTTCCTTGTTTGTGAGGGCATCTAGGGGCCCTGTTATCTACACCTCCTTAGATAAACAACCCCTCTGTAGAGTTTGCTGTCCAAATATAAGATAAGTAGTGGATCTCATGAGAAGTCAGGTATTTATTTGTGGACTATCCTCTTCCGCTGTCACAGTATTTTTTTGTATAATACCTTGGCCCAGCTGTTGTTGTAGTAGGTAACTTATTATAGGGTTTGCATTGCTATACCTCAGTGATCTGTTTGGTTGCTAAGTAAAAAACAGTCTCTTTTTTTTTTTTTTTTTAAATCAAGGAAATTTAACTTTGCATAAGCTCTGCATACAAATAGAGCAACTGCTGTAGCTTATGTCTACTGTTGAGCTTGTCAACCCTGGCAGTGTCCTGTTGAGAGGCCTCCTGGTGTCAAGTGCACTCTCTTTCTCAATATGAAAAGGAATTTATATTTGTAATGAATATTCATACAATAAAGACATGGGTGATCCACAGATAAAACTTAGGTTTTTATCCTCACAAAAGCAGTACTGTGAGAATTAATATGAAGGGAATCCTATATCGCACAATTCAGAGTCTATCTCATCACGGGAGCCAACGGGTGCAATTCTGCCCAAATTGATGGAGTGGCTTTCATTTACCCCAACAGTGAATTTGTTACCTACCCAGCCAGACCTAATACTTTTTGACATGAATAGATGAGAGGATCAGTCCATTAATGCAGAAGATTTAGTAGCTATTTGGTGAGTTTTTGCCATCTTTGACATTTCAGAATGGAGCTTAATGATGCAGCAGTTTAGCATAAACAACCTGACTGCATGGGGACATTTCTTTTCCTCTCTTTCTGCTGCCTTCTCCAGGCTTGGCATTCTCAGTGTGTATGTGACTTGGGACAGTAGGGTCCCTTTTCAAGTGCACCTACAGGCTCTGCCAGAGCTGTTAAGCTTTCTTTGTGAAGCAGGAGTTCTACAAGGGCACAGGTTAGTCAGTTTTTCGGAGCTTAAAATAATCCCGTTTCCCTGGTTCCTCAGAAGATGTTATGTTTAAAAAAAAATAAAATAAAAAAAATTACACACTTTAATAGAAATACTTTTCCTTCATTAAATTAAATCTCTAAAGCCCAATAGCATTTTCAGTGCTTATATGAAAATGCCAGTGAGGATTTGAGATTAAAAGCGGTATTTTTCTACAAGTCAATGAAGATCTCAATAGGAAAGAACACTCTTCAAATATAAATTCCTCCAGTATCAAGAAAGATTTTCTACTTAGGTCCTTGATAATACTTCTCCCAGCCTTGTTATGAAATTCTGTTTTCACATATCTGATATAAGGCTGTTACACATTAGCTCCCCATTTAATGAAATCTTATTAATGGTGGCTTTTTTATTATAGAGATATGCCAAGTAACTCGGATTTAATTCATGTTTAACAGTAAACATGAGTTGCTGTGACCCATTTGTATGCCGCTCAGGTTCTCTTTTCCTATCCAAAAAAAGGATTAAATGGCATATTAAAAAAAGCAAAATACATCCACTATTGACTTATATTGGTGTCATCTGGACGTACATTGCCATGAAAGGCCACTACACATGTGTGACCCACAGCTAGAGGAGTACAAAAGGAATATATTAAAAACCAAATTCTCAAGAAAGGTTTGTTGGTGTTGGGTTTTTTTCCTCCCTCTTCTGATGTCTCCTATCCATTCAAGCAAAAAACCTAACAACTTGAGGTCTGCATTTTTGTAGATAAAATACTGAGTGATCAAGGTGCAGATTTTGGGAAAGTGCTTTCCAAATTGTTTCCCAGCGAAGAGGAGAAACAGGCTGTCACGGTTTAACCCCAGCCAGCAACTAAGCACCACGCAGCCACTCGCTCACTTCCCCCACCCAGTGGGATGGGGGGGAGAATCAGAAAAAAATAAAAGTAAAACTCCTGGGTTGAGATAAAGACAGTTTAATAGGACAGAAGAGGAAGAAAATAATAATGGTAATAATAATAAAAATGACAATAATAAAAGAATTAGAATATACAAAACCAGTGATGCACAATGCAGTTGCTCACCATTTGCCGACCGGTGCCCAGTCAGTTCCCAAGTAGTGGTCCCCAGCCAGCTTTCCCTCCAGTTTATATACTGGGCATGATGTCATATGGTATGGAATATCCCTTTGGCCAGTTTGGGTCAGCTGTCCTGGCTGCGTCCCCTCCTGACTTCTTGTGCCCCTCCAGCCTTCTTGCTGGCAGGGCATGAGAAGCTGAGAAGTCCTTGACTTAGTATAAACACTACTTAACAGACTGATGTTTTTAGTTGTTGCTATCAACATTATTCTCACACTAAATCCAAAACATAACACTATAGCAGCTACTAGGAAGGAAATTAACTCTATCCCAGCTGAAACCAGGACACAGGTATAAGTTGGTTTTAGTAATAAATGCATGCAGATGTAAAGTTTTTTTCCATTCAGGATCTCAAAGCAATGTATAAAACCAGGTAATCATTACTAGTGTTATTAAAATGGAGGAAAATAAATCAAGAGTTGTGAACATAGAGGTCCAACAAAGTAGTGTGAGTATGTACGGTCCCTGTGCCAATTTTGAAAGCACCTGATCTGCTGCTTACAAGAAATCATCAGCCCTTCGGTAGTCATCTGTGCTCCTAGAAAAGGCAAAGAATAAGATTTAGAAAAACAGCCAACTCAAGGCACCCAAGTGGAGCATGCTGAAGAACAGACCTTGAATTCTGTCCATATCTTAAATTCACTTGTTTTGTCAGCACTGAGAAGGCACTCTCACTCTGGATTTCCTAGATTTAGGCAAACTAAGGATGACTGGGAAAAAGAAACAACATTTTGACACAACCCATGTAATTTTAGTTTTTCCAAACTGTGTGTTCTAAATTTGAGCCTTCAGAGAGGGCACATCCTCAGGCTGTGGGGATGGGAAGAGGCTCTTATTTCTTCATGCTGAAGCTACTTTTCTTTGTCATCCTAGTCAATATTCACTGGGTTAGCTGTTGAGCAAGAGCAATCATGATCCTGTAATCTAGTATTCAGGGTGTCAATGTGGAAGGAGGGAAAAGAGGATTCTGGTTCATGTGCTATTTAATGCTATGTACTTATACTTAAAAAAGTAAAATAAAATATCCTGCAATATAATGTGTTTAGGGTACTCCTGGAAGTGCAAATGTAGTTTCAGATGCCTTCAGGCTGAGAAGGGGTTTTGCCTGGGGACTTCCCACACACTGGGTAAGTCAGTCTGCTGAGCCTGTAAGTATTGAACAAATCAGGGATTGTTGCCACTGCTTTTTTACCACTGTGCTTTTATGGTGCTCTTCTATTAGTTACAATTTGGAAATACCTGCTAAAACTAGTGGGAGAGGTAGAGGTATGTGGATTTCTGGGGGACTTGGCCAAAGGGAGAGCTCTGGTTGCCTATGGATACTGACATCTCCTGAACTGAATGCAGTTTTTGAAGATCTAAACTATGGATTTAAATGGGATTTAGGCTACTTTAGTTGCTAAATCTGTTTGTGGGTTTATTCTTGAGTGTCTTTTCAAAGGTTACTCATCAGTTCAGTGGAAGAGCAACAAAAAGAACGCAGGATTTTTTATTTCAATCCTCATATTCAGACAATGCTACATCATGTGTTTGATAGAGAACAATGACCTTCAAAAAGTTTTCCATCATTTTAGAAGCTTTCTCAAAATTAGGACAGTGGTCTGGGCTCAGCCTTGACAACTTCTGAAAAATTTCTCCAGGGTTCAGTTCTAAATGTCATCAGTGTGGACACGTGTGGTTTGAAAGTTTAAATTCTGCAATGATAAGAAAATCTGCTTGAACTTAACGGCATGGAAGCTTTATTTTTCCTTCTCCGCCTTGGAAATGTGCAGGACTGCATTACATCAGCACTCTGGAAACAAAACTGCTTAAATCCACTCTGACTTTTGCATGCTGTCTGTATGGTAATAATTGTGGCTAATGGGAAGATAGCTCCTACAACTTTTATAATCAATACATCAGGAATGCAAAGATATAAAGCAAATTAGGAGTAATCTGTTCTCTGTTTCTTCTAAATCAGTTCATAAACTGAGAAGACAATCATTGCAAGTGCTAACCTAGCTTTTCATTCAAATGAAGCTTTTGTGTCACTTACTGGTAAGGCCAGCAGGGTTAAGTCCATCAGTTGCTGTTGTTTTTCCACTTGTCTGGAGTATCTCCATTAATTTTTCTTTCATCTGAAATAGCTCCAAATCTCTCAAATGTTTTTGACTGGAGAACAGTATGGTTGGGGAACGAGGCTTCCATCAGAGATGTGGGTCAGACCAAGAAGGGACTGTCCCCACAGCCTGGTGGGGACAGGGAGATGTGGGGAGATGGAGTACAGATGTTTTGCTGGCAGTTATGCCAATGATTTAGTAGCCTGTGTTGGGTGAGCTCTTTAACCCATTTTGCTTCAAGTATTCATCACTTGAATGGGCTTGAAATTGCTTTCCTCTTACTGACAAAGTGCTGCTTGAAACATACCTGTGCTATAGCCTGAGGGATATTTGGGAGGGATTATCAACTCCTGTGCAACTGGGGGACACTTAGCACAAACAAGGATGTATGTGGTCATGTTGTGTTCACTGATTTTTAACTCTACGAGGAACCCCAAGGTTGACTGTTTGCTCTGAAGTCTACCTTTGATAAAGGGAAGTAGTGTTGGATTCCAGCTCGGCTGAAGGTCATTAGCATTCTCCTGCTGTATTACATGCAGATTTTCCTGGCTCACAAGGATAGTATTACATGGAGTATGCATCCTGTATCAGCAAAAGAAATGCATGCATGCAGAGATATGGCCAGGGTTTACAGGCTTATTAGAAGATGTATAAACAGTCCTCTCCTCCACCTCCTCTGTCCTTATTTCCCGCTGACATTCCCCCTGGCTGTGTTTTCCCTTCCTCGCCCTGTACTTTCAACAGATTGGGGTGAGAAGGGTTATTTTTACTTTAACTTAAAATCAGCAGTATAGTCTTTGATCTATCACCACCCTGTATTGGCTGACCCTTGGGTGCACTGAGAGTATGTGGGGGTAAATATAAGCTCAATTCTGTAGCCTTGGCTCAGGAATTCAACTGCCAGGCGGCAAAATTCCTTATAGTGAGGGGACGTGGATACAGCCCTCCTTCAAATAAGAAGGGCTGAGCAGCCAAAATTGTATCAAATGACATAGGCATGCATATTGAAATTTCCCCTGTATTTGTTCAGGAACTTCTGTACCATGCAAAATATGTAAACTGATCCCTGTTGGCACCAGGGTAATTTGGCTTTGTATGGGATGGTGTGAAGGATGGGGCGTGGAGGGGAACATGGGGAAATGGACTAGTCTTCTCTGCCCCCCTTTAATCTGTGTTTTTCCTATTTAAATCGGGCCGGGGGGCGGGAAATAGCACTGCTTCTGCAGATGTAGCAAGATGTCTGCAGAGCCCTGCAGATGTCTTAAGCCCTGTTGCTTAAGAATAGAGAAGTCCATTTCAATTGTATGCCATTGAATGTGGTCATCCAAATACAGTCTCAATGGTACCAGCAACTGGCTGGTTGATTGCCAGCAGTCAATGCGACAACAGCCTGTGTGGTGTTGGTGCTGCTAAAGCTGAATGCATGGCAAGGAAGCCTTCATGTTTCTGGAGACATTTTCACTGCAATCATTGCCGCTTTATTTTGAGAAGCTGTTGCTGGCTCAAACCACTTTTGATGCTGTCCTTCGGACATTCCAAAATAGGTTGCATCAAGTGAAGCAGAAGTCTAGAGTAAGAAGCTGCGAGATGCCCTACTGAATACCAGGCTATTCTCAGGACAATGATAAGGCAACTGAAAGCAGTACTCTATGAATGAGGGTCATCTTCCTGCCCGAATCTTTATTTCTATTGACTAGTGTCCAACCTACATTAGAAAGATAGTGAGGTGCACAGATGCCATGATGATTGACATGGTCCGAAATGTCAAAGAACTGAGTGAGGCAGGAAGATACCGGTGGGCAGGGAAGTTACTTAAAGATTATTGAAGTGATTTTCCTGCACCTTTTTCCATTTTTGTAGGTCTCGTAGAGTCTGTACAGCATATGCAGCTGGCACCTTTGATAGTGTTGGATGGATAAACATATCACAAATGAATTGCAAGTGTCAAAGTCCTAGGCTTTATGCATCTTTTGGCATTGAGTAGCTCCTCCAGTTCAAGCCACTTAATTAAAGACTAGTCAACAATGTGTCAATGCTGATGGAAGCAATGACACCATCTCAGGCTGTGGCATCCCTCTGTGATGTCAACTGCTGTCTGAATTTTTTTTCCCCTCTTAATTTTTTTGGTAAATATCCCCATTGTGCACACTGACTCACACTTTGTATTAATGAGAAATGTAAGGCTTTAAAAAAACAATTGCACTGTAGCCTCATTACTATGAAAAATCCATTACGTGGAAGTCATTTGTCAAAGCCAACTGTTTAGTTGCTGTAATTTACATATTTATCAACTTTGATTGGAATGTAATGACTTTGACTTTCTTCATTTTTTTAACCTTTCTAACCCTCTTTCCATGAAGAGGGCATTGTTTTTTTTTTTAACGGGAAAGGGCAAAACATAATTCAATTTACATTCACTAATAAATATATGTATTAATGTTTCAAATAATTTCAGTATTTTTTTATGTTGGAAATGAGTTACATTTCCATGTTTTTGCATGGAAACTGATGTGGGGTCTTATCAATCCATGAAGTTTTTTGTCTCTACTGAGGGATCTGGCTGGCAAAGAATAGACAGCACAAGACTCTGTAAATGAGATAGTGAGTGTCAGGATATGCAGTTAATATTGGATCTCCATAATTCTTGTAGTTGAAGGATCAGACACGCATGGGTTTCCAGCATAATCACATGATTTATTATGGATGATTACTTTCATTTGCATTCGATGCTGGGAGGTTTGTGAGAGAGCACCAACTAGAAGCATTCCCTTGAATACAGGGCTGGAGACCCAGGAGGCTGCTGAGGACACTGATCCACACAAGCATCTTACACCCCAATGAGCTGTTACAAGACAGGCGGAGGTGACGAGAGCTTGCTGTAGCAGCTGATACTGGGAGTTGTTAAAGCTAAGCAATGTGGCACTGCTTGTTTGCAACTGGCCTCAAGTGAAGAAATCTCTTCCCCGTGCTAGGGAAAAAGCTAGAAAATACGATACAGTGGCTGCAAGAATGACAGGTGAAGAGCAGAATGCCAGCTCTCATCTGAGCATTGAAACTTTCTCTATAAAAAGATCATAAGGACATGAGAACTGAGCAGATCTGTGGTGTGCCTGCGTGTAAGGGTTCATCTGAAGGGGTCGGTTAGTTCCTCTGGAATAGTCTATGGCCTGAGCAAAAGCTAAAACAATGCATACAAAATTAAGGCATTTTAAAAAATATAAACACCAAGGGAAGAGGCAAGTGAGAAATAGATTGAAATTCAGCAAAAGAAATTGCTGGCTGAATACCAAGAAAAATATCCTCAGGGTGAGACAATGGAATAGTTTTCCACAGAAATTGGGTGCTGGCCAGATAAGGATGGTCTAGATGAGCTAAAAGGTCCTTCCCAGATCAAATGTGAAAGGGAATACAGAAATTTGAGTGACTAACTTTGAGAGGCAGTGAATATCAAGCAGCAGGTGGCCAGCCACAAATATAACCTACGTGACAAAAAATGATCTGCTACAGAAGCTGTGGCATGCAGTTCGTCAGCCCCTTTTCTGTCCTCTGCTGCTTCACAGCATCTCCCACTTGACATTCCTATCTTTGACGTGTCCCATCCTTTAAATAAATGATGACTGAGAGTGGTCCCCTTGAGCTTCAACTTGGAGCGTGTTTTTATTAATTTATTTCTTGCTGTGCTAGATTTCTCCCCCTCCACTTTTAAAGGCTCCTTTGACTTTAATTAAAATTCTCCATAGGCTTATTGCCTTGAGAGAGAGAGAGAGAGAGTGTATGTGTATAAATTGGTTTTAACAGTTTGCTGACTAGATACGTTTTACAAAGCTCACACAGCCTTCCAGTGTGCATGTATGCAGACAACAAAATGTGTTTTTACATATGCAACATGCTATATTGATTGACTGCACCTCTGAAATTTATTGCTAACTAATGATGGGACAAAAAGGACAATTAGGATTGGTAGGCACTTGTGTGCACATGAAGTTAATGTGGTGCTTACAGAGATCTTAAAGAAGAATCACATCTGCGAGAGGAACTGTTCTTGGTTTGATGTATAGCAGGGGACAGACGTGGCAGGTTGGTTAGAGTGGGAGAAGGTTTTACGTGTCCAGGTGGAATTTAAACATCTTTGCGATAATTGTTTTTGCAACAGAGGGGAAAATGTCATAAGCAGCATCTGAATAAGAATGGCAGCTTACTTAATTCTTGGCCCTTAATGAGGACGAAAAGTGCCCTACCTCTGGGCATGCATCTCACCATTTTCTTTTGAAGGAAAGGACAAGGGTGTGACAGGACTTTCTCCCGCCAGACTGCGGGATATGTGGTATAGGTCAAATATTCTTAGTATGCTTCTGTCTGAGGTCGTGTCTGTGATACTTGCTGATGCTGGAGTCATAGTCAAAAGTGAGTGGAATACATACACCTAAGCAAAGCTGATTTAGGACTGTTGAGACTCCTCCCAAGCCACAGACTCCCTGACAACACATCCCTGTGATTAAAAACTGTACAGAATCAATGAACAAAAGCAGGGGCCTGGCAGTGTGTCCAGGAGAGGTCACCCCACTTCTTTGTGAAAAGGGGACACTTTCCACCCCATCTTTGCCATCCCCCTTACATTAAAAAGAACCTGTTTCTCATCCTGATTTGAAACCAATGTCTAACATTACAGTAAAGAAGGATTTGCTTCTGGCTGGTTTAGGGACGCGTGTGAGTGTTTCAGCCCTGAGGGTAGTCTGCATCCCCCATCTTGCTGAGGTATTTCAAAGTTTGAATCTGGAGTATAAGACCCTCTACTGAGCATCTTAATTTTTGCTTCTGCATGTTCAGGTCTGAATTCTGATTTTGGGCAAGCTGTGAACGTGAAGAGAGAGGCTATTCACTGGTGTCTTTTTCTTGTCTTGCGGGCTCAAGCCTCTCTCCGAAGAGTGTTGGCACTTCCTGGAGAGGTCAGTGTCATGTTCTGAGGAGCACTGCTCTTCATGAATCTCATTTCAGCAGGTTGCTTTTTATTGACCGCTAGCTCAGCTACCGAAGAACACACTGTCATAGTTCAGTAAAGGCCAAAACCTCTTGCAGAACACCTTGCATGTCCTGCCTGGGATCACTGTTTTCAAGCCAGGTCTTGTACACCGAAGGCTTTATTCTGCTTAACCCTGGCAGTCCCTATCCTTCCTCCCAGGGAGGGTCCGATGCAGCAAAAAAATAAGAAAAATAATCATCTCCTGTGTCCTGTAATTGAGCATGGGGTGTCCCTGCTTCTTTATAATTAGGGTTTTGGGAAGAATAAGAGAGAGAAGGGTTCATGTTGTTCAAGTCAGTGTCTAAAAGGTGGAGTACATGAGATGAATCCGGTGACACTGTTGGTTGTATTGCTTCACTGCTCCCCCAGGTTTGAGCCTTTAGCCCAGCTGGTTGAAACCTTGGTTGTTTTTCAGGTTTTTTTTTTTCCTCTCAGAATGAGACCTGGCCCTACTTAGAACAAGATATCTAAGTAGGTATCTATCCAGCTTTGTCCACCATTTCATGCCTCTCCACCTTTTTTCAATTCTGCTCCTGTTGTACTTTTTGCCTGTTTCTTAAGTGAAGAATATGAGGCATAGCCCCAGTGAGTAGAGGTTTTCCAGTTACAGCTTCCCAGAAACACCTTTCTTGATTTCTGCATGTTGTCTTGAAGCTTGTTCCTTCCCTATTATTTTATCTATTGGCCTTGAGAGGTTAGAGATGCTGGACTGGTGGATTCTGGAGTTGCATCTCATGGCAGCTACAGATGTCCTTTTCTGCACTGCCTTCCTTGGAAGGATCCATGATGAGTGCAAGGATGTGGCTCTGCATCTCAGAGAAACTAGAAGAGTTTTGAGTATAGCTATACTGGGACTCTCAGTTCTGTTCTGAAGTGCACATGGTTTTGCTCAATTTTTATATGGGAAAATCTAAGCACTGAAGTTAATCACAGGCAAATCCACAGCAAAACTGGAAAGAACAGAACAAAGGTGTCCTGGCTGCTCCTGTAACTGCTGGACTACTCTGTGAGTGGTTGGTAATTCCCTCTTTGCTATCTTGGCTGAAATTCTGACATAAATTATTCTCTTATCTTTCAGCTCATGCATACTTGTAGCAAACAAACACAGCCTTAGCCCTCTCCACTGGAGAGAGCTGATAGAGAATTGCTTTATAACAGGCCCTAGCAATATCTTTTGAATCCCTGGATTTTAAAGACAAACTGAAAAGATACCCATGTAACTGTAGTATTGCAGGTAGAAATGTCTTGCATCTGAATATTTTATTTCTATCCCTTTGTATAAAGTGAAGGCTACCAGGATGGTGAGCATTTCTAGAGGGATGATAGCTTTTAAAAGAGAGAGCAAGATAGGTACCAGTTAGTATTGATTCCTTCCCTAAAGATGAGGCCCGCTTCCCTTGTGGCTGCAGGCAGCTCCTTAGTGTTTCCACCTTATCTTCACTGATGTGGGGCTGTGGAGCTCAGTTAAGAGAACCCTGTGGAATGGCTGAAGATCTTTATTACTGTCACTGATGGTAACTGGAGAAGTGCTGCTACATATGTAAGCTATTTCTATCACCTGGTGTAAAATTTTTAGAGAGAGATAAATAGGACATGTTTTGGTTTATTCAGTTTGTAATTTTTGCAATGTTTGTAAACCATTGCAAGGAAAAAAAGAGTACTGTAGATCAGAGTTCATGTATTCAAATACCGATGGGTGAGTTCTGACTCTATGGAATTTAAGGAAATAGCATTGAAAGACACTCAAGTAAAATGAAGACTTTTAGCAAATCATGGCTAGAATGTTTTTGGCTTGGTGTTTTTTTTTCCTTTTCCCTGCAGGTAAACTTTACTTTCTTGTTCTGTATCATCTGAAGGACACATGCATTTTCTGGGATTTTGGGAATGATTTCTGGGGTTCTGGGATTAGACATCAAATTTAACAAGATGATATATAGCTTTGAGGAGACACATTTGATGTACCACTTAGCCTTCCCATAATTTACTGCCTGCCTCTGGTCTCTGGAGGGCAAGGGGTTTATCTAGACTCCAACCTGACTTTATAAATAGCAAAGCAGAAAAGGGAAAAAGAAAGCAGGCTGGGGACCTGCCTGCTAAACTGTTATGATATGACGGTGATGCAGGTAGGTGACATTAAATGCTACTGTCTGCATCCTTAATTGTGAGTTGTCATCACCTTGGCTGTTTGAGGATGATAATGTGCTGTTCATATTCCAGATTTCTATTCTTATTCATAGGACTGTATGTTCCAATGTTCAAATGTGTATGTATAATTTAAAAACAAAACCTCATTTTTGGGGGAGTTTTTTTTTTAGTGGAGACGAGGAGGGAGGAAAAATATGAGTGTACCTTGACTGGTTTTGCATGCGGTTAATTTTCCTGCCTCAGAAGTGTAGCAAGCTGCCAGTATCAGAAAGCCCAAAAGGAAAAATGATTGCTTCCAAGATGTAATGAAGATTAAAAACAAACAAGTGGGGCTGGGAGGTAAGGGGGATCTTGCTCTATAGTTGTTTGCCATTTCTGATTTTGCAAATTGCTCTGCAGTGTCGTTTGATCTATGCTTCAGCATAATTTTACCAGGAGATATTTCTGGCCTTTTGCTTTACAGTCAGATCCCTTTGCTGGGCTATTAAGTTGAAAATGCAGTCAAGTATTAACATCGAAACTGTTTATGTAACCTGCCACTGCATGGAACCCTTCCAAAATACCCTGCAATTGAGGGAGGGAAGGGGAAGAAGGGGACGAAAAACAAGAGCTGGATAGAAATAGCACCTGCTCTGGGATTTAAATAGGTTAACTCATTTCAATAAATAGAAGTTAGGCTGTTGATACATGCCTATCTACTTAAACTATCATTGAAGTTCACTTAGCTGCATTCCAGCAGAGATTGCTGGCCGTTAAAGAGATGCGAAAGGCATTGTTACAGAGGACTTAAAGAAGGAAGAGGAAGGAGGAACAAAGAAATAGCCGGGCAAGGATATCATACAAGTATTACACTTTCAGGTTCCTGGTGGCACTGACAAGTGTCGATAACTCTTTCAGCATCTACCTTCAGAACACCGAGTCCCACTTTCCTACCCTGTCCCTGTGTTTGTCCCTATAGGATGCTCGCACATGGCATATGTCTAAATGTTCCTTTTTTCCCTTTTCTGCTGGAATATATTTAATTTGCTTTGAACAAGAGCAAACTCAAATCCCAGGGCCTCTGAATAAGGGGGAGTTATGGAGGGAGAATACAATGAATGTCTTAATCCTGTGTCACCCTGTCTTTGAGACACTGTGCTACATTAAATTGATTTTGCAAATGAAAGCTAAAAGCTAAGCAAAAGCCACCAATCTATTTTGCCTAAAGATGATTTTAGTGCTCTTTATGTTCCCCTAAATGACAAACCAATTTGTTACCTGCCTACATAAACATTTGCCTATATTAGCACCAGAAATGTTTTATTTTTATTAGCCCAAACTTTATCTTTTTATGAAGACACAGGGGTCCAATAAAATTAGTGTGCAAATATAATACCCAATTTGCATTTTTCCATGGTCAGCAGAAAAGCTGAGCAAAATCAATTTGATATTAGGTCAGCATATACATCAATAAAGCATACGCACACACAGGACCATTGTAATGGTCCCTGTAATTTCTATGCTGCCAGAGTAAAGAGATTAAATAATATTAAATGCTCCAAAATAGCTTTGCTTTTAAGAGGAATGTAAAAAGAAAGAGAGACTTTGGCATAAAATGGGCAATAAAGGATAATAGTTGCACAATCTCCAACTTTAAAACATTGTGACAATGATCTCAGAGGCAGGCTTCCTGCTAAACGGCCCCAATTCAGCAAAGCTCTTATGCCAACACTTACATTCAAGCACATTTTTAAACACAATAGAAGTCCATCAAACAAATCACATATTTAAGCACCTGACAGAGTCAGGGCCAAAACCTGAATGAAAATCCAGAACTTGAGAGGTTTGGACCCAGTTTTGAACATTACATGCAGGACCGTTGCTGGGTAGAAGGTCCATGCACAAGTGAGGCTTTGCCAAACAAAAACCCTCTGCACTCCAGATGGGATTATCTAAACATGGTTGTAGGTGAGGTGAGTCAATGAGCAATGAGGGCACCTTGTAGCAGTGCTCCCCCTCTGCAGACCTGACCTCCCATGGATTCAGCATGGGAGCCAAGATACTGCTGCCTCCCTTTCCAGGTAAAAGTACATAGGAACAGGTGTCTGACTTTCAGAAACTGTAGTCCAGTCTTTTCTCATCTCTCTGTGGTACAAATGGCACCATCTTTACCTTCTGTGCCACTTAGTTTCTTTGTACTGCTCAAGCCAACTGTAAAAAGGCAAGAAAGAAAAGCTTGTGTTTATTTGAGCTCACCAAGTCCAGTGGGATTTGGTAGTGACCAAAAATGGTGTTCTTCTGCACTTTGTGTTGCTGAGATGTGCACTCTTACCTGAAATGACATTTGTGACCAGAAGTAACAAAAATAAATGGAATTAGGTGCTAATCTGGTCTCTTAGGAAAAGCCAGAGTACAGTAAATGCTGCTTGGATTTGATTTGCTAAAGCAGGTTAATGTGGTAGAGACTAGGCAGTCAGGACAGCAACGACATCAGTGTTTGCTTTCGATGCAGATGTTACAGTTCTGTTGGACACAGACAAGCCGAGACAGCACAGTGAAGTGTAATGCAATAAAGTTCTTTTGATTTCCTCTGTGGAGTCTTTAACTTACAGGGTTTTGAATATAAAATGCTGGCAACAGCCCACCTCATACTGCAAAGTACCTGAGAAAGGAAGACAATATGGAATATATTTGCAATGGATACACCTATTTCATGAAAATGTATGTGGGTATTTAAATCAAATGATTTTTGGGGCATATGTTTTTAGGGTGATGGATTTCCATTTCTTCTGATTAGAGCCTTCTGGTCTTCTACAGATGGAGTGAAACGTGGGAAGGGAGAAAGGCAAGTTTTCCTAGTACCTTGCCCCAACTTTGAAGTCCTCTGCAAAGGAGTGGAATTCACTTCCAGGTTCTCCTGATGGGTGCCAGTTAAAGGCTTTCTGAAGTAGACTTCTAGGGTCAGACTTGCTCATCCTTTGTACTCCGTCAGCCTCAGTACTAATTTGTGAACTTGCATCATTACTATACCATGGCTACAAGACTTAAAGAAATCACAAATCTGCAATCTCTCTGCAGTCTGTTTCTGGTCTGACATGGTAGCAGGAAAGATCCTGGATGTTGAGCGAAGTTCTACCTCAGTTCTGTTATAGCACCTCATTTTGGTAGTGCAAATGGGATTCCATAAATTTAATATTTCTGCATGAAATTTCTAGATACTTATTATTAAGCTACTACATACAAATACTGTCATTTTCATGTTTTTATAGTAGCATAAAAATGAAAATTGAATGAAAATGGCTAAGTGAATTTGCTGCCTTCCCATGAAGGTTTAGATTTTGATCTGACTGTCTTTTTTTTGGTAGAAAATGTTTTCTGTGGGACTCTGTTTTAGTTGCGCTAGTGTAATATGTAACCAAGAGTGGAAATCGCTGTTTCCTGGGTGAGAGCTGGGGGACTGTTGCCAGTGGGATTGCTTTAAGTGGTTGGCTTGTACGTGCTATAGCATTAGAGGAGAAGGAACATGAGTTGAGGGCCAAACAGCATGAGTGATATTCAGAGTGAGAGATTTGAGTTGCTTGCTTGCAGCTAACTGGGTTTCTTTTCAGTATGACATGCACTTGCTGTTTATCACCATTGTGGTGGATTTAGAGCCAGAATAGATGTTGAGGTTAGTGTTGTTTATTCTGACTAGCACCTTAGATCTTCACAGCTTTGCCCAAGGGAATTCTCCTCTGCAGCAGAGCGACAGGATGGTGGTGGGTTGCAGGCTACGAGGGCGTAACACACAGTGGCAGATTGTTTAGGTCCCAGTCAGAATCTTAAGTCAAGGCAAATATTATCAATGATGATGGTAGTGGTAGCCTTCAGAGGGAAAATAAAATGTTTAGTTCAATCTTCAAGACACTTTCTGGAAGAGAAAATGAAAAAGAAATAATTCCAGAAATCTATAAATTTCTTCCCCTGGAAAACTTTTTCATCAAATAGTTTTGTTTCTAAGATTCACTGCTATGGCAGTTGGAAGGGTAGAAGGGGTACCACAACAGACTATTTCTCTGCATTTCCACAACTGGCAAAGTTGTGGCTAAATGGAGCGTGCCTTTCTGTCATTTTGCTTAAGTGCTTTTGGCATCTACTGAGCAAAGCTATACACTTCTAATCTTTTTAATTTTGATTGATCTTTTCAATCCTGAAGTAGAAAATAGGATGCGTTTTCAATGTAACATTTAAATTAAAATATGAAATGGTGTTTTGTAGTTGTTGTATCCATTATTGGTTTGGTGGGTTAACCTTGACCAGCTGCCAGATGCCCACCCAGCTGCTCCCTCTTCTACAGGACGGGGAGAAAATAAGATGAAAAGGCTCGTGGGTCAAGATAAAGACAGGGATATCACTTACCAATTACCATTGCAGGCAAAGCAGACTTGACTTGGGGGAAAATTAATTTAATTTATTGCCAACTAAAATAGACTTGTATAGTGAGAAACAAAGAGAAAAATTAAAACAACACATTTCCCTCCTCCGTTTTCCCAGGACCGATTTCACTGCCAACTCCTCTACCTGCCCTCCCACCCCACCCCCGACGGTGCCAGGGATGGATAACGGGGCTGTGGTCAGTCCGAAACAGTTCCTCTCTGCTGCTCCTTCCTCCTCACTTTCCCCTGCTCCAGCCTGGGCCTTTCCTGTGGTCCTTCAGGATAATCTGGTCCGGCACAGGGTCCTCCATAGGCTGCAGTGTGGATATTTGCTCCAGCCTCGTCTCTCCAAGGGGCCGCAGGGCAGTCTCTCCCCGGCAGCTGGAGCACTCCCTCCCCACCTCCTCCAACCCTGGTGCCCACAGGGTTGTTTCTCACTCTTTTTCCTCTCGCTCCTCGCTGCCTGTGTGGCATTTCTGCCCCTCCTTAAATGCACTTTCAAGAAGGCACCACCACCTTCGCTGAGGGGCTCAGCTGTGCCCTGCGGCGGGGCGGTTGTGGAGCTGGCTGGAACTGGCCGCAACCGGCATGGGGCAGCCCAGCCTCTCCTCAGAGAGCTCGGCTCTGCAGCCCCTGCTGCCAGCACTTGGGCACGGACACCCACTACAATTGGTAAAGAAAAAAGAACACAAAGCATCTTTTTTTATTATTATTTTCTAAATCCTGACTACTGTAGCCTGATCATAGTTATCCTTTCTTTTTTCTTTCACTCTTTCATTTTTAGGTTATATATAAAACCACAGAGAGAGAAGACAGCGCTGTTGCTGTTTGGACTTAGGGGAGTGTTTGGAAGCGGGTGCGTGCATATACATACTTGCCATTCCTTTTATCATAGGATGTTATGGAGACCAAGACAAGCGTGCAAGGCTGAATGTATGACTACCACGACCACCTGTGGGATGTCTGGATGGATGGGTTATAATGTGCTGATGCTGGGTTAGGGTTCAGGCTGGGAGCCCAGCCTGTAAATAATGCATGCCCTGCACCAGCCGGGTTCAAAGTCCCCATCTCAAACTCTTAGGTGTTACAGTATTAAGTATGAACTAGTCTTTGGTTCATATTGGAAGCCCTTGGTGTACCTTGTCCCATAGGTTGGCTAATGGGTATCCATGTTGCCTCATATGTCTCCCTTTTACCAGTGCTTTCAGAGTAGCTGAACTGTGATTGAAGAGGACCTGCAGAAGTGAAAGCTTGTCTGCCAGTTTAGTTTCTTCCCATATGTTCACAGAGCCTTGTACTTAGGCAGGGACTTTACTCACCAAAGCAACTTTTACCAGATTCACCCACATTTAGAAGACACTAATGAATTTTCTAGGCTTTCCAAGCTGCATTAAATATATATACTTTTCCAAAATGTTAACAGAAACATATAAGAAATGTTTGGGGTTTTGTGCAGATGCACACATTCTGAAAGCCAAACACTGAAAATGAAAATGACTTTTAAAAAAAAAGTTAACGGGTCACATTATTTCATCCAGCCCAAATACCAGAAAGAAATACACACATGCACAGTCACACATGCCATGTGTTTTGTTGCTGTATGAATAATGCAGGATGTTTCTTAAAAAAAAGATTTATAAAGGTATTGTTTGGCTTGGCAAACGTGGAGAAAATGTAAGATGGACAGCCAGCTGTGCCTGTGCTCATTTTGAGCACTGCAAGTCTAGGAGGCTGGGTACTATGGAAGGGTCTGTACATTGCAAGGTTGTGCATTCACACTGCAGAAAACGTACTGGGCTGGAAAGTGAGTGATGCATTGGGGATTGTAAGCCAAGGCGGAGTGAAGTTGCTTGGCACTGAGTGCAGGGTGGTAATTTGGTGCTCTTCCATCCCCCAAGGAAGCAGACAAGGGAGGTCCTGGTTAGCACGCAGTGCCACATCTCCCATTGACTCCAAGCAGCTTTGCACTGAGCCCTAAATTGGGAAAGTTCTCTTCAGTACCAGAGGAGAGTGAACTGACTAATGATTTTAATAACTGTTATGAAGAGTAAAGCATAAATTACAAAAATGTTGTAATTAAAAACAAACAAAACCAAAGCCACAAAAATGCCCAAACTAATCCTCTGTCCAAAAGATTTCCTAACCAAGGAGCTGTTCAGCTCCAAACAGTGGCAGTCGTATTGCTGAGCATCACTTCTGTGCTGAGCCACTCTCCCTTTAATGTAACGCTGTTTTTCCAAGAGAGGAGGAAAACTCCTCTTCTCTTGCGAAAATGATCCCAGCCTTCTCCTTTCGCTCTTTAAAGTTGGTTTGCTGATTTATCTCCTTCCTCCCACACTACTTAATGTTAATGCAAATGATGTGGGGTGGTCATCGACTTCCAGCTGACGGTGTTGTGTTCCTTTCTGCTGCCTCCCACTTTTCTTCTGCAGACAGAATTGACCCCACCAGCTGCTATGTTTGTCAGAAACATTCTTTCTTATATTTCTTTGCCTCTGGGGCTCAAAAACACCGGAGAGTGGTGAAGCTGGAGTATGAGAGAACAAATGAATGGCTGAGTTACAGGGTGAGCAGCTGTAGGACATTTAGAGAGGCTAAGGAAATAAAAAGGAAACCTGCTGAGATTGTCTCCTGAGAACAACCAAAAATATATTGATTATTCCTGTGGTGCTGTTAGGTGTGATTTACCATTGGGGAGACTGAGCATTTCTAAGAATTCAGGAAATTAAAAAAAATAACTCAGGTATGGTCTTGAGGAAGTGCCAAACATCTTTGAAATTAAAAGTCTGTGTTTGGGTATATATGTAATGCATCTACCTAATTTAAAAAAAAAACAAAAAAAAAGCTTGGATTTAGTTTCCAGTCTCCTTTCAGTGTGTACACTTTTTATTTCAAAACAAAGGTTTAAACTGTTTCTAGCAATTGGATCCTGCTGTGTTTAGTATTACCCCTGCTGTGTGTGTTCAGATCTAGATAGGACATCTAACTGAGGTCCTGACCTCTTATAGTCTTTAAAATTCCCAGAACCCATTTTAAAAAGCGTAATTTTTATTTCCTGTTTATTAAGTGCAGTCACTGCACAAACAGAGAAAAGAACCTGCTTGACCCATGTAGTTTACGGCTGAAGCAAGTGGCCCAAGTAGTGTGGTTTCAATACTGGGGGATTAAGCCATGTTAAGTTCAGCATAGTTGGGATCTAAGTCTCCCTTCCACCTATCTGTAATTCGAAGGGGCCCCAGCACATTTTCACGCCCTCACTGGAGAAGGTTGCTGGATTCAATCCTGGTCTCTTTTCCATACTTCATTGTTTTTGAACAACTCTTTCAGTCAAGGCAGATGCAGTCCCAAATAGTTAAGAGATTTAAAAAAAAACAACAACAAAATCCCCCAGAGCAAAGCCTAATAAATGTAATTTGTTAGCACTTTACAGTTGTTTGGCACTGTTAAGGCTTCTATCAAGTGTAATGTGGGGTGCAATTGGCTTTACGTTGTGAATGGACCCCCATTGTTGTTCTGAGAGTAATTATTGGAGAGTAATTATAGAGCAGTTAAACATATTGTAGTAAATCTTGTTTTTTAAAAAGAGAGTTAACCTTGTTGTTGCAGGTTTGGCTGCATGTCCTTAGTTTTGCAGCCCTTGTGCAGTCTGCTATATGGCCTGGTAAGGAGACCCAGTGATGCTGCCTCCTTTAATTATAGATTGTGCTTATTTATAATGTATGACCCATTTTAATAAAAGGATATGCTTTAAAAATTAATGGCCCTTTGTTCCTACATATGGGACCCAGTTTAAGGATCTTTATCTCTCTTTTCCCCTCTGTCCCCTGCCACCCGCTTCTGCTGCAGCGAACCTGCGTCCAGGAGCTGAACAAAAAGTGGTGTTCATCACTGCACGAGTCCACCCTGGGGAAACACCATCTTCCTTCGTGTGCCAAGGTGAGTGTCTGCATGAAGATGGCAGATCTGGTGAGATCTAATTTCCTGTCGATGCGTATATTGAGTTTGTATAGCTTTGGATCTGATAGAAGGCTGAGTTCACACGACAGTTTCTTCCACAGTGAGGATACTAGCAGAATCTCTCATCTCTACCCAGCTCCCTGTCTTCTTGGAGGCAGTAGGAACATATTATCTCTGAGTCTTGTGAATATTTGCTGAACTTGGTCAGAATTGGACAGTAGGCTCTGAAGCTATTCGGGAAGAATTGACAGTCACACTTGTATATATGCAATGTGATCATGTAAGGCTCCTTTTCTTAGGAAAACAGGCTGGAAAAGCTCTGGGAGTGGTTCTCTGTTAAGTGCTTATGTTTTCTTGCTCTCTACTATCTTCAGCTTCTTTTCCACCACAAAGCAGTGACCCTAGTTCTCCAATTTAATTCTAGGAGGCCTCTATTTGTCTGAAGCTGCTGCTCTGAGGAGCGCAGCTCCCAGTGGCTGACAGCTGTTCCCTGCACAAAGCATTCCTGCTAAAAATAGAAAGCAAATTGCCCAGCTCGTATTTATAAAGAGTTGTAAATCTCAGGCTTGTGGGTACAAATAAATAAATAATCCCGGCATGTGTTCATATAACTTCATTGTATAGGTCTGAAATATTGTACTTATGGTATGTGACTTTCTGCGGTGGTAAATTGTTGATGGTGTAAATCAACGTAACTTCCCTGAAGGCAAGGCAATATGCTAATTTACTGCATCAGCTTGGATCTGGCCCTGCCTAGCCAATGAGTTGCATCAATCAAGCATATGCAGAGTTTATTATGTTGGCTGCTTGTAATGCCGCAGATTGGTTTGCGACTGGCCCTGTTGGTACCTAAAGACCTCGGTGGGAAAGGTCTGGCACAGTTTCATGGTCTTCTCTGTGTGCTCCTCATCCTGGCAAGGTCCTGTGTCTGGCATCTCTCTAAGGCAAAAGGTCAACAGCTGTCACTTCTGCTGTCCTAGCCCAATGGGCTAACGGGACACTGGGCCTCTTCTTGCTGGCCTGTGGAGTAGCAAAGGTAAAACGCTTCCTTTAATAAAATGGTGCTTCAGACTGAGAGCAGGAAAACTCAGCGAGTTTCCCATCTCCTGTGGTGGCATAGTCAATGCAGGGCATTATAGCACACATGATGTTTGTTAATGAATATGGATTTTTAATTGGATGCTTTGATTCTGTTTGTGGCTGCTGGCATAGCCCTGTGAAATGAGGGCTGAGGCATGCTGCTGAGGTGGTACTTTGTAAATGACGTTATTTTATTTTGATAATGGAGAGTTTATTCAAAAGGAAAAAAAAAAAAGGAATGTGAAAAAGCGGGTGGCATGCTTAGCCTGATGAAACAACTGGATGGAAGTCATGCTCTGATTGTCTCAGAGAAACTTTGTGTTTTGTAGGAAAAATTAAAACAAAAAGAGAGGGGGAAAAATAAGAAAAAGGAGGCATCGGTCTTGGAGAAGCACATCAGAAACTTGCTGTGACTGCAGTTATAATGCACGCTTCACTCGCTTGGAAATGCACGGATCTGAAGGCACTGAACTCCGCTGTGCATTGAGCCATTCTGCCCAGTGCAGATGAAGCTGCCTTGTGTGTATAATTAGTGTCAAGACAAGTAGAAATGGCAAACATTTCAAGG
Source organism: Gymnogyps californianus (assembly GCF_018139145.2). Classification (NCBI taxonomy): domain Eukaryota; kingdom Metazoa; phylum Chordata; class Aves; order Accipitriformes; family Cathartidae; genus Gymnogyps; species Gymnogyps californianus. The sequence goes on along the minus strand of NC_059478.1, from coordinate 27,878,285 downwards.
CCATTGCTGCGTTGTTTCTAGCATTGCCAAATGTGAAACTGAGCGCTTGCTCCATCTTTGGAAACTTTTGTGTGGGAGGGTCAAAAGAAGGGATAAAAAGGATCCCTTTGGCAGTCAAGTGAGGGCGCAATGAGGAATTTTATTTCTGGAGTCTTGGGAAGCATTTTGGCAGAGTTAGGCATTGGAGATTTAATATCCAAATGCCAGCCCAGTGCATATGGAACATGTCAGGATTTTTTTTTCTTGGTAGAGAGATTTCTTCTTGAATGTTTGATTATGCTCACCACCTGAAGTATTAAGATATGGAAGCTAATCTCAAAGATTCCCCAGGTGCAAGCAGCATCTTGTATATGGAAGAACAGAATTGTGACTGCCCAGGCCTGGAGAATCAGCCCATAGGGGAATAGATAATGAGTTACAAGCTTTCTTTTTTTGTTCTTCAGTTTTTCAGTTGATCTTGGGTTTCATTAAGTTCAGGCTTTGTCTTCCTCTTTAAAGCTCTAAGCTCATAACTAACTCCTTACTCATTTTTCTACCTATCTTTGAGCTAGCCAAGTCTCTTCCTGACCTCTTTGGCCTGCTCTCTGCTAAGGATATATAGCTATATGTAGTCCAAACACTAGCTTCCTGGGGCCTGACAGAGGCTCCCTATTACATCTTCCATTTTTTGATTAGGCAAGATACCCTGAGAAGTAAGTTGTCTAGCCTTGATACATCAGGATAGACTTGGTCCTGTCTGTTGGTCCTTCGTCCTTCACTTTACCCACAGATTAAATCTAAGCAAGGATCTTTGTGTTCCTGTGGGAAAAGACCATAAGGTCATCTCCCCGTTCAGAGCTGTATTGTTTCTGTGTCATCCTTCTTGAGGTTCCATTATGAAGAATCCACTGAAAACTGAATTTTGGATACAAATACCCCGTATTCCTGCAGATGTACAAGTATTGTAAAGTTGGATACACACCTCTGTCTCCTTACAGCTGTGGAGTGCTTGCAGCAGTAGCTAGACCTCCCTAGAATCATTAGGCACCTCATCCAGCAGTTAAAAACAAGTGCTATAATATTTCACACATGGTGCAGCTGCTGAGCTGTAGCTCACTTCCTTAAAAGGCAGACAAAACCCCAGAGGGCCTCTTCATAGAAAGATGGATTAAGAACCTTTTGTTTCTGTTTTGGTCTTTTAAGAGTTATTACGATGCTTCAGGTTAGCCTTTTTAGGAAGTTTTCCTGATAGTTCTTAACTGCTTGTTGTGAAGTTCAGGGACAGAGATGGAGAGTTAGTCACCAGAGAGTATATTCGCATGAATACCCTTTACATCCAAAGGTAGGACGGTGCTCTCCTCCTCAGGCTGTGGCGGTCATCATGAACATTGATGCTTGTGTCATATTTGGGGATGAGTAAGTAAGAGTAGGGTCTAGGATGAAGAGGATTCTGTTGTTTTCACTTTGCTCTTATAGACCATTTTCTAACCAAGTGGAGTCACTGCTACTCCTGGAGGGCTTTTATAGTGCAACACAAAACAGTGCAAATTCATCTTACAGCTTGAACTCATCTTTCATGGGCTGTTCCAATTTCTGAGTGATTTTTCTGAAGTTGTGGTTTTAGATTCCCTTCCTTTTAGATATTTTTCCTCATTTTCCTCCCCCCTCCTATTTTTATTCAAGAAAACGTATGCTATTTTCTGTCTTCCACATTATACTGTTAAGGCAAGTAAATTATTAACTCTTACAGACAGGGTCAGATGTCAGATAATGCCTATATATGCATGTAGTGTGGACAAATATGTGTGTAAAATCTGTACAAGTCCCTACCCTTTAAACACTGGTGATAAGCCAGCTTTCCAAAGACTTGGATTTTATCCAAGATCTGGCAATAGGAGTATTTTTTCCCCCAGTATCCTTACAGTCTTATTTTCCTTCCTTTGGCTGCTAGATTTTATTTTCTTTGTGGGAGACAAGCAACTGTCCCTCACTATTCATGTGCATGGAAAGTTGTAGGAGACATGTGGTGACTACTATGTTTAAGTTTGTCCTGTATGCTTTGGCTTTTGCCAGCAGTCAGTAACTGCAAGCTTAAGCATGTCTAGATGTACTTAGACATGTACTTTCATCATATACTTAGCATGTTCTATTAGTAGGATGTCATTTGTCGTCTTTTTAACACATTTGCCAGTGTGGCATCCACCATGCCATCTAAATGCAAAAATGAAAATTTGTACCCTAAGCGTTTTACTTTAATATGGCTTGCCAGGCTGGGAGCCCAGAATGGAAGACCCGGTGCAAGAGGGAAGAGAGAAGGATCCCACAGCTGGGTTTGCAGATGCTGAGCATCTTGTGCTAAGTGTAATTTGACCTGAAGCTGACCTTGAAGCTTATGGGCTGAATAGGGAACAGCCATTAAAAAGAAAATATAAGGAAAACAGACACCTGGGACTCTTATCCATAAGAAATGGAGCAAAAATGACTTTTCAATCAATCTTTTTTCATTACAGCTGCTTAAATGAATGCTCCGTCTCGCTTCACCTTAAATCAGATGAAATGAAATGAAAAACCAGACTACACTGGGCAATGTCTCTTGGTTTTCTGTTAACATTTTTGGTCTGTGTTTTTAATCCCCACCCTCTTGCCAGCAGAGGGCAGGAAAAAAATCTGAAAACTTTGACACAAATTTTGATTCAGAGTTTAAAGAATGGGATAGAAGAGGACAGGCTGCCTGAAAACAAGTCTCCCACCAGCTGTCTCAGGAGTCCTGCTGTTACACAATAACTCACCGGGCTAGTGGGTAATTGAACTTGCTCTCTATGTGACCAAGGTGCTCCACGTGCTATGAAAGGTTTTATTCCTGGACAGATTCCAAGATGGCCTCTTAAAAGTGGTGGCAGTTTTCTAGTTCACTTCATGGAGGCAGTGCCTTCAAATTCTTTGAATTTGATCCTGCAGGATCCCTGAAGGAGTTAGTAAGAGAGTGAAATTGCTACAAAATGAGTGGGACTTGGTTTTTTTGTTTTGGGTTTTTTTTGCTTGTGGGAAAGGCAGTTGTATGTGTGAGAAGAGTCATTTTGAAACTTGTTGCTCTTACTTGGAATTTTAGCCAACCTCTGTCTTTTGTTATGAAGAAAGAGGAGGAATAAACTGTCAGGGTTAAAAGCTGCTTTTCTGCTTCCTTCACTAAGCATAAATCTTTTGAGCATTAGGGCATAAGTGATAGTAACTGAAAGACAGGACAGGGAATGTTTTAAATGCAAGAGTAAATGCAGCTAATGAAGCCTTTACATGTGAAAAGAACCTTTCTGAAGTAACAGAGGTGATGACCTTGCTTAGCTGTTTCCAGGGATAAATTTCTCCTAAAGAAATGAAAGTGAGTTTTGTAAGCATTGGTATAGGATGCTTTTGGTAACAGCAGCTGTACTGGAGAAAAACACTGAACTCAGAAAGTGCCTGTTGTGGTAATGATGGGGCCCTCAGAAGCTTGAGGGCATCATCTGCCAGACTTCATATTGGACTGAATTTTTATCTGAATAAATGCACAGGTTGCATCAGTTCTGACCTCACTTAATCTGTTGTATTCTTCCTTCTAGCAAGCCAAATCATCTTCATTTCTCAGCTATATTTCCTACCAGAGGAGGAAACAAAATAGGATTTCATAGGGAGTGGGGATCTTATACATACATGTTTGTTATATTACTCTAAAGTCTCACTTCTGTCTTCTCTGCCAAATGAAAGAGACTGGAAGCAAACACTTATGCTCTCCTGGCTACTTCGAGACTCAAAGTGAATGCCTCCATATGTATAAAGCCTTAGTTTGTAATTCATCTTTGGATGCAGGAGGGTGCTCTGCCTTGGCCATGCAGCCCGCCTGTGAGTGCTCTCTGATGCAGGAATGCCCTTTGTGGGGGCGGTTGCCAGTGTTTCAGTTTGTGGGCTGCATTGCTAATACTGAAGAGAATGGAACTAAACAGAAGCTCCACTTTAAGGGAGTTTTATAGTCTCTTGCCACCCCAAAGGTACAAAACCACAGAGCTTCCATTCCCTTTCAATACTTCATGTATGCTTTGCAAACCTCCTCTTCTGGCTGCAATCCATAGGAAAATGCATCTGATATTGCACAGTTCCACCCTAGAGGTGACTGCTCTTGGCCAAAAGAGCAAAATCTTTCTATAAAATGAATGGTATTCTGCATGCATAAGATGATACGCATAAGTTGTGGCAGGAGAGGATGGGAACACTCTCCTGTCCATTTAGCTGCAGCTTAGCACTTACAAGCAGTGAGGGAACATGGTGAACAGGAGCTGCAGTTCATGGTCTCTTTTATAGGGGTTCAGGAAACCAAATTATGAGAAGCAGACAAAGACAACAGAATTCAACAGCCCAACCATAAAATGAGCTGCAGGGCTCTCTTAAAGTTGTTAGACTGCATTCATCCTTCTCACTAGGGTTTTTTTTTTTTCTTTAAGTGCACAGCTCCTAAGCTTTAATACAAAGGGAAACACACTCTCCTTGACTTCTAAAGCAACATCAAAAACATTATTGTCTGTCCCTTGTAAACCTCCTGGATGGGTTTTTAGTGTGAAGTATCCCAGGAGAGAGAGAGGTTGTTCTGAGAATATAAAACATCCGTATTGGAGTAATGGAAATAAAAGCTCCTCTTAAAATTGTGTTGATGTAAATAGACCGTTAGAAGAAATTCTGCTACCCAAAGTGACATTAGCTGTTACAAGATACCACGGGTTTTGAATCAATTCACTATGGTGTCAGGCAGGTATGAGAGGTTATACACTTGGTTTCCCGAGCTGGAGGAAATTTGTAATGAGGTTAAATTTCTCTGGCTATAGAGTTATGTGATTCACTCTCTTATTACGTATGCTTTCTGGATGTGCCAGGGAACCCCTGCACAGAAGAGAAGAAGGTGTGATGGTGGCAAGGTGGGTAGAGGGGCTGTGCAGGGGCTGGGGGCTGCAGCCTGCAAAGGGAAGAAGGAATCCCCAGAGCTCTGGAGACCCGGGCTGCCTCTGAGGGAGGAGTGGTGTCATCTGCGGAGAAGGCTGTTGCGTGGCTGAGAGACCCCTTCCCACCAACAGCAGAAGTTGCTGCCTCATCTCGTCCATCCTGTCAGTAGTAGCAGGAACAGAAAATTGGACTCGCCAGGCAGGCTCACCCCCCAAGCCTAGCCCTGCATGCTCACCTTGCATCTTCCAGTAGGAGGAATGGATCAGTCCTAACTCCTCATCCCTGGGACAACAAGGTCAGCTTTGCCTATGCAGCTAAGAAATGTCAAGTGGCTTTGATTCAGTTTGCCCTTTGCCCAGGGCAGGCCTTTGACTACTTCTGCTTAACTAATCCTCTTTACAATAATCAGAGAGCTAAAGGGAGCCCTTGGTCTTCAAGAGGGAGAATTGAGAAAGGCTTCACTATACAACAGTAGGCAAATTTGCTTTGTCTCCGGGTGGGATTGCCCAATTAATCTCTTAAACATACTGGTTTTGCAATGTTTCTTGACTGCTCATACTTTTGAATAACATTAGCTTAAAGATCATTTCCTTCCAGCCCTAACCAACTTGCCTCTAGGGCAAAGCACATCATCTTTGTAACAGCACGCTGTGGCACTTTGCTGATGTCTGAGGATAGGAAAAAGAGAAAATATTGATTCAGCTGAACTTCATGGTCACTTGGCTTTCCTTAATATGGCCTGTTTTTCCCAGTAGAAATTGCAGTCCAAGTGGATTTTGAAGATGCTTATCCATGTCTTCCCAGTTACCAGTTAGGTCAGGGCCATTTTCTGTGTGTATTGCTCTGTACAGCCATGGGCAGCAAGTCCTGCACTTTTAGGGAGCAGTATTATGCCCATGCAACAGATCTTCTCTGAGCCTACAGGGAGAGCAAGCCCTCTGGAAGTGTTAGCTAATACATTGCTTGTGGCATTGCTTGCTGAGTCTGTGGCTGTGCAGCAGTCCAACTAGCCAAGAACATCCAGTGTACTGTGCATGCAGGTTTCCCCAAACTGGACTTCTCATGCAGAGGTCAAACAGTGCTGGAGCGTCTGTTGCTAGTGGGGAAATCCCAGGCAGAAATCTTGAAGTCCTGCCCCAATTGAATTAGACCAAGGCACGAATACGCAAAACTCAGAACAGAGCTGTAAAGGCCACAGGAAGTTTGGGGTTGTCTTTAGATCTCATTTGCATGGTTCTGTTAATGAAAAAAGAAATGGCTCCTAGTAAGTGACCATCATTAATTTCAAGGAATCTAAGTTGTGAGATGAAGCCCTTTCTGTAAGTGCAGCAGTGTGTGCGATCTGTACTGATCAAGCTACAGGTGTTGTAGTGGTATGTCAGGCTTCACAATTAGGAATCTCTTCTAGTTTTTATACTTTTCTTTAAGCCTTTTCCATTCTCCTTCAGTAGTGTCCCAGCTCTTCCTCACCGCTGATATTAATCTTGCTGGTCTATTTTTTCCGGCTTTGTCTTCTGACCCTTTGTTCTTTGCCTGCCCTGGCTCAGTTCAGCTGAATTGATTTTTTTGTTTTCATTTTGTTTTCAGTTCTTTTGTCTCCGAGGTGCCCTGCGCTTGCCGCCTTGCTCCTTCTGCATTGCTATAGCTGCTGCTCTGAGGAGCCAGCATTCATGTGTGACTAGGAGTTGGCCGCTGGAAACTTTCCTTTGACACAAGGGCACCTGGGTGAAATTCTTCCTCTGCCCTTGCGCAGATTGCTCACGTGCTCTGTGTGTGCCTGTTGCAAGGTATTGTGTACATGTTTATAAGAGGCATGTCTCCTTGACTTCTGCAGTTTACAGAGAAAAGGGCGTAAAGCTTGTTTGGAGGATGAGAAGAAGGAACTTGGGATGAAAGCAGGCCCCTGCTCCAGACAATAGCCCTTTAGAGGTTGTCTTTGCTCTTTCAATGTAGTCCTGCTTCTCTGCACACTGAGGATGGAGAGAGGGGGTAATGGGGCACATGCCCTAGCCAAAAGGGGACACATTCTTTACCAGTTCTGCTTAATTTTATCTAGGAAGAAACGTAGGTACAAATTGCTTTGCTGGGACCCTGATGCATGGGCAAACCTCTATTAAACACTTTGTAGACAGGAAGTGTGGATTTAGGGTGGTTTTGAACAGTGGCACACAGCTCTCTCAAAAGTCACCCTCCCCAGAAAGGTTGGTTCCTTAGTGACAGATGTGGCCCCTCAGTGACAATTTCCAGATGTGCCCTATAGTGTTAGTTCAAGGGTCCAATTACTTATTACATGTTCAGCAAATGGTAATACATCCCTGGTATCCATGCTCTGATTTGGAGGTTACAGTTTCAGTCTTTGCTGCTGATAAATGTAAAAGGTAATTGGAGATGGATGAAAAATAATTAATTTGTATTTTTTTTTTAATGCCACAGGTTTTCAAAGAGAATGCTTTATTTGAAATTTCGTACAAGCTTACTTTTATTTTTCTCCTATTTTCCCTTTCTCTCTTTCTTTCCTGCCTCCCCACTTTTTTGTCACTTCATCACTGAAGGAAAAAAGCATGGTGGGGGGAGGGAAGAAACAAAAAAAGGTAAAAGTGTTCCAGTGTTCAGTTAAAAAAGGAGGAAAGAAAAAGTCTGTAGGTCTTCTTATGACAAAGTTTACTTCAAAATTTTCAAAGTTTACTTCAAAATTTTCAAAGTTTACTTCAAAATTTTCAGTCAGTGGTACAGCGTGTAGGCAAAATATTACAAAGCTGGACCTTGTCTTATGTTATGGTCAAGCATAAGCCAGGTCTTTGGGTGACTACAGAACAGATGTGGCACAGACAATAACAACAGGGTAAGTTCTTGTTCACCAGGGCCTCCACCTACCCGAAAGGAGCTATTTCTAGCATCACTGAAAGATTTCAGTTTTCATGGTTATTAAATTTCTACTGCCATGGTGACTTTTGTATGGCACGAATTACCGTTGCGGGCAATCCCCTTACAAACACCAGTGCTTGGTGTCGTAACAGCAAAGTGAGAACAGGAGGGTGGCTAATTCCCTGGTACAGGAGGAGCCATTAAGCCTCGCTGAGCTTTAACCATCTTCTGTCAAATGGGAGACTGTCGCAGAATCAAGAGTGGAGTTGAAAAATGCTGTGACCCAGCTTTCTCCCAGGTACCATCTTTTCAAAGCTGGGTCTGTCTTTTACTCCTGGGGAGGAGCCCGGAACAGCAAGCTGTACTGTCCTGGGTCAGAACTGGAAATCCCTTGGAACTGAACCCCTAATTCACTGCAGAAAGCTTGCCTGCCCTGCACTAGAGACAGCAGCCGGGAAGTGACTGCCACCATGCTCAGCTAACAGACCCCTGTAGTGGCTTTGAAATAAACCCTTACTTTTGCAATGTGCATGTCAGTCTGGGATCTCAGTTTGTCCAACATGTTCAGTGGCACTTCTCCCTTCTGATGTCTGTATCCTTCATGCAGTAAAAGAGGCTGTTTATTAAAGTTAAATTTACCTTTAAGATGTTAAAATTCAGTCTGACTATTCAAGGTAGAAAGTTAGACAGTCTTCGCCCCTGGTTACATGTGAACTCTGATTTTTCTTCTTCCTGGCAATGTTCCTAATGGCCAAGGATATGAGGGAAATAGCATCTTGACATTAGCTTATGTGGTCACAGTGCTGCCAGAGTTTAAACCCATTGCTGCAAAGTGCTTGGGGAGAGCTTCTGTCTGAGGGCTTGCTGGCACTTGAGAGTTCATTTGCATCTGAGGCAGGCTGTGAATGTAGAGTGTAATAGAACATTTCTTGAGCAATTCTTATTCTGGAACAAGAGCATCTTATTCCTTCTTAGTTTAATATGCTTCAAAGTAGATTCTGCAATAAGACTGTCTCCAAACAGAATTCTTTAGGAAATGGTGTTTTTTCTTCTTCCTAAAACAGCAACAACAAAACGCCTCAATGCTTAGAGGAGCCCTGAAATTTATATCCTTCTAACTTCTTCCCTTGTGCTCTTCAGATGGAAACATGTACTTTATACCCTCCTGGAGAATTTCACCTCTTCACCAGCAGAGATGTCAGTTGCTTGTGGCGGCCCTCCTCATGTGAGGACAGTTTACTCTCTGAATATTCCCTCTTCAGTGCTAATTACCATCACCTTTAGGATCTGCAGTGTGGCTCCATTTTCACAGCAAGATTTTCTCTGGAGGGGAGGTGGGGGCTTATGACACATTCTGCTGCTTATCAGCCAGGAGCACATCTGTACTGACAGGGAGTGGCCCTAATTTATTTCTGTGGAGCTTATTCTTGCCTGGAAGTCATGCAGTGTAAATAAAAGAACAGATCCATCTCCACTGGTGAGGGGCAGAGCAGAGCTTTTGCAATTTTTTTCCTCATGTAGAGACATGGTCATTTTTGTTTTTTCTTTAAGACAAAAAAAATAAACCACAGAAAAAAAGCTTTTTCCTGCTGGAGCCCAGTGCAAGCAGCTATCCAACAAGTCCCCTCGAGCACCACTGGAAGCAACTTGCAGATACACAACTTTCATCTCAGATTCAAGGGGAGAAAATTCAGATGCAGCCAGCATTTTCTTGGCCATCAGATCTTCCCAGAGGACTAGGTTTTTGTTTAATAAATCACTCCGTTTTTTTTTTTTTTTCCTTTTCCCCCCCTCCCCCCAGTCTGGTCAGCTCATGAGTCACCCAGAAGTAGTTCAGGTGTTGCATACAGTCCCTGCTTTCATTGTCTGCCAAGACTGAAGTTACAGACTTTGCTGTGCAAATGGACTTCAGTGTTTCATTTCAGTTTTGACTATTCTTTGACGCTGATTAGAACTGCTCAGCCTCTACTGCCAACTTCCATGTATCAAGGAGGAAATGGATACAGATCTACTTTTGTCTCGCATGCTGTTGGTTTTGCTCGTGCGGTACTTTTAGATGTCTTTCTGAGGTGCAAACTCAGAGCAAGCAGAGAGCTCACACTAGCTTCAAGGGAAAGGTAGCCACCTCTCAGGAAGAGCAAGACAGCTGTGATGCCACTCTCACCTTTCTCATAATCAGAAGGCAACCACAGGAAAGTGTAAAGTAGCTCTTTATTGAATTAACAGGACTCTCTCTCTGTTTCTGAAATCTGATGGTTGTCCATTTTAGAGGTGCTGCTTTACTGGGTGACAACAGCATTGCATAGTGCCTGTGGACTTTGTGCCCTGCTTTACTACAGGAGTCTTACAAATGACTTTGAGTGGAAACAGGCGAGCTGCCTTGCACCTTTTTAGTTGATTTGAATGGCAGGACAGGAAAATCCTATAAAAGTGAAGCAGTATAAACTGCAAACCTAGTAAAGTGGAAATCAATGAAGCAGCCAAAAGGTGCCATTACAGCTGGCTTAGTGTAAGTTTTCACATATCAAGAGTAACAGAAAGCGATCACTTCACTTGTCCCCATTGGGGAAATGAGGGTAAATAGTTGTGCAGGTTTCCTATAGGGGCAGGCTATCGGTTGCCATTGTTAGGATCTGGGGAATGTATGTATATGCCATCTTCGTATATGAATGGCAAAGCAGGAGCTCCAGTAGAAGTGAGCAGCTGGGGTTCAGTCCTGAGGAGTGGACACCTCAGCTCTTCTCTTCAGCTGAGTGGACTAAACTTCTGAGCTGGAGCACAAGAAAATGCAATGCGTGCTTCTCCCCGAGTTCCTCTCAGCTCAGATTCCCACTTTGTTCTGAATCCCGCATGTGTATCTTCTTGAGAGACCCAGAGTGTTAGGGCACCACATCACCCGTGGGGGCACCTCCTTCCTCACGTGCTCTTGCTCCTTTCCAGCAAGATGTGTTCTACTTTTATACCAGCAGTGGGTTGCACCAGGAGTCTGTCTAGCTGAGTAACCCACTCGTGACAGTGGCCAATAGCAAATGCCTCCAGGTTATTAAAGGTCAAGGCAAATTAATAGAGATGCTCCCCAATACACTTTTGCAACACTCTACAGCTGAAGGAAACTGGAAAGGATAGTTGTGAATGACCGACCTTCCGCAGTGCCCCTCTGTTCTTTGTATCACACAGCGATGTGTGCCTGCCTGGTTCATACCTATTGCTTCTGGGTCTCTGCTTGGCTGAGCAACACATTTGCAGATGGTGGAAACCATTTTTAGAATGTGTTTAAAAATACATATTTTTCATTTCTTCCCTAGCATTATTTATGTAATGCCCTTTTTCTTTTTCACTGTGTATTAGATTTTAATATGTAAATGTATTCTCTGTCTCCCTCCAGAGAAATCTACCTTTTGCCTTCTTGGTTTATAACACATTCTTTGCTTGGGCTGATCTATCCATCTTAAGACCTTTGTAGTTCTTATTGCTACCACAGTTAATGCCATAAGACTAAGAGCACAACGTAGCTGCTTGCTTGTGCTTACTGTACATGCAAAACAGCACTATATGACACGCCCCCAAGGGAGGTGTTAGGTAAAACTAGTTGTCCTGGTTTCGGCTGGGATAGAGTTAATTTTCGTCTTAGTAGCTGGTATAGTGCTGGGTTTTGGATTTAGTGTGAGAATAATGTTGACGATAACACACTGATGTTTTAGTTGTTGCTAAGTAGCGCTTTATCCTAAGTTAAGGATTTTTCAGTTTCCCATGCTCTGCCAGCAAGCAGGTGTACAAGAAGCTGGGAGGGAGCATGGCCAGGAGAGCTGACCCGAACTAGCTGAAGGGATATTCCATACCACAGAACGTCATGCTCAGTATATAAACTGGGGGGGAGTTGGCCGGGAGGGGCGGATCACTGCTCGGGCATCAGTCAGCGGGTGGTGAGCAATTGCATTGTGCATCACTTGTCTTTTCTTGGGTTTTATTTCTCTCTCTTTTTTTGTTATATTGCTTTTCATTACTATTATTATTATATTTTTATTATTGTTATTATTGTAATTTATTTTACTTTAGTTATTAAACTGTTCTTATCTCAACCCACGAGTTTTACTTCTTTTTTTCAATTCTCCTCCCCATCCCCCTGGGAGGAGAGAGGAGTGAGCAAGCGGCTGCGTGGTGCTTGGTTGCTGGCTGGGTTAAACCATGATGCTAGTCCATCCCTCCATTCCCAGTGCCCACCTTTGTTAAACTAAGCACACTGAAAGCCCAAAGGTTCCTGGTCCCCAGAGAAAGGCACTGCTGCCAGATTGCGAAAAGGTAACTGTGGGCATAGGGAGTGCTCAGAGTCCTGAGAGATGAGACAATTCAGCAAAAGGCTTGAAAGAAGTGCCATCATCTTTGGCTATTCCTTGTAATCCAGCAACCTTTAGTGGTTTCCCAAGTAGAACAAAGTCTGCTTAGTCCTCCCTGGGTCCATAAAAGAGTTTCTTTTTATCACTTATAAAGCTCTACTGGGAATCTTTTCCCTGGTGCAGGCAACTTTGGAAACTTTACACTTGTGGTGCAGTCTCCTTGCTGGCCCTGAAAGGCTTTCTGACCTCTGCATATCCAGTTGTCATGGAGAGGAAGAGAACAGTCATCTTCCAGGCTCTGGTGAGCTCAGCCTGGTCCTGGGTGGAACAGCAATAACATAATGATCTAGATGATTTTTTCCCTGCAAGACCCTTATAGCTCTAAATAGAAAACTGGAGAATGAAGTGATTTTCTGTTTCTATTTTTTGCCCTCTTTGCTAGTGCTGTGCGAGCCATTGGTGTACAGCTGACACTCCCCTTTAGGGCCATGGTGAAAAGACTGATGTTTTGTAAGTCGATAAGGATAGCAGGAAACAATGCAAGGATGCCTGAGTTAATTCTGCCAAGATACATGCCTGCTTAACATGGTTCATGCATTCAGGATTTTTCTACTCTTGTGTCTATTTTTTCCCTCTTTGCAATCCAGCTACTTTTCTGGGTTGCAACTCTCTTGTCTTGCATATCAGGGAAGGTGGGATCTTCCGCATATTTCTGTTCAATTCTAAGGCTTAAATCTTAGCTGTATTTAACATTAGTTAATTCTGTAAAAATTGAGGGCCATAATCCAGCAAATGTTTTTAGAGCTGTCTGGAGGACTCGCACTCATGGGAAGGACAGACTTTGAATAATAATGACCAAACACATCTTCTGAAGCAACATCTTTAGAATTATTCTGATAAATCCCAAGTAATTCATTAATAAAGCAAGATCATCTGATCCCCGCAGTGTTTCTCCAGGAACCCTTTTGTTTCTTCCCAGGAGGAAAAGAGAGGCATCATCTAGGGGGTATTGGTAGGCTCATTTTGATGCAAAGAGAACTCCAAGCTCCTTACAGCATATTAAGAAAATTAAAGAAAACAAAGCCACCCACTCAGTCTGTGCTGTGCACTGAATTTATGAACTCTTTGGGCAATCCTGCAGCAGCTGTGTACTCCTGCCAATATGTCCTCTCTTTGACAGCCTGACACGTTCTTTCAAGCCAATTCCACAGGTCTTTGCTGTTGCGCCAGTTCTACTGGAGAACTGTATGACTGCCCTCTGGGCCTGGGGGAGATGAGTTTGTAGTTAAGCAAGCTACATCAGCCATCAGGGTAATTAAGTGGCTGAGGTGTGGGCTCATCACTACAGAGGTCTGGAGGCAGTCTGCTCCCCTCTGTTCAATCTTGCACTCTTTACCAGACAAATCCAGCTTTGGCCTCATTCTACTCCCCTACATTGGCCTAATTTTTTTAAGCTAGTGGGGATCCCATTGCTGTAAGGAACAGGAGAGCCAGATACCATGAAATAATGGGAGAGATTAACCCGATGTACCACCTGGACTCACAGTGAGTACCAAGTGCTGCTGGAGAGAGTGTACGAGTCCCATGCACTCAGAGCTGCAGTGGGATGAGGTAGATGGTGCTGCTAACACCCTACTGCTTCTCTGATCGAGTGTTCAAGCAGCCTGCTGCTGCTGTGAACCCCCAAGTTTGAAGCTGTGGAGAACCTAGGGTTTTTTTGTTTTTCTATGTCTTTTTCTAAAGTCTGAAAAGACCCACAATCCAAATCAATGGCATCAAAATGAGTCCCGAGGCCATAAATGGCTGGTTTCAACAAATGAGAGAGAGGGTCAAACTGGTAGGTTCCTTGGGTTCTCCAGCTGTTAAACTGCCAAAGCATCAGAGCAAATCTTAAGGCATGCTAGAAGACTTTTTTTCATCAGAACAACATTACATAAATATGACCCAGGCAGTCTTCCGTAATGAGACAATTCTTGTGGTCTCATCTCATCTACTAAGGTCTGTTTAGTAATGTTATTTTTTCAGGCAGGACCAGGTGTTGGCTAGAGTAAAGTATCTGGAGAATTTTCAAGTAGGAACTAGACTTGCCCTCACAAAATGCTTAATTGTCTTTTTTTTGGTTGACAATTTTAACAGTCAAAACTCAAATACCACATTTTACCCTCCCCAGGTGATCCTGTGAGGTGCTGAGCACCACCTATGGTTTGTGGAACACTTTCAGTGCTCCTTGATTTTGTTTGGAAGAAAAGAAGACAGCAGAGCTGAGAGTACTCAAGCCTGCATTTCTGAAGTGACCAGCAATACTGATTGTCTCTGTTACTAAAAGGTTTTCCATCCTGACCTCTACAGGGCTAGTTTTTAGAAAGTGCTTATCTTTAGGGCAGAGGGGAGAGGGAATGGACTGTCAGTGGCACAGATCTCCTCTAGTGGCAGCTGGGTAAGAATAGAAAAGTTTCAGAATTTGCTCAACACCTAGTAACACCTTTTTGTTGCCACTTTTGCTCAACACCTTTTTGTTGCCACTTGCCACATTTCCAAGTGCAGTCAGCACCACTGAGCTTCATGAGTTTGTTTGAAAAATCCATCTGCTGGTTTTGGCCCCTGCAAATCTGACCATTGTTATCTCAAGTTGAACATACTAAAATAGCAGACTCGGGTAACAACTTGCCAAAAATCAGCAGTGCTAGAGATCCAGATCAGGCATTCTGGCTCCTGGTCCCACACCCTAGTCACTGGGAATGCCAACTTTAATTATGTTTTACTGCCAATGTATGTCTATATCTTTTCAGTGCTGAATCAGGATGTTGTGCTCCAGCCCAGCACCAGCAGTCACATATCCTCCAAAGCAGATGTGAATCTTTTTATGAGGAAAGAGCCACAGCTCATAAAAATACATAGGCAATCCCAAACACTCATCACTTACCAACTTTTTGCACTGAATTGATTCTACTTCTAGACTGTTGATTCGTGGCTGACTCTATTCCAGTCACATCCATTTCTCTACGTAGTCTCTCTGCTTGAAACATATCTGGAGCACCATGGTCTGGAACTCTTCGGGGTTTTGAGGCAATGTTTGCATGGTCTAAAAGTAGACATCTAGCAAAAAGAGTGGGATAGTCAGTGCACATGAAAGGTAGATGGTGTAAGTGTACCTCCTTTGTGTGAAAACAAGGAATATCCATGTAAGGAAATAAATTTGCAGGGTGTTTTCCATCCCAGTCTGTCCCATCCATTCTTAATCAGCAGACACATTAAAATAGGCAAGAAGGTCTGCCTAGTGGCATAATATGGTCCATCTCATTACCCACTAGTCCTAGAATGTTTTACTATGGCAAGATATTCCTGAATCTTCACTGAATTTGCAATCTTAATGTCATTTGGGGCTGTAATGGCAGAAATGTCTCCTGTATCCATACAACAGTGTGAGGAGGATTTTTATAACTTTATTGGGTGTTCTGGAAAGCAGTTGAAATGTTTAGGTACCAGAACGTCCAGAGCCTTATGTAATTATAGAGCTGTGATGCAGTAACACAACTGCTACTCGCTGTCCTCACTAACTATGATCTGCTGATCTGTTTAGAGAGGCCTGCCACACACTTGTGGTCCTCCAGCAGAGACTTCAGTCCCCTCAGTTAGATCATTACATACAAAAGAATATATCTGAGAAACCTGGAGGGGTGGAGGTGAAGGGTTGGGATGCCCTGATTCAGGTCAGCAACTGACAGAGCAGTCTTTCTCTCTTACACTGACAGAACCCATTTGGGAGGCTCTTGACTGCTGTTCCCACCGCTTGCTTCCTTCACTTGGGTTTGTGTTTCAGCCACACTGAATGCCAGATTAATTATTTGTGGAACCCTTTGCTAACTGGAGAAGAGAGGGAGGGAGAGGTCAGGAACAATAATTTTTTAAACGTTCTTTAAATCAATTACTGTCTGTGCTTACCATGCACATTAAAACGTGAGTTAAAATCCATAGTGCCTTGCTCTGCCATTTTAAGTATTTGTTGCTAGTCATTATCAATTCCTTTGCATGCAGCCCCTACAGCAGAAGCATGGTTTTCTCTGGAGCTGACATTAGCACTGTTTCACTGGGCTGGCAAAATGCAGTGAGCTAGTGCGTTCCCTGGGAGACTGGCTGTTTTCCATTTATTTCACTGCTCTGGAAACAGGCCTAGCTGTAATGGCCTAACATATCTTAAAACAGGGAAATTACTAATTCAAGTCAGTGAGCATATTTTCATTTTAAAAGAGTAACAAATTAAATAAACTCCCTGCATTTTGCATTTGAGACCTCAGTGTTTCATCTGCTGTAATCTAATTCACCCATTCATTTCCTGCACATTCATTTTATTCCATTATTTGAGATTTCCTTTGCTTTTAATCCTGTGTTTTGAAGAGACATAGAGTTACAGCAGAGAATAGATGAGAGAGTAAACGGTAAATAAAAGAACAAATATGCCATGATATAGCTTGATGTGCTCCTAACCAATCTGCTTATTACAGCTGAATCCTTAAAGTTAGGTGTGCAACTTTCCTGTCTCAAGTTGATTAAAACTTCTTTAAAAATAGGTGAGGTGGGGCCATGTGTACAATCCACCAGGGACTTAACTGTTGCTTTGTTGGTTTTTTTTTTAACAATAGCAATTATGGGTGCAGATAAAAAAACAACTGAAATGACCACAGGGGCCTAAAGCCTTTTTGGGGTGCTTTTAACCAACCACACTCAAGCAAAAAGTTCTTACTTAGTACTGAAATATTTACTTGTCTTGTTGGGGACAAATTGCTCTGCAATCAAAAGGCTTGGTATTCCAGGAGAATCAATCAACCCTTCTCTTTCTGTACACTTTAGATGAACTGTAACCAGGAACGTATCTGGTTCACCTACCGCATCCTTCGTAACGCTGTCTCACCTGCCTTGGTTGGCTCCTATGTGTTTTGTCATGAGTAATTTTGTTGTTTAGCTGTTGTCTCCCTTGAGAGCTTCCTGTCCATGGGAACCACTGGGAAAAATTGTGAACTTCCATGCATTTTCGAAGAACTTGATTGTTTTTCATCATGTGGCACCCGCAGGCCTGTGCAGGCCCCCTCTGAGCCTATCCTGGGGGAAGGTTAGATCAAATTTGCGCACCAGCATAGAGGAAACAGGAGGAGCAGAGGCTGACCTGAAAAGTAGGATCTGATGAATACTCGCTAAGTTTTTTTACATGGTACTGCATCCCTCTCTGAGTGCAAGCAATTCCCTTGCACTTTTGTGTGTACTGAGGATGGCCAGAGAGGGAGTTAATGAAAAACAGCCAGTGTTCTGGATCTTCCCACTCTCACTTAATTGCAGTAACTACTCAGAGAGAGGCATATGCATGCAGATATACATCAAGTTTGGCAACTGGAAACCGTTGACTGATATACTTCAGGCAACAAATTTTCCTTCATCTAACACTGTAACCAGGTGCCTGTTTTAGTTTTGCAGTGCTCCTTCGTCACCCTTATTATTTTTATAATTTTGATGAAATAAACTTTGGTTTTGCCATGGATTCCAAAGGTACGTTTGGAAAGATAAGGAAACCAATTAATAAAGCATTCCAAATCTATAAATTCCTTCTGTATTGATGTTAGAATCAATGTGCACACCCTTGTGCACCCAATAAATGTGTTTCTAAAAAGTGTAAAAAAAACCCCACAGGTGAGTTTGGCAGTCTGTTTTTACACATTAAGAGGAGGAGCAGCACTGTACAAAGGAGCAGAGTCAGCATCTGCAATGATCTTGTGCTCATGGATCACTCTACGCGATGATCTTTTGTAGGGATAATTTCAGTGACAGCATGATGTTAGATCATGTCAATAACTCTGCTGTGAGTCAGCTCTGCTCGTTTATCACCATTCACATGCTTCTTTTTTTTCCTTGCTGTTGTGTTGAATATTGGAAACACTTCAGGCTAAGGCATTATTGGATCATTTCTGTCTATTGGCCTGCGCTGGGGGCTGCACTGAAAGCACAGATGCGCATTCTGTAGAGACCACGCTGGCACAGCATTGCTGTGACCTCTGCTGAGTAGGGTTCAGTGTGAGTGTGACACCTTTCCCACCATGCTGGGATGGAGAATAGTGTCCATCTGTCTTTTTCATGTTTTGTTTTGTTGTTTTGGGGTTTTTTTCTGCAGTCCCACAAGAAAGGGCAAAGGCTGAACAGACAGGGGCCCCTTTGCCGAAAGAGAGTTCCTTCATAGACAAATGGTGGCACAGCAGTGTCTTGCTGTTGTTTACTGCTTATGCTGTGCTTTTCTGTGGAGACAGAATATTGTAGCTGCTTGGCCCTATCATCTGATATTTTTTTTCACCATCGCATTAAAAACCTCTCCAAAAAGCCCAACCCCGCATTTTTGCTTTCCTACTCTCCACAAAAGTGTAAGTATAGTGTCCTTCACATTGGTTTCAGTGTCCTTTAACAGAACATTTCAATAGGTTTAGTTAATCATTCAGGAGTCCCTTGTGTTTGTTTTCCAATGAATATATCCTATTGCTGTTAGAGCCTAATTGTTACACTCTCTTTAACCTGCAGGCTATGGTGAGCTGACTGCAGGATACCAGCAGCTATTCCGTGTTAGGAAATGGGTCTGAAAATATAAATCACTTCTTTCTTGGCATATACTAGACATAGTCCAGGATATGTTTGCATTAGCAGTCGCCATATTGCATTAGGATCTGTGGTGATTAGATTTTCAGTAATAGGAGCAGGGCAAATGTATTATATAGTTATACAATTAAACATATTGTCAGACTGAGAGTAAAAGAATGGGGTAATGGAGAAACAGGGGTAAGACAGGCTTTTCTTTGGAAGGAGCAAATGTGGAGAGGTCATGTTAGAGATGGCAGGAAGTTTAAACAGAGTTTAAGGCAGTTGATTGAGGAAACATCCAGACAGAACAGTGGAAATCACGTGAGAAGAGAAGGTTGCTTTGACATGTTATGGGAGAGGGAACGATCAACTTGCTTGTGAAGCACCAGTAGATAATTTGAGCTGGATTAGGGCGGGCAGAGAGATGCCACAGGATCTGGTGTGGGAGTAGGTGAGAGCTGCTGAGGTGCAGAAGGCAAGAGAAATTTGAGAAAGTGTGTTTAGCCTTGAGAAAGAATAATGATAGAGGAGATTTGGTCCTGATTTAGCACAGTTTCAGTGAACCTGTGTTTACCAAGAAAGACTGTTAAAAAACTGCTAACATTTTTGGAGCCATTGTGACTGCGTATCTAATGACTCGCAGTTGTCAGTATTGCTTTCCCTTTTCCTTGTTTTCAATTCTTTCTTTCCTTTCCCTCACAACTATGAAAAGCTCCTTGAAGTTAATGTAAAGACTTTGGTTGATTTTTAGTGGACTGTGGATAAGTCTTTTCTTATGTCATGGCTGAATGCTGATTTCTGAGCTGTTCTGGTTCCAGGCAGCATCTATAATTGCTTGTTATTATTTGAAAAATAATGATTTTAATTACTTTCCAGAAAGCTTGATACGAAAATAATCTATATTGTTTTGTTTCTTTTAATTGGACGACTTTTCCACACTGTAATGTGCCTGAGTAGGCCCATTCCATCATGTTCTCCATTTTATTTTAAAGTCACTTGAAGAGCTAATACTTAGTTATTGGGCTATTTTCCTTGCTCTCCAGCCACAGAGATTTGTTTTTAAATAATGCCTGTCTTATTTTTCATAGCTGATGTGACTGATTCAGATTGGATTATTTCATTTGACCCAAACCGGGGCTGCGGTTCGAAGATCCAACCAATCTATGGGCAGCCCTTTTTTTCTTTAATAGCAGACTAATTGGCAGACCAATTAATCTGCTCATCTGTGAAGAGAAAATTTATAGCAATAAGTAGTTCTATTTCCAGAAGTCATTCTCTAAAGTAATATTACAGTGGCCTTGTTTACTTCATGCCCTGCAACATGATCCAGTGCTTCAACAGTAGCACAGGTCAATTAGTGGACAAATTAAGCAATTATTAGCCACTAACAAGGGTGACTGGCATCATTACCCTTCCTGTTTACCAGCAAACTGTTATTTTAATACAAAGATCAACAAATAAATTAGGGCATCTGTTGTATTGCCATGTCTGCCTTGAAGTAAATGATATTAAATGGGCTTTGGTTGCTGCCAAATTCTTAACCCCAGCATAATGAGATACACTGATATGTCTCTTGCTGATTATAGAAGCTGTAAAATTTAGTTTGTATTGATTTATTAACAGGAGGACCAAGTTCTCTGCAATGGTATTTTTTTAATAGTCTGATATCTGTCTTTTTACTTTAAACATTATTGATCCAGAGACTATTGGGTTCCTCTGAAAGACAAAGCTATTTGCTAATTGTATTGATTATTTGGATGCTTACAATAATTTTATGGTGAGGTTTGTATACATAGATGTATGCTTTAATCTGACACTTCTCTTATGTTCCTTAGAACTGCCTTTACTTCCAGATTAGATTTCTGTGAGTCAGTTATTTTTAACTCTTGCTTTGTATTTTTATCATGGGGTAAGACTTCTTCAGATTTAATTCACTGTCTCCTAAATAAGAAAATATAGTAAATCTCTTTGGATTGGGTGAACTTGTCTGCGGTACCCCCTAACAGATTGTGGTACATTGGGAAATGCTGGGTCTCATTTGCCACCAAGCTGCTGGGTGCCCAAGGTCAGTGTCTTCTCTTTAGTCTGGTGTGCCTGGTGCAACAGTGAATCATGCAGAGCAGAGGCTCACCCGTTACATGTTTATACGCAGCCTTCCACGTCATAGCGTGTTCTTGGTTAGGGAATAATAATTCCCTGCGTGAAGCTGAAAACTGTAGCTTCTACTTGCTAAGACACCTTTGCCAAGCTCTGTGAGTGGGGCTGCATCAATAACAGGAGCAAATGAGCAGAACCTGGGCAAGCCTCTTCCCTGGCACAGTTACAGCCAGAGCAAAGCTCTGAGAGTTTGGGCTCTTGTGTTACCTCCTGAATGAAAAGCAGTCATGTTATCCCTGAGGTATTTGTGGTCCTCCCTGCTGCTTGAAGAGCTGTCACAAGTACATGCTTGGTGCATTGCCAGATCTCATGGCAAAACTGTTCCACCAAGGTCTTTGGTGAAGTGATGATCGTGTACACAATGCAATATTTATGCCGGTTTTATTGTGGCTGCTTTGAAAGATCATATCTGACCTAGGATAAAGTATGTTCTGGACATACTGATTTCTGAATAGTTAACTCTTCAAAGTATTTTAGAAAACATGAACTGATGTGATGTTTTGAGTCTAGTTGCAAGCTCTTTAAAACTAAAACCAGCATAGTGTCTCGAGAAGCCATGGACTAAGTGTGGGATTGTATCTCTTTAAGTATTTTTGAGCCCTCCAGGTGTGCATACTGTGGATTATGTTTTAGACACTGCCAGAAAACAGTTAGAGCAGCAGTTTAACATAGCTAAGCCTTTCATGTTTGCATACAGTTAGGAAACCTGGTTATTCAGGATCTGACTGTGTCCCTGTCGTTTCTTCGTGTTCTTGCTGTTGTATAATGAACAAAAGACACAACACCAGCCAAAAAGCAGATCGATGTTCGGTTTCCTTCATTGGGAGGAGGTAATTGCAGAAACATTTCCTGAGCAATATAATTATGTATATGCTAATTTGCCTCAGAAATTCAAGTTTAGTCTCTTCTCAAGTGGAAGACCTGGTTACAGAAAGGGACTTTCTCTTCTTCAGGATTAGTCACTAATAGATGAAAAAATTGCTGATGTTTAGAGTCAATTATACCTTGATCATCCTAGACATTTCAGAAGCCTCATTTTTCCCCATATGCCTCAGCAAATTAGAATTCATTCCAACAGCAGCATAGGTTCATATTTGTTAGTATTTGAAACACAAAATGGGCCTTAGGAAATAGGCTAAATGAAGGAGTTGTAGAGAATGTGAGATTTTGGTCCCATCTTTCAGCCAAGCTATAAACAAGTGTGTTTAACCTGGCATGTACCCGGGTTTTAGTTTGTTTGTTTTTAAAGATTTTGATTGGATCACAAAAAATCAGGTCTAAAGTCAGCTTTTTTGACGTCAGCTAGTTAGCCCATGCCATCTCTTCTATGCTGAATTGTTGCTTGTTATATCTGTTCCCTAGGGCTTTTCCCTGTCCAGCGTTAAACGTTTCTGATGATGGGATTCCACTCTTCCCCTGGAGAGACAATTCCACAGTCTAATAGAGATCACCATTAGTGAAATTTTACTGATGATCAGCCTTAATTTTTCTCTGCTTAATTTTATCCTGTTACTACAGTGTAGTGATTGATTTATTCTGAGGAAATTCAGTAAATGGTTCCTGCTTCACAGGATGGACCTTACAATAAATAGCAAATTGTCATGACCTATCTATGGGTGTCCTGAGATTACACAGGAACTCAATTTATCTCGACATTCATTCCCTGGAAGCTATTTCTGTCAGTACCAACTCAGTGGAGGAATAAGCAATGAATTTAACTGCCAGACTGCCTGCCTCCTGCCCCAACACCAGCCTTGGAGCAAGGAGATGTTTAGTCGCTCCCTGAGCACAAGGCCCAGAAGCAGGAGCTCCTGCGGGGTCTGGTGCTGTGACTGTGCCTGAAGGAAGGGCATTTAGGATCTGGTTTCCCTGTCATTTGCCTTGGTTCCACATTAAAGGAGCTTCACTGATGAGGTGGAGTTACTCCTGGTTTTTATGGGTGTAAAGTAAGTGAAGAATCTGGCCTTATAAATTCCAGTCTATCAGTCCCCCAGTTTCCCTGTGCCTGGTACAGATTTTATGTAGCTTTCCCAATTTTAGTGAGGCATTTTATATCTCTTTACACATGCAGATAATCTGAACTCTGTGTTCATAGGTCAAGGGTAGGTCTGGGCATATGCTTACACAAATTTGAGGTGCCTCAGCTCAACAAATTGCCACTCATGAGCTCAGCTGCAGTATGTGCCAATGTATGCATGCTGGGTATGTAAGGTGCTAGGCTTAAACTAGTAGGTTTTACTTCATTTCACCACTTAGGAGGAGAAATGTTTTGTTATTGTGGCTCAGCTGATGAGCAGTAACTTCTCCCTCTGTGGAAACTTGACTGTGTCTGATAATGTAGCCATATTGTACTTGCATTATGAGGATGGACTAAGGTATTTATCCTTAAAGTTCTTATTTCTGGAGTTTTTAGAAGGTGGCAGGTGCTATGTGATTGCAAGTGGTTTGTTCTGTTGGAAGCAGGAGCAGTGCCAGGAACCAAGAGGAACAATCATTCTAATCTTTTATATGTGAAATTTCAGATAGATATCTGGAAATTATTGATGTCATAAACCCCCCTCTTCAAACTCTTCTTTCATTTTTCTCAGGTATAATTGATTTCCTTGTGAGCCAGCATCCTATTGCAAAAGTACTGAGAGACCACCTGGTCTTCAAGATCGCACCCATGCTCAATCCTGATGGAGTATACCTAGGAAATTACAGGTATGGTGTGGAGTATGAATCTGCGTATTGTTATATCTACATTATATACCCTGCACTGTTTTTTCACTGAATCTTATATGGCTTGTTTCAATTAATTCCTCTTAAACTGGAGGTTCTCATGTGGCCGTATGCTTCCTGAAGTTCCCGTCAAGGAAGGGGGCTCAATGGCAAATTTGCTTGCTTCAGGAGGTAAAGAGCAACTCTTCAAGATAGCAGGGTATCTCCTCTGCAAGCCTCCTCTAGGTGTGGGAGTTAAAGTCAGCTTAGAGTTAGACCTTAGCTGTGTTTTATAAATGCATTCATTATGCTGCTCATCAGCCTCTATGTAAATGTGTCAGTCAATCACAGTTCCCTTCAGCTACCCAGATCATCCATTAAAGTCACAGATTTCAGTCTATTATTGTACTGTAATAGATAGGGATACATGGAATGGAATAATCATTCCACCCTATGCTAATTTTGCTTCATTTTAGTATTTGAATTACTACTTTACCACCTCCTCTGTTGAGAACGTATTCAGATAATCTTTTGTTTTCCCTAAAACTGTTTGCTCTTAATGCATTTATTTACAAAATAAATGTGCTGCTGGAGGTGATAATGAAAAGCAGTTGATTAGTTGATGATTTGTTTGTGGGGGCAATTACATGTACCACATAGTTCTCTGGAGAAGCCCCTGAGAAATGTAATATACTGTATGTGGTTTTGCTTACAGCGCAAGACTAAATAACACAATATACTCTGTAGTCAGGCTACCTTGAGCTTTGATCTAATTAGGTATTGCATTGTGAAGCAGAATAAGACTGGGTTATTGTGTGGATGAAGAGACCACTGAGGAAGAAGCTAGAAGTTGCAGAAAATGGTGCTGCTGGCTGTTCTTTGTTTTGACATGTGCTTCTTAGCCCTCCTGTGCTTTGCTACTTGCTAAACTGAACTAGCAGGGAATTGCGTGGGTGATTTCAACAGTGCTTATATACATGTTTTATAAGTGAAACTTCCAAGGACACGTGGTCTCCTTCCAGCTGCACTGATACTCCCTCAACTCTTGGCAAATCCAAAACCAGAGAGCGATACTGCAGTAGTGGCATCTGACAGCACTAGGAATTTAGCATAAGGGTTATGTCACCTTACAGGAATAAAGCCCTAAAATGGCTCTAGAATCTGATACTACATTGTTTTACTCTGTTGCAGGTGCCCTGCACGTAGGCAACTCCAGTTGCAATTAAGTAGCTTTCATTTTCCCCCATAAATTCACTTGCCCTGTAGGCTTTTCTCCTGCACTATTATTTATACTTTTTGAAAGGCATGCAGCTTTACAGACATGCATATGGCTCGTAACTTGAAAAGCCTTTTGGGAACCCAGGTATTGTGAAAGGGCATGTGAATTCATTTGGAGTTGCTGAGGCTGATGGTATACTATTGTTTTAGCTTTTCATGATATGCAGAATTTGCAACCCTCCTGAACTAAAGAAACTTTTAATGAGGTAGTTGGAAAAGCATTTCATTTTCTTGCAATTCTTCACTTTATTTACAAATGGCCTAATGTAACTAATAACTTAAAAATGAGGGTAATAAGCAAAATGCTACCTATTATCTTGAGAAGAATATTAAAAAGCCTAGTAATGTGCCGGCATTGTAGTTAACTAGTGCTGAGTGAATAATTTACAGCAAACACTTTATTTCCTGCTCATACAAAATCCACAAGCACATCACAATTTATTTGCTTGAATTTGCTGGATGAATTTTTAAAAAATCTCTAAGGATCAATTGCTAGTATTTGAAAATTTAACTCTGAGGCTTCTCTGTGATTGGCTAGATAAGTCTGTTTCATCTCTTTTGGTCTTTGTTCAGATTAGCACATAAATAGGACTTTCAGAAGTCTTCCACGTAGTGTGGTATAACACAGATCTATTGGCTGGGGACAATCCCCCTGCTTTTGCAACCAAGGTCTGTGGTGCCATATGCAGCAAGAGCAGTTTTAGGCATTTGAACTTCTACTGCGTGTTATCTCCCTCTTTCTCAAAGCAGCAGCTAGTGACTATTTCTTTGGTTCATTGAAGGTTCACATTCAGAGCTATGCAAGCTAAGATAATGAAATGGATAATTAAACCTCATGCTTGAGTTTGTAAATTGATCTCCTGCCAGTGTGAGAGAGATTTTTTTTTTTTTTACCCCACCAGTACACAGCTTTGTACAATTGGCAAAGTATACTGTCGGATGCACTTCACTGTCCTCTGAAATCCCAGGCGCAGTGGGCACCATTAAAAGCCTGAGTATGTCAGCAGTTCTCATAGAAGGGATGGGATATACTAGTTCTCCTGTGATCAAAACAGGAACTAACCACTCATTTACCCAGGATGATATGGTAACAGTTGGCTGATGGGATTTTCTTCATTGTCAGTTTTGGGGATGCAGGACTTTCACTGAGGGTGTGGGTCCTGCGCTCTTCTCCAAAATCCTTGTTCCTTTGTTCTGAGTGCTTGTGAACTGAGATTTTAGGAGTTTAAGCCAAACCTGCAACAATAATGCCAAGAATTATTATCTATATGTATTATCTATAAACTGTTGCTCATTCTCAAGAGAACAGACCAAATGGTTTGTGATTCTGAAGGGACTTTCTTGTGGTGAAATGTTCATAACCAGCAACAAGTGAGTTTAATATCACAGCTATAAAGCACAAGTGCTTGTGGCACAGACACATCTGTGAGGAAGGTTGTTTATATGTTGCATGTATATTCAGGTGGCTCTAAAAGAAATGGTCATGGAAATGAATTCAATGCCCAGTGTATCAGGATGCATGGAAACAGGGTGCTAACCTTTACTGATTTATTCAAGTACATGCAAGAGTTTAAGAAGTGTATTTGTGGACCCATACAGTTAGGAACGAAAAGACAAGGTGCCTTATGTGACTTAAAGGGGTGGCTAAGCATCCTCTCTAATTTAGAATGTTTGGAAGGTCTATGCACAATTTTAAAAAGTATTTTTTAAAAATCAGTGGACAAAAGTTACAATTTGATTGTAATCTTAGAGCATAAATCTTTTAATGGAAAGTGAACTAGTACGGTTCTATCTCTTAATAGTTATTACTTAGGTACATAAACCAAGACAGTTGGTGACATTACCTCTACTAGACTTTATTTCCAGTGAAATTTCTGACTGACTGTTTAGAAATCAGAACATTTAATTTTTGCTTTCACCTGTTTCTTTCTGAAAAGAGCTGAGAAATGAAAAATCACGGGCAAGCCACACTACAATAGATCAGAGCTGGCTGGGTACCAGTGTCGGAGGGGTTAGGTGCAGAGAAGTGGAGCCCTCGGAGTGCAAATTCACCTACAAGCCAAAGTACTGAATGGCTAATTGGGATTGCTCCTGCTTGCAGTGCTAGCTGTTGTTTGCTGGTTTGCTAGCATCATACCCTTCTGTGAAGATGACTACTACACTGCACTTTCTTCAGTGAAAAAAATCCTCTATAGTCCTTTTCGTGCCACATGAGTATACCCAGCTCGTTCTAACATACAGGATAATGAGAGGTACCTGCTGTTCACTGTGGTCAAGAACGTAGGATCTCTCCCAAAACAGGAAGACAGGCTTCATCCCTTTCTTGAAGTCTTTAAAGCCTGGTATTACTGTACTTCTAAGTGTAACTGGCTTTGCAGTTACAGTGTGTAGAAAATGTTATGCCACATGGGCTTGTTAATTAAATTGCCCAGGAAGATGCCATTGGTTGACCTAGCTAAAATAGTGAGTCTTCAGCATAATTTGCGCTCTGTTCTGGCTGGTAACTTGTCCTCGGCTCTCACCTGAATTGAAAGACCCCTTTTACTGGGGATGGTGCATGACTTGATCTTTAGCTTTGTGAAAGAACATGGCAAAAAATAAAAATATTTGTGAGTTTCTCCATAACGCTAATCTCACCCTCCTTGATGGATTAAACTGTGAAACAGTTTTTGGAAATAAAGGAAAACTAGTGCTGGGAAGAGAGATTTCTTGACTTTTCTCTCTCTGTTTGTGGTATAGCATTATCATCTTCTGAACCTATTGCTATCCCCAGGGAGGTGGGGTTAGACTAAGAAAAAAAAAAGTGTTCTTGATTTAAAAGTCGTGCATCCCCAGGCTTGGCCTGAACTTTCCTTTATCGAGAGCTTGTTCTTAAGCTGGCATTCTGCAGCTGAATGCTGAAATGTGTCCCTGCAGGCGAGATGACTGTACCACACCATCTTAGATTAGTTCCAATTTGTCAGCCTCACCTTCGGAGATGAAACCCTATACTGGCACTGAAAGGGATGTGTTTCTTAGTGTGGGCACCTCTTCACTGAGGTATCCCAGAAATGCCATGACAAGGCAGTTGAAATATCCTGACCGTTCTCTAAAGGCTTTGTTGCATGACCCAGTAAGGCTTCCCGTTCCTTGCCGTTTCTGTGTTGCCTTCAGTTGGTTAGCTGTGACAGTATCAGCCTTCAGTAAATTAAAGCCATGAATTAGCTGAAATGTTCTGAACTGTCATCACTACAATATCCTTCTAGCTTGGTTGTAGGGACAGCAAGAATTTGTGTGAATGGGGAGAAGAGTGCACACACTGATTCTAATCCCTTCTTGTTTCACTGTCAGGTACGATATTTTTGAAGTCAAACACAATCTTTACTGCTTGCTTGTGTGAGGCATTAACAAAGCAATTTGTTGGACGGAAAGGAGGTCAGTCCTACCCAGACTGGAAAGCCAAATTCACCATAAACAGTGTCAGTGTCCATATTGCAATGAAAGCTGTGTTGGGATGAAATGTTTTGGACAAATGGTATATTTTTGCCCCAGAAACGTAGTTTTGTAAGGACTGAAATGGTTTGTGGAAGTGAGTTGAATTTGGCAAATTGTTTCAAGTGAAAAAAGGGAGCTGGGAAGGCTTGAGAAACATTTAAAATTATTCGTATCAGCATTTTATAAAGGACAATCTTCTCTTTTTTTTTTTTTTTTTTGTTAATGGCATGATTTGTTTTAAAACTGTCCTGTTTTAAAGATCCCTTTTGGAGAGTCTGAAATACAAACAGAAAACTAGGCTTTGGACCAAATGAAATATTTCAGATTTATCCTGAATAGGTTTTTGTGGACTTTATTTCTGTGACTCTAGAAATAGTCAAAAGTTCAACATTTGTGTTCACATGTAATTTATGAGGGGTCTTTTGACAGTAAAAGCGTATGTGGACTTTATCCAAATTATTGTAGCTCTAAATCAGAGCTATATGTTGTAATACTGAGAAGTGCTGATTTTGGTCTTTGATAATATCACTTTGGGGGATATACCTATACCTGCATACATACATGTGTATACGTATGTTCACAGTGACTGGATATGTTATGTGGTTCTTACTACACCTGTCCCATTGTGAGGCATGGCTAATCGTGTGCATAATGTCATTTGTGTAATATCTCTTGATTATTTTTCACCTATTTTTCTGGTGGGGAAGTTTTTTTTCTTAGCTTCATTTAATGCATATGAAATTCATGCATTGCCTTGAATTGAAAAACAGAGTATCCATCTCAGATGACAAGATGAAGTTCTCGATGGAGTTTATTTTTCCTAATTAGGCGTTTGTCATTGTGTATTCTATATAACAACATATAAGTAAACAATCATGGACCTTTTGAATAAATTTATTGGTTTTATTTATGTTACTGGGCATAAAAAATCTATAATTACCAGGTACAGCTGCAATATAACTGGTATTTAATGACAATTACTTTTTGTTACCATAGAAATGAGTCCAAAGTAGTTACCTATAATTTCTCATTCCCAAACCTCACACATGTTGTATTGCGGTATTACCATAGTAATTGCCTATTAGTCATCATAAAATAAGCAGTTACTCAGAAGATATCAGGATAGTGTGAAATTTCTCATCTCCTTCAAAACTTGCAGCACATGCCGCTTCTCGTCTTCCTTTAGTGGGATTTTTGCCTGAATGATAAGAATGTCCGTTGTACATTAACCCAAGGGAAAAAGGGATGTGATTGAGAGAGAATTGTACTCTAAAAATACACCAAGTCAGGAAAAGTATGTTCCATCCCCTGAAAATATAGAACTATTTCTTATTATTGAAAAACAGTGATTTTTCAATCCCACGAAATGGAGGTTTGTTCCTTGCCATGAATTTCCTATTTATTTTTTTTTCTAATTCAGTTGTGACCAAAGCAGAAGCTATACATCTTAGGGGGTCTGTGAGAACAGCCGAGCTGGGTCAGACCTCACAAGCCCAGTATCCGCTAATGCAGCAGTGGACAGTGCCACTCTCCCTGTAAGAGCAGGAGATGCTCATAAGATGCTTTCCCCCAAGTACTTTCCTAGCTTCCAGGGATTTTTGTTTCAGACATTTCCTGCACTCATGGGATTTCTGTCTGCTCAGTAATGTGCAGTGGATTTGTCTTCCTAGTACTTGTCCAGTTTGCCCTCAGATGGTAAGCATTAGCTCTCTCAGTCCCCTCTGGCCTGAGGCTGTTCAGCTCCTGCCCCAGTGCAGGAAGCACCACCCGCTTCAGCCTGCTGTGAGCTTCATGGGCTTGTTCTCAGTGGCCCCTCTTGCACCTTGTTTGTCTTCTTAATTTAGATTGTATGTTATTGAGGCCAGTGAGTCTCTCTCTGTGCCTGCCTAGATCACATTTAGTATCAGCTGGGGGTTGGTGACTTGTGTGGAAGCAAATGATGTTCCCCTTCGTAGCCGGGACTACAGGAGAGGCAGGCCATAGGTGCCGAGTGTGTTACTGACCCCCTGGTAGAGTGGTGGCAACTGAGCTCTTTGCTTCTCTTTCCTTTCCAATTTCAAAATTGGAAATCCGAGGTGGCTTTCCAATGCTTCAGTGTCTTTTGACAGCCTGTTGGATTAAAAACGTAGCTGTGGCTAGGACCAACCACCCTGATAATGGGGAAAAAACAAACAGGAAGAGTCCTGCCACAGCGAGGGAACGGCCATTTCCTTGTATTGCCATCTCCCAGGTGGCTGGGGGAGAGGGAGGCATAGCAGAAGCTTTCTCCTCCCCCAGCTCTTGCTGTCTTCCTCCCGCATCCTGTGTGTGTTTGCATCTGTTTTGGATCTCCCAGCTCATACAGTGTGCCAGGTTGGGGCCCTGGAAAGCAAAGTCCGGGGTGAATCTGCAGCTGTGACACAGGTGTGCTCTGGGCAGCAGCAATGGAAAAGACCAGGGAGGCAAGCAAGCAGCAGAGGTTTTCTCTGGCCCTTACATCCATCTGGCTCGTAGCCTTGCCATTCCTTTCCTGCTTGGAAGTTTTCTTTCCATTGTGGCTTTTATTGCCCAGAGAGTGCTGTGATCGTAACACAGTTACAGTGGTTGCTGTTTTGCTCACCATTACTTAAAAAAATCTTCCTTGTAAAAAAGTTGTCATCCTTTATCTTAAAACAAATACTAGGTTTGCAAAAGGGTTCCTTTCTCCTGCCATTGAAAATGCTCTTTATATTGATGTGGTAACTGCTCATTTAAACCATATTACAGCTCCTGAGTATTTTTCAGTTGCTATTGATGTGACAAATTCTCTTGCACAGAGGACTGCACCAATCAATAGAGTCAGTATATGTGCTTTAACAACAAAGCCACATGCCTTGGGGTTCCAGTTGAATCTGAACCTTTTAGTAGCATTAAATAAAGCTATATTTATTTTGCTTTTGGTGCAAGAAAAAAAAATCCGAACGCAATCTAATTTAATACAACTTGTTGGAAGGGTTTGAAGGCAGCATTATGGGGCCATTTTCACATGTGATGAATACGTAACTAGTGTCAGAGCTGCTATTTTGTTGTTGTAAGCGAACCCTTCTCTTTTAGTTAGATTGATCTGGGACTACAGAGTAGCCTTTTATTTTTAGACGAGCAGGGAGAGAAGTCATAATGAGAAATACTGAAATCATAGCTTTTTTATATCTGCCATTATTCCACTGAGAATGAGACATGATGCCCTTAAAGAGACAGGGCTATTTATTTTCCATTTAAATAGCACCATTTGTGATTATTACCTTTGAGCTGTTATGCAGAGAATAAGCACCCAACTCATGAATCCCAGCCAAGTGAATCAAAGTTTTGTACCTAAGTGCCATTTATGTCTGTGAGTTGCTGTAGGAGCCTATTCTTGACCTTCACTGACTTTATTTTTTGCACTTTTTTGTCTTCTAGAATGTGTTTGTAATTAACAGGGGTCTTAATGTCAGCTTGGTTGAAATGTTTGTTTCCTTTCCTCCCCTCCTGAATAGCTGATCTTAGGTCTGAATAATCCCATCTGGGTTTCTTAGCTTTACTTTCAGTTAAGTAACTAAACATATTGGGTTTTCTTCTCTTTTTCTTTCCTCTTTTTTAAGTCTGGCTTGTATCTCTGGTGATTTGAGTTCTTGTTCATAGCAGCGAACAAAGACCAAAGTCTCCAGTGGTTTTGTTTGTTTGGTTGGTTTTGTGTTTTATTTGTTGGTTGTTTTGTTGTTTTTTTTTTTTTAATTCTGCAAATGACTTAGTAAACTTTGACCAATTTGCTGTAGATCTTTGTTTTGGTTTACCCATCTGCAATTTAGGAATAATTGGATCTCATATATCTAAAATTAGCTGTGAAGCTACATTTATTAGTGTGTATAAAAAAACATGTTGCATTCCTTGGCTTTGAGGCACTATGTAGGTACCAAGCAGTATTGTTTAGAAAAACGATATCTTTAAATATACGAATGCAATCAAAGCAGTGCTTTATTGTTAGTTTTGCAAGCGAGAGAAGGGAGAAACACGCTGAGTTGGTCTCTGTCTAATGTCATAACGAGCTGAGCTCTACTTCTCGAACAGCAGTTGCCAGGCCGCAATCCATGGCATTTAAGAGCTGATGGGCTGCTCCGAGAAGGCTATTTGCCAGACACAGGAAGTTATGGCTGTGACACAGCCCAAGAAATATGCCATGTAGTCACAAGTGCCATCTGCTGGTACAGTTTATTGAGCTATTTCCAGTGACAGGTGCAAGACATGCCTGTAACTGGCTTTTTTTATTGGTGGTCTTCAGGCAGCTGCCCGCTTACACGGCACATATTGTTAGCTTCTAACACGCGTTGCACCTAGCTTCAAATGCGCCAAAGCGATCCTCCCACCTTAGCAGTTGCCATAAGGATGCTGTGCCAAAGTGCCTTGAACGAGGAGAGGTGTCAGCGCAGCATCAATGGGCAGGAGAGGTGTCCATGGGGCACTTATCCCAAGAGGAGATGGTCTGTGGTATGGAAAGTGTTTGTATAGCTGTCAGCAATGGGGACAATCCAGACTCCAATTCCCAAGGCTTTGTCTCCTCCCTTCCCCCAAATGAAATTAGTGATACTGTTGCTTTGCTGAAGGTCTAGTTTAGGAAGTGCTCAGAAGTGTCTCTTGTAATGAGGGCTGTGACTCAGGAGTGTGTATGGATTCTCTGTGGGCTTTCTTCCCCTCCTGCCCTTGCCCTTTGTTTAGTTTTCCCTCCTTAACACAATTATTAGCCCAAACAAAACGTGTTGTTCCTTGCAGAAATCAAGAGCAGCCAAAGGTTAGTGTGAACTGTGCTGCCTTTGTCTGTGTTATATTTGCCTTGCCAGCAGCTTCACTGAGTTGTCGACTCATCTGGGAGCAAATCCCAGAACCCGAAGTGTTGACGAGGTTGAGCTCAGCTCCAGCCCTGCCTGTATTCTCCTGTCCTGGCATGTAAGAGCTGCATCCAGCCCTGTGGACACCCATGCAATTCAGGCTGTAAACAGGGATTCAAGCTGTCCTTGTGCTATCAGTTATTGAGTGGGGCTGTTCTCTGGCTAGACTCCTCCATCCTTCCCCATCTTCAGGAGTTACTTTGGAAGAGATTTCTCTATCCTGACTCCTGGCTAGCATGGAGTTACTGTAGTACTTGGCAGTACTCTCCTGACTTCCTGGAGAAGAGAAGGCTCCGGGGAGAC
Source organism: Gymnogyps californianus (assembly GCF_018139145.2). NCBI lineage: Eukaryota > Metazoa > Chordata > Aves > Accipitriformes > Cathartidae > Gymnogyps > Gymnogyps californianus. The sequence goes on along the minus strand of NC_059478.1, from coordinate 27,844,738 downwards.
CTTATTGTGGCCTTTCAATACTTAAAGGGGGCTTATAAGAAAGATGGGGACAGACTTTTTAATAGGGCCTGTACTGATAGGACAAGGAGTAATGTTTTTAAACTAAAAGAAGGTAGATTCAGACTAGATATGAGGAAGAAATTTTTGACGATGAGGGTGGTGAAACACTGGAACAGGTTGCCCAGAGAGGCTGTAGAAGCCTCATCTCTGGAAACATTCAAGGTCAGATTGGACAGGGCTCTGAGCGACCTGATCTAGTTGAAGATGTCCCTGCTCATTGCAGGGGAGTTGGACGAGATGACCTTTAAAGGTCCCTTCCAATGCAAACCATTCTATGATTCTATGACTCTCGAGAAGAACCGAGACCCTCCTGTCTGTTGGTCCAGGGGGCAGAGCCAGACTACTTTTGTATTTTAGCTTTACAGGTTACACTTCAGTGCTGGTTCATGCCAGCAGGGTTTGTCTTTGCAACAATTAAGTGAAAAATGGAAACTACAAGTCAAGAGGAGAAATATTTTCCTTAACTGTAGAAATGACCAATTAGAGGTCAAATTCTGCCTTAATGAGAGCACCTATTGTTCCTTCTAGGTGAACAACCTGAAAAGGGAGAGTGAGGAAGGTGTTTTGCCTGCTATCTGTGAGCGTAGGAAGGCTCAGCATGTGATTAGTGTGTATCCCAGTTTTGGATTGTTCCACCACAAACAGCATCTCGGAATCTTTTCCAATGTAACTAACATTCCTTTCCCCTCTCCCACCCCCCCATTTCAGCACCATCTGCTCACCTAGACCTACAGATTCACCAGCTGTCAGGAAAGGCAGCTGAGGGATTAATTCTTTATGAAGAGCTTTCTGGACAGAGATCCTAGGATTTTCTGAAGTTGCACCCATTTACACAAGATCACCAGAGACTAGTGATGAGTCTTGTGGTCTCTGCAAGAGTCTCCTTCCTTGTAGTCAAGTTTTATCATGTTATACAAGTGAGGGGTTCAGTACTTACCTTCAGTTCACTGGGGAAGGATTTATCACCTATCAATAGAAAAGTCCTGAAGTTCCAACTGCCTCTATGTGGATGGGGAGGGGGAAATCCCATCCAAGTTATTAGGAAAACAATAGCAGCCTAAGGAATGTTTGTTTAGGTTGCTTTTTTGTTGTTTTCTTTTCCTGGGTGACAGCTGTTCTTTTCTTTTCTTTTTTTTTTTTTTTTTTTTTATCGAAGCACTTAAAATGATGGCAGCTTGCTGTATAATTTATAATATTAGTCCTAAGGGCAGTGTCGTGTAACATGAAAACAATCCTGAGACAAATCTAAATAATAAACATCCATTATCTAAACCAAAATTGTATTAATAAACCAACATTAAATTAAATAATCTGAGGATGTACATCATTTCTGGGGAGTGTAAAGGCAGACACCTGCCCAAAGTTCCCACTCACGTGTCTAGGTCAACATGTTGGCTCCCAGACACCGTAATATCTTTGTGACTTAGAAGAGCCTTGTTTTCACTCTTTGCAGCAAAGTATCTCTAAGTGGTTCAGAGCTGTGATGTTTCCTCTTCTCTGTTTGGAGAAGATACCTTTTTTCTCGGGTTAATTCTCACAGGTGAAGTCTCCCAAAAGAAACATGGCTAAGTAAGTGTTGAGTTTCATTAGCTTGCAAGGTGTTGACCTCTTGAAAACTAGTCCTGGTGCTCACATGAAAATTTAAGTTGTGGCTGTAAAGGAAACTTTTTATTTAGCTACTGGTACCCAAGCCTTTTCTGCTGAAGCAGAGAGAGATGGGAGACCGCTGTTTCACAGCTGCTTTAAGCTAAGGAAAGTACGTGCGGGTACCCAAAGGGGCAGTTCAGTTCTGTTTTCCCTCCTGGCTGTGCATCCCTGCCATTTCCTTTGTGCCAGGACTGGTGCTTGTGTGGCAGTGCTGTGAGCCAGAAAAGAACCGATCCTGCAGAAAACCAGCCTGACGAAACAGTTCTCACATGGCTCCCTGTGCAGCCAGAAAAATGGGACCAAGACAGGAGGGAGGAATGAGCAGAAAGGGATCCCTTTTTAGTGGCAGCTTGAGTGTTGATGGGCTTAAAGCAATTTTGAAGCTGGAGCCCACGATCTAGGTGGCTGTTGTGCAGTTATTCTGGGGATCTTGGAAATGAAAGACAGTGGTAACCAGTGATTTCTTGGATGGTTGTTGGTGTGTTCAAATGTAACCATGCCTATACGATCTCTTTCTTAGGATTATTATTTGCTAACAGCAGCAAATGATTATTTATACTACTTGGTAACAAGTTGGGCGACTCGGCATATCCATTCAGGAAAACAGGGACTTTATGGTGTCAGAGGCTGGAAATGAGCTGTTTCCATGCAACTGTTATACCCCATTACGTACACACAGCGAAAAACTGTCCATAAAATCCTTTTCTCTCTCCGCTCCCTATAAATACAGAAGCCATCATAGCTGTGCTGACACGGCAGAGGGAGCAATTAATCTCATAGCAGATTTCTTCTCTGCTGCCCCTGGCACCACACAAAGGGGGGATGTCAGGGTAGTCTGGGAGGAGGTAGATGTGAGAGCTGATTGACAGCTGATGGCTTTGCCTGGTTGGTGCCTAAGAGCTGGAGGAAGAGTGCTCTGCCAGCGTGGAGGAGTTGGGATCAGAAAAGGGATGTGACATTTCTGGACACACAGTGTCGCGCCACAGAAACATTAGCTGTCTCTGCCAGTGTGAGTGGGACAGGTATTCTGCCTCTTCTTCCCCTCCCAGACTGGAAAGGATGTATATTAATAGAAGTATGTGCGACTTAACGTGCAGCTACTCAGTGTTAACCCAGGTCCCCAGGGAAAAGAAGTGCTTATTTCAGGTTGTGCAGATCATAAACCTGCTGCCTTGTGTGGTGCATGTGCTCTGAATACTAATGCTCGCTTTCCCTTTTCTTTACCGGCACGGCCATTGAGCTGATGAATTGTATAGATTATACAATGATAATGGATGGGGAAGGGGAATTTCATCTGTCTCTTTAACCAAAATATGATCAGTAAATCCTGCCTGTTTGCAGAGAACAGCTGGATTTCTAATAACACTGGAATGCTGTTGGGGGGGGAGGGGGCACGTTTAGCTGCCCCCTCCCTTTCCTCACTGCCATTCAGACATCCAAATGCTTGCAAAAGGACTGGAGCTTTCCAACACCCTGAGGCTAATGCAGCAGTTATCCTGGGAGTCTGCCAGCTCTGTTGGATCTAGGAAAAGCCTGAACCCCTCTATGGTGCCTCTGCACCATGCTCAGGGGAAGAAAGGGAGGCAGGGGCTTTGCATTTGATTCTCCAAGTAACAGCTGGATGAGAGAATGGGTTTTTCTTGTAAACAAGACCAGTCTCTATTCATAGAGTGGGCTGAGGTGTGATCTGATCCTGTACAAAGCAGCGAGTGAGCTGCATTGTGGAAGGGCTTATGGTAAGGTTGTGTGTATCTTTGGGAGTCTCAAGAACTGAAAGAAGGATGTCACAGAAATGTGCAAAGCCTCTCATGCTGGTCACATTTTGTATTATTAATAATAATTTTTGTATATTAATTTGAATTGAAATAGGTTAGCAAGGGAACTTGAATGTTCAGATGATTGATAATGCATTGACACTGCAGTGTTGACCAGAAGCCACAATCTTGTTCTGCTAGGTGCTGTACAAGTACATCATAAATGATCCTCACTTTCTCAAAGTGCTTTCAGAGCTGAAAGAGTGTGGCACAGCAGGTGGACAAGGCAATCAAGCAAGCTGTTATAGCAGGGGAAGACAGAGTACTAAATATAAAAGGATGAATAGTGGTAGGGTTTTATTCCTTTTTTATGGTTCCCCCCCCCCCCCCAGTTGGTGGCAGGAAACACAATAGCTAACTATACAATCAGGCTGAATAACCTTCATATATCAACTGATAGTAGGACTACTCTAAATTTGGTGAACCCAGGGAAGGAGCTTTCAGTGACAAAATACATTTGCAAAGGAAGATTGACCCAAAAGGTGTGTTTCTTCAGAATGGATTACTTTTAGGTGTTCTTCTGTTCTCTTATTCTTTACTCCTTGGGCAAAACTGTGGAGCTCTACTCAGCTCCCAGTTTCAGCATCATTTAAATTCTAGCACTAGGATTTTCGTTATTCTGTTACAGCTGAGCAGTATTATGGTTCTACTCATTGTTTTACATCTGGATTAAGTTGTCATTTTGTACATCTGGAGGTAGGTTTGTTCAGTAGGTTTTGGAAATCCACAGATGTTCAAGGCCCAGTCAATCTTTTGGCAATGCTTGTCAGTGAGGAAGCTACACAGTGAGAATATCTATTCCATGCAAGCACTCCCAGCAAGTTTTGTACCCCAGCAGTTGTCCTTGGATAGATCTTCTGTCTGCTCTTCCAAGACTGAAAAGAATCAATTGACAAACTGCCAGTCTATCTCCTTTACTTTCTACTATGCCTTTGCTAATCTTCTGTACATTTTCAGCTGCTAAAATCTTTTTTGTTTTTAATTCTTCCAGTAGGGTTTACTTTTACTCCTGCTGTTGACATGCAAGGAGGAACTGATGCTGGCATAGGTTTGTTCTTGACATCTCCATCTTGCTGATGCTTTGCTAACTAATGTAAAAGAAAGACAGGTCGCATCCAGGAGATATGCTGTTATTGGTATGGGTGAAAGGCAAGTGCAATCCTAGCAGACAGTTCTTAATCCTTACATTGGTCACCTTTTCAATTACAGATCTGATCTGCTAAAGTCTTGTCATTCTCATTCTAGTTTCTGTTAATGAAATGCATTTAACTGTCAGCTCTTGTTAACAGTAACAACACAGCCGAGGATTCATAAATTCCCATGGAAGTCAAATGACTGCTACCTTAGAAGAACTCAGTCAAGTTCTTTTTCATCTTGAAGCTGGAGGAGGAGACAACCACAGCTTTCTTGATCCAGCCAACCAGAATATTTTGAACAACGAATCTATCTCAGACTTTTATTTCTGATTCCTGTCTGAAAAGGTCTAGATAAATATTCTGTTTCTAAGAACCCTGGGGTTTTGAGTTCATGTCATCACTCAGTTGTGCTCTTTGTATCTTGGATCTATCTCAAATGATTACTTGTAACCTGGAATATTCAGAAATTCAACTTTTCAAAGGCCAGTCAGACAAGTGCAGTCCATAGTTGTGTAAACAGTTGTGTTTGGCACAGGTTTGACCCATTCTGAAGAAGTACAGGAATGAGAAGAGAATTAGAAAAATTGCTGTGTGACAAGACAGTCCTGGAGCTTAGTTTCTTTAGATTAACAGACAGCAGGCAAAGGAATGAATGAAATGATCTGAGACCACATGTGGGGACTCTGAGTACATACATAAGGAATATACTAACATGGAGTAACATGAAGGTTACTTTTCATCCCACATCAGGGGATGGTATAAAAGAGCAGAACGTCTTGACACTGATGTTCAAGAAATGAAGATTCAAGTCCTTGAGGGGATGGTTAAAGACTGTGGTGTATTTTCCCTGATGAACTGTTTTGAAATCAAAATATTTTCCTAAAAGACCTGTTTGGGGTTCTGTTTGGTTTGTTGGGGTTTTTCTATGAATGGGAATGGCTTCAAGGGAGGTCTTTGTGTGTGAATGGCAGATCAGCAAAGATGACCACGGTAGCCTCTTTCTGGCTTTAAAATGTATGATTTTCAAACTATTGTATAGTGCTGATAGTTTTCTTTTGCAAGAAGCCCATATACCCAATAATCTCTTGGTCTTTCTTAGAATTATAGGTTTGTTTGACTGGAAAAATTGGGCACACTGCATATGAACTTAAATCATTCAATCTAATTGAAGTATTCTACAAGTTCTAGAGGGATTTTCTTCCTTTCAAATGACAAATTCCATTAGAATCAGTGGAAGCTAGAGGCTTCTTCTTTCAACTGTCCAATGCAGAGGAGTTTATGGTTTGGTATTGTGTAAGCTTAATAGGGTAAAGAAGAAACATCACAAAATAAAACTTCATAATTTCTCAGAAAATCCAGTTAACTTTTGCTGATGCGTCCCTGAACACTTGGCTTAAACAGAAGCTGTTGGGCTGAAGCTGTATAAGCCCTGTAGTTGTTCCAGGACTGCAGAAGCAGGAGGAAGGTCAGCTTTGACCATTTGATCATTGCTGGCATGATCAGAAATAGTTTGTACCTGCATATTCCTTAATGACGGTTAAGTTCATTACAGACATGGTGCTTTAAGTCAAACATGAAAAAAAACAATTTTTTTACTGGAAAGATACAATCTCTAACCTGTAAAATAAAAGGCTGGAAGATGGAACTGGGAACAACTAATTAAGTTGGAAGCAGGCCATGACTAAGTGCTTGCATGAACAAAGAAAATAGTGTGGCCACATTCTTTATAAATGGATCTCTCAGATAGTCCACATCTCTTTTATTTAGTCCTGGAAACAATACTGTATTTTCCTATATCTGGGGACATAAATTGTATTAAACTCTGAGCTCTTAAATGGTCTCAATGTGACTTTGACCAGCGGTCAAGGTGAAAGCTGGTATTTAGTTGTGTCAAAACCAGAATATTTTGTCTTTGGTCATCTTAATTAAAGTGATCACATAAACTTCTCCCTGTATATGTGTTCATACTACCATTTAATTACCTGAAGAGGTTATCTTGCAAATTACAATTACTGCCAATGATAAATTGATAAAATACAGTAGAAATGCCAAGTGGTCATTTACATGATTGGAACTACTTTAATATAACTGGTTGATATTAAGAGCTTTGTTTTATACCACTCCGTGTTTCTTAATCAGTACTTCAAGAAAACTGCAAGGGAGATGGAGTCTGGACATCAGTTCTGAGCTCTTCACATGCTCCTATGCCTTTCTTACTACATCCAGTTGGAGCAGGATAGTGCACAGGTACCCAGCTGGACAGTCCTGTTCTACTCATGAAGAAAGCCTTAGGTCTGCACTGGATTTGGAGGCTTGCGCTCAGATTTTCATAAGCAGCTGGTGGTTCTCAGGTGCTGAAGTTTTAGCTGCTGACACTGAGATATGTCAAAGGCTTCTGGAGCCCAGATGAAGAGTGTTCAGCAGTTTTTAAAAATACAGGCCCTTCTATAGCATATCTCAAATCAGATGCCTAAATAGTTAGTCAATCTTGAAATTTTTGGCTTTGGAATTTAAACTGTAGCTTTCCGTTGATCCCATGGAAAGGCTCTACAGTTATTTGTGTTGCAGATGGAATAGAGGGGAAAGTGGATTTTCAGATGTAAGAAGCTCTTTTGATTCCTGTTTTATTGCTTGTTTCCATTCAGATGCACGTGTATTGGTGGCCTGTTTGGCGTTTCTCATCTCCCACAAGCCAGACACCCAGTTCTGACCCACAAGTGGTGATAACAGCTTGGCTTCCTAACACAACTACTGCCACCAGATTTTGTTCCTTTGCACAAATGAGTCCAAAAGGACAAGCGGGCCTAAACCAGCTGCAAGTAGAATTTCCCAAGGGATTGCCTGCAGGCATAAATGCATCAGTGTTGGGACCAGAGCAGCTGCCTCTGTCTTGTTAGCTAAGGATCTGTTTTGGGGCAGGATGGGGCATCTCAGGACGCATAGCATATGAGGAATGGAATTTGGAGGAGAGCGTTCAGCTGCAGGACAGAATTATGCCTTGCTGTGCTCTCTCTCTTTTTTTTTTTCTTCTTTTTTTTCTCTTGAGACTGTTAAACTCCCAAGAACAGCCTGGAATCTTGAGCTTCTATATCTGTTTGTTTAAAAAAAAAAAAAAGAAAGAAAAAAAAGGCAGAAATATTTGGCATATGTAGTTTGAAATGTTTCCTTTTGTCTAAAATTTTGTTTAATAAATAGGACTTTTCTGGGTGCCTGTGGGTTATCAATTAAAAAAAAACAAAACAAAACCAGCAAAGGGTTTTCTGGTAAAGGGCAGATTTCTAGAACTAGCTCTGTAGCTCTCCTTCTGCACATAAGTGGATGTAGTTTTATGTGAAGCAGTTGATGCCATCGCAAATAAGATCCTGGTTGTCTCTATTAGATCTGTAAGTAACAAGAACATAACAGCTGCATGTTTCAAGGCTCCACTGGAGACTATTTCCAGTCATCCTAAAAGATCAACATGCTTTGAGTTGTTTTCAGAACTCTCTTTATCTCAAATTAAAAAAAAAAAAAAATCCTTCAGAGGGGGTATCATTAAAAGGGCATTTGCCTATATAACACACCTCTGTAACTACAGTATGTAGGACTTTCAGTCTTCTAATCTCCTGAAAAAGCTGGAGAACAGGCCTTTAGTATACAGACCTGAACAGGAGGTAAAGTGTTGTCATCTGCTTTTTTTATCTCTTTAAAATACTGAATGTTCTGCCCAGAGATTAGGAGCGAAGGTCTGGCTTTAGTGCTGTAATACCTAATTGAATTATGAGCCTAGGTGTAGTCCTGAGAGAGGACTCATACTGATTTTGGCACTGAAATTACCTTTCAACCAATGACACTTGCTTTAATTTGAGTACCTGGACTGCAGCTACTCTGGGGCATATTTTTAAAGGTAATCTGTGGCTAATTCCCATTGATTCCAGCAACGTCATGGGACAGAACCTGCTAACAAAAAATTAAGAATTAGCTACCTTAGAACCGGCAGACAAGGACCTGATGTCTACCACCCACAGGACATACCAAATGTGAGCTCCAGTAGGAAATGACAGAAGATTGCCATTAGTGAGAATTTCTGTGGCAATCCTTGATTTAAGAGGAGACAGAGTTCAGGAGACTTTTAGGAATGACTGTGGGGAGCAGAATCATAATAACATTTGATACTCTGGTTTATGTCTGGGCATAAACAGAGCCAGAATGTAAGAGCTAAAATCTGCTCTGAGGATGGCTGATCGTTTGCTAAGGAGAGGGGCCTTCTCTCCTTGCTTGCTAGTCTGTGGTGGTGTGACTTGCTTGCTGGTTTCTTATACCAGGCTGACGTGCCATTGCTGCTATTGTGTTTGCCACTATTTGATGTGAAAATACTGAGTGGAGTAACTGTTAGATATCTTTTATTAGCCTGAGCTTGTGTGACATCCTTCTGAGAGTTCAGGGAAGCTTATATGCATGTGGGCTACGCTGACGTACTGAAAGAGCTCGGTTGAGTCACTGGGCTAATCCTGTGCTCTTACCTAGTTAATACGCCTTGTTGCACTGACTCTGCTTTGGGAGGTTTAAAATGGGAGTGTGGAAAAGACAGGCAAAGATCTATCTGAGGTCTGGAAAACATATCTTGTAGTGTGAGATAAAGGAGATAATTCTATTTAATATAGGAAGCTGATACCACCATCGTGCATGCATTCAGTCAGAGGGGCAAGGCAGGTGCTGAAAACTTTAGCAGAGAAGGATATGACAAAAATATTTGGAGAGTGAAACTTTCAAATAAGAAAGTAAATGTTTCAAATGGGGAAACAACCTAAAAAGCCAAGTAGCAGATTGTTATCTCATGAGGCCTGCAGGTGAAGACCAAACTTCTTCCTCCCTTATGGGTGTGTCTGTAGAAGCTTGGTGTCATCGAATAGTCTGTTGTTTAAAAAAGTCAGCCTGGATGAATTAAGGGTCTCCCCTGGCTTTTCAGAGTATATGAATATTCTGAAGTTCATCACAATTTTCAGGGCTCCTCAAAGGCTAGTTTTCTGGTCCAGTTCTGCATAGCTTTCTAAAAATCTCCTACAGGAGCGTGCTCTACTCCCTGAAAGATCAACAGCATTTAGCAGCACTTGGCACCCTGCTGACCAGGGCTTCCTTCTATACAAAAACACATTAAGTAGAAATAGAAAACTTATTGAGAGAATGATACAAAATTGCAGATGCAATAATTATACGCTCGTGGCAGAGCACTGTTACTACAAGAAATAATAATGAAACATTTACTTTATCCTTTTTCCGCGACCAATAAAAGATAATGTGACCATATTCAAAAAGAATCTTTTTTTAATGTTCCATATTGCCTTCATTAACATTTTTTTTCATTTCTTATTTTATAAACCTTTTAATTGAAGGCAGGGGGGACACGCATAAGAAGGACACATTTTGGAGGAACAACAACTAAGAAAAGTTTCCTCCTAAGTGTTATTGGTTCCACTACAATATCAAGAATGCTGCTGCCACTCTGTATTGCAGCTCCTTGGATTAGAAATTTCATTAAAATCTTTTGTTGAAGGTCTTTTCACAGAAAGTTTTTCTTTGGAAGTCTCATTTCATCCAATTAACTTTTCTGTATCTTTGAAGTTCAGCCAAGATCAGCGAGGCAGTGACTGCTTCTTCCTGGGAAGTGACATATAGTAGCACAGAAGTCATATAAGGTAACAAAGCTCATTTTTTTTACTACAAAAGAGGCAGGGAGGATTTGAGAACCCTTCAGCTTTGGACACCTTTTGCCATTCTTGAGCTTCATTGATTTTAGTGCTGTGGGAAGGGACTAGCCACTTGGGTGCTTTTTCGGTGGTCTTTTGCTGTGCACATGAATTTGGTTGCCAGAACTTTGGAGATATTAATGTGCTTTTAGATTTATTCACTATGCAGTGGTGCTTTGTGTGTTTGCATTTTTAAGAGGGATGAAAGTATCCTTGTATACAAATTCCTTGGATATAGAGCAGCATCCAATGGAGAACAGAGCTGATACAAGAGAAGTCAATGAGCCAAAGCTCTCCCTGTCTCCCCCAAAGGGTAGACTCCCAAAAGTTAACCTAATTAAAGAGGGCACTTAGGCCACGGGGTTAACAGCTGTTTGGGAGGCAACAGAGAGCTCCTTTAGGAGCTGAGGTTAGACTTTGGAAATAGTTCCTTGTGGGAGTATACAGGAAAATTGCTGTGCACGTGTGCATGTATGTGCATAGAATTCAGAACGAAGGGTTTAGATGCAGCAGCACCGACAAGGATGGAAATAGGTCAGTCAGTCGTTTAAGTGCTCTCTACGTGTTCCTTCTCTGTGACAGCTCTGAGTAGCAGTTGGAAGACAGCCTGGGATTTCATTTAGAAGCGTGAACCAGAAGAAAAAGAGAAAGGAGGGGGTCATTTTGCTTGTTTTGATGCCCACGTGTCCCATTTTCAATTATCCCTCTCATCTACTCTCACTGGGATGCAGTGAGATGCCTACAAATGAGCCATGAGAGAATTTCAAAGGTTTGGATGCTCCATTCGGAAAACTCTGTGAAAAAATCTGTACACCTCTTTGGGTTGTGAAACTTGACTTGAAATTGCTTGAGGACAAATTTTCCCTTGGGGTTTTAGTATTTTGAAAAGCCTGAAGGACTTTGTGTACCTGATTAGGGGATTACTATCTTCATGTTGTCAGATCTTGCCCTATAGATTCTGGACTTTGCTTAGTAGGTATAACAAACACCACCTACACTTTAAATACCTTTTTGAATAATACAAGTTGGATGAATTTTGTTTAGCTCTTAGCCATCTAAAAGTTAGTCATCTACTCCAGACTGGTGGCTTAGAGCTGTCTGCGGTCAGTGGGGCATTCCCTGAAAGTGATTTGTATCATCTACAGCAAGTGGGCTAAACTGCCATATGGACAGATTTCTTTAACCCTGTGTCGTAGTTTAACCTCAGCCAGCAACTAAGCACCACACAGCCGCTCACTCACTCCTCCCTGTGGGATGGGGAAGAGAATCAGAAGGGTAAAAGTGAGAAAACTCATGGGTTGAGATAAAGACAGTTTAATAGGTAAAGCAAAAGCTGCACACTTCCCATCGGCAGGCAGGTGTTCAGCCATCTCCAGGAAAGCAGGGCTCCATCATGCATAATGGTTACTTGGGAAGAGAAACACCATCACTCCGAACGTCCCCCCCTTCCTTCATCTTCCCCCAGCTTTATATGCTGAGCATGACGTCCTATGGTATGGAATATCCCTTTGGTCACTTGGGGTCAGCTGTGCCAGCTGTGTCCCCTCCCAACTTCTTGTGCACCCCCAGCCTCCTCACTGGTGGGGTGGGGTGAGAAGCAGAAAAGGCCTTGACTCTGTGTAAGCACTGCTCAGCAGTAACTAAAACATCCCTCAATTACCAACACTGTTTCCAGCACAAATCCAAAACATAGCCCCATACCAGCTACTATGAAGAAAATTAACTCTATCCCAGCCAGAACCAGCACACCCTGTTAACCTGCAGGAGCTGAGGGGGATGGGGTTAGTGAGATTTATCTTGCCTTTCTTAAGCTGTTTAACATGAGTCAGAAGATCTGCTCTCCAGCTGCCATAAATTTACTGATATCCATGCATACAGTTATCAACAGAGTTGTACCAATTTACATTGACTGTGGATCTGGCCCACTGGATTTTTTAATTTTATTTATTCTTTTAAAAAAGTATAACAGTACCAGGTGTTGCTATCACTAACTAGACTCCAGTTCTGGCTCAGTAACCATACATGAATGGTCAGTCTGATTCCTTATTAGCACTGAAGCGTTTTCTAAGAACATAAGAATTGCTACAGAAGACTAAACCAACAGTCTATTTAGTTAAGTATATTGTTTGTGACGAGCTAGGGCCATATGCTGGCATTGATATACTGGTCTCAGTAATGTGTTAAGTATCTTGGTTGTCTTTTTTTTCTCTCTATGGCTTCCTCATTCTGTCTATCTATCTTTTAATTTTGAGATATTTCCAAACACAACTTTACCCGTTTATCACATTTTTGCCTGGGAATCCTGTATGTGTTATGATGGAAATGACTACATTTGTGGCCTGAGTTTGCATGACGCTCTAGAAATAGATCCAGAAGCCAAACTTTGTGATTGCTCCCATTCTCCATATGTCATAAACAGTGACACAGTAATCTCTAGCCACTCTGAATGTCTCTGTCTTCTGGCTAGGCACTCTCTGCTTTTTGTGACCAGGTGTGTGCTCAGCTCCTCCTCCCTTGCACCTTTATCCCTTTTATTCTCACCCTGCTTTTCCTCATTCCCTTATCTTTTAGTCTCCTCAGTCCTTAGTTTCTTATCCTGATAACTGATCTACTGCTTTTATACATCTTCCCCACCACCACCGCCTGTCCCCTTGAACTGTGAATCTAACACATTTGCTGCCATTTGTGATAGTGCTTTTGCATCATCCCTCTTCCCCCCACCTTTGCCCACGACTGTCTAGTCTTATTTAATGTGTACATTCCATTTTTTCCAGGGCTGGCTACTACTCTGCGTAGTACTCCCTTCAATCCCTTTCTGCGTAGTACTCCCTTCAATCCCTTAAGTTTAAAAGTTTCTCTTCAAAAGTCCTTGTCATCTCCTCAAATATTAGAGCAAGCAGCATGGCACAGTGGAGAAAGAAGCAAATAGGGCTAAAGAGATTTTGTGATGTCAGACTTTGTCTCAAAATGTCCCTTTCTTGCAACAGAGGATTAACAAAAGCCAAATGCCCCCTGTTTGCAGTAGGTCTTTGGGTTTTTATAATGTTAATTATTTTTTTTTAGTTTGGGCAAGCTGTGAGCCAGGTTAATGATCCTAGTTTGCTGAGCAGTGTAGCCACAGAGATGGCTGCAGAGCATGTTTTGTGGCAGCACGGAGAATGCTGGTGTTGGCAAATTGAAGTCCTGACTTATAATTCAAGAGGGGAGGCAAGGTCAGAAGAGCTATGAACACAAATTTGGAGAGAGACTTTTTTTGTTTGAGAATTGTCCCAATTATTGTGTTGATTGCCTCAGGTAAGCCACCTTTCAGTTTTCAATGATATGCTTGTGTATTGTTCATTACTGGGAAGCAGTTTCAAATATTTCTGAAGAAGAAAAAAGTTGGTAATTGGTCTTTTTCTGCTTTACATCTATCTCTGAACCTCCATCCGATAGTCATCTTGTCAAAACTGTCAAGAGAAGTAAAAAGCAAACGGCCTTTTTAGCCCAAATAATATATTGTAAGTTTTCCAGTTAAGCTTGAATATTGCGTTCTCGGGAGTGGGGAGGTATCTGTAGTGCTTTGGTCAAGCAGGTCTCTTTGGGTTTATTCATTCCCACCCCACCCCATACACACCAGTTAAGCTGTTCTGCTACATTGGAGAGAGTATCAACACTAATTTGTTTCTAGCTTGACTAAAGTTGCACATCCCAGTCTAGGCCGAGTTGCTTTTTCATATCTGAAGATAATTTTGCTAACCTGGCATATTTAGCTGTCCTGTGTCCACTTGGTGAATGTCATTTGCTGTTTATTCCTGCCTCGATAATTACCCATGAGAAAACATGAGTAAATTTGGAACTGGGGTTCTCCTCAGATAAATAAGGCTTATTGAGATATCTCAAATCCTTATACCAGTATCTTGGATCTTAAACGTTCAACTGAAATTCTTGTGAGGATATGTGGTTTTTGCCTGGACTTTCTGTGGGAATGACCTTGCTCAGAATAGTGATATTTCCTTTCCTGGCTGTAACCCAGAAGTATGGAAGGATGCATGCAGTTAAAATTAACCAAATATTTTGCTGCTTCTTCCAGGGAGGGAGGTGATTTATTTACTTTTTGCAGAGTCCTGATTTCTATTTATGACTCTGTCAGACAAGTCCGGAATGATCTTGGGTGATTCACTCAATCCCCCTCTGTTTCTCGGTCTTCTTAGTTGCAAAGTGAGACTAGTACTATGCACCCGCCTCACTGAAGCATTGGAGGACATTACATTAATGTTTGTGAAATGCTCCAAGAACCTCAGTGAAAATCAAACCGTAGATGTCTGAATTTTAGGGGATTTGATTTAGCTCTTGAAGTGCAAAGTCTTTGGTTCTGGAAACCAAGAAAACTGTGTAGAATTGTAATGTCTGAATGCAAAATCTCCATCCCTAATTACAGGTTATATGGAATTGTTCATAGTTTGACCTGAGCTTCACTCTGTTAATGTTGGGTACCTAGAAATGAACCACATAGCCATGTCATGGCATGAAACAGTCTATTTGTTTGATAAGGTATTGCTTTCTTGTGACCTAAGGGGAACACAACACATCAGTAAATCTGCAACTAAAGCATGGATCTCTACGAGGGTGGGGAAAACAGAGAAAGCAAGCTGCTGGACATGATTACAATAGCCAGAATGGTGAGGATGCCATGCATGTATGCTTTCTACCTAACAGGGATTTAGTGCAGGATGAATTCCTCTTAAGATAATTTGGACGTTTCTAGATGCATTTAAATTCTTTTTTTCTTTTTTTTCCCCCTCTCCTACAGACAAATTTTTCTTCAGCTTTTTTGTTATGTGTAGTTTGTTAGAACATGTTATTTTTGCCTCTGGCACTAACATATGGATTTTCTATTTGTGTGACAAACAAGATAGCAGTTTACTTAGGAATTTTTGTTCCACCTGTTGATCAAGATCCCCAGCTTTAAATCTCACTCTTTAGTTGGAATTGTTTTCAGGCATCTGCTGTGACACTTGATGATGTTACAAAAAATGTAAAAATTCAACGTGTGAGCTGCATAATTTCAAGTGGCTGTCCAGATATCAGATCTTTCTTTTCTGTGGATTTTTCTATCACCTTGCATTGTGCTAAACAATAATACTAATCCATTCAATCACCTTGAATATTTTGCTAATCTGTACTTATCCTGTGAAGCTATCTTCAGTATTTAGATAGGAAATGCAAGCTGAGACCAGGGAAATACAAAGTGATTGTGATGTTCTTTTTCTTTTGAAGGAAGCATTTGATTTTGTCTCTCTTAAATGCACATGCTTTCCAATTTGGTCTCATGTTATTGATAATCATGGACTATTTCTGTGCACTTCTTTTGTTTAGGAGCCATTACAAAGCAATCTCATGAATCTTGCTTTCTTTCCTGTGTGGCAGTGGCATTAGCATGTTTCTTTCTTTGCTGTGTGGCAATGACATTAGCATGTTATTTTTGTATTTAACCTGCTTTGTTGGGATGTTTTGCTCAGAATGTTGTGTGGTGTTTTATCCTATGGGTTTTATGGGGCTTACTATGGTGTTATTTATCTCAGTTCATGTATCTTTCATTCCATTATTATCACATGTTCAGAAAACAGATGGAATAAATGGAAGAAGGCTCCTGTGTCCTTCATTTGAACAAAACATAGGTTTGTATAAGAAGTTAGTCAGAAACCATGTAGGAACATGGCCTAATTTTTGAAAGGATGTTTTGAAAAAAAATTGTATTATCTTTCTCCACCTGGATTTTCATCTTCCTTCTCATAATTTCTAATCCTGTTGCCAAAACTGCTTTCTCAACTTCAAAATCTTTCTGGAATTAAGTGGCTTCTGGATCTTGACAATGCAACATTTTGATGCATGTGTTTGTCACATCCTGATTAGATTGGTATAACTCCTGCTCTCTCAGGTCCCTCTCAAAACTCAATTCATAAACCAGAGTTTCATACAAGATGCTACCACTAGGGTGATGAAACAGAGAAATTCAATCATATCACGCATAGGTTATCCATTTTCCAGAGGCTGATGGGAGAGATTGGATTTTCAGAGCTCTTCTGGGCTGTTTTGTTTTGGTTTTTTTCTTTGCTTCTGTTCTTGTCTTCCGGGCTTCAATAAATTTTCTTTTAAAGTGGAGAAAATCATTTTCATCTCCTCTTTTCCTGGCCATGAAACTATTCTTTCCATGTGCTTCCATTACAGGTGAGCCACTTAATTTTGTTTACCTCCATCTTCTTTTTCAAGCACATGCATGGTCAGGGTGACCCATTTCACTACTGTCAAAGTTTGGTTTATTTTATTAATTCTGCCCTGTGAGTTTCAGATAGTGATACCACAACGTTTTTGGCAGGCATTCAGGTCAAGCCAATGTAGAGGCATGGTTTGATTTTGAAGGTAGTGAATTGCTCTTTTCTCTACATGCCTCCAGTAATCCTATTTCATGAGCCTTACAAACAAGTTGCCTTGCATTTTTTTGTCAGGAGGCAAGAACAAGAATAAGCTTCTGAAATACTCGAAGGTGGGAGTACTAACTACCAAAATCAAAGAACTAAATCAGTCCACAGTGGAAGCCACACTACTCAGATCCTAGTCTTAGCTTGAACAAACCAAGTATCAGGACTGTTGAATAGTTTTCTGTCTTGCCTGCCAAATATTGAAGTACTTCTCAGGGCAGAGAATAGCTGAAGGGACTGATTCCTGAACCCCATCAGGAAGATGACATTGCGGGATGGGTTGGGAAAACAAGGACTGGCACTTTGCTTCATCATGTCAGAAGCAGTGGTTTTAGAGGCTTAGGGGTGTAGTCTGAACTAATGTTACTCATTTTTGTCAGCGATGCTTTGAAACAGATTTACCACAGGAGGCACTGCAGGTGCTAAAGCAGTGAGCAAGAAGCTATGCAGTTAATCATTGCTTTTACTACTGTGGGAAACAGCAAGCTAGTGGGCAGATCAGCTGGGAAGATGAACTTTCTTCATTTGTCTATTTACAGCTCTAAATGAATGTCCACAAGAATCTGTAACAGAAGCAAACCTTCTCCCTAATCACTTCATATAATCACTACAAGATCACTGCACTGTCAACTAAAAGGTGTAAGAAATGAGACCGCACCTCAGATGAGTATTTTGAGTTTTAGTCCCACGTCAGCTTGGATACGGGCAGAGGATGAATTTATGAAAAATAAAGGAGGGGAAAATATAAAATTCAAATAGACTTTGCAGGCTCATAAAAAGACTTAGCTCAGTGTGAGTTCTTTAGAAGCTATTTCTGTGGCTTTCTCTAGACAGTTATTAGACTGTTCTTACTTTTCAAAAATCTGTTCACCCATTCCGAATTTTAACTGAGATTTTAAAAGGTCGTCTTTGTTAAGGAGAAAGCAACATTTGACAGAGCTGGCTTATTTTTGACAATCTGGGGGGTAGCAGTGTATGAAGAGAATTGTTGTTACAGCCCCGGTGAATGAATCAGGCAAGCTTCATCTTTGCTTCTAACTTTCCTAAGGCTTTAAACAGTTTTTGAAATGTTCTCTTCGCTCCAGGCTCCCTAGTTCTCAGTCTCCCTGTGTGTCTAGAGGACACTGTCAATATCCCCCTCCCACCTCTGTATTCTGAGGATGAATTGTTTCATATTTGTTTATGCTAAGCCATGAAAGCTTGAAATTGAAATCTGTTTGCTCCTCCACTTCCCACTCATATATGTTCTCATTCATTGTACATTTTTGCCATAGGATTTTATCTCAAGGGTGCTGAACTGTGTAAGGCTGCAAATATGCATAAAGAAAAATAAGTCATTCCATGAGCCTGTGAAGTCTGCTGTCCCACAGCTGGGTTCTCTGGTGTCTACTGAGGTATGAGCAGCGACTGAAACTTTCCCTATATTTGAAACTTCCATAGGATTATAGGAAAAAGAGATTAATGTAGACCTCTGGAGATCTTCAGTCCAAGTCCCTTCTCAAAGCAGGGCTAACTTCAGTGTTACGTTGGTTACTTAGGGCTTTTTACAGTCAAGTTTTGAAAATCTCCATGGATAAAAAGTCATAATGTGGGAGTTTTTTTTCCCGTGTGGATTCTCTGTTGCCTAATAAAGATTGACTTCATTATATAATCTTTTCAGTTCATAGATCTGTTCATAGATCTCCCTCTTTCTCTTCTGCCTAGCTGCCTATATTCACAGAACTTACAGGAACTGCAAATCTTTGAAGTTATTGTCAAATTTGATTGAAGTTCACCAGTTGACCTAAAAGTTACTGAAATGTAACACAGGCACAGGCACAAACAGCATGACCTAATCAGCCTTGTTTCCTTTAACTAAAAGGAGACAAGTCAAATGGTAAGTCTTTCCCCTCCAGTGCTACAGGACAGGATTTAGGCCAGTTATGTGCTGTGATCTCTAAATTCCTCTCTCGTTTCAGCAGGACATGGTAGAGCTTCACCCTCTTAAAGTAACAGCCTTGGTTGAAATCAGTGCAGCTTTCTCCTGCGTGGAGTCTGAATCCTGGGACAGGAGGAAGTGATTTCTAGTGCCAAGCATATCTGCTGGAATCTCTTTCAAGCAAAAAGCCAAAAACTCACCAAAAACTCCTCTCAAACTTTCGATTGCTCTGACATCTGTACATTGCTGATTGTCTGTGGGGGCTACTTCTCATGGCACTGCCATGTCACCGTACTTCATCTCTCATCCATTTAGAGGTGCACAGGGACCCAGATGAAGAGCAGAGCTCAGGCCTGGCTGAATTTACAAAAGAGCTTTAAGTGCATCTCCTGCCTAACCCTGATCTTTTCCCCTTATGCACACATGCACACACGTATTTTATATGTACTTGTAAGCCTCTTTACCATTATGTCCTTTTCTGTGAAATTGAGTAAAAATTGGCCAGTGGGTTGAAAAGTTAGATGGGGTACAGGTAGAGAAGGACAGACAGGCAAAACCATACTTTTGTGCATGATCAGTACGGTTATTCAAGTCTTTTTTTCTTAAGAAGGCAGACTGGAAAGTAGCACTACTGTTGCTCTAGCGCAGATGTGGTGAGGAAATGGAACTCTGACAACAACAGCATGGAAAAGCAAAAGGTATTGAGTGCGGCAGCATGCACAAGCACATGAGCATTTGTACTTTTTAACCATGAGACGATCTTGCACTGAATTTCCTTCCACTGCTGTGGCATCTTTCATTTCACATGTAACATGCTTAAGAGAACACGTATAACATTCACCATCTCAACAGAGGATGACATAGGCTGACTCTTGCACTTGTGGTGCTGACAGTATCAGGCATAAGAATTTCTCGGAGATGCTATTGCAGTAAATATAATTTTCCCTATAAAACTTGGCTAATGTAATGTTAAGCTTGTGCTCTACCTATTCACTTTACTTTTTGAGCAACAATGGACAAGGTTGCCAGTGAACCAATGTATGGTTGAGCTCTTTTGCTTCAATGTGCTTATATGATTTTAATGTACCTGTGTATCTTACTGCTTTAATATTAATCAGTAATTTCTGGCCGATTGAAAGGAAGATTCACTAGAAAAATAATATAGACCATAATGCCAGAGAGATACAGTTAGACTGAATGGTGTACTCTTGTCTTTGACAATTATGGAGCTCTTGGCCTTCTTACAGCTAAGTTTGAAAGTGAAATATCTAAGGATAAGAAGAGATGTATAAAGCCAAGTCCAGTGGCATGTCATAATTTCACGTTGGATGATATCTCAAAGGATTACATAAGAAAATAAGATCAGTTCTGCATTGCAGGTTTAATTCAAGTAACTGGACTGACAAATCTTTCATTCATGAATATTTAGGCAACACAGCTGCTTTTTCGATTAAGTAAGCTAAATGTATGGAGTGGGATAAGAAGGATGCTAAGATCAGCTTCCACCTGAACTCTTACCTGGTCTGCCTGGATAATGGTTACCTGAAGATTTAGTTTGGTGTGGTGGTTCATCCTTGCCTCCTTTCTTCAACTGTTACATGTCTTCAGTAATTGTTGCATTCTTCTATACATCACAGAAAAGGGTATAATGATAAAATTTTCAATTAACCAGTAGACAAAAATTGCTTTTCTGATCATTTTTAACCCAAGTGCCTATTTCTGAGGGATAATAACAAAAAAAGCAAAATGTTCTGAATCCCTGAAGGTTTAAATCTTTCAGATTTAACATTCTCATCAGGATTCTCAAACTAATCTTTCATTGTACCATTATTCATTGCAATGAGATGTTTCAGTGCTCCGGAATCAAAATGTGTAGTTTCAGCTTGGCTTGATATCAAATCACGTTCTGCTGATGCATTGCAGTGATTGATAGAAGTTACAGTTTGAGTGCTTTACATTCCCATTCTTCTGCATCGGACAAGCATCCGTATCGGACAACTGACCCATATCTCATGTGACGGCACCAAATCCCCTCATACATTGTTTTGAGTTAGTAAGAGGAGATGTCATGGAGTATTATGAGAAATATATCTTTGCCGGGTAGCTTGCCTTCTAGAGCATATAGTGTGCTTAACTGATGGGATTGGTGGAAAATATAAAGCCCAAGTCATTTGAGGTAGAAACTGGTAATGGAACAGAGACCACCACACTGTCAAATAGTTCTTCCTTCTCTGTGGTGTTTGGGCTGAGGCAATACCACGCAGTGATGCTCAGATGGTAAAACTCTGCCCCTTTAAGAAGTGATTGGAAAAGATCTGAGCCTGATTTAACTCCCTTTGAAAGCATCTGGGCATTTTGTTGATTGCAATCAGAGACAGATCAGGGCTTTACAGCTTGCCTGCCATCTTCTGAAATGTTATGTGACAAACAAGACACTGGTATTATTTCTGCTATGAAATGTTTGTTATTTTATCATAGCAGTGATTATGGGAAGAACATTTGCATCATGCTCAGAGTTTCTGGTGGACTTTCCAAAGATGAAATGGTCTGGCTTTTTGGTGTGTTTTTTTGTTTGGGTTTTGTTGGGTTTTTTTAACTGACTTGGCCACATTGTCCCTTTGCTAATGCAGAGTAGTCAGCTGTCAGGTACTAAAACAATCTAATAGAATAAGGTTAATCTTCTCTCTTTAATTAGACAGCAATATGTAACACATCCAGTGGGCCAGATGACCTTGAAAATTAAAGTGAGGGTAGAGACATATTTGAGAGGAAAATATTTTTAGTTATAGGGAGTTGGGGGTAAAAGAAACAAGAGGAAATGCTCACTGATATAACAAAACAACCCCACACAATCCCCCTTCTCCACCCAAACCCTCAGAGAATTTCTCTCATAAAATGGACTGGGATATCTTATTGCTCTTACAGGCATTTCAGAAGAGTTTGTTAGGTGTGAAGTAGTGCAATCTTGTTGGAAGTGAACCTCACCAAAATTCAGGGTCTGTCAGAAGACCTTTCTGCGATTCCATAAATCACTTAATCTCCACCTGTAGAGCCTAATATATCCCCATCACTGTAGCACCAAAGTGCTTCATAATCCTTCATGTATTTCCTCTCAAAACACCATGGAGGGTTGATAATATAATTATTTTTACAAGAGAAGAACTGAGGCATTGCAATTTTTCCCTAGGTTGCATAAGTGATCTTAACAGTCTCATGTTGTCACCCTAAGTGAACCACTGGGGCATTTTCCCCTCTCCTGTAATATTATGAGACCTGGGGTTTTGTTCGGGACTTCTCATACAATTGTAAGTTTTTCACTTAGTAGTGGTAAAGGGACTTTATATTGTAGTGCCTGGCTAATGGACACATACCTGACTCTAACTTTTGATGAAAATTATACATGCTAACTAATGAAGCAGGGGTAGGCTGCTTGCAGGCAATGTGTATGGGTTGAGTAACGCTGTGCAGAGACAATAAAAGGGACCTTGTCTCCCACCAACCCCAAATAGGTGGATACTTATGTATCCGAAAAGTCGTTTGCAAGCTGAACGAGTTACAGACATGGGAAGACTATGCAGGAATACAATCAATATTGTGGCTGGGTGAGTGAGAAATACCTAAGTGTGTTAGAGCCTGTTAGCAAACATAGTTAGAAAAGGAAGCCAGCAATCGTGCTTTCTGGTGCTGGGCAGTTAAGCCTTGCTAATTAGTACGCAGCCAGCAGTTTGCCAGTCCTGTGTTGCTTTTCTGTTTGCTATCTCATCAGATTAGCACACACCTTCTTGACAGTTTTGGTATCAAGTCAAACCCTTGCTTCAGGATATCAAAGAGGAAAAGGCCTTTGTGATGATGCAGATGGACTTCTGGCTGAGTTTTGGCAAGACCTATTGAGAATGTGTGTGCAGCATCACTGCCTTTGCATAAGTGATGTTCTGGATGCAAATAGTCCGGTAGCCTGTAATGTAGCAGAGTAATCATTTAATCCTATTCAGGAGAGTAAAGGCAATATCAGGTACAGTGCTAACCCTAACTACCACGTATTAGAGCAGGTTCTCAGACACAGCTGAATGCAGCAGTATTGGGATCCAAAGCCCACCAAAATGGCTGAATTAAGGTATAACTGAAAAACACCCAACACCCATTCACAATCCAGTAATGTCTTACCTTTTTATAGTAACCTCCAACGGTCCTAATTCCACAAACTTGGATATTTCTAATATTCTATCCACTCACATGGCCATTTTGGGGTCAGATTTGGAGAAGCCTTGAGTACAGTCAGCTTCAGCTCAAATTAGAGTAAGGTAGATGCTGAACATGTAACATGCTATATAAATCTAAGTTCTCGTAAACAAAAATCCTGTCCTTGGCCTCTCAGATATGGTGGCCCAAATTAGCGGGTGTCTCTTATGTAAGTCACTTTTTGTCCCAGTTGCTCTTTTATGAATTGAGGACAATGTGGTCCCCTCTTGTACCAGTGCTGTTGGGAAAATTAGTCCATCAGTGTTTATAAAGCAGTTGTCTCCTGCAGTGCTAAGCACTTTAGAAAAGCCATGAAGAACTGAATAGCTCTGTCCTCAGAGCAGGCTTTGAGTAGCATGCAGTAAGCAGGAGCCTAGGGCTGCATATTGAACAATAAGGAAAAGCCAAAATATTGAATAATCCGCTCATTAATGAACAGTGTTGATCCTGTGCACAGAATAAAGCAAGAGCCCTGTGGAAAAACACCGCACTCCTGTCGTTAAAGGCTGTGTCATAATAATGACAGACACAGGGCTGAATGAAGGTTGTATGTATCTGCGCAGCTGTGGCATATCCAAACTTTTAAGAGCTCAACTTTGTGACATTAAGGTTGGCTCCTTTGACTGCAGCTTTCTGTGTGTAATAGGTCTGATAGTAAGAGATGAACCATCTTTTGGGGGTGTTCATATAATGCAGGTCTACAGGGAACATGACACTCCTTTTCTCTTGCCCGAAGGTGAGTAGGTTAAGCAAGACTGCCAGCTTCATCTGCCAAGAAGTATGTGAAATATATGTTGTAATGTAGGGGAATGTCATTCTACAGCAGCTGGAGTATTCACTAATAATTGTGAGATGTGTTGTGTATCAGATTATTTGCATAGTCTGAGGAGGGGCAGAAGTGGGAATAAAAGTATAATTCAAGATGAGCCATGACTCCAGAAATGCTTACATGTATATTAGCTGTTTTCTGTGAACCACTGTGATGAGTTTACCTTATCTCCACCCAACCTCCACCTCCAGGAATGTAGAATGACAAAGAAATACAAATAATTTAAAGAAGGTCTGCCTGTCTGAAGGGAAAGGTTTGTAAGGAGACAGGAATAGGGCATTGTGTGGAAGTGTCAGGCAGACTGGGCAGAAGGGCCTAGAGGAGCTTGACCTGTTGACAGCACTCACAGAGGTGGGAGTCCAGTAAATTAAGCACATGTGAAGTTAAAATTCTCTCAGTGGTTTACAGCTTGTGATCCAGGAGTTGCAGGTGGCTTTTGGACTACATCAGGAAAGAAAGTTCATATAATACTGCATTATGGTCTATGTATTTGAAATTTCTGAAAGGTCAATGCCTGCAGTGGAAATTTTTTGGGATCCAAAAGTTGGAAAAAAACCACTGTCTGCTGTGTTCCTCTCATTAAGTCAATGATATGTTTGGTTCTGAAAAGGCCAAACAATGAATCAGGCTTTAAAATGGAAGAACTGTAGGTGTTCTCAGTAACTTGGTTAAAGCATCTGGGTGTGCAAGATTGATGTGCCAGTGTGACTCAGTGTGCAGCTGGGAGTGGGAGTCCCGAGAACACCTTCCAGGGGCAGGACAGATGAGACTTGCTCCTGCAGAGCGTTCATTCGGAGAGATCCACACATAGGGCCAGACGTGCGCTTCCTACGGGAGAACTTTGCTAAACTGTGACTTGCCTCCCAGGGGATGTGCTGGAAACCCTGTCCCTTGAAAAACTGAAAATTGGACTGGGCACTGTGCAGGAAAATATGCAGGGGGGATGAGTCCTATGCTAGCCACGGGGATGAGCTATGCTAGTGACAGGATCTTACTGTCTTACATCCTTGGCACGCTCACAGGGCATGATTCTCCTAACTGCGGGATGGGGTTTTATTTCCAGCATTCTGCTTCGTGTCCAGGAATCCTTCTGGCATTACTGAGGACCTGGGGTGTGTAGGGAGAGTTAAATACTAGAATTGAGATATATCCTGAAGATCAGAGAAGGGAGTCTGCCCATGTCAGGTGGGGATGTGTGTTCTCCTTGGTGCGTGTGTCTGTAACGCCTATTACCAGCTCTGAGAAATGCATGTATTCATCAGAAGGAGAAAATATCCCTTTGTGTTTATTCTTATTTAACATTGTTTACACAGAAAATCGAGAAACACATCTTTAACCATCATGTACTATTTAAAATTATGTCAGTACACCATGCAGTGCTCATTCTGTAAACATCTACTCCACCATGTGGTCTCTGGGAGCTAATGCTGTTCTGCTCTGTATGGCCACTTGTGTTCTGCCTGGAGCACACTGCAGTGGTTATGTTAAATAGCCTTTGTGAAGGTTTCCAGAGCTCTAAATTAAAAATGCAGAAAGCTGGGGAGGGGGAGAGAGAGTTGGGAGGGGGATTCTCTGTAGCTGGAGTGTTAGGATGTCTTGCTACCTAATTGCCTTAGAACGTGTGGGCTTGAATGAATCCTCTTTAATGAATAATAGGCAAATGCATAAATCGCAAACCCCAAGCACACAAACGGTGAAATGCACACTAATGAAGACTCTGACTTGGACGGCAGGTGTACGGTTGATTTGTAAAATGTCATGAATGTATCAGGTTTAAAATGATATATTTATTACAAGAAGCAAGTCTTCCATGTGTTCCCCTTGTATTCACTCTCTCATACTGCATGATATTGCAGGCTGCAGTCTCACAGCAGTTTCTTGCTATAACTCTTGCTTCGAAGAAGTGCAACAATAGAGACCAATTACCCTCTGTCTCCACTCTTATTGCAATAAGCCTGAGGAAAAAAAAGTGAGTGCACCCCCTCCCCCCACTACCTTTTCAATTTCAAATCCTAACCCTGTTGGTAGTGCCATTTGTGGATTTGAACTCCCTGGCTTTGTGTGCGGCATTATCTGGAGATTCACCTGGTACTGATCCAATGAACCAACGCAACCTTACAAAGCTGAAGGGAAGAGTGTAGAGTTCTCTTTGTAATAAATCATATGCCATGAAAAAGGATTTCTTTAACTCCTTTCCTCCATTATTCTCCATATCTCACCTTGTGGAAATGGGTCTGTTAGTGAGAGATTTAGACTCACATAGTAGGAAAAATGAACAGGGGAGGGAGAACTGAAGTGAAAGGAAGGCAGAGTTCCTGGAGGTTTCTATAACTTGGAGATTCCAGAAAGAAGAGGCACAACCTGAAAGAATAGGAAGCAGCCCTAAAAATAAACCCAGCATAGGCCTTGGGACTAACCGTTCCTCAGTTCTAGAAAGGGACAAGGATGTTTTCATTAAAGCAGCTGCAGAAGAAAGCCTTAAAACCAGTGATGAGTTAAGCCCCCAGAGGCAAGGAGGTTCTGTCCAGATAATTGCCCAGCAAGCTAAATGCTGGTCTGAACATCTCTTTGGTTTTACTGAGTTGAGCTGGTAACCTCTTGAGATCTGGCTGCCTCCCAAGTAGGGAGGGATGAATACTGCAAAATGTTTCAGTTTCCATTTCAATTTTGAAACTCATTTGCTTTGACTAAATTTGCACTGTGTTTATGTAAATTTATAAACACTGTAATAAATTTATCTACTTATAGAAAACAGAAATTTTAGAAAAAGGCTGGAGAACATTTGTGAAACACAAATTCTAATTCAACAAGTATAATCACAGAACCTGATTTAAATGTACATTCAATCACAAAGCAGAAACATAGTATGTGGTCTGTATATCTAGCAAACCCTAACAAGCATAATCCAAAATTCAAACAATTGTTAACAGCTTAAATATTTTAAATTACATACGTGTCATTTTTTGTGGTGGCAATGACTATGTGACACACAACCCAGGTTTTCACAGTGTGAATGAAGACCACAGTCAGGTAATAGTA
The DNA here is from genome assembly GCF_018139145.2 of Gymnogyps californianus. Lineage (NCBI taxonomy): Eukaryota > Metazoa > Chordata > Aves > Accipitriformes > Cathartidae > Gymnogyps > Gymnogyps californianus. The sequence continues at coordinate 27,817,869 of NC_059478.1, read as the reverse complement.
GCAGTTTGCTACTTTGCTTGTTATAGAAAGCTCACCTACTTCTGATTACACTTTTTTCTAACCTATGAGAGTCTGTGTCAGCACGTCATTCTTATCTGGCACCATGTCAATATTACCTGCCACATTTATATGAGCATTCATGGGCATGGCCATTAAACCTCATGGAATGATGTATTCTCCAGTGCCCTTACTTTGGAAATGTTCACCTGCTCCAACCCTCACTAATTTTGAAGCTGCTTTTGTCTTCTCTTGCACCTCTTGGAGTCTGTAATGTCTCCTGTTTTGCTCTCCTCCATATTACCCTTCAAAGATCATCCTTAAACAGTTCTTTGATATAATTTAAGGTTTTTTCCCCTTGTTAATTTTGTACTGAACACATTAGTTTATTTACTGCACAAAATAAACCTAATCTGTATAGGACAGATTTGGAGGCCCTTTCTAAATCTGAGGAACACTTATAAGCACATGAGGAACCGTACTGAAGCCAATGATAACACTTGCACTCTGAGTAAGATGGCTGGTCTCAAATATTGAAAGATCCTGCATTAGATTGGAACTCAGTTGTTTCCCATTGTAGAGCTGCTGTTTCCAGAGTATACCTATATTTCTACTGTACCTATCCAGTGCTTGAAGCAGCAGATAAACAGTTAAGCAATGGAAGCAGCAAGCAATGTGTACTAGAAATGAGCTGGTTTAAGATTGGTAGGGGGAATTAAAAAGCAGTGCAAGATGCAATTTTTAAGTTATCCTGTTCAAGTTCTTGCATTGGAGGTATTAGCCACAAGAGAGATCACATCATCTGGGAGCAAGAGAATATAATGAATGCAGGATCTGTAATAGGCATGTGGGACACTCTTACCGTATGTTTTGGTCATGTCCTGATATACGTGAGCTTTGGGAGACAGTTCTACATGTAATAGAGTCAATAATCAAATCTGAAGTACCAAGGAACACAACTTGATGTTTCCTTAGAGAGACCACAAGTTTGCAACAGATGAATAAAGAGAGAATGTGGTAGATGATACAAATTTGTCTTTAGGCAAAAAGGAAAGAAAAAAGACTAAGAAATGGGGGGGGGAAAGAAAATTTTACACTGTTCCCAGACTGGAAAGAAATAGTAATGCCTACATCAGAAATTTAATTAATTGTTGTTACATTGATAAAGATGTGATATACCACATCAAAGGCTAGCTAAATGATATTTGGAAATTAATTTGGGTTCCTATTAAATAGAGCTCAGAGGAGCTTCCCAAATGAATAACTTGTTTGTCAAGCATTGCTTCCTTCTCTTTATAAAGTCTTCTCAAGTAAAGACAACTATTGTCAACTGTTCTTGTTGCTTGAAATGAACTACGAGATTCATCACTAACCAGACATTCATGGCAAATTCAAATATTGCAAATCGCAATGCCTTAGTACCTTACAGAAATTAGAGCTTGCTTACTTCTGTTCCCTATAGGGATGACTTATATGAAGTTATGTAAAAAGTCCCAAACCCCAAATGTAATATTGGCAATCCATGTTTGAATTTAAAATTTGCTTTTGGTGCTCTGTAGCTTGGCCACTTCAATGTGCTTTAGAGATGAACATAATGGAATCAAAATATACTTGTTTTCTGTAGTGTTATTAGTTTTAAATATTCTTAAAACAAAATGTAAATGGGACACATTAACCATATAAGGGGATATGATTTCAGGTTCTGATCTCTTAACAAAGTTATCCTGTAGAGTGAGCATGCTGTTTTCTTGGGAACTGTGCCAAAATACAGTAAGACTCATGGTGATTACCACAGTTTCTGCTTTTGTTAAATGAAAAACACATTCCTGTGATTCTGCTCTTATACCAGTTTTATCCCAGTGTAATTCCACCTATATCTCTGGAAGTACTTCTGATTTTATATTAATGTCTGTGAGTTCAAAAGAAGATAGGATTTAGTAGAACTGAGTGGAGAGAATTTACATGAAGACAAAAAAAAAGAGAGAGAGAGAAATCTTATATAATATGTTTTACTTTATAGTGGGATGGAGACAACTTTCAGAGTTGTCTGTGGAATTGTAGCTATTGGAGTGTCCAGAGGAGAAATCCATCTGTTCTCTAGACAAACAGACAAGTGACCACCAAGACAAGGAGGTGGCTTTCTCCACCACAGCGAGCCATCTGGCTCGTCTGTACACCAAGTCAGCAGTGATGGAGTTGCAGAGCTGGCAGTTGGGTGTTTGAACTCCCAGACAGCCTGATGGTTGGGTTGTCTAAGGCCAAGGAGCACAGCAGCTCCTGCCTGCTTAGCTTCTCATCAGAATTTTTATGAAAGAATGTCCCATTAACTTTGTATTTTCTGGTTCATAGGAAAATAGTCATTCATCATTTTTGGAAACGGATTTAATCCTCTGGTTTCATCCCCTCACTTTTCTTAGCATTTCACCTCTCTGTCTTAGTTTTTATTTGGGTTTGATGTACGCAATCATTTGTTTCAGCTGTTAGAGAAGTGAGACATTTTCATTTCTTTTTGCCAGTTAAACTTACGTTTTTCGGTCATCAGATTCTTAGAATTTTTGTCAAAGGATAGCACTACTGGAGTAAATGTCTATTGTTTGCATAGGTGTGTTTAAAAGATTAAGGCTGAACAGACATTCTCGTAATAGACCAGGGATCAATGAAAGCTCTTCTTTTCTCAAGAAGCTTTAAGGCTTAGCAGTGAGGTTGATTTTTTTGTTTGTTTGTTTTAAATATAGAGGAAGTTGCATCTCTGCCTGGGCTTTTATTATTTGTGTGGTCTTTCACAGAATTCCTGAGCAAAATCTACCAAGGTCCCCTGGTTCCAAGGTCCACTGGTCCCAAGCTCAGCTTGAGATGACAGAAGAGACTTCTCTCCCCGCTGGTATCAGTGACCACAGGTTGTCTAGGTGATCTCTGCAGTAGGCAAGGGATATGATTTCCCCCTCCTATTTGTGCCACTTCCAGCTTTTTAATTTCTTCTGTGTTCACTCTAACAACAGCCCATTGAGTTTCAATGGGACTTCACAAAGAATAGGGTATTACTCTGTGGGACTGGGAGCAGCAGAATCAAACTCAAGACAATGTACTGAGAGGGATATGAGTCAGGGCAGGAAGGAGAAGCCAAGGTGGCATACATGCTTCAATGCCCACAAGATTTGATGGCCAATAAGCATTTTAACTTAGTGTCTTGGTTGACTAACTTTTGTGTAGGCAATTGCAGGAGGGGAGGAGACTGAGGCCCTGGATTAGTGGAACAATTACATTCATGCTTTAAATCCCTTAAGCACATACTTAATGGCCGTTGATTTCAATGCTCTTAACAGCTTTGCTGAGTCAAGGCCTGACTGAGGGCAAAGTAAAGGCCTGGTGATGCAGTTTATGAATCATCATAGCTATAGACCCCCACCTAGAGCATTGAAGAGAAGGGTACCTCGAAGGCCAAGCAGGCTCTTCCAGTGCCAGCGCGGCAAGCTGGCAAAAAGCAAAGGATAGAGTGAGCATATGTCTTGTGGAGGGGAAGAAGGCTGAATGACCAAAGATGTTTCAGTTGATATTCTGCTGGTCATGTTATTTCTAAAAGTGGCCATTGCTGCAGGCTTTCCTCATCCTCAGGGGAGCATTTGCTTTGTTTTTTTCCATGAAAATAACTTGTTTAAATACATCAGCTGCAGAATGTAGCCCTAATTCTGCAGCTGAAACCAGAAGAGGCTGCAGCCCATATATGTCCTTTGTGTGTGTTGTTTTTTTGTGTGTGCAGGTGCTCCCTGATGGGGTTTGATTTAAACCGGCACTGGGCAAATCCATCTCCTTGGGCTCATCCCACACTGCACGGAGTGAAACAGCTCATCATTGAGATGTACAACAATCCGGTGAGTGAGGAAAGGTGATGCCAGAACAGCCACTTGCTGAGGTACCAATTCTCTCCCGCTGCAGGGTTGTGCAAGATGCCAGTAACTCTGATGTGGCTTAATCCAGTGGCAAACCAAAATAAAAGAGAAGAAAGCAAACACCAACCCCACTGCATGAGATCAGGGAACATTTGTGTCTTTTGTCACAGGAAGCATCAGAGTGGAGAGAGCAAGTGAAATGAAGTTCAGCTCAGATTAAATATGGAATAATTCTGAAAGCAGGGCCTAAATTCAATCGAGCTGCTCTCGTGATGTCCTGAGCTGGATTCAAAACAGCAGGCCCCCCAAATTGAATTACTGAATGGCATTGATGTTTAATCCAGAGCTCCGGCAGGGGTTGCTATGTAGCGTGCAGAGCAGGAGGGGGATAATATTTGCAAATATTATATAAACACACACACACACACTCATGTTCACTCAGAGAAGCAGAGGTGTTCTTGAAGGTGAAATCTTAGCTAATCAGAGGAGATGGATTGCAGAGAATACGGAGGAGTGGGAGGGAGGCAGACAGCTATTGAATGTTTGACATCAAAGCACAGAAAGATTATTGAACGTGGCACCTAAGAAAAACTGCTGAACAAAGATGGAGATGGGTAGGAAAAAATCACTGCCAAAAAAATATGAGGCGATTTTATAGATAATTACTTTTTCTGTATGGAATTCCTTGTATTTGTCCTTTCTTTTTGCTTGCCATTACAGAGATGGCATTTGGATCTTTAATTTCCTGAAGTTTTGCTAATTTTTTTTTCTTTCTGTTAGTGTGAAAAAGGACCTGGTTTGCCTTGCTAATAAAGAAAGAGGATTCTTACCCCTGGCTACATCATGTATAGGATAAGAGCTCCTTTAATTTAACTCCTAGTTCTCCCAATACATCTTAATTGGACTTTTTATCTTCCAGCTAGTAGTAATACTTGTACAGAAAGGGTTTTAGGTACAAGGAAGATAGGTTAATAGATAAGGTCCTTACATATGGAGCGGAATCCAATTGCATGGAAAATATTTTCTTAGACTGCTAATTGTTTGGCACAGAATTTGTCTTTCTATTCTGTTTGTGCAGCACCTAGCATTGTGCCTCTGACCAAGGCTCCTAAGCCCTGCTGTATTAGAGTGATGATGATGGAAAGTACAGAAAGGAGCTTTACAGCCAGCCTGGTCTTTCCTCTGTTTCCTACCCCAAAGAGCAAGACAATTTTCCTTCTAGATGATGGAGAGAGCATGCAGGCTGCTTTGTCTGAGAAGAAAGGTTTTTTTCCAAGAATAAAGAGGTCCTTAAACATTACAAGAAGGTTGGGTGTAGGGAAATGCTTCTAGCTAGTAAAGCAACAAATCCTGGCACTATCAAAAGTCACTGTCAGTAAAATAAAGCTATTCTTGGGGGGAAAAAAATTTCTTTTCAGCTTTGTTCCTTTCCTGGGAAGCTTTGAAAACTCTGGTAGTTTCCAGCTGCCCTGTGTGGGAAGAATGAATTTATTTGCTATGGTGGCTAAAATGAAAAATCAAAAGAAATGTTTGGTCAGAGTTGGTCTGAAATGGAAATCTTTTTTTTTTTCCCTCCATCTCTCTGTCTCCCACCCCTCCACAGTGATCAACCTGAGATGAACCAGTTCCAGTTCATTTCCTTCTGAGGGAAAGAAAAAGGAGCCTTTCAAACACAAGTGTAACATTTCATTTTCAGGGTTATTTAATTTTTTTAAAATACTATTTAGGAATCTTTTTTTGGATTAAACTACCAGCAAAGTTCAGGTGGCTCTTCAGAGCTTCATTTCTCAGTGAATTAGCTACTCACCAAAAAACCTTCTTGTCTGGTTTTATCATCCCCTAGTCAATACCAGCCTTTCTGGCAGTTTTAGGAGACCCTCAGCAATACAATGCAGTATATGGGATTATTGGTTTTTTCAGGCAATACCAGATTCTTAGTCCCTCTGATCCCAGTGATATTTGTACAAACAGACCATATCCAAAGTGGTGGGACAAAAGGGGAAAACATGCCAGCTGCCTCAGAGAGAGGGCATGGGACTGTACATGTGCCATCCTGCTTTAGCAGTGACTGTTTTTATTAAGTACTTGAGAGAAAAAAACCCATCCCTCCCCTCCTGACAGAGTGCCAGAATAAAAACCTGCTTTGAATCACTTCAGGATGCTAAAGATTTTAACTACTGTCCAGGTGTAGAGTGTAACTTTTAGATGAGTAATACATGATAGATGGTTGGCTGCATGTATAGGTGAACCAGTTGCAGGAGGACTGTTGTCAAACTGTGACAGATCAGGGATTATGCATTTAAACACATTCGTCCTGCCACCCTCTCCTCACCTGAAGTCTCCCCACGCTGGGGAATATGAAATGAAATAAAATGCAAAGTAAAGTTCCCTGCAAAATAATGTAATAAAAAATAACCTTCGCCCCTCCCATTCTAGACAAGATCTGCCATGAGGAGCTGTCCACAAGAGATTGGATTGTTTAAAGCAGAGGAAGTTCAGCTTCGTGTTGCCATTGCAGAATGGCTCAGTGCAGGCCTTTTAGATGTATTCATTCCCTTAAATCTTTTACGGAAAATTAGCTGCCATAAGAGCATAAAACCACATTTTAAATATTGCTGTATAGGAGGATTTTTCTTCCGCTGCTGCAGTATGGAAGATAAGCTGTTTCCTTTGAAAAAAGTTCATTCTGGAGAGGGGAGGATGACTGACACAGAAATAAGTGAAGTGGGTATGAGGCGCACACACAATGCCATAGCTACAGTGATTCCAGCACTGAGGTCCAAGGCTAAGTGTTTACTGTAGTTACTGTATGAAAATAAACCAAAGCTCCTGTGGTTATCTGTTCTTCTGGGTTTTACAAAGTGTGCTTATTTTGTTTTTTAAAGTGTTTCAAATTCCATAATGACCATATCATCTTTAGGAGGGAGTGGATGGGTCAAGAAATCAGAGAATGATAGGAAGCTTTTGATCTCCATGTCACTGATTTTGAAACAATCACTCCTGATGGTAAGTCACTGTCATTGTGTTGGCCTATGTGAAGTGAGGGGATATTCTCAGCTGTTTCTGGTGGTGTCAGTCTTGCAGATGACACTGAAGCGACAGACTTGCTCTTCTAGATCATGTGCTGTTGGCTGAAGATATTTCTGTTCTTAAGTACCTTTCCCTGCCCATATGCCAGACATCACTGCTTTCCCACCTCTCCACCAGATGATACGTGTAGATGGTTTCCCTGTCTATGCTGGAGCAGGTTAGTGGAATTAGCTCAGAACATGAATGCATTGTTTAAACCAACTCAGCTGACTTTTGTCTGAAGTATGTCAAAGGATGTTCATATGAGCCATGCCAACAGCTGAACTGTGGGGCCACGAAGTTCTGCTTGGGCATGATAACACACTTCACGTAGAGAGATGTTTGGAGAACGAATGTCTATAGCCTAGGTAAGGAATCTAATAAAGCATGTATGTGCAGCTAGATTTAAACACGTGAAGAATCTGATTGAATTCAGCGGTGTTCCTTGTGTGCTTAAGCAGGTGCTTAAATGTTTTGGACTGGGAGTCAAGTGCTCAGCACTGGCAAGCTCAGGATATGGATGGTCTACGGAGATCAAACAGTCCTTATCTCTGGGATAACATGAAGCCTCAGAGACAGAGAGAGCAGCATAACTGCTTGATTGTTGGACAGGTTTCATGTGGCCATCCAGCACTTTTCCCGACAAGCAAATGCACTCTTTAAAACAGATTTAATGAGTGAACTTAGGTAGCATGTTCAGTGTCAGCTCAGTCCCCTTGAGTATGTGCATTGTGATATAGTCTTTAATCATAAGGGCTCATGTTATTCTCTCAGCTAGACCCCTGCCTCACTGAGTTCTCCAAATGGAAAACTTTCACATAATAAGCAGCTATTCAGCGTTTTGTTTTAGCTTCAGTGTTCATTGTACAGCCCTGTCCTGTATTTACTGTGCACTATTCAGATCCTGCTCTGAGGGTAGAATTGTTAATCTCCTCGTGGGCTTTTCTGTTTTGCTCATTGCTATACCCTGGGAGCATTTCAGAAACGTTAATTAATTATTTTGGGGGGGACCCCTGTGAGAGACAAATACGTTATCCTTGTGCAGATAGGAAACAGAGGCAGAGACGGTTATGATCAGAAGTACCTACTCATTTGAGATTGATGATTTAAGATGCCTGGGATCAGATTTGTTTCATGTCATTCACCAAGGCTTGATACGTCCACTGTCTCATTTCTGCCCCTTCCTTCTCCAAGGAAGATCGGGATAGATTATTTCTGTCATTTGGAGCTCTTAGGACCTAGAAGACAAGGAATAGGCAGCGACCGACCACTTGGAAAGAATCTGTTTCAAGTGATTTGCCCCGCTCAAATGAAAATGCAGAGATGGGATGCAGTGCTCCCAGGCGCTCTCATTGCAACACTGTACTTTGTCTTCTTCCATCCATCTTTCTTCTATTCTGCCTGTTTTCCACCTCCTGTTGTCATTGAAGCTGAAGTCCTACATACAAATGATTCCTATGTCAGACACTATTCACCTTGTGCCCTGAGTGAGCTGGAGACGTGACCAAAAAGAAAAGAAAACAAAAAACCACTCACCTGGGTGTGCTCATTAATTATCATCTCCTTTGTCATGCACACCTATACTAAAGTCTTAAATTATTTCTGCATAGGCAACTTTTCTGTTTCCATTCCTGACTTTGGAGTGCTTGATGTTGCAGCCTTTGCATACTTTTAATGCTATTCTGGGTGAAAGTTTTCATTGATTCAAAGCAAAACATACAGCTGAAATGAAGCCCCAGCATGCTGAAATCTGAGTCATCTGCTGGGCTGGAACCTTTAGATCCACCACACAGACATCTGCCAGAAGAGCTGATGAATTAACTGATAGAGGATGGCAATCTGCTATTGCTGTGGACTGGCGTGAGGGAGGGAAAGAGATGCTGCCTGTGGGCTTTGTGGGTATCTGCTGACAACAGAATTAATAATAAGAAAGGATGAGTAAACATAATACTGCAGGCATTGGGGGGCGGGGGATATTTAAGGCTGAATGACACCTTTTATGTTTTTGAGAAGGTTTTTTAAGATCCCATGTGCAGGCTTAGACTTGAACAAAAGCATATGTTTCCAGTCTTCCTGTCTCTGATGAGGCCTTGTGTTTGATCCAGGTAGGCTTGGGTGTGCAAGCAGTAAGCCTACAGATGAATTAACATTTGTCTGATAAGTCAATGTAACTCTGGATTCTTTGGCAGATGACTACATTCCTCTCCATAAAGAAAATATATCTATTTTCTTCCAAACGTACGGAACATACACTCTTCTGGTTCTGTGTTATCATCTATCTCTAGACCCTTCTTTAGAGGCAGATGGATATCCTTCACTGGGTTGGCTCCCCTCAGTACATCACGCTCTTTCACTACTGCAGGAAGACAGTAGAGATAGTTTGGCTGGGGAAAAGGCCTGAGCTGATCTCTGAGTTCCAGCTTGTTGCTTTCTCTGCTGATAAACCCAGATACTAGAAAGCAGGTGAGGTTGAATGTTGAGTGGTGTGTGAAGCAGGTTAGCGTAGCCAGTTGACGGGAAACACATTCTCTCCCTGACAATCTGTAACTCATTAGAGTTGACTGTATTACTCAGCTAAGTGATTTCTCTAGGTTTTCCCATCATCACCGCCAAAGAGTACAGGCTCAGTCCTCCCCTGTGCTCACAGACTTTCTTTTCACTTTCTGTTTCTCCCATTCTGGTACTGAGACTGCCCACTGTCAATGCTGTTGTTCAACCTACTTCTTTTCTAGGCCTTCAGTAGCAGCATCTAGAGCATACTATCAAGGACAGTAGTTTTGACTGTGCAGGAGCCACGTTCAAAGTGTGGCATTGTGGGAGTACTCCATGTGCTGCACATCCAACTCCCAACCTTCTTCATTATCCTGAACCTTTGTAGTGCTGGAAATCAGGATCTTTGTTTTTCTAGTGTCCCTGGTTATAAAGGCAGTGCCCTATTTTGAGGGAAGCATTCTGGTTCCATGGAAAACTAGGTCACAAAATGAAGACTTAGAAACCTGTAACTGATATTTTATAGCTTGCAACTATCCCTAATGGCAGCATTGCTTTAGTGACCTCCCATCCTCTCTGTCTTTGGCAGTGCTACATTCTTCACCAGACAACTCCACATTAAAAATATTGCAGCTGGTCTCCGAGATGCATGTACTTTGCTGGAGTGTGACATAAATTTTATTTTTGTCAGTCCTGCAAATTGTGTCAATCTTAGAGGCTCTACTTCCACTCATCTTGTGAAATGACGTTATTAGTATTATCATCAATGTGATACTGGATAGTTGACAAATAAAGTATAATAACAGATTTTGCAAGGGTTTCACATCGAAATTGTACACTTAGGCTTCTTACACTATAAGCCCACAAGTAGTATTATCTAATCTAACATTTGAACGACTGGAAGCAATTGTTTTCTGTTCAAAAATTCTTCTTTTCCCTCATCATCTCCCCTGCTCCTGTTATAAATTGGAGCAGCAAAGTGGAATATATTTCACTGGAAAATTATAAGCTGATTCTCATTCCAGCTGAAGCCAGTTTGGATGTTAATAAATGTTTGGAAAGGCTGTGGGTTGGGGTTTGGTATTGCTCAGAAATCACTCAGAGCCAAACAAATCAGCTGAGGTCTGCATCATCTGGTATATGGAGTCATAACAGATTAACATAGGGTAATGAGATCTGTAGCATAACACGCTACCTGGCTCCATTTTGCTGTTAGCAGAGCTCTTAGACTTCCTTCCCCAGCTAAACAACACAATAGTAATGAATAATCATTGTTAACACAACATTGAATTTTAACAACCTACTAGAAAGTGATGTTCAGATAGTCCCTCAGATATCCTGGGTTGTCATTTGTACCTGATGGTTTTACTCAGACGTCAAAACAGCTATCATCAGGAATCATTTTTTGCTAATAATTCTCAACCTAATATAGTACATGTTATTCTGAGTTCTTCTCAGGCAAAATGGCCAACATGCTGCCTCTTATTTCTCTCCTCCTGAAATTAGAAGAGATATTACCTCTTATTATGCAGTATGTGTTCAGCTATGATAACCCTGTGGCTGCTTTCTGTGGTAATGTTTGTACCAGTTTGTTGACATTGTAGAAATGTGCTGTACCACTTCTATCTTGCAAGTCCCTATTGACTGAAGTGTAACTTTTTACTATTGCAAGTATAATTCTTATTTCAGTTCTCTGTTGAACAAAGCAGTAGTAAGGGCAACCTTTCTTTCACTGGTGCTAGGGTGTAATTTAGCAATGCGATGTACCGATCAGTGTCTGATTCTGTAGCTTTTGCTTAGTAGGTGCTTAGGATTTTGACTCTATTTCCCACCTTACTGTTGGACTAGCATAGTAAGTTACTAATGCTCTAGCTAACATTATACTTCATATAGACTGCTTAAAAGTATTCCCATTAAACTCTTCCCATTGTTAAATATGAATACATTGGGTATCTGCTGACAGAAATAAATGATGTGCATGATCAGTTTGTTAGCTGTGGTATTTTCTGATAAGCGATCTCGTGAGAGTGGGAGTAACAGCTGAGAAGAATTCCTCAGTTTCTTTCACTCAATTTTAACAAATCTACTTCCAGTTTGTTCTGGAGTAAACATTCTTTCTTGATCTACTAATATGTTCTATATTTCTGCTAGGTAAAGCATCTTCTGATCTTAGCAGCTTCCTTCCCATGGTCCTTTAAGCACACACAATATTATGAGAAACTTGCTAGCAGCAGAGCTAGTTTGGCAGTAGAATAGATTATTTGCAGGAGATGCTGAATCTTTACCACTGGAGGATTTTATGACAGGTATTTATTGGGAAAGGTTTAGATAGAGTTAATTCCCTTTTGAGGCAGCTGAATACACTCAATAACCTCTACAGATTTCCTTCTCATCTCCAATTAATCTATGATCTTTGTCCCTTCTCTTTTATTTGTTTTCAACATGTAAACTGCCTACATGTATATCTTCATATATATAAATGTATATATAAAAGTGAATATATAATTTCTCTGGTAACATCTTAGGAATCATTGACACTGTTAGATGAAGTCCCACCTGGAACTGTGAACTCCTTCTTAAAGTGATAGTCATGGAAGGGGTGTGCTGTTCAGGCCACCCTCTGCCAATAGCCTTATTTTTTGCAAAGGCAAATTTATAATTTGGGAATTATAAGCCACATTTCATCTAAACTAGACAGGCTTTTTGGTTGGTTTTGTTTTGTTTTGATCATACTGACATGTTCATAATCTAGCTCTGGAGGATGCTCCACTATACTTTTGTCAAATACTCTAGACTCTCTA